>NC_137074.1:13798874-16198874 GCF_951640355.1 Cnephaeus nilssonii
TTTTCCATTGATTTTTAAAGAGTGAGGAAGAGAGAGGGAAAGACAGACAGAAACATCAATGTGAGAGGGACACTTCGATTGGTTGTCTCATGCATGAGCCCTGACCTGGGCCCCGGCCAGGGAGGAGCCTGCAATGTAGGTACATGCCCTTGATCAGAATCGAACCCATACCCTGTGGTCTGCAGGCTGAGGCACTGAGCCAAACTGGCTAGGGAAGGATGTGACATTTCTTAGCCCCTCCAGCAGCAGACCTTCATTTTTTCCTCCAGGAGTGAGGTGGGAAAACCCTAGATCACCTTCTTGGAGTCTTATTACCCAAGTTATCAAGGAATGCTGCCTGTGGCATACTGGAAGCTTAGCCAATGAGCGGTCAGAAAAGGTGTTTTCTCTGCAGCTCACACGCAGAGGCGGGCCTGCTGGGGTCGGGCGGCAGCTGCAGCTTGGGCACGCCCCCTGCCTCCACTCCTGGGATGCTGAGGCCAGGCCGTGGTGGTGGCTTGGGCACGCCCCCCTGCGTCCGCTCTGGGGCTGTGCCATCTGTGGCTTGTCTCACAGTGCAAGCAGTCCCCTCCCGCCCATCTGCATGCACAACCTCCACCTGAGCTGGTTGTGCCTGTTATGGCGTCCCGGCTAATTTGAATATCACCTCTTTATATATATAGATTGTGATATAAATAATAAAGGCATGTAGCTGAATTCTACCCAAAATTATATAAACATAAAACTTTGGAAAGGAAGGAAGAGAGAAACAATGGAGGAGATTTAATTCAATTGCTTCCTTATCTTTCATAGTAAATGTGAATATATATGGGCTAATCTGAAATATTAAAAATAGACATTCAAGCTTATTGTTAAAATTATGGATGTAACAATCTGAGGGTGAGTGTGGGCTAGGGAAGAAACTATTGTGTCTGATAATAACTACTTATGTACTTCCTTGATAAAATAAATGTTGCGTCTTGCAGGAAAAGTTTTTGAATAGCTTTCACCAAATCACACATCTTAACTCTTTTTTTGGATTCAAGTGCACAATTATAATCATAGGTCATGTCTTCTTAATTAAACATAAATTAGGAATGTTAAGAGTAATAAAGCTACTTGGTTTTTACTGTGAAAAAATTCAGTGGTGGTGCTCACATTCTATTTTAAATTCTGTTAAGCATTGATGCATTACTTTTTTATTTATAAATTAATATTTAACTCACAAAAACATGATTTTTAATATCAGTATTGAAAAGTTACAATACTACTGCTTGTGTTTTTACTTCTTGAACATTCACTGAATGCAAATTATACATCTTAAATCTTTAACTTAAAATTTTTAAATTGTCATACAAGTGCCCCAACTAATTAGTGTCTCAAGACCCATCTAAAATATAGAATAGCAATGATTTACCAACCTACCTGTAAAACGTTTATATCAAGTAAATTCATCATAGCATCTAAAGTATAATATATATTTTTTTAAACTATTTTTTTTAGAATTTTACTCAGCCATATAAAAGTACTGTGTAAATGACAAAACTATAAAATGTTAAGTAATTACTAATGCCAGTTTAGTGGAAATCACCAAAATGTGAGTATATTTATTCAATGATAGCTAACATGGAACAATAATGTATGGAGAAATAATAATGTATGGATTGGTGTCATTTCATTCAAAATCCAATTATATAATATTGGGTGTTTTTATTGTGAAATTTTTGGGGATACAGCCCAGACTTCAATTCTGAAATAGAGTTAAAAAACAGTTTTTTTAAATATAATTTACATTCTATATCAGAGAGTAAAGGTTGTATTAAATAATATGTTTAAAATGTAGCCTAGAGAAAAACAGAATTTTACAGTCATGGCACACAAGGCATTTATATACGGTAGCAAGAGGTCACCAATATTTGGATGGTCAGATACTGTCAATGAGAGACAAACAGTGATATTTGTCATCAAAATATAGGATACAGTATACCAATTCTATATCAACCTATTCTTAATTGAAATAGTACACTATAGCTAAATAATGGTTCATATTCAAAAGACATTTTGAGTTAAATCATGAGATGTTCCAAAAATACTTAGTCTCATTAACTCTAGGATGCAGGCGCATACAAATAATCCAATTCAAGGTCCTTGGAAATGAACAAAAATACAGTGTGTGTCAAGCACTAAATATATTTTAAACTTAAGCACCATCATATCTAAAACTACAATATACTGTTACAAAATTATCATGAGGCAGGTTAGAATATGGTATAAACATTATAATTGAGCAGATAAGAGATTCAATCAAATGTCATTGAATTGACAGGCTGATGGTTTTTACAAAATGTGGAAGCTGTGTCAAGTGTTCTACATGCATTATCTCATTTTATCCTGATACATTTATGTTACAGTTTGTAAGGCAATAGAATATTTAACACCTGGATCCACATAATATAGAAGATAAATAAGGTCAAAATAAGCCCAGTGATTACTCTAAATAAAATAACACCCTTGTGAATTTCTCTGTTCCCTGAACTATCACATACTTATTAAAATTATTACTAATAATCTATTATGAAAGTATAATTATAAAGTTAATTATTTTTCCATTGGAGAGGCCTATCATATGCTCTGACTCTTTGCAACAAAGATAACATCCTGAATTAGCTCTAGGTAATGCACAGGTTACTTAGGAATTTTGTATTTTAAAGTTACCATATTTTAGGAAAAATATAGCATTTATGAAAAAAATTCCTCATAAAAAAACCATCCCCAAACTAATTAGATTACTGTTTTGTGACTTATGATACATTTGCTTTGTTTAGGACACATTTCATCCACTTCAAGTCATGTGTTCAGCTTTGAAAACATAAGCATTTTGTGCCATTGTTTTCTAAAGGGCAGATCATGCCTTTTCTATTTGGAATACTATTTTCAAAATGTCACAAAATGGCAAAGAGTAAAGAATCCCAGAGACCAAGAGAAACAAGTTTTGCATAGTTAATTACACAAGAGAGATCAGAAGAATATTACCAAGGCTTTCAAGTAATTTTTATTTAAAATATGTGTGAATATTTCATTTATAGATATACTAAATAGAGAAATAATCATCTCTTGATTAACTGTGCACAGATATTGTGCTTAAGTATACTTACGAGTGAAAACATTTAGAAATACTGTCCTAAACGAAATCAGGGCTAGAATGAGCATCGTTTCCAAGATTTGCTTCTCTACCTTCCCACACTCATATTTATTAAAATAGATGATGACTGATTTGGCTGTAAATTAAATCAGATTGAATTTGAGGAAAACATTTTGCCACTTTCTGTTCTCTTCTTGCTTAAAAAATGTCATATTTTTCTTTGATTTCAGCCATTTTCATGCTCCACAATATAGTAATGCAACTCTTCTAATGATATCCAAATTTTGAGGTCCTCTCAGATCCCAACACATGTATATTAAAACGCAATACATTGATAAATTGTCATCCCACATATAACACAACTAAAATGTCACCCAAACCAAACATAATAAGATAAAAGTAAATGAGTACAATGTATATGAAAATAATACATAATTTTATTAATAAATAAACAATAACAAAATGATATAACAACAATAATAAACTCATAATATAAAAACAACATTGATGCAAATAATGACTGATAAAGTGATTAAACTTATTCTAATATCTCCCTGTATACCACATTAAGAGTGAAAACACTTTCAGAGTGCTTGACTAATTTCCCTTGAGAGAAAGTATTTACAACTTTAACGTCATATGCTCTTTGAACTCAAGAGAAAGCAACATATAACTGACCATGTCCAAAAATGGGTTCAGGTAGGAATATTTCTACTCTGTCTAGAGTTTGTCTTTGTGATTTATTAATGGTCATCACAAATGCTGGCATAACGGGAAACTATCTTTGAATTAATTTAAATGGGTGGCCAGTGTCAGATGGGAACAAATCAATTCTTGGAATCAGAACAATCTCTCCCTCTGCAGATCCTGTTAATATTTCAGCTTTGATAATGTTAGGTTGCAATCTTTTGATAATAAATCTGGTACCATTACAAAGACCCCATTAACTATTAAGATTTCTCAATAGCATGATGATTACAGCCACTTTCAATTTTAATTTATGACACGGCATTCCAGAAGGAGTAATACTATTAAGAAATTCAATAGGAAAATTTTCCTTTTCAGCATCATCTGTTGAGTCAATGGAATCATCACTCAAATAGGTGTGAAAATCTCCATCAAGTATATCCAAAATTTCTTCATTTAATTTTTGAACTTGCTCATTTTTTGGAGAAAGAATTGCACGTTTAGATATATTTTTAATATTATCTATAGATAGACTATTTCCAAAGGTGGCTTTAATAATAGATCCATTAAAAATCATTTCATGGGGAATTTCAATAATATCCATTCCTAAATGAAAACTGCTATCAAGTTTGCCATTTCCAAGTTTTACTAACCATTCACTATAAGCAGAATCCTCTGATCTCATGTTTGTTTTAAGAGACAACTATCTGAAACATCCCCAAACACTACAGTACTTTAAACTTGTTTGTACTATGGCCAATCATATAGCATGGTGGCACAAAAATCCCCTCTGAAAAGAACTTTCCCACCAAATGCAACATTCAAATTAGTGCCAGTGAGAGCTTTATATGTATGGCACGTGTGCGAGTCAGTTTATTTTTAAATTTCCAGTGTGCGTCATATGTACCGGTTTGTCGGACGGATGGACAAATGTCAGTCACTTAGCCTTTTATCTATACAGATTATGAGTCATGATTTTACCTTTTTAAAAAAGTATCCTTTAATACCTCCAAAGCACAATGAGTAAGAATCTGAAGGTTTATGTGGCTTCTATATGGTTTCTAGGACAAAGTTCTTTCCTATACCCACCACTCCTCTCCTTTTACTCTTGAATGTTAATTCCAACATAATTTTTGTAACATCTCTTGAAAAGGATCCCACCAAGTTTTTGATAGTCCATATGATAAAACTTACAGAAAAATACAGCATGAGACTTTTATTCTCTCACTAACTTCTTATATAACTATAATTCCTCAGTTTCTATAGAATGAAAAAGGAAAATAAAAGTGCCTTCTCTCATTCCAAGGCCTTTCTCAGTCAGGCAACCACAAAAAGAAAAAATGAGCCTACAATTCATGCCATGTAATCTCTATCAGGCATAATTCAAATCAAATCCCCTCAGGCAAAGTCTGGGATAATTAAAATGTGTAAGAGAACAGTGGTGACCTGGGGGAGAACTTATGAAACCTTGTCTCCTGCTTTTGCTGAATATTCTTTTTGTTATGCTAGACTCCAAGTCCCTATCGAGGACCTGGGCAGGCAGCTGCGGGCACTAACCCACGCCGCCTGCCCTGGTCCGAGATCCGTGATAAGGGCTTGGAGTCAGACACTGCTGACAGCGGCTGACTCCAAGCCCCCATCACGGACCCAGGCAGGCGGCTGCGATCGCTAACCCACGCCGCCTGCCCCAGTCCGCCATCATGGCTTGGATCCCACTGGAGGTGGGCACTGCCCCCTCCCCCCGCCATCATTGCTGGGTTAATTTGCATATTTGCTCCTGATTGGCTGGTGGGCATGGCTGGTGGGCATGGCTTATGGGTGTAGCAAAGGTACGGTCAATTTGCATATTGCTTTTTTTATTAGGTAGGATATAAACTAAGTGTGAAATACTTGGAAGCTAGGTATATCCTAGGTGTACCGGTTAATAATGCAGATTTTGTAATCAAAGAAAACACAATAATTTCAAGAGAAACATCAAAAGTGCTTTATTCAAAGTAATGTCCATCACTAGCTACACATTTTCCCCATCTTTCAGGTACTTTGTGGATACTGTCCCAATAGAACTTTTCTTGTTTTGATGCAAACCATTCAGAGACCCAATTTTCCACTTCTACGTTTTGAAGTGCTGCTCAGAAAGTGCATGTGCCATCGATCAGAACAAGTAGTAATCTGAAGGAGCAAGGTCGGGTGAATATGGCAGGTGGGTCAGTACTTCCCAGGCAAGATCTTTTAATGCGTCTTTAACTGGTTTTGAAGTGTGTGATGGTGGGTCATCATAAAGCAAAATTACTTTGCCGTGTCTTCTGGCATATTCTGGTCATTTCATAATCAAAGCGTGGTTCAAATTGATTATTTGTTGTTGGTAGCGATCTGTATTAATGGTTTCACCTGGTTTTAGAAGCAGATAATACACTACACCTTCCTGATCCCACCAAACGCAGAGCAATGTCTTCTTTCTGAAGTGATTTTGGACTTGCAGTTGATGTTGATAGTTTACCTGGATCAACCCATGATTTTGTGCATTTGGGATTCTCAAAATAAATCCACTTTTCATTGAAGTCACAATTCGATGCAAAAAAGACTTTCTTTCGTGCCATTGAAGCAACATTTTACTGATGACTTTTTGGTTTTCTATTTGTCTTTCATTCAGTTGATGTGGCACCCATTTTCCTTCCTTTAAAATCTTTCCCATTGCTTGTAAACAGTCGGAAATTGTTTGCTGAGCAACATTTAATCTTTCTGCAAGTTGTTTTTGAGTTTGACATGTATCTTCATCCAATAATGCTTATAATTGTTGGTCTTCAAACTTTTTCGGTTGACCTGGACGTCCTTTGTCTTTCACATTGAAATCATCACTTTTAAAGCATTCAAACCAGTATTCACTAGTATCTTGAGATGAAGCATGTTAACCATAAGCTTCCCAATGTATTCAGCAGCACTTTTCTTCAAAATAAAGTAATGAATTAAAACTTCCCACAAATGCTTTTTATTTTTTTTATTTTGGCACAAAATTCGACATTTTTAAGCTTAAAAATACCTATGATGTTAACACCTTCAGCAAATTTGACATATGAAGTTTTAAGCTTGCTGTCAATACAACAAAATAGCATACATATCAAATCGCATATATATCAACATATGTGTAACTCCATCTATTAAAAATATCTGCATTATTACAACTTAAATTTTCTGTTTACTTCTGCATAGACTAATGCTTTTCTATCTAGTGAATATAATCTACTGGATTCATTATTTTATATTGATGTTAAAATCATTTCTGGATTGGTCAATGGGGGCTCAATAGATATCCTTTGACATTTCTCCATCATTTGCTGAGCACTGTTTTGCTTTCTAGCAGAACAGTATGTCTAAGTTCAACTTATACTTTGCTGTCCCACAACTACAGTTAGCCATTATTTCAAAGAGGTCTTTGTCCCTTAAGTGAGTAAGAATACTTAGAATCTCACAGATGTGCTCATTGTTGTTGAGGTGTCACAATCTCAGGTATTTTTAGTGCTCAGGTCTAGAATATATGCACATTATATATTCTCATATGACTTATATCTATCCCCAAAATATAGAACTCTCTATATAACTATAAATATATACATCTACCTATATATACATATATACATACATATTTTTGTATTTGTGTGTTTCTGGTAGATTCTATTGAGTTGACAATTGTACCTTTAGGAAATCAATGTACACTTTCAAATAATCTTACACAACTTACATAAACATGGTGAGTGTTCACTCACCTTTTGTGATCCTGTTATTATATATTTTAATTCTACATGTTATAAACTTTATAACACTTTGCTATTATCTTGCTTTAAACCACCAATAATTCTTCAAATGGCATAAAGATAGATAAATAGATGATAGATAGATGATAGATAGATAGATAGATAGGTAGATGATAAAATGAGCTATTACTTAGGCAAATACATTTTACTCTTTTTGGTATTCCTTGTATCTTGTACCATCTGGTATATCAACTTTTCCTGGAAAGCTTCCTTTAGCTTTTGTTATAATGTGGGTATGCTGGCAACACATTATTTCAGCTTTTCATCTGAAAATCTGTTTATTTAACATTTTTAGAAGTATTTATTAGAAAATATTTTTCTTGGATAAATAGTTTTGGGTTCACATCTTCCTCTTACCGTTTAATATCTTTGTATTTATCCTTAAATTGACTTGTGTTGTTTATATTTATCCTAAATCGGTTTTGCTTATTTTCCTATATCTGTGAGTTGCTATTTTGATTACTTTGGAATCCACAATGTTACAAGGTTTTGATATTGTCACAGTGTAAGAATGTGAGACTTCAAGACTGCAAGGCTGTAAGGTTATAGATCGTGATATTATGGAACAATGGATTGTAAAACGATTAAGTTTGCAATAGCGTGATACCAGAAGACGCCAAGATCATGAGTCTCTGATAGTTCCAGACTCCGAGAATACATGACTGCTTTCCATTTTCCCATCCAAATCAAAACTTCTGCTTACCCAGAAAATACCCTAAAGATAATCACTTGTTAAGAGGATTAACTGTATAGTTGGGTTCTTTCTGATTAAAATCCAGCAAACAGCCAAGAGTTTGTCAAAATATGGCTCTTTTGTCCAAATGCTATCTTTCTTGGGTTTCATGGCTGATATGTTTGTTCTCATCTCAAACTCAGGAACTGGACCCAGGTATAAAATTGGCTCAGTGGATAGAGAATCAGCCTGCAGATGAAAGGGTCCCTAGTTCGATTCTGGTCAAGGGCACGTACCTTGATTACAGGCTCCTCTTTGTCCTGGGCCCTGGTCAGGGCTTGTACAGGAGGCAACCAGTCAATGTGTTTCTCTCACATGGATGTTCTCTCTGTCTTTTCCTTCCACTTTCCCTAAAAATCAATAGAAAAACATCCTCGGGTGAAGATTAACAACAACAACAACAAATTATTCCCTGTCCTTGATCACCTACATGGGTGCCTCCCAGTAGAGTTTAGTTCTTTTAGATTTCTTTATGTCCACAGGTCCTTATTATGGCTTTGAACAGAAGTATGATTTGTTTCTTTAAACATAGAGATATCTTTTTTGTAAAGGTTGTTTCTGTGAAGGAGTGAAGGTTATCCATGGCCTTCTATAACCTAGCCCAGTGATGGCGAACCTATGACACGCGTGTCAGCACTGACACGCGTAGCCATTTCTGATGACACGCGGCCGCATGCCGAGGATGAAACATTTGCTGCTCCTGAGGATGAAACATTTGCGACTAGAGTCTTGGAGTTAGTTTTTTCCTCAAAGTGACACACTACCCGAGTTATGCTCAGTTTTTTGGCGAACTTTGACACACCAAGCTCAAAAGGTTGCCCATCACTGACCTAGCCTTAAGTACTAAGTAAATCCCACTTTAAAATGCTTTCGAATTTCATTTTTAAATTACAGTTGATATTCAGTATTATTAAAATGTATTTCTGAGATGGATCATATGCAAATAGGATATTAGGATAGATTTCCCAATTTTTTGTTATAAGAATTTGCTGTTGATACTTATATCCATGCATCTATATATTTAAAAGCCTAAGGCGACTGTTACACCAGACAACCAGAAAACCAGCCGTTAGCTATGCTGCACACTGACCAACAGGGGGCAAATGCTCAATGCAGGAGCTGCCCCCTGGTGGTCAGTGCACTCTCACAGCCAACCTCCCACAGCCAGCCAACTTCCTGTGGTCCCTCCCCCTGGCCAGCCGGCCCCCATTGGCCCCGATCAGGACTGGGTGAGATGGCCCCAATTGGCCCCAATCACCGGCCAGGCCAAGGGACCCCACCCATGCAAAAATTCATGCACAGGGCCTTTAGTATATTACATAGTGTCATACAGTATCATCTATCTCTCAGTTTTTAAATATCCAGCTATCTGCCTCTCTATCTTTACTGATTATACACAAGACACTGTGTCTTATTTTCATATTTCAAGTTTCTACTATATAGTGCATGTTTATGAAATAATTTTCAAATAAACAGATGAGTGATAAATGAATAAAGATTTATAAAATGTTTTTATAATAAATTAATTTAAATGTATTAGATATAATGCTTACAAGTGGGAAACTTTTCTTAACTATACACAATGTTTTATCTATGATTAAAATGTTAGAAATCATTTTATGCCACTATGGAAAAGCTAAGAAAGGAGATAACATTATCAAAGAAGAAAATGTAACATTAATTATTGCCTTAGACCACACACTCTGCTCCTCAGGGTGAATCTTCTGTTGTGATCTTTTTATTTCAACTTACTAATTTTTACCCACAGATGTTCAGAAGAATTACTGGGAAGTAAATGGCAGTCCTTTTGAGAAATAAGTTATTTCAATATTAGAGTCCCTTTTTTACTAATATCTAATTTTTTATCTGACTTCTTACATAATCATTAAAATCTTTGCTTTGGTTTGATTTCTGGTATGTGTATGATGTCTGACTCTTTTAAACAACTTTTTAAAATATATTTTTATTGATTTCAGAGAGGAAGGGTGAGGAGGAGAGAGAGAAAAACATCAATGATGAGCCCAGCTGACTTGGCTCAGTGGTTGAGTGTTGACCTATGAACCAGGAGGTCACAGTTTGATTCCTGGTCAGGGCACATGCCTGGGTTGCAGGCTTGATCCCCAGTGTGGAACATGCAAGAGGCAGCTGATCAATGATTCCCTCTCATCATTGATGTTTCTATCTCCCTATTCCTCTCCCTTTCTCTCTGACATCAATAAAAATATTTTTAAAAAAAGAAACATCAATGATGAGAATCATTGATTGGCTGCCTCCTGCATGCCCTTTACTGGGGATGCAGCCTGCATCCTGGCATGTGCCCTGGAATTGAACCATGACCTCCTGGTTCATAGGTGGATGCTCAACCATGGAGCCACACCAGCCAGGCTGATGCCCGACTCTTCAATCCATGACTTCAGACTACAGTGTGAGTGGCAACTGGTTAGCAATCCTTGGGTGAGCCAAGATGATAAGTTAGTTAAGCAGGGAACTAGTGGTTTCTAGTGTTCCACTGATATCACATTGTTAGTTCTTAAGTAGTTCCTCAAATATGAGGCACAAGAACTTTCAGGGAGAAGAGAATGTCAATGGATGGTTTTCTAATTCTGGTGAAACTGCTATTGCTCATTAAGACTGACTGTATGTCACCATCCAGGGCCCCTGGCATCTACTCACTGATCTGCTTGTCTTATGTCATTTTTTATTAGTTTTGAACACACAACTCTGTCTGCATACAGATATTTTATATCTTTTCCCATCTATCATTATCTTCCACCAGATTTGAGGTAAATAAAGACCAAGATCTGAATAATCATCAGAGAAAGGAAAGACCAGGTGAAAATCTAAGCGGCTAGGGCAGAGGTCCAGTCCAGCTGAGACAACTGAGGAGCTGATGGGAAAGAGGAGAGAGGCCCATGCAGAGTGAGGTATACGGGTCATGTACACTGAGATATAGCCATAATACTGAGCAGGCCTCACTAACCCAACCACTGATTCTAAGGTCGTGACTGGGCCAGCTTTAGTCTCATCTGGATGGACACATTTTAAATTTAACCACACATATGGTTGAAGCCTACAGAATCGTCTGCCTCTAATTGAGACCAGAAAGAAATCCTGCTAGATATAAAACCCTATTCCTAACCTTGAACTCTATTCTAACAGGATTTCTGGGCACTGCTAAAGACTTAAGGTTTGAGGTGTGTAGCTTTCCTTTGCTGCATTGCTTCTATGTGAAAAGGCCTGGCTTGAAAACCTTTTTAAAAAAAATTCCCAGGGCCCTAGTGCATTATGTTATCACAATTTCCAGATGGGTTTTGAAACAGATCAGTAGACCAGCAATAAGATGTAAAAGGGGAAAACAGTGGTACTATGAAGTCTGCCAAGGAGAAAGCTATGATGGTACTGTGGCAACTCTTTCCTTATACATGCAAACTTACTAAAAAGGTAGCATCATTTGAGTCAGCTATTTTCTAGTTCTACTAGTGGACCGAAATGCAGAAAGGCTATGACAACAGAAGAATGGATGACAATTAACTACAAGAGAAGAGTACTCTAACAGCAAGTGCCTTTTTAAATGGAATGAACTAATAATACAGTTTCCTTCCTTGAGAAAGAGGCTAATATCACAGAAGTGTTGCAAGGACTTCTCTCTGAGTGTTTGATTAGGTGATCACAGGAGATCCTTTTAAATCCTTTAAGTGCAATTCTCATAGTTGTGAAAGGGATAACTAATGGACTAAATGTCAAGAGAAAAATAGTCTAATGCAACTAGAAAGGAATATTGCCAGTGCTACATACCTTTTAAGGACTTTTTATTTCCCAATTGACAATAATATTTTAGATGTTAAATTGCAAAACAGACTTGGTTTGTACTTTTGTCTTTAGAAATAATTTAAATGTGGGATGAAAAACCATAGAAGATAAAACATGATGCAATGTTTTCACAAATGTTATACTTCAGCAGTTTGAACATCTATTATCAGTAATAGTAAAGTTAACATTTGACAATTTCCAAGACCTTGACAGAGTTAAATACTCTGTTATTTACTAGAAAAATGTAAAAACCCATATTAGTTATTCCTTTGTAACATGTAATTATTTAGGTGAAATTAAAATGCCAACAAAAGTAAGATTGTTTTTCAAAAGAAAATACAAAAACACCAAAGTGAACCTTTTTACAGAAAATTAAAAGTTATAAAATAAGTAATGTAGTTAGACCAAATTAAAGTTGTTTTACTATAATTAAGGCAAATTGGAAAGCTTGCTGTATTGAGTGCTGTTTTTTCTGCTCCATAGCAACAACCCAGGCTTACCAAAATAGGTTAATAATTGTTTTTGAAATCAACATTATTCATCACATGGTGTGGAACATTTATGTACTTATTGTCCTCCTGTGGAATAAAAGTCACATTCTAGTTACTTTATTCTAAACTAATAAAAATGTCATAGTATGCAAATGAATAAGGACTTCACTCTGGAACCACAGGGAAATTAAAGTTTAAGAATGTTCTTATTTGTTGAATTAACATTTGGCTATTGGAAATAATATAAATTATGATCAGATCAATCTATTCACACGTCTCTTATAATTAGGCAGCAGGGAAAGTGCAAAGAGGGGTGACTAGAACCCTCTAAAGACAGTGGTAGCTGGCTCCTGGTATGAAACATACAAACTATTAGATTTGAAACAGGCCAATTAATACAGTGAATATCAACTTGGGGTCATAATGAGTAGGATTAAATATTTCCCAGTTACCTCATAGGACTGTTGGTAGAAATAACTAAAATTGTACTCCCGAGGGGACAATTTGCCTATTAGCCTTTTATTATATAGGATAGGATTTTCCATAGGAACAACTATAAACCTCCTTTTCTCTCACCCTATATATTTCTTTTTTCACATTGTTAAAAATTATGGAGTGTTTCTTGCAGCTGTACTAATAATTTTATTACCTTCGCCTTATAACTCAATGATAGTGTTACTATTTTGGTTATTTGGCAAAGACTAACTGGAAGTACACTGACATCACTATTAAATTCCTGTGACAGTAGCTGTAGATTAATACAAATGTCTTTCCCCAAGGACATGCTTCTGAAAATCCAACAGCAAAAATTAAGATCTAGGCATTCGGTATGGTCTATAGAAGAAAATATAAAAGACGACTGTATCAACATCCTTGGCATTAAAAAATGGCAACATTGCAGTTCAGTTAAGAATTCTACCCTATAAGGATTCAGAAATGATAAGTAAAGAAAACTGAAGATTTTGTTTCAATTGATTATATTGAGATCTTATTACACCTATAAGCATCAGTGATAATGAAATGTCTCATTTATATTTTTCTCTATTTTCCCTATACTGAATAATCTTCTGAAATGATATGTTAGAGAAGAGATTTATAAGAATAAATAATAAAAATGATCAATTTAGTACTTTACTATCAAATCACACTGAACAAATGAGTGACATAGAATAAAAGACCTGGTGATGATACATTTATGTAACATAATCCGAATTTCTTCTTTTGAAATTTAAGTTCTTATTCTAAAATCTCAGCTCTCACGTGGGTGTGGCTGTAGGTGTGGATGGTTTTCTGTGATCTTTTTAAATCATCTAAATACCTAATTTTAATACAGCAGATTATGCATAGACTTACAATGAGTATATTTTTAATCAATAATAATGATAACTTATTTTCTATAGACAGGGATGCCCCCAACATACTTATACATACAGACCACAGGCATACATACACATATATATTCAATGCCAGTTAATGTTAACAGCACATTCACATAAATGTGAATCAATTACACTAAATATGATTTGAGAAGCTGTGTTGGTCAAATGCACAGTAATAAAATCAGTGATTTTTTCACTAACACATTTAATTGGCACGCTTTAATATATACAAGTTCAGTTTTTCCCTTTCAAAATATGTGTTGAAGTTGACAGATGTACCTTTATTTTTAAAGAATTTGAACATATGCATCTCTTCTCAAATAATCAGTATTCTCTCAGGGGAGCAATTAGGTCACATGGCCTTTCTTAAGCATGAAAAAATATGGTTTTCCTTTATAGTTTAAAGCACAACAGAATGTAGAAAATGTTTAATGAAAGTTACTATGTCCTAGAATTTAACCAAACTCACTATAAACTATCATGCATCAAACACAGGAGTAAGCAGATAACTAATTCAAATGGGTGTATGAGATTCAGACTATTTTTAATTCAATCTCATATTACTTATATTTATACAATACTGACACTATTGCATTTGTCTCTTTATACCTCCTTACAGATTTATAAAGGTAAAATTGACAACTAAAAATTGTATGCATTTAAGAAATTCAGTCTGATGACTCAGTTGTCCTGAATTTACATAGAAATACATTTGTTTTCTTTTAAACATGTTACCCAATTCCCTTGCCAAATAAGGTGATACGTAAAGTCATTGCTACAATGAACAACTTTTACAAAATTAGTTTCAAAAACAATGAACTGTAACACTTACAAAGGTATTTAACACATTTTTTCAAAATAAACAGAAAAATTTACAAATAAATATGCAATACTAAAGTATGTATAAATGTTTCAATTTTTTAAAATTGGATAATAGTTCAGCAACAAATACTTAGAAATATTGTGTTATAAAATGAATATTTTAGATAAAAGGATGACATACTGGAATCTTTCTAAACTGACATGCTGGAAAATCCCCCTTCAATGATTTTAGTTACTCATGACTTTGTCTATTGTAATAATCGTAAGAAGTTCTTATTTAAGGAAATTGAATTCGGGTGCCCTATACTGAATTAACTTGAGTTAACTCAAGGTGTGTTTTCCAAAATATTCAAGGTTAAATAGTTAAGTTGGAGGATCAATTTAATACAATACTTTTCTATGATACTAATTTGAACCTAATTTTTCTTTCTCTGTTTACATAAATATTTATATTGTTACTTTTTGATAGGAGAATATAGAGTGTTTGATGATAGGCACTACAAATAAATGGGTTAGTGAGTATAAATCAAATTTAAAAAATATTTATTCCCGTAGATATTTTTTAGCTCTTTTTCTTTCAGAGCTTAGATAAAACATGTCCATTTATTTCTAAGTTTCAATCTATGACATTTCAAAAATTACAATGTGACTCAGTTGGTTGGAGCATCGTCCCATGCACCGAAGGGTTGCTGATTCAATTCCTGGTCAGGGCACATACCTGAGTTTTGGGTTTGATTCCTGATCCCAGGTGGTGGCACACTTAAGAGGCAACCAATGAATGTTTCTCTCCTACATTGCTGTTATTCTCTCTCTCTCCCCATCCCCCTCACCCCCCAAATCAGTAAAAACATGTCCTCAGGTGAAGATTTAAAAAATAATAGTTGCAATATTTAATCTTTGATGTAGGATAATACCGCCAACGTTTAATTATACAAAACTTAGTTGTTTTTTAACTTCTATTTTTAACTAATTTTTGAGCATTACATTACACTTCAAGAAAGAGTGAAATTAAAATGAGTCGATTTCAGAATATTTCTAGTAGCAAAAGTAACGATGAGGCAAGAGTTTTTATAAAAATACCGCGGTGGATATCCTACTTCATCTCTGTTTAAAACAAATATTTTATTCTTGGAAAAGGAGCCTCACTGATCAGGACGGTCCTCAGTATCTAAATGTACATCAGTGTTCTGTCAGTAGTAACACTTCCCATTTATCATTTGGATCACCTTTGCACCAACGTTTTTATAAACATGTTTTATACTCATTTAACGACTCACTTTTTGTGTGTGCCAAAGTCATATCTTTGGTACCAGCTTATAAAAGAGTTAATACAGTAACTACATGCCTGTTTCTTATATCTTCATTTTCTGCTTTCAAAATAAACTTAGCAACCTCTTGATAGATTTGAAAAAAATAATCATTTCTTACTCTATATCTTCATGAAGAATTTTCCTGACAAGACCATCTCTACTATAAATTCAAGCTTTAATTAGGAGGCCATCAGTCTCTTTTATGGGTTTTGATGGATTTATAGCTCCCACTATGGAAGCGAACCAAGTCATGCAAAGCTAATCTTCCTAGCAGGAATCAGCCTCCAGTACAGGACAAATGAAAGACAATTAAGTAATAGAGATTCCCTATGTTCTTCATCAAATGTGTCGGGAAGTGTTTAATCAAGGAAGAGTACCACATAATATTAAACAGATGTGTCCTTTTATCTACCAAATAAGTTCTCAATTCCACACTTATGTGTACAGAGTACATAGACATGGCAATTTAAACTTCACATGTAGCCTTTATTTCATTTTCTCAGCATATTTTTGAGTATCACCATTTTTCTTTCAACTTTGCCTGGCAGGATTGAACAGTTTGCTAGCATTTCGTTTTTATAAATCATGTTAAAGCATTCATAAACTCTCTCTCTTCTTTTCCCCCGCATAATCCCTTTAAGTTCCTTAAAAGAGCATAAGCAAACATTTAAAGAGCAATGAGGTGATTACTGAGTGTGTGGAAAGTATCAACTCCCTAGGAAATATTCTATGACATTTAAATAGTTGAGGGCAGAGACAAACTGGAAAATACTACAGAAGAAAAGATGTGTAAGTCTGATCCAAATTTTAAAAGTAGCTTTATTGAATCTATTTCTCTCTTTAAATACTTTTTTTCTGCTTGGTATCATCTCTATTTTTGTGCCCCTATCTTCCCAGAATTCCAATTGATAATTAGAGGATATTCCTTGTACATGCTCATGAATATTGAGGTCACTGCCTAAGATTTTATGTATTTCTCATTCCATTTCTTTCTGTATATTCTTCACTATCACTCTTAATGAAATGTGCCATTACTGACTTTTCTTACAACATAGTTTTCATGCAAAAGAAATATTGCTTATTTCCATAAGTAGGTAAATACTTTATTTTTACCAATCTTTACATCCTAAAGTTACCACTAAATATACTACTCTTAACAGAATAGTTGTGTCTATTTTATGAATGTATGTGATTCAACTCACATAGTCTGCACTATTTAGTGTGTGGCTTTTCTTACATAATATCATTTGTATGACATTTATCCCTTAGAGTGTGTGCGTGTGTGTGTGTGTGTGTGTGTGGGGGGTGTCTGTATGTGTTTGATTTCCTATAGCAATATGGTCCTCTCTCTTACTGATGTATTATATACAATGAAATGAATATGTAGTAAAATAATTATTCTTATTTTAAGTTATTATTTATATTAAATGATTGGGGGAGGAAGAAATTTTACTGCCCTAGGTTCTTTCTGCTGGTTTAATGATTACATCTACATGAGACAGATTAACAAGAGAAAACAAGCAAATTTAATTACATACATATGTATGGGAACTCCACCTACATGAGACAGAGACCCCATGGAGACAAGAGGTTTGGGGACAAAAAGGGAAAGTGAGGTATTTATGGCATTCTGACCTAAAGATGAGGTAAGGCACCTCGGGCTTCAGAAGGGCGGAAGGTCATTCCCAGGACAGTGAGAAGAGCAGATGTTCCGTAATTAGAAGTTTGGCCTTCCTTGTAGGTAGGTAATAAACGTTATTTCTGGTGATAATTCTTATTATGGGCAAGGCCCCTAATTTAAATTCTTTGAGAGAGAACTAGTAGGCTTGCCGAGTCTCAATGACCTTTACCTCAAAATAATCCATGTACCACAACAGTATATCTTAGAGTAACTTACTCTGATTCCCTACAAATATCAATCAGTAAAACTGCCAGGTATACCTAGCTTTATCTTTTCCTAAATATAAGAATTTCAAGTTTAAAGAAAAGTTGCAAGAATATTTGCCATATTTTTCTGCTTTCTCTATTTCTGAATATTGTTTTATTTTGCTGAACCATTTAAGTATACATTTTTGACATTATTAGATTTAAACCAAGAGGGGAAATAAAGTCTCTTATATAACGGCAACAAAATTATCACACTGAACATTAAAGTTATTACAGAGCTCTTATGTAATATCCATATCTAAGTTTCTTCCCTTATGTAGTATCACTATTTTTTCTTTATAGCTTTGTGGTTGTTGTATTGTTTTTTTTTTTTCTGTACCTTTTATTATCTTCTGTTTTTGATAGAGGAGTGATATAATTTAAGATATTACCTTTCTCCCCAGCTGGATGGTTCAGTTTGGCGCATCATTCCATACACCAAAAAGGTTGCCAGTTAGGATTCTGGGTCAAACATAACCAAGTTGCAGGTTTGATCCCTAATGGGGGCACGTACCAGAGGCAACCGATCCATGTTTCTCTCTCACATCATTGTTTCTCTCTCTCTTTCTCTCCCTCTCCCTGTAAAAATATCAGTAACAACATATCCTCAGGTGAGGATTACAAATAAAAAATATATTACTTTTCAATATCACTCAGTTCCCTGTAATCTAAAACATTGTATTTGATTTCTTCTACCTTTTTGCCTTCTGAATATCTGGTATTATGATCCCTCCAACTTTGTTTTTCTATCTCAGGATTACTGCATTTTTCTTGATGAACTTTTGGAGAGTTTGTCCTAGATCTGTGAAATAGTCCGTTGGTATCTTAATGGGGATTGCATTGGATCTATAGATTGCTTTGGGTAGTATAGACATTTTAATGATGTTGTTTCTACCAATACATGAACATGGTATAGTCTTCCATTTGTTTATGTCTTCCTCTATCTCTTTTTTTCAACGTCCTGTCCTGAGTATAGGTCTTTTAGCTCCTTAGTTAAGTTTATTCCTAGATATCTTAATTTTTTTGTTGCAATGGTAATGGAGATTTTTTTTTTTTTTTAGTTTCTCTTTATATGAGTTCATTATTGGTGTATAAAAAAGCCATAGATTTCTGGGTGTTAATTTTGTATCCTGCTACATTGCCAAATTCATTTATTAAGTCTAGTAGTTTTTTATGGAGTTTTTGGGATTGTCTATGTTCAATATGATGTCATCTGCAAATAATGACAGTTTTACTTCTTCTTTACCTATTTGTATGCCTTTTATTTCTTCTTGTCTAATCGCTATGGCTAGCACTTCCAGTACTGTGTTTAACATGAGTAATGAAAGTGGGCATCCCTGTCTTGTTCCTGTTCTTAGGGGAAATGGATTTAGTTTTTGCCCATTGAGAATGATGTTGGCTGTAGGTTTTTCATATGTGGCCTTTATCATCTTAAGATATGCTCCCTCTATTCTATAGTTACTATATCTTTTTTCATGCTGTTGAGCATCTTTACCATTATTACTCTGAACTCTATTTCAGATAAATGGATTATTTCTGCTTCATTTATCTCTTCTTCTGGAGAATTCTCTAGTTCTTCACTTGAGGATTGTTTGTCTCCTCATTTTAGTTTTCTGTTTGGGTTTGTGACTAAGCTTTAAGTAGGTCCTCTGCACCTCTCAATCTCTAGTGCAGGACAGTGTTAAAGGCTGTTTCTGACTAATTGGATCTGGCAAAGACTCAAAGCCTCCAGAGACCAACTCTGTATACAGACTAATAGGATTCTGACTTGAATTGCCCCCAGGGAATTGTCCTCAGGTGTAGCAAGAGTTTTTCAACAGTGTGGGGCAGTTGCTTCTATCTGGAGGCTAACTGTTACTTTTAATCTCTTAAGTGGCCTCAGGGCACAGTGTTTTCCAATAGGGTGTGTTGACTGTCTTCCCTCCAGGCAAGGCAAATGTCTATGTGGGAAAGATGTCCTCTGCTGGAAATTTGGGGTGTCTGCCTTCTGAGCTCTATCCCCTGAATTCCCAGACCTGGTTTCTGCTCTCACAGCTCCAGCCCACTTCACCCTCCCTCTGCCAGAGCACAAGGTGGGTGGTTGCACAGGGAATTTTTGTGTGTTGGCCCTTCAAGAGGGTGACTGAACTTTCAGCTGCCATTTCCTGGCAAACAGCACCCCACTGCTTTTCACAGCTAGAGGTGGGTACCCTCCTCAGATTTGGTGCTCTCTGCTGGGGAGCCCAGCTTGGGGATTAGATCCCAGAGTTCTCAGTGGCACCCTCTGCCCCCACAGCTGAGATATCTATCCGGAACTTCAGTTACTGTCTGTGGGCGCCCGGCCAGCCCTTTGGTGCCTCCCCCCTCCTACCAGTCTCTATACGGTCTCCACCTTTGGTCCTCGGGTATCACGGTTCTCTCCTGTGAGTTTTCCGTTGATTATTCAGGAAGCCTTTCCATATTTCAGTTATAATTCCAGCTTGTTCCTGGGAGCATGTCTGTGCAGCACCCACCTACTCTGCCACCATTTTTAATCTCCCCTTCATTCAGTTTTTATTAGCATTTTTCAAGACATAGACACTTCGTTTTTTCATAATTGTTTTATATTTGCATATAAGAATCTTTTGTTAAATTTCTGATATCAAACTAATGTTCCAGAGAATAAAATCTAATTTGAATCCTCTAATGAAAATTCATGGGAACAATTCGTCATAAGTAGAATAAACATAATGGCATTTTAGTTCTCTAGAGGGGGAAAAATATTTCACAATACTGTTGACTACTTAAGAGGGTGTGTTTGAGCTTTCTACATTTACTTTATGTAAACTTGGCTGTAAACCTCTGTTCATTTTCCTGTCATTTGAATCACAGATTCTGTGTTAAGTCAAACTATGGGATGATTTGGCCTATAATGTTAAAACCCACCCTTTCTTCCTTGAATGATGCCCCAACTGTTAACATGAACTAAGTGATGCTTCTGGCTGTGAGGATCAGAAAGTAAGCAAAAGTGCAGGCAGATAAAGAGCAGATCCCCTCCAGCTTTGCACAGAAATGATTGTCCTTCTTCAGGCAGGTCTGTCATTTAACCTGTTGGTATGCTTGGCTAGTTTATGTGACCTATCTGTTATTTACTCAGGAGGATATCTGTGTGTGTATTTATTTGCATGTCATTGAAATGAATGACTTTAAAAAACAGTATGAGATATATATGTAATCTGTGGTTAAGCAGCATATGCTGTCTTGATATTAAAAGACTATATCATGTCAGAATAATTATTGAAGATGTGATTTGATACCTGGGATTTCAAAATAATATAGAGCAGGGGAGTGGGTGTTGCTTGAGAAGCAAGATTGACTTTGAATTGAGGACTGGTGAAGCTCGATGGTGGGTACATATGGATTCGTGTAGACTTGCTCTACTTTTGTATATATGGTTGAGATTTTCATTAAGGAAAAAAAAAAAGTGTAGAGAGAGAAGGGAGGAGCAAAGAGAGAGGCAGGCTCTTGGTTAGAGAAGAGGTCTTTTCTCCAGTGAAAAACAGTGTACATGATCCTTGGATTTAAATACACACACACACACACACACACACACACACACACACACACACATATAGATAGATAGATAGATAGATAGATAGATAGATAGATAGATAGATAGATAGATAGAAACATCAATGATAAGAGAGAATCATTGATTGGCTGCCTCCTGCACACCCTCTACTGGGGATCAAGCCTGCAACCTGGGCATGTGCCCTTGACTGGAATGGAACCTGGGACCCTTCAGTCTGCAGGCCTATGTTCTATCCACTGAGCCAAACTGGCTAGGACGATCCTTGCATTTTTGATACCAGCCTCTGAGTTCAAGGCTTTGTTTTCACTGATAATGCAAAATACTCTCAGTGATTATTCTCAAAATCAGTCTCTTTGCCTTCAGTGCTGCTGTCTGGTATGGTTATCTTACTAAAACAGAGGACAAAAAAATGCACATTGATGGGAGCTTTCCCTCCTCTGTGATAATAATACAACATCAAAGTAGCCAGTGGAAATCAGGAAGGAGTGGAACAGAAGACCAATGACCAAATATAGAGATTAGATGAAAGGGTTTCAGGGGAAAGACAGAGAAAGAAAAAACTACTCAGCAATGCAATAAATAAGGAGCAAAAAGTAAGATAAAAAAGGTACGGTTTCTGATTTTCTATGCCTTTCAAGTCATAGCAATTGGCCTCACTCTGCCTGGTTTGCAGACTGGCAAATAAAGCTATTTGAAAGACTAAACAGAGTAGTCATGTGAAAAGTGGGTGCAGGGAACTGAAATTATTGGGGTAGAATTTTCTAAGAGTCCTTTCTTAAATACAGCTTCTTTCTGTTAAAGGTGTAAATGGAAACAAAACATCCTCTGGTTTGAAGGGACTTTCTAAAATTTGGCCCAAAGAATAAGTTTTATCTTATTTTTATCTCTAACTCTCACTCTCCTGCCAATTTCATGCTGGCCCCAGGGGACACTGCCTTCCTGTTCACCCTCGGGCTCAGATTAGTTCTTGGCTTATGGTGGAAGCTGATTCTTAAATAGGGTCCTGTCTGTTTGAGAGTATATGGGCTGTAGCCATTAAGCCAAAGGCAAATGTTTCACTCTTTCCAAGACATCTGCTCACCTTATTAGAAATTTCTTTTCCCTTGCCATGTTAATAGTTGCCTTGCTTCTGATCAGTACACATCACAGGCCCAGCCTACACAGTTTACGTGTAGACATCATGACTCCCAGGGTAGTGTCCTGGCTGCCTGCCCAGAATGTGTTATTGGTGACCCTGTTGTTCTCTTCTTTAAACACGAAGTTAATTATGAGTTGTTGGAGCCTCTAATGACATCTGATGACTTCTGAGACATCGTACACTCCCTTGCTAATCTTCTAACAAGTAGATCAGATACCATGTGAGAAAGTACCCTCTAAAAAGTGCCAAATCAGACCAGGGCAAAGCTAAATGGTCCCTTCTGAGGAAGTGACACTGTTATAGGCAGTATATTTGAGCAGATACACACCCTTCTAAACAGATTGATTAGATGTTATTACAAGAGAAAGGAACACCCATCCCCTCACCTCTCGTTACTGTGTGCTGAATGAAATATGAACTGGAATAAGAAGGCTGAGGAAAAGGATTTTATAATACGGGCTATTTTTTTTTTTTCTAAGGAGTCTGGGTTTTTACAGGGTTATGTAATATCCCAGCTCTAGGTTAGATTTGTTATTGGTTAATCTTGTTCAGTTTTCATCTAGATGCTTTAGATATCAGAAATGATTTTAGAAAAATAATATTCAATTTTATTTGGGTTTGCATATGTATTAAAATATATGTTTATGTAATAAAATTATGTTTTCTTATAAGTTATTAATTATAGAATCCAGCACAATAGCAAGTTTAAGAGATGGATTCATATTCATCTGATATTCACAAATATGAGATTGGAGAGATTTTAGCAAAATACATAGTCCATATTTTCATACAAATTCTCAGAGTATTTGCTTTTGTTATATAAAGATTTCTTGGTGTGCTCCATCTTTCCCTATTGTAGAGTAAAATTGAGCTTACTCAATAGAATATATTTTTATTTATTTAAGCTATTTCTAAATAATGGAATACAACTATATTAAAATCATAAAAAATAGAAAAGTAATTTTGGACCACCTTATTTAATTAAATAGTAAGCACACATGCATACATTAGAAAGAGTTATACCTTTATCCTGCATAGTCTGAAATATATTTGTGTTTACCTTTCTTTTGTTATACTCATAAATCTGAATATGGGATGTCATAGATGATGAATAAATATGTAGTTAGGTATTATTTACTATAATTTATTATTATTACTTGGACTCATGATCTATAATATCTTTACATTAGTGAGAAATTGGTTAATAAATCTGCTTTTACAGAATATGGCATTTATTCTTAAAATATAAAATAATACAAATGATATTTAAAACATGCATGAAAGCAAAAGTAATGCAAATAAGATGATGGCATTATGATGCAATTAAAGGCAATAAGCAAGCTGATAATAGTTGAGAGAACTGGGGAAAAAACAGTTGGGTTTGAAAGACAACAAATTATTGAGCTATTAGATACTATCATATACTCTTCTCTCACCTAGTAACATTAACACTTTCTACTTCAATCAGTTACTTGTTAAGACAAAATTCTCTAGGGGGAATTTCTGCTTTTAGGAAGTTTATAGGCTAAGTTAATGGTAGCAGAAATAGCCCTAAGAGGCAGACCCTTAGTTTGTGAAGCTCCTCTGTCAGCTGGCAACAGGGTCCCATTGCTGGTGGGAAGTAAGAGGTGTTAATCCAGGGTATGTCATAGCATCGTGATCCTGAGATGACCACTTTTGAGCAACTGGGATGAGGCACAGGTGAAAAGATAAATAATTGAGTTATACTTCACTTCCAGCACTTGAACAGATGAAGATTTAGAGGTTGATTGGTTTCTGTGGTCCTTGGGAGCCTTAAATCAAACAGGCTTACGTGAGCCAAATAGCACTCAGGCATGCTGTGGAAGGCTTCCGTGCCATCATTTATGGAGGACCTGAACTTTTGCAGCCACAGTATAAACTCCTACAAGTCAGGGTACAGATTTAACCATACAGGTGAAATAATGGTAAAAACAAACAAAAATAAAAACGACCACAGTATGGCGATTTGATAGAACTCCTACGAGGAGGGAATGAGTGAGACACTAGGATGGCTGTATGTACAACTCTTGTATCCACAAATTTACCTTAAACACTCAGGGCTGGCACAAGCATCACACACCTTATTGCTAGAATTTAGCTGCCTACCTGCCTGTAGATCTTAGAGAAACCTCACTCAAAGCATTTCTTTTGTAAGTATTTTTCTTATCCTGCCTAGATTCACCCCTACACCCACCATTGTCCCCGAACAAATTACTAAGTTTAGATCTCCGCAAAGCTCAAGCAGAATAGCATAGCCCCTGCTGAGGGATTAGGTATTTTACTTAAAAAAGTATTGCAGGGTCTGACATTATGTACCAGCAGGAATAAGAGAAATATCTGAGAGTGGATCTTGAGCTTGTGGTATAGGAAGTAGGTGAAATATAGAACTGAATACATTTGAGTTTATAGTTGTTTGCTCATTTCTCCAATAGTCAAGTTTGAACATGTTGACAAGGACACCTGTATCTGGTCCTAATACACTATTGGGATGGCCTCTTGGAGGAAACAACAGTAGCCTATACTAAAAGAGATTCCAGCAATTTCAGCCTTGCCAGAGTATTGAGAAAGGGGTAAGAAAACTCAAAAAGGAGGCTTAAAATATTAGATTTTTTATTTAGACTGGAGAATGCATTATCTGACTTTGTTCTCCAGGATGGCCCAGAAAACATTACTTGCCCACAAGCAATAGAGGTGGCACCAGTAGAGAGGACACTGTAATCATTAAGGTCAGCAGGCGCTGACAGGAAAAGCTGCGTGGAACTGGGCTTCTTCATTTCAGTGGGGATGATAGAATGGGAGAAACGAGGTGACTGCACTTACCATGAAAGAGGAGTTAGAATAATATTCTAATGGGAAACAGTGCCAGGGTTACAACCAAGGTACACAGTTCCTCAATGAATCTAAGTGCTTACTAATACGTAATAACGCTCCCATGGGAGAGGCAGATGTGCATAGGAGATAGTATTTATTGTTTGACTTCTACAAGCAAAGAAACTCAAGAGTTGTTCATTTCTACCACAATGGAAATTCATGATTCCTCTCCAGATTTCCATATGGAAAGCAACTATCAGAACTAGCATAATAATTTTTAAAGGATTATTATCCTAGAAAACTCTGGTGCAATAAATATTCCCTCAACTCTTCTTGAAAGTAAACTGTGGCTGGTTGCCAGATTACAGTACAGTAGAGAAAGAAGAATATCTAGACTTTTTGAGAGATACTAAAAAACAGAGTTTAAGGTGACACAGATACTAAAATCCCTAGAGTGTCCTCATCCTCCCCCATACCCCAATTAGACAGATTTTTTAAGGAGACCAAGTGATAAATAGATTCCTCGTTCTAGTACATCTCATGGTGTGTCCAATGGACCCATGTTCCTACCCCTCGTTCATTTTCCTAGTCTCTGATGCATAACTAGTATCAATTTCCTTGATGTTGGATATACCATGAAAGGATCCCTGACCTATGGGAGTTAAAACATGAAAGAACAAGTGAAGGGTATGACATTTCACTGTTCAGCCAGAGAGTAAATCAGAAGCATGACTGCACTGTGAGAGGAATTCAGAGAGTAGAAGTACCCTCTAAGACTCATGATGGTTGTCCTCATTATATCCATACTTAATCCCCTGGACTCTGCTGGTTTCTGCACACAGTCCTAATCTGAATACTTGAGTGGGACACTTCTGGTCTCCGGACTCCTCTCTGTACACATTTCTCTCCTGCATTACTCTTATCCGTGAATGCTAGCTGTCCTGGCTTCTCCAGGCTCACAGCCCCACTACTGAATTCAGAGAGTGTTTGGGATTCCACCTGGGTTCCCATTTCCTGTGTTAAACCATAGACATTTTCTCCAGCCACTAAACTATGGCAGCCTTAGATCTTAACTCACCACTCTCTCATGGGTCACTGCCCTTTGTTGCCTGTAAGTTAAATATCTTCAATGTACTTGTTTCATACTTTGTCCAATTTTTTTAGTTGTTTTCAAAAGGACTGATGGATATGGTCTTTGTTATTCCATCTTGACTGGAAGAGGAAGTTGGTGATAGAGTTGATTTAAATCACCTCGAGTTTCTGCCTATTCTTTCACGCTGCACTTCAAAGTCTTTCTAAAGTCACTTAGGCCACTCAAATGGAGACTAAGAAGTCATTGTCTTCCAGAGAAGGTACTTAATTCTCAGTAAGTGGATGAATGGAGTGAAAGACTGCTCCAGATTTTATCCCTGAGAAATCAAGTCTGTAATGCATTGAGTCACATTCTCCATGGTGGTGTATGGTTCAGTGACACACATTTTATTTTCCCTCTCCTTCTCTATCTTACTCTCCCAACATCTTCATAAAAGAAATCCTCTCAGATAGTAGAAATCACCTAAACAAACCTATAGACTTAGGACTAAACTCAGAGTATGCGGCAGGCACTAAGGGAATAGGGTACAAAAATAAATTGGCCAGAAAGGACAGCAAGTACAGAAAGAAGAATCATGGATAGCAAGGTAAAGAATTTGAATTTGAATGAAGTGGCAATAGGATCCAATAAAGATATTTGGATTAAAAAAAATACTCTAAAAGAATACAAGCACATTGTATATGATTTAACATTTTTATTTGGTATTTCTGACATTGAGTATTTTGCTTTGTTGTGAAATCCCTCAAAAATGAAATAATGCCATTATAACTGAAGCATTAGAAGAAATTACTTGTCTATGTGTTCGTATGTATTATAACAAACAGAAAAGTAAGTGAAATCTTCCTGGAGAATGTACTTTTTTTTTCATAGAAGTTTTACAAAAATTCAAAGATCAGGAGGAAATGTCTAATGAATGACAGACCAGAAACTTAAAATAAGTAAATATAAATAGGTTTTAACAGGTTTTCCCATTTTAAACAAATGTGTGATACAGGTTAAGGCAGTTTGGGGGACTGTGAGAACCATATAAGAGGCAGCTCTGAAAACAACTGTGTCTATCTTCTCCCAGCCAATAATAATAATAGTATTAATAATAATACTCTATAATAATAAAAGCATAATATGCTAATTAGAACTGACAGCCAAAGACCTTCCAGACATCATTCTGGATGTCCTTCCAGATGAAGCCACGGTGGTGGGGGCTGAGGCAGAGGTGGTTAGGGGTGATCAGGAGGCAAGTAGTTAGGGGCAATCAGTCAGGCAGGCCGAGTGGTTAGGGGTGATCAGGCAGGCAGTCAAGTGGTTAGGGGCAATCAGGCAGACAGGCAGAGGGGTTAGGGATGATCAGGCAGGCAGGCAGAGGGGTTAGGGATGATCAGGCAGGCAGGCAAGTGGTTAGGGGTGATCAGGCAGGCAGGCAGAGGGGTTAGGGGTGATCAGGCAGGCAGGCAGGTAAGCAGTTAGGAGCCAGCGGTCCCAGATTGCAAGTGGGATGTCCAATTGCGAGAGAGTGCAGGCTGGGCTGAAGGACCCCCTCCCATGAACAAAATTTGTGCACCAGGCCTCTAGTAATATTAATAATGATAGTAAAGAAAGACTGCATACTCTGTCACCAGTGGCTTGACATTAATGACCAGAATTCCAGTACATCAGATGGCCCCAACTATTATAGTCTGTGCTTCTAAATTTTATTTTTTAAAATGCAGTCAACCTAATGGAGAGAAGGTAAATCACAAAGACTTATTTTAACAATTTAAATGATTTTCCATTCCTAAAATGCTACTAAGTCAAGTAAATGCTACTCATAGGTATTTCACAAAAGAATACTTGCTCTTCTCATTTAGATGTGTGATTTCAATAACTGATATTACACATTACTTGTGATCAGGATCAGTGTTGTATGAACTTGAACTTTGAAATGGCAATAGTGGTACCTTTCTGAGAAAAGAGAGAGAAAGGTAAAAAAAAAAAAATACATTGTATGTGAGGGAAGCAAGGTGATGTTCAATAAATAAATGAACAGGTCAGAAAAATAATGATTCAGGAAAAGATGAAAAAGGGATTTAAGAGTAAATTTAAGGTGACAAGAATTAGAGACCTTATTTGCTGATCACTCCAGATTCATCCAAGTTAGAGGAGTAGAAATAATTTCCTTAGAGAATTTTGAGGTTATTTCTCCAAGAAAACTAAAAAAATAAATAAATAAAAAAGACTAGAATGTAAATTAGGTTAAGTTGGTTAAAATTAATCCAATAAATGAAGTACAGCATTTTCTTTCCTGAGGAGCATTCTTGTAGTTTCGATCTCTTCTGAAGACAGACATTAATTTGCTAAAATAATCCTGAATATGCCGCATGGTTCATTATTTTAAGTATCTAATTAATCATTCATGTAATTGACTAGATCCACATTTCTTTTACAAGAAAAAAGATTCTCAGTTCATCTGAAAGTGAATCTTTATGAAAACACACCTAGAAGTTGGGCTAATTCTATGTTTAGGCCACATTTCTTAAAAATTATATCTTACCCAGCTTCTTAAAGAACATAAATAGATATACAGATATGATGTTAATAGAGAATCTTTTGCAATAAAGGAGTTTCTCCCTTTATCTAAAAGGTACTATAGAAATTTTTTACTTACTAAAACCAACATACTAAAATAATATTATCATGCTCTCTCAAAATAACTTTGCAGTGATTTTTACATAATCAAAATTATATTAATAAATAATTATGTAAAATCTATTCCTGACTTTGTCCACAGCAATAGTTTTGATGGCATTACTCAGTGTATTCCTCATTGTCAATATATGAAATAGTGTGTAGTAAAAGTATTTTAGATCATTGTGATAGGTTAATCATTTGCCTTTATTTATTTGTTTATTTAATATTTTGATTGGTTTTAGAGTGGAAGAGAGAGGGAAAGAGAGAAACATCAATGATAAGAGAAAATCACTCCCCCTCCTGGAGATCGAGCCCACAACCCAGGCATGTGCCCTTGACCGGAATCGAACCTGAGACCCTTAAGTTCACAGGCTGACATTCTACCCACCTAGCCAAACCAGCTAGGGCTGCCTTTTTTTAAATAACATTTTTATAAGAGTTTACTTGAGCCAAAACTAAAGACATATGCCAGGGAGCAAGATCCTAAAGGCTTCTATTTGATTTTCTTAAGAGATATATATTTCTTCAGGTTTTACTAAGTCCAATTAAATACCCACACCTCTGCCTGGCTGGTGTGGCTCAGTGGTTGAGCATCAACCTATGAACTAGAAGGTTAGGGTTTAATTCCTGGTCAGGGCACATGCCCGATTTGCCTGGGTTGTGGGCTTGATCCCCAGTAGGGAAGGGAGTGTGCAGGAGGCATTCCAGCAATGATTCTCTCTCATCATTGATGCTTCTATCTCTCCCTCTTCTTTCTTCTCTGAAATCAATACAAATATATTATATATATAAAAAAAATAACTGCACCTCCATTTCACTTTGCCTTTTAGGAAGTTAAAAGTCAGGATTAATCTAACCTACTCCACAATATTCTTATAGATGTGCTTTTTATAATCCTTAATTTTGTGGACTTACTGACATTTTTCCTTGCACTAGTAATTTATTTGTATTCATAAGTTTACCTTTTTATTGCTGTTTTTGCTCTTTTTCTTGGTGTTTTCAAAATCTTTGTGGAGTGAGATAGTCTCTAAATAGGTAAAGCATTAGATAAAATGATGCAAAATTTATAATTTTTTAATTTTATACCAACATGAGGTGAAATAAACCAAGAAATCAAATTAAGTAAAAGTACGAAGCAATAAACAGTTCAGCATTTATTTTCATTCACCAGGATTAGGCCTCATTTTATACTGTCTGGGAAAATCACAGAATTTTATAAAGCCCAAATGGTAGTATAATGAGCAACAACATTTATTTGAAGAAAACAATGATATTTGAAGAAAAAGAAATGAGTAGGTGTAAACAAAATAGCTACTACATTGGAACTGTCCATGATTCTGTGATTTCGAAGAGAGCTTTCTGAAGTGTACTGAGCAAATAACACTTTATATTTATACTAGAGGCCCAGTACACGCATGGGGGGGGGGGTGTCCCTCAGACCAGCCTTCACCCTCTCCAATCTGACCCCTTGAGGGATGTCCGACTGCGCCCTGGCCTGCCCTTAGGATCGATCCTAAATGGGCAGTTGGACATCACTCTCACAATCCAGGACTGCTGGCTCCCAACTGCTCGCCTGCCTGCCTTCCTGATTTCCCCTAACCACTTCTGCCTACCAGTCTGATCACCCCCTAACCACTCCCCTGACAGCCTGATTGATGCCTAACTGCGCCCCTGCCAGCCTGGTCAACCCTTACTGCCCTCCCCTGCAGACATGTTTACCCCTAACTGCCCTCCCCTGCAGACGTGGTCACCCCGAACTGCTCTCCCCTGCAGGCCTGGGTCCCCCTCAACTGCCCTTCCCTGTAGGCCCGGTTGCCCCCAACTTCCCTCCTCTGCCAGCCTGATCCCCCCCAACTGCCCTCCCCTGGAGGCTTAATCACCCCCAACTGCCCTCCCTTGTAGGCCTGATCATCCCTCCCAACCGCCCTCCCCTGCTGGCCTGATCACCCACAAATGCCCTCCCTTGCATGCCTGGTCCCTTCCAAATGCCCTCCCCTGCTGGCCATCTTGTGGTGGCCATCTTGTGTCCACATGGGGGCAGCCATCTTTGACTACATGGGGACAGCCATATTGTATGGTGGAGTGATGTTTAATTTGCATATTACTCTTTTATTAGATAGGATAGAGGCCTGGTGCACGGGTGGGGGTGGGCGCCAGCTGGTTTGCCCTGAAGGGTGTCCCGGATCAGGGTGGGGGTTCCCTTGGGGTGTGGGGCGGCCTGGACAAGGGGCCTGTGGTAGTTTGCAGGCCGGCCACGTCCTCTGGTGACCCAAGCAGAGGCCCTGGTATCTGGGGTTTATTTATCTTCTATAATTGAAACTTTGTAGCCTTGAGCAGAGCCAAGCCTCCTGCTTGCTCCATGGCCACAGCCATTTTTGTTGGGATTTATTTATCTTCTATAATTGAAACTTTGTAGCAGAGGCCAAAGCAGGCCAGGGCTGTGGGAGCTTGGCTTCCTCCATTGCCGGGGAAACCCAAGCCTCCTGCTTGCTCTGTGGCCGCAGCCATCATGGTTGGGTTAATTTGCATTCTTGCTCCTGATTGGCTGGTGGGTGTGGCTTGTGGGTGTAGCAGAGTGGTGGTTAATTTGCATACTACTCTTTTATTAGATAGGATTAGAGGCCCGGTGTCGCTTGCCAGCCAGGGAGGGACTGCAGGAGGGCTCCAGGGTGTGTCCAGCCCATTTGGCTCAGTTCTGATCGGCTGGACCCCAGCAGCAAGCTAACCTACCAGTCAGAGTGTCCACCCCTTGGTGGTCAGTGCACATCATAGTGAGAAGTTGAGTGGCCTTAGGATGTTATTAGCATACCAGAGGCTCAGCGTGCGAAATCACGCGAGACCCAGACCCAGCATGCTGCGGGACCCAGCGTCAAGTCCCACTGGCACCGCGGGACCCATCAATGCACCTCCTGGTGACCGGTCTTTGGTTGTTACGGCATTACGACCTCTGGGTTTTTATTATATAGATTACGCTTTGATTGGTTGAACAGACGACTGGATGACTAGACACTTAGTATATTAGGCTTTTATTACATAGAATTGTATTCTATTTGTATTTGTGCAAATATCACATTATCTTCTTAAGTTGCATTCACTAGACAATAAACTTGCATGGGGAAAATGTACTGACTGTCAATTTTAAGGATGCATACTACAGTCCTTAAGAAGTGACTGACCTCTTTTTCTTTGGTCAACCTTAGGAATATTCACTTATGTATTTTCCCAACTGGAGAGTTAATGTCACGGATCTTTTGTTTTGCAGAAGCAAGATTTTACTTATGGCCTTAACTAATGCCTCTTTTCAAGCAGTTGTACTAATATTGGGGCAGCTTGTCATCTATATATAATAGAGAAATATGCTAATTAACCAGGATGCCATAACAGGTGGATGGGACAGGAGGAGGTTGCACGCACAGTGTTGGGGGCGAGGCGGCCAGGGCCTCCGTGCGCCTGCTCTGGAGGAAGGCCTGAGCAGCAGTGGCTGTGGCTGCTTCAATGGCTGGAGAGCGAGGCAGGGCCAGACCAGCAACTGGAGGGTGGGCGGCACTGAGTGATTTCAAATCGCGCGCTGGGCTCCTAGTTTCTATATAAAATTACTAATTTTAGTGATAATGTCTTCAAGATATTAGTTTCAGCCACAGTAGGAAGAGGAGAAGCAGCAATTAAAGTTGCTGGGGTGAACAGAGATTCCAATGTGTGTACATTAATAGTGCAACAGTGCATCAATGCAACACCAAGTAGTGTAACAAATGCATTTGACAATGTAATTTCTTTCCAAGAGACACTTTTAAAAGATTAACGATTCACCAACATTTATCTTACAGTCAAGCCGGATGGGTTTAATTTGCAATTGTCTGTTTTCTTTATTCTGATATTTTATTGTGTTTCTCTTGGTAAAATTGTCACATTAATATGCTTTCAATCTTGACTAGTTCAGCATCTAAATTCTATTATTTTTTTAAGTGACTAGCATTGCAGAATAGCTGCGACTTTGTTCAGTGTTGTCATTTTCATAAACTGAAAATTTCCTTTGGAGAAGCACTGTTTGTAAACCCACTTGGTGAAAACCTTTAAAATTCTTTATTTGGTGTCGGTAGAAGTTACCGTGATAGTGCCATGCTCACAAAGGAAGTTTCTGACTGAAGTGACATTTTCCTCAACAAAGATTCAATAAACTACATTGTGTTGGGAAATAGCTTGATTTATTTTACCACTTACATAGTAAAAGCTTTGATTTAGAAAGTGCCTCTTTGCTATATTGTGGTATAGAGGATTAGGGAATTTATTGAGGCTTTCTTGATTTATAAAATGCACAATGTTTAACTTTAAACAAGCTTCTGTTATTTTCTTGTAACCCCAATTACTCTTTGGCAGTTTGATGAGGTACTAGGAAGTCATAACTTATTTATCTCTGAGAAAAAAAAAAAACGGCTTTAGCCAGAGATACATTTTTTAGTAACTTCTTTAAAAACACTTTTATTAAATGAACTACTATTTAATTGTATTAGTATATAGTTCTGAACAAAAATAAAATGATTAAATATTAGTAATAACAAATACAATGCAATTTATTTACTCAATCATTTCCCAGATAATAAGAGCTCTTTTGTGTCACTTTTCTGAGCATTGGAGAAAATTCTAGGTGTTCAAAATAACAGTGCTTTCAGAGCTATTTATATTTTTTGTGGGTTAGACAAATGAACAAAGAAAATGGTATATAATAGGTTGTGAAATATTTGCTAAATAAAAATAAAAAATATATATGGCTAGCGAGTGACAGTTTTTGATGGGTCAGGAAATAATCCTGGTTTAAGTAGGGTAGCTGGAAGTGAAATTTAGGCAGGAAACGGAAGAATGTAGGGAAATAATGCCCAGATAGTGGACAGTAAAGTGTTCCATGCAGAAGAAATAAGTGCAAAGACTCTGAGCAGGTATGGGATTAGTACAAAGTCAATGTGGCTGAAACATAGTGAGAAAGAGATGGATTTTTAGAAGATGAGTTCAAAGCTGTGGTTGAATTAGGAGAGAGCAAGATCATTAAGCTCTTTCAGGCTAGGAGGAATTTAATAAGAGCAAGACATGGAGTCATTGAGGGTATTGAGCACAGTTCTGTTTTATGTTTTGTTTGTTTTTTTCTTAAAAAATGGTACTATTTATGTAAGGTAGTTCAGATACAAAGTATGGTAAGTGTACTTTAATGTGCAAGTGTTTAAGAAGTTACTTCTTTTTCTTTTATCAACATTGATAATATTCACTTATGTATTTTTCTCAAGCCATTAAAATTATAATATTTAAAAGCCATCAGACATATTAAAAAGCCTTGACAGTTTCCAAGATAGTAAACCATTCTTGCTAAAATTTTGAATCTTCTCTTGATTTAAAGGAAATTTAAATCAGTGGAAAATTCTGTATATATTAATACTTCAAAAAATAACTCGTGTTGGACCTGCTTTAAATAGGTTATAAGTCAGATCATTACAAAAGGTGTTTCACTTTGTTGAATGTCCACTGATCTTTTGAAATGTGAGTGGAATGTCAAGCAAGACTGTCCCTGCGGTCTTCTTTATACACTGCACACTAAGGACAGAGATGCTCTCCAATAGTTGTGACAATTGTAAACAAGTCTATACATTTGCAAGCTCTTCCCTACTAGTAGTACTACATCTACCGAGAATCACTGGGAGTGAGCAGTCTATTAGGAATCCAGGTTACCTGGGCTGTGGTCCTAGTCTGTTTAATAGCAATAATTGCCTCAGTTAATCTCTTGCTTAAAAGATAGTTCTTAGTGTTAAAATTATGACTTTTGATAATACCCAAATAATGAAAATTAAAGCATCAAGAAATTTTTAAAAGGTTAATTTGTAGTTTTACCCAGTAACTCTCAAATTTATACTCAACACTTATAGATTAATATCATTAAACAGAAACTTGCTTTCACCAGCTATGTATTGCTTTTATTAAAGACAGCCATGATGTGTAGTGGTGATTACATTTCTACAATTTGTTGAGACTATACTCCATAAACCGCTTAGAGCTAAAGAAGACATAGATATTGATTTCTGTTAAGTAAATTAGGTTTTGAGTGTAAAGTGTTTGTCCACGTGATTGCTCACCCATTTAACAAGTGACATCTCTCAGTATACTAATTGCTACCTTGGTTAATTCACCTCATGTAGATATACTGTTAACCAATTAAATAAATCAAGAGAAGTACAGGACATAATTGCATCTTAAAAATATAAGTATAGTCTTCTGTATCATTGGAAGCTTCTTTTAAGATTGCAAAATAAAACATGCAATTTTCTATAGCTTTTTATGCAATGGTGCTTTCCAAATAGGCAGTTACATTCTAGTAATAATTTAAAATGCTTTACATAAGTTAAAAAAATAAAACAAACTATTTTCTTCATTGCTGTATAAGTATGTATTTCACAAGTAAAAAGATTTTTTTAAACTAGTATGATTGTGTTGTTGTTTTTTCTGATCCGTTTGATATAAGCAGACAAAATACTTGAGCCACATAGATTTAACCTTAGGCATTATTCCACAATTACGCTTTATTGATCAATGGATGCTTCCAGATGAATCTCAGGTACCATGTCTTTTATCAAGACCTCACAATATTATGTATGGCTGGACCAGATTAATAAACAGACAATTTGAATACAAATATGAAATGTTCATGAGGCATTAACAGACTAGATAAGTTCAAGTAACACAAGTGCCTATACAGGTCAATGCTAGCAAATCTAAGTGTTCACATAACAAATGTTTGTTTTTCACTTACATGAAGTTCAAAAGTGGCATTCCTTATCAGTGCACAGGGGATGCAGAGGCGAGAAGTGCTCTGCTCCACTGAGTCACTCAAGAACCACAGGCTTCACCAGCATTCCTGGGGTCATCCTGGATGGGGATGGTTTCAAGCTAGCAGAAATGAGAGCGGGTGAAAAAGACATACCTTTTTCTCTAACAAACTTGGACTGGATGTGACACCCTTGTTTCATTGTTAATCACATTTCATGATTAAAACCCAGGCCACCCTGACTGCAGAGGGATTAGGACCAGTGGTCTACCAGAGATAGATAGATAGATAGATAGATAGATAGATAGATAGATAGATAGATAGATAGATAAGGAGGAAGGGAAGAGGGAGGGAGGGAAGGAAGGAAGGAAGGAAGGAAGGAAGGAAGGAAGGAAGGAAGGAAGGAAGGAAGGAAGGAAGGAAGGAAGGGGAAACTGTTTTAGAGATTATATAGTAGTCTCTGCCACTTTCAGTGTTAAAACTAAAAAAGAAAAATGGGTAAAATCTCAGCTGTAATAGAACATTATAAAGGAATTTTAATCAGAGAAGTAACATGATTAGTTTCACATTTTAGATAGATTACTTTAGCACCTGTGTGTAGGAAGGAACTCGGGGGTGGCACATTTCTGAAAAAAATTACACTTTCAGCCATTAACACTAAGCCTGAGCAAAGAGATATTGAACATAGTACAAGTATGCTCATATAAATATTATTCAACTGAAGAAGTTGGGTGCATAATGGAAAAGTTATTTTAATGGTGATTAGATATTTCTATCAAGCTCTGCCACTGAATTTTTGTCTGTCAAATACCAACTGTGAGTCTTAAATAAATGAGGAAATTTTGACCAGATAAGACAGCAGATCATTGCAATCCTGCTATTCTAGTGAAGCTTGAGAAATATCATATAGGATGTGTTTGGGCAGCTTTAACACTGCCCACTGGACTTTTTGAGAAACATGCAAACCAGTCAGAGTAAAATAATTCTGATTACAACTAATTCCAATGGTGGGGGTGATGCCCCCAGCAATAAGCAATTCTCCTGACACCAGCCAAATGTCCTACAGGTCAACTCAATTCTGACACTACTGACCCAGAGATAGTATCAGATTCCACAGGGTAAGGGTTCAATCCCAAAAGCCTACCCCTTCCCTACAAATAGACTATGATCACAAGTCCAGATTGCTACCTGGACTTCTAACCAAATGGCATAAATTCAGAGGTTCCGTGACCTCCTCCTTATGTTTGATTAATTTGCTAGAGTGGCTCAGAGAACTCAGAGAAGCATTTTAATGACTAGGTCACCCGTTTATTATAAAAGGATATAAACTCAGTAATAGCCATATAAAAGAGATGCATAGTGCAAGGTCTGAGGATAGGGCTCAGAGGCTTCCGTGCCTTCTCCAGGTGCAACACTGGCCCCAAATCTCCACGGCTACACCAACCTAGAAGCTCTCCAAATCTGCCCTTTGGGAATTTTATGGAGTCCTCATTATACATGGACATGATTGATTACATCATTGACCACTGGCTGTTGGTGATTGATTCAACCTCCAGGCTGGGGGTAGAATGAAAGTTCCAGCCTTCTAATTACATGGTTGGGACTCCTGGCAAACAGCCCCAATTCTTAAGAGGGATCCAAAGTCACCTCATTAACATAAGCCCAGTTGTGGTAGAAAGGGACTTGTTTTGAATAACAAGACACCTACTTCACCTTTCTGCCTTTAAAGCAATTTCAGGAACTGAGGACAAGGGACTACATAATATGACCAAAGATTGTTCTATTGCTGAGAAAATTCCAAGGATTTTGAGATCTGTGAGCCAAGAAGCAAGGAAGAACAAATACAGATGAATGAACAAATATATATTTCTTGTAAATCACAATATTGCACAGAGTAACTCCAGAATGAATTACTCTGTGCAATATTGGCAGCAAAATTTATGGTCAACACTATAATCTGAGGTAGAGGATTTGAGAAATAAATATTTTATTTTATTATAAAATATGTAAAAGTAAGAGATAATGGAAATACATCAAATACACGACATGAAGCAAGCCTTTTAACATAATGTCATGTCAGTTTCCTCTTCTGCAAAATGGAATAGTACTTACCATACAGAGTAGTTCTTTTGATTAAATTAGACCATCATATAAAGCCTTCATCATACTTCCCAGTATATAACAAGTAGTCAATACAGGCTGATATCCTAACTTATTACAAATTAGATATGTCCCACATCTGTGTCCACTAAGCTAAAATTGGTCAGCTTTGCTCCCCCTGGCTATTTCTAGTCCAATCTTCCTCAACTGTTCCTAAATCTCCAAGTTTAGATCTCTTGTCATTACACTATACCAGTACTTCTCAAACTTTATTATGAGTCAGAATCATCAGGAAGACTTGTTAACATAGAGATTGCTGAGTTGTCTAAGAATTTTTAATCAGTAGTCTGGGATGTGAAGGAATATTTATTTCTAATAAGGTCCCAATGATGCTAATGGTGTAGGTACATGGACCACAGTTTAAGAACCCTCATCCCTACCATATAGTATGCACAACTTCTCATTGCTACTAATATTTACAGAGCTCCAGGTCTCTCCTCATTTCTTGAAGGTTTCAGTTCCTGGCTAACATTATCCAAAATGTTTTCACATAATCTTTAGTAATGTCAAGAACCACTTAGATGGCCCTTGAAATTCCCTGGATTTGGATCTTGGGCAACTGCTCTCTTTCAATAATCATTTTTCCCACTGTACCCCAAACATTTACTTGTATGACCCTAATCAAGAATAAGCCAATAGCATAACTGCAACATCTTCATTTTCTCACTTTTACACATCCTCCCAGGGATCAAAACCTCTTGGGTTTCCTGCTTCTTCTTACTAAGGCTTCAACCTGGACAATCTTTTGGAGCTGCATAGCAAAGATGCCACCATCTTTTCACTGCCTCTCAACTTTTTTATGTATTCATTTTGTTTTTTCTTTAGCTTAATTTCATAGTAACTTATAATTGTGCTTCCATTTTATTTAATCATGCTTGCTTTGGAAAAACACACAAACCAAAGGAATAAATATATTCCCCCAACCCCCCCACCCCCCCACCCCCCGCCGCTTCTGCCACACGCCTTAGATACAGATGCAGAGAAAACATGGATTTACTGACTGCTGCACTTTAAATTCAGGATTGCTAACCTGAAATGTGCCCTTAACATTGCTTGGCAATCAAAACACTACTTCTTATTCCATTCACTCTCTGAGTAGTTATTTACAAAATAGAACTTCTTATTCATATTACTCTTTGAATGATTATTTCATACTTTCTCCTCTCAGTTGTAATCTCTGCTATCATCTCCCTGTTCTCAGTGGTGTTTCTTACTTTACTTGCAAAGTCATCAAAAGTACCAAGTTGCCACCTACCTTTCTGTTCACCCAGCAGAATCTGTTCAGATAATCTGACTCCTATGAGCCATGAGCTATCAGTTCTACCCAAAGTCAGCTTTTCATTCGTGCATGAGAGCTCATGCATCCTCACCTACTCAAAGACAACACTAGCATACAAACAAGATTTTATCTATCTCATTTTAAAGCCAACAAAAATAAATCTAGTGGTCTCATTACCACTCTTTCTTCCCCAGCTTCTGCTCTGCTATTTCTCTGCTCCTTTTGCTTGAAAATCAATTTAAAGAGTTGTTTATACTAGCTGATTTCAATCCTCTCCATTGCTCCTCTCTAAATCTATTTCAATTAGACTTTTAACCGCACTGTTCCACCAAACCTGATTTCAACAAATGCAGTTATGATCTCTATTTCATTATTACAATGGCCGATTCTTAGTTCTCATCTGACATATCCTGCCAAAAACATATTAAAAGGTGACCAAATTTTACTAGGCTTACAGAACACCATGCTTAATTGGTGTCCCTGCTACTTCTCTGTATCTTCTAATTCAGTGTCTTACATCACAAGGCTGCAATCACGTGATCAGGTGTTGACCAGGGTTATGGTCTCATCTGCAGCTCAACTGGGGAAGGACCTGCTTCCCAGCTTGCTTTGCTACTGGCAGCATTTATTTCCTTTTAGACTGTTAAACTGAGATCTTCAGTTTCTTGCCAGCTGTCTGCAAATGGCCATCCTCAGTTACTTGCCATGGATGCCTTCTTAATATTCCCTTTCACTTCCTAAAAGATGACAAGGGAGAATCTCTGCAAGGAGGTATTCCAATACACACATAATCATATACATCCTGTTAACTTTGCTGTATTTTTTTGGTTAGAAGTGAACTACAGATTTTGTACACACTCAGGAAGAAGGGATTGCATAAGAACCTGAAAACTAGAAGGCTGTATCATGGGGTCACCTTGTCTGGCTCTCATAGTATTATTCTAAGTAATTTAATTTTATTAACTTGTTGTTTATACCCATTTTAAAGATAATAAAACTCAATTGCAGAGAGTTTAAATAACTAGCCCAATACCAGACTGTTAGGCAGTATGCTCCAGGTTCCATTCTCTTAATAACTACATTGTACTAAATTGACATTTTATAGGTAAAGATTGACCTAGACTGGAAATATTAGAAATGTGATTTTATGATGAAATTCAATAAAAAAACAAAACACAATTTGAGGAAAAATAGACTAAGGTTTTTTAAACATTACGTTTACAGTCCTAGCTCAGTGGTTAGAGCCTCCACCTGTAGACTGAAGGGTTGTGGGTTTGATTCTAGTCAAGGGCACATACCTCAGTTGCAGGCTTGATCTCTGGCCCCCATCAGGGCACATACAGGGGAAGCAACTAATTGGTGTGTCTCTCTCACATTGATGTTTCTCTGTCTCGTCGTTCACACTCCCTTCCACTCTCTCTAAAAATCAATGGAAAAAAATATGCTCAGGTGGAGATTAACAAAAAACAACAACAAAACAACTACATTATATTTACATGGCATATGGGCATTTTTATTAAATCTAAATTTTAAACTAACAAGGTTATAGAGAACATTAGAGTTAATTAAAATAAATCTAGCCTGTTCAATTTATTTAATACATGTATATGTATTATTATTAATTATTTTAAGTACTGGACATGCACTCATAATAATTGTATCAGAAATGACTACGATTTCCAATAATCCCAATATAGTAATAACTTTTTATTTTTTGCTGGACATTTAGGTGCCAGAATAAAGGTTACATTTCTCACTCTTCCTTGCAACTAAGTATGGCCATTGATTCAATTCTGAGCAGAAAGATGTCAGTGGAAATACTTTACAGATGGTCTATAAAGCATCTGAAAAAGAGCGAGGGCATAAACTTTTCCTCCTCTCTTGCTGGTTTGAAATACTGAAATAGCTCCAGTTAGAACAAACGTCTTGGATCAGGAGGTGAAAACTACATTCTGTGGATAACACACCAAATACAAAGTAAGAACCAGAGTTCTTGAGATTTGTGGAACTGCTACACCATACCTGGACTTGGCTTGTGAGAGAAATAAACTTTGATTTTCCTTAAGTCACTATTATTTAGGACTTCTCTACAAGTTAAAGCAAAACCAAATCCACACTGATACAATCAAATGAAAAGTAATAACTGATGGTGGGCACTGTTCTTACCCTCCTTAAACTGTTAGTTCTCATTTACAACATACGCTGAATAGTAATAATATTTTTAATCCGAAAGAAAATGTTTGTTGATTATTTAATGCTAATCATTATTTTAAAAGACATTATATTCTTATCAAAGACATTATCCAAAGTAATACAGGCTGCTTTCAAGATAGTTTATTGGAATATATATGACTTACTTTTAAATATGCTATGAAATATTCTATAATTGTATAATTAAAGCATAGCCATGTCCTATAAACTATTTAAGTGGACATCTCAATTTTTAAAGCTATTGAACATGTAAATAAATCTTAGTAGACTATATCTATAAAGTAAACATACAGTTACTTTTATGTCAGTAAATTACTGTTTTAGGAAGTTATACAATGTGTAGAATCATATTATTGTCCCACTCTTGAATGCTGTCCTTCAAATTGAGATAATAAAGACAGGTAAAGAGAAATGCTAGAAAAAATATTATATGCTATCTGTTCAATGAATTGTACTGTACAAGTGGCTGACTGGAAAATTATCAAGTCCTATGTTCTGTAATAATGAATCCTAATATTTGAAAAAAACAAGTGCAGCCGATTACCAGTTCATTGCCACTTGCCATAGTACAATGAAAATTTAATTTTAATGGTGAGCAAACTCGGTCTTTATACAACTGCAATAGTGATATTTTAATATAAAATGCCATTATTGTATTTGTAATGAGGATCATGCTGCTTCATAGTTTTGCACAATGAAGTTACTGGCATTTTGGATAATGTTGCAACTTTAAATAATTGCAATGGTGCTTGTATGTGAGTTGTATACAAGGTGTTTAAATAGAAAAAAAGAATTATGATTGTTAAATTATCATGACCTTTCCAGTAAAAACCTGTAAAACCATTTAAAAGGCAAATACATTTGTGGGAGACAAACAAAATGTTCCATGAATGCCACTTAAGGGGCTGAATGATGGATGGATCAGCTATTCTAAACATTCTCCCAAGTCTGATCCAGATTTCTACTGCCCAATTGTTCATGACCTGATCAACCTCCAATATTTAAATAAGCATAACTTATTCTTTCAAACACACAATTTTTTCAAGCTATTTTTAATGAATGACTTTTTGAATTTATATATAAAAATTAGTTTTCTAGTTGGAAAGTCCATAGGGTATGTGTGAGGAGTGGAGTTGATATTGTAGAGGCAGGGATCGCAGCAAATGTTTTTGCACACTGTATTTTGTTAAAAAGTGAAAGGTGATATTTCACCTATCTATCTATCTGAGATTTTTGTATCACTATGTAACATGATAATATTTCACTTCATCTCTATATAGATCATAGATTAAATCCTAAAGTGGTCATTTGGATACTGAGCATTGCAACATCTAAAATGGAATTTTACTTTTGTATTTCTTCCAGTAATATCTTTCTATCTTTTCCTCCTTCTCTAATTGTAAGCTTTCCAGGTAATCACATAGTCATGAAAGTTTTCTTTTTAATGCAAAACACTTCAGTAAATTTTTCCACGTAATATTCTTCATGTTTCCATCCCAAAGGTCTATTTGTTATTCACTCGCTGCGGTCATCTGCTTTCTGGATGTTTCTCAGGACATCAGCTGCCTATCAGAGTCATTGTTTGTGTGCGTTTTTTTATCTCCCATTGTGTAAGGAATTATTGAAATCTATTTTATAGCTCCACCAAAAATATAGATTCCAAGTGTTTAATCTTCTGGGCCAGAGGACATTCTACATCTATGTCTCTATCTTTCCACCACAGATGTTGGACTAGTTGGGAACAGTATTGTCTCTTTCTCAATCGAGTTAATTAACTAAGGCTCTTTGATTGACAGAATGTTGGTCTAGCTTTATTTTTAGCACCCATTAAATCTTTTTTTTTTGTTTGTTTTTAACAGAGAGTAAAAGTATTCAAATCTCTATTGACCTGTTTTGTTTGTTTGTTTGTATGTTTCATACCTAGTATGACCATTCAAACTGATATGCCTGGGGCATGCTTGGTGTTTTGCCATTGTCTTTTCCAACTTAGTTTTTGACTGATATTTTTATTTTTAATGAATAATCTTACGAATACAATAGGCCCTTTGTATCCACAGGTTCTGAATTTGTGAACTAAACCAATTAAGGATAAAGAAAAAATCTTTTAAAAAAAAGTAAGGCCAAAACCGGTATGGCTCAGTTGATAGAGCGTCGGCCTGTGGACTGAGGGGTCCCAGGTTCGATTCCGGTCAAGGGCATGTACCTTGGTTGCGGGCACATCCCCGGTAGGGGGTGTGCAGGAGGCAGCTGGTCGATGTTTCTCTCTCATCGATGTTTCTAGCTTTCTATTCCTCTCCCTTCCTCTCTGTAAAAAATCAATAAAATATATTTTAAAAAAAAGTAAGTTACATGTTTTATGTGGTTAGCCTGAGATGGGTGCTTTTGTACAGAACATGTACAGACATTTTTTTGTGTCATTATCCTCTAAACAAAGCAGTATAACAACTATTTATATTAAAAAATACAAAATAAATGCATTATAGGACTTGATGAGAGCGCACAAGCAGAAGAGAGTGAAAAAGCAGGAAAGAGATGAATATGCTGAGGCAAAGGAGATGAGAATCATAAAGTTCATGTATTCCATATATATGAAAACAGATGTCAGCAAAATTATAGAAAAATTTAAAATTCCATGTATATTGAGACCCAACAACTGAAAAAGGAAGGTAACTCTGTCTATATTTATGTTCCCATTACAATGGAATCCTGGTAACACAATTTTTTTCTAATTAAAACCAAAGACAAGTGGTTGTTGCTTTTAAAAAACCATTTAATAAATGAAAACCCTCAGGGAGTTATTTTGTTGCAGATTTAATTGTGCATCTTGAATTTAATAGACACCTATGATATATAACAGCCCATAATTAATTCCATGCAATTCTGTTGAGTCAGTTTAGAAAAGTTAGTCTAGAACAAAGATAACTAATAAAAAGTCAATAATGTTTGCATATGATGAATCCTTCACTCCTGCTTCTTATGTGCAAAAATATAGGTGGTAATTCCAATCACAGAACTAAGAGAATATCCAGTTATAAATTCAAATTTAAAACATAAAAGGTAGTGTAGGAGTTTGCTGGAATTTAATGTAACAATTTTAAGTAATTTTTAAAGGCCTCAATTTCACTATCAATGTGACATGAAAATTATATTCTACTTCTTTAATGTGCCAATTTATATATAGCTATAGATGCACAGAACTCAGTGAAATGCACTTTTAAAAGTTATTTTGGGTTATAGTAAGGTTGCAAAAACACAATATCAGTCAAAATTACTTAAAAAATTGTAATGGAATTCATTGGCATGACATTGGTTCCAGAAATGATACAGGTTTCAAGTGTACAACTCAACAAAACTTCATCTGCATACTGCATCGTGCACTCACAGCCCCACACAAAGTCTCTTTCCTTCCTCATTTTCCCAACATTTGCTCATTTCCACCAACCACTGACCCATTATTCTGGCTATCACCACACTGTTGTCTGTGTCTATGTGTTATACGTTTTTCGGGTTCATCCCCTCACCTTCTTTCATCCACCTCCCAACCCCCACCCCTCTGACAGCTGTCAGTCTGTTCCATGTATCCATGCCTCAGTTTCTGTTTTGTTAGTTTATTTTGTTCATTAGATTCCAAATATAAGTGAAATAGTAAGGTATTTGTCTTTTTCTGACTGGCTTACTTAATTTAGCATAACAATCTCCAGTTACATCCATGCTGTCGAAAAATATAAGATCTCTTTTTTTACTCCTGTGTAGTAGTCCATTGTGTAAATGTAACACAGCTTTTTATTCACTCATCTACTGATGGATACTTGGGCTGTTACCAGATCTTGGCTATCCTATCTAATAAAAGAATAATATGCAAATTGACCATCCTTCCAACAAACAATGGCTGCCCCCATGTGGACACAAGATGGCCGCCACAAGATGGCCTGCAGGGCAGGGCAGTTGTGGGTGATCAGGCCAGCAGGGGAGGGTAGTTGGGAGGGACCAGGCCTGCAGGGGAGGGCAGTTGGGGGTGATCAAGTCTTCAGGGGAGGGCAGTTAGGGGTGACTGGGCTGGCAAGGGAAGGCAGTTGGGTGAGACCAGGCCTGCAGGGGAGGACAGTTGGGGGGGACCCAGGCCTGCAGGGGAAGGCAGTTGGGAAGGACCAGGCCTGCAGGGGAGGACATTTGGGGAGGACCAGGCCTGCAGGGAAGGACAGGGGCGACCAGGCTGGCAGGGGAGGGCAGTTAGGGGTGACCAGGCTGGCAGGGGAGCAGTTAGGCGTAGATCAGGCTGGCAGGGGAATGGTTAGGGGGTGATCAGGCTGACAGGCAGAAGCGGTTAGGGGCAATCAGGCAGGCAGGCAGAAAGGTTAGGGGCGATCAGGCAGGCAGGCAGAGGGGTTGGGGCAATCAGGCAGAGGCAGTTAGTGGTGATCAGGCAGGCAGGCAGGTGAGCTGTTAGGAGCCAGTGGTCCCAGATTGTGAGAGGGATGTCCAGCAATCGGACATCCTCCAAGGATTCCCCTATTGGAGAGGGTGCAGGCTGGGCTGAGGGAACCCCTCCTCCATGCATGAATTTCGTGCACCGGGTCACTAGTATTTCTATATAAACCACATGTATTTGTGTATGTGTGTATATGTATGCATGTGTGCATGTGTGTTCATAATTTAACAAATTCTGAAGTTTTGGGTTGTTTTTGTTTTTTGTAAGAATCCTACTTGCCTGTGGAGAAGGGATGTTGTGCTTGTATAGAAGGCATCTGCTTGAGGGGAGGCAGAGGAAGCCCTTCCTTGTCCATTTGGACCCAAGACCAGACATGTGGGTGAATCAGTCTAAGTCGGGGGAGTTGTCAGAAGATTCACTTTGCAACATCTATAACGTTTTCATTAACTAATCATAAAAATGACATTTTGATTTTCATTTTTCAGATTCTTGGGACAATGTCTCAATAGTTTCCTAATTTGTGCAATAAATAAAGGCAGGATTTATCCATCCTCTACGATTTAAAAATACATATACCTATAAGTAACACACATTCATATATACAGATTTATCTAAATCAGAAATCTGAGACTATCCTAGAATTCTTTCCTCATTTTAAATTAATGAAAACTCATTATTTAATTGCAGAGTTGTATTGAGTTGACCTCTGGTATAGATTTTTTCCTCCCAATTTCATCACTTTTCTCCATCCCTGCTGCCATTGTCTTGACTTAGTTTTCATCATCTGTTATGGAACTATTAAAATTGTTTTCCTGCTTCAGTCTTGCTCTTATCCACCCAGCTTACAAAATATTAATAAAACTCTAATATGATTATATCACTTTCTTACTTCAAATCCTTTTCTCACCTTGTCCTTAGAGGATAAAGTTCAGACTTGAGTGGTATTTGAGGACCCTCAGGTGGCCTTCCACTCTCATCTCTCATCCCTCTTCACATCACCAAATATAAAATTCTTACTAGATTTTTTTTTGTTTTTTTCAGTGTTCACCTGAGGATATTTTTCCATTGATTTTTAGAGAGAGTGGAAGGGAGAGGGAGAGACAGAGAGAGAGAAACATCAGTGTGAGAGAGACACATCGACTGGTTGTCTCCTGCATACTCTTGGACCAGAGCCAGAGATTGAGCCTGCAACTGAGGTATGTGCCCTTGACTAGAATTGAATCCACAACCCTTCAGTCTGAGGGCTGACACTCTAAACACTGAACCAAACCAGCTAGGGCCAACATGGAATTCTTTATAAAGATTATAAAGATTATACCTAGAATCACTTTCCTTTATATATTTGCCTAATCCATACTCATTCTCAAAATTCAAATCAAGCTATGCACATGCAGTGAGCCTTTCTTCAGTTTTCTCTCTGGGCAGAAATATGTGCTACCTTCCTGCTTCTATACACCTCTATATACAGCTGAAGTGTAGCACTCATTACAATCTCATTAGCAATTCACATGCTATTCTCTTCCATGTAAATACTTGAGACAAAGAACTATGCCTTATTTTCTATGCAAGATTGTACTTTACTTCATAACATGTCTAATATTAGGTGCTTTATATTACAAACATTTTACAACTGAAAGAATGAGACCAAATTTTTATTCCAAATTTGAGATTCAAATCTAAAAGTATTCACAATTTTCAAATCTGGAGAAAACACTTAATAAACCCAATTTTATTTTATTTTTTTTTTGAAAATTTAAGATCATTATGAAGTTGAGGGTGTTACCATCTCCAGAATTCCACTGACTCCTTAAAATAGGACACCTTGCCGAGCTGGTGTTGCTCAGTGGTTGAGCGTCAGCCTATGAACCAGGAGGTCATGGTTCAATTCCCAGTCAGGGCACATGCCCAGGTTGTGGCTCTGACACTAGATCATCACTTGGGGGTAGCTAGGGAGCCTCACTCTAAGAGAGAGAGAGAGAGAGAGAGAGAGAGAGAGAGAGAGAGAATGAGACAGTGACATTTAGGGGCTCTTAAATAGGCTGGGCAATAATAGTTCCAATGGTAACATTCAAAACAAAATTTACATAATCCCTTTAAATACATAGTTAAGATATTTGCAGCTATAATAACACTATTTTTGCTGGAGCAAATGCTACAAGAATTAACACTTGCTTAAAAGAATAAACAAGTTTAAATTTCTGACATTTACCATTCTGCTATTTTCCTGCCAAATATTCAGTAGATGGCAGGTTCTCCTGTGACACATTGCAATAAATCACAGGGTTTTTGTTAAACACTTCAACTCTCATGCACAGATGCATATTGAGACACACACACACACACACACACACACACACACACACACACAATCTCAATTCCCCCCTCAAATTTTCTATCATCTCGTCAATTTGCATACACTATTTTAACTTCTCTCACAGTTCTTTCTTTTCCTTCTGGGACACCAAAACTACTTAGAATATTTTCAGAGCAGAATATCTGTTTTAAAGCATATAACAAATGCTAACCTGTGCCTTTTAAAAAAGCTACAAGCATTGTGTTCTCATTAGAAGACAGTTTCAGGTTTCCCAAGAGCATAGTAATCTCAAGGAGGTCTCTCACTTTGTCCTCTGGTATAAAAAAAAATTATCTTAATGATACCAATTAAGAGGTGTGAATGTCATTTCTACATCTCTCTTCCCGTTTCAGGTCAGCAAGTCCAAGGCTCAAAACAAAGTCATAATAACCTTCCTGAAATTAAAGACTTTCATAACATTTGATCAGGAACTCCGGTATGTCAGGATAACTGTAAATGTCTCCTGGTGTTCTCAATAAGAGATTATGTTATTTATGGTCTATTTTTATTTATCTTTACTTTCTATAAAACAAAAGAAGAAAAATGCAGGATATGTGTCCCTCTTACCTTCCCCGATGTTCTCTTGTCTAGTTACTATTACTTGTGAGTTAAACCATAAGTATTAACTTTTCTTAAATTCCTTGAAATAAAACTGCTATTTTTATATAACATTATTTTTATTACTCTTTTCAAGAATGGCAAGGACAGCCATCCTTTAGTACTGTTTTCTGACCTCCATCCAAAAATGTTGACTTCCTCCTCCTCAATGTATACATGGGCTCTTTCAGCCGCAATTTGTCACCTTTACCTGGATCAGCTTTTGTCTTCAGTGCCATTCAAAACCAGTTCTGCTTAAAGAGACAATGAAGATCTATTGCTTTAAAAGTAAGCTGACTGAGAACTCCAAAGTCAAGGATGAAGAACAGGGGGTAGGGTCATTTTTCAGGAGGCATTTTAACCCTGCAAAAGCCTAAAGAAATGTGCCCTCTGCAGTAAAAGGCCCTGATGCACATAAGATTAATGTTTCCCAATGATAATTGAACAAAACTATTGATAGTGGAAATGTTTATAACTAATTTGATTTATTTAATTTGGTTTACATCAGGTAATTTATAGTACATAATTTGTCTTAGTTATGAAAAGTAGTATATCTTTGCATAACATTTAAACTGTTTGAATGTTTTTAAAAAATATATTTTCATTTTTAAGGACACACTAAAGCTAAAATGATTAGACAAAGAAATATATGCATAACCCATAGACACAGACAACAAACAGTATGGTGATGGCCAGAGGGCAAAGGGGTTGAGGGACAGGTGGGCAAAACAGGGAAGACATAATGTAAACAATAAAAAAGTAAAAAAAATACATTTGGAATCATGTTCACCCTAGTTAATATTAGTATCAATTATCTCAAGCATAATAGCTCAAAAACTCTTGCAACTAGTTCTATATATAGACTTATATCAACTTACTCTCTCAGGTCAGTTGAAATGTATAGTCAGTTTTTTAAAGCTGCTCTAAAATTCAATAGTTTATACAATCAACCTTCCATACTTTGAATTACATTGTGTTATTGCCCCTATTTTACATATGAGTTATCCAAAACCCTTAAAAGTTACAAAATTTTCCATGATCACTAAAAAATAAGTAAACAATTTTGGAGCTCGGTAAACTATTAGCATAATTATATTCAGGGTCCAGTATATTGTTTGCCTGAAAATCTGATAACATATTTTCTGAATATTAATATCAGGGAATAGGTTGAATATTACCAAATTCATCAGTATCATTCAAGAAGCCATTATAAGCAGGTGGAATCAATTTTCTAATTGGGGGTTGTATCTTTTTGTTGTTGTTGTTAATCCTTGCTTAAGATATTTTCCCATTGATTTTTTAGGGAGAGTGGAAGGGAGAGGGAAAGACAGAGAGAAACACTGATATGAGAGAAACACATGGATGGGTTGCCTCCTGCATGAGCCCTGACCAGGGCTCTGGCTGGGGAGGAGCCTGCCACCAAGGTACATGCCCTTGACTGGAATCAAACCTGGGACCCTTTGGTCTGCAGGCTGCCCTCTATCCACGGAGCCAAACCAGCTAGGGTGAGATTGTATTCATTTTTTACGTGTGTTTTTTAACTACTCAGAATATATTTGTATTTCCTAATTTCTTCAGCTTTCCTATTCATCATTAAAATAATTTTTTAAAAAACAAATCATAGTAAAACATATATACATTTAAAAATAAAAAGTAAAGTTGTCTCTCTACCACAAAAGTAGTAGACTCACTCTGCCAGAAGTAAGCATTCTTAAAAATATCCTTGAAAATCTTCGTGTAATTGTATTTCAGAGAAATAAACATGCATGCATAAATATATACATAAATATAATATAAATACATGTATATATATAATGTTTTTATATATTTATATACATATTTTGTAGATGTGTTTTTTTCAGTTAACTATATACCTTGAAAATCTTTCCATATGGAAACATAATTGTATGTAATGACATTATATTCCCTCATCTTTAAAAAATTGTTTATGGTAATTGTTTATTCAATTATATGTATACATAAAATATGTATGTATGTATATGTCTCTGTGTGTATATATATGTGTGTGTGTGTGTGTGTGTATATATATACACACACACACACATATATATATAATATTAAACTAGAGGCCCAGTGCATGGAAATTCATGCACTGGAAGGGGGGTCCCTCAGCCCAGCCTGCCCCCTCTCACAGTCCAGGAGCCCTCAGGGGCGGGAGGCAACCTGGTGATCAGGGGAAGGCGACGCCCCATCACACCTCTGCTGCTGCCACTGCTGGCAGCACAAGCCTCAGCTGGCCCTGGTTACCTGAGCCTCAGGCAGCCCTGGTCGGCTGGGGGACCGAGGGGACTGGGAGACTTCGGAGACAGGCGAGGCTGAGGGGATTGGGCACCACCATCTTGTGGCTGTGGGCGCCTCCATCTTTGAGGGTAGGGCAGTCAATTAGCATATTTCCTCCTTATTGGCTGTGGGCACCGCCATATTAGAGGGTGTGACATTCAATTAGCATATTCCCTCCTTATTGGCTGTGGGCACTGCCATCTTTGCAATGGCATGAGAGTCAATTAGCATATTCCCTCTTTATTAGATAGGATAAGCTATCATATTGGTAGTTTGTTTTCATTTCTTCAATAATGAACAAATTTCATAGTAACTTATAAATTCCCTGTTTATGTTCTAGGCCCATATTCTGTCATATTTCTGATGATTTGGATCATTGGCAACTTTTGCAAAATCTTTTCTGGTCCTTCAGTCCTTAGATATCTCTCATTATTCTCTTGCCATCGATGCTCCATCAGTGATTAAGCATCATTCAGTTCTTTGCATTTGGTTATTTCCACTCTTACCTTCAGGCATTACCCCATGCACAGAGACCCAGAAAAACATCAGTGCTTGGATCAGTCTTCTGACCATCAGCTGCCTACCCTCTGCTTCACACCTCACCTTTCTAATTACCTTTAAGAAATGATTTTGGGAAACTTCAGACTAGACTAGATCTCCCTACTCTAGAACAACATTTATTATACTTTACGAAGGCTTTTTGTTTAACTGTTATTTTTCATTGCTAGACACTAAGTTTTAGGACAAAGTCAGGAGGTGTTTCTATATTTCCAACATCTAGCACAGATGCTGGCACATAGTAAGCATTCAGTAGTTACTTATCTGAGTAAAATCTTCATTGGATTAAATACATCCTAAAGCTTTCGTATAGATGTAAAGTAATTAAAAAGGAACAGTAGTATTGAGATTAAGTTAGATTATCTGTTCATCAATTATTCATGCATATTCTATAAACATAATGTTCGGTAAACATAATCACCTACTGTAAATTTGACATTAATAACACAAATAGCAAATAGCACTAAACTATTGATTAAGTGCTTTTTATGTACTAGAACATTTGCATACATTTTGCATTAATTCTTACAAAATTTCTCTGAGGAGTGGAATACTAATTATAGATGTTTTACAAAGGAAAGTGAAATTAAGAAAGCTTAAGTAATATGCCAGTATTGCACATTACTCCTACGTAACAGGATCAGGAAAATTGAATTCCAGGTTTAATTGATTCTATTGTCTAAAATTTTTTAGCAATCTCAATAAAAGACATTTCTACTCTTAAATAGCCATAAAAGACCCAATTACATATAATTGGTAAAGTATTTTTATTATATCCCTTTCATCTTCAATATCATAAGTGTCCCTTTGTGATTATTTTTTTCCATTTTCTACATTTATTGAAATAATGCTATGATTCACTTTTTAATTCTCATAATGCATTTACATAAAGTGATTGTTTTTAAATGTTGAAACTTCCTTGAATCTCTGGGATAAAACTATCTTGGTAATAATTTATTAAAATTTTCCTATTTTACTGGATTTGTTTCACTAGCATTTTGTTGAGAATTTCTGCATCTATGTTTCTAGATTTTTTTTTTTTTAATTTTCAGGTTTCTAAAAAATTTTTTTGTTAGGTTTGTTATTTTGCAATATTTTTACATCTCCCTTAGGATGGATGTTTCCTTTGACTCATGGGTTGCTTGGAAAAGTGGCATCAAATTCCCTAGTAGTTGAGAATTTTCTGTTTTACATTTTGTTGATTTCTAACATAATACTATTTGAGTCAGATAAAATTCTGTGCATAATTCATATCTTTTAAAATGTATTGAACCATATCTTATGGATCAGGATATGGCCTTTTCCATGCATATTTGTAAAGCATGTCTGGCTATTGCATCTGCAGTTGTTAGATGCAGTTTTCTTTAAATGTCAATTAGGTCAATGTGGTCCATAGCATTGCTCATCTCCTATAAGGCTACTAGATTTTGCCTATTTGTCCTATTAATAACTGGGAGAGGGATTAAAATCTCAAATTAATTCCAAAGACTTGTCTATTTTTTAAAAAAAATTCTGTTTTCATTTCATGTAATTTAAAGTTCTGTTGTTGGGTGCATATTTAGAACTGATGTTTTTCTAAAGAGTCACCTATTCATCCTTATGAAATGTCAGTCTTTCAGTATTGCCCACTCTTCTCCCCCAACTCCCCCAAGTCCATTTTGCCTGATGACAGTTCAGGATAGGGTTTTCTTATGTTTACTCTCTGTGGGAAGTGTCCTTTTAGTTTCAACTAATTGTGTCTTTAGTTTTAATGTGTATCTTTCAGTCATTGTACCTGCTCCAATCAAAGTCCTTTCTTTGTCTCTGGCTTCAGATCCTGGGGGTTAAGGAGTGGCTAATGAGCTCTCTCCCCTCAGGCTAGCTGAATCTTCAATGTTCCTCAGCACTGTTTGACCACTCTTATTCTATTCTATGGTTCTCAATTTGGTAACTGCTGCTTTGTTGTCAGCTTCTTGTCATTTTGCCTTGCACATTCTCAGCTAAGCATTCCTCATGGGTTTAGAAGCCCTGGTAGATTTCTGTCTCCCCATCCCAACCTCTTGAAGCTACTTTCCAGAGCCCTGACTATCCAGATTTCAGGTTGCTGGTCTGAAATCTGATTTCTGCCTCTTGGGTTCAGGAGTGCCACCATGCTCTGCTAAGTCTCCAGCTTGCTGTGCTGGTGAAATATTCCCCAGCCAAGGAGCCAGGCTGATCTTGAAGTTCACCTTCTGCATTTCCCTTCCCTGAGAAATCAGCCTTTTCTTGCCTTTTTCCTTTGACTGAAGACAGTTGTCTCATACGTACTGTTCTGTCTAAGAGTTCTTTACTTTCAGATAGCAAGATAGGAACAGTTTTTTCTATCCTAGTCAGAAACAAAAGTCCCTAGTGTTTGTTGTTGTTTTTATGTTATATCTTCAAACTTACGTTACTCATGAGAAACTAGCTCTGACTAGTTTAATAAATTCTATAACATCTTAATATCCTCCAGGGGGAGCCAAAACATTAGTCTGCCTGTATACTGCACCTGAATTTCCAGGTTCTATTGACCCTGAGGAGATTTCTTACTAAGAAATGCCTTGAATTTTTAAATCATAATAGATGCTTCCACCTAAATAAGGATACACACTACTTACAGAAATACTTCCTGCCAAAATGGCCATCACATCAAAACCTCCTCAGTGAAAATGATCTATAGCTCCAGAGAAAATACAAGGTCTTAGGTCTTTAAAATGAATTTTTAATCTTTGAAGATTAATAATGACAAATCTATTATTTAATAAATATTTGCAATCGCACTGTGGCAATGAATTTAATTGGTTCATTTGAATGTTTGTTGGTCATAAATATGGTATGTATGTTTTATTTAGCACTATTTATTTATGTTAAACATAATTGATAATAATTCTTTTTGGGTTTAATTTATTTACATTTACAGAATTTCATTATTTTTTTTATTAAAAACTCCAAGCCATTTTCCATATTTTCTTTTGACACTACCCTTCCCATTAATTTACATATTTATTTGTTTATTTCTTTCATAGTTACTTTTGTCTTCCTCTCACTGCCAAACTCTGGCTCTAGGGTCCTATTCATTCAAGTTGAATTTGATTGTGAACAGAAGTCAAGTTACAAATGGTTAAACTCTGAGAAGATAGTAAGACATTTGAAATAAAAATGGAAGTCTAACTCAATTTTTAACCAGTCTCCAAAATGTTAATTTCACCTCTTTTTAATCCATCCCTCATAGTTCTCCCATGTTTTCTTCTAAATATAATTGTATTTAAGTTTCTGTTGCATCAAATCTGTCAGTGACTGACCAAGACATAATATTGAAAATTGAAGAAATTAGGCAAAAGTTAGGAAGGCATAATGGGACACCTCTGTATCTATTAACATTATTTCTAACCCTCTCTTCTCGGTACCCCCCATGCTTCAGGCATTCTACGAGGTATGTTGAATTCCCCAATGAGCCCTTTTCTCATAACTCGATATTTTTATTCATACTGCTTCTTAACTCGAAATTCTACCTCCAACCACATCCACCCATACAGTGCCTGGGGTGTGGGATAATGAGGAGGAAAGCATACAGCTTGCTTCATCGTTGTTTGTAAGCTTTGTCCCATAAAGTGTGTTAAAGCTGTACTCTCCATGAGGCACTAGTGGTATGTTTCTGTGACTCCTTTAGACCATAGTTGGAACTCCACAGAGGCCACACTCTACTCACCTTGGTGACATGCTTTTGTTTTTATTTTGTTTGTTTTTTGAGAGGCATTAATTAGGCTATCTCTTCACCTATGGATAATGATAGGTAACCAGGAAGTGTTTTGACCTGGTAGTTTGTAACCAAAGATTGGGCCGAGCAGCAACAGTGTCCACTAGCCCATGCGCCTGAGGTGAAGCAGCTGAGAAGTCTGTTCAGAGCCCAAGAGTCCAGACTACCCATGGTTTCCATCTTCCATTCACCCAGAACCCACCAAGCCCTCAGAGGTGTGTGCTCCAGGTCTCGGAGGGGGTGAAACAATGGCCAAGAAATCTCTCAGTCATTAAAACACCAAAACAAGTAGAGTATTTGCAGCCAAAGTGCACTTGTCAAACAGGAAAACCCACTGGCAAAGCTTGCTATAGCCAAGAAGGGAAGATGAGTGATTCGGGTGGTTTTATTGAGCAGGGTGACTTCTTTCCTGGGCTCTTGTCCAGATGGATTTGAAGAAAGAAGCCGCGGAAAAAAGGTGGTAGGAGGGAAAGTACAGAAACTTTATTGCAAGCAAATACTACTTCTAAAACCTTAATTCTAAATTCTAAGCCTAAAACTTTGTCCCTCCTGGATGGACTGAGGGGCCCCCTAAGAAGGGTAACAGCTGCTTTCTTTGTCTTGAGACATTAAATAGGCCGGAGACCCTCCTTTTCTACGGTGGGAGCTTAGCCCTGGAATCAGCTCCCAGGACCCCCACATCTGCACTTTTCCTCATTTGGTCATCTTATCTGTTTAGGTTGGAGTCACTTTTGATTTATCCTATGGTCTTCTCCCAGTTGTGCTGGCAGAGAAAGCCTTACCCTATAGCTCTCCCAAGCTACTCAGGTGAGGGCTACTTTTGGTCTAACTTATGGTCACTTTAATTGCTCAGGCCAGAGATACCCCTGTCTGTCCTTGGTTTATGGATGTTTTAATGGCTTAGGCCAGAAATATTTCTATTTGCACATGGCATTTCTCTATCTTCTGAACAAGATAAGCTCCCTAGCGTCTTCAAGTCTCCATCTATGTATTCCTCCCCCATGGACCCTCCTCATTCCTAAAACTCCCTAAACCTGCCTATTTTATCCCTAACACTCCTTTCATAAGTATAAAACTGCAAAATATATATGCTTTGTGGCCAAAGTCTAGGAAACTGATAACAAATTAAAGGATAAACAAGCTGTTGTGAAGGTAGCTCAGAAACAGAAAGCAGTTTTGTGTGGATAAACTGATACCCAGCACACCACTGAAAATCTCTAGGTTAGACAAACCTTAGTACAAGATAAACTCTTGGTGAACACAGGGATACTTTCCTGCAATCATGGCTTTTTTATAATGACCGCTATTGAGAAAACTATTTATATTGTATTGCATGCCATCCTGGCACAAATGACAATCAGTGACTTTGCATGAAGACCAAGGTCAAGGCCCCACCATACAGTTGATCATATGGAGAGAAACAAAGAAATGTTAACATTGTGTTATTGCCTCTGCAACCACCAACTACTGGGAAAAAAGGCTCACAATCTAATTGACCTTTGTGTATATTGGAGAAAATGCATCCCACATCTGAAAATTTTATTCTAGAGTTCTATCTAACACATCAGACAGATAATTAAATTTGAATGGAACTGTCCATAGCTAGAAGCCTTGAACGCAATCCAAACAATAACTCAAGCTCTGCCCTGGGGACCTATATCCCCTTCAAATCTAATGAAATTACAAATATCTGGACCAACCTCACAGTGCATTGAAATTTTTCTCAAAAAAGACTCCATAATTCTTCCTGCTGCCAAATGTCTAAAGCCAGACTATTCCTAGCCCCAAATAGAGAAGGTTTACAAATGAGAAGTTAGTGTCACAAATCTGATATTCTCATCCTATAATTGAATATTCAATTAAGGACCCATACTGGCCCTCAAAACCTTAGACATCATTACTAACAAGCGACTTCTCACCCATTGAACATAGAGTCAACCTTGCCTACTACTTTAGCCAAACCACTAGATCAATGAGGTTTTTGCCTTCAAGTCTTCATGCTTTAAAATACAATATGATTTACTGATAAAAGATCCTTCCTTCAAGGTGGACATACCAATGCAAAATAGCAGTCATCATAATTATGAAGCTGTATCAATGTTATTGTCCTCAGATAACTCTGATTAATGGTCTGAACTACATATGGTGTTGCTGGGTCAAAAAATAATGTCCTGATTCTAAGATCAGGACACAAGTCTAGTAAAGCACATATAGGAATGACCTACCCATAAGCAACATATTCTCATGAACTTAAACTGTATGTCATGTAAAGGAAAACATGGGGACTCTTAAATATGTACAACTACCACCTGAGCTGTAGCAGTTTCACACGTATGACTGCTGTTGTCTCTGGCATGGTTTTCATAAAGTGGCAACTATACCAGTTTCTCTAACAAAGGTTTCTATATACTGGCATCTCTGCTAGAACCTTGACTATGGGGTGTACTTAATATCCATGTCCAACCTAGGCTGTAGAATAATAACAGGAAAACAGAGTTTACTCTGCTACTTCTCTGTTAGTACATTTTCTCAACAAACATTAGGTTTTATCTGCATCATGTGGAACTAGTTTTCTCTGTACATAATACCCCCTTGCACAAAAATCTGCAATCAAACATGTATAAGTTTTGAAGATATCACTTTCCATGTAATATATATAGACCATGCATGGGATAAATTAGTCACCTAGATTTATATAATATTTTCAAATCTTTGGGTCAAATGCAAAACACATTTAAGTTTGGCAGATAATGATATGGCAGATGATTGACTTAAATATATCACTTACCATTAACTTAACTGGCTGAAATAGTATATGCATTTCCATATTCTAATTTGACTAATGTGAGTAAATTACATAGCAAATTATCCAGACACATGATACGACAATGTGTGATTAGCTAGCAATGACTAGAATTGGTATCCATGCTCTGGGAAATGTCCAAAATTGGTGTCAGTTGTGAATTCTGCATGATGCTATGTAGTATGGTAATGACAAAGTCAAATATTTAAATGCTTTTTTTGTGTTGCTATTCATTGAGAAAAATTAAATCTGACAGCAAATCTCTGTAGTGTACATGCAATCTCCACTGATAAAATACTTTTTGACCTTGGCAAACCTTAGTTATCCCAGGTTTGTTGACATCATATATTTCAATTGCAAAAAAACAATAAACCAGAATTACCCCTATAAGAGGGGGAAATCATGTTAGGCTGCAGAGGAGATAAATGCACTCCCTCAGAGGTGTCTCAGGACCAACTTGCACTTCAAACAGTCCTTGAGAGAATAACCCTGTAGTAATTTTGTACATGTTGAGATGATGCTTTTTTTAAAATGAGATATAAGAGGACTCTCAGTACATAAAATGTGGGCAGATCCCAGTTAAAGGAAATCTAATAATTCAGTACCAAGTTTCATTGCTTTTATTGTATTGTTAGATTGTTTTGGAAACGCCATAAGTATAAAGATATTTGTTAGTATTTAATCAGTTAGTAGTAGTTTCAGCATTAATTCATTGCACCCAATATAATTCACTAATTCAATATAATTCATTATATCTATATAAATAAATATTTTATGGAATCCAAAATACTGTTCATTTTTTCCCTTTACTTTTCCAAAGGTATTTCATTGATTTTTAGAGAGAAAAAGGGAGAGGGAGAGAAATATCCATGTGAGAGTGATACATTGAGCATGCCTCTCCCCTCAGCGCCCCCTCCACCACACACCAGGGATCTCTCCCACAATCCAGGCATGTGCCCTGACAGAAAATTGAACCAGCAACCTTTCAGTGCATAGGAAGATGCCTAGCCAACTGACCCACACTAGCCAGGGCCAAAATTCTGTTCATTTTAAGAAGCAAACATAACAAATACATTCAGTAGAGTAGGATTCTGTTGTTTTTGTTCTTCAGAAATAGCCTTGATCTGACTGTAAATCTAAAATGTCTGCGACTCTCTTTTACACATTCAGGTCGAAATGAGTATTTGTCTCTAAGCAATTCTTGTCCATAAAGCTTTTGTAAGCCAAAGCAACATCATTATTGTCAGTATTGCTTCTTAAGTTCTTTCATTCTCCCCTTTGAAAATAACAGTAAACATGTAAAGAGTGTTCATCTGAATTCATAAAAACAAATTTCAGAATATTTATAAACTATTTTATACAACTTTGTGAAATTATAAAATGGTAAAGGTTAGTTGCCTCAAAATAAAATAGGTTTGTTAAAAATAGCTCTTCTTTTTCAATAAAGTCACATTGTTTTCCTTGCCTTTTAGCTTCCTTATAGTGTTTGAATCTCCATTATGCACAATTGGAACAATTTTGCCAGGAGGGATAAGGTATGCTCACCATGCTTACTAGAGAGAAGCACCCACACAGCATGAGAGTTATCGCTGAATTTACTGTCTGTCAGCAGATGCTCACCGAAATGAAAACGTTCCCTGAATTCATGTTGTGCCTATCTTCTTTACTCCCCAGTGCCTTCCCTCCTCGGGGAATTATAAGGATAAGGATCTTTCTCTCCTACAACTAATGTTTTAGAGCTCACAGAGCAATATGTCTTTTGCCCCTCCTTGGGGAGCCATTTATCTCCTCTGAAGCACATTTTGATTATTTTGTTTTAAAGAGCAAGGTTTGGGTGCACGTAACCCATTCAGTTATCAGGGTCAGATACAATTGTTTCCATCTTTCAGGGTGACTGCCTCCCCCCAACATGATGAGTGGTTTATAAATACTGCACTCTGGTTTCTGGCTTTGCTACCTATCCACTTAGAGAACATCCTTAGTCATTGAAATGCACATTGCATGCATCCCAAAATCCAGTGAAAATTATTTTACTGACAATATGACAATTAGATGAGCTGGAAAGAACGCTTGTTGAGGAAACAGGGAGGCACGGGCAAATTTTGTAATCTCTTTAGGCTTCTGTTCCTGCATTTTGTTCAGAAATTACTAGTATGTGTTCAGTCTTTTGTATCTGTTTGATGTTCCTTACCCTCCTTCTCTCTCTCTCTCTTCATTTTGCCCATTCTCTTTTTATTGCTGTATCCGAGAGATTAAGGTGGATTAAGGAGTGCTACTGTTAGTAGTACTAGTAATAATAATAGTAACAACAGCAATAAGAATACTAAACACACACACACACACACACACACACACACACACACACACACACACAAGTCTATGAGGTAAGAAGAAAGCACAGTCATTCTTATCACCATCTTACAAAGGAAGAAAAAACAAGGTTAAAATACCTAAGACCATAAGATCATAGAGTGGGAAAGAAGTAGAGATCAGACTTGATATCACTCCTTTTGACTCAGGAAGGTTTAAAGTGCTTTTCTCCTTAAAAAAACACTTGATATTGACATGCATTCTAGAGAGGTCAGGAATGTATGCTTTTCTTATATGGAGGCTCATTATGGGTCTTTTTTTGTACTCCCAACTCTATCATTAGAAGGAGATCCATAGGAAAGGATCACAGGCGTCTAACTCATTAGGCACCACAGGCAGCTAAAAACAAAATTCAGGGGGTGTTCTGAATGCTCACTTCTACAGAGTTCCAACCAAGGTGTCAATGGTGCCAAATTCCTCTTGAAAGTATTCACAGCTCACATAGGGACACAGAGACTCTCATACAACAGGTTGCGGATTGAGATTGGTTGGATAATTGAATGTTGGCAATCTCCAAAATATATATACAGGTTGTTTTCAAAAAGAAAAGATAATGAAAGGAAACACTGTGTAAGACATTTGTTTTTGTATTTAATACATTTTCCCATAAGATGTGTTCTAAATAATAATTAATATACCAGGCTAGAAAAAAATGACTAAATGATAAGCACATCCTACATAATGAAAGGCCAGGACCATAAGCGTAACGACTGGAACGACCCGACCAGTTGCCATGAGGTGCATTGACCACCTCTCGGTCCTCCCAGCCCCACCCCGCAGGCTCTGATCGCAGCATGGTGAACGGGGAACCAAGGCAGTGGGGCGGGACTGGGGACTGTTGAGCAGCGGCAGGCTGCGGGTGTCCAGTAGAAAGCTGCTGCGAGCATCATGGGGTGGCAGTGAGCTTTGTGGAGCTTCAAGGAGCATCGCGGTGCAGGGAGCATCAAGGCGCATTGTAGGGCGGTAGGCATCATGGAGTGTTGCAGGATGGAGAGCATTGAGGAGCATCGCCGGGCAGCGGAGGCAAGCATCCTGGAGCTTTGCAGGGTGGGGAGCTTCGCAGAGCCTCATGGGGGGCGGAGGTGGGCATCACAGTGTCAGGGAGCATCACAGGACAGCAGCAGGGAGCGTCACGAAGCATCACAAGACGGGGAGCTTCATGGGGCGGTGTTGGCGCGTCGCAGGGAAGGGGAGGTGGTGGCAAGTGTCGCGGGGCATCGAGGGGGAATCGGACATGGCCTCTGATTGCAGGCTAGGCCTAGGGACCCTATTTGTGCACAATTTTGTGTGCTGGGCCTTTAGTATTATGATAGGCACACTAGTCTTCCAACCCAAGAATGTGTCTAGATTAATGTACATTTACTGGTATTGTGAGAGTTGTGTATGTATTTATCAGATTATTTTACATTTTCTTAAGTCTCATTCTATAAATAGTGTTGCCATATATTTCAGTGTTCGGTCTTTAAATCAATTAGGTAAAGGTGACAGGAAGGGGCTGTTCCTATATTTGAATTTATTGTGAGTATCTGTTAGGGTTTAGAATACTTCTACCTGTGGTTATGCAGAAATTGGAAAACAAGCATTGTTATGTACAAATGTCACCAGCATGCCCTGTGACCTTGAGAATGAACAATAAGATGTTCTCTTTTGTTTACCTATCAGAACATTGGGATTTCTCTCTCTCTCTCTCTCTCTCTCTCTCTCTCTCTCTCTCTCTCTCTTTTATTTTATTTTATTTATTTTTTTGGTAATATTGACTTGATTAAGCCAACCATCTCTTCAACCAAATAACATACTTAATATTGTAATATATGGAGCACCATGGCTAACAGCATTTTGTGAAAGGCTTCATTTCAATTCCCAATGCAGAAACCACACATTTATAGCTGCACTGGAAAGTGTATCCAGCACTCATGGAAGCATGAACCTGTGTAATACAGCTACAATTTGACAAAGTTTTGATCAAATGAATCTGCTGTCCATGCCTTGTGTTATTTAGAATGAGAGACCTTTCTCAGGAAAGCCACCAATTCGATTGATGTCCTTGTCACATTCACATGCCTATGTCAAATCAGTCATGACATGATTTTATTTTAAATAGTGTTTCTTCACAAAGTAATTTAAGTTGTCAGTGAATCACAAGGAGCTTAGGTAAAATTTGAGAAGAGCCACAAATGAGAATATGAAGGGCCATAAATCATTTGGCTTTCAGTTGACTAAAACTATTAACCCGGGGAAAAACAACAACAAGCAAACATTGAAACAATTTGCCATGTCTTCCTTAACGACCTCCCCACAAACCTGAGCTAAAACAGTCTAGTACTGTGATGCAAAAGGATTTAAAAATTGTTACCAAATTGTTACACAACCAAACACTCCCATATTTTCTATATCTTCCTTTGTCAATGATGCTTGGAGCAGAGGAAAAATAGACAGCCAGATTCACATCTATAATAATAAAAGTGTAATATGCTAATTAGACCGGACAACCGAATGACCTTCCAGGCATCATTCCAGACAAAGCCTTGGTGGCGGGAGCTGTGGCAGAGGTGGTTAGGGGTGAACAGATAGGCAGGCAAGTGGTTAGGGGTTATCAGGCAGGCAGGCGAGCAGTTAGGGGCATCAGGCAGTCAGGCGAGTGGTTAGGGGTGATCAGGCAGGCAAGCAGAGCTTTTAGGGGTGATCAGGCAGGCAGGCAGGCGAGCAAGCAGTTAGGAGCAGGGTCCCGGATTGCAAGAGGGATGTCCGACTGCCAGTTTAATCGTCCATCCCCTGAGGGGTCCTGGATTGTGAGAGGGTGCAGGCTGGGCTGAGGGGCCACCACCCCCCCATGCATGAATTTCATGCACCGGGCCTCTGGTATTTTCTATAATGTTAAATATAACATATATGATCTCTTTGTTCTTGCAACATCTCAGAATTCATTGCCAAAATGATAGAATTTGTGAAGCATAAAGCAGATCTTTAAGATTAGTTAATTGAAGTATTTCTCTGTATGTATATCTAAGTCACCAGTGGTTACCTTAGTTTTGAAAATGTTTGTATTTTAAAACAATTTAATATACTGGCATTTGACCTTCTAAAAGTTTTAAACATTTTTAGAATCAAAATTAATCTTATTCTTTACCTTAACTTCATCCTATTTCACCTGCATTTTGTCCCCCCCAAATATGAATGTATTATTTTTGTTTTGTGTTTGTTTTCTAACCTACCTAAAATCTTTCTAGCTCAATTCTGCTATAAATTAGAGTCTAATGTGATCAGTTAAGTAATGGCCCCCAAAAGATGTTTCTTTGTGTGTTTTTTCACCTCACACACAATTTAGATACATATTTCTCTCTCTCTCTCTGTGTGTGTGTGTGTTGGATAAATAAAATATTAGTCTTAAACTTTGTTTGCAGATACAACCTAAGGCTTCAATTTTCTCACTGAGTCTAAATAAATTACGGATGTACAATGCCATTGGAAGACAGAGTAGGAGGGAACCTTCTGTCAAAGAAAAAAAAACACAGAGAAACTGTGAATAGGCTGAAATCCTCCGAAAAGCTATGTAACACCTTATTGAATTAAAATATTTTCAAAATTGTATCACTGCTTTAAATTGTTTGGTTTTTAATTTTAAAAAGGAGGAAAATATCAAGGAAAAACTAAAGTGTGCTATAAAGACAATTTAAAATATTTTGTCCCTTTCACAAAGAATTCTTAAAGATATCAGTAAATTGAAAGCACATTATAAAATGTATTTAATTCCAAACTATGTGAATTATTGACTTAATGTGTCTTTGAACTTACCCTCCTTTTCTATATAAAATATTATTTTAAAATTTGATTAAAACTTATTCAAGTTCAATGTTGTGACAATTTTGCTTCCTTTAATCACATCAACTGATCAAGATTAGATTCTTGGGAAGGTCCTTGTGGTCTTTATTACATCATTCCCTGGTTGCTCAATATTAATTCTTTATTAGTAGGTAACACAGCTTGTTTATTGCCTGGAAATTATTAAAGAGTCCACCTCTTTCTAGTCTTCAGAGAAAGCTATTTTTTTCTTTCTATAATCTCAACTTAATGTCCTTTCTATTCTTCCTTGGAAAATGTATGAGAAAATTATAGTAATTTTAACATTTATTTTGTTTTTAATTTTTCCTTTCACTGATACCTTACATTGACTACTCCTCTAAAAGTATGAAAGTTTGCTGCATAGTTGGGAAAACATTATGGTTGTCTTTGTGGAATATTTTCCTCTTATAAGTTGGAATACTTAGAATAGGCTTAAATGTCTACTGGTTCAATTGGTTTATTTGGAAATATTTAGGTCAAATTTTGTAATAGTTGTGATATATATATATATATATATATATATATATATATATATATATATATTACTGACCCTGTCTGGAAGAGAATTTGTGGGAATGTCATTGAGCCTAACCAAGCTGATATAGCACAAAGCCACCACAACATGATACCTGACTTTTTATTCTGTAGCACTGTAGCTTTTTTTATTCTGCCATTTTCACATCTCTCTCATCCTTATTCCACAGCTATTAGAGAGTAAGCTTGTTTCCTTGTCTTCAAACCATTTTTTTTTCTCCTTGGGAAATTATATTGAAGACAAAAATAAAACACATTTTTAAAAGTCATTTATACAGCAACTAAGACGTCCTTCAATAGGTGAATGACTAAACTGTGCTACCTGCAGACAATGAATATCAGTCAGTGCTAAAAAGAGACATGAGCTATGAAGCCATAAAAAGACATGCAAGAACTTTAAATACATATAAATATCTGAAAGAAAACAACCTGAAAAGGCTAAATATTATATGATTCCAACTATATGACACTCTGGAAAAGGCAAAAGTATGGCGACAACAAAAATCAGTCATTGTCAGGGGCTAGAGGACAGGTACAGATAAATTGTCAAAACATAGGGGTATTTTATGGCAGTGAAACTACTCTATATGATATTACTAGAGGCCTGGTGAATGACATTCGTGCACTGGGGGGAAGGGTCCCTCAGCCTGGTCTGCATCCTCTCGCAGCCCGAGACCCCTCGGGGGATGCCCACCTGCCAGCTTAGGCTCACTCCCCATGGGGATTGGGCCTAAGCCAGCAGTCAGACATCCTTCTCGCAGTCCAAGACCCCTTGCTCCTTACTGCCTGCCTACTCTCTGCTCGGCTTGCTGCTCCTTAGTGCTGCTGCAGAGACAGGAGAGGTTCCTGCCACCACCGCTGCACTAGTCAGCTGTGAGCCTGGCTTCTGGCTGAGTGGCGCTCCCCCTGTGGGAGCACACTGACCACCAGGGGGCAACTCCTGCATTTAGCATCTGCCCCATGGTGGTCAGTGCGCATCATAGTGACCAGTCGTTGTGGTCATTCCGCTTAGGCTTTTATCATATAGACTAGAGGCCCAGTGCATGAATTCATGCACGGGTCGGGTCTGGTTGGTCCAGCCCCAATCTTGGTGCATCGGAGCCAGGCCTGTCATGCAAAGGAGACGGCGGGAGGTTGGCTGGCTGGCCCACCCTGTTCAGGGCTGGCCGGGGCAAGGGGACACAGGCAGTTGGCCAGTCGGCCCTGCCCCTGATTGGGGTGGGGGAACTGATCTGGGATGGGGCCAGCTGGTGTGAGGGGCTGCAGGAGGTTGGCCAGCTGGCCCAGCCCCCTACTGGGGTAGGAGGAGCAATCAGGGGCGGGGCCAGACAGGGGGAGGGACTGCAGGCCGATCAGGGTGGGGCAGGCCGGGGGGAGGGGTTGCACACCGATTGGGGTGAGGCGGGCTGATCAGTGGTGGGGCCAGCTGGGGGAGGGACCGTGGGAGGTTGGCCGGCAAACCCCACCCCCATTGGGCCGGTTCGCTGGCCGCACTGGGCATCATAGCAACTGGTTGTTCCGGTCGTTATGGCTTTCCAGTCACTGGCTTTTTATATAAATAGATAATGATGGGCACATGCCATTATATGTATTTGTTCAAACCCATAGAATATACCACACCCAATAGTGAACTGTATGTAATCTCTGGGCTTTGGGTGCTTATGATGTATCAGTGTAGATTCATCAGTTATAATAAACTAGGGGCCCAGTGCACCAACTCGTGCATCTTGAAAGGAACTGTGGGCCGCGAGGTTGCAGTAGGCGAAGGGGCAGGTCTCGGCCCATTCTCCATGATCCCGGCCCTCCTGCTGCGGCCCCTGGTCCCCTGTCTGCCAGCAGCCCTGTTTCCACCACTGCCGCTCCCACGTGCTGACGGTGCTGGCCCCGCTCACACCTGCTGACGGCATGGAGCAATTGGAGCCTGCATCAGCAGTGGGTGTGAGCGGGGCCGGCGCCATCAGTGGGTGCAGGGGGCGACTACTGCCCCGATCGCCCCTCAGGAGCTGGGGGAGGTCAAGAAGCTCTCAGGGGTGAGCAGGGCCGGCAGCTGCTGCTCACACCCTCTGATCATGCCAAGTGATCGGGACTTGCGGTGGGCACCGGCAGCAGATGCGAGCGGTGGCTCCAGTGCCGGCTACGGGTGAGAGTGGGGCCAGCGCTGGCAGTGGGTGCGAGCGGCGGCTCTGGCACCAGTAGCGGGTGCGAGCAGGGCCAGCTCCAGTAGCAGGTGCGAGTGCCAGGTGGGACCATGGCGTGCAGGAGCAAAGAATTTTCAGTAACCACCAGAGGCTCGCCCCGATGACAGCGACCGGCACCCTGCCTTGGTCTGGCACCCCTGCTCACCTGCTCCACCAACGCCCGTCATGTTCTGCACACACACCCTGGTGGTCAGCACACGTCATAGCGAGCAATTGTTAGATGTGGTTGTTCCACTTGTTCCATTGTTTGGTCTATTTGCATATTAGCCTTTTATTATATGGGATAACTCTGTGGGGGATATTAATAATGGGGAAGGTTATGCATATGTGAGGCAGGAGGCTTTGTGGAAAAAATCTGTAGCTTCCTCTGAATTTTTTTTATGAACCTAAATCTGCTCTAAAAGTAGTCTTTTAAACAATGATAACACCACCAAAAAGGAAAATCAAGTCTTTTATATCAGAGGTATTTAAGACATTAGTCCCAGACCAGCAGTTTTGGTATCACCTGAGAACTTTTTAGAGAAGGTACCACTGCAGTCTTACTGCCTCAGAAATCTGGGAGGGAGATGCAGTAATCGCTGTTTAAGAAGCCTTCCTGGTCCTTCTGATACATGCTACAAGCCCAGAAGCACCGCGTTTGAAGATGGATTTCTACCCCTGGCCTACTTGCAAGTCTGATTTCCACATAGTGTTGCTCTTTCTGCTCTCGACGTTCTATCCAGGTCTTCATCTCTCACTTCTTCCGAATAATAAATATTACTGTTTTTCTTTTAAATAATAATGTTGTATATAGTCTTAGAACTTCATTTCCCCCTCTTGCCAGGTATTAGCGCCTGGTATTTCTCAGCTTCATCTGAATTTGATGGTAGCAGGTTGATAGTTCAGACTGTGTGGGTTGATGATGATGGGAACTTGTCTAGTTTCACTGTAGATGAAGTTTTCATCTCTATTTTATTGTGATTTATAACACTTTTAATGCCTGTCAAACAATTTCGGAAATATGTACCAACTCTCCCATCTTTTTCGGAAGTCTCTCAGTGCGTCGCGTATTTATTAGCTACTAACACCTAATGGAATGTAACTTCTTTGCTTTAAAATATAAACTTCCTTGCAATGTCAAGCTTTCAGGTGCACCTGAGAGCTATTTCAGTGCATCGTTATCTCCACTGAAGTGGAAAAGGGATCTAAGAGTTATTTCTCTCTGACAGCAGAGAGATATACCAATCATGCTTGAAAGTAAAGTAGGTTGTCCCCAAGTATTGACCAAAAACAAACAAACATATAACAAACAAACAAACAAAACCCCCGTGTTTTTAGAAAAGCATGGTTCCACTGCATATTAGAAGGCTCTGGAGAACCACATTTGCTTTTTTTGCCATTTTGCTCAGAATTCAGGTCACATCTTGGCTCCTCATTGACACTTATAATAAGGAAAAGTGTGCTAAAGAGAAACTGGAGAAACTCCTTAGTTAGATAAAAAGAAATGCACATTAAACAACTGTCTAGAAAAACACCTGCTCTAGCAGGCAAAGCCTAGAGGGACAGCCGTCCTAAATGCTGCACTTCAAAGAAAAACACATGAGCTAAGGTGGTCAGCAGCTGCTCACCCTCCTTCTTTTTCTCACCTTGCTGTCTGTCCTCCCCAAAGAAACTGCTTTTCTCTTACACGGCGGGTCCTGGATTCATTTCCATTGTGTCTTATTCATCTCTGTATTAAGACCTTTACAGGCCTGTCAGGAAGTCCAACTAAATTCTCACTTTCCTCATAATGACTTACTGATCCTTTCACTAGGATATCAAATATGAATTTTTTTTCCGAGCAATATTTGGTCTTTCTGCATGCACTTAGGCCGTCCACTGTGTAATTCAGCAGTGACCATGAGTAATAGGTTTGGTCCTCAGCTCCAAATCTGCATATACATTAGTCACTGCCTTTATTCTGTATAAAAATAATAAACAGAAACCTCATTTAAAATGAAGTCCGGAGGCCAGTAGGCAGAGCCCTTACACCCTACGTGGATCAAGGTCCCACAGGAAGAACTGTTTATAATAGCTCTTTTAATTTCCTCTTCTCTGTCATAAACGTTCCTCTCCTATGTTTCTCAGGACTTGCACAGGTTTGCCAACAGACCATACACATGTCCTGAGTTGCAATTATTTTAGTTCCCGAATCAATCAATTTTCCTGGAGAAATATCTGGCTATTTGTTTAAGGCTAACACCTGGGAACATTGTACTTAACTTGACAATGAGGAGTGTCCACTCAGGAAACACCATGTTCCCTGTGGAGAGAATACATGTTGGAGGCAAAATTCACTTTAGAAACAGAGCAGAAGTGGGTGTGAGGTAAAGCACCACGATAAGAAAAGGTAGAAAAGAAAATGCGTTTTATTTTAAACGTTTAAGAAAATGGCCTTTTGTATTATAAATAGCAATAATCATGTTGAACACACTAACTTATTTTATATTTTATTGATTTATATAAATATCACATAAATCAATATGTCCTTTCTTGTTCCTGTCATATGCTTATATACACAATCTCACATATTGTTGACAATTCCCTACAAGCTTTTTAAAATTGTTGATTATTCATAGAGAATACCATAATCTTATAGTGTATGAGAGATGCATTTTTGAAAATTCAGTATTTTTATATTATGTTATATATAATAACATTTTAAAACATTAAAGTCAATATATTTTAGATACAAATTAAAACGTTATTTGTATAAATGAACTCTTAATACACAACAATCCAACTTGTCTCTTACAGTGAACCAAACTGTTAACTAACATAAGTTACATTAATAGAAATAATTTAAATATAAAGGATAATGTGAAAAATTTAAATGTATAAACTTTAGTTTAGCATTATTTAAATCTTATAGCAATAACAAAATATTGAACATGTCTTAGGAAAATGTTTCATAAGGAAATAATTATTCTTAAATATCATCAAATATATTTTATTCTGAGAGATCCTTACATAATAATATAATATACCATAACCCAATGTAAAATTTCCATTGTAATGATATAACATGGTACAGTAAGATGAATAAGTACTTGTAATCCAACAGAAATGATCATTATATTCAGCAGTGTGTTTGTTATGTGACTTTATACAGTTATCTCTCTGAGCCTCAGTATTCTCATATAGATATTAAATTCCACACGTGTACACGTGTATGTGTGCGTGTAAGATTAAGTTACATAACATTTCAGAAATTACATATAATAGATTTTTTCATTGGCTACCTATCTTTGTTTATAAATTCAAAGACTGAAATAAGTCATATGAAAATAAAAGTGTGTTTCCTTCCCTTTCATTTACCCCTTTTTTTCCCGGTGAAATGACACTCTAGGCTTGAATTATCCACATGAATCTTTCCAATTTCCATTGTGATTTAAATATAGAGACAGAGCTGATATAGAAATGCACCAGGCACTTGTTTGTCATTTTTACTTTGAAAACAAAGTAGCAAATTCATGAAATAATTGGTGTCATAAATAACAGGTGCACTTGATGTACTTTTTCACTTGAGTAGGTACATTTATTTTTCATCTGGTGTTAGATAGTGCTTTGCTTATGTACCTGTGGGAAACAACAAAGTTATCTCTGTACCTAGAGAACAGCTAGACTTTGATAAATACAACGGGGCAGAGCTCATGTACCATACATTTCATATATCAACTTTTGCAAGTTTTTTTTCTGTGTACCTAAAATGTGAGAACAACAAAAATTGTTTTTTACATTTTTATTACTTAAAATATTATTAAATGGTATTAATTACAGAATACAAGTTTGGGAAGTGGTTGAGATTTTTCTTACAGGAATTTTCCCAGTTAAAGTAGAGAATATTTTTGCATATTACAATATGATGAACAAAAACTACTAAACAAGCAAAAAACAACAAAATAAATCTCCAAAACTTAATAATTGTGGTTTTGCTACTGTAACCTTGTTTTCCACAAATGAGTGACAAAAATATGCTAAAATATTTATTCCTCCAGGCAGCTGGTTAGTAGAACAAGATTGGAAATATTAGGCCAGCTGCCTCCAACATCAAGTAACTTACTTGTTTTTTTCCAATGTCATATAATTTTAACATTTCTATATATATCATGACATGAATAATTTGAGAAGCACTTTAGGAATGGAGACTCTTTAAAAATAATTAAATTGTCAAATCAAATATTTTTAAATGATACTAGAAATGAATGACTAATCTGAATTTTTAAAATGTAAGGTATCTTCTCAGGCCAATAAGAAAGTAAAAACAGCATCCCTGGAGGGTAAAGAAACACCAAAGGGAATATTCTCCCAGTGACTTCCGGCAAACCCTGGTGAAATTTAACAGACACAGGAAGACAACTATGATGCTAGAAATAAGCCCCAATAGATCAGTAATCACAATGAGTAAACAGACTAACCTTTAAAAGTCAAATATCAAAAATCACAATAAACAAAACTCACTAGCTAAAAAGATTGTGGGCAAAAAGAAAATTCAGCTAGGCTTGTTGGGGAAAACATTTCAGAGTCATAAAGAATTTTAAAGTAAAGTTTTAAGAAGAATACATTTCCTGATACTGGGGAACATCAGACGTCATATCCTTGACATATAATAATTATTTTAGGTTTTCTTTTATACATGAGAACAACCTAATACCTCCAAATATTTTTCTGTAGGCACAAGTGAGATGAGAAAGGATCTTTTTGGTAGTGTTTCTGTTATGGTTGTGGCTAATGGTTCTCCTGACTCCAACTCATAGTGCAGGGCAGACTTAAAATAAAATATAGTGCCCTAGCCGGGTGCTCAATGGTTAGGGTATCAGCCTGGGGACTGACTGAAGGGTTCTAGGTTCAGTTTTGGTCAAGGGCACGTACCTTGATTGCAGGCTGTATCCCTGCCTCTGGTCAGTTGGGGCACGTGCAGGAATCAACCAATCGATGCATCTCTCTCTGTGTCATCCATGTTTCTCTCTCTGTGTCTCTCTCCCTCCCTTTCACTCTCTCTAAAAATCAATGGGAAAAATATCCTCAAGTGAGGATTGATAACAACAAGAAAAGATCACTATCCAGGATATTCCATTGAAATGTACAATAATGGAAGTGCAAGTGAGAACTTTGAAGGAGCTACCTAGCCTGCTTGTTGACAAGGTACTTACTTTGCTGGAATTTCTTTACATAGACTCAGTCCTCCAGCTATTATACTTATGTTCGTGTTGGCTTATTAAACAGGAAATATGCTAAAAGGATTTTGATATTTGTGAATCCTTGCAAAAAAAGACATAAAATGAAATTAAAAGTGGATAACTAGCCCCTAACTTCTGTTTTACTCTATATGTTATTTGCACAGATTTCTACATATTACAAATAGCACAAGTAAGGGAATATAAACCATAAGAATACCTATTTACCATGAAAGGCACTATCCTTTCTACCACTATTATTTGAAAGAGCCAAACAAATTCTAGAAATGAAGGAAAGCTAAATATAAAAGAGTAAAACAGCTTTTAGCTAACAGCCACTCATGTAAAAGAAAGAAAAAAATATTCGAAGTCAAACATATTACTTTACTTGAAGAGAGTTTTTACATAAAAATAAAATGTTGTCAATCCCCAGTGAAATAATAGTCTTTGTACCTAAAACAGCTTTAAATATTGTATAATTTCTCTGTTGCAATTATTTAAATGACAAACAACACCCCAACATATAAAATGCCAGAGGCATTAAAAAATACACATACTGGTATATGGCCCTGGCCGAGTTGGTCAGTTGGTTGGAATGTTGTCCCATACACCAAAAGGTTGCCAACTCGATTCCCGGCTTGAGCACATACCTAGGTTGTGGGTTAGATCCCCGGTTGGGGCATGTACAAGAGACAGCCAATCAATGTTTCTCTCTCACATTGATGTTTCTCTCTCTCCCTTCCTCTCTTTAAAAACAAAACAAAACATGCAGACTCTTCAGGTGAGGATTAAAAACTGTGTATACATATATGTAGTTCATGAGGTGTTTTCGCTTGCTTTAATTGTGCAGTTTCCTAGTCTCAAATGGGTTTACGCATATAACTGGTCATCAGCTAACCACCATCTGGTCTTGCTAGAATGTCTCTAAAGGACTAGCAGGGCATGATCTGATGTTTAGCAGCAGATGGCAAGAAACAAGCAAATTGACCAAGCACACTCACTGTTCAAGCTTATGTCATGTTTGCTAAAACTCCACTGACCAAAGAAGGCAAAGACTAAAGTCAAGTGGAGGGCACCAGAAGCCACTATAAGCACATCACAAAGGGCGTGGATTCAGGGAAAGGTGAGCAATCAAGGTTACTAATGCAACTAATCTACTATAATTATACTAGAGGCCCAGTGCACGAAATTCGTGCACTGGGGGTGGGGTGGGGGTGGGGTTGTCCCTCAGCCCAACCTGCAACCTCTCCAATCTGGGACCCCTCAGGGGATGTCCAAGGGATCCGGCCTAAACAGGCAGTTGGACATCCCTTTCACAATCCGGGACTGCTGGCTCCCAACTGCTTGCCTGCCTGCCTGATTACCCCTAACCACTTCTGCCTGCCAACCTGATCACCCCCTAACCACTCCCCTGCCAGCCTGATCGATGCCTAACTGCTCCCCTGCCGGCCTGATCATCCCCAACTGCCTTCCCCTGACAGCCCGGTCACCCCCAAATGCCCTCCCCTGCATATTCCCTCTTTATTGGATAGGGTTTTTTCTTTAACATATTGGACAGCCCAGAATGGTTTGGCTCAGTGGATGGAGTGTCAGCCTGCAGACTCAAGGGTCCCAGGTTCGATTCCGGTCAAGGGCATGTACCTTGGTTGGGGGCACATACCCAGTGGGGAGTGTGCAGGAGGCAGCTGATCGATGTTTCTCTCTCATAGATGTTTCTAGCTTTCTATCCCTTTCCCTTCCTCTCTGTAAAAAAATCAATAAAATATATTTTAACAAAAACATATTGGACAGTGTACCTGCCGTGGTCTTGACAAACCAGTAAAAATGTAAGCCCAAACTAAAAGTGTCATAAAATAAACTCCTTAACCAGGAATTTCATGAGACCTTAGAAAGGTGATATCATGTGGTTGTTTCTTCCTTTTTTTCTTCTCTTTCTTTTTTTTTGATGTTTCATCTTTTGTCCTTTCTTTCTTTTCTCCTTTTATTCCTTTTCTGTCCTTTCTCTTAACTTTTCCGTTGGTATAATCGTCAGTACTTGAATCTGTCTTGCTTCCAGAAGACGAAGAAGAGGGAAACACACTGTCATCTGAAGATAAAGATGATCTTTGTTGGGATCGGTGGTGTTTCTGGTTTTGCTCTTTTCCCGGTTTGTTTGTCATTTCTGCCGGCCCCGGCATCTTCAGGACTTGTGCATGGGCACTTCTTATTCATGTCTACAAAACCTCCCTGCCTTGGTGAAAACTGTAGGGGGAAAGGCCTTCCTGGGTGGGCTCAAGCCCTGCCCGAGCTGCGGAGGAACCAGGGTGGAGAGCACCCACCACCGCCCTTGCAGAGCCAACCTCCAGACCTCTGGGTACTCTCCAGTAATGTAACTGCAATGTCCCCGTTTGCCTTCAGAAATTAGTTGTAAGTTACTTCTGATGTGAAACCCTACCTCAGACATTACCTTTGCAGTTTGTAAAGATTTTAAACAAAACCCATTTACCTCCCTAACCTGGTCAGAAGTTTCTACCCAATGGGAGAGGTTTGCTGGGCAGCGTCGCCCAGAAACCCCCCAACCCCCTCTCCCCCAATCTCCAATCACTTGGCTGGGGGCAAGGGAAGTTCCAAGGCAGACTCCCCTAGGCTTCCAGTGGGGCAGGATCACTAGCCCAGTCGCAGGTGCTTCTGAGGCTGAGACCCTGAGGCTATAGGTGTGTGTGTGGGGGGGATCGCTCCATGGGGGCGTAGGCGCTTTCGAGGCTGAGACCCTAGGCTGCCGCTGGGAGGGCATCGCTCCATGGGGGTGCGGGCGCCTCCCAGGCTGAGACCCCAGGCTGCCGCTGGGAGGGGATCGCTCCGTGGGTGTGCGGGAACTTCCAAGGCTAAGACCCAAGACTGCAGGTGTGTGTGTGTGTGGGATCACTCTGTGGGGAGTGAATTTGTTTTTGTTTTTTATAAAGGGTCAGGAGGGCCTCTAGGCAGCATTCTGCCAGGCCGCTTACGCTGCCGGCTCTCAGTGGCAGCCCTTCCTGGGACTGGGGGACTTAGGTGGGACTGAGAGGACTGGGCGCCACCATCTTGTGGCTATGGGCGCCGGCATTTTTGCCGTGGAGTGACAGTTAATTTGCATATTACTCTTTTATTAGATAGGATAAAGCAATGACAAGGTAAAATCAACAAGTTCTCCATTATGTGCAAATATTTTAACACATTTTTTCTCAGTAATTGATAGATCTACCAGAAAATTTAAGAAATGAAATATATTTTATACATTTTAATCTACTTCTACTAAAACATCACAATAATAATCACTATACTTAAAAAAGCAAAGGTGAGTATATGTGTATGTGCATTTGTATTTAACTTTTGTATAATTGAAATATATTTGACATATAACAATATGTAAGTTGAAGGGCTAAACATGTTGGTTTGATGCATTTATATATTGCAATATGATTGTCATTGTGGTGTTAGCTCACACATCTATAGTGTGAGATAATTTTTTTTATGGTGGGAATAATTAAGAGATAGTTTGATGTTTATAATACTGTATTGTTGTCTATACTGACCATGCTGTGCATTAGTACTCTAGGACTTATTCATCTACCAGCTGGAAGTTTGTACCCTTAAACAAATTGGTGTGTGAACAGGAGGCAACTGATGGATGTTTCACTCTCACTTTCACACTCACATTGATGTCTGTCTCTCTCTCTCTCTCTCTCAACCTTCCTCTCTCTCTCTAAATAAAATTCAGTTAAAAAATAAATACATCATGTCAAAACATAGGAGAAGGAGCCAATGTGTACTTAAAAGAAAATTTTACTGAAAGAATTAACTAGAGAATAATGGAATTGAATAACCAACTTAAAAAGGTTAGAATAGGAGCAAACACCAAAACGAAGAAAGGGGGAACAACAAACTAAAAACCTTCAAAAGGGGGCTGGAATAACAAGTAGAAGAGAAGAAAAAATACAAATGAATGAAAGGAAATAAGTTTTAAGAGAAGAGAAAGACATTAAAATTTGATTATTTAGAAAAATAGACTAATCTCTGGAGAATTTACCAAGTAAAACAGAAATAGAATAATTTAAGTAATACATACAGCAGAGTTTTAATATATAGTATATATGATTTAAAATTTTACACAAATACATTTGAAAATATAGGTGAAATATATACAGTCTTAGAAAGTTAAAACTCACCAAAAGCAAACTCAATATGAAATAGCTAACCTAAACATTCCTAATAATTTAAAGGTGCTGAATGTGTAATTTTCAATTATTCCATTGGGAAACAGTACACAATCAGAGGTATTTGCAATTGAATTTTACTTAATAGTCATAGAATTGATCATTCTCATCTTCCAAAAGGCCTTCTATACATTAGAAGATGAGAAGATATATCTAAATGAATGGCACAAGTTTGCATAAATTTGAGACTAAAGAAAAATATATATGTTTTCCTGGAGACCCTAATTTAAAGAATAATAGTTTCTAGGCTAATTGCATAAAGCTGGGTGATTATGCCTGCCTAGTTTTTTTTGTTTGTTTGTTTGTTTGTGTTTTTTTTTTAATTCTCTGTCACTCAAGGACAGCTTAGTAAGGAATCTGGGTTTGCTTTTCCTGAATTTTCACCCTTTGTTGATTCTTTTCTTACAATCTATAGGGAAAATGCATGGACATTAGACTGCAGTACTTAACACTTATTGGCATCATATTTACTGAAACAAATATTATATTCTATAATAAAATATTAATAAGGAGCTGAAATGTTACCTATGCTATTGTTTACTTTAAATACTTTTTTCATATACAGATATTTAAAATTTTCTTACTTATGTGTGAAGACACATTTGCTGATTACAGCATTTTAAGTTTCTTTGAAGAAGTAGTTTGATTTCTTGTTATTTCTACAAAAATGTCCCAATCTGAGTAGAGCATGCCACGGTATGCAATGCTATTTTGCACATTTATTGATTGCATTACTTTAATACTTAGTCATTATGATATAATGCTTTGTAAACAATCAAAGAAAATCTGAATTTTCAAACTGATCATACTCTGTGTATTTTTAATTTATGAATTACATCTTTTATCTACTTTGAAAGGCTGCTGCTGAGATTGTTTACTACATAAAGAAGTGGAGCTTTGTAATTATTTGGTTAGCTGACAATCAATAGATTACAAGCATTAATGTGAATTGAGAGTGAAGGTGGTGTTCAATTGCCTGTTTGGTTATGGGTATTGATCAAGTTAATAACATAACTGCAGAATCCCTACTTCCTCATCTAATATGCATTCAATTCCAAACGTTTTAGTTCATTTGCTCTTTCAAGAAATGTATAAATGTTTATGATGATTTCCTTCTCTTCAAAGATGCCTGTCATTTTTATGTACCTCTATTTGTTGACATCTCATAAGACTTTATCTTCTTCTCTTCCATTTTATCTTTTATTATTTATTCATTGTTCACTACTTTGTTTCATTTTTCCAGTTTTCAATTTATTCATTCCGTTCCTATTCAGATTCCTTACCTATTTTATTTTTATCTATATCTTCTTGTTTTTATCATGTTCCCACTATACTGAGGTCTTCCTCATTCCCAGGTAATCACGGTTTGGTGGGACATCATCACAAAGACAGTGAAAGGGTATAAAGAGTTTGGCTACCACTAAGACCTGCCACATGGCTTGAGACAAGTTAAAGGCAGAGCTAGCTGTTTCTTGAAAATTTTGATTTTTTTCATTCTTTTTTTGTTCTCCATGTGTAACATGGAAAGTCAGAAATTCCCCAACACTTGATTAAGATGGAACTTAGTGTCCTAGTTAAAGCAAAACAACTTCTATGTAACTCATGGTTGAGTAATCTACATTAAACATGAATTTTTGTTATATTGAAATTATTTTTTGCAATTTTCAACTCTTTCTATAACATTTGACTGGCTTTTTAGTCACTTTCCCTGTTCCCCTCTTAGGAAAGGTCATCAAGAGGACATGATCGCCCTGGCCAGGTGGCTCAATTGGTCGGAGCATTCTCCCCTACACCAAAGGTTTACAGGTTCAATTCCTGGTCAGGGCACATACTTAGGTTGCAGGTTTGATCCCCAGTTTGGGTGCCTCTGGGAGGCAGCCAATCGATGGTTCTCTCACATCGATGTTTCATCTCTCTCTCTCTTCCTCTCTCTCTAAAAATCAATAAAAACATATCCTCAGGTGAGGATTTAAAAAAAAAAAAAACAACAAAAAGCATAACTACTAGTTTACCCTGAGAACTGGACTCTGTCAACTGGATGCCCTGCATCCCCACCACTCCCAGAAGCTGCCCCAAGCATTAGTGTAGTGATGAGACTATATGGATGGGGTACATGACTAAACCCACATCTAGCCTGGAAGTGGCGGCCGATGCAGAAAACTACTCAGCTAGAGGGTCACCCAAGAAAAACCTTGCTTATTAAACCTGCCACCAATCAGGAGTGGCATGCCTTTCTCTCGGATCTATCCCTGCCCTCTGTTAAAGGGGGCCACCTTCAGATTACACCCAGGAATGCCCCTCTGGGGGTTCTCACAAACCAACATCCCCAAATACCCCAAAACATAGAGCTGCAGACTTCTACTGCTTTCTTCAGGTTTTGTTAGAAGGTTGATGAATATAAAATTGGGAAATAAAAGGACAGTATCTGGAAAAGTTAGCTGGCATGCTTTTGACTTCACACATTTTAACATTTACATTGATCTTTCCTTTGTTTTTACCACGCTGGGTTGAATCCTGAAATCTCATTTCCACCTACCTGGAATTAGATCCCAGGGTGTTTCAAAAGCCTTAGATTCTATTTACAGATGTTATGTCAAAACAAGGAAAGAGTGTGCTTTCCCGTGGTTCATAAGTAGGTCGCTTCTTTTAAAACAAATTTTAATGCATGTATTAAAACTGTCATGACAATAAAAAAATTAAGAGAATGTGATGAAAAAGTTGATTTTCAAAGAATAGCAATCTCAGCCATCTGCTCCTACAATGGTATATAGATCTCTAACTCTTGGGGGTAGAATATTCTCTTCAAAATAATGCATTAAAATAAGCCTTGAGTCTTTATATTTCTTTGCTTAAGGACTTAAAAAAGATCTTTATGCTGTGGTAGAAAAAGCAATATATTAGAGCTTATCTGAACAAACCTTTCAGCTTAACAAGATATTATATTTGCTTTGAGACAGAGAGCATGCAGTGTGCAAAACTGGATCTTCTTGAGTTCATTTTTCCCCTCTTTATATCTTGATGATTATTTTATCTTTTTTTGTGGATTCCATTATAATTCATGCATAAATACATGAGGTTCCCTAAATCCTTATCTATAGTTCTTTTATGTGCAATTCAGGTTCTTACTGCATAAAAACCAGATTAAAAAAATTGATTGATTTCAGAGAGAGAGGAAGAGAGAGAAAAAGAAACATTCATTTGCTCTTCCACTTATTTATGTATTCATTGGATGATTCTTGTAAGTGCCCTGACCAGAGATCAAACCCTCAACCTTGGCATATCAGAACGACACTCTAACCAACTGAGCTACCTGGACAGGGCTGAATAGTATTTACTGGTATGTATTAAGTGTATATTCTGCAACAAGTGCTACCCCAAATATTTCACAAAAATTATTTTATTCCCACAATAACCCTATACATTGAAATTTTAAAACCCATTTTACAAGTGAGGAAACTGAAGTTTAGATAGATGAACTAATTGTGCCTGAGATGATATTGCTGGCAAATGGCAGGGGTGTGCTGAACACACGCCTAATACTAGAGCCTGCAGTCTTAGGGCTATGACCGGGACATGACGTCTTCTTGGCTGTACAGGAACTGAAAAGACTGACTATCTGTGAATGTAGAAGAAAGTCCATTCTGCTCTAGAGAGGAAACACATAGAGGGTGAAGGAAATGGAGCTTTCCTTTATACTGTGGGTGAATATTTGTGAAAAAATGTGTTAGAAGTATAATTAATTAAATGTATCATCTCTTTAAATATATGTCCATCTTTCAAAATTGCTAATTTCTCCAGAGTCATATATTATTGTGTGTACTGAAATGATTTGGAATTGTCATTGCATTTGTTTATTTGCTATAATCTCATGCAAGTTGCAGTTAAGTAAAAAACAGAAGCAGGCCATGATAGTCTATGCATGACCAAATAATAATTAAATGCATTCATTCTGCTTTATGTTTTCCCTGAGGAGATAAGTCTTTTAGGGACATTACCTAATTATTTAGCTCATAACTTTCCCTTTCTATTTACAAGAAAAGAAATTAAGCCAATGCCAAAGGCAAGGGCAGAACTATTACTCTTAGAAAGTTTAAACAGTTACCAAAAAATAACACCATCCAAGTTGACCCTCTGTTATTGCTACAATGATAGATAGAATCATGTTATTTAATTCTCCGCTGAGGTTTCTGTAGGAAAGTCACAGTAATGTTTCTTCTGTGTTCAAGTAGAAAGGTCTCTGTAGGTTAAATAAGTCACAGAAATTAATAGGCACACTTGAACTTGTTTGAGGAATTGACTAGCACTTTCTGCTTTGGTTTTCAAAATTAATATTCAAAAAGTTTTCTTAGGTTGTAATACTTCGGGTGTTTTATTAGAAGACAAACACGTGTGATTAGGTTTGTGAAATATAATTTTTGAATTTCTTCTCTTAATATAAAGTTGAAATATAAGATAATAAATTATCTTATTAGGAAATTCATGAGGAATATCCTCAGACCACAGCTAAAATAATTTTCAGAAATCTGATCTCCGTAGTTGCAGGGCTAAGAGACAGACCTTACCTTAATTTGGGGAATTATGGTTTGGAGTTGAAGCAATATATTGCGTCCATAATAGCCTATTTTAAAACCTGGTTATTTCATCAAGTGTATCTGCTGTGAAGATTTAAAATTGTATATTTAAAAAAAAATCAGTAACTTGGAGAGTGTTTTACTCAGTGAGGTTATAAAAATGCAAAAGTGTGGAAGACTATATACCACAGGGAAAACTAGAGTGCTCATATTATATACAGCTGTATAAAAGATTTTAGTAGAGCAATAAAGCTATAGTTTTACAAACCAATGCTAATGGTTGTGGTAAAAAGGCTATCTACATGACTCAGAAATACTATAACTTTTGCTTGATATTAAATTAATGAATAACAATGTGAAAATGTAATCTCTTTTTTTTACTAAAATATATTTATAATTTGAATTAAATGGTCCATTTATATTTTATTTGTATTAAATAAGATGTTTAGTCAAAATAATTTTTTAGAGAGAGGGAAAGACAGAGAGAAATATCTATGTGAGAGAAACACATCGATTGGTTGCCTCCAGCAGGTGCCCCAACCAGGGCCTGGGCCAGGAGGAGCCTGCAGCCGAGGTACATGCCCTTGACCTGAATCGAACCTGGGACCCTTTGGTCAGAAATCTGAAGCTCCAACCACAGAGCCAAACTGACGTGGGCCCAGTAATATTTTTACACTGTAGGTTTCTGTCTTACAAAGTATTATTAGAAGAGCTGTGCAAATTTCTTCATCCTGTACTTTCACATCCATCTACATCTAATGGTTTTGACCTGTTCTTTTTGAGTGTAGAAATACACAGGACACGTCTTACAATAGCTGTTTTAAACAACTTTAAAAATGGGCCATGATTTTATAACCTAGTGCTCATAATGTTTCACTCCATTTTCTCTAACTTCTATTTATATTAACTGAAAATTGTTTTTTAATTAAACAGAATAAAAATGAATTGAGTTATTTATTTAAACCCACAAATGGCTTGGTTATTTGAGGTTGGTATGCTATTAATGACTCATTTTTCCATGCATCAAAAACTCTCTTTTCAAAAAAGAAAACTATTTTCTTTCCCTCAATAACAGTAAGCTATTTTGGGGTTTATTTTTCATTTTGCTACTTGTTTATTTGTTTTTCATCTGATGAGTAGCAAACCTGTGTGAGGAAGACACACGCATCTTAGGGACTGAATACTTGAAATAATAATTATTTAACCTCAAAGTTCATAACTAAGTAGCTATGCAACTATAAGTAAATCTTGTAAACAGAACACAGGAACTCATGATCTTTGTGAATATCAAACTAGAAGACATAGATTAATTATAAAATTCAAAGGTACCACAAAATTGTTGATTACATTCAGAAAGATATATGATTACTTTTTCTCAGGTTATAAAAATAAGCTAATTGAAATAATTTAATATTAACAGTAAATTAAAATTATAATAAATACACTGCATTGGATTCACAGTACCTGCTCTTAATTAACATTATTAGTGCTTGCATATTAGACTTTGACCTGTTAGCACTACTCAACATAGAACTCCGCCATATTTATGTAGAGTGATTCTTAGTGCATACTTGTTATATTTGTGAAATTATTGCAATCCAGTGTCAGTGTTGAGGCCACGAGACAAAATCTCCATAATAATTTGTAATCTACGGCAAGGATTGACCAACTCCTTGTAAAGAACCAAATAATAAATAACTTAGGCTCCAAAGAATACACCTAATATGTGCAAAGATGGTAAGTATTTTTGCTTGCATATAGTTTCGGTTTTGTATTCTTCTTAATATTTATGCATTTGTTTGCTTATTTTTTACAACCCTTTAAAATGTAACAACAACAATAACAACAACAACTTTTAATGTGAAGCAGTAGAAAAACATTTTGTGACTTGAATTTGGCCCTGGGGTCATAGTTTTCCAATCCCTGGGCTGGTAGAACTAATACCATCAGTACCTTATATTCAACCAGTGAGAAATTGCATTACACGTAAGGAAGGTGACCAGCTTACTCAAAGGCAGGATGTCATTTAAAATACCAGGTCTAATCCACTTCTCTGAATAGACACTTATTTTGGAAAATAATTTACTCTTTCTTAATTTAAAATTTATATATGATATAAAAAACCTTCTGAGCCAGTGAAGATGAAATCAAATTAATGTTAATTGTTGAAAACATATAACTAAATAGGCTTTATGAGGAAATAATTTAGGATTTACATGTCAATAAATTACTAACTTAAAGCTATATAGGTAACTATTTTCCCACTTCCATTTTAAGTACTTCTAACAGTAGCATCCTGACAGGAAGAAAGTATACTATTCCTGCATGCACATTGGAAAGAAGAACTAAAATGATTCCATGCAGTGTTGCCAAAGAGAAAAATAGCTGTATAACACCCTGTGACATTTAGATTATATCTGCCCTTAGATGCTAATTTCCAACTATATCCCAGATGGTGGTTAAATTAATAAAATCTTTCATGTGTATTTTAGAACATCAGAGGAGCCATCTGGCTATTGACAGCCACCTTAATTTTTAGTGTCTTTATTGTGAATTTTACAGTTCAGTGTACCATTTTAATGCCAGGGAATGTTTTATCATCCATATTTAATTATTAAGTGCCTAAACGCGCTGACATTTTGAAACCAAATAAGATAAGACTGATTCTGATCATGTCCATACATGCCAAATAGTGTGTTGGAAAATTCTTTTCAATTCAAGCCAAACACTATTGACCTGAAATAGGCAGGTGTCTTCTGTGGATGTATTACGTAATTTGCATTATACTTGCAAATGTGACAATTCCCATATTCATTCTGTGCATATAGACGCAGTTATAATGTATTCTTAAGTTGCTTTCATAAAAATTTGTGTGCAATAATTGTTGTGTGGAAAGTTGAATAGATATACTCAGGACCAAGAACCGAGAACATTTTCTGACTTGAATGCACGTTTGTTATTTGAGGGTAAATTATAGATATGAAAGAATTCATCTGATGCTATTACTCTGCTCAAAAAATTAAGGCTGCTACATGCATTGGATGCTAATTCAAATGTAAAACCTGTTTTTTATTGTCTTTTAGGATTTCCATTTTCATTCTAGAAATGAGGAAACTATTTGGAAATATGATCTTCCCTCAACACACACATACACAAGGTAAGAAGTACAATTCTTTAGATAGTGTCTAGAAATGGATATAGCAATTTTGGATTTATGGTTTCATCTTGAATTTGTTTTATTTATGTAAAAGTAGTATTCTTCTCATGGATTTTTAGTGTTTTTAAAGGACTAGATGAATATATTGATTTATTAAATGAAGAAAACATGTCAGAAAGATACTTGTTGGGAGGGAACAGTTCAATATGGCAGTGTATGGGATTCCAAAACTCACTTCCTCCCAGGGACACACCAAATCCTCAGCTACAAATGAAACAAGTCTCTCTGAAGTGAACCTTAACCCTAGCAGAACAACTTCTCCATAACAAAAAATTAAACATGGGTAGGAGAAGTAGAGACATGATCTCAATAAAATACCCACCCTCCATGTGGTGACCCTCAATCAGGAGGGCTCTCACAAATGTGGAGTTTCTCCCTGAAGAGTGAGGACCTGGAGACCCACATGAGGATCCCCAACCCTTGGGATCTCCACTGGAGAATTGAACCCCTAAACCTGCTGGCTTTGAAAACCCAGTGGGCTTATGTCCAGGTGACCCAAAGGGCTGTAGAAAACTGAGATTTCACTGGTAAAGGGCTGTGGCACAGACTCACTCCCCTGGGGCACCAGTCCAAAAGCAATAGCTTGAAAATTGCCTCGCCCTTATGTGAAGGAGATTCATTTGATAACCTTTTGTGTGTGTGTATTTTTTTTTTTAATTTTCACCCGGGGATATTTTTTCTATTGATTTTTAGAGAGAGAGGACAAGATACAGTGAAACTAATGGCATTTAAAGCAGCCCCAGTAAAAAAGAAAAAAAAAAGTGCCCTAGCTGGTTTTGTCCATTGGATAGAGCATTGGCCTGCAGACTGAAGGGTCTTGAGTTCGATTCTGGTCAAGGGCACATACCTTGATTGCTAGTCGCTGGCCCTGGTTGGGGGCATGCAGGAGGCTACCAATTGATGTGTCTCTCTCACATCTGTGGTGTTTCTCTCTGTCTCTCCCCCTCCCTTCTACTCTTTCTAAAAAATCAATAGAAAAAATATCCACGAATGAGGATTAAAAAAAAGAAAAGGTTGTTAATGACTATCAGCAATGGCCACATAACCCGTGGAGAATTACACTGGAGTAGATTACAAAGAGGTGGACCCAAAGAATCCATTGCTCAAGATTAGGTTAGAAAGATCCCTAGAAGTTATGAATAGGAACAATGAAGTAGAATGAGAACTAAACTGTATAAGGACAAAAACTGGTTAGAACAATGTAGAAAGCCCAAGATTTTCTTCACTTTCACCCAATTAAATCAGTATCTACTAGTAAGGCAAAGGAAAGATATCACAGAACATTTTCCCTTCCAAGAGAAGGATGAAACCTGAATAAAAGCAGACATTATTCATTGTCAAGGCCAGGAATCAGGAAGATTTTCTGACTCAAGTCCATGTTTATTATTTCAAGGCTAAAATATAAATGCCATCATATGACCTAGAAATCTTGAAATGTAGTCAGAGATTAAACAAGAAGATATAAAATTATTTCCTAGAAATATATTTGCCCTCCAATATGAGAAAGAATGGAGAAATGTCCATCTGTTTCTTCCTACATATGACAGATATTCAACTTTTTCATTTATATGGTGATAACTAGGCTGCCATTTGAACAAAACAGGTAAAACTTATAAAAAGAAAATTTATGACATAGCTGTGGTGATTTATTTAAAAGTGATGGAGAGAAGTCTGAAACTATTCTTCATTGATGAGTGTGTCCACATTTTTTTTTTATCACCTTAACATCTTAAGAACTACAAACATGTGTACCAATGTCAAAGTCAACATTAATTGCAAAGTATAATAAGTAAGCCTAAGTTTGTGTGTTGTGTGTTCATGTGTGGTATACTATTTAAAAATCTAGCTGAAAAAGAGAATAATGCAAGTAATGAGGAAGCAACGTTAGAAGGGAGTCATGCCAATCACTTAATGGTAGTTTTTCAGCATACATAAAACCAAGTTCCCCTGCTGTTAATGATGGCATCTATTGGCTTCATCATTGAGAGTCTTGGGTTCCCTCCTCCTACCACAATTTCTAATTTAACAGCTCTTCCCACTTATTTCAGTTGCATTGAATGCTTCCTGTTGATAGCACTCTGATTCTGTTTCCCCCACATTACAGAGCAAGTTTAATACACCAGAGGACCTTTGCTAAAAATAGTTTAATGTTTTCTGACTTAACCTTTAATAACCACTTGATGCCCTCAATACATGTTTTTGTTGGGGGAGGCGACTTTTTAAAAAATGTCTGTGTACAATTATACAGCTAACAAACATTATGAAAGCTGGAAGTCAACACCTTCACATCATGGTGCATCCCAGGATGAAACATTTAATAATGTGGCAGAGCAGTCAGCTGGCAGATCGTTACATTTTCTTAAGAGGTTAATTAATATTACATGGAGGTTCACAGAGGAGATATAAATATTTATTTATAATGATATATTCACTGTGAATTGAATTTTAAGGGCATAAAATTACTGGTGGATTTGCATAAAGAGATCAAATATATATCCATAGGTAAAAGTTAATTTTCCCAGTGCCTTCTCAGTTTGAGAGCATCTCAGTCTCAGGAATATACTTTTTCTTCCTTTCAGAGAGCTCTTCTATCTATTTACAAATGAAAACTATAACTTATGGTATATAAAATACTGTGAATAATTAAATTCTATTCCTTTCACAACGATTTCTTATACTCTACTTCGCTAAAGCAGTGTTCTATGTTAGAGAAGCAGTCTGTTTTGTTGGATAAGCACTTTCTTCTCCTGTGTGGATATACCCTAACATATTAAGATCTTTTGCTTAGATTATTAGCCGAAGAATTAAGGGGTAAGATATGACTCTATGTGGTCTGATAAATGCAAGCAAAAGAAGGAAAAATGTGACCTTGGAGATGAATCTATGTCAAGTTTTATAAAGGGAAAAATTTACTGAGAGGAAAAGACTGTGATGAATTGTTGGCCTCACTTAGCATATCCTTCAGTATAACTGGAATATCTACATAATGTACACTTGTCCTTTTTTGCTAATTTTTGTACATTAAAATTAACAGATCATATTGAGGATTTATGTATGAAATTTTCTAAAATCAATAAATATTTATTTTGAAAAGGTAAAATAAGCATCAAATAGTGAGTGAGGAATCAGAGGTCCTAAGCACAAGGCTAATATAACCCATTACAAAATTAACATATTCCATTATAAAATTTGACTAAATTAACTTTCCGAATCTCTCTCTGTCTCTCTCTCTCTGTCTCTCTCTCTCTCTCCCCCCTCACAAACACATTTATTTATTTTCATTTCTATATACCCTTATTAAACCTCAAACTTTCCTATATTTTTCAGGAGAAAGGAAAGGTCTAGTGAGTAGAGTGGTAAAATAATTGCAATAGGAACAGGATGGAGACAGAAAGATAGAATTGGCACTCTTCATTATCAATACGGTATTAATCCTAGGATAGTAAAAAGTGCTCAGTCTTAAAAATGCGCCCTTATTTGACTTGTGATGACTTCCTCCTCATAATTGAAGCATGCATCTTATATAAAAACTGCTGTTTGAAATTTTGACCCTGCTATTTGGCTTCTGTAAATGCTTGCTTGCTTAAATAATAAGGAAAATAAGATTACTCCCACCTCAGAGAGGCCATTAAACCTTCCCCGGATGAAGTTATCAGTGCTGGCACCAGGCCAGGCCTTTGGTTGAGGTCTCAAGGCCCCAGCACATAGGGGCTCTTTAAGAACTTGTGAAGGGGACCGGAACAGAACCCCAAATTTGGGAGACAAAGAAGATAAAAACATATAAATAGGGAAAATCCCTCCATGTTGGGGCCCAGAATTTGAGAGACATTTTCCTTTGGCCCTGCACGTAATAAATGTAACTCCAAGTGCTGCTTGGTTCTTCTCCGGTTTTCTGTAACATAATCATCGTCTTTTCCCAAGCCAACCTTTCAGTAATGTCACACCACATTTCAGTAATATTTTTACCTACTGATCTCTTTCTAGACCAGTGGTTCCCAATGTGGGGCACATGCCCCACAGGGGGGCAATTTGATTTTTAAGGGGGGCAATTTGAGAATGAGTTATTAAAAGTGATTTTTTTTGCATTTCTTTGTTTCTAGTATATACAGTATATAAATATATATTGTGACATATTTATGCATTTCAGTACTCTATTAATATGTTTTAAAACTTTATTTGCTATTTTTATATCACTTCATATTATTATTATTTTTTTAACAATTTCTTAGTGATTTATTTCTCAGTACTTCAACTGTCCTTTTGTTCTTTTATTTTTCTCTTTCATGGATGCCATGTTCTATGGAAGCATGTTTAGACCAAGTTAATGGCCTTTTAGGCCTCCTTCACGTGAATAGGAGTTCACTTTTTGAATAATAAGAATTATATGTCACAGGGGGGCGCATCAGAATTTTAGAGATGGTTAGGTGGGGCATGGCCAGAAAAAGGTTGAGAACCACTGTTCTAGACCATTTATCTGATCTCTGTTGTTCAATCCTAGAGTAGTATCTTCAGGTATTTCCCTAACAAAGAAATAATTTTAAGTACCAATACAAAAACTGCATCTGTACCCAGCTATGTAAGCATGAACTGAGCAATGATTCTGAACCATTAACAAACATGCCAAAGGTTGCATGCTTGCCCGGCTGGTGTAGAACTTGCAAAGAAATCCTAAAAATTGGTGTTGGTGTCTTTACCCCCATTACAACAGCAAAAATGAATCAGGATCAAGAAGCTTAAGAAGACAGGGAGGATGGTTTGGGGGAGGTGCTCTAAGAAGGTACTGTATCAGAAATAATCTGTAGGAGGGGGATTGTAAACTGCTGTCCTTGAGGAAGATGGCTTTCTTAAAAATCAAGAACCAAGTGACTTCACTCATATGTAGGATATAAACCTGAAAACAACAAATAAACACACAAGAAAATCAAACAAACAAAAATTCATAGACACAGACAACAATATGGTGATTACCAGAGGGAAGGGGTGTTGGGAGGATAGTAAAGAGTTAAGGGGGTCAAATATATGGTGACAAAAGATTAGACATTGGGTGGTGAGCACAATGCAATATATAGAATTATACACTTGAAACCTTGATAGTTTTATTAAACAATGTCACCTCAATAAATTTAATTTTAAAGGAAGGTTTTTGGTTGGAATTTTGGGGGACAAAGGATCTGAGAAAGCCACCCAAAGGCTTACAGGAGAAGAACCAATTGTATTCAATTATCCGCCAAGTGAGTGCCAGCTCTTACACTGCTTTCCATGTGAAAAAGTGTAATATCTTTAATCATCCATCTGTGGACCCAGTGCTTGGAGAGGTGGGAACACTGGCAAGGGTGTGTGTGTGTCTGTGTGTGGTATGTTGGGGGGTATAGCTAGTACACCTAAGATGGAGATGAGAAGCTGACCGTGCCCCATCCTTAGGCCAGAGCAGTATGTAGCTTGGAAAGGGGAACTGCTGTGAAATCTGACTCACAAAGGGTGCTCGGTTCAATTCCTGGGATAGTTGGTATTAATAGTGAGTGTCAATTCTCCGCCAGAGGAGCAGTACAAAAAACATGTGCTATAACTTAGAAAAAAATCGTCAGTATTAGCTCGAGTGTGAGAATGGTTTAATGGAGAAAATAGGTGAAATTGTCACTGATAATCTGGATAGGAAAAGAGAGATTTGGGTTTCAGGGAAGAGGAGAGGGATTGAGAGGCCTGGACTGGCTACCCTAGGGAGCGCAGACGCAGAAGGGAGAGAAATGTTTGTAGTGGACAAAGAACTTTGATGCATTTGCTCTGAATTTTCAGGGCCTTTGTTCAACTGCCTCATAAATCGACAACCCAAAGGTTTGTGGCTGTCATATTTGAAATAAAAAATAAGTAAATCAATGTTGAATTCACAACTCCAACAATGTTAGTGGTTCTGCTAAAAACGTCTATGTTGATTTATGAGTTGATCTTTGTGCTGAGGCTGTCTAGCTGTTATATGCATCTTATGTTGATCAGGCTTTTGATTTGTAAAAAGTGTGATTTAATCTCAATTTCATCACTAATAGCGCTAAATTGTGTTGTTGTTTTAAAGACAGTTTATCTTAAATGTTTTGCTTATAAAACTAGCCTCTTAATTGGAGCAATAAAAGGAATACCTGAATATCATTAGTCATTAGTCTGTAATTAGGAACAAAGTTAATGGCTATTTATGACCACTTATAAAATAATTGAGTGATGTTTTCTTTTTTATGCCCTTATGTGGCAATATTTGCCCAGTGTTACTAATGTCTATAAGTTTACCCAGGAAATATGGACCAGGTTAGAAGGAACAATACTAATCTCTGTTTTAGGATATGAGAAAAATAAGCACACTAATTAAAAATAAATTAAATCTTCTAGCTTTATATTTTCATTTAAAAAATCCCATAATGTTATCTCATTTTAAAATGCTAATAATTGAGGAGCCTATCTTGCAGAAAAACAGAAATAAGAGCTAGTTTCCTAACCTTATCAAGATTGCTTTGAATAAATTATTAATGTACCTTGAAATAAGTTGACCACCTTTATGTTTATGGTAAAATGCCCTATTGTATTTTCAGTTATCTCTGTGGCTGTTAAGCATACAATGTGTATAACCTTGACAAAATGTTTAAGAGAAACGCATATTGCGTGCTAGTGATTCAACAGAAAAGTGTCTACGTTAATCATGTCCCATAATAATACTTTTATCTTTGTCAGGAAAAAACACCTTGAAAACCTAACTTATTATAGCTGCAGAAAACAGCTCTCACATCTGTATATTAATAATAAAAACTAGAAATGTAAAACTGGAATGTGAAAATATAACTCCCCAAATTATAATAGAACTAAACATGAAGACATTATGTTTCATGCATATTTAATGTGAAGCACTAGGTGTGTACTGTATCCTCAATTCTGCTGGCATATTTGCATATTAAATCCTTCTTAGGACCGGTTCACAAAGATATCACAACAAATTATATTACCATGGAACATCTTGACAAAGTGTATTACTGACATTCTAAATTTCTGCTTACTTACATCCTTGGTAATGACTTTGGTAGTCTTATTCTTCAAAAACCTTGATCACCAGTAGAAACCACAGCATATTATGAAAGGCAAATGTTCAAATCCTCTCTGCAGTTGTATCTCTGAGGAATGCACACCATTTCTCTGGTTTACATTCAGGGCAGTGAGTGTTTTCTGTCCCCAGCTCTTGTCGCTTCTCATGACCAGCAGGCAGATGATGAAGCTCAGTTGTAGGGCCCGACTCCCAAGCAGAAACCATATTTTTGGGGTCATTGCTGAGTCTGAGAAGTATTTTCTTTTCCTTCTTTTACGTAATAGATTTCCTTCTACAATTAGGTCATCGGACCAGCAGATACAACAACACAGTTGCAATTCTTCAAAGCCTCCTAAATTAACCATCATTAAAAGTGATTCATTCATGCTTATAAAATAGGATTCTATAGCCTTTGTGTTTTGCATTATTGATCTGATTTCTAACAATCTAAATACTGTCTTAAAATTTTGAATGTCATTTATCTGTTATAAACAGTACAAATTCATATTTTGGGGGGTGGAATTTCAGCAGAGACTATGTAGAGTTGATTAAGATAATTAAAAGTAGGTTTAATGAATTCTTAGAAACTGCTGATGCTGATATCAATTATGTCTATAAGTTTTAGTGTGTGAGACACACATCTTTGTGACTGGAGAGAGCTAACTTTTGCAAAATTTATTTTAAAATAAGATTTTGAAGCGCTTGAAATAGACTTCATGACAATATTAAACCACAGGAATTTTTATTTAACGGAGAAGTTACAAAGGTACCCAGATTTAAAATACTAAAAGGTTTATTACATATCTATCATTATTTCTCAAACAACTAAAGACAACAAAAGGCGATTAAAACTGTTTAAATATCTTGGCCATCCCCTTTAAATGTGCTCAGACAATAGGTCTCATGTAGTGTGTTAGAATATGAATTTTTAACCTCAGGAAATTAGCACTCAGGTGATCACAGTTTAAAAATGAAAAGTGGGGATTGCACTCCAGATCATTGAATCACTCTTAAGTTACTAAAAAATGGAAATTATATTAATTTTACACTAAAAATCTAAAAAAAAATATATAAACAAAAAATTTGCAATAATGCCTACAATAGACATCAAGGTTACTTGCTTGCATGGTTTTTGTTTTATTTTTTTTAAAATATATTTTTTATTGATTTCAGAGAGGAAGGGAGAGGGATAGAAACATCAATGATGAAAGAGAATCATTGATTGGCTGCCTCCTGCTCGCCCCCTGCTGGGGATTGAGTCAGCAACCCAGGCATGTGCCCTCACAGGAAATTGAACCATGACCTCCTGGTGCATAGGTTGACGTTCAACCACTGAGCAACACCAGCTGGGCTGCTTGCACTTTTTTTTATCAGCATATTTTGGTATGCACGCATCAGAAGACCCTGCTGGGCTGGCTTAAAAAATAAGAAATAAAGCATCCTGCTATAAAACAGAAGGGCTGGAGATAGAAGGCTCAAGGATTATAAATCTAGCCACTAAATTATTTCACTAAGTACCAATGGACCTTTAAAATCTGTCTGCTGCTCTTGGCATGTTGTTTTGTCCACAGGCTAGCTCTTTATAAGGCCACAAAAAATCTGCTGCAATTCAAGCCCAAACACCCAGAAATGCAAAGGGTCAGTGAAAGGGAAGGAAAGATTTTTAAAAAGATGATCGTAATCTATCCTAGAGGTTCCTGAAAAACATGCCCTTGGATCTAATTGGCTAGAATTGCTTCACAAGCCAATGCCTAAATCCATCATTGGAAGTGAGAATGGAGCCCAAATGATTGGTTCAAACTGATCAGGTATGAAACCTGGAGCTGGAGATGAGTTTCTATACTAGTATAAAGAGTTGGTGAAGGATGAACACAAAATTTGATTCGGACAGCAAAGAAGTAACTATCTTTTGGTCAAACCAACAAAATTTTCTCCTGGTGGGTATTAAGCATCTCTTCAAATATTTTATAAAAGTTTTTACCTGGATCATATAAAGCATTAATAAATCAGCTCTGTTTTGTGTTGCTTGAGTTTTTGAATGGATATGCCAAATATGCTTGCAGGGTGAGTTTAATTTTTTGAATTTTTCAATTCGATTTGAATATTTTTAGCATATCCCATTATTTACAAAGTTGAACTTGGGGAATTTTAGATGTTTCTTAATAGTAAAACTTACATTTGTTCTAAGAGCATGCACTTTATTTATTTTTTTTTTTGGCATTACTGATTATTGTGCTGGGAGAAGGGGAGATAACTGATGAAAACAAGAATGATGAATTACATAAGATAAGGTAATCAGGCTTTCTATTTTTAATATAATGTTTCTCAGTCCCACTAGATCCTCCATTTGTCACTACTTCCTATATGCTGTCGATCTCACAGGATATAAATCACACGTTAATCATGTTGCTTTTTATCAACCCCTAATAGATCAGCATGCATTTCACACTGCACTAGGCCAGCATGACAGGAATATGGAATCAAGGGACTTTAGGATGTTCTGCTTTCTCAGCTGGTACCCATGATTGATGCTGTGGTTGCTAACATGGAATTCATGTTTGCTCCTATCAACACAGACAATTGGAACAGAAAGCTGCAGTAATATTAAAGTGATGAATAAGCCTGTCATCTAAAAACCATACCTGTCTTTAAAAATCTACCCCTAGTTGAACACACAATGTTAAGCCACATGGATTATCAGGCTCAGCATAATACACTCAGATTTCTTTCACTTAAAATGTACACATTTTTCATATGATAGTAAATCTGCTACTCAGAGTGACAAAGATTGTATTAAGAACACATTGCATTAATTTTATCAGTTAGGAGTTGCATTTGGGCAAGAGAATCAATGAGATTCCAAACAACGGTTAAACAAATTTAAAGATACCTTTTTATTTTTAGGAATTTTTAAAATAAAAAAAAATTCAGGACTATTGCTGTGACTACAATATGTTTTCAAAGCAAACCAGTCTAACACCATTCTTTCAAGTTCCTCTAACATCTAACATCATTCCTTTGGTAGGGTCCTCACTGTTGCACTTGCAAGATGGCTGCCAAAAATCCAGCCATTAAGCAGTTGTTTCATGAAATAAGGAGATAAAACACAAATGAAGTTTATGCTATATTGATGAGCTCCCTTTATTTTTTTTTAAAATAACTAGAGGCCCAGTGCACCAAATACATGCGGGGATGGGCGGGGGGAAGAGGCCCTCAGCCTGGCCTGTGCCCTCTTGCAGTCCAGTACCCCTTGCTCCTTACCGCCCAACTGCAGAGGAAGTGGCGGGAGAGACTCCCTCCACTGCCACTGCGCTGGCCAGCAGTGAGCCCGGACAGCACAGTGACCACCATGGGGGCAGCTCTTGAGTTGAGCATCTGCCCCCTGGTGGTCAGTGCACATCATAGCAACCTGTCATTCCACTGGTGGTTCCCTTATTTGGTTGATTTGCATATTAGGGTTTTATTATGTAGGATTTTTTTCTATTGATTTCAGAGAGGATGGGAGAGGGATAGAGAGATAGAAACATCAATGATGAGAGATAATCATTGATTGTATGCCTCCTGCACACCCCACACTGGGGACGGAGCCACAACCCGGGCACGTGCCCTGACCGGGAATCAAACTGCACCCTCCAGGTTCATAGGTGGACACTCAACCACCGAGCCTCGCCAGCCCGGCAGTTGAGCTCCCTTTAAAGAGCTCCCAGTAAGTTCTGTCTTGATCGCATTGGTAAAACCTATATTACAGACAATAAGAGCTGAAATGGAAGCTATAAGAATTTGTTTTGGGGAAAAAAGGGAGGAACTTATTAAAGCCACAGGTAAAGCAAGTTCCCTAATTTGAATGAAGGAGAGAATGAATGTTGGGGGGCATTGAGCAGTTGAGTCCTATTTATCAGCGTGGGAGATGTCTGCTTTTAGCAACTTGCCTAACAGTGCTAAAAGGAAAGAAGGACATAGGCAGGTGAAATAAAGTTCAAAATCAAGCAGATTTTTGACTGGGATGCTGATAATATGACAGCCAGAAAAGGGGAAAGGAGATAAAGCATATCCTAATGCATCCTCTTCAGGCCCTTGAGAATCTCATCCCCTTCCCCAGATTCAGCTTTCCCCCTCCCCAGTGCTCCTGACTCTCAAACACAGACATGAAATAGTCTCCTCCCCTCTTTGTTTTATGACACAGATACCTAAATACTCCAATATGGACTAATTTGTATGCCTATTTCCAAAACTAAATTAGATTTTTTAATTTTTATTTCTTAAGTTCTGTCAGTGACCTGGCTCTTCTCTCTGAAGCAGGACTGAAACTTGTCATTGACCTTTATTCTGGATTCCTCATCACTGACCTTACACAATGAGATCCAAGTTCTACAGGTCACATCTCCAAAATTGCTTTTTAATATCCTCTTCTTTTATCCTTATTGCCACTATCTTCATTTGTATCTAGGAGTTTTTAGGGGCAAACTGTTTTTTCCAACCTTTTCTCTGTCCTTTGTGCTATTTTACCTGTAAGAGATGAACAGCCTGACCGGTGTGTCTCAGGGGTTGAGCATTGACCTATGAGCCAGGAGGTTGCACATGTCCAGATTGCAGACTTGATCCCCAGTGTGGAGTGTGCAGGAGGCAGCTGATCAATGATTGTCTATCATCACTGATGTTTCTATGTCTCTCTCCTCCCTTCCTCTCTGAAGTCAGTAAAAATATAATTGAAAAAAAGAGATGAACAGATCTTTCCAAAATATCATGAAATACAACTAATATGTATATGAAGAGATTTACTGAGGAATTGTCTTACATGATTATGGAGGCTGAGAAGTCTCCTGATCTGCTGTGTGAGCTGGGGACCCAGGAGAGTCAGTGGTGTGAGTCCTCTGGGAGTCAAAAGGCTGAGAGCCACAGGAGCAGATGGTGTAATTCCAGTCCACAAAGAGCATTGCCCCAGCTCCAGCGAAAAGACAGGATGCCAAAGGGGCAAGTTCCTCTTTTCTCCACTTTTTATTGTATGCACCATTTGATGATGCCTGTCTACCCACATTGGAGAAGGTAATCTTTACTAAATCCACCAATGCAAATACTGATCTCATCTGGAAACACCTTTCCTGACACATGCAGAAATAATACTTAATGGGAGCATTCCATGGGCCAGTCAAGCTGAGACATAAAATTAACCATCACACCTTGTTACAATCACTTTAGTACCTCAATGAAAATCATCCAAGAATCACAATACCTAATGAAATAAAAACGCCTTAAGATAGTTTCTAACATTTTAATAATATTACCTCAATTTACTTGGCCAGTCTTCATTTTTAACTTTCTTGTGTGCAATATATTCTGAATAACAGAGACTACGTATTCCCCCAAATATCCCTTTCTCATACATTTGGACTTTTGCTTATACTCCAGTCTTCTTTGTGAGAAACGACCTCCCAGCTATATCTGTTTTATATTATTCAATTTCAAATTTAAATGAAGCTTTCTCCATATGATGTTTTTCTCATTTATACAGCTGGTTACAATTTTTCTTTTTACTTTTTGGACCCTCTTGTTTTTCAGTTTTATCTCTTTTAAGGCTTTAAAATTACTCTTATTCAAGTAATTAGATACAATTGCATACAATATTTATCAAGTGTTTAGATATAGTTTTATATTCTCTTCTTGATTGTATAGTTCAAAACATATAATTATACTAATTATCAATTACACATAATATACTAATTATCAATGTGTCTCCTAATATGTTAATCACAGTTTAGAAATGTAAGTCACTTATATGCCCACCAAAAAATGTAGACATTCACAGATTGTGAATCAGGTGTGTGGTATGATACATATGATCCAAGTTTAATATTAGAGACCAATATTTATCTTCAGACTACATGAAGATTTCTCTGCTACAACATAAAGGTAGTTTACATCAGTGCTATTCAAATTTTAATGTCCATGTGACTCCTTAGGAATCTTCTTTAAAGTGCAGATTCTAATTCAGTCAATCTTTGATAGGGCCCATGATTCTGCATTTCTTATAAAAGCTTAGTGGTGGTGATCCTACTGATCTTCTAGCCAAACTTTGAATAGCAAAAGCAATGAGTAAAGGAACAGTTCAAGAGAAGGATATTTGAAAGATTTGTGTTTGTATGTAAGTCTGCACAAATATAAATGATATACGAATAGCAATAATACCTACCTCATATTGTTGATGCAAGTATTAAACTAGATTATGGCCAAGAAAGTGTTTTAGAAATATTGCTATGTTATTCCTTCAATCAATATATGAATGTGAAAATAGGCATACATTTTTCTTTAGAAAACTGAAATCACATGTCAAAATGTAAACATGAAAATTATTGGTAAATTTATTTTATATATATATATATATATATATATATATATATATATATCTTTAAATGTAACTTTTTAGAAATAATATTCTATTGCTATTTTTTTAAACCTGTTAATCTTTCAACTTCAACTTTTTGATGAAAAATTTGTATCTGAAGTCGGCACAAATTTATGAGTGAATACATTTAGCAGTTTGGACCCTAAGTTCTTCAACTATGTTCCTAAAACACTTCAAAGTTACTGTGTAAATTTTTATATTTTAAAGCTTTGAAACAACTTGGAAAACTCACATTTAATACGGTGTGAGATATACATAGCTGAAACAAGGATTTATATATACATGGAAGCATTGTCAGTCAAACCAGCCAAGCCATTTAGCAATTAGCAGCCATAGTCTCAAAACACCAGCTATATCCAGAAGCATGTTCCTCTCATCAAACAGTCCAATTGTCTTTATTGATGCATGCCTTAGTCATAGGCCAGGTGCTATGAGCTTAAAATATGAATTCATTTTCTGAAATTAAGTCTGAAAACCTAATGAAAAGAGCTGACTGTAATTGCAAGTGACATGTTACATCATGACAATCGCCAGTTGTAAATGATTCGAACAGCAATTGAATATGCTTCCAACTTGCTCAATATAGGTAGTGGAAAGAAATTTCTTTAGCTCAATTTGCTTTTAGTATTTTACAGCTGCATTTCTCAGTAATATAGAGCCCATTGCTACCACTAAAAGGCCAATGCATTTTGTCTGTATAACACTGCATTGTACTCCCTAACCCCAGGGAAGATACACATTTATCCTATTTTAAAAAGTTATTTCACAAAAACCTCTGCAACATTACAATGAAAATTGCAGTAATTGTTGGTAAAGATGATTTCTGTTTGCCTTTTCACCAAATTTTTCTTTGTAAACCAATGTGGTGGCTTTTGTGACTTTTCAATGTAAAATGAGCTGTTTACTCTTTTTGAATGAATGTTTCTTTTCTAAATTAATTCAATTGATTGAATTATGGTAAGCAATACATTCATCCAAATAAGTAAGAAACTTATTTGTCCCGTTTTGCATTTCAAGGGAAGTTTATGTTTTGAAAAACTATTCCTATAAAATATTTTAACTTGTTTTAAATATATGAAGTCAAGTACAACATTAAGTTCTCTAATTATGAAATGACATATTTAAAAGTAACTTGATGAATGAAGTCGAAGTTGGTATGTTAATGTTGGGAATAAGTTCAAGTGCTAAGCAATACATTCATCCAAATAAGTAAGAAACTTATTTGGATGAATGGGTTTTATAAAATTATTTTATAGTGTTCTTTTTTTAATAGTTTTTGAACTCATAAGAATAATCCGCTTTCCTGAATTTTTAACACACATACACACACACACACACACACACACACACACACACACACCCTGTGCTCAGTCATTCTCTTCTGAATTTACTAGACATTTCATGAAAAATTGCCAATTTACTTCCCCATGTAAATTCTAGAAGTTATGGGGAATGGGAAAAGTGAATAATTAAATAGATTATGTTCATCTTACAAATTAAAGTACAGTATACATTTTAAAGCAATCACATTGACTATGATTTAGCACTCCATGGATTTAAGAATGTGAACTGAACATATAGTTCTTAAATATTTAATACTCCAATGACAAGACTTGCATTTAATCCCAAATTCTATTACTGTATTAAATGATTGTTTGGCACATAGGATAAATTAGTTGTTTTACCTAATTTATATCACTATTCTATAAATTATACTGAAATTTGTGATATAACATGAGTTCCTAAGATCAAGGATCACATTTTATGTGTGTTTATTTTTTGTTTTTATTTTCCAAAATAATAGCAGGGGCTTAAACCTAACATGGGTTGCTATTTCAGTGAAGTAACAAAGTTATAGAGCATACTTTATCTCTATCAAAAAGCCTTATTAGTATATAAAATTTGTTAGATAACTGTTTAATAGTCTCAATGACAGTCAGGGACATTATCTTATTAACATAGGTGTGAAAAATAAGAGGACTAGGAACCATTCAAAATATTTTCATAAAAATTAATATTTAGCAGTCCATTTGCTATTATTCTGGTTACTATAAAATTGGTTTAATTAAAGTTTTAATTTCATTTGAACTCAGAAAAATAATGCTGAGCATGTGTACACTTTAAGATCAACTTACTCCAGGTTCAACTGAAGTGTCCCTAGGGAGCCAGCAGGGACATATGAATGATAATGGTGCAACAGAGAACCAGGAGGACAGTAATTCTGTTTGCCTTGAGGAGAGCACTTAACCCCCACGCTATCAATCTGAAAGTTTCCTGACATTGAAATTCACACTAATACAAGAATGAGTTCGTCTTAAAAACTGTAATTCCTGACAGAATGGAAGTAGAGAGTAAAAACAAATCAATTATAGATATTTGGGGAATGAATAAAAATAATTGCAAGTTGCAAGATGAAGAATCATATAAACAAATAACAATATTTACTAAGTACATATTATGTGCTAGAAACTTTTATGTGATAGAAACAAGGAAAAATGAGACATTAATTCTTGTCAGAAAAGCTAGGGCAAGTGATGCATTGTAATATGCTAACAATGGAGTCCTTTGAGGGATAGAGGAAATAGAATCCAATAGATCAATAGTTTAAACAGATTCTTGTCTTAATCATCTTGGGCTGCTGTAACCAAATGCCATAGGTTCTTTGGTTGGCTTAAGCATCAGGTATTTATTTCTTACAATCTTGGAGGCTAGGAAGTCCAAGTACCAGTAGATTTGGCTCTTGGTCAGAGCCTTATTTCTGTCTTTTAGATGGTCACCTTCTTACTGTGTCTTCACAGAGAGCTGTAGCCTCCTCCTAATCTCATAAAAACACTAATCCCTTCATAAGGGTTCAGAAGAATGACATTATCAAAACCTAATGACCTCTAAATAATACCACATTGGGAGTTAGGGCTTCAACATATGAGTTGGGTTGGGGATACATTATTTAGTCCTTTCATTATAAAGAGAAGCAATTTAATTGATTTCCCATATATCCTAAATTATAGAATTCGGGTTCTTTGTTAATCTACATGAATTTGGGAGTATTAGGAATTTCTTTGGTAGTCCTGGACCCCAGAGGCTCAGACAGACTAACTCTGAGGAAGTGATGAAGAGTATGTGTTTTCAAGTCAGGAAAACCCTGTTTAGAATCCTGGTTCTACCTCCTAGATTTGATTAATTGTTAAGTGCTTTGGATCTTGCTTTACTCATTGGTGAAATATATGCAATAATACCTACTAAGGAGATATTTAAAAAAAAGATTAAGTTAGTTGGCTCACTTTGAATGGTTCCTGGCCAAAATAGTGGCCATCAAAGGACACTTATTTTTAAACTTATTTTTAAACTTTAATAAGATTGAAAGGGGCAGGTATTCTTTTGGAATGAAATGCTAATCCTACTAGGATCAAATAACATTAGTTAATATTGAAATAGAAAGTGAGCAATCCACTCTAGATTTTTAACTAAAAAGCTTTTATATCTCTAAAGCTTCAGAATCTCTTTCTACATTACAATACACTAGGAATTTAGGAGTAACTGATTAATTTTATTTGAATTCCTCTCTCCAAATATGTTCTCTACCATGTTGGCATTTGCTACAAAGCAACTGTTAATATCTATAATTCTAGTTCAGAGACCTTTCTCATAATCTTAATTAGAATTTGGAGCTAGTGTTTATATTGGAAACATGGAAATTAAAATAATATGATTATATTAAGTCTATTGTTTGTAAATAGAAATTTTATAAATATAATAGGCGCCAGAAATATGAAAGTAGCATAATAAGTATAGCTCTTCCTTATTTTTATAAATTGAAAATGTTGATAAACTTATTAAAAATACAAAAGTTGCTGAAAAATTAAATGTACAGTAATAACTGTGTTTCCTCTTTGTACAACATCTTATTACTACCATGAATCTTAACTTCCGAGCTACTAATTATTTCTTTATTAATTTGTTTAATGTAATTGCTTTTTAAGAAAGATTATTCTGAGATATTTTCTTTTCTTTATGTTTAGACATAATAATTTGAACAGATTTAATAAACTATTAATCACTTCCACAGTCATCTAATGTTTGTGATTTAAAGTCATTTTGAAAATGATAGAATAATGGAAATAGCACAGAATTTAGTGAGGTACATTATTATTCTAAGCATGTAACAATCAAAAGAATTTGTAAGTTCTTTAATTCTCAATTTCATCTTTTGTAAGATAAGAATTAAGGCACAGGTGAAAAATTCAAATGGCTTTTTATTAGATAACTACTTCATGTAAGATACTTTGTATAGCTTTTAAACTCAGTAGGCATCCAATTTAGAATGTAATGGATTGATTAACTCATTTTTAAAAGTATTTATTGAGTACATATGTGCCAGGTAGTTTTCTAGGTACTATTATCATGCAATATGAACAAAACAGACAATGCTTATACTTCAGTGTTGTATTCCACCCATTATACATGCAGATATGTACATTTTAAATAGGACTGCTAAAAGAATGAAATTGTCATCTTGGAGTTTTATTTGGAATAGTTGTATCAATTTCCCTTAGAATTTAGCAATGCCATAAATCAAAGTCATTCAAAACCCATGCCATCTTATCCATTTCCTTGAGTTGAATAAGATGGATTCTCTGCAGCTTTTGCAAAATAACATTATTACTTAATTCACAGTATTTGTAAGATGAAAACACACTAATTTCTGAGGAAAAATGCTAAGGACTGAGTTAAATTTTCCAAAGAGTGCATATTAAGGATATAACTAACACCTTTTAATTATTACAATCATAACCACGATAGTGAATTTTAAATATCAGTTCTTATGATGTTTCTCAAAATAATGTGCATTAAGTAAAAATTATTCTAAAAGGACCTTAGACTGATGAGGGTACGAAGTTCTGTGGCTAAAAAAATGATTACCTGTGGGTCACAGTCCTCTTTAGACATTTTTTTGGATTAATTAAAAAGTTTAGAATTAACCTCAATAAGTTGGGCCTCTAGTAATTAATATCCAGATTTAAAACTTCTTTTCAAAAACTGGAAGATATGGTAGCACTTAGCCTTATATCCCCCTAGCAACCAGGCGCTTCTTCCTAAAGTACCTGTTAGTTCTATAAACAGGTGTAAGTTCACCAATTTTCATTGAATACCACAATCTTACATCTCACCCACTCCATGCACTTATTTTTATACTGGGATCTTGTAGAAACTGAAGTTGAAGTTTTCTCATTTTATCTAAGGGGAAAAAAGTATTAGACTGGTAAGATATAGGTTTGGCTTTATAGTTTTCAAAATTGTTCTTATTCATATTGTCAAAATTTCAAGTAGAGTCTTGGTCAGATGATCTCCATTCTGGGTTGTTATCATTCTCTGAACTTGGAAGACATGTGACTTAATACAAGACAGTTTCATCTCATAAGGAAGTAAAACCATGTGTGGGCTGAATGTTTGTGACCCTCCAAAATTCCTATGTTGAAATCTTAACTGCTAAAGATGGTGGTATTAAGAGAATAGGACCTTTGGGAGGTGTTTAAGTCACTAATAGTGCTTAAAAAAGAGGCTGTTTAGATATCTGAACCCCCTTATACCATGTGAGGACACAGTGCGAAGGCACTGGTTATGGACTAAGAAGAGAGCTCACACTAGGACATGACCATGCTAGTGTCTTGGTCTTGAACTTCCCACTCTCTAGTCCATGGTGTTTTGTTTTGTTTTACTTTTTTTTTTATTGATTAAGGTATTACATATGTGTCCTTATCCCTCCATTACCCCCTACCCCACTTATGCCCTCACCCCCCTGTAATATGTATGCACACAAGTCCTTTGGTTGATCTCTCCCCTTACCCCCACCATCCCCTCCCTTCCCTCTGAGGTTTGATACTCTGATCCATGCTGTTTTGTTATATAAGCCCAATTAAGACAGACCATGTCAGGTCATAAGTGTAGACATGAAGGATAGAGGTGAGGTGTTCATGTCATATATGTTTTGGTGGTGAGACCAAAAATAAATCAGTTAACAGGTAATTTTTATTCTAATTTAACATCACAAATGGTATTTTAAAACTTAAAGGATGGATACAAAAAGTCTGTGAGACCTAAGGTAAAAGTTATGACGTGGAGGAATGTGAGGCAGAAGGCTTGTTGCAGGGAGGAGAGCTAGTCCTCAGAGCAACTTAATATTACTCCAGTAAAGATCCAATCATGGTGTAGTCTTGTTATTGTCTTTAAAGTCTTCTTCAGAATGTGATAGAACAGCAATTTCCAACCTTTTACATCTCATGGCACACATAAATGAATTACTAAAATTCTGCAGCACACCAAAAATATATTTTTTGCTGATCTGACAAAAAATAGGTATAATTTTTATTCATTCACATCAGACAGCTATTATTGTGTTGGTTGTATCATTTTTTATTTGACAATCAAAGAAAAAAGAGGTCAGCTCTAGCCAGTTTGGCTCACTGGGTAGAGTGTTGGCCTGTGGACTGAAGGGTCCCAGGTTCAATTCCAGCCAAGGGGACATGCTTGGGTTGCAGGCTCAATCCCCAGTAGGGTGTGCAGGAGACAACCGATTAATGATTCTCTCTCATCATTGATGTTGCTATCTCCCTCTCCCTTCCTCTCTGAAATATATATATATATATATATATATATTAAAGAGGTCAGTGTCTCTGACTAAATAGGTAGGTATTACATATTTTAAAAATTCTTGTGGCACACCAGTTGGAAATCACTGTGATAGAGCATATAAAAGACCAATGATGAAAATATATGCTTAAATCCTGCCAACTTATACAGAGTATATAAAGTTACTACTCAAGGAGAAAACTGGAAAATTACTTTAGATGGGCTGTTCAATAACTTAATACATTAGTATGTAATTTGTGAGAAGATGGCACCTTTTAAAACAAGTTACCTCACACTCTGGAATAAAAAAACAGTAATTGATATCAATCAAGCAGGGTTGCAGATGTAAGCCCAAATGGAAAGTATAGATATCAGGATGATATGATATATAAAAATATTTATTCATTGTTTCAATGGATATTAATTTAGTGATTTTTATGGATAACTAGAGGCCCAATGCTTGAAATTCATGCACCGGGGGAGGGTGGGTGTCCCTCAGCCTGGCCTGCACCCTCTTGCAATCTGAGACCACTGATCATAACCACTCACCTGCCTGCCTGATCGCCCCTAACCACTTGCCTGCCTGCCTGCCTGATCGCCCCTAACTGCTCACCTGCCTGCCTTATTGCCCTTAACAACTTTGCCTGCCTGCTTGCCTGATCATCCCTAACCACTTGCCTGCCTGCCTGATTGCCCCTAACCACTCTGCCTGCCTGCTTGATCACCCCTCACTGCTCGCCTGCCTGCCTGATCACCCCTAACTGCCTCTGCCTCGGCCCCTGCCACCGTGGCTTCATCCAGATGGACGTCCAGAATGACATCTGGAAGGTCATTCAGCTGTCTGGTCTAATTAGCATATTTCACTTTTATTATTATAGATGATCCCAAATCTCGGTGGGCATGGAGAAAGAACTAATAAAGATAATGTCTAGGTTTCATCTTTGGCAACTTGGCAGTTCTGGTTGGGAAATTCAGGACAGTGAATAGCTTTTGGGAGGTTGGCAGAGGCAAGGTGAAAGGTGTGTAACCAAACCATAACCAGGCTTTGCTAGGCATACTTTTTAAAAAATATTTTTCAGAGAAAAAGGGAGAGGAGAGAGATGGAAACATTAATGATGAGAGAGCATCACTTATTGGCTGCCTCCTGCACACCCCACACTGGGGAATGAGCCTGCAACCCGGGCATGTGCCCTTGGCTGGAATTGAACCTGGAACCCCTCAGTCTGCAGGCCAGTGCTCTATCCACTGAGCAAAACTGGGTAGGGCCTGGGTATTCTTTTCTTGACCTGGTGGAGAACAGAGCTACAGTATTCTACTAGCTAAGAGTTTATATGGACTGTAGGTACTTTAATTGGTATTTTCTTAGCCATGGATAAAGGGAGAATAATATGAATTAGTAAAACATTTGGGGCAGCTATTTGACTTACTATATCAATCAGGAAAGTGGATGGGTCCTTGGAGAAGAATGCCAGATGTGAAGGGTGCAGAGTACTGCAACATTATAGCCTGATAACCTCAACTGTCCTTGATGTTGAAATGACTTCAAGTATTTCTTTTAATCACAGTAGAGATTATGGGAATTAAATAAATTGCATAATTTTTACTGGCATTATTTCAAGTTCATTTCAAAGCTCAAAGAAAACAACATATTAATTATAATAATTTATTTGATGCAGTCAACACTCATGGCCTGAAACACAAATGTAATATTAATGAAATATTATTTGATAATTCATAGTGTAGTTGTTATATAGTAAGAAAATACAATATTATTTTGACCATTTCAAATTCTTTTGATTTCTAAATGAATTTTAGAATAAATTTGATAATTTCTATCAAAAAACAATCTGATGGGATATGGATGTTGTATTAAATTCATCAACCAAACAATTATGGTGAGGGATTAAATGTTAATATTTATTGAGATTTTTGGTATATTAGAATTCATTTTCATCATCTTATTTTGCCCTTTAGATGTGCCCCATTATTTATATTTTATCACCTCTACTGCATACATGACAAGATACTTTATTTGGGACCTTACTTTTGTCCTTATTTAATTACAACTGAGGGAAAGGAAAAATCCAAAAGAGTCTTGCAGTTAATTTAAGTTTTTTCATACAAAAAAGAAAAATAAATAAAACTAGAACAAATATTTAAAAAAAATAATTCTAAAGTATGATTTCAAATTACCTGACCAAAAGACATAGAAATACTTACAAATTTCTGAGAAATAGCTTATGCCAAAGCATGTTCTTTAATCATTAAAAATAGTTAATATATCAAAATAGTATTCATTTTGTGACTTTGGGGGCAGAAATTAATTTAAAAATAGGAAATGTTTTATTGTAACCACAGTAAGTACCATCAATCAAGTACTTATTCGAATAAGGCAAAATGCTCAACTTTACATAAATTTCCTCCTTTATTCTCATAAAAACCCAGGAGGATATACATTGTTACCTTGGTTTTACAGATGAAGAATCCGAAGTTTCCATACATTCAGCAAGTTGACTCCATTACAGATAGAAATGGTCAAGTTTTTGTTGTAAGGGTCAAATAAAATCAAAGTAAAATTTTGTAAAAACTGTCAAGTGCTCTGTAGAGCATAAAGAATTAAAGTATTATTGTTAATAAAGTAATGATTTACTGAAATTTCCCATTTGTATTCTTCTTCGAACATCTCTTTGATGGAATATCCTGTCTTATCCACTTAAACTATGGCTATCACAGATAATATCTACCATCTTGACTTTCTCTAATGCCAAAATGATAAAAATCCCTGTTAAAATTATAGAAAATAACTCAGTCTGCCAATCCTGACTGTATTTCCCAGATGATTTTTATATAAAGGTTAGTGGTCTGGTGCATGAAAGTCATGCATGGGGGGGGGGGGGTTCCCTCAGCCCAGCCTACACCCTCTCCAATCAGGAACCCCATGAGGAATGTCAGAATGCCAGTTTAACAGGGATCAGGCCTAAACTGGCAGTCAGACATCCCTCTTCGCATTCTGGGATCGCTGGCTCCTAACCGCTCACCTGCCTGCCTGCCTGATTGCCCCTAACTGCCTCTGCCTGCCTGCCTGATTGCCCCTAACCTCTCTGCCTGCCTGCCTGATTGCCCCTAACTGCCCTCCCCTGCCAGCCTGATCTCAACCCTAACTGCTCTCCCCTGCTAGCCTGATCGCCCCTAACTGACTCTGCCTGCTGGACCCCCTTAACTGCCCTCCCCTGCCAGCCCGATTTCATCCCCAACTGCCCTCCCCTGCGGGCCTGATCTGGCCCCCAACTGCCCTCCCCTGCCGGCCTAATCACCTCTAACTGCCTCTGCCTTCGCCCTCACCACCATGACTTTGTCCAGAAGGAAGTCGAATGTCTGGAATATGGCCAGTCGACCTGATCTAATTAGAATATTACCCTTTTAGTAGTATAGATAGATTATATAGGATAGGATTTCTTAAAGGGATGGGGGAAGCCATTTCATCAGGAGGAGATGCTCTTGGCAGACAAAAATACATAATCCCTATATCTGGATTGATAGCCAGCATTATGCACTGTACTGCCAAACCAGTCATTAAAAAATTGAACCGCTTTCTTACACCTTACACCAAACAGCTGTTGCCCTTAAAACCCCTCCTCAGCCCCAGCTTAGGTTCTGCCTTTGCAGTTACTCAGATTAGGTTCTGATTGGTCGGTTTCTATGCCTGTCAGCATCAAAAGCTCCGCCTCCTAGGCAGACATTAGCTCCTCGTTCTTCACCCAGATTTGGTCGTGATTGGTTGGTTTCTCTGCCAGTCAGCGTCAAAAGTTCTGCCTCCTAGGCTGCCATTGACTCCTCGTAGTTCACCCAGATTTGGTTCTGGTGAACTGTGAGGATGGTTGGTTTCTACACCAGTCATCATCACTGGGCCTATCTCCGGGCCTGATTAGAGAGGCAGGGCTAATCAGCAGCCCCTGCGGCTGCTAGCAAATTCCAGAGAGAAAGAGATGCAAGGGCTGATCAACAGCTGCCACGGAGGCTATGGATCAGACCCTGCTTCTCTCTCCGGGCCTCTCTCTGGGCCTAATGCACAGCCCCCTTGGCAGTCAGTGCTGGATCACTGCGCCTGCAGGACTGACTTCCAGTGTTTGATTGTCCATTCAGTCGTTTTGTATGTTACAGACCCTGGCTCTTTATATATATAGATATAGCACCTGTCACACTATTTCCCCATTATAATTCTTGCTAGAAGTTTTACTGACTTCAGGATGAAAAGGAAAGGTCCTTCAGTCCCCTAATCCTAGGTCTTTAATTGCTTCACTTCCAATGATTATCCCTTCAGGCATTGACTCTGTAGTCCTTCACTAGTCTTATTTCCTGCAACCGTACTCTTCTTCATTTCAGCTTCAATCACTGCATTCTCAGCCATCACCTCCTCTCTTTCAATTCCACTCTTTATTACTACAGAATTCCAACATCCTTTTTCCCACGGAATAACCTTCAATCCATTGACCTACAACTATTTTTTATCCCCATTGTGACTATTTTTCTCATTACCTGCTTTGGTTTCTATGATTAACATCATAGTCACTCTGTTGCATGAACATATAATTCTCTTCTCCCACTCCATTTTGTTTTTGCATTTTATTACATTGGAAAAATTTCACTCTTAATTAAGTCTAACTCTGCCTGTGTTCAGTGCCTGCATGTAAGCAACTCATAGTAACTGTAGGCAAACTCATACCCATACTGACTGATCTCACTTTTTACTGAGGGTCCATAACCTCAACTTCCTTCCTGTTCAGAGATCCTACTCTATGTTCATAGTCTGTTAATTCTTTATTTCTTATCCAAAGGACTACACACCTTCATCTTTCTTCTCAAACATCTTTTATTTTTAATTAAACTGGAAAAGTGTAATTAGTCAAAAATATAACAAATTTCTATGACATGTCTACCCATCCACCTGCATTTAAACTCACATTCTGGTTTTCCTTGGGTTTAAAGTTTTCTTTTCTGTATTGCTAAATGATAGTGTGAGGCCATCCTGGCTGGAAAAACTATTAAAACTAAGTGCTGAGAATAGTGTCAAATTTTATTGAGCAAAAAATAGGAATAATTATTTTATTAGAGTTTTGCTCTGTCAATAATGAATGATGTTAAGTAAGATATCAAATCAGGTAGAATTATTGCTTGATTTTCATTATTCCTTCTCTGAATTTTTTTCTATTTTTAATTTCTATTTTGTGAACTTTATAACACGCATGCATGTATATCTTTATAGCAGTAAAATATGTAAAATATAAACAAATAAATATATATATTTGGAGTATAAACTTAACTATTTTAATAATACAGGTGCATGACTAAACTGGTTTGGCAATAATTGTCTTTGTATATGAAAAGTTCAAAGTCTATATATTGGGTTTATGCAATGCTAAAACCACTAATGGAATTTGTTTATTCAAGCATTCTGTTACTTTGATAACTATTTAAAATCCATTACAAATCTGTTTGGCACCATGCAGGAATAGAACATCATTGCATTAATGCTAAAAGGCCAGTATTCAAAAATGAGAATTTTGATAATGTTATAGCTAATTTTTCTTATAACATATAGTTAAATGAGGCTCATTCATCACATTAGATGAACACGAAAATAGGCCTCCAAGTACAATGTGAAGAAAAGACTTCCAAAAATAACAAACATAAAAACAAGTAATAGTTTGTGGCAACAGTTAAACAAATTTAAAGTAAAATGGCAGCTGTGCATATATAAATGAACTTATATTGGACCACAACTTAACCAAAGGACTTTTATGCATGCATATAAGCCTAACCGGTGGTCACGGACAACAGGGGGATGGGGGCATGCATGGTGAGGGGTTTGGGATCGGAGTGGAGGAATGAGGACAAATATGTGATACCTTAATCAATAAAGAAATTAAAAATAAATAAATAAAAATAATAAAAAAATAAAATAAATAAACAATAAAAAAATAAAAACTATAGGTAATTGGTATATGTAGCATAAACTCACTATATAATAAATAATCCATATCATTAAGACATTAAATATTTTAAATACAAATGCATACATCAGTGTGTTACAGTTGTCCCTGAAAAATGAAAAATATAAAAATTTCAGAAATAAACTTTTATTTCTGAAGTACTAAGAATATTATTCCTTGTACAATATATATTAAATTTATAAAAAATATAGTGCATATTTAAAAATTTCTGCACATACTAATCATTCATATTTAGGCTTTTATTTTTTAAAAAAATACATATATTTTTTTTTTTTATTTCAGAGAGGAAGGAAGAGGGAGAGAGAGATAGAAACATCAATGATGAGAGTGAATCATTGATCGGCTGCCTCCTGTATGTTGCACACTAGGGATCAAACCTGCAAACCCAGCATATGTCCTGACCAGGAATGGAACCTTTCCACAGGTCAATGCTCAATCACTGAGCCACGCTGGCCAGTCCATATAAAAGTTTTGTATCCTTCTTGAAGTTAAATATATAAAGTTAATTTAAAATGTTTTTTTAAAAATAATTTGTTCTTATATGCTTATTATTTAAAAATCAGTAATATATTAAAAAGAACCCCCAAAAGCCACCAGAACAGTAAATCATGCTGCAACAAAATTTAAGTTTTACACAACCTAAAATAACTCCTTAAAATTCCTAATTTGAATAAACATTGTTATTGCAGATATTTTTAAATGAAAATAATGACAGAGCTATCATATTTTAGAAATATAAAACTTTTCTAATATTCTTTTTTTAAAATCTTTTTTGTTGCAATTATTACAGATGTCCCTCTCCTCCCCATGCCCCCTTCAATGAGTTCCTGCCCCAATTCAGGCCTTTGCCACCCTATTGTCTGTGTCCATAGGTAATGCATATAAAATCTTTGTTTAATCTCTTCCCATCCCTCAACCCCCTTTCTTCTGAGAATCGTCAGTCTTTTCCATTTCCATGCCTCTGATTCTATTTTATTCACCAGTTTATTCTGTTCATTATATTTCTTATTCATTTATTTTTATTTTTAGATTAAATTGTTGATAGGTATGTATTTCTTGCCATTTTGTTGTTCATATTTTTTTTTCTTTTTTCTTTTTCTTCTTTTTCCTCTTCTTAAAGAATATCCTTCAACATTTCATATAATACTGTTTTGGTGGTGATGAACTCCTGTAGCATTTATTTGTCTATGAAGCTCTTTATCTGACCTTCAATTCTAAATGATAGCTTTGCTGGGTAGAGTAATCTTGGTTGATTCTATCCATCACTTTGCTTTTCACCACTTTGAATATTTCTTGTCACTCCCTCTGGCCTGCATAGTTTCTGTTGAGAAATCAGCTTACAGTCCTATGGGCATTCCCTTGTAGGTAACCAACTGCTTTTCTATTGCTGCTTTTAATATGTTTCTCCTTGTCTTTAGCCCTTGGCATTTTAATCATGATGTGTCTTGGTGTGGTCCTCTTTGGCTTCCTCTTGTTTGGGACTCTATAACTCTACACATCCATAAGCAACACACTCAAGTGACAGACTCAGTGAGCATCAAAGCCCCAAGTCCTGCTAAATAGGGGTGTCTCCTGCACAGCAGCTCTCCCACTGTATTTGCAGCTGATCCTCACAGCCAATTGGCCTGGAGGTCAATTCCTTCCAGTGACACCAACAGCAATCAAGTCTAAACTATAATATAACTGTGCTCACAGCCCACAAAGGGGTGCACCTAGAGTGCCCAGCTTAGGTGACTGAGGAAGCTGAGCCACTGAGGAAGCTGGACCTTATAGAACACCTACTACACAAGGCCACTCTACCATCTCAAGGAGATATAGCAGCTCTACCCAATACATAGAAACAGACACAGGGAATCAGCCAGAATTCAGAGACAAAGAAACATGTCACAAATGAAAGGAATGGAAGAAAGCAAACTACTGGATATAGAGTTCAAAACTATGGTTATAAAGTTACCCAAGAATCTTCTAGAAACCTTAAAAAAAAAAGGAAAAGGGCCAGTCAGAAATTAAGCATATACTGACTGAAATAAAAAATAATATACAGGGATTCAATAAATAGTAGAGGATTCTGAGAATCGAATCAGTGATTTGAAATATGAGGAAGCCAAAAACACCCAACCAGAAGAGCAAAAAGAAATAAGAATCCAGAAATATGAAGATAGTGTAAGGAGCCTCTGGTATAACTTCAAGTGTACCGAAATTCACATTATAGGGATGCAAGATGAAGAGAGAGAGCAAGATATTAAAAACTTACTTGAAGAAATAATGACAGAAATCTTCCCCTACTTGGTGAAAGAAATAGACTTACAAGTCCAGGAAGCACAGACAGTCCAAATTTTTTTCTAAAATTATACCATTGTAACCTATATAATATTTAAATTATTATTTCAATTCCTCAGTTTTAAAAGAGTTATTTACACTTTTTGACTACTGTTATTTTTATTTTGATGCTTGGGGAATGTTGGATAAGAAAACTTTAGGAGGGAAAAGAGTTGCCAGAGCATTTGAGGAATGTTACTGCATCCACTCTATTTTTCTCCCTCTAATATGAAAATCAAAAATTAAAAGAAAAAAAGCAAAGTGAAGAATTAAAAAAAAAAACTGTTAATCTAAAAACAAATGCTTCAAATGGAGAGAAATATACATAGTTCTATTTCCAAATCCTAGCCACAATTAGTATTGCAATTAAATACGAGGTAGTCAAGTGGGGTAGTCAAATAAATGTAAGATAATGAAAAGATGAAGTGATCTTAACATAATCATCCTCAATTTAATGTGCAGATAATAAAGTAAGCTAACTGATGGCAAATCCCATTCAAAGCAGTCCAGGCATTAATATTTATCATGTTCAAGAGAAGTTTAGCCATTGAAGTAACATGTAAGTAGGGTGAATTTTTTTAATACCTTAGAGACACAAATTGCATTTTTGTAAACATGTTTGCATTATCTATGAATCAGATGGTTTACATGGTTGTAAGCATTAGACTCTTACAGGAAACTCTCAATAAAGAGGCAATGCTGTTTTGGGTATTAGAACATGGCACCTCCCACATTCAGTATGTGAACTAAATGGGTCAATTTTAAATTTTACCTCAAAAGCTTCTGTCTCCGTAATCCACATTTTCCCCCCATCCACAGTACACTGTCATTCCATTTAAGTGAAATGATAAGATTTCTCAGGCCCCCTATTAAAATATCCCCTCTATTTGTAATCTTGGGTTTACACCAGCCACCACTGACAAAAACTGTTTTATTTCTTAAAAACAAAGATGCTACTGGTTTTCTCTGTGTTGATTGTTTAACACGCATCACACTCAAAGCTCAGCCTTCTCTCCAGAGCACACTGTAAACTTTTGGTTTTCGCTTCTAGACAATTATGATCTGTTTAATGTACTGAGCTTTTACAAATTTAAAAGTTAAAGAGTCTTGCCCAGCTGGTGTTGCTCAGTTGCTGAGCTTGACCTATGAACAAGGAGGTCACATTTTGATTTGGTTCAAGGCACATGCCTGGATGCCTGGGTTGCAGGCTCTATCCCCAGTAGAGGGCGTGCAAGAGGCAGCTGATAATTCTCTCTCCCTCTCCCTTCCTCTCTGATATCCATAATATATATATATAAGAAAACATAAAAAAGGTTAAAGATCTCCAAGAAATAGGATTTTTTGCACAGTCTAAAAGTAGCTTCATCAAAATGTGCATTTCCATTACTGTGGTGGAACTGACTTGTGCCCTCATATTTGTTAATACTCCTTCTGATGTGGAGCTTAATTCTCTTCACATTGACCTTCAATTTTGTGTCTAGTGTGTTCACAGACAATTTTAGAAACTTATGTATTAGAAGTTTAAGTGTATTTGCAAAGAGACATATGATTAATCAGATATTCTAGAATGTTCTAAAAATATACACTTTCATTTCAATAAATTCAGATTTTTCTATCCTATATAATAAAAGGCTAATATGCAAATCAACCCAATGGTGGAACCACCAGTCGCTATGACACACGCTGACCACCAGGGGGCAGATATTCAATGCAGGAGCTGCCCCCTGGTGGTCAGTGCGCTCCCACAGGAGGAGCACCAGTCAGCCAGAAGCCTTGAGCTGGGCTCATGGCTGGCAAGCACAGCGATTGTGGCAGGAGCCTCTCCCACCTCCGCAGCAGCACTAAGGATGTCTGACTGCCGGCTTTGGCCTACTCCCTGCGGGGAGCGGGCCTAGGCTGTCAATCGGACATCCCCCGGGGCTCCTGGACTGCAAGAGGGTGCAGGCCTGGTTGAGGGATCTCCCCATCCCCCGAGTACATGAATTTCATGCACCAGGCCTCTAGTATCACTTATAAAAAGCAAAATAAAAAATGAGTTGTCAAATTGCTAGAAAATATACTGAACACTCTTGATTAATGATGTATTTTTAAGGACTGGATTTTGAATTTTTTTTTGTAGTTAGATGAAAAAGTCAAGCAATTTATAGACTTACTAGTGGCCTGGTACACAAATTTATGCACATTGAAAGTGAATTAATTAGGAGAAGTATTTTAATATTGCTATTTGCCCTTTCTCTATAATAGAAATGTCAGAGATGAAAGAAAATTAGTAAAATATATATAAAAAATATAAATTTATTAATAAATAATAACATGCTATAACAACAACAGTTATGCTATAAAAACAAAAAATATATAAAAACAACAAAAACATGATGTAAAAACAACATTAATACAATGACTGATAAATTAATTAAACTTATTCTAATATCTCCCTATATACCACATTAAGAGTAAAAACACTTTCAGAGTGCTTGACTAATTTCCTTTGTGATGAAGTATTTACAACTTTAACTTTATCATCACATGCTCCTTGAACTCAAGAGAAAGCAACATATAAGTGATCATGTCCGAAAATGGGTTCAGGTAGAAATATCCCTACTCTGTGTAGAGTTTGTCCTTGTGCTTTATTAATAGTAATTGCAAATGCTGGCATCATGGGAAACTGTCTTCAAGTTAATTTAAATGGGTGGCCAGTGTCAGAGGGGGACAAATCAATTCTTGGAATCAGAACAACCTCTCCTTCTGCAGCTTCGATTATGTTAGGTTGCAATCTTTTGATAATAAATCTAGTACCATTACAAAGACCCCATTTACTATTAAGATTTCTCAGTAGCATGATGATTGCTCCTACTTTCAATTTTAATTTATGACATGGCATTCCCAAAGGTGTAATACTATTAAGAAATTCGATTGGAAAATTTTCCTTTTTGACATCATTCGTTGAATCAATGGAATCATCACTCAAATAGTGTGAAAATCTCCATCCAGTATATCCACAATTTCTTCATTTAATTTGTGAACATGCTCATTTGTTGGACAAAGAATCACACGTTTATGATATATTTTAACATTATCTATAGATATACTATTTCCAAAGGTAGCTTCAATAATAGATCTTTTACAAATCATTTCACAGTGGATTTCAATAATATGCATTCCTAAATGAAAACTGCTATCAAGTTTGCATCTCCAAGTTTTACTAACCATTCACTATAAGCAGAATCCTCTGATCTCATATTTGTTTTAAGAGACAACTTTCTGAAGCATCTCGGAACACTACAATACTTTAAACACGTTTGTACTATGGCCGATCGCATAGCATGTGGCACAATACTGAGACATTGTTGAAAATCCTCTCCAAGAAGGAGAACTTTCCCGCCAAATGCAACATCCCTATTCATAATATCTCTTGTAATCTATCTATGGCATTTATAGCATGACTAGATGCCATAGTGCATTCATCAATAATGAGAAGTTGGACCTTTTTAATGGTTTTAGCAACTTCACTCTTTATATCGAGTCTAGAGATTGATGTTTCATTTAATGGAATTGGTAATTACAATGGGAATGAAAAGTTCTTCCACTAAGAAATAAATTTGCAGCAATTTCTGTAGACGCTGTGGGTAAAACGGTACCACCATGACCTCTAATGTATTAAAACTTTATAAAGATGTGTTTTTCCACTACTGCCTGGGCCATCCTAGAAAAAGCATTTGGGGTGTACAGTTTGATCTTCAATGGCTAAAGTTATAGTCTGAAAGGCTGCCAACTGTTCATCATTCAGAGTTTATCAAAACCTCTGCCTGTTGTCACTTGTACAATTCATCACATGTAGGTGTATTTGTTATTAAAGGGTAGTCTGGAAGTTTGAAATGTGAACATTTCGTTGTATGCAATGTGAATACCTCTTGAATTTCATTAAGGGCATGCATTTCACAGGTCACACAGGCACCTTCTCTTCGGTGTAATTTCCAACAGAAATCCTCAATAAAATGAGATTTATTCTCATCCCATAATTTGTCTGCATCAGAAGGACATCCAAACATGCATATATATGCAAAAAATTGCCATAGTTGATTGGGCATATTAAGGATGATTGCATCGTCAATCATATCTTTCCAGATAGTGTCGTCGATTAATAATCCTCGATGTTTAGCAGCTTCACAAAATGTATCATAAATTACACCTCCTACAGTTCGCAGATCAGCAAAACTTATTGCACCTTTTACATGCAGAAGCAAAAGTCTAAGGTAATATCCTTCTGGTTCTCTAATGCTCACAGTGAACAGTCTACCTAATACTTTATTCCCGCCCTTTGGTGTTTTCTCCACAAAGAATTATTAAACACATAATGTTGTGGAATCTCCCAATAATAATAATTACGGGTGTCAGAATCGTCTCTATTCAATAAGAACCAAACCATCAAAGTCGAGTTTTGCCTTTTCGCCCTATCTATAACTTCAGCAAAATTATCGGTATAAAAATACAAATTCTGATAATTTGGCAAATGAGGAGCTAATCTTGTGATTGCATGAGATTGGTCATGCATTCGCATTGCAAAAAGTCTCCAAACAGCCTCAGGAGCGCTCACATACCTAGAGTCAATGAAGTCCTGTGCTTCATCATGATTGATAATATTTTTTTCAGAAACTTGAATATTTGCACAATCGTGCCCTTTATAGATGTATTTAAATAAATATTTGACATTTTTAATCGATGCACAGACTTCAACATTTATATGACAGTTATATTTAAGGCACCAATATGGGTTATAAGGGACAATCCAAGTGTTATCAACAACTTTATTTCCAATAGACATGGTGCTACCATGTCTGTATTTGGGATAGCCATCAATATTTCCAACAGTTGCATTTTGAAATTCTTTTGTATATCCCTTTGAACATTTTCCGTTTTCCATACATGGACTATTTGGATTTTGTATTCCACATGGTCCATGAACCATATTTGATTTTACAATTTAAAAAGTCAAAGACACTGGTCTACATCCGGAATTTCTGCCTTAACTATACGGTCATTGTCATCTCCCGTTTGTAATTTGGATTCACTATCTAATATCAATAATATGTGAGCATCAGGCAATCCACATTTCTTAAATTCAGTGACATGAATTTTAGCTACTACTTTGCCAAATGTAGTAGCTATGGATCGATACTACTTTGCCAAATAAGTTGAATTTACATATATAATTTAAAAGAGCATTCAGCTTAATATTAAAAACCCTGGCTACCAAGTCAGGTCTGTTTTCAACTTTTTGCCAGCGTTTTAAATTGCTTATAATATCTGCCCATTTTGGGCTGCACGTCATGGTTATGAATAAATCAGGCTTGTCATACTTTGTTACAATTGCTATAGCATCTTGATATCGCTTCTGCATATTTCTAGAATTACCCTCAAAAGATGATGGAAGTATTATCATTTTACCAATCGGCACATTATCATTTTCAGATAAAGATGTGAGATAATCCATCAAACCACTATATTTTTCAACTCTCAACTCAGATTGTTTTGCTTTAATGAAATTTATCTGATTGGCTTCTTTTTTTTAATATGAATCCACAATATACTGTTGAGTTAATTTTTCTGCATTTAAAATAAGATTGAACATGTCCCACACAGAGAGATGAAATCCATAATACTGCATTTGTGTGACTCGTGTCCTTACATTTTGTCTAGTATTATTGTTAATTACACTGCCGTCTCTGAGTCTTAATGCAATATCCGTTCCCCAGCCTTTTTCACCATGTGGAAAAAGAATAGGATATGTCATCGCATCTAATGTAGGAAACAGGATACTTATTTGTTTCATTTTAGTGGCATTCGGATTATTGGGATCTGGTTTACAATGAATGAGCAGGTCCCTTTCAAAAGGAGGTTCTCCATCTTTGTTTCTGAATATTGTGACAACTTCGGTTACACGGGGAGAATTATATCTACCCGGACCACTATCACGATCATATTTTATAGCCATTATTACTTCTGTGGGAGCAATACCTTTTGCTGCTGCTTCACATTGGGCTTCCTTTTCTACCTCATGTAGCATATTGTATGATTTTGTTAATTCGTTTATTCCATGCATGAGGTTGTTGATGTTGATCATGAATCTTTCTGAGCAACCTTGGCTTTCTGGCATTGCTAATCTTTTACTCGTTGCTTCAGCCGTATCTAAAATATAGAGTTGAGCAAACTTCCAAGAAACACCATCCGAAGGAATGGAAGTATTATCATGATGGAAGTATTATCATTTTACCAATCTTGATAATAAACTTGTCCATGTATTCTAAAGCAGTATGGCCCATATCCTAATGGTGATATAATATTTGCACCCAGGGAAGCAAAAGCAAAAGAACTATTTATGGATTGAATATTTTCCATGAAATTTTTACTGTCAGAATCTTCATTTATCATTAATTTTTTTAAATATGCCGGGTATCCTGGAAAATGTACATCACTTGGACAAACTTTATCTTTGCTACAACATTGAGTAAATTTCCATCAGATGGTTTTTCATCAGATAAATTTAGTGATAGGCAAAATTGACATGTAACAGTCATTCCACCACAACTATGTACAACAATTGCATCCTCATTTACTTAAATTTCGCTGTGAAGGCAGTTCCTACCAGTATTGGTAGTACTTGTCAATGGCTGTTCTTCAGACATATTCTCTCCATGACGCCGGCGTCTTTCAGCTTCCGAGGTACGTTGTGCCAATAGTTGGTCTTCAGACATATTCTGTCCTGATGCCAGCCTAGAGGAATCGAGCCCCCTCCTCTCTCCTGTCAGGGTCCCTTGCTGGAGATCAGGAGGCGGGGCCGGCCTGGGACAGGGGCCCAGGGAGGGTGGGAAGGCTGATTGGCTGCCGGTGAGTGGGGGGGCGGGGCAGCTGGGGGCACAGGAGGAGTCTCAAGCTGAAGGCCATGGGGATGTACTTCCGGGCTTTGTGGCTCTCCACTTGGGTTGGTGGGCTGCTCACTGACCACTGCTGGCTTTGCAGTCAGGGACACAGGCCTGAGGCGGAAGGAGGCAGGGAGGGCACCCCGCCCCAGCGGTGGCACAGAGAGGAAGAACCTGCTTCTCGGTGGGCCCATCCCCAGGTTGCCGCCCCTGGGCACGGCGACCTGGGGACACGCATGAGGCTGGCACTCAAGTCCCTGTGTCCAGTGGGAAGGGCACTTGTTCCCCACTGCCCCATCTTACAAATGCTGTGCTTGAACCGAATATAAAATTAGAAAGGCCAGTGCCGCCGAGCTGAATAAACCTTTGTGGGAGGTGACCGCAGCCGATTGGGGGACAGCGCCAGACAGCGAGTGGCCAGCCATGCCCCGAATCGCCATTGCCCAGGGCCTCCCTCTGTGGGAGGCAACCCTGGTGGGCCAATTGGGGGATGGTGCTGGAGGCGAGCTGTTGGCCTCACTGCCCCCAATAGCCATACCCTCCCTCTGCCTGCTGGCACCTGCCTTGGATGTCCTGGCACCATCTGCTCGCTGCCCCCGCTGCCAACTGATCGCCGTCCCCTCCCTCTGCCTTCTGGCACCTGCCTTGGCTGGCCGGGTGCCGCCCACTTGCTAGCCCCGCCCCCCCACGACTGGTCATTCCTCAGTTCGATCAATTACCCTTTTATTATATAGGATTTTTCCTTTTCTCTCAAATTTAAATAACATTTTATGGAGAGGCTATTGACTTTAAAAGAGCACAGTGAGAAAGTTACATTATTTTAAATTAATCCTCAGAGCCGAAACCGGTTTGGCTCAGTGGATAGAGCGTCGGCCTGCGGACTCAAGGGTCCCAGGTTCGATTCCGGTCAAGGGCATGTGCCTTGGTTGCGGGCACATCCCCAGTGGGGGGTGTGCAGGAGGCAGCTGATCGATGTTTCTCTCTCATTGATGTTTCTGACTCTCTATCCCTCTCCCTTCCTCTCTTTAAAAAATCAATAATATATATATATATATATATATATATATATATATATATATATATATAAATAAATAATCCTCAGAACAAATCTATGAAATCAAGTTATGAGACAGTTGGAACTTTTTTTTTTTTTTAAATCTCAGACCCATGAGCACATCTAGTTCTTCATCTTAACTTCACAACTAACCAATCAGCACAGACAGACACTAATGGACTCCAAAGACAGTCCTGTGGGAACCTACACAAACATAGCAAGCTACATAGTAGCATATTTGTACTGGATTTTAAAGATTTTTTTTCCACTTATATTAGAAAATAAAATTACTCCTGTATTAAAGTCCATTTCCTATTGTTTAGTCATCTGGGGAAATGGAACATTGCATCTCCCTCCTAATTACTCCATGTATGACTCATTTCTATAATCAGATCAACTTTTTCCTTCCTTTCTCTAAGCTAAACAAATCTAATTCATTTAATTTCTATTTGCCAGAAGGCTAATTATCTTTGCTGCTATTCCTGACAATCTCCCATTTTTACACTTTAAAAATATTTATTTAAAGTTCAGTGTCTAAAACTAAACACAATTCTAGAAGCCTGATTGTTGTAGAGTAACAGGGAGATTACTTTGTACTCCTCCTACAACTATTTGAATACTTATCAGTATCTTACTGGATTCTTTTTATTATGGCATTTACTGAAGATTTCTCAGTGGCCATGGATGCTATATTCAGTTGCCCATTTTTTTACCCTCTAAACCTTATAGTATCCCCACCACACAAAAGAAGTTCTCTTCTGAATTCATTCATACATCAGCAATTTTTTAAATATATATATATATATATATTTTTATTTAAAGAGAGGGAGGGAGAGGGAAAGAGCCATAAAAACATCAATGATAAGAGAGAATCCTTGATTGGCTGTCTCCTGCATGGTCCCAGCTGGGGATCTAGCCCACAACCTGGGCATATGCCCTGACCGGGAATTGAACTGTGAACTCCTGGTTCATAGGTTGAGGTTCAACCACTGAGCTAAACCGGCTGGGTTATCAACAATTTTGAGACTCTGACAGTGTCATCTGTTTTGTCTCCACCCTATCTAATAAGTCTTCCACTAGCACATTAATCATCCTAAAGTAGCATTACTTCATTACATCCTATGGGAAGATACTCCCTGTTTACTATCACACTAAGTCATAGCCCTTCTGGATACTTGCAAGATGTTCCTGTTTTCATACCTATGCATTAAGGTGAGCTAGCTATACTAGATTATGTATGCATGATCATTTCTCCCATAATTCTCTCTTGACCCTCTATGCTGGCATTTATAAAACTCTTTTTAATTCTCTTTTTTAATTATTTGTCTTCCCTGTCCTACTCTAAGCTCACTGAGAACATAGACTATGTGAATCACTATGTATCTTGACAGGCTGGCATTTGTGTTAACTGTAAGACACTTAATGCATTCTTGTTATCAGAATGAATATGTAAGTTAATTAACATGTAAATAATGTTGTGAAAATAGTAAATCAAAGTATTTTAAATACTTTCAAAGTAAAATTTCCTTACAGCCCACTATTTATGTCAGAACCTGAACTTTTTGTCTAGCCTACAGGAGAAAAGGGTGAATGCTATTTGGAAAGAGGGAAATATGACAAAGCAGTAGCTCCTGCTTTGAGCTACTGCTCTGTATAGGAACATTTGGCATGGAGGAGAAAGAGGGAGAGGACAAGCAGTCAGATATGAGGTCCTGAATTTCCATCTGGGTTATATAATGTGGCTACAACACTACAAAATGCCCCTAAATAGAGGAGAAAGTTGAGTTCAGGGGGGCTTTTTTTTATCTTCTTATTTGTGATTCTGGGCCATCCTGAAGAGAGTGTGAAAAAAATGTATGTCCACAGATACACATGAATATGCACAAGCACATACACCAATTTCTTCTTCCCACGTATATACTATTTACTCTGTTCATGCTCAGGGTGAGGACCCTGGGAGATCATTTACTCTATCATCTGTTACCTATCAGCCCCTTATCTCAGCTTATCATTTATACAAAAACAAAATTCTTCCCTAAAAGTACCTGGCATCAAGCTTAATTTACATATTTCCATTTCATAATTACCCTCACATAGTCATATCAAGACAGGATAAATTTTTATCATAAAAGATTCAGTAAATAATGTTGTCTTCATCTTTGTGTTTTTTTATCATCTCAAGAATGTATACTTTTCATGACATAGCATATTTTTAATTAAAATCAGATATTGCTATGTTGTTCATAGAATAAAAACTCTCATTATTAAATGCAATTACAAAGTGTAAGTATCATTTCTATCTTACTATTAAGTCTCTGATCAATATGAAAGTAGCCAGGAAGCATAGGAGGTAATCTATTCACTGATAAACTGTAAATGAAACTGTAATTTATTATATTTTTAGAATTTAATGTGCACATAAATTTTCAATTTGCTCATTCCAAATATATTCAGAAACATACTAATAGATATTTGGATAGCACCAAAGTCATGCATTCTGAGGTTTTAAAATTGAATTGTTGTACTAAATGGAAATAACCAGTGATGAAGGGCTATTTTTCTTGTGAAGTATCATACTCCCTAGTTCTAATCATTTTTTGCACATATAGACTTTCTCTGCTATCTGCACTATCCCAAATTCTACAAAACAAGAATACTGGATCCTTTTGTACCTTTACTTTTTCACTGTGATTTACTTGTATCTCTTTTATGGTTAAACCAATTTTATCTAATTATACTCATGTACCCATGTACCCTGTTTTTTGGATTAGGTTCTATTAAATGTATTTATAGATATATTTATCGTCATCTCTTTATTTTCTACAGAACCTGGTACATTGTCTTACACAAAGTAAACATTCATAAATATCCCAACTCAGTAGAGCTGTAACAGGTTGCTAAAGGAAGGTTTCCTAATTCACTTTTGTCTGGGACATACAATTAATGGGTGTTGCATTGCAAAGCATCTTGTAAAGCACAACTCCAAGCTGACACTTTATCATTGGTGGTTGAAAACCAGTTAGAAGATTCACCATCTAACATACACAAGTCAGATGTGTCAGTAGAATTTTGTGAGGATGGTGTAATTGGAAATATGTATGCTAAAATTGCATTCTCCAAAAGGTGGAGAATGCAGCCCACTCTTCCCAAGTCCATGGTGTGCAGTACCCCTTGAAAAGTTTGTGTGTGTCTCCTGCCATTGGAGACCCAGGGAGCTGATGTCTGACCCATGCCTGACTAAGATGAGGAGGGGATCTGATTGGAGCAGAACTGTGTCTGGGTCTGAACTGCACTCTTTACCTAGGGCAGTCCAAGTTGTGTGAACCCCGACGACCTCTCAAAGATTTTCATTTCCTGAGGATTTTTGCCAAAAGCTGAGATGTCCTCAGAAGAAAGAGTAGGAGCATATCTTCAGATGCCAAAGCAGAAAGAAGGGCTGGGAATGTGCAGATGAAAGAGTGGCATCGTCTACATTGAAAGAGTTATAGTTGAAGGGGCCTAGGACACATGACCACACACCACAGCAGCATAAAGACACTTTCACACCTGTTCACTACCTTTAGTTTTACTTCCCCTCCCTATCTTCTCTCAGACCAGCCCTCAAAAGGCCAGGAATCTTATGTTGAAAGAAAAATATTGGATTGAAGGGATCAGAAGGACTTCTAATTTACTTCTAAAATTGCAGGGTCTCACCTTCAGCAGGCCTTAGCTGGAGATAAGGGAGACAATTTAATTGTGTTTGGGTTTGTTTTTTAAGGCCTTTCTTAAGGCATAATTGACAAACAAAATAAATTGCACAAATTGCAAGTGTAAAATTTAATATTTTACAGATGCATGCATCTGTAAAACCCACAGCACAATCAAGATAGTGGACATATGCCGAAATCGGTTTGGCTCAGTGGATAGAGCGTCGGTCTGCGGACTGAAAGGTCCCAGGTTCGATTCCGGTCAAGGGCATGTACATTGGTTGCAGGCACATCCCCGGTAGTGGGTGTGCAGGAGGCAGCTGGTCGATGTTTCTCTCTCATTGATGTTTCTAGCTCTCTATCCCTCTCCCTTCCTCTCTGTAAAAAAAATCAATAAAATATATTTTTTTAAAAAAAAGATAGTGGACATATTTTCACCACCCCCCAACTTTTGCTGTGACATTTTGTAATCCCTTCCTAACTAACTCTCATCTCTGCCCACCTTTCCATCCCCAACCACTGATATACTCTCTATTATTAGAGATTAGTTTGCATTTTCTTGAGTTTTATATAAGTGGAAATATATATATATTTGAGATTCATCTGTGGTGTTGATTACATCAACAGTTCACTCATTTTCCTTGCTAATACTCCAATTTCTCAGCATACCACAATTAATCTATTCACCTGGTAATGGACATTTAGATTGCTTTTTGTCTATTACAAATATGTCTGCTATGAAACAAAGTACAAGGCTTTGTGTGGATGTATACAGGGTGTCCCAAAAACATGTATACACATTTTAACAGCTGATAGCTCAATTGATGTTTATTTCTTTTTAGCCAAACTAAGCTTTGAACAAAGGAAATCCATGCTAAAATGATACTAGAAGTTTTAAAACACAGTTAAAGTACAAACACTGCCTTTATAATTATTCAAAGTGTATATACATTTTTGAGGGTACATCTTGTGTCCCAAAAATGTATGTACATTTTAACAGCTGATAACTCACTTAATTTTCACTCCTTTTTAAATTTAACTGATTTGAAATAATAGGTGAAGCCAGACTAAGCCAACAAAGAAATTTTATCCGGTTGATATTTTTATCCTAATATATAAAAACCCTGGGTCATAATGTCTGGTAAGGACGTAAGGCTCGACCAACCAGAAGTAAGTCCTGCAGTTCAGTGCTGGGTTGCCACGGCTGACTGCTTCAGCTGCAGGCATGGTGCCCCAAAACTGACTGCTGCGGGGCTGTGAATCAGGGCCAGAGAGAGGCTTGAGGAGAGAAGTAGGGACTGATCTATTGCCTCTGTGGCAACTTTTGATCAGGACTTGCCTCTCTCTTTCTCTCCTGGTCTGGCCAGCAGCCTCGCCTCCAATTCTCTCCAGGCCTCCACTGGGGCTGCTGATCAGCCCTGCCTTTCTGATCAGGTCCCGTTGATAGGCCCAGAGATGCTGACAGGCATAGAAACAGACCAATCAGAACCAAATCTGGGTGAAGTGTGAGGAACCAATGGCTGCCTAGGAGGCAGAACTTTTGATGCTGAATGGCATAAAAGCTGACCGGTCAGAACCAAATCTGGGTCAACTGTGAAAAGCCAATGGCTGCCTAGGAGGCAGAGCTTTTGACGCTGACTGGCATAGGAACCACCCAATCAGAACCAAATTGGCCTGCAGAGGAGGGCAGCTGGGGGCAAGATCAGGCCAGCAGGGGAGGACAGTTAGGGGTGATCAAGCAGGCAGGCAGAGGCAGTTAGGGGTGATCAGGCAGGCAGGCAGGTGAGCGGTTAGGAGCCAGCGGTCCCAGATTGAAAGAGGGATGTCTGACTATGGGATTGGGCACAACTGGCAGTCGGACATCCCCCAAGAGGTCCCCGATTGGAGAGGGTGCAGGCTGGGCTGAGGGAAACCACCCCCCCCCATGCATGAATTTCATGTGCTGGGCCACTAGTGGGGATATATAAAGGACTAGATGCCCAGTACACAGATTCATGCACCAGTGGGGTCCCTCACCCTGGCCTGCGGGGATAGGGCCAAAAACAGCTCTCTGACATCCCCCGAGGGGTCCTGGATTGAGAAGGTGCAGGCCAGGCCAAGGGACTGCACCGGTGCATGATCAGGGCCAGAGAGGGACCGCAGGAGGGCTCCAGGGTGTGTCCCGCCTGTCTTGCCCAGTCCCAATCAGCCAGACCCCAGCAGCAAGCTAACCTACCAGAGTGGCTGCCCCCTGTGGTTAGTGCATGTCATAGTGACCGGTCAGTCAAATGGTCAGACACTTAGTATATTAGTATATATATATAGATAAAGTTTACATTACCAAACAGCAATAAATGATGATTTGAGGCTGCACAAATACCAAACGAAATGATTCTTGATATTTGTGATTCCATTGCTTCACATTATCAGCAATGCCTGGACAAGAATGGTCATCAATTTGAAAATAGGCATTGACAAAAAATGTATATTCATTTCTGTAGATTCTTTTAAATTTTAAAATTTAACTGTATGTTAATAAACCCTGACTTTATAATCATTCAAAGAATCTATACACTTTTAGGGACACCCTATATTTCCATTTTTTCCCCTGGAGTAAATACCTAAGAGTAGAATGACTGTCAAATGGTTGATTTATGCTTAACTTAAAACAAACAAACAAACAAACATCAACAAAAAACCCTGCTAAACTTTTGTCAAGTGGTTGTATCATTTTCTATACACATCAGATTGTTTTAAAGAATTCAAGTTCTTTTAATGTCTTCGACACTTATTATGGTCAGCCTTTTAAAATATTAGCCATTTGAATAGTCATGTCATGGTTTCTCATTGTAATTTTAATTTCATTTAAAAACTAATGATAGTGAGCATATGCTAGTGTGTATATTTGCAATTTACCTAAAACTGAACATTTCAAATTACAGAAATTAGTTGTTATGACTTTAAGTGACTCCAGGTCTGTCTGCTCCTTGCTTAAACAGCATACAAGCCACAACTAAATGAACTTTTTTTCAGTTTAGTACATCAATTAACATCTCCTGACTTAGTAACTCAGTAAATCTGTAATGTTGTTTAATTAGCTAAAAGTTCTAGTATATTTGTTAATGGGGCAGATTCTTAAAGAAAGCTGCTTTTAGAAAGCATTAGGGCAATTTTTTACAGTTATAGCACTAAGCAAGGCGTTTGTGAGAAATTCAGCATATTGCCAAAATAAACAGCAATACTCAAGGACGATGTGAGCTTCACAGGATATGTTTTAAATGTTTCAAAAGAGGTTTCAGACATCTGCTTTAGACTGGAGGTACCACAATGAACATCACCTGACTAATAAATGAACACTGAATGTGAAATCAATAAAATATTACTGCAAAGTTGATTTCAAATTATTCAATGGGCATTAAACACCGATATGGTACCTAGTAAACTATGAAACAGTAGAGGATTCAAATCCATCATATACATATTTTGAACAATCTTATATATGTACAACTTTTAATCTAGGGCAAAAAGCGATTTAAGTTACATAACGTTATATTTATTGGGTTTTATTCTGTGTACCAATTACTCACACATTTTCCCCAGTCTATTTCCTAACTTGGTTTATCAAATCTCCTAAAGGTATTCATCAATTCAATAAAATTCCTTCAGTAATATTTTTAAAACAGGGACGGTGTTTTCCTGACAAGCAGTCACAAGATATTTCCAGTTTGATAAATGTAAGTCTTTAGACATTACTTTAAACCTTTTATATCAAGCATGTCAAACTCGCGGCCCATGGTCCGCATGTGTTGTTTATTTGGCCCATGTTAGCCTTTGAGTTTGACATGCTTGTTTTACATCATTGATCTAATGAAGAAGAGGAATTTAAGAAGGGTGATTTAATATTAACCCTCAAAAGTAAGGCTTCAGATGCTCGCTTTGTAAGTTATACAAATCTCTAATCATTATGTTATTTACCTGAAACCAATGTAATATTGTACACCAACTGTAATCTATAATAATAAAAGCGTAATATGCTAATTAGACTGGACGTCCTTCTGGATGACTTTCCAGGAGAAGCCGGGGCTGCCCAGGTCCCAGGTGCCTGCCGGCGGCCAAAGGGAAGCCCTGATACCTGGTGCTGGAGGGAAACCGGTGCCGGCAGCTGGGGGAAGGAAGGCCTACTCTTGCACGAATTCTATGCATTGGGCCTCTAGTTAAAAAATAAATTTTAAAAATAGAGCCAGACTTCAGTAGCATCCATATTGTCTGTCTACAAGGATGATTGTAATAAATTGGGAAGAAAAGTCACTTTAACGATGATCACAAACTCAAAGAAGTTTCTTTTTCCAATGTCCCTATTAATTAATGTTTGATATAATTTTTACCTTATTCTTTACTCTGTGAAATGGTAATTCTAGAAAGGAAAAACTGAGCTCTACTAGTTAGAACATATTCAGATATATTCAACACTTTAACAGCAGTGTTCAAAAGGGAAGATTAGATAAATTATTCTTGTTGGGTAGAAACCTAAAGACATTGTCCTCTAATTAGCTATAACAAGCAGATACTTCCCATTCCAATTCGACACTCGATGAGCTACTCTATCCACCACCCCTTTTCCAACAGTGAAACACTTTGACACATTTGTCCACAATATATATTCTCATTCATCAGTCTTGGAATACACAGTAAGCAGTTTCAAATTTACTACTCCATACTACTACAGAAACCTTGCTAACTACACTTCAAAACTTAAAAAATTATCTTTGTACTGAAGACATTATAGTCAAAATGCTGTGAAAATGTGTTCATAAGTTGGGTTATTTCTTTGTTCCACCCTTCAGTTGCAGCCATCATCGTCATGCAGAGATTTATAAAATATGAAGATAAGTCTATACATTAAATTTCTTTTATTCAGTAAACATCAAAGAGCCAGCAAATGTCACTTGGAGCTATTGCAAAGAAAAATATAGTTTATGAAGAAGTTTTAATAAATCCTTAAACCTAAAAATTATTTTGGCCCCTATCTATATTCTTGGAAAGCATTTTTAAAAAATGGACCAAATATCATAGTTTATTATCTAGGGAGACTTTAGTACAAATGAAAGCAGGTAATTTAAAAATTTCATTTTTAATATTACATGACAGTGGATATGATCAGAGATAATTAATTCCTCTTATAGAACACACCATGAGACAATATTTTGATCTGGATTTCTGTCTCGATGAAGCATAAAAGTAGTCTGTATTGGAGCAAAGTTATTTTAAGAATCTATAGTGATAACTGATGGGTCAGAAGCACAAATATATAACTCATAAGCAACAGAGTTTTGACTAGAACTAACCTATATAGTAAAAAGAATACCATGGGTTCCAGTTAGTTCATGCAGGCGAAAGATAGGAATTAGTTTTGCAAAAAGCATAGAGAAGTAAAAAAACAAAAGCTAGACATTTTTTATCTTAAGTCCATAGAGTATTCTATTCATTAGTCTTTGAAGTTTCCTGTTTTTCCATTGATTATTCAGTGTAATTATAACCATGCATTAAACAAAGTCACCTAGGATATAACTGAATATAGTAAATTTGAAATTTAGTTTTAGAGCCTCACTCCAAAATGGAAATGACTGTGGTTACTAAAAAAAATAATAATAATAATTCTCAAGCAAATGAACATATTTCCATTTTTCCTTTATAATGCAAATAGCCATTAAAGAGCTGTGCAAAATTTTATTGCACGCCACTTTCTGAAGTAGAAAAGTTCTTACATCTAATTTTAAGATGTGGAAGAATTACCACTATAAATATTTCCAGCATTCTGGATGGCATGATAGTCCCTCCTTATCCACAGGAGATACATTCTAAGACTCCAAGTAGATGGCTGAGACCACAGATGGTATCAGACCCTATTTTTCTATGCTTTTTTTTTCTATCCATACATATGTATGAACTAAGCTTAATTTATAAATTAGGCACAGTAAGAATGTAATACTAACTAATAATAAAATAGAAAATGTATAGTAATACTATAATAAAAGTTATATGAATGAATTTGGGAACATTATTAAGTAAAATAAGGATTATTTGAACACAAGCACTGTGATGCCACAACAGTGCATCTAATAAGCAAGGCAGCTACTTAGGAGGTTGCATATAGAGTGTGGATACCCTGGACAAAGAGATGATTCAACTCTAGGGATATAAGGAGTGAGACAGCATGAGATTTCATTACAGTGCCCATAAGGGTGTGCAATTTAAAATGGATGAATTGTTTATTTCTAGAATTTTCGTTTACTCTTTTGAACCTGAGTTGACTGCAGGGAACTGAAACCACATAAAGCAAAACCACATATAAGATGGGACTACTGTGCCTTAAATATTTCTCACCAAATGAAACACATAAATCAGTTATAACTACCAAGACACCCTATTGAATTTAATATAACAGTCCACGAGAGTAGCATGATCACTCGCAAACTGACACACATGCACGCACCCACACACAACACAACATGTCTAGTTGTCAAATTTCTGTTCCAGCTCTTCATCCCCTGAGAACTTAGACACACACTTGAAAGACTTGCTCATGTCATTGTCATTATTCTGGACACCATACTCCATGTGGGTTGCTTGTCCAGTCTCGGGGCCTTCATTTTATAGCAGAATCCAAAATCTGTTTTATACCTTAAGTCTTGGTATCACATGGAATGTTCCAGTTTCAAAAATCTCACTTCACTTTTTCCACAGCATAAACCATATATTCAATAGCTTGAATGACTACCACTACCATAACTCATACCTGGGTTGTTTTCTTTCCACTAGCTACTCCCTAATAGAGCCCATCTCCTGTGAGATCACTCTTCCTTCTCCTACATTTCCTCATCCATTACACAATAATGACTTTTCCTGGAGAAAAAATAATACCAGACAATTAACATGTTGTTGCCATTTCAAATATACTGTTGTCAAATACTAACAAATTAAACAGATCCATGTCTCTTACCTCTCAGCTGCATTTTCTATAGCCGACCATTCCTTTCTTTTTTTTTTTTTTCTTGAAACATTTTTTCCTGTTATTTATTTGAAGACTCATACTATTTTGGTAGGAAAAGATACTTGATAAAAGTCCAAGCTTCTTAAATTTGCAAAAACTTTTTTTGTGGCCTAATATATGATCTATCATGGAGAATGTTCCATGTGTGCTAGAGAAGAATGTGTATTCTGCTGCTGTTGAATAAAATGCCTATGTACTACATGCCTGTGGGACATGTCTATATAGCTGCCTAAAGTGCTCACACACCTGTTTAAAAACTGCATCTTTGTTTACTGTAGTCCTGTGAGACTTGTGAATGCCAAGCCCTGGTAGCTCTCAGATGTGCTTAATTTGGGGACTTGTTCCTCTGTTGGCCGCTTTAGCAGTTGAAGTGCTAGATGTATGGACAAGCTCCTTCCAGGGAGAAGCTGGTGACTTCATTTTATTGTTTGAGTGAGACAGAGAAAAAGCAAGGAAAGTTCCCATTAGCTTTTCCAGGCTTAGGAAGGCCCCAGCCTGCACTTAGATGTAAGCTGATTAGAAGCTGCATCCTTAGGCAACTGAGAGTAAGTTGCAGTTAAATCCTTCTTATTTTTATTTTAAACTTATCTTTATTGTTGAAAGTATTACAAATGTCCCCTTTTTCCCCCCTCTTTGACCTCTTCCACTCCATCCCTGCCCAGCCCAGGCCTATAGCACTATTGTCTGTCTCCATGACTTATGCATATATGCATGTTAGATTTTTGGTTGATCTCTTCCCACCCATCCTCCCCCCTTCCCTGTGAAGATTTGTCAGTCTGTTCCGTGCTTCCATGTTTCTGAATGCACCCCTTTGTTCATAGCAGCACTATTTACAATACTTAAGATCTGGAAACAGCCCAAGTATCCATCAGTAGATGAGAGGATAAAAAAGAATGGATGCATTTACACCATGGAATACTAAGTTCTAAGGAATTTGGAAATTTCAGACACTATTGATTATATCTGAATAATTCAGTTTAACTAATATGAGAGTTCTTATTATTAGCCTACTTAGATCTCTTCAAAATTCTGATCTTGGCTTATTTCCCTGAACTTCCGATTTTGGAAACAGATTTAATTAATAAATTTGTTCTGAATAGCCCTGTGCCTGAAGCAATCCATAAAATAGACAACTCTTCACTTTCTTCAAGTAAATAGGTTAATTGATCTATTGAGATTACCAAATGTTCAATATTTTGAAATGAATTTTTACATAACTTCTACACAAGACTTTTAAGCATCTTATACAGTAAGGAATTGGTTTTTTATCTTGGTTAATTCATCTGTAACATTTCATACTTAACTAGTAAAAAATATATGTTAGTTAAACATTGTTGAAGAATTCTACTACTCAGAATACACTGCTAAAACAATTATTTGATTTTTGTATTGATTTAAAACAGATATGTGCTTCAATATATCTCTGAACCATTGAAATTAAGCATAATTTTATTTCCAAAATTGTTTTGAACATGAGTAAGACTCAGACAAAAGACTTTGAGTAAAAATAGACATTAGAGTAATTATGAAAATGCTATTGAGCTTGCAATATTAATTATTTAGCCTCTATTATAGTTCCTAGTCTAAAACCAATCAACACAAGCCATTAAGACATGGGGTCTGGATGCAGACTTCCTGGTTACAAACTTGAGCAATGTCACAGCAGTAAACTTCTCTAAGTCCCAGTTGCTTAATGTAGATTGAGGACAAAATGAGTTATTAGTGGAATGCATAGTTAATGCTCACTCAATAATAGCTATTGTTAGACTCCAGAGGATTTTAAACTCTAGTTATATTATCTATATATACTGAAGGAGCTAAATGATTTTTAAAACATGAATCCTTCTAGCTCTGACATTGTATGGGTGTTTTACACATATCAAAACTTAAATTTCATTGATGATGTTCCCTTCATTTGGTGTAGAAAGAGACCAAAGTCATAAAGCTGTAAAGCTTTTCCCAAGAACAGAAGATACTAGGTGTACTGGTTGATAATGCAGATTTTTTTCAATAAATGGAGTTACACAAATGTTGATATATATGCGATTTGATATGTATGCTATTTTGTTGTATTGACAAAAAGCTTCAAAACTTTATATGTCAAATTGGCTGAAAGTGTTAGCATCATAGATATTTTTACACTTAAAAATGTAGAATGTCATACCAAAAAAAGAGCATTTGCAGGAAGTTTTAATTCATTATTTGAAGAAAAGTGCTGCTGAATACTTTGGAAAGCTTATGGTGAGCATACTCCATCTTAAGATATTTGTGAACGCTGGTTTAAATGCTTTAAAAGTGATGATTTTGATGTAAAAGACAAAGAACGTCCAGGTCAACTGTAAAAGTTTAAAGACCAACAATTACAAGCATTATTGGATGAAGATGCATGTCAAATTCAAAAACAACTTGCAGAAAGATTAAATGTTGCTCAGCAAACAATTTCTGACCATTTACAAGCAATTGGGAAGATTATAAAGGAAGGAAAATGGGTGCCACATCAACTGAATGAAAGACAAATAGAAAACCGAAAAGTCATCAGTAAAATATTGCTTCAACAGCATGAAAGAAAGTCTTCTTTTGTATGGAATTGTGACTGGTGATGAAAATTGGATTCATTTTGAGAATCCCAAATGCACAAAATCATGGGTTGATCCAGGTCAACCATCAACATCGACTGCAAGACCAAATCACTTAGGAAAGAAATCAATGTTCTGCGTTTGGTGAGATCAGGAAGGTGTAGTGTATTATGAGCTTCTAAAACCAGGTGAATCATTAATACTGAGCACTACCAACAACAAATAATTAATTTGAACCATGCTTTGATGGTGAAATGACCAGAATATTCCAGAAGACATGGCAAAATAATTTTGCTTCATGGTGGCACACCATCACACACTTCAAAAGCCAGTTAAAGACATGTTAAAAGATCTTGCCTGGGAAGTATTAACCTACCTGCTGTATTTACCAGACCTCGCTCTTTCAGATTACCACTTGTTCCGATCGATGGCACATGAACTTTCTGAGCAGCACTTCAAAACATATGAAGAAGTGGAAAATTGGGTCTCTGAATGGTTTGCCTCAAAACAAGAAAAGTTCTATTGGGTCAGTATCCACAAATTACCTGAAAAATGGGGAAATGTGTAGCTAGCAATGGACATTACTTTGAATAAAGCACTTTTGATGTTTCTCTTAAAATTATCATGTTTTCTTTGATTACAAAATCTACATTATTAACCAGCACACCTAGTAATCTATACTAATAAAAGGGTAATATGCAAATTGATCAGGATGCCCTCATGCAATGACCAAACAGCAGGCTGCATGGGGCATGAGGGGCGATCAAACAACCAAACAGCAGGCTACATGGGGTGACCAGGCCAGCGGGTGAGGGGGGTGGATTACGGTTGATCAGGCCAGCAGGCAGTGGCGGTTAGGGGTGATCAGGCTGGCAGGGGGGGCAGTTAGGGGCAATCAGGCAGGCAGAGGCCATTAGGGGTGATCAGGCAGGCAGGCAGGTGAGTGGTTAGGAGCCAGCAGTCCTGGATTATAAGAGGCATGTCCTGGTTGGAGAGGGTGAAGGCTGAGCTGAGGGGACCCCCCATGCACGAATTTCATGCACCGGGCCTCTAGTCTCATGTAAGCCTGTGATACAATGACTGTTATTGGAAGTACTAGAGGCCTGGTGCACAAAATTCATGCACACATAGGGTCCCTAGGCCTGGCCAGCGATCAGGGCCAATCTGTGGGGTGACCAGTGGGGCAATTGGGCGGCCCCCATTGGCACCCATCTTGGCCAACTTGGTGTTGCCAGCTCGCCAGCCCTGCCCCCCGCTGCCACCACTGGTCAGCTCCCTCTGCGAGGGGGCCCCTGCTGGCACCTTCCTTGGCTGGCCTGGGGCCTGTGGGCTGGGGGCAGCTCCTGTGTTGAGCATATGCCCCCTGGTGATCAGTGTGCATTATAGCGACTGGTCGTTCCACCAGTCATTCTGCAGTTTGGTCGATTTGCATATTAGGCTTTTATTATATAGGATAGTTTTCATTTAGAATTACTCATGTATTTTAAAACATCTAAAAAAAAGACACCCACCTCTGTTTGCCTTGGTTTCCATTTTTAAATGAATGGCTTATCAAATAATTAGTGTTTTTATAAACATATATTATATCTAATCCTCACAAATGTGGACACAGAGCCAAGAGAGACAGCAGGCTACTCTATGATCATATAATGTGCATATTCAGGTGGGAAAAAAAGGTGGAATTCATTTACCTTCCATCCTCAAGTTATGGTGTATTATGATAAAGGAGAACATGAGAAATAACTATGGAATCTCAACCATTTTATTAACTACATTAATGGGAGAGAATCATAATATCAAGAAACAAGAAGGAAAAAATATAATATTCTGCTGTAATTTGTATAAATGTAGTAGCATGCATTATAATGTGAATGAGATAGTTTTGTGTGTTTTTGTGTGTGTGTTTTTTACAAAGAACAAGGTATACTTCTAATTTTGCAATCTCCAACTTAATGTAAAATAAATCCTATTTTGTATTTTCCTCAGGCTATTTCAGCTAACTTCTAATTTACCAGCCAAATTGGTTTCCCAAATTCTAATGTCTGCCTATACTAATAGAATCTATAGAGTAATGTAATTACCTAATCCATTCATTACATGAAATAAAGATGGTACAGTTAAAATGTCAAATAGAATCAAGGCTATCTGAATGAGAAATATTTTCAGCTGTAATTTTTCCTTTCCCAAAAGAGACATGAAGGTATAATTTCCTGCATGCATGAAATGTTTTATATTAAGTTTCTGAAAATAAAAGTCTCAGGAACCATTTCAAAGTACAAAGTACTTCATATTTGTGACCTTGGACAAGTTTACTAATCTTTCAGGGTCTCAGTTTCCTCATCTCTAAAGTGAGCATTATGAGCCAAATTATGTTAATAGCTAATGATTTTGAGTCCAGAAAATAATCAAATTTTTAAGAGAAAAACAATGTATTGGGATTTAGAAATTTAATGAGATTGGAACAATTACAATACTAGATTGATTGCAAAACTACAACTCAGTAAATTTATATTCTGCTTTCATATGCTTTGAGCTATTGTCTCTCTCAGAAACCACGCATCTCTGGAAAAGGGTGTGACTCAGAAGCAAGGCCAAAACAAAAGGTAGAAAACCTATCCTGAGATCATTATAATTATTCTGTGAGAGTTTTCAGTAGAAATATATCAATCCAGGATGAAGAGTGGGAATGAGAAAGAGAAGTTAATCAATATTTTTTCTGCAAAATAGATACACACATAGATGCACACACACACAAAAAGGTATGTGATTTGGGCAATCTCGGTAGATCCAAAGTAAAACAATTTTGGTAAACCCGTACAGTGTGGAGAATCTGGAGATGAGAACCTAAATTTTACAGAACATGTAGTCTGCTACATTCTTTTAGTGTTTAATATATTGGACTGTTTACACATACCTTTGAACAAAACATAAAAGTTCCCAGTCCTTGTAAGGATGTTTATTCTAGAAAAGGAGGATACTAATAAATAGTGGCCATGGCATACAAATTACATGACATGTGGAAAGTGAAGTGCTTTGGGGAGACAAAAAAAAAACACGGGAGAGAGAGAGAGAGAGAGAGAGAGAGAGAGAGAGAGAGAGAGAGAGAGAGAGAGAATGAAGAAACATGAGTATATCTGTTTGCAAATTACTTTCCAGCCATCTTCAGCTGCATGCAGTACAGGCATGAAATAGTCAGGGACGTGAACTGAATCAGGGAATCATTGTTTTCAAATTGAGTATGTGAAACTAAGAGAGGGAAAAGTGATCGGTGGGTGTAAGCAAGGATGATTATCATGACTGACTGTACCACTAAATCTAATAGGCAAGAGAAAGAAACCATCTAAATGGTGAAGAATAGTCTTAAGAAAATGGTATATAGGATTAATGGAATGTATGTTTGGTGGTTCAAAAACTGATTTAAATGACAGAATAAGAGGTCATACATTTATCCTAAACCTGGGTCCTTCCATGCAATGAAGATTGTTGAAAAATGTTGATAATGTATAACAATATTCTTGTCACCAAAAAGTAAAATTGTTGGCATGTCTATAAAAAACGTAAAGCAATAATGAAGTAATCTACCACAGTAACTCATTCAGTATGTTTACTAGGAACAATAAAATGATTACAATTATCAAGTTGATTCCAGCCAATGATGTAAACATCTTTGTATTTTATTTGCAATTTAATATTCAGCACTGAGATAACATTGGAATTTGCATTTGTTTTCTTTCCTTATATTGGCTGACATTTTGCAAAAGCAGAAACAAAGGCTCTGTCAAAGAAATGGTTTGCTGAAGATAGATATTTCAGGACTTAGACTCAGAGATCCATTCCTGACAGTACCTTTCAGAAGAAAACTGGAGTCCTCCCTGGTAGACATGTACAGTCATACCTCTTTGTATCACTCTGTGAGAAGAGCAATAGACAAAGAAAAAATTAATTATATGTCATATAATAGGAATTATTCTATGTAGATTATTTAAAATAGTATTTACCTGCCCGGCCAGCATGGTTCCATGGTTGAGCGTCAACCTATGAGCCAGGAGGTCACCATTAGATTCCAGGTCAGCCAGGGCACATGCCAGGGTTGTGGGCTCAATGTCCAGTGGGAGGCATGCAGGAAGCAGGCAATCAATGATCTCTCTCGTCATTGATGTTTCTACCTCCATCTTCCTTTCTCTTCCTCTCTGAAATCAATAAAAATATATTTTAAAAAATAGTATTTACCTTATTTTATGTAACATTATAATACTTCTATATAATAGAGACATACAAAAATTAAATAATATGTAGAAAGTTGACAACTGGAGGGAATAAAATTTAAAATATATTTTTATTTTTGAGGAAGAATGAGCAACTCTCAAATATAAAACTGATTTTTTATTAATTGCATTTTGTCAATTTCCATAACAAAAAATGCAACCTTTTCTTATAACAAAGATGTCAATGATTATTTCCCTAACAGATGCAGTAATGTCTAACTTCATTTACTCTTGAAGTCTTCCCTGAATATAAAACAATATGCCATTTTGTAATTTTGCTGTAATGAAAATCCTTCAATGTTATTTTTTTCTCTTTGCAATGTACTAAATAGAGGTAAAACTACAGTATTTTATTTCCTAATTATAGTGACTTTGCATTTAAATGAATAAAGGTTAATATTAGACCTTCTGATGGAAATGAAATTTAACCTTAGTGTCATATTTTGAAACATAAAAAATCTTCAGTTAGAATTAATATAAATAAATATTTCTATTCAGCTGAGTAATTTTTTTAAAAAAAGTGTTTGGGGTTTTTTTGCATTTTTGTTTTTTAGTGCATTCCAAAAAAAATACTAAAATCATCAGTTGACAAGGTTAACATTTCAGGGCATTCAATCTGTCTTTTGAATATGCATTGTCAGACAGCCTTAGATAGCACCAAAATATGTTTCCCTAACAGTAAATCATCATCATGATTGCCATTATTGATCTGTAGAGTCAGTAACCGAATCTATCCATGAGATTCAACACCATCTATCTTTATATTATATAGCCCCATCCTCCTGCTTAAACCCATTAAACTGTCTTCCGCGGGTTTACATCATTTTTATTTGAGGGGCCTAGTGAAACTTTGCACTTTATTTGTTTTCTAAAACACTTCTAAGACCAAACTATTTCATCAGGAAAATTCCATTGTTTCCTATTAATATGTTACCAAGAATGAATACCATGATAACTTTAAATGGGAGAATAACCATTATCATTGAACATATAGTGTGCATATTTACTTTCATGTTTATACACATATGAATGTATAATATGATAATTTAAATATGTGGGAACACAGAAATATTATGTAACATGCCTATTTTGGAGTACATTAGAATCAATTAAAATTGGTAAATCTACTTACATACTGTTACCTATCTCCCCCAAATAATGATAAAGAAAAGATATTACTTATAACTTATATAGTTAATACAATTTGCCTACAGTTAAGTTGAAGATACTTTGGACTATGAAATCAGGGTCTTTATTTACCTTCATTTCCAAGGACTATCAGGGATTAGTTACTGTACTGTGTGCATGGATAGCTTGACAATCCATGCAGCGGATTGTATCTATGTGTATTTCTGCTAATTGGTGAAGAAAAGATCAATAGTTTTCCATAGAATCTCAAGAGATACTATGACCCATAAATTCTTAAGACATACAGGACAACTAAATAAGTTTTAATTTAAAAAAATAATTATACAATCCATTTGCTGAAAATAAAAATATGGCATATTTTACTTAGTTTATATTCAAAACATTGAAAGTAAACATTAAATACTGGTTTAATATCAAAATAAAACAAAAAACACTGTACATCTATAGTCCAGAGCTAATTGCATAAAATATGTTAAAAGTTTGCAGAGAAAAGCAAATACATATTGTATGCAAAGAAGATACATATCATATGAAGATACACATATAAGTCTATAAGTTGGTATAACGTATGACCTTGTCTTATAATTACATACTCCTTCCAACCACTATTCTAATTGTGGGATTAAAAAATAAACTACAGCCCTGACTGGCTTGGCTCAGTGGATAGAGTGTTGGCCTGCGGACTGAAGGGTCCCAGGTTAGTTCCAGTCAAGGACATACACCTTGGTTGCGGGCACATCCCCAGTAGAGGGTGTGCAGGGGGCAGCTGATCGATGTTTCTCTCCTATCGATGTTTCTAACTCTCTATCCCTCTCCCTTCCTCTCTGTAAAAAATCAGTAAAATATATTTTAAAAATAAATAAATAAATAAACTACAGGTAACTGAAAATAATAATTCTCATTTTTTACCACATCAATACCTTTGTAGAAAATTTGAGAGACAGATAAACAACTTCATTTAACTTTGTAGAAATGTCAGTATTCAATCAGAAGGAAACAATTAATGAATTGTTAATGATAGTGTTTATCAGTTAGCTATTTTAAAATAATTTTATAAAAGAAAAATGACTTCAAAAGTTTTAATAAGTATAATTAAAAAGTATGCTGTATTTTTAAAATATTGTAATAGAAATTTTGTGAGAACAGAAAAAAATAACATTATAGTAAATTTCCAAATAGAATTTTTATGTATATGCAAAATTTATATTTAAAACTTTCTTAACATTTGTATCTGTTATTTCATGTGAAAAATATTATTGAAAATTAAAATGTTTTTCAAAATTAAAATTAACAAGAATCATTGCTTAACAATCTTATATAATAAAAGGTTAATATGTAAATTGTCTCCTCGACCAGGAATTTGAATGACTTGGAGTTCAACTGGTAGTTAGACCAGGGGGCGAGGCTGGCCAGCCAACCTTCCACAACCCCTTACCCTGGCCAGCTTGGCCCGATATAATAAGGAAATAAATGGACAAATCTGCATGTAATAGCTATTAAACATGAAGAAGATACATTTTAAAGAAGTCATTCATAAAGTTATATAAGTAAAGCTCAAAATATAATTTCAATGTTTTTATTAATGCAATTTATCAATATTTAGATATACCTGTTTCTTTCTCTCAAAAATCATAATGTAATTTAAAAGTAATAAGTCATTATTTTCCTCTCTATATATTTTTTCTGTCATAATTTCATTCATATAAAGTTTAACAAAATAAAAATCTCACTTTGCATTTTTCTAGCCATTACTCCTCTTGTTTCATCTTATTATTACTCCTGATAATAATTGTGTCATGAAGATAAGGTGGATGTTAAAAAAAATAATCCACTATGGCTGTCAAATAAACAGGCATTTCACTGCCTTCATTAGACCTCCAAAACCTCATTTAAAATCTAACTTCATGCCAACCTCTGGAAATATTTAAATAAATTATATCAAGAATTTGTATAAATTGGATACTATGGATATTAAGGAATCATTATAAAATGTTTAGGCAGAAGTATTAAATGTTCCTTCACCAAAGCCTTCAGTAAACCTCGAAGCCCTACCATAAATGGAAGGGAAGGAAAGTGCAGGGGAAGAACACATACATGTGGTCATTATCAGAGGACCTGAATATCTGAGGAACAACTCTTTCAGCCAACTTTCCTAGTTCATATCTCCAGTTTGAAAGTATCCTTTGAGACTAGCTGGTTTCAAACAAATGAAAAAGGTAATGACTTATTTGGTCATAATACAGAATGGAGAGAGAAGGGCAGTTGCTGATAACCAACTCTTACAGGAATAGATATTAAAATAATGAAAGAGATAAGCTAGGTCTGAATCAACTAATGTGGAAAGTAAAATGATTACTTGAAGGGTGATGGTGGAATGCTATGAAGAGTCTTCTAAATGTTGACCAAATCATTCTTTTAAACCTGGATGCAAAGCTAAACTATTCGCTCCATCACCACCACCACCACATAGGAAATTGAGAAGATGTGATCAGGATTTGGCCAATAGAATGTGGACAGAAATAATGTACCTCTCTTAAATTTCATTTCTCTCCCTCTACTCTTGATGGCTGGCCAGAATAAGATGATACTGTGAAGAATCCCATCTTCCTGAAAAACTTTGAGGGACAGTTTTCCATTTGATAGAAGAATCAAGAGCAAGATGGAATGATGTTCTTCAACTTGGGAAGAGCAAGACATGTATATTTGTTGTGTTAAGCAATGAGAATCATTGGTTATTTATTTTGATAGGATGCCGAGTTCATAGTTCTTGACCTACAGTAAAAAAAAAAAAAAAAAAAAAAAGGCTGGAAATATAAATGTGGAATGAAGTCACAAAAATTGAAATACATGATATCTCTAGGAAAAAAGAAAAAGACAAAACAAACTGATCAAAAATGGAGCCTCGGAGAATACCTAAATTAGGAAATAAAGAAAGTAGCTGAAAAGGAAGAAAGTAATCTGATTATGAAAGACAAATATAATAACACTAGTAGCCCATTTGCAGGAAAATCCTGCAAGCGGCTGTTGTGGCCGTGTGCGCTGTTGATGCCGCCGCCTTTGCAGCCACCGCGCCTGCACCCGCTCGCCACTGCCACCCGCCCCGCTCTGCCCCGTTCCACCCCACTCCGCCCCGCCCGGGCTTTCCCTCTGGCAGCCACCTTGCTTTCCGCTTTTCCTCCCTCTTCCTTCTAAGTTGTCTTCAGTCTTCACTCCTCCCTCTCTCAGCGTATGCAAATTAACCGCCATCTTTGTTGGGTAATTTGCATACTTACCCTGATTGGCTGGTGGGTGTGGCTTTGGCTGGTGGGCATGGCTTGGGTGTAGTGAAGGTGCGGTCAATTTGCATATTACTATTTTATTAGGTAGGATAATGTCCTTAAAAATTAGGTAGTACAGATTTTTAAATGAGGGTTTAAACTGAATGAATGAAATCCAGGAAAAAAGTAGTTAATTTTTTTTATTATGGAGATTTAAAATTTTTATTTTCAATATATTAAATTTGCTGATGACGTTTTGTGTTTTCATTTTAAGACAGACATAGATTAATTGGTAAAGGAAGACTGCATGTTAAATTGTGTTGTAGAACTCTTTAAAAACATAGTTTTAAAATCAGAACCAAATGTCATAAAAATTTGAGCAACACATACTTTTGAAGAATCTTTTTTGCTTTATGTCAGACTACATGCCAGACACTAAGGGAGTCAATACAAATAAAAGTAGTCAGGGTTTCTGCCCTGTTTCTCCATGGAAATTATTAGCAACTTTGTGCTATATTTTTATATAAGAAAAAGGGACATTTGCTTGTGTTATTTTATATAAAAGCAATATTAACAAAGATGCATCTGAACTCCCAGATAGTAATAATGTATAAATGAAAAGGAGATTCTAGAATTCCATGCATTTGTAGACTTTGAGTATGAAATTATTTAACTAGTAGGAACCTCTGGAGAGTATCCATGAATAACTTATGGGTGTTATTGTATTCTGAAAATAAAAGTAAAATTCTAAGTGAAAGTAATTTTTCTGATGAGAGGATGTAAGACTTTAATCAAATTTTCAAAATGCTCATGATTCAAAATATCAAAGCCACCATTATAGTCCAGCTTTATCCTTTTTCAAATGAAGCTTATGAAATTCAGACCAATGAAATGTCTTAATACAAAGTCACACAGGTAGTTAGTAATAAAATTAAAACCAGAACATGTTTTCTCATCTAGAGTTCTTCATTCTTTTCTTTTTTCACATGCTGTCCAGTATCGTTACTATTCCCCGAAGCTCCGAGAAACAGTAAACACTTTCAACTCTAATGATCTAGTTACAGTACCCTGAGAGTCAGAAGATGCTGTGTCCTGCTCTTTAAGCTCTTAAAGCTGTTATTTTCTGTTGCTTCCTCTGTGAAGATGTTTGGAACCATTCCAATAACCATAACCTTTTATATGTTTGAGGATAGTTATTAAATCTGTCTAGGCCTTTCAGACAAGATATTGCCAAATCTTCTACTATTTCTTTATATATTATGTTTTCCATTAATCTTGTATTTGCTTTCTTATGAAAACCATCCAAGTCTTTTTCACACATTTTTTTTTGTGTGTGTGACAGATAAGCACAAATAGAAGATGTGGTAAATATCCCAGAAAACTATGCAGTTCATAAAGCATTTTATATTATTTACTTTTTACTTCTGTAGATATTTCCTTATGCAATTACTTTGGTCTCTCTAAACTTGAAGGAACCTAATGAGTATTCATATAACCAAATGCAATACTTGAAAAAGTTTTAACACGCATTTTTCAGTGTTTTTTTTTTTTTAAATGAATTTTAATAGCAGTGTGATGTAGTTAAAAAGAATGGGCCTACGGAGCATTTTAAACTGCATTGAAATCTTTTCTCCAACAATTAATTTAAGGTGTAACATTGATATGTTATTTTACATTATGAATCCCCATTTTATTCTTAAAATTGAAGTATTAATACAGAAACTAGGTACTTAAAAAAAACAACCTAAACACATTAACGAATTAAATACAATGGATTTAAATTTCCTGGAACTCTACCTAAAAAAATTATAGTTCCTCATCAAAACTTAGTGTATGATTTGAAATATATATTAACATTCTTATTGAAGGCTACTCATTTATACCAAATAAAGACACAACATTGGTGATGATATTAACTTTATAATTTGTATAGATATTTTTCACCAATTTTTACAATGCTAGTGTTGAATTCCACAAATAACTTACTTCAGTGTTTCTCAGTCTTATTTAACGGTGAAACTCCTGCTTCAAGGGGAATTCTTGATGACCAAAAGGGAAAATGAATAAAATAAATCCTGCTCTAATTTAATGAGTTGTTAGTTCAGAATCTCATCTTCTCTTTTTACCTTCCCCCCCCCCCCCACTATAATTCCTTCAGAGAATTTATTTTAAAAACAACCATATGGAAACATATATTTAAAGGAGTACTATATCTACCGAAGGCAAGATATTCCCAGTTTGCCCAGGTGTAAATTATATTTTCTATAAACTATGTTAATACTTTTAAGACATAAATTTTGTGCGTACTTGTGTGTATGTGGCAATGTGTGCTCATCTTCAACTTTAATACATATTGAGTCTTTCTAAAAAAATAACTTTTAGTTCCCACAACTCCTTATTATATCATTTATTTTGCCTAATAATTTATCTCTAAGTAATGATTTTTAAAAGTTCCTTTCCATTCTTTTGCAAACCCCTTCTTCTCGTGTCAGAGATCAATAGATGGATAAGACCTTGGAACTCTAGTGTATAATCAGTGCCTTATTAAAATAACATATTCACTTGTCCCAGAATCTCATTCATTTGCAGCTCTTTGCTCATATTTTTATTTATTTGCTTATTTCCACATGTTAATTTAAAATATACTTACTAGTATATTATGAAGAATCCCAATAAATAATGGAAACTACTACTTTGGAAATGGATATATTTTATGGTCTGAAATATGCATAGTACAGCTTTTGGAGGAAATGAGAATACTATCTTTTCTAGATAAAAAATAGTAGTCACATAAGTTAAGGTCTGGCTTACAGTATGATATAGCACCAGGTAGCATAATATGTCACAATAACAACACTGGGTACAATGTACCACTGAGCTATAAACTTTGAATTGTTTTATTGATAACTCAGCAAATGTAAGCATGAGTATCTGGTTATAATTTAACATGAACAATGTTTCTGCAGGCATTTTAACAGTGGAAATTTTTACTGTTAGTCAAATCTAGGTTTATGCAAGGCAGGTAAATATAAAACAACAATGATATGTTACTCCATAGTTTAGTGACTAATATATTAAAAATATTTTTCCAAATGCAAATAACTTTCATATTTATTATGGCAAAAGAGATGTAAATATTTGTCAATTTGAATTTAGTGAATGTTGTGTTTTACATGTGATTTCTTTCCCACTGTTCTGTACGTACATTGACTTTAACAAATTTAACTCTTCACCCTTAAATTATATATATTTTATTGAAATCGCTGAATTAATCAAAGAAAGCATGACATGGAACTTGGAGGCTTTATGAGTAGGAATATATAAGTACCAGTACAGTTCCTATACTCAATAGAAACTTATTTTATTTAAATTTCTCTTCTTCATTAATATTAAGTTTTTTATTTATTTCCTGCAATCTTTAAAAAAATGTTATTTACTGTCAACCCACAAATTGCCAGAGCGTATAAAAATTCTCCCCCTCATCTTCAAGATTAATACAAGTTTTAAAATTCTTGGATAGTCTGATTTAGTTTTTTTCATCTCTCAGCAAATATTTTATAAGTTTTAAATATTTTATTTTCCTTTCATTTGTCAATCTAGTCACAAACATATTGTATATGTTTTTCACTCTGATTACTATTATAGACATGGAAAACACAGCATCAACAAGAAAAATGCATTCCCTGTCCTCATGGGCCTTTCATTCCAATGCAACTAAATAAATAAATAATATAACCAAAGAGCACTATGTGCTTTGAAAAACCAAACAGAATTATTGGTCAATGAATGACAAGAGGCAAAACAACTTGGTTAAGAGATTGAAGGAGGGGCTCTTTTAGATGGTGGCAAGTCCTGTAATCTTATTGATAAACCATATAAAAATCTGGGGAATTACCATCAAGGTAAAAGAAACAACAAGGTATAATGCCTTGAGACTGGGAGTAAGTTTGATTTGGCAAAAGACAAGAAATTCAACCAGGTTTAATTTACATTACAGGATGGACTTTCTACATCTATCCTTGTCACCCTACATTCAGTTTATCAGACAGCAGTGTTTATTTATAAACTTCATCAGATGCTTCATTTGGCTAAAAAGGACTCCAGTGCCTTCTTTTGAAATGTCAAATAAATTTCAAATAATTTACCATAGCTTGCAAAGCCAAGTCAATCTCAATCCTGACTATTTGGTTATCATTTGTCATGAGTCTCCTCACTCAACAAGCTCCAACCACATTGACTTGATGGGGAAGGATAGAACATTAACACATGCACCAATTTATTGGTTTGCAGTTGGTAACAATTTTGATGACAGAGATGTTTTGGTGAAGATGACAGGAAGTGGTTAGATTTGGGATATAATCATAAAAGCGGCTGCTCTTTGAAGTTGCAACAGAGAGAGAAAAGCAAGGACGTGTTTAAGAAACTAGGTAAGAGGTGCAAGGTGACTAGGTGTGACCTGGGCAAAATTGGATCTATTATTGCTCATGCAACCCCTCCCAATATGAACTTTGTTCTCCATTATCAGAAAAGTCACTGATTTTGGAGTCTTTTCAGACTCTATTACATACACTCTTAGTATCTACTCGGTAATCTGATTTAGTTGATTATAAGGTCTTAATATTTTTGTGTCTGCTCTCCATACCAGAGTTATGTATTACCTACATTAATATTACCAGCTCTATATACACTGACTGTTTTTAATCCTCTCCTTAAAAAGTTCTTTCTAAAATGCAAATCCAACTATGCCATGTTCTTCATAAAATATTTTGTAACTTTTTGCTAACTTCAGTATCAAATATAAACTTTGTAAAATGGGATATATATGTGCTTCTATCATGAGGCTTCTGCTTCTACCTTTAACCTCTCTTTTACTATATCCTATTTAGCACTTCTTGCCTTAGCTATTCTAAAAATAGTTGTAGACCTCATCATAATTTTACCTATGCTATTTTTTTCTTGAATTTTGTCCTCCACCATTGGACATATTCACTTTTGAAGATTCATTTCAAGGCCCTTAGCCTAAAGAGGTTCATCTGCCTCTTATTGATCACACATTCCTTTGCAAACCCATTTGTCGTAGTACACTCTTGTTTCTCTTTAGCTTTTTTGATTGCAAGAAATTGAGGTCAATGGTGACAGGGATGCGTGTTACAAGAATACAGATGGTATAATTACAAAAAGGTAGTTCTCATGGGAGATTTGAAGACATAATTCACAGAAAGCCAGACCTGTGGAGATTAGCTCTATAGCTAGTTCTGGATTCAAGGTTACTATGGCAAGCTTAACAACATGAATTTGTGTCTATTTAGTCTCCCTTGCTCTGTATGACCCATTTCCACGCTAAAGATGTGTTTCTGTCCTTCAATTTTTTCAAAGTTTCTTTTTCTCCATAAGTTTATGTGCATAAAATTAATATGTCCTTCTCTAGTTCTAAAGTTTCCTGCATAATTGACAATATCTTTTATTTAGTTCAAATTTTGGAGAGTTAATTTGAATAACCCAGCTAATCTTGATATGAGCCATGTCACAAAGTCTATATTGCTCTTCACTTTGGATCTATAGCTACATGGTATAAATCAAGGCTTCCCAGGTTACATGGACTATGACTGAAACATTTTCATTATAAAGAAGGATGGATGAAATGAACACCAAACCAAAATATTTTATTCTCCAGTTATTATGCATGTTTTCACTTTTCTGACACTCCTAGTATCAGTTACAAAGATATTTGCTAAATGCGACCTCAACATCATATGTAATCACCATAATCACCCTCATACTTACTTCACAAAAAGTCTGATCAGAAATATAACCTGTTATGAAATCCAGAGGCAAGAAAGTGAAGCCTCTTTAAAGGGGCTTGCCAGTCTTAGAGTCCATAATTTCCAAGCTGTGCTAATTAATTTCCTATTTCAGTTGTAATTTCATGCTGATATGCATTCGAATTTGTGTGAATCATATTCAGTAAGCAGCTTAAGTTTAATATTGGGAAAAGGGCAGAAAAACTGCAATAGTAAGTCCCATTTATAAAAGGAATAAAAAAGATAAAATATGGTATAAAATATTAGTTCCTGTTTCTATCATTTATTTATTGCTGACTAAAAAATATCACACAACTTTTTGGACTAAAAGAATAGTCATTTATTTTATTCATGTATCTATTGTCTGGGCAGGGCTTGGGAAGAGTTCAGCAGAGAGCTTGTCAATTCAACTGGAGCTGAGGGATCTTTCAAATTGATTAACTCACACAAGTGGCAATTTAGTACTGACTATCAGCTGGCACCTCATCTGTACTGTCAGCCAGAACTCAAGTACACAACCTTTCCATGGAGTCTTTCTGCTTTTTCAACAAGCATCCCAAGAGACATGGTGGATGGGCTTGGCATTTTTATACAATACTAGAGGCCCAGTGCACAAATTAGTGCAGGGGTAGGGTCCCTAGGCCTGGCTGGTGAACAGGGCCAATCAGGGCCTTCTTGCTGCCAGCCAGGGCCTTCCTTCCCCACCTGCCGGCCAGGACCTCCCTTTGTTCCATGCCACCCCCTGGTGGTCAGTGCATGTCATAGTGAACAATCGTACAGTCGGTCTCCCAGTTGAACTCCTGCGGGGACAATTTGCATATTAGGCATAACACACACACACACACACACACACACACACACACACACACACACTAGAGGCCCAATGCATGAAATCTGTGCACAGGGGTGGGAGGTCTCTCAGCCCGGCCTGCACCCTCTCACAATCTGGGATCCCTCAGGGGATGTCCAACTGCTGGTTTAGGCCCAACCCCACAGGAATCTCTGCAGGATTGGGCCTAAATCGGTATTTGGACATCCTTCTCACAATCTGGGCCCACTGACTCACAACAGCTGGCCTGCCTGCCTGTCTGCCTGATCGCCACTAACCACTCATCTGCCTGTCTGATCACCCTAACCACTCGCATGCCTGTCTGATCGCCCCTAACCCTTCTGCCTGCCTGCTTGATTGCCCCTAACCACCTCTGCCTCGGCCCCCACTGCTGCGGCTTCATCCAGAAGGACGTCCAGATTGATGTCCAGAAGGTCGTTCGGCTGTCTGGTCTAATTTGCATATTATGCTTTTATTATTATAGATGCTGAGGCAGTCACAAAGAACCATTCAGTTTCAAGGAGAAAGGATATGGACCCCATAATAGATCACATTGTAGAAAGAACATATGGAATGGAGATTTGTTGGGGCCATGATTGGAAAACAAATTTTACTCTAATGGTTTTGACTACATATCGCACAGCCCCAAACATGCCACTGAAATTTCTCACTCTCATTCTGAGACAACCAACATTTGTTAGTGATAATGGATTTGATCAATTACTTCATCACATGGCAAATAATATTTTTCTCATTTTTTTTTCATCTATGGATAAATTGCTTAATACTCATGCCTAGAAACAGTTAGTGGAAAGAGTCTCAATTTACTCCTGATATGAATCACATACAGAATAAATATCATCAGGTTTAGAATATTTTGTCAACTCAACTTCTTCCCAAAGTAAATCCACATTCACTAGGATTATAAAGTCTTCCCATCCCTGTTTATTTGAATAATGACATAAGCAAGGATTCTTTTGCTTAACAGTTTCCCAGGCCAATTAACCATGCTTATCTATCACAGTCCTAAAAATATCAAAATGCAATTTAGGTACTAATAGGAAATAAGACCTCTTCCAAATGCAGGGAAACATGGCCCATTGTAGCTTCTCTAGCCAAACTCAATTGAATAACAAAGGAGCATTCAGAAACTTCTACACCACTCAAAGTCAAAGTCTTTACATAGACTTAGTTTAAATTTCTGTGAAAGAAAATTTTCTTGGGTATTATTTTTATTATCACATTTTGCATAAACTGTAGGTGCCTGTAAATGGAATGCTTTGGTGATGTATCAACTTCCTGATCAAATCACCATAACCAGGAAGTGGAAGGTCTGAGTCACATAGTAGGAAGTTTGACCACTGAAGCAGATGGAAATAGGATACAGGGTGGGGATGAAGCAGGAATAAGCAGTGTCCATTACAAAGGCATATAGGAGAGCAGGCATGAAGATAAACATATCCAGAATAATATAATGAAACTTGCACTTTCAATACCTGGTTTCTTATTGTATCACATCTCTTTTGCATTCAAGATATATGTGGTTCATACTCTTTGTAGTATGGCTGACACACAGTAATACTCCACTCATAATATCTATACTAATAAAAGGGTAATATGCTAATTAGACTGGGAGACCTTCCAGGAGACATCCCGTACGTCCTTCCGGACAAAACCATGGTGGCGGGGCTGAGGCAGAGGCGGTTAGTGGTGATCAGGCCAGGAGGGGAGGGCAGTTGGGGGTGATCAGGCTGGCAGAGGGGTCAGTTGGAGGTGAGCAGGCTGGCAGGGGGCCAGTTGGGGGTGATCAGGCTGGCAGGGGGGCAGGTGGGAGTGAGCAGGCTGGCAGGCAGAGTGTTATGGACGATCAGGCAGGTAGGCAGGCAGGTGAAGGTTAGGAGCCAGTGGTCCCGGATTGCGAGAGGGATGTCTGACTGCCGGTTTAGGCCCGATTCCACAGGCAATCGAACATCCCCTGAGGGATCCTAGATTGGAGAGGGTGCAGGCCAGGCTGAGGGACACCCCCACCCCATGCACCGGGCCATTAGTCTATATATAAAAGCTTAAGCCACCATCCAACCGTGCGACTGTCCAACTGCTAGCTATGCGCATTGACCACCAGGGGGCAGATGCTCAATGCAGGAGTTGCGGAGCTGCTGTGACTTGACAGCTAAGGTTCTCAGGTGACGCACTTAGGGTCTAGCCCATTACAGAGGTCATGAGTCTCGCCCTTACAGAAACTTTTCCATTTGATTAGCTAAATGATGAGAAGTGCAGGGCCTAGTGGCTGTGGCCCCTGATGTCTGGCGCTCGCACCGACCCATCTGCTTAATATTGATTTCCGGTGGAGGCAGCGAATTTTCCCGCTACCACTCTTGGCTGGGAAACTGGCTGCGGCTTCCCTCCTTCCAGGCAGACAGTTGCGTCAGCGGGCAACCTCTGGGGAGGGAAGGAGGTGAAGGAGCAGCTCAGGTGGGAAGAAGGAGGTTCCTGCTGCCACAGGACTCCACTGGGTGGAAGGGCCTGGGCAGGAGCTGGACATTGAGCAGGGTCCTGCCCTAGGCTAAGTAAATCATGTTTGCTAAATAATTGCATTTTGCAGCTAAATGCCCACAAGTCATCCGTTACCACCAAACTTAGGGTAAAGTGAGATGAAAGAAGTGAGACAGATACAGAGAGAAAGTGACATAATATTGGGAGAAGAGAGGAGAGAGCCCGATTCTGGGGTGCGTCACCCTCTCACAATCCGGGACCCCTTGGGGGATGTTGTAGAGCTGGTTTTGGCCTGATCCTCGCAGGCCAGGCCGAGGGACCCCACTGGTGCATGAATCCATGCACTGGGCCTCTAGTATAGTAATAAATGACAGAATGTAGGAACCATGCATTATAGTCTTTATTATGGCCACTATGGCACTGAGTGATTATTGTAAATTGAGCTATGGAAACTCTTATTTACAATAATATGAAACCATGATGTATCTGATGAAAAATCAGACAAATTTCAAGCACTGACTCCGGCACTTTGTTCACAATGGAAAAGAAATAATCTGTGAAGCAAATTGCTTGTAGTTTTAATGAACCAATTACTTAAATCTGTTGTATTAAACATATTATCAAGAGATATTTATGTTCTAATCTGCCTTTTAAAGAAAAATATTTCAAGTATAATACTTAATCAGGAGCCAGACACAATATCTTTCACTTAAGTTCATTCTTATGAATTAATAACATGGATTGTCCTGTGTAAAACCCTGAAAGACTAAAGTAGTAATTAAAAGTATTGGTAATAAGTTTTGAAAATATTCTGTTCAATTCATGCATGTACCATACTTTAAACATTTTAAAACATATCACATAGTTATTTTAGTTATATACAAAGATAGGGGACAAAGAAAAGTGACAAATGTAGGGTGATCAAGACAAAATGATATGGCTGAGTTAGCAGTATTTCTTTTGTATAGCTAGGTCCTAAACTAATTCAGAATGCAATGGAACAACACAAAAAGTTCCTGACAAAATGATGCACAAAACACCACACATTATTCTCTGTTATTTTTCTTTAAATATGTTTCTCTATGTAGAACAAAAAATGGCCATTGAATACAAAACATAGTAACAGAAGAATAATTCACATTAATGTTTCATATAAAGATTGGAATGCTGTCCAAAATTAGAATCTACACAGTTGAATGGTGCACATGAGCTAGAAATCCTGACCCGCAGCATTATAATTGCAGACACAACAGGAGAGACGCACTTCGGGGAGAAGGCTTGAGCAGCTTTATCATGACAGTTACTGTTTTGCAGACATTGCTCTTCCAATGAAAGGTCACTATAGCAACATACTATTTCCACTGATACAAAACACTCGTGGGTCCCGGGATCATCTAATTCTGGTCATAACTACTGTCTATCTGGTAGCCTGACAGGAATTTGTCATCTTCTGCTGGGGACCTTCTCTCATGGTGACGTGATACCTTGTGTTTGAGTGGCTATAGCACATGAACTGTTGACTGCCAGGTAAGCCTGTGAATGTGACCATTCTACTTGTATTGTCATCCCTGGAAAAACATGGAGAAGGGAAAACACTTGCCCTCCTGCAGGGAGCTTGAGATTAATCCATTAAATTTACTATAGCCAAACCGCATTGTGTAGCATCATTACAGACCCCTATGTGAATTTTCATATGTTTAATGCAAATCTGTGAGAGCCAACAATTCAACATAGAAATGTCTATTTACCAAACCTTATCTGAGGTTTCCATCTCAGTGCTTTCAGGCATTGAAAAATACATATGTATAAATGTACACACATGTACTTATGTGTGTGAATTTAAGAGAATATATATTTAATTTTACCTTATATATATGTCCTAATGTAGAGGGTGGGACAAAGGTAGGTTTACAGTTGTATGTGAAATGCAGAGTTTATTCTTGTATTTTATTTATTGATTATTGTATTATTTTTCATATGAACAACAGTAAAACTACTTTTGCTAAACCCTACGTGCACACTTTAGAGAATCCAGTTAATCTGTAGCAGAAGTTCACGTTTATAGAAACTGTGAGATACTAAATATGTGTTGTTTTAAAACATTAAATTTGTGGTAATGTGTTATGCAGCATAGAAATTAATGTACTCATGCATTAATGTGCCTGCAGCTTAAGTAGACGCTTCACTACAGTTGAAACTTAAAAAATCAGTCAAGATTTAAAAGCTGTGGTTGTAAAGAAGGATTGTAAATCAGAATCATTTGTTAAGTTATAAATAAGTTAGAATAATAATTAAAACTGATTCACAACCACTTAATATTTTGGGCCACTAAATGAGTATCTCCATGTTATAAATTTTTAGACACACTGGGGAGCAAACAAGTGAGAACTGGTGTCTTTCCTCAACAAGAAGTAGCCCGCTTTAGGACTGAAAAAGCAAATCTGATGGATTTCCTTAATTAACAGCCACTACTTTAATGGTCTCTAGTGCCTGCAAGGCAAAATGTGGTCTGATATTCAAGTGTATTCACAGTGTGACTCCACTTACCTTCCTAACATCTTGCCCTACATCTGAGATATACTAAACCTTCAGCTCTCTAAACAGCAAATGAAACTTAATGCTATTTGGTCTACAATTTACTTGCAATGCCCTTGTTTACTTTGCCCACTAGCCAGATTTTGCCTTCAAGCATGAATCCCTAGGTAGATATTATAGGCACTTCTTTCATGCTATAGTTATGCTATGAATTCATACTTCTTTTAGCACCAAGAATATTTTTCATTAGACAATATTTTGAGGTCATGGTTAATGTCTCATTCATCAGTATATAGCCAGTGCTTAGCAGATATCTCTATCTCTCTGTCTATCAACTATCTAACTATCTATCTAATCTATCTATAATGTTATAGAGTAAACATCAATGTGGTAAGCACTCTCCATAGATGTAAGAATGTATTTAATTTTAAAATGTCATCACAAAAATAATTAGTACTTCTGATAAAGCTCTTATTCCATAACTAGAGGCCCAGTGCATGGATTCGTGCACCAGTGGGGTCCCTTGGCCTGGCCTACAGGGATCGGGCCGAAACCAGCTCTCCGACATCTCCTGAGGGGTCCTGGATTTCAAGAGGGTGCAGGCCAGGCCCAGGGACCCCACCGGTGCATGATTGGGGCTGGGGAGGGACCATGGGAGGGTTCCAGGGCATGTCTGGCCCATCTCTCCCAGTCCTGATCAGGGCCAATTGGGGCCAATCAGCACCATCTTGCCCAGTCGATAGAAATATCTCCTAATAGTTCTGTTTCTCTGAAGAACTCTAATACAGTAATAAATTTTAATTGATGATGGCTTAATATTTACCCTGTCCTAACAAGTTTCAACACACAGAACAGTTAAATGTCTTCCTAATCCCTTTATTTTAATCTTAAATAGTATTTTTGATCTTAAGATTTATTGTTTTGATTTTTTTTTTAAAAATCACTTTTGTTAGTAAAATCAAAGTCAAAATTTCAGATTTATAAAATCTGTTGTAGTGAAAAGAGTAAACACACAAAGCAAAAGATAAATATTCTTAACAACTTTACTTATACATTTATGTTATTGTGTAAATTCAAGCATTGGATTGGATAGAAGATTAGATAGTTTAAAGATGTCATAATGAGATAAATTGCTTTTAAAAAGGTTTTTGGTTGTTACATGAGCAGGGGCTTTTTTATGCCATTGCAATGTGTTCTTTGGCAGAATACTTACATGAAATGAAAGGAAATGAATTATTGCTTTTAATAGATAAATGTCTGTAGAAATACTCAGAGGTAGGCAGAGTAATGCTCTCACCTCCCTCCCCCCAAATATGTCTACCTTCCAATCACCAAAATTTTTCAATATGTTACCTTCTATGGTAAAATTAATGTTGCAATTGTGTTTATATTAAGGCTCTTGAGATGCAGAGATTAGCCTTGGCCCTTATATAATCACATGAATTCTTAACAATGGAGAAACTCTCCCATCTGTGATCAGAGAGATGCAATTGTCGAAGAATGATTGAACAAATGCAAAGGCATTAGCTTTGGAGATGAAGAAAGTTGACCATGGCCCAAGAAATATGGCCTCTACAATCTGGAATGTCCTAGTATGAGCAAACATTGCAGAGCCTCTAAAACATAATGTGCCAACACCTTAGTTTTAGCCCAGTGAGGCCCATGTTAGACTTTTAACCCACAGAAATACAGAATAATAAATGTGTGTTGTTTTAAGCCACTAAATTTGTGATGTATTATGATAGCATCATTAGAAACTAATACAGAAATTTTCAAAGTAATTCTGATAATGGAGACATAGCCATAAAGTTATAAATGCAAAAGAAAGAAAAAGCATGGTTAATGCTGACAGTCTTTTCCATTCTTCAGTCATTCATAGACTCCTTTGCACCTAGTATTTTATACTAATCCTTATTACTTACTTGTTTTACCTATCAAGTTACTGCAGGAAATGAAGTTTTCAATGTGTGCTACAGCATTGGAAGTAGCATCCAAGACCAGGCATACAGGGTATTGGCTCATTTAAAGAGAAAACTGCCAATACATTTTTTTTGGTGATTTTTGTTTTCTAACTACTTAATACTAAATGCTATTACTGGTCAGGAAATTTCAAAATTTATGGCAACCTAACACAAATATACTTAATAAACAATTGTGTCAGATGTATCAGGAATAGTCGTTCAGGTATACATATCAGAGTTTAAAGGGACACTATATAAAATTATGTCATTTACCATCTTGTGTTATTTGATAAATAATTGAATTGATGAAACCCCCCCAAATAATTGTTATACAAAGGTCATCTCAAGGTAAAAATGTCCCTATGTAATTTAGAAGTTTCAAATTAGCTGATTAGGGAACTTTAACTTCTGGCCACGAGAAAATAACAAAGAAAGGATTTGCTCTGTCATCAAAAAACATAAAAATCAGAACAAAATATAGAAAAAGGTGTTTTGTTTTGTTTTTTAAAAATTGGGCATTAGGCAATAAATGATAGCAACCCATGAGATATGGGAAAGACCAGAAGAGCACTGCAAATGTCCTAAGTTACTGCCTTAGCAGGTCTGGTTCACAGCCAGGAATCTTGTGCATTGGCACAAAGTCCAGAGTGCAACTTGATGGGATGCCTACTGTCACTGTCTTGAAATTCTTCATAATACCTGAATGAAGTATCTTGCATCTTCCTTTTGCAGTGAGTCTGCAAATTAATTAGCTGGTTTAGGTTGTGAGACTTTCTACATCACAGTACAGAATGGGGAATTCCAGGTGGAGTCTTGGATTCCCTGAGTTGTGAATATAGAGCTGGGAGTGCAGGGAGGCAGACACAGGTAGAATTGAAAAGACGGAGTACCAGAGAGGAGAGATCCTCACAGATAGAGAGCTCCAGAAAACTGTAGATGTTCTCCTTTGAGTATTTAGCAGACAGGTGAGAAAACTACAGGAGGCTCTGGAAAAAGAAATCTGAAAGGATCAGAGGAAATGGTGATCTTATTTCACACCTGGGTGAAAATTGTGACAGCTCCCACCAGCCAAAGTTAAAATCCTCATAACTCATGAGGCATTGGATGGAATCCTCCCATAAATGGGGCTTTGGTCCAAACTAAAAAAATTTAAAAGCAAATTCCAAAAGAATAGACTATTTTCAAGTGACTTCAGGGCATCTCAGAATGAAACACAAAAATTTCAGCATCCAGAAAAGTAAACTTCATAGTGTCTGCTATTCAATTAAAAAGTACTAGGCATGCAGAGACATAGGGTAATTCTATCCACAATGAAGAAAACAATCTATCGATGGAAACTTACACAGGATTGACACATATGCTATAATTAGCAGACAGGGACATTACATACAGTTATAACTGTATTTTGGACATTCAAGCAGGTAGAGCAAAGAATTAAGATTTTTTAAGAGACATAGATGGTATAAAAGAGGCACAAACCAAACTTTATGTGCTGAAAATTATAATGTTAAAGATGAAAAATACAGTGGATGAGATTATCATCAGGTTAAACATTTCAGAAAAGAAGGATTAGTGATTAGAAGCATAGCAAGAAAAACAAAACACTAAGACAAAAAAATCTATATATGTAAAAGCCCAGCTGAACGGTAGAATGAACAGAACAACCTGTTGCTATGATGAGCACTGTGACGGCCAACTGGCCCCATCTGGGCCCTCATTGGCCACCCCCAACCTCCCACAGCCCCTCCCTCCATCAGGTCCCTCATCCTGTTTGGGGGTGGGTCCTATGGCCAACCACCATGGCCCCTCCCCCTGCCATCTGGGCCCCCCCTAGTCCTTGATCTCCAGCCAGGCGAAGGGACCCCACCCGTGCATGAATTCGTGCACTGAGCCCCTAGTTGCAATATAAGAAACAGAGATGTTTGATAACTTCTAGGGATCAGCTATGCATGCAACTAAATTCATTAAAGGAAAGGAAAAGTAGAAAAAATATTCAATTGTGTTTCACAATGCAAATGAAAGCTTCACAGGGAAGTAATATGTGTTAATTCTACTGACAATTCATGGTCCCACAAGTGGACTAGTAAGGGTATTATGTTTCAAAAGGACTGGTAAGGTTGAGCAAACAAGATAATGACTACCACACATGACAATCTTTGTTATCATGTGTTAGGTCCAAATCAAATTTTCACAGTGCATTATTAGGAAGTTAGAATAACACTAGCTGCTATAAAAAATAAATTCTACAATTTCCATAGCTTAACATGATCTGACATATTGTTCTATCACATAAAACTCTGTTTCAGGTATGCTTTCATTTAACTGTTTTTGTTTGTTTGTTTGTTTGTTTGTTTGTTTTTACACTTGGAAATTCAGGGATTTAAAATATTTTCTTTTTGCACATACATATTTTCCTTGGGTCTCAGATTATTTTTCATTCAGACTTAAGAAAAAGAGAGAATGGAAAAGGCATTCATCCTTCCTAATTCACTTGGCCTGGAAATAACACACTGAATTTCCAATTATACTCTACTGGGTATGGCTCCAACTTATTGCCAGGGGATTGGAAAGTAGTTTTCACATGAAAGTTTTGTAGGGATTGCAAATTTTTGTTAGACAGCTACCTTTTTATATAATCAGAAACTAGTCTGGCCAGTGTAGCTTGTGGTTGAGCATTGACCTATGAACCAGGAGATCTTGGTTCGATTCCTGGTCAGGGCACATGCCCAGGTTGTGGGCTCAATCCCCAGTATGGGGCATGCAGGAGGGAGCCAATCAGTGATTCTCTCTCATAACCGATATTTCTATATCTCTCTCCCTTCCTCTCTGAAATCAATAAAAATATATTTTAAAAAAATAAATAAAAAACTAAAGGAATTATTTCTTGAAAGACACCCAGATACAATAGTTACACTTCCAACTCAGAGGAAAGATTGGATCACCACAATACAAGAAGTTTAAAAATGGAGCTGAAATTTCTTAATAAATGTCATTCTATTTCTATTTCCCCTTTCTGTATTTCTTTCTTTGGCAACATTTTCAACTCTGACTTCAGATCATCAATTACACTTAATCGGGAAACTGGTTTTTCAAAGTCCAAGTCTTAAAAATTGATAATTCAGTACACCAGAAAAGGATGTACTTGTTCTTATTCTTATTTCAAATTACAAGTCTCTATTTTATTGAATAATTTTTTAGGTTAATTTATTGTTCCACTTATTCCTGTATTCATTGGTTGATTCTTGTATGTGCCCCGATGGAATCAAACCCCCAATATTGACCTATTAGGACAACACCCTATCCAACTGAGCTACTGAGACAGGGCAAATTACAAAAGTCTTGGGGAACAGCTTTAATTGGTCCATTAGGATCAGGTAATTACTGCTAGATCACAATTAGACCAAAAGAACAAAGCACATAAGAAGATGTGAGCTCTCTTATGAAATATACATAGAGTGCTTAAACAGTGATGTTTCCAGAAGGAAGAAAAGAGTTCATGGTCAGAGCACATAATAGAAAATAACCTTTCTGTGTTGATCCTTTCTCTCTCTTTTAAATGATTTCTCCCACTAAGAAATTTCTAATCTCTACCAACCCCCAATAGCCAACCATTCCCAGTTATGCAATTCCATAGTTGAGCAAGTTTTCTTTCAAGCTCTCTACCCCAACCTCCTCATTGATCTGTCATTACAGATGATCCAGCCACCCCTTAACATAAATAATTAAGGATATTGGGCATCATTCCAGCTTCCTGCTATTTTAGCTGACACTGTATTTATATCGAACCCATGTATTACCTCATTTTCTTAAGTTTCAGAAACTGAGGCATATCTTCTTACTAGAGGCCCGGTGCCGAAATTCATGCACGGGGGGTGTGTCCGTCAGCCCAGCCTGCACCCTCTCCAATCTGGGACCCCTTGAGGGATCAGGCCTAAACGGGCAGTCGGACATCACTCTCACAATCCAGGACTGCTGGCTCCCAACTGCTCGCCTGCCTGCCTTCCTGATTTCCCCTAAGCGCTTCTGCCTGCCAGCCTGATCACCCCCTAACCACTCCCCTGCCAGCCTGATTGCCACTAACTGCCCTCCCCTGCAGGCCTGGTCACCCCTAACTGCCCTCTCCTGCAGTCCTGGGTCCCCCACAACTGCCCTTCCCTGCAGACCCAGTCTCCCCCAACTTCCCTCCTCTGCTGGCCTGGTCCCTCCCAACTGCCCTCCCCTGCTGGCCATCTTGTGCCAGCCATCTTGTGTCCACATGGGGGCAGCCATCTTGTGTGTTGGAGTGATGGTCAATTTGCATATTACTCTTTTATTAGATAGCATAGAGGCCTGGTACACAGGTGGGGGCCAGCTGATTTGCCCTGAAGGGTGTCTCGGATCAGGGTGGGGGTTCCCTTGGGGCATGGGGCGGCCTGGGTGAGAGGCCTGTGGTGGTTTGCAGGCCAGCCATGCCCCCCGGCAACACAAGCAGAGGCCCTGGTATCTGGGCTTTATTTATCTTCTATAATTGAAACTTTGTAGCCTTGAGCAGTGCCAAGCCTCCTGCTTGCTCCGTGGCTACAGCCATTTGGGTTGGGATTTATTTATCTTCTATAATTGAAACTTTGTAGCCTTGAGCAGAAGAAGCTTGGCTTCCTCCATCACCGGGGGCAACCCTAGCCTCCTGCTCTCTCCAGCTCCGTGGCTGCTGCCATTTTTGTTGGAATTTATTTATCTTCTGTAACCTAGAGTGGAAGCCTAGGCTGGCCAGGGTATGCGGAAAGCTTGGCTTCCTCCATTACCGGGGAAACCCAAGCCCCCTGCTCGCTCTGTGGCCACAGCCATCTTGGTTGGGTTAATTTGCATACTCACTCCTGATTGGCTGGTGGGTGGGGCTTGTGGGTGTAGCAGAGTGATGGTTGATTTGCATATTACTCTTTTATTATATCGGATATGAAGTTTAGTATCTCCACTTACACTCTTCTTTTTAAAAGCCCTCATTGTCTCTAGGTTATTCAGTCTACTCTTATCTCATTACTTTTCTTATATTTTCAAATTATGTTTCTCTCTACATTACTTTTGACACAGCCTTATCCACATTACATATCTGTTTTCTATTGAAGAAATGGCACTTTTATCTATAATAATGGTGGATACCCAACTTGGCTGCACGTTAGACTCACCAGGAGATTACTGTTTCTACCAAAATCTTCTGAATTAATTATATCTATACTAATAAAAGGGTGATATGCTAATTAGGCTGGATAGACTGGACATCCTTCCTGACAAAGCTGGGGGCATGGATGGTCTGCAAACCACCCGAGGCCCCTCACCCAGGCCAGCCCTGCCCCCCTGCAGGAACCCGCCACCCCGATCAGGGATGTGTCCAGCCGGCAAACCACCTGTGGTCCCTCGCCCAGGCTGGCCCCACCCCCCAGCAGGGACCCCCACCCCGATCGGGGGCGTGGTCGGCCTGCAAACCCTGTAGCTCCTTGCCCTGGCTGGCCCCACCCCCCAGCAGGAACCCTCCACCCCTATCCAGGGCCCCCTTCAGGGCAGGCCAGCCGGCTCCCACCTGTGCACCAGGCCTCTATCCTTTATAATAAAAGGCAATATGCAAGTTGACCCTAACAGCAGAACGACTGCTGGACCAATCACTATGAGGTGTACTGATCACCTCTTGGTCTCTTTCCCCGGCTGCAGGCTCCAATCGCCTGATGGCTACCCACAGCAGGGGCGGGTCAGGCAAGCAGGCAGGAACAGCTGACCTCTCCGTCCCTTCCCCTGCTGTCAGGCACCAATCACCTGATGGCGAACGGGGAACCAGTGGTGGGTAGTGGCGGGGGTGCGGGGCCAGTGTAGCTGGGGAAGATGGCCCTGATCGCAGGCCAGGCTGTACCTGCACACAAATTTCATGCTCTGGGCCACTAATATATATATTAGAGGCTCAGCGCATGAAATTTGTGTGCATATATATATTAGTGGCCTGGTCCACGAAATTCGTGCATGGGTGGGGGTCCCTCAGCCCGGCCTGCATCCTCTCCAATCTGGGACCCCTCGAGGGATGTCCCACAGGTATCAGGCCTAAACCGGCAGTTGGACAACCCCCTTGCAATCCAGGACTGCTGGCTCCTAACCGCTCACCTGCCTGCCTGCTTGGTCGCCCCTAACCACTCTGCATGCTGACCTGCTTACCCCCAACTGCTGCCCCCCATCCTGGCCTGATCACCCCTAAATGCCTCTGCCTCAGCCCTGCCACCATGTCTTTGTCCGGAAGGTCTCATGGTCTAATTAGCATATTACCCTTTTATTAACCCTTTGCACTCTGATGTCGAGAGTGACTCGACACGGTTAGCAGTAGAATAAAGAAATCAAAAAAAGCAAGCGAGTGCAAAGGGTTCATATAGATATTATATAGTAAATTGTCAACAGACTAAAGCCACAGAGCAGATAATATTTTACACCTTCTCAAAAACATTTAGACATTCACTCTTGGGTTCAACATAAAGTCCCAATGCTTCAGTTGGATTTATAATTTATAATCTGGTACCTGCCTTCCTCTTCAGTCACCTATAGGACTTTCTCTGCATCCCACACTTTACCAACATGAACCCTGTGCTCTCTCTGGTTTATGTAACCCTACATGGACTTCAACATTTAGCTAAAATTCCTCTATTAAATTTTTCAATGTTTCCTTTTTATTTTTATTGATTTCAGAGAAGAAGGGAGAGGGAGAGAGATATATAAACATCAGTCAGTGATGAGAGATAATCATTGATCAACTGACTCCTGCACATCCCCTACTAGTGATGGAGCCTGCAACCTGGGCATGTGCCCTTGACCGGAATCTAACACAGGACCCTTCAGTCAACAGGCTGATGCTCTAGCCACTGAACAAAACCAGCTAGGGTGAACTTTTCAACATTTCAACTCCCCACTGCACACTCCAACTGAAGTAAAATTGTTATGCTCTGCTTTTATGCCATGAATTAACTTTTTGTCTTTTTGCATAAGATCTATAAGCATTGCTATATTATCTGTTTATAGCTTTAGTTTAATCTCTAGATCTTAAGCCTCTTAAAGTCAGAGACCACATATTATTCATCACTGTATTACATTTGTGTCCATAATACTGGATGAATAGATATTGTGCCTTCCAAAATATTAATTCCATTTTAACAAGAGAAAATAAAATAGTGGAAAGTAATAACTTTCTGATGATGAAATTTCAGACTTGAGGAGATATTTTGTCAATGATACCCTCAAATTTGATGATAATTTGCCTTTAAGTATAAGTGGCACCTGCACTTCCAACAATTTGGCCACTTTGTAACCTTTATAAGATTTCTTCACATATTTGATCCAGGACAGTAGTACCTAAAGTGTGATCCCTGGAACAACAACATTGTCATCTGGCAATTTGTTAGAAACACCTTTTTTTGGGCCTCTGCCAGTGGCACTAAATCAGAAACTCTGGGAGAGGACCCAGCAACTCATGTTTCAACTAGTCCTTTAGATATTTCTAATGTTCTAAAATTTGAGAACCACTGTAAAGGTCAGAAAAAGAGCTATTATTTGCTGCCCGACTAATTTTTCCCCTTTTCGTCATGTGTGGTTCCTGGGAGAGCAAGTTGTGAATGGAAATTATAGCCAGCATGCATCATCTGGGTAGCATGAGCAAGTGGCTTAATCTTTCAAACCTAAATTTTCTCATTTATGTAATGGGATAAAATTATATATTATTATAACATATTATCTGCCTTAAGAGTTGCTGTGGTTATTAAATGAGTTAATATATAGAAAATTTCTAACACAATTCATGAGAAAATAGCACAGGGCTTGCTCAAAAGGCTTAGGAGCTTTGTTTCCTTTTGCTACTATTGCTGCTATCTTTGCTATTACTATTATTGCTATATTATTATGTTTAAAAACACTGCTGCCATTACTGTTACTTTTATAGGTATTTTTAAAAATGCTGTGAAGTGATATATTTATTTTTATATTAAAGAGGAAGTAACAGGGTGGAAGAGGTAGATTAATAAAATCACACAGCTATTACAAAGAAGTGAAATCAGAATTAAACTATAAGTCAGTCTATGGCTTATTGATGTTTTTCTTTTGAAATTTGTAGGTATGAATGTCAACCTAAGTTTAAGTGTGCAAAAGAAATAACTTTTTTTTTACAGTTATTCAACTTGATTTCTATTTTGAGTGCCCATCACACTGGGGTTGAAGACTTTCCTTCACTTGTTCTGGGGTCCTTCCCCAGTGCCGGGGATGTTATTGGGATCACTTAGCCCTGAAGTAATCTCTTGATATGGGAATCCTGTGATTGTCTTCATTATGTCTGCTTTTTAGTCACAAATACATCCATTCAGGTTTTCTTCTTTAAAAAAATTTTTTTTTTTCTGTTGATTTCAGAGAACAAGGGAGAGGGAGAGGTTAGAAACATCAATGAATGATGAGAGAGAATCATTGATTAGCTGCCTCCTGCACTGGGGATCGAGTCTACAACCTGGGCATGTGCCCTGACTGGAAATTGAATGGCGACCTCTTGGTTCATAGGTCAGTACAACCACTGAGCCACACTGGCCGGGCCCATTCAGGTTTTCATTGAAACAGTTCCCTTTCCTATCTGCTGACTTCATTCAGACACTATTATTCTTGCTGCTACTTTCACACCAATCCTAAAGTCATGGGCATCTTCTTTGGTTTCTTTATCACATTGGGGATGGATTTTTCTGGAAGGTTATCTGTGGCCCTTATCTGCTTAATGCTGGAAATATTAGTTCCCAGATATGGTGAACCCAGAATAGCCTACATACTTTGGGGTGACAGAGAGTAAACTACAGGGAAAACAAAATTTATACCAATATTTATTATTCACACAAAAAATACAGTCACTTTAAAAGCATAGCATCTTTTCTGTAATCTTGCAAGGCTTAAATCACATGTCCTTCTCAAATCACCTTCAGTCTGCAATCACCCAAGCCCTTCAGCTTTCCTTCACAAAAGAAATGAATAAGTAACCCTTCAGCTGATAAGGTAATTCAATTTACTGGAACATGAACTAGACACAATTCTAATTTCTATAATGTGAGGCACCAATGAGAAAAGTTTATATGCACTACAACACACATTAAAGCGTTTTACCCTGAAGAAAGACAAGGAGAAACATATGTTATTCATAATGGTAGTGATTAAATCTCAAGTACATAGGGGGGAGAAAAACATTAAACATTCTTGCAAAATGGAATAAAAGGATATTATTAATTAGGGGGGATACAGGTTTAACAAGAAAATGTGAGTTTAAATTGCTCATCTTATTCCAAATAGCAGAAATAAGTTCAAATCGCCATCAAGCCTAAGTCTCAGCTCTTAGGAAGAATTGACTCATAACACGGTGATTGGCTTTGGGTCCCTACACATTCACCAAATACGCATACACACATCACACACACACACACATACTTTCATTTTTGATATATGATTGTAATAAACATTATACCATAGACAGTTTTGATGATATAAGCTTATTTATTGCACCAAATAAGACGTATATTTATTTCTAATTTATCTTAATAATGAAGCTATTTTCGTCATCTATGTAAATGAAGTGGTAGTTTATCAGGTTGAACTAGCAGCCTTCTTGATCTGAAACTCAAATACATTATCCCAGTGTTCAACTAACTCATGAGATTGTTACTGACCACAAAAGAAATTAAAAAAAAACAACACATTTACAGAATACATGTTTAATGAATATTTATGTTTTTAAATGAATAAATTTTTAAATGGTGAGGAAGCAAAAGGGAGATAAAAGGAGCAAAATATGGAAATGAAGGAAAGCGAAGGAGAGAGGAAATGAAAAAAGAGAAAAAAAGAAGAAAAAAAAAAAGACTTTCCAAACATTCTAGTGATGAGCATGCAAAACTCCTCCTTGATTCTTATTATTCTTATTATTACCGATAGTTATTTCTTCCGTCAACCCAAACATAATTTGTACTGTGTATCAGCCCCCTTTTCACAGTAGATATGGAGAATCCTGTTTCTTTCAATAGTACCATATTCTTCCATTTAGTTAATTCCAAAAGCTATTTTTAAAAACTCACTTTCTTTTGACACAAATTTTAACAGCTTCTGCTGAATGATTGATACATTTTGTAAAGCATCCATGTTTCCTTTAAATGCCTGCTTCTACCAGCATGTTTACATTGGTAGAATGACCGCTTTTACCAATGATTTCTAGGCACTAGGCCTTCCCTGTACACCTGCTCAAAAGGCACTTAAAAACTATCAGATTAATTCCCTAAATACTACTTGCTTACTATCACTCCTTTCAACCATTCTTCCATTTTCTACAATATCGCATCCAAATTGTACCCTCACACCATTAGCAATCTACTCCTCAACTGTATTTCCAAATCCATCTCCCACAGTTCCTAGACATAAAAATCCTTATCTCTACCAGGTTGGCCCCTAAATACTACTTTCACATTCCTATTTTGTCATCTTTATTTCTGGTGTGCCCTTTCCTCTCACCTTCACTTTATAAAAATTACTTCTTATCCAAAGTTTACCAATCCCCATTTCTGTTGCCACATCTCCCTTGCTAGCCTAGCCCACGGTGCTCTCTGGCTCAGTTGCATGCTGACCACAGCTGTTGTCAGTACATTTATCTAGCACAGGCCATGCCAAGCAGTGTTCACTGTAGTTAACATTTCACAGGAGATAACCACCTCCTTATTTTTTAAAATATATTTTTATTGATTTCAGAAAGGGATGAAGAGGGAGAGAGAGAGAGGAGTATCAGTGAGGAGAGAGAACCATTAATCAGCTGCCTCCTGCACGCCCCACACTGGAGATTGAACCTGCAACCCAGGCATGTGTCCTGACTGGGAATCAAACCGTGACTTCCTGGTTTATAGGTCTATGCTCAATCACTGAGTCACACCAGCCAAGCACCACCTCCTTATTATCGGTAATCATGGCAAACAGGTTTGGGTTTTGGCAGGCAGGAAGGCAGTATGGCATCATGGTTAAGAGAATGGATACTGAAACCAAACCAAATTGTACGTGTTATACTATCTTGGAAAGTTACTTAGCAACTCTAAGTCTCAGGTTTGTTCATCTATCAAATGGAGATAATGACCAGATAGCTATGATGGGCATTGGTGTTTGAAGCATTTGTACATCAGATGGTGATTTTTAAAGGTCTTGTTAATCATAATTATACTTAGTTTATAATATTTCTATATTGACTGATTTACACATCAACTTTGTTTTCCCCCTCATGTGATGTAGTAATAATTTATAGTTTGTGGTACTCTATAATTTATAAATTGCATTCATGTAATTTGTACTATGCAAGGCTCTATCCATAAGAAAAGAGAATTAACATTCTAGTTCTTGTCCAAAATGTAAAATCACAACGCAATCAAAAGACAAATCTACTTCTAAAAGCCAACTAAGTCTCGGTCAAACCAGGAACAGTCAGTCCTGTGGTATACCATTCCACTCTGGAACCAAACCACCCTGCTCAGTGTGCCAGTTGTTGTAAAATGTCAGTGTTATTATTATTCAGGTATGATGAGGCCAACAGATCAGGAGAGAATTATCACTGAAAACTAGTTTGTTAGCCACAGTTCCCAAGATGAGGAGACCTGCCATACCACGTGGGGAAGATCCAGGATCAGTAAGGAGGCAGAAGGGATGGGAGAACCCATGGCAAGGCCCTTTGTTGTGCTTCCCTAGGGAAGGAATGGGTGAGTTAGAGTAAGTTGGCTTAGACTGACTAGTTTGAATAATGTCTGTGGGCTCTGGGCTATACAGATTGTCCCAAGTTGTGTAGTACCTGGCCCAGGAGGGAGATGATGGAAGGGAAATGTTAAGCAGGTGTGGGGAGGGAGGTATGGGTTATGAATTCGTTTTCATGTGAATGATGCACTCTTGGTAAGTCATTTATTATTTCTAGGAAATACTAGCTAAGCCTGGGCTGGGAAGTCCCTCCCTGATCAGTGCCAGGCTCCAGATGTCAGAGCATCAATAATATAAAAATATATATGTATTTGAAGTTATAGATGAAACCTAAGGTGTTGTTCACAGATTATTCCATTGTAAATGATTTTTTAAATCTTTGCAATCACTAAGTGATTTGTAAAGTGATACCTTGAGATGCTGTGAATTTCTTATAAATATCCTGTTCTCCAAAGGAATTATACGCATTTTGCTTCATTGATGAGTATTGCATCATGGTGGTGAGGCAGTGTGACCTTGCCAATTCTATCGCTCTTCTTCTGCATAGTAGCTTTCATTGTTTAGTGAAGAGGTCTCTCTTTACCCTCCTTTCTTTGTTAAAGCATTATAATGGATCCTTGGAAACTTTTGCTATTCAAATGTTTAAAATCTATTACCATTAATTACTTTTAAATTTCTTTCTTTCTGTATATTTTTTAATACACAATCTATCCTATATTTGGCCCATGGAAACACATATTAAAGAGATTCTTGCCATTTTCACACACATCAGAATTTGAACCATTTCTTGCTTTTTGGAACAACATATTGCATACTTATCTTCTACTTTACAGTATGTTGTTCCAAAGGCAAATATGGAATGGCTTTTCTATAAGGAATGTTGGTGCCTTTTATTGGGAACCCATCATTACTTTATTTTTAACATAGAAAAAAACAAACAAACAAACAGAATAATAGTTTTTGCCTTGCAGGGAATATTTGTTAAGAAAAAGCTATATTGAAAATATTAATAATAATCTTAACATTAGAAAAATTCTGGAATGGCCAAATAATCATTATCAATATAATATATACCTCTAAATCTATACTAATAAAAGCCTAGGTGGCCATCATGCCCTCACGCCCTCACATCATCACAAGATGGCCCCCCCATGTCGTCACAAGATGGCCGCCCTCATGTTGTCATAAGATGGCTGCCCCACATCGTCACAAGATGGACACCCCCACATCATCACAAGGGCAGTTGTGGGCTATCAGGCCAGCAGGGGAGGGCAGTTGGAGGCGAGATCAGGCAGGTAGGGGAGGGCAGTTGGGAGTGACCAGGCCTGCAGGGGAGGGTAGTTGGGGGGGGACCAAGCCTGCAGGCGAGGGCAGTTGGGGGTGATCAGGCTGGCAGAGGAGGGCAGTTGGGGCTGACAGGTTGGCAGTGGAGGGCATTTGTGGGCAACCGGGCCAGCAAGGGAGGGCAGTTGGGGGCAATCGGGCCATCAGGCGAGCAGTTAGGCGTCGATCAGGCTGGTAGGGGAGCAGTTAGGGGGTGATCAGGCTGGCAGGCAGAAGTGGTTAGGGGCGATCAGGCAAGCAGGCAGGTGAGCAGTTAGGAGCCAGTGGTCCCGGATTGCGAGAGAGATGTCCGACTGCCTTTGGGATCGGGCCTAAACTGGCAGTCAGATATCCCCTGAGGGGTCCCAGATTGGAGAGGATGGAGGCTGGGCTGAGGGACATCCCCCAGTGCACAAATTTTGTGCACCAGGCCTCTAGTTACTTAATAATTTTCTAAGCAGTCACTGCTTTATTGAACTGCATGGATCCTTGTACTTTTATTTGCATATACAAATACTCATGAATATTCGTGGACTAATTTGGTAAGATAATAAAATTTAGATTTTCAAGAGACAAAATTCTAAGGGTCTGTTGAATCAGATGTTTCCTTGACAGGAACTTTCTTTTTGTAATTTAGTAGTAAATAATATGACAATATAAAAATTTCTTTTAAATTCTGGGGTATAAAAGAAAACAAATGCAGGGGGAAAAGGAAAAAGTAGCCCAGCCAGTGTGGCTCAATGGTTGAGTGTAGACCTCTGAACCAGAGGGTCACAGTTCGATTCCAGTCAGGGCATATGCCTGGGTTGCGGGCTCAGTCTTCAGCGTTGGGCATACAGAAGGCAGCCAATCAATTATTCTCTCTCATCATTGATATTTCTATCTCTCTCTCCCTCTCCCTTCCTCTCTGAAATCAATTAAAATATATATGTAAAATAATACCGAAAAAGTATAATATATACATTTTTCAACTAGTCCAGGCAGAGAAAATATTTGCTAATAGTTATAATACCATCATTTTTGGATTTAACCTTTTGCACTCGGATGTCGAGTGTGACTCGACATGGTTAGCATCAGTAGCAGCTCTTTTTATACTCTTTGAATGTATCAATAATTTGAAATATAAAAAAATCCAAATAAATAAGTTTGTATGAAAAGAAACTCCAGTTTTTTATTCTACTGCCACACTTTGTAAAATCTGGGGTATTTAAAAAATTAAATCCCGAGTAGAATAAAGGAATCAAGAAAAAAAGCAAGCGAGTACAAAGGGTTAATAAGTTAAAAAAATTAATACTAAACAAACATTGGAAAATAATTTGATTAATTATTTCATTATTCTGCATAAGAATGATATAGGAGGACCTAAACAAATAAATTTTGGGGGGGTTCTGATACATGATAAATGAGAAAAAATTGAAATAATATATAACACTTAATAAGCTTGTAAAATTAAAAATGATTAAACTTTGTCAAGTTTAGATAGCAATTAAAAATGGAACAATTCATTAAAATAATTTTTCAATTTAAATGTGACCTTTTTAATCTTTTATGTCAAACACATCATGTATTTCTAGCATATTGAACTATCAATAACATACAATATTATTTCTAACAGAAAAATATTGGTAAAGCAATAAATTACTTGGTTGTTGTGAAATCATATTATAATAATTTCAGGTAGATTGAAGCAATTAACTTTTCATTTATATTAAAATAATAATTATTATAATATTTTCTACATTATTCCACATAAAAAACATTGACAATGCTGAGAGCAGTCATCAATATGGAATTTATTCTAAAAATTAAATGCATGTCTTCATTTATTTATTTTTTACATAAACCCTGATCTCATTGGAAAAAAATCCTGAAAGTGCTGTATATTATTAAAACATAAAATCAAATCACACAGGCAATTCAAGAAGAAAAAAAAATGTGTAAATTTCATCCAGATCTGTTTTGATTTCTATCTGGTATACTTTATTGATTTAACAAACCTCTTTTAGCATATACCGAAAATAAATTAGAAGAAACAAAGCATGCAAGTGTTTATTATAATAAGAACCACAAGCACATTTACTATATGCCCGACACTGTTATAAGTGTTTGACTGACTCATTACTCATTCTGACAGTGTGTTACAAGAAAGATACCATATGACACCATTTTAGAAAAGAGGAAAGGGGAGCTCAGGTTAATTAAATAATTCACCTGCGATTACTTAATTTTGGTTGATGCGACTGAGACCCCAAGATTATCCCATGGTCTCTAAACCTAAATTACATGGTAATAACTGTTTAAAAAGTTAAGAACAATATTAACAAAAATATAAATACAATATATAATTTTAAAATACCTATACATTTTAACATAAAACTAACTTTCTTTAAAGTTAAGTGATTTGACAAAAATCAAGAGCTTTGGAATTGGGACCAGGTCCAGATTTTCTGAAATTAGATTCAGTTTTATTTTTGTAAGAACAAAAAACCTACTAATGAAAATTATCAGGATTGTGAATGAGTAACTGAGTGAGAAAGAACATGGTAATAACGACCTCCTATATATTGTGTATGTGTACTGTACACTTTCCTAAGTTTTATATATTTTAATTAACAGAACAACTATGTGTGATAACATTTTTATTTTTAACCCAACTTTTGAGATGCAGAAACTAAGGAACAAAGACAATAAATACATTTCTCAAGATCACAAGATAAAATAATAACTAGCAAAGCTAGAATTCAAGCTCCTGTGTTTTGGGTCCAGAGTTCTTGCTTTTAAGTCCAAGGAAATGCTGACATTTAAGTTTTGTGTCTGGGAGGATTTCTATTGGTAGAAAAGGAGAAGCCAGAGAAAGAAAATGCTGTTTCATAATTGTTCCCCTAAGAAATGGAGATGAGAAAAAGTCCTACATGTTACGTTTGAAATATCAAAAGGTGTCCTGTCCAAATGGAAATATGTCTGAAAATAAAATTGTCTAAATCTTAGCACAGAAATCAAAGTAGATATTTATAATTCATCTAGGAGAGGAGAGATATAAACTGAGAATGGAAAAAGTGATAAAATATTGTTAACAATAATAATTGTTATAAATATAATATGCTACAATGATTTATTACTTTTATATATTTATTTTGTAGTTTATAGCTATAGTTTTGTCACATATATGACTTATTTAATCTCATATGTTATTTAATTTAATCTCAGAGATAAAGTTTTACATGGAACAGAGAAGAATTCTAAGATAATTCAGAAAGAGTCAGTCAAAGAACGAGAAATGACTATACAGATAAGAAATGATCCAAACATAAACAAGATTTCAAGGGCTTGAATAGTGAGTAGATGATGAATCAGTGAAGTGACAAGGTATTCTACACTTTCAAAAGAGGAAGAAAAAAAGAGATGTGTTTAAAAAGTTGGTCAGAACTAAAAAAAAAAAAAAATACTTTTAAGGTAGGACAAACTGGAACATACTTAGAAACACAGGTAAAGAACTAATGGAGAAAAAATAAGGAAACCTAGAGAATTTGGGTAGGGAAGGAGAATGGATTGTGTTCTTCAGTCACAAGTAAATGAGATCAGAAATCACATCTTCATATTAGCAATCATAAGCAAACTAATAAATAAGGGAAAGGTCCATGGGAAATGCGGGGTAGGGATCTAAAGCTATTTGAGCTGAATGGTTTCAGAAAGGTAGCTGATAGAATGTGATGGTAAAATACTGAGAAGAAAAAAAATGCCATGGACATGTAAGGAAGTGTATTAGGAGAAAACCAATGGTCAGCTTTTTGTCTAAAGCACTTTTAGCTAAGAATGTAGTTTTTAATGCTTCAGTCTTTTAAAATTAAAAAAAGGCTCATATTTAACTATCATAATAAATTATTAGATATTCATTTGTTGTGCTAAGTAAGCAGCTAATGGTAAAATTAAGAAAAACTAAATGGATTCTCAAATGGGCCAGTAAAGGATTTCTGTCATCATAAAATGTTAAATGGAAAAAGATTTTTAATAGAGGTTAACATAATCTATACTGGAGCTCAAAGAAGGCAATAAAGTCAATCATTGAATGATTTATCATCAATTAGTGTTTCAGTTACTCTATTGCATACTGAAAGTTACATGTGTAACAAGTTAACTTTTAAAAACTCAATTTAATTTTTCTATTTATTTTAGTTCTATTTACTTTAATCTTCAACATGTGGAGCTATGTTTTGCCTGCTTGATTCTCTAAAATATGGTGCACATGTCTAGTTGGAAAATAAAATAAGAAAATCATTTTAAAATGAAAAAAAGCAACATAATTTTGCTCCTTGTGTCGTCTAATTTTTTTTTTTTTTTTATGAATTGGGAATTCCATAAAAGTACCAGGAAAATGTAAGCGCAAGATTTTTAAAAATTTCAAATGAATCTAGACTTTAGTACTTTAGCAAGACACATGCTTATGGAACAGCTGCATGAAAATCATGTAAAAGAATGAATGATATGAGATAGAGGGGAATAGCACCTAATTTGTGCTGGAATCACAGATATAGTGTCCTTGTGCAATCGTGATTATTTTGTTTAGAGCTTCGATGTGGAATTATTTGATATACTGGTTAGATGTCTGGAGTATATATGAGAATTCTTTTTCAAAGTTTTAGGTGAGAATCATCTGAAAAACTAAGGCAACAAACAAAAAACAGATAATTGGTTCCATTTGAAACCAAAATAAAAATGTATTTTCTTAATATCCTATGACCCACAAGGACAAGATCACAGAGGCCAATTATGATAAGCACACATTTTTTATGTGGCCACTATAACAGTTTCTGTGGCCTCTATAACAAATGACCACAAACTTCATGGCTTAATACAATCCTAATATATATAAAAAGCCAGGGCCCTCATGACCAGACGGGACAACCGAAGAGTAACAGTAACAACCACACAGCAGCTGCATGAGGTGACCAGGCCGGCAGGGGGGTTAGTGAAGGACGACCCAAGGACTGACCAGCAGGCTGCATGGGGTGACCAGGCCAGCAGGGGGGTTAGTGAAGGATGAGCAAACAACTGACCAACAGGCTGTTTGGGGCAACCAGTTCAGCGAGGGGGGCAGTTAGGGGCTACCAGGCCAGTGGGGGGGCAGTTGGGGGCGATCAGGTAGGCAGGCAGGTGAGTGGTTAGGAGCCAGTGGTCCCGGATTGTGAAAGGGATGTTCGACTGCCGGTTTAAGCCTGATCCCCGAGATCGTGCCTAAACCGGCATTCGGACATCCCCCGAGAGGTCCCGGGTTGGAGAGGGTGCAGACTGGGCTGAGGGGAACCCCCTCCCCGTGCACGAATTTCATGCACCAGGCCTCTAGTACAAATATATTCTCTTTGGAAGTTTTGGAAGTCAGAACCCCAAAATCCATTTCAGTAGGGTGAATCCAAGATATCCACTAGGCCACACTCACCCTGGAGACACTAACAGAGAGTCTGTTTCCTCTCCTTTTCCAGCTTCTAGTGTTGCATTTCTTGACTCATGGACCCTTCCTCCATCTTCAAAGTCAGTGGCAAAGCTCTCATTAACTCTGCCTCCCACTGCTTGCTCTCACAGCTTTCTTCTTCTGTAGTCTGATGCAAACATTTCTTTTTGTAAGAATGCATGTGATGGTATTTAGGGCCCACTTGGATAATTTAGAATAATCCTCCTATCTCAATGTCCTTAACTTAATTTTACTTTCAAAGTCCTTTTAAAAAAAATTTTTTTTCATATTATACATTCACAAGTTTCATGGATTAGGATTGTGGATACCTTCTAGGTGTTCATTATCCAGTCTACCACAACATGTGAGGCATACATCTATAATGTGAGATTTAATTGTTTTTTCCTTACCTGGTATATTAAAAGGAAATTGTCAGGAAAACCTTTAATATTTGAGAACTTGCATGCTAAAAGGAGTATATAGTGTCAGAAAATTATACTTCTACAAATCCTTAGAAAACAGAGCTTGAGCTCCCACACTAAAAGCTGTCACATTCCTTCTCCCACAAATCCCTAAGAGCTGGTATCTGTGTGGGCCTCTGCACATTACAGCCCTATTCTGTCAAGGACACCATATAGCAAGTGTTGGCCCATGGACAAAAGAGTAAAAATATAATAATTAAAACAGAATTTCATGAATCAAATCAAATCAAGGACCGGGAGGATCCAAAATGCAATGAAAATAATGTTTGAAAAAAGTTATCTAGGATTCTGAGAATTGATAGAGAGGAGAGAATAATACAAATAATATAATTGGTGATTAATCATATTACAAGTATATGTGACATGACAATCTGGATTCATGATGTTGAGTTAATGGTATGTTAGACAATAATGGCTGAAAAGGTAAATACATTTTAAAATATTTTGTTAAAATCACAAATCTTAGATCAGTAAGAGCAGCTGGCCTATACTTAACTATAATTTCAAACGAGAATGGATATTCATGCAAACAGAGACCTGGACATATTTTGGCATGGCATCATTGTGGCATGACAAGTATGCAAATTTAGATTTCTACAAGTTCCTATTCATGATATGAGGTTCAGTGTCTATGTGCCATCAATTGGGCTACTATATATGATATCATCCTTGTTTGTTAACTCTTCATATGCTTATATATCTCTTTAATTAGAATTTTGCCTCACATGGGACAGAGATAGCTTAGGCATAGATATCCCCAACAGAGATACTGAAATGAAGCTTGACATGCAAGATAAGACATAGATATAAGCATGCATAGCAATAAATATCTTGAGAAAAATATTGTTTATTTTTTGATAATGGCAAATGCAGGAGTTCACAGTGAATTGTGTTCTAATGTCACTTAATGCAAACCTTTTTCATCTATTGTAGTGCCTAGCACAGTGGTTCTCAACCTTTTTAATACCGCGACCCTTTAATACAGTTCCTCATGTCGTGGTGACCCCCAACCATAAAATTATTTTCGTTGCTACTTCATAACTGTAATTTTGCTACTGTTAATGAATCGTAATGTTAATATCCGTGTTTTCCGATGGTCTTAGGCTCTACAGCAGCAGTTCTCATCCTGTGGGTCAGGACCCACAAGTTGAGAACCTCTAGCAGGGTCGCCTAAGACCATCGGAAAACACAGATATTTACATTACGATTCATAACAGTAGCAAAACTACAGTTATGAAGTAGCAATGAAAATAATTTTATGGTTGGGGGTCACCACAACATGAGGAACTGTATTAAAGGGTCGCGCATTAGAAAGGTTGAGAACCACTGGCCTAGCAGAACATGTGATCATATCATAAAATAAGTACAAGTATATTGAATTGAACTTCTTACTGCAATTTATAAATAATAATCTGTATCCAGCAAAGTAATTTATTTTTGAAAAACAAGCAAAAAAAAAAAATAGCCCTCAACATCAGGAAACCCTTAGCCAAATAGAACATAGTTATGTTTTTCTGTGGAAAAATAAGAGGACTTAGCCATGGTTAAAAGAATGTATTCTCCTCATTTTCCATCTACTCTTTAGATTCCTGATTGAATTCCCTGGCATGCTCAGATGATTAACCAGTGATTAAGGTAGCTTCTCATCATAAAGAAAGGAAGTAAGTTATTACAGAAATTATTTTATCTATGCACATGGACAATAAAAATAAAAATTACCTTTCTGAATCTGGTTTTCAGAGAGGTATAGTTTTGAAACTAAGTTCTGGAAAATGGTATATAAGCATTCAAAACTTTTGCAATTACCGAAACATAGAATGAATTAAACTCATCTTTTTTTCCTTCATTTTTGCTGGTTGGAATTTGTACATCATGGTTGCAACTGATAAGGCCATCAGGGACCATAAGAAATTTTTGTGAATGGCGGCTATCACTGGTTGAATTCCCCAACAGAGATACTGAAATGAAGTTTGACATGCAAGATAATTAACTCTTTGTGCCTTTTGAGTCATCCACAGTGGAATGTAAGAGGAGAAAACAGGTTTGGATGGAGGAAGAAGTTGAACTGAAGTGGAGTTCTTATAATAGCCTCTAGAATTTTCTGAGATTTATGGAGCTAGACTTGCCCTTTAGTACAGTCCCATGGTGGGTTGAAGTGGTCTGGCTTTATACCCCTGTATTGATCAATTACTGGCTGTAAGTAACACTAGGAGGTCATGAGACCTTGGGAGAGGCAGCTCTTTATAGCTTTGGCAACCCACCCAATAAGAGGACAACTGTGTCCAGACAGTTCACAAACAACTATGAAGACAAATCCTTCAGTGATAGGCTTCTGATGGGCATCACGGTGTCCAACAGAGTGGCTATGTCTAATCGGTAATAAAATAAAGAAGCATTATGAGTCCTGGACCTTGAAAGAATTTTCCAGTCTCAGACTGCCAACCTCACTGTGACACCTCCTCCAGCAGCGTGGCTTTTATTACCATATTTATGCAATGAGTTCCAAAAATTTATCTCGAATCCTGAGCAAGTACCAGAATTTTATAGCAAATAAATTCTTGGCATTTCCAGTGGAAACAATGTTGAATCTTTATTTCAACTTGAACAAACTAAACTTCAGCCTCCACCAAAACAAGATTTTCTTTTTGTACTACCAATCTCAGTATATGGCCCACAAATTCATGTATATGCTCACTTCACAATCTAAAATCATATCTTAGCTCATAAAGCATTTCATTAGCTGACCTCTCCTATAACATCTCATGACTCTCTTGTATTGTACATTCGAAATTTCCATCAGTTTTATAAAGGGTTTATTTTATGCATTTTTTCATGAATCCTTTGGCCACTCCATTCCCTCTTTCTGTACTTGCTTATTCTCTTCTCCTCTCCAATTAACTTCTATTCACATTTAATATCCTAAGCTAGACTTTCTGGTTACCCTTGCCACATTATATAACTCCATCGTATTTATAATTATTTATCTCCAAAACAAGCATTATAATTTCCTTATAGTATTGTGTCTCCAGCACTTGTAAAATGTCCGGCCCATAGTCATTTCATATTGAGTAGGTGAAAAAATCTTAGGTAAGATTGAAAAAAGAAACCCCACATTCTATCTATTCCAGTTCCCCCCTTTCCATATAAGCATGACACAGTCCACTTTTCACAGGTTATTAAAGTAGTGAAAAATAAACCTGAACATGTAGTGGTTAAATAATGGACAATGACAAATATTAGAAAAAAGTAAACTGGACTTAATCTGTTAGATATTGTGGAGCCACTGAAACATTTTAAGAACTCTTTAGGTAAAACCATGAGTTCAAATTTCAGGCTGTAGCCAGTTGAAGATAGTCAGGCTGATCATTGCATTAATTGAAGTCTTACTAGAAGTGTGTGGTCAGTGTTGGGCTGTGAATCATTCAATAGAAGGAACTCTGAAATTGAGATGATAGAATATCAGATGTACTCATTGACTCTTCAGACAACATTAAACAGCAAGAGAGAACAAGGAAGTCGCTTAAAAGTAAGAGGATATGCTGACAATTTAAAGTGAATTCCATGAGTATAAAAACACAGAGAACAAAATGCATTAAAGATAAGACGAGGGTAATATAATTGGAGAAGGAAATAATTTTTTAAAATGCAAGATGTGCAAGTGTGGAAGATACATAGCTAAGTGTCATCGTGGATAACAAACTGCCAGTCAGTGAGGCAGCTCCAGGGAAAGGAGACAGTGTTGAATTCTAAGTAGGAACAGGGTACCCCGGGATGAAGCAGTGATTCTCAACTTCTAGTCCCAGTCTGTGGCCTGGTTTTTTACACTGTGATCAAGGAGCTTTGTGGAAAATGTGGGGCAAACTTGGAGGAGGAAAATATAATCTGTTAAATTGTTAATTAATAAGTTCAATGAAGGAAGATTCAATAAGGGATGACAATACTGAGAGGTTACTAAGAGTTATGTCTGCAAAGAATAATGTCGAGGCCCTCTCCACCAAACATAATAAGTTTGGAAGGATATGAGAGCAGACAGTAATATGACAAACTACATATGAAGGATGATTCCCTCATGCTTTTCAAAAAGTATCAGCATGAGATGCTACACATATGAAAATAAAAGTTGATTATAATTTCCTTTGAATGATTTAAGCAAAATTCTATTGAACTGGAAATGATGAAATAAATATATTTTTAAGTTACCCTTTCCCATCACAAATATTTTGATACTATCATTATTAATACTAGTCTGACAAGCTGTTGGTTTTTTTTTTAAAAAAAAACCACAACATTGCCCACATACATGCGCGCACAGGTACACACACACACACACACACACACACACACACACACACACACTAGAAACCATGCTGATCTCATTCAGGGCTTGGTCCACGGAATTCTCTTGATCAGTCTCTGAATAGAATATCATTACTCTCAATTTTACAATGAGGAAATAGGCTTACCTAGATTAAACAACTTGCCCACACTCACACACCTGGAATATGTATGCAAACATATGATTGTTGGGCACCAAAATGCATATTGTTAACCATAAATAATACTACAGTATCAGTCTCAGGTGAACAGGAGACAGTTTAATTTTTTTCTCTGTATCCTCAATAGTATTAAAGACATAGTCTTTACTTACATATTTGTTGAAATAATATAAATGAAAACATTTGGAAAATAAGAACCAAGGGAGTTGAAGAAGAACTTATGTAAAGATTATGTTTCCTGGTGATTTCAAATTTTAAATATTTGGACTGATCTCCCCACCCCTCCCCCAAGCCATATGTAGAGGCCTTAACCACTCAGTGCGACTGTATTTGAAGGCAGGAAAGTAATTAAAATTAAATGAGGTCGTAAGTGTGGGGCCGTAATCTGACGGAATTTGTGTTGCTTTTAGAGTAAATAGGAGGTGATGATTCTCACTCTAACAGAAGAGATAACAAAGATCTCTCTCTCTCTCTCTCTCTCTCTCTCTCCCCCCCTCTCTGTCTCTCTCTGTCTCTCTCTCTCTCTCTCTCTCTCTCTCTCTCTCTCTCTCCCCCTCTCTGTCTCTCTCTCTCTCTCTCTCTTTCTCTCTCTCTCTCTCTCTCTCTCTTGGATTCAGCATATCAGGAAGAGAGCTGCCACCAGAAATTGAACCCCCAGGAAACCTTCATATTAGATTTTCCAGTTTCTAGAGCTGGGAGAAAATTAATTTCTCTTTAAGTCACAGACTCTGCAGTATTTTTTAATGCAGGCTGAACAGACTAAGACAGTATATTTTATTTAAAAGGACGACAATAAAAATGATATAGTCTTTAATGTCAACTTATTAGGATGTGAGCTCAAGTATGAAGTCAGAGAATAAGTGAAAAGGATGTTGTCTGTCTGTAAGAAAGTAGGGCTTTAAAGACATGCTCCCATATGTTATTTACATGTTAGAGGAGCAGACAGGAGGACTTGTTGCTGTTGTCCATGTTTTGTTTTCTTTCACTGTGAGAACTGCACAATTTCTCCCTTTGTGCTTTTACTTTCGATACATTGTCTTCTGCTGTTATTAACCAGTTCAGAATTTTAAAATATTCAAGTAATGCCCTAGCAGCTAGGGCCTATCTGGTTTGGCTCAGTGAATAGAGAGTTGACCTGCAGGCTGAAAGGTTCCAGGTTCTATTCCCATCAAGGGCACATGCCTGGGTTGCAGGCTTGATCTCCCATGGGGAGTGTGAAGGAGGCAGCCTATCAATGATCCTCATCATTGATGTTTATATCTCTCCCTTTCTCTTCCTCTCTGAAATCAATAGAAATATGTTAAAAATAAAAAATAAATATTCATGTAATATTAATAGTAATTGTACATTTGCAGGAAAAACAAAAAACAAACTAAGAAGTAAGACCATCAGATATCTGTTAGTGTGGGAACACTTGGAAAATTCCCTCATATAGATGTACTCAGTGTCCTTTTTTATATTTATTTTCTTTTCCTTTTTAACATCACTTCATATTTTATGGCCTTGGTTGAGAGAAACTAGCCTTAGCTTTAAGAGAACTACCCTGATATCTTAATTTTTCTTTAGCTCAGCACTCAAATAAGCATTTGATTAATAGAGAATTTAAAAAATATGATTGGTTTGTGTTTAGTTAAAATTAAAATGACCTTAAAATGAACTTACTTAAAATTAAATGACCTAAAAACTATGGATGGGAAACACAAATTCACCATAATGTCATTTACTTGATTAACGTTTTTAGTTACTAACTTACAGTTGCAAAATGTTTAAATGAGAAAACTAAGTAAACAAACCAAAATAAATTTCTTTGAAAAAGGGCACTGAAGGGTTATAAGTGATTAGAGATAAAAATGTGATAATTGAATATGTAGAGACAGATTTTACTTTCTCTCAAATATATGTTTGTTGATAAAGATTTGATATTTTGGGTCCCTCATGCACAATTAATTTTTGAGGAGAAAGACTTATTATTATGATGTGAGATCTAATCCAATATTTTAAAATGTGTTCCTCATCATTTTCTGCAGAATTTGAGAAAGTCTGCTAATTGTCAAATTATCATTAGGAATATTGTCTTTGCTGACTATAAATGATACCATTGTAATTAGCTATTTATTAATAAGAAAGGAGCAAGAGGGAAGACTAGAAATAATAGGCATTGCCATTAGGGCAGCTTCACAAGGAAGCTGCAATTTCACACACTCCAGGGAACCACCAGCCCATTCCCCACAGATCACTGGAAGAAGGGATCCAACAAAGGAGAGATAGATGAATGTGCAGTGAAGTTGGGGTAACTAGGGGAGGTGCCTGTCAGTCAAACCTGGGAGCAGAAATCATTGGCTGGAGGAGGTACAAGCCTATGAAAATTTGGGGATATATAATGCCCCAAACAAAGGGGTTTGCTCTCTTGGCCTGTGGCTCTCTTGGCTCTCTGGTTCCTTTGGCTTTGTTCCTGCCCATGTTCCATCCATAGCCCTGTGGTCTTGTGGATCCCACATGGATGGGACTGATGGCCTTCCATTGGGAATGAATATTCAGCTAGCCAGATGTGGGCCTGGAGACTGCTTCAACATGGAGCAAAAACTGTGGACACTAACTCCGATTCTAGCTCTGCTGTATCCACAGCTATCCTTCCTTTTTCCAAAGGAAACTTTAGAAACTCAAGGGTTTGATTCCACAGAAAAAAAATATTTCTACAATACCTCACCCTCCCATTGGGAGTCTCAGAAATCATTTTTCTTGGGATATCACAAGGAGCTCATTCCCACAAGCAACAAGTGAGGACGTAGAGTTTGCCCCACTGATACCATAAGTACAGTGAAGGGTGTTTGACTCTGACTTTTCAAGATGTAATGCCCTTACAATATATCATTCTAGTTTAATTCTTAATTATTTATTAATGTTGCAAAATCTTAGTGTTTTCTACCTTTTGAAAATAAAATTCATATCACTATGACAGACAGGATTGACATGCACATAAAACATTTCATAAAATAACATTTTAATCCATAACAAAGTTTTTAACACATAGCAAATTTTTTTACCATTTTTCTCCAAGGGTAATACAACATTTACCACTTAGTCTTATATATAACATTTCAACTTATTTGGTCTAAAATATTGACATGTGTTCAATTAGTGTGTAGTGACATTCAAATAATGTTGGAAACATTAAAAGTGCATTTATAAAAAAATAAATGCATAGTACATTATCAAAAAATTTCAAAATATCATTTTTGATGGATCTTATGAGGACTCTACAGTTCATCATAAATATATTAGAAGAATAGAAAGCCTGAAATATTTTTATAGCCTAAGAAAAATATCTTAGTGTAAAATGATTTTAAATAGCATGCTATGCTACAGACTCAAGGGCTAATAAGCAAGACCATTTTAAGTTCTTATTAGCCCATGTAAATTGAGGGTCATTTTGAAAATGTCACTTTCAAAGTGAAAAATTTTTTTACATGTTTTAAAACAACAAAAACCAAATTGTTACTTAGAAACAAGTCACATTTATAGCAAATTTTATTTTTGAAATGTAATTTTAATAGAACCACCGCAGTTGAATTTCACTGAAGTTTTTAAGCTCTGTGTTGCAGTATTTGAGCCTCTGAATCTTAATAAGCTTTACAGACACATTTTTTGCTGTCTGAGTAGCACTCTCCATCAATGTTAATGAATATTTTTACAACATAACTTGTAAAGAACTATTCTGTCCATTAAATCAGATGGGACTTTTAGCATCATCTTGAAAAAAAGAGATGCATCAGCTGTTTCCAAGCACTTTTAAATACAAGATATATATCTTCAGGACTACAAAATGAAGTTGGCAGAACTGATATATAAAAATGGTCTTGATAGCCTCATACAGAATTTTCTAAGACCAATGTCAACAGAGAGGGCAAATGGTTAGATTAAAAAAGAAAGAAGAAAAGGTTGAAAAGTCTGAGGAAAAATAAGAGGTAACTTGGTAAACATGTTTACAGCCAAAATATGAGGAAAGCAATACTGAGCACATATGTTTAAAGGATAAAGAAAGTTTTAGCATATATATATATTTTTTTTTTTTTAAAAAAGATATATTTTATTGATTTTTTTACAGAGAGGAAGTGAGAGGGATAGAGAGTTAGAAACATCGATGAGAGAGAAACATGGATTAGCTGCCTCCTGCACACCCAGCACTGGGGATGTACCTGCAACCAAGGTACATGCCCTTGACCAGAATCGAACCTGGGACCCTTCAGTCCACAGGCTGATGCTTTATCCACTGAGCCAAACTGGTTATGGCAAGCATAAATATATTGATCTTGAGACAAATGCAGACAAAGATAGATTTAAAATATCTGCTAATAAATATATTTAATAAAGTTTTGCTTTGCCTTTTCTTCCTCAGGACTTAAGGAATATTAGGAAGCATTTTAAACATGACTAAATTTGAGATACTTTTTTTTTGGCTGAAATGACAGGCTCTGGGAAATACACTTATATAGGGAATAAAAAATTGTTAATAGTTTCTATTGTAAAGAAAGTGTTTTTATTTCTGTATTTTTTAGAAAAATGTATAAAGGGAAGAAGATTTTTATTGAATGTTTTCACTGCTCACAATACTAATAAGAATATTGTATCTGACAGGTAAAAATAATTGAAATAACTCTTTACATTTATCAAATTATACTGGTGGAAAATGTTGATAGAACAAATATTTCATAACACCATGTTTTACAGGTCTACCTTCCAAATGTTTAAATTTAATAGCAATAAAGCTCAGAATGTAAAAAACTGAAAACGTGTAATAGGCAGCCTCTTTCCCTCAATAAATCTAATGGCAAGTGAATTATGTTTTTGGGAAAGCAACTAAAGTTTCTCTCGTTCAGATGTTTTGGAATAATACATCAGAAAAATGATGGAAAACAAGTGTCTTCCACGCCCTAAAATTATGGCAACATAAAATACACTGTGAAGTCATCCTCTGAGCATCAATAAAACATATATCAGAAGGTCCATTTTATGTTTCTCCTACCACTAAAATCACACACTGCCATAAACTACCAAAATATGAAAAAAGTTTCAATTAAACGTATCTTATCTTTTATGTACATTTCATTATTTAACTAGTGTTCAGATGCAAATTAGGGATATAACATGTTCTTTCCAAATCTTATCAATATGAAACCTGAGATTAGATTAAAATCCTGAGAAATTAGCTTTTGTATATTTTAGGCATGACAACTTAATCTCCATTTCCTCAAAGTATTTCCATTTAAAAAAAAATTAATGGCTTTCTAATTCATTAGGGCAACCTGAACTAACCAGATGTCAAGACATCATCTAATATTAGGCATTAATTTAAGGCCATAAACCACAAAGTACATTTTCATTATTTTATTAAGCTGTTTTAGATTAAGTGACCATATATCTGCAGAAACTGAGATAAAAATATAAGAAAAATAAAGGTATGCAATCACTTATCCATGGTTATAAAATACTAAAACCTCTGAAAAATGAAACTATTTTTGTAACTCAATGGGCGATAATATTTGACTTGCTCTGTAGTCACTTAAGGAGTGAATAGATTTGAGGTTATTTATAGTTTTTCTTTCCCACTTAGTGTGAAAGATCCATATGATTTTTCTGTGAACATCACACTATGATTGATAACTGACCCCACTAGGAGCATTATATACACAGTTTATGTGCATATTGCTCTCAAAGGGGTCTCTAAAATTCTAAATTGAAACATATCTGGTTTTGCGGGTTTCAAAAAAGAGATGATTATATGATTTAGGGACACTGATTGATTTGCATATGTCAAATTATTTTTGTATCCCGGGGATAAATCCCACTTGGTCATGGTATATAATCCTTTTAATGTGCTGTTATATTCAGTTTACTAGTATTTTATTGAATATTATTGAACCTATGTTCATCAGGGATATTGTCTTGTTGTTCTTCTTGTAGTGTCTTTGTCCAATTTTGGTATCAGGATGATGCTGGTCTCATGAAATGAGTTTGAGGGACTCTTCTATTTTTTTTTTAAAGAGTTTAAAAAGGATTAATATTGATTATTCTTTGAATGTTTGGTGGAATTCACCTATGAAACCATCTGGTCCTGGACTTTTCTTTGGTGGAAAGTTTTCATTACAGATTCAACTGCTTTAATTAATGGTCTGTCAAACTTTCCATTTCTTTTTGAATCAGAAAATGTGGGGCACGCGCGCACACACACACACACACACACACACACACAGCAATATTAAGCCTTAAAGAAAGAAGAAAAGCCTGCTATTTGTACAACATCAATAAACCTGAAAGATATTGCACTAAGTAAAATAATGAAATAAGCCAAATGAAAAAAGACAAATATTGCATAGTCTTACTTATATGAAAAATCTAAAATAGTCAAAGGTTTAGAAGCAGAGAGAATGGTAGTAGCCAAGGATTGGGGAGAAAGGGAAATGTTTATCAAGGAGTGCAAAGTTTCTTTTATGCAAGATGAGTAAGTTCTAGAGAACAACATTTGCTTATAGCTAACAATACTGTGTCATATATCTGAAATTTTCTCAGAGGGTAGATCATAAGTGTTATCACCACACCCTCAAAAAGAAAGAAAATTATGAATATGTGAGGTGATGATATGTTAATTACCTTGGTCATGATGATTATTTCAAAAAGTATATGTATATCAAATGCTATACACCTTTAATATAAATATTTTTAGATTGCCAGTTATACCTCAAAAAGGAGGGGGGAAAGATCTAAGGAAAATATTCTAGAGTAAGTAAATAAAAGGACCCTGAACTTTGCTTCACTGACATCCATTCTAAGCTGTTCGTAGATCTTGGATCTACATCTCCTAGTGTCCTCCCTGGAAGTCACACTCTCTGGATGACATTGTACTCACTACTTTTCTGGCAGTCTCATTTATGTTTGGAAGCTGAGATGTCACCGGAGCCCTCTCTTCTTTAGCTATAGATAAGAGCTTTTGTGCTCTAATTTTGCTGACAGGGAATATTTCCCTCTGTCCAGAGTCCGAACTCTCCATGAAAAGCTGGGGTAGCTGCAATAACCAACAGACTGGTCAACCTTCGCCCACTATTGTGCCTTCACATTCTCTTTTCAAGAAAATAATTAGTGTAAGTCATTTCATTCCATTGCTGAAACCTTGCAGCAGTTCTCATTTCCATCCAGGGTAAAATACAAATTCCTTCTGATGATCTAAAGACCCTTTCTGCCCTGGCTTGCCCACTATTTCTCTAAGTCCTCTCCTATAGCTCATTCTCTCACCCTCTCAGCTCCAGTTACCGTGGTCTCTGTGTGGCTGTTGCTCTCACTCAGCTTAAGGATTTTTTCATTGACTGATTCCACTGCCTGAGGTATGTTCCTGAAATGATCCACCAGGTGAACTTTCTCACCTCCTTCGATGCTTTGCTAAAATGTCACCTCTTGAATGAAGATCATTGAATAACCTTTTTAAACTTCAGCAAACTAAGTTTCAGTACTCAAAATCCCCCTTAACCGGCTTTGCGTTTTTCCATGGTACATAATCTTTGACATGTTGTGTAATTTATTTATTTAGTAGTCACAATGATTGTAGGGTATTTTGTCTGTGTTTCAAGTCCATGTAATAGTTTTTACTTTAAAATAGGCATCCACTAAATATGTTGTAGAAATAAATGAATGATTAATATATGGTATCCTTATTAGCTTAATTCAGTTATACATTTAGAAAGTGCTGCATTATTAGGAAAAAAACTATAAATGAAGAATTGGAAGATCTGGATTTCTCTTTGTCATTCTGTTTGGTAGTGACTATGATAACTTGGGACATGTTACTTAATATGGGCTGCCGTGATATAATCTGCTAAAGCCACAACAAAAAGAGGGAATTGAGCTAGTTAATTTCTGATTTTTCTTTCTTCTCATTTTTAACCCTCTCACTCCATGAATCTTCTATAGCTTCCCATAAAGAAAATAAAAAAGTGCCCAGCAATTAATTTACAAACATTTGCAATGCATAGTGCATAGTAGGGGATAGAATAAGTAGCTGTTGAATACATGAATGGATGAACATTTTAAGTGTATTATTTTAAATATTTAGATGATAGCTTAGGAGTGTGGAAAGTAATTCAGAAACTAAATAGAGATTGGAGAGGCGCTGCCAATTCTCCCATATTACAAGCTCAGAAAAGGGGGCAGCAACAATGTAATGCTATCGATGAGTCACATTCTACTAAGTGCAATGAGGAATGATCCTTGTGGGAGTGTAGAAAGGACACTTATGAAACTGTGCCAGGCCTGGGGAATTCTTTCATAATCTTGTTAGACTTAAAAATGCATCTGTAGTTGGAAATGGATAATGACCTTCAGGAAATAAAGGATGACCTAAGCTCTCACAATCTTGTTTTGATGAGAGTAACACATAAGTCCAAGAAGAAATGTTATCAACAATTAGCGCAGGTGCTGCATTTCTGAAATTTTTGTAGTCTCTGTCTTCAAAATAGATAATGATGTAGTAATAATTTTTACTTTCACTACCAAGCTGAAAAAATTAAAAATAATAATTTAATACCACATGCCAACAATTCACAATACCCTCAAAGAGTTAGACAGAGGTTATTTTAGTCATATTGATATGTACATTTAATAATTGATTGGGACTTGTCAAAGTATTATAACCAGAAATATCTTGACTCAGAATTAGTGGCTAAAGTCAATGTTTAATATTTATGCTATAGGTAAAAATAATCACTAGAGATCATTCATTTGAAAGTATTAAATCCATTCGCATAGGTGTAATATGTTGCATTAAGCAAAATCAGAAAGCATTTTGAAAGCTTTTTCTATCTCAAATGGATAATAGATTATATCTGAGTATTGTCCAAAAGTTCAGGGTAAACCAGGAAGAGCCATAGCACACAGGAGAGATAGAATCAGATTAATAAAGTATTATGAATGTTATCAAATCAGGAAAAAGCCACACTACCCTCAGACAATAAAATTTTATTGCAAAATGTAAACAAAATTGAAGGAAAGCCAAGTTCATAATGTATGGTTCAGAGTGCTTATCATATCAAAGGGATAGGTAGTAGGAGATAGAAAAATAAGTGGAGCCAAAATGTCTGGGTGTGAAGTTCAGAAAGGGCAGCAGGTATGAGATTTAGAAGTAGACATGGGCGACGTGAGGATAAAACGTAAGTGAGGCAGGCACACCTTTAAGGCATCTGGTATAGGCTGCCATACACTGTAGCTTAAAGAACCCATGTAGAGCTGTCTTCTCACCAGACAACATAGGAAAAACCATTCGGAGTAAAACATATCTTACTTAAAATGATAATAACACAAGCCTAAACTAAAAAAAATAACATTTCATCTTAAATGTTATTTTAAACATCAACATTTTTAATGCATTTACAGTAATCAACCTGACTGTCATGTGTTCCAAAATACAATGGACAGAAATGGAAATGCTTTACTTAAATTATCTCCATTGAAATAAATGATCAGTTAATGATAATTTACAACGTTACCCCTACCACCACCCCACACACACACTCGCCAGCATCCCTGCTAAGATTCTTTTCCATCTCAGGCTTTCGGAAGGCAGATTCTTTCTTACCTTTATTACTTCAACACCTAAAACAGTGCCAGACACCTGGTAAAAAGTCAAAGAATATGTTTTGAGCTAAACTAAATTTTGACTACCCTTGGAATAGCCCACAATATCAAAATCAAAGTGGTTGCTGAGTTTATTCTGAAACATGCTACGTGTAAAAGATTAGTCACAAAACCATAAAAATCCTAGAAGGAAACATAGGTAGTAAAATCTTAGACATCTCTAGGAGCAATATTTTTTCCGACATGTCTCCAAGGGAAAGGGAAACAAAGGAAAAAAATAAATGGGACTGCATCAACCTAATAAGCTTCTGTACAGCAAAATCAACCAACAACAAAATGAAAAGGGAATCCACCATATAGAAGAACATTTTCACCAAAAATACATATATGTATTTAGGGATAATGATAACCAGGCACTCTTCCAGAAAAAAAGAAAACATTTGGTAATAACACAGATAAGGAACTGCTCTTCTGGAACTTTTATATGATGTGGAAGGGGGTACCAGATCTTATATTATGTAAGAGGTAATGCAAGTTGGGTCTAATTGTTAATGTAATCTAGTTTATATTGACAGATTGGCAAAGCCATGGGAAATCCTGTTTTCCAAAATAAAAGTTCATATATCTCATGCTAAATATTCCACATTCTATGAATAAAACACAGTGAGTGGGCACGCCATAAAAATATATTTGATAGGTTGTAACTTTATTTAACTTTTATCCATCTTCCACGATATATCAAATTTATCTGCTTAAATAGAACACTCCTTATGCCAATAGTTTGAAGGCAATTGAATGAGGGCTTCTTGAATGCAGTTTGAATATTGATCATACCAGTGATAACAACAGCATCACCAATGGACTAACATGTGTTCAACAGATAGCTGGGATAAGAGAGTTGACATAAGGAGAACTTTGGAAGATGTTAGATTAAATGAGAGTAGAAAAAAGTTTTAGTTAATATTGAGGTTAAAAAAAATCAATAAAACATAACTCCTGAGAGTGACTCCCTATATGAGTATGCTATAGCCCAGAAATAATTTCATGTGCGAAGGACTTGGGACAGTAGTCTCCTGGGTGCCAGAGAGGCTCTGTCACTCCAATTGTGCTATCACGGGGGAAGCATTTGCTGCACCTCCATTGTTTCATCAAGTAAGCAAAAATTTTACATTCAAATGTTTTAAAAAGTTTCACAATTAACCTGTTTTCCAGAAGTTCCCTTTTTTTCATAACTAATTCTCGGGGGGAAAACTGTCAAATTGTGATTTAGATCATTGTATAGTTGATGACTTGGACTTAAGCTATAAAACAAGTGTTAGTTTATAACATATCATATACATTTCAAAGTTAGAAATATCACTTTAAGTGTTTCTTATTTATTTTCACCGTGCATCTGGATCAAGATTTATATAGAGGTAATATTAGAAATGTTCAGAATGTGCACATCAGAACTGGTCAATCAGTGTGGCTTCTGTTAAAATATATAAATTTATTCAGGATGAACAACTATGTTTATATTATATCTAAAAATAAAGGAATTATAAAAGACAAAAATGATAAACCACATTTTAAAATCTTTCTAATATCCTTTTGAGCTGTGAAAGGAGAAAAACCATATCTAAGTACACACAGCTTATGTAATAAAACATGTTTTGAAAAATACAATGCACAGTTTAGTGTTTTATAAGGCTAAGAGTTCTTCATCTTGGAAGAAATATATTTTTTTTATTTCTGTATCGATTATTCTGGTTCAATGTTTGAACCACCAAAAGATGGTGCCATTCTTCTAACTCCATAGGACATTTTCCTATGCTTATTGTGATATTAGCAATGCATCTCAGCAAGTCCTTTTCTTTCTTTCTGCCATTTCACTATTCTCATAGAGGGATCCAGACGGAGATTGAAAGGCAGGAGGGTGGAGAAAAGAGCTAATCAGTTCTATTTTCATGCTGCTTCTAACAGTGTCTCCCCACAAGTTAACTTCAGCCTGGCGGCCACAGAGCAGCTTTGGCTTCAGTTCCAGCTCTTTTCCGTCCTCCCAGGGCCAGCCTTATGCATCCTTGCTCCTAGAGGTGCCAGCCACAGCCCGGGAACACTTTCTCCTGAGACAGCTCAGCTGCATCCCCAAGGGTCCCTTCTCCAATTGTCTAGCTTTCCATGACCCCTGCTTCCTCTACCTAGCCTAATATCTATGCTACCTGAGTGTTCCTCTTTTTTAAAAATATATTTTTATTAATTTCAGAGAGGAAGGCAGAGGGAGAGAGAGAGAGAAACATCAGTGATGAGAGAGAATCACCAACCAGCTGCCTCCTGCATGCTCCATATACTGGGGATCCATCCCGCAACCCAGGTATGCACCCCTACCGGAATCGAGCCAGTGACTTCCTAGTTCATAGGTCCACACTCAACCACTTAGCCACACCCATCGGGCTATTCCTCTTTTGCTCATTCAACCTTCCAGCAAGCATAGAAGAAATTACCCTACACTACATTACCTCTGTTGAAATGCCTAATGTGGGTGGTACTCTGTTTTTCTGACTGAATTTTTACTGATACAAAATATTTTCAGTAATGTACTTTCCTAGAATATATTGCCTGCATTAGTGAGTTTGACAAACCTAAGGAATTTTTAGAAATTGAAAGTTAAAATAAAAAAGACGATGTTGACTCTAGTTTTGATCTGAAATACTTTTTAGTTTTACATTTCTTAATGTTGAAAACATAGGCTAAAAATATCATAAGAAAAGATTTTTAAAATGTCCAAATATTTTGGTTGTTTTGGTTTATGCCATCTCCGTGACTGTTGATTGGCAGGTTATTTATGAAAAATTTTATTGATTGGCATGTTATACTGGTGTGTATACTTATGAACAAGTATACACACAGACACTCACAGATGTACTTACATATACCTGTAATAATGTGATTTTTCTATTGGTTTAAAAATTGATTGATATAACAATCACCAGTATCTTGGAAATAATTTCTAAGGCTGTTTTAAAACATAATTCACCCAGCTGAAAGCATTTTGTCAGTTACTTTTTAGTAGATTTATAGAAGAACAAATATCAATTACTCAATTTTCAAAAGAAGCTAGATTTCAAGCTTCAAAAACAATACAGAAAGTACTATTATAATGCACCAGTTATTTTTCTTTAAGGCATACATAAATGTCTTTTAAGTAAGGCCAGATAATTTGGTATTCCCAGGTGAAATCTGTAGAATAGATCACGTTGTTTTCAACAACCATAATAAGATCTTGTATGAGAATTGCATGAATGTAGATTGTGCTTTTTACTTTCCAAAATCAAAGAAACTGTGAATACTTATTCCAATAGGTAGGGGATAAGGACAGCCTATAATCAGATAACTTACCACTTGTTAGTATTCTAATGTAATAGAAATATGACTTACTTTATATCTGACAAAAATTGCTTGTGGAAACCAAGCAAAATTAGCTATCCTACTATATTTTAATATGATTGGACAATTTTATCAATCAATGAATGCAAAAATTTATAAAAGAGATAATGTGGATATTATAAGTAATTCCTGTATGAATTTCCTTCATGGAATATAGAATATGGAAATAGTGTTGGAATTCTAACACAAATTTGCAGCAACACTACTAGAAATAAGTGTTATGGGAACAGGGACAAGTAATTGAATCATCTTAAAACACCTGACGAGCTGTGTTGCTGTCCCTAATTTCTCCCTGCAATGTTTGCACCTTGTGATCACTTGCATCCTTGTAATTATTAGTAAAACTTCATTTTGGCAAATTCGTTGATTTTGGTGAACCTGATTTTACTAGTACAGTCTGATGCTTTGGGTTATTGCATCAACTTAGTATTTAGTCAGGTTTCTCTGGGGAAACAGAACTAATGGAATAATATACACTGAGTGGCCAGATTATTCAGATTATTATGATCTCTGAATGCATAATAATCTGGCCACTCAGTGTGTGTGTGTGTGTGTGTGTGTGTGTGTGTGTGTGTGTGTGTGTGTATTAGAGGCCTGGTGCATGAATTCATGCATGGGTGGGGTCCGGCCAGCCTGGCCAGGGGGAGGGGACATGGACGGTTGGCCGGCCTGCCTGCTGGTTGAAGTCCTGGTTGAGGGGGCAATTTGCATATTAGCCTTTTATTATATAGGATATACACTGAGTGGCCAGATTATTATGTGTTCAGAGATCATAATAATCTGGCCACTCAATGTATATTCATAGGTGGATAGATATTTTTACATATAAAGAGATATATCCATATGTATATATATACATATGAAAAGTGATTTGTATAAGGAATTGATTGACTCATGTGACTATGAGGCTGACATATTGCAGGATCTTCAGTCAGCAAGTTATAGACCCAGGAAGGTTATGATGTAATGCCAGTCAGAATGCCAGCAGGCTTCACAAACTAAAAGAGCTAATGTTTCAGTTTGAGTTTGAAGTTATAAAAAACAACAATGAAACAAAATAGAACAATGTCCCAGTTCAATACAGTCAGGAAATACTAGTTCCCTCTTTTTAGATCAGCTTTGTTGTTCTATTCAGGCCTTTAACTACTTGGATGAGGTCCACTCACATTGGGGCGGGGGACTATTTACTTTACTCAGTCTACCAATTCAAATGTTTATCTCACAGACACATTTATAATAATGTTTGACCAAATGTGTGGGCATGCTGTGGCCCATCAAACTGACACATAAAATTAACCACGCACTTATTATTCATCCTTCTTTTTTAAAATATTGAAATGATATACAAAATTTTTATACCTGATTTCTTATCAAAAAGAATGACTTAAAGAACTTTCCCAACTGAACTGGAACATTGCAGATTTCTTTATTCAACTCTACCAGAAAATTTAAAGAAAAGGGAAGAAGCTTTAAAAAACACACTTTGAATTAGGCATTAAGAAAAATAAATAAAACTTAAAAATGAGAAAACATCTAAGGTTAAATAACAAGACTCTAAGTAGACTTAATTACTCACTTTTTTTACTTCCTCTTGTAACCTTTAGCAGTGATATCAGACCAGCGCTATATAAATATAGGAAGTTTTAAGGTTGTTACAGTTAAAAGCCAGAGAAAAATCAAGTGTGCTATGGACAAGATGACTGACATGATTCAATGTGCACTGAATAAGAAGACAGATAAGACTAAAAAGAGACAGGTGAAATCTGATGAATGGGACAGTTTGAAGAATACATGGTCAAGATGAAGGAAAGGGTCAATGCATTAAACATGAAAATATGATAAAGAGAAAGGATGGAATATGATAGAGAAATATTCAAATATGATAAAAAGAAATTTAGAAAGGGTTCTATGTAGTTAGGAATCACTGTATCAGTTGGCTAGGTTTGCTGTAAGAAATTCCACAGATTGGGTGCTTAAATAAATGAGCTTTAACTCTTAATTATTACATAGCATAACTACCATTGATTTATTAAGTTCATCAGTCTCACTTAATAATTACATTTAAGTATAATACAAATTTTATTTGTTATTTCAATTATAAATAATATAATTTTAACTAATATTTTTTAATCTCTTGCAAAAATACCTGGAGCCTATGCATTCCTACTTACTACAAAACTGGCCCATGCAATGTTTACATATGAATTAGGTAGGTAACTTTTTTATCTTTCGTCTCAGATCATATCAACTCTTTCCCAGCTGTTTTTTGTGTTCTCTATATTTTTTGTTCTGTATCATAAGAAAAGTTACCAGAGGGTATGAAGGATATGAAAAATTCACCACATGATTGCTTTTTAAATCTTATCTCACAGAAATGTGACCTGAGGACGAACCATAGTATAAGTTCATAAAACCAAGTAGGTTTATATGTATAATATAAATGCCATACATCTTATGGATGTTACTTTTATATTCCTAAATGAAGTAGCTGTAAGCAATGTAAGAACACTGTACATAATTAGTATTTCCCTTTTTAATGAGATAACGTTGGCTAATCACAGTATATAAGTTTCAGGTGTGTAGTGTTATAATTCACTAGAGGCCCGGTGCACGAAATTCGTGCACGGAGGGGGGTTGGCCCTCAGCCCAGCCTGTACCCTCTCCAATATGGAACCCCTTGAGGGATGTCAGACATCCCTCTCACAATCCAGGACTGCTGACTCCCAACTGCTTGCCTGCCTGCCTTCCTGATTGCCCTTAACCGCTTCTGCCTGCCAGCCTAATCACCCCCTAAACCACTCTGCTGCCAGCCTGTTTGCCCCCAACTTCCCTCCTCTGCCAGCCTGGTCACCCCTACTGCCCTCTCCTGCAGGGTTGATCACCTCCAACTGCCCTCCCTTGCAGGCTTGGTCCCTCTCAACTGCCCTCCCTTGCAGGCTGGGTGCCTCCCAACTGCCCTCTCCTGCTGGCCATCTTGTGGTGGCCATCTTGTGTCCACATGGGGGCAGGATCTTTGACCACATGGGGGCAGCTATATTGTGTGTTTCAGTGATGATCAATCTGCATATTACTCTTTTATTAGATAGGATAGAGGCCTGGTACAGGGGTGGGGGCCAGCTGGTTTGCCCTGAAGGGCGTCCCGGATCAGGTGGGGGTTCCCTTGGGGTGTGGGGCGGCCTGAGCGAGGGGCCTGTGGTGGTTTGCAGGCCGGCCATGCCCCCTGGCGACCCAAGCGGAGGCCCTGGTATCTGGAATTTATTTTCCTTCTACAATTGAAACTTTGTAGTCTGGAGTGGAGGCAAGCCTGGGGCTCCCTCCGAGGCCGGCCAGCAGCCATTTGTGTTGGGGTTATAATTGAAACTTTGTTGCCTTAAGTGGGGGGGCCCGGCCAGGGTGTGTGGAAAGCTTTGCTTCCCCTGTTGCCGGCGACAACCCTGGCCTGCTCTCTCAAGCTCCATTCTGCCGCCATTTGTTTGAATTTGTTTACCTTCTATAATTGAAACTTTGTAGCTTGAGTGGAGGCTTAGGCCTGGCCAGGGCAGGCAGAAAGCTTGGTTTCCTCTGTTACCTAGGAAACCTTGCTGTCTGTGGCTGTAGCCATCTTGGTTTGGATTAATTTGCATACTCACTCTGATTGGATGGTGGGCGTGGCTTGTGGGTGTGTTGGAGGTATGGTCAATTTGCATATTTGTCTATTATTAGAGAGGGTTATTTGTATACACTGTAGCATGCTCATCACCAAGCGTTTAGTTTCCAACCATCATCATATATTTGACCCCCTTTACCTACTTCACCTACCCCCACCACCTAGTATTTCCCATATTTTGCAAACACAAAATTTTGTTCTCATTTATGAAATTTGTATTGTGTTCAAATTTTGATTTTCTTGAGGTCCTGTGTTCATATGAACACATTTACTCTGACAGTATATTGACATATCATATTTTAAGCAGAATAATACATATGGCATGGTTCTCACAAATAATGATCTATACATGAGGGATTTTATAAAAAACTTTTTTATTCATTACCTATTAAACATTCATATGTTCAGTAACTTAAAGAATGGGAGTCACTAAAATAAATATTTTAAAAGTCACTAAAAGTAATATTTATGTTATATCACCATTGATCCTGCATGTAAGTAAAAATGAGCCAAATGTTTGCATCCTCTACAACTGTAATCCTGTACGGGCAGGGTTGTCCAGGGACAGCTGGTGGAATAATTTGAAGGCGTGGGAGCCAGAGAACTGACTGACAGTGCTGACTCCAGCACACATCTGCAGGCCTGAGAACCAGAGGCACAGAGAGCAAAAGACCAAGTCTTAGTTCAGCAGGTAGGCAGAAGCACATTCAAATTTCCTCCACCTGTTTGTTCTATTCAGGCCCTAAATAGATTAGGTGATATCCTCCCACAATGGGGAGGGTCCATCTGCTTTACTCAGTTCACAAATTCAGATGCTAATTTCTCCCAGAAACACCCCCACAGATACACCCAGACATAACATTTAATCGGTTATCTGGGTATATTATGGTCCAGTCAAATTGACAAATAAAATTAACCATCACAGGTCTCATAAACATTCTTTATCAGCCCAAGATCATTGAGTAAAGATCTTACCTTACTCAGAATTCTGAATCCTAATCAGAATGCATTTGATTTTTGTAACAGCAAACCAACTGAGCTTCTGGGTGTTCTCTCTCTCTTTTTTCTCTTATTTTCTAAATTCTATGAAATGACTTAAATCACAGTCTATTTCAGAGCACACAATGTGCCAAATTTAATTTCTGATTTGTATTTCCACCTGCTGAAATTGCAGCAAAGCATTAAATCAAAGAGTTGACACAGGTCAGAGCAATTTGGAATACCGTAGCTGGGGTTTTGTTTAATTATACATGGAAATTGATCAAATCTTACTTTTCTTTTTTTTATTGTTTAAAATATTACAAATAGTAGTACATATGTCTCCTTTTCTTCCCCCATTGACCTTCCCCCAGTCTCCCCTATCCCCCGGCACATGCCCTCACCCCATTCCCTCAGTGTCTTGTGTCCATTGATTATGCTTATATGCATGCATAAAAGTTCTTCGGTTGATCTCTTACCTTCCCCCCACCCAGCCTTCCCGCTGTGATTTGACAGTCTGTTCAATGCTTCTCTGCCTCTGTATCTACATTTTGTTCATCAGGTTATAATGTTCTTTATTATCCATAAATGAGTGAGATCATGTGTTATTTTTCTTTCACTGACTGGCTTATTTCACTTAGCATAATGCTCTCCAGTTCCATCCATGCTGCTGCAAATGATAAGAATTCCTTCTTTTCTATAGCAGCATGATATCCCATTGTGTAGATGTACCATCATTTTCTAATCCACTCATCTGCTGATGGGCATTCAGGCTGTTTCCAAATCTTAGCTATGGTGAATTGTGCTGCTATGAACATAGGGGTGCATATATCCTTTCTAATTGGTATTTCGGTTTTCTTGGGATATATTCCTAGAAGTGGGATTACCGGGTCAAATGGCAGTTCCATTTTTAAATTTTTGAGGAAATGCTATACTGTTTTCCACAGTGGCTGCACCAGTCTGCATTCCCACCAGCAGTGCACTAGGGTTCCTTTTTCTCCACATCCTCTCCACCACTTGTTTGTTGATTTGTTAATGATAGCCATTCTGCCAGGTGTGAGGTGGTACCTCATTTTTGTTTGCATTTGCATCTCTCAGATGATTAGTGACTTTGAGCATGTTTTTATATGTCTCTTGGCTTTCCAAATGTCCTCTTTCGAAAAGTGTCTATTTAGATCCTTTGCCCATTTTTTGGTTGTATTGTTTATCTTCCTTTTGTTAAGTTGTATGAGTTCCCTGTAAATGTTGGAGATTAAACCTTTATCGGAGATAACATTGGCAAACATGTTCTCCCACACAGGGGCTTTCTTGTTGTTTTGTTGATGGTTTCTTTTGCTGTGCAGAAGCTTTTTATTTTGATGTAGTCCCATTTGTTTATTTTTCCTTAGTCTCTCTTGCTCTAGGATCTGTCTGTAAAGATATTGCTATGGCATATGTCTGCACTTTTGTTGCCTATGGAGTCTTGTAGGATTTTTATGGTTTCCCATCTTACATTCAAGTCCTTTAGCAATTTTGGGTTTGTTTTTGTGTATGGTGTAAGTTGGTGATCTAGTTTCTTTTTTTTTTGCATGTATCTGACCAAATTTCCCAGCACCATTTATTAAAGATAGTCTTTTGACTCCATTGTATGCTCTTGCCTCCTTTGTCAAATATTAATTGAGTATAATGGCTTGGGTCAATTTCTGGGTTCTCTATTCTGTTCCATTGGTCTATATGTCTATTAATGTGCCAATACCAGGCAGTTTTGAGAACCATGGCTTGGTAATATAGCTTGACGTCTGGTATTATGATCCCTCCAACTTTGTTCTTCTTTCTCAGGATTGCTGTGTCTATTCAGGGTCTTTTTTTATTCCAGATGTATTTTTGTAGAGTTTGTTCTAGATCTCTGAAATATGCCATTGGTATTTTAATAGGTATTGCATTGAATCTATAGATTGCTTTAGGTAGTATGGACATTTTAATGATGTTGATTCTACCAATCCATGAGCATGGTATGTTCTTCATTTTTATGTCTTTCCTATCTCTTTTTTCAATGTCCTATAGATTTCCAAGTACAGGTCTTTTATGTCCTTAGTTAAGTTTATTCCTAGGTCTTTTAATTTTTTTGGTGCAATGGTAAATGGGATTGTTTTTAACATTTCTCTTTCTTTGAGTTCATTATTGGTGTATAAAAAGGCCATAGATTTCTGGGTGTTAATTTTGAATCCTGCTATATTGCCAAATTAATTTATTAGGTCTAGTAGTTTTTTTGATGGACTCTTTGGGGTTTTCTATGTATAGTATCATGTCATCTGTGAATAAGGACAGTTTTACTTCTTCTTTTCCAATTTGGATGCCTTTTATTTCTTCTTCTAGTACTTCTAGTATTATGTCAAACAGGAGTAGTGAAAGTATGCATCCTTGTCTTATTCCTGTTCTTAGGGGAAATGAGTTTAGTTTTTGCCCATTGAGTATGATGTTGGCTGTAGGTTTATCATATAGGGTTTTATTATGTTGAGGTATGATCCCTCTATTCCCACTTTGCTGAGAGTTTTTATCAACAAAGGGTGTTGGATTTTGTCAAATGCTTTTTCTGCATCAATTGATATGATTGTGTGATTTTTGTCTCTTAGTTTGTTTATGTGATGTATCACATTTATTGATTTGCGGATATTGTACCATCCTTGCATCCTCAGAATAAATCTGTTGGTCATGGTGTATGATCTTTCTAATGTATTGATGAATCCGATTTGCTAGAATTTTGTTGATGATTTTACCATCTATGTTCAAGGATATTGGCCTGTAGTTCCCCTTTTTTGTGTTGTCTTTATCTGGTTTTGGTATTAGGGTAATGCTGGCTTCATAGAAGAGCTTGGAATTATGCCTTCCTCTTGAATTTTTTGGAATAGTCATAGGAGGATAGGTTTTAGTTCTTTGAATGCTTGGTAGAACTCCCCTGTAAAGCCATCTGGACCAGAACTTTTGTTTGCTAGAAGATTTTTGATCACTGTTTTAATTTCTTTGGTAGTTATCAGCCTATTCTGGGTTTTTTTATTCTTCTTGGTTGAGTTTTGGGAGCTTGTATTTTTCTAAGAATATGTCCATTTCATCTAGGTTGGCCATTTTGTTGGAATAGAGTTGTTCATAGTATTTTTTTCATAATTATTTGTATTTCTGTGGGATTGGTTGTTACTTCACCTCTTTCATTTCTGATTTTGTTTATTTGGGTCCTCTCTCTTTGCTTCTTGGTGAGCCTGGCTAGAAGTTCATCAATCTTGTTTATCCTTTCAAAGAACCAGCTCTTAGTTTTGTTGATCTTTTGTATTGCTTTTTTTGGTCTCTTTGTCATTTATCTCTGCTCTGATCTTTATTATTTCCTTCCTTCTGCTTACACTGGGCTTTTCTTGTTGCTCTCTTTCTAACTCTTTGAGTTATAGGGTTAGATAATTTATTACCATTGTTTCTTGTTTTTTGAGGTAGGCCTGTAGAGCTATGAACTTCCCTCTCAAGACTGCTCTCCCTGTGTCCCATAGATTTTGGATTGTTGTGTTTTCATTGTCGTTTGTTGCCATGATGTTTTTTATTTCTTCTTTGATCTCTCTGGTAACCCAGTCATTGTTTAATAGCATGTTATTTAGCCTCCAGGTGTTTGAGTTTTTTATTGTTTTTATTATAGTTGATTTTTAGTTTTATGCCATTGTGATCTGAGAAGATGCTTGATATGATTTCTGTCTTCTTAAATTTGAAGAGACTTTGCCTGTGTCCCAACATATGGTCTATCTCTGAATATGACCCATGTGTATATTCTGTGGCTTTGGGGTGAAATGTTCTGAAGATGTCAATTAATGCCATCTGAATTAGTGTGTCATTTAGGATTGATATTTCTTGGCTGATTTTTTGTTTAGAGGATTTGTCCAGTGTTGTTAGTGGGGTATTAAAGTCTCCTACTATGATTGTATTGCTGTCAATCTCTCCCTTGATATCCTCCAGAAGTTTTTTTATGTATTTGGGTGTTCCTGTATTGGGTGTGTATATGTTTACCAGAGTTATATCTTCTTGTTGGATTGCTACCTTTAGTATTATGAAATGGCCTTCCTTATCTCTTGTTATGTCCTTTACTTCGAGATCTAATTTGTCATATATAAGTATTGCTACCCTAGCTTGTTTTTTTTTTTTTTTCATTTCCATTCACCTGAAATACCTTTTTCTATCCCTTCACCATCAGTCTGTGTGAGTCATATTTTCTGAGGTGGGTTTCCTATAGACAGCAGATATATAGGTCTCAAATGTTACTTTTCATTTGTACTTCTACCTGCAGAAATGACAGCAAAGCATTCAATCAAAGACTTAATACAGGTCAGAGCAATTCAGTATTATATAAGTCTCCTTTTTTCCCCCCTTGACCTCTCCCTGCCCACCCCCACCACCCAGCACATGCCCTCACCAACCCCCCTCCCATCTGTGTACATTGGTTATGCTTATATGCATGTATACAAGTCCTTTGGTTGATCTCTTACCCCCTCACCCCCCGCCCTCCCTCATAGGTTGGACAGTCTGTTTGATGCTTCTATGACTGGTTCTATTTTTTTTCATCAGTTTATGTTGTTTATTATATTCCTCAAATGAGTGTGATCATGTGGTATTTATCTTTCTCCGACAGGCTTATTCCTATTGATTTATTTTTAATTTTTATTTTCCCATTGGAAATTACTTTTTATTGACCTTTACCAGACCATATACATTTGTTACAAAATAACTATTTCCTATCATAAGAAATTGAAATTTTATTAATATTTATGAGGATGACTATATTGTTTCTACTTTCCAGTATGCTTTTATGAAAGAACTATTTTTATTCCCAACTATGTTACTGGTACAAGCTTAGTCTAAACTGTGGTAATGGGATGTGGTGGTGAGGATGAATAATTGGGAACAATTAAGACACTGAGGAAACTTCTGGGACAGAACCCATCTTAAAGGACATGAAACTGACCTAACTAAGCCATTGCAGGAAGTGGTCATCACTTCAGTCCTCAGTTTCCTTTCTAAGCCCTGGAGCTACTTTAACTAAAATCAGAAAGAACTATTTCCTTAAAACTGTTCTGAGATACTGAGGCAGAAACAGCAATACTTCAATATAGGGTGGGGTACAAGTAGGTTTACAGTTGTTTGTATGGAAAATAATGCAATAATTAATAAATAATAATGCAAGAATGAACTCTTTGCTTTGCATACTCATAGCTCTAAACCCACTTTTGCCAAACACTGTATATTTTAAGCCAGAGTAAATGATCTATCCTGGTCAAGGGCAACTGAGATTTCCAATAGGAGAGACTAAAAGGTACCCTTAGGAACTAGGGCACAAGCCAGGGTACAGACAGTGAGTATATAGAGGAGTATAGATGATAATATGTAGATGGAGTGAACTCTTTAAAAAATATTGTGGTGAAATACAGAAAATAAGTAGGATTATATCCTCATTGGTATTGAATGGGTACATTGAACACAGATAAATTTCTGGATTGTTTTGTTCAACGTGAGCCCGTCTGTTTAACAATAGGGAAAGTTGAGCCATGTTATATCAACAGAAAATGAAATAGTGGAAAGAGGGACATCAAAGGTCTTGAAGAATAGTAGTTAAGTGGCATGGTGGGGTTCCAAGAAGGGAAACAGAAATATGATCTTTAGCTGATGTGGAAGGTTTAGCTTTTGTTAGAGAAAAAAAAAATAGATGAGTGCTGATGAAGAAATCCTTTTAAAATTGGCGGTCAAAATATGATGTTGCATACACCATATTCTTTCACTGTTCTCTGTAAGTGAGAAGGGGAGAGCATTTTAAGAGATATGGTGTATATATGAGGAAGGAAGCAGGGGTGAGGTTCATGAATTTGAAAGACTAGTGAACTGATGGAAGACAGTATCCCAAAGAGGACTGTCCTTCCCATCACACATGCTCTTTAACACTGGCCTTACCACTTTCCCAAGAACTAAAGTTTATTTCTCAACTCTCCTGAATGTGAGCAGGCCTACTGACTGGTTTCACCAATAAAATGCAGCCCAAGTACTCTGCTCATTCCAGATGTAGCTTTTAACTTGGCAGTTAGCTTCTGATTCCTCTTCTTGGAAGCCAGTTGTGCATAAGTGTGGTTGTCCAGACTCCATCATGCTAAGAGAAGGCAGAGCAATGAGAAGGGGTCATGGGGGATGAGATGCCCTGGAGGGAAAACCGGGAGAGAAGCATCAAATTACCAAATGTCCCTCCAGCCCACTTAAGGAATTCAGACTGCTGTCTCCCCAGACTTTATCTGTCTGCAACCTAAAGAGATAACTAGTCAGCTGACCAGAGGCAGTCCACAGAACTGTAAGGCATATTAATGATGAATTGTTGATTAAAACCACTACGTTTGGGGTTTGTTATACAGGGATAGATAATTGGGAAATAATGTTGAACCTATTGTTTTAGAAGGTGCTAGAGTGAGCTAACCAGAGAAATTTAGTAGGATATATCAAGTAATGTTGAATGCCTAAATGCAGTGTTTAACTTATTCTGGTGAGCTCTATGTGAATAAATTTATCCAGCAGTAGTTATGAGCTAATTATGAGCACTGAACATAAAACAAAATACCTGGATTTAATCTAAGGTTGATGTTTAGCTAGGGCAAGTATAAGATAATGGAAATCAGTCAAGAGAATAGAAGATCATAATAAAGAATTATTTAAATGATTGTTTCAACTTAAAACAAATGCTTCATTGTCTGGTTATTTTTAAGGTTTTTACTCAAACTGTTCTGGAATGCTCTGAGTCTCCATCATTATCAGATCTTTACCCTCCTCCCCCACTGCTCATCATTGTTATCATCCCAAACCTGCTCTTTCATAGAATCTAATCACAGTTGCTTTCCATAAAAATAGTGGGTAGAAGTCAGTGCCCTTTTCCCTTGGGCTGCTGTATGTAGTTTCTAATATTTTTCAAATGATTGGCATTAATTATAGATCATCATTCTTGAGAGGATATGTGCTTTACAATGGTCTCATTTGGCACTGAAGTTTTTCTTTGTTTCTCCTCAACTTGAAGCTTATAATTTAAAATTCAGAAAATTATAGTGAATCTTCAAGTAGCAGACCCTGCTGTACAACATTATTCCCCTAAAAATGTTTTTAAATATTGTTTTATTAATTTAATAAAAAACAAAAGCAGAAGAACATGACCTGTATATTGTATTATTTAGGATTATACATGAAGACTTTATTTGAGAAACTATCTAGAATAAGAAATAAACTGCAAGGTCTGATATTTTTTAAAGCAGGCCTGAGTATATGAAATTGTTGACTATGTTAAGAAAGAACGTTTACAATGATATGTCACACAAATGTCACACCTCCATGTTCACCACACTCCTGAACTGTGAGTCACACGTACAACTGCCAAGAAAAAAGAACACTTTAAATTTAATGACTGATTTCCTCTCTTTTCTGTTTTCCTGGCTGCTAGAGAGAAACTTCTAGTCCTGTTTTAAGCCCATGGAAACCAAAATAGAATGAGATTTGTTTACACTGGTTGTGCCAAAGGGGAAGAGTGTGAGAAAGTGACATAAATGAGGTTGAAGTGTTTGTTCTAGTTTAATTTTATTTAGGAAAAGATTTTCCTAAGAAAATACAAGAATCACACAATGATAATCATTTTTAATTAACTTCATAAAACAAATTAAAAATTGATTTGGCTATAAATATTATTTCCTATGTTCTTCAGCATTGCACAGATGTAAATACCTGATGGAAAAATGTTAACACAACCATTCAAAGAAGTAGGTAAAACAATAAGTTATCATTGGACCAAAAACGTCACTTCCCCTATTCACTCATGCAGTCTATACATAATTCTCTCCTTTATCCATTCTGTTAGGTAGTGCAGTCTTGGCTAACAAAGAATGAAATATAAAGGCACCAATTTGTCTTCTGAGGTAGCTTAGCCACTGGAATTTATCCCCCTCTATTTTATAGCACAGTCCCTACAGGTATTCAAATACATTTTTATTGACATAATTGGGGGTTAGACAAGTCCAGGTTTATATTATCTTTCATTTGCAAACACCCTCTTAGTCATTTGTTATTGTGTGATATTCTCCCATAAGACCAAAACCTCATACATCATTACTACATGATTTCACTACTGTCCATCCTCTAATCTGTAAATACTTTTATCCAGTGGTAGAAAACAAGAGATCCATACTGTGTTGTAGTAAACCCAAAGATACCTGGTATTCCATTCCTAGGGTTAGTAAACTAGCTTTGAAAGTGTTTAGGCCAATAGGTGGGTATTGTCTATTGTCAGTATGAGATTTCGGCATCGTCAATATCAGGTGCTGATTTTATCTTCATTTTCGAAGTTTAACACCACACTGGCCAGTAGGTACTTATTAAGACTCTAATTGTTGTTCATTTGAGTGTGCTTGAGCTTCTGTAATATAATAAACTCTCATAGATTGGGACATTGCTCAAATAGAGGAGCTCAGCTTCCGGCAATGGCATGCCAGTCTCATCTGCCGCCTGTAATTGTTCTCCATTCCATAAATCCCAACGCAGAGCAGGGCTGCGTGTGGGGACACTGTGATCCCTAAAGTGGTTTCCTCTCCTTTAAAACGACTTCACCATCACCTACTACAAACAGCTATTTGGGGAATCTGCTCTCTTCCATTCTTCATCCAACACTGTCTCCACATTGTTGGGTGAGCACAGTTCATATACCTACGAATCTTGACTGTTTATCAATGGCTTCCACCTCCTGCGGAAGTGCCAGGCTCAGAAGTAAAGCTCCTAACACTTTGCAGAAAGCCAAGCTCTTAAAGTTGGTTACAGGGTAGCACTATTGTAGAGATCACAATTTTGTTTGGAGTTAGATGTCACATTAGGCAAAACATTCTCTCTCTTAGAGTCACACATTCCCAATAAACCACAATAGATAATATCAGAGTGTTTTGCTGCTACTCAGAACCTGAGCCAGGAGGGTCCTATAAATTGCATGGAGAAGACAAATAAGGGAGTTAAATTTCAGACTAGGTCAAGACCATGTCATGTGATCTCCTTGCACAGACAAATAGAAAGGGAGAAAGAGTAGTAAAAACCAAGATGAGCCCTAGCCGGTTTGGCTCAGTTGATAGAGAATCGCCGGCAAACTGAAGGGTCCTGAGTTTGATTCCAGTCAAGGGTATGTACCTCGGTTGCAGGCTCTTCCCCAGCCTGGACACTGGTCTGGGTCCATGCAGGGGGCAACCAATCAATGTGTTTCTCTCACGTCAATGTTTCTCTCTGTACTTCCCTCTCTCTTCTGCTCTCTCTAAAAATCAATGGAAAAATATCCTGGAAGGGGGATTGAAAATAAAACAAAAACCAAGATGGTTTTTTTTTTTTTTTTTGAGAGAAAGGAATTATTATTATTGTTTTTTAATCCTCACCCGAGGATATTTTTCCATTGATTTTTAGAGAGATTGGAGGAGGGAGGGAAAGACAGATAGGAATATTGAATTTCATGCACTGGGCCTCTAGTTATTAGTATAAAGTAAATTAGAGACATCATAATATTTCATTCATGCAATTCAGTATGTATCTCTATCTCTAAAGGTAAGCCTTTTATAAAACAACCACAGTATTATGAATGCACCTAAATATGTGTGAATATTCCCATATTATCTAATATTTAGTGTCATTGTTCAAATTCTAATCATTTCACAAGTGTCACATTTTTAACATGCCATAAAAGATATTTAGATTGTTATTCTATTTTTTTAGAGTTTTCTCTCTCTCTCTCTCTCTCTCTCTCTCTCTCTCTCTCTCTCTCTCTCTCTCTTTCTCTCTCTCTCTGGTTGTCTTTTTTTAAATAATGTTATAGCTATTTATTTTTACATAGATTCATTATTTCATTAGGTCTTGCAAATGGAAAATATTCTAATCCAAATATTCCTTCTTTATATATTACCTGAAATTTTTCTATAGAAAGGAATTTCTATTATTATCTGCTTGATTTCTTTTGACTTCGTCAGTTTTCCACAGTTGCAATGTGTCTTTTTTATTTTGACTTTGTGAGCTTTCAACATAGTTTCTCCTCAAGCTTCAAAATATGAATTGAAAAAACATATCAGTAACATTGGTATAAATATATTTGATAGGTTTATTTTTTTGTGACGGCAAGACGTGCCATCTTTGTTCAGTGGAATAATTTTCTATCAGGTTACTGCATCATTTTGACATGACCCCAGCACTCTTCCAGAGCACCCTTGCTACCTAATAATAGCAGATTGTGAACTCACCTTGTGTATTATCTTTTCCATAGCTAGAATAAGTTATTTCTTCTCCACATCCTGGCTCATTTTTGTAGAAAGTCTATCTGGGCACTAGTTAAAGATGCTATCGCTAGCCCATTGTTTCTAGGTCTTCTTAGTAGAAACGGCTATAAAATCATTGTTGTTTGCTATGTTTCAAGAAAAAGTACATAATGAATGCATAATAATACTTCCAATTTAAAATGCAGATTATAGAGTTTTTGCTTAACCTGTTTTATCTTATGCTTATATCTCCTTTATTTACACTAAGAAGCTCATTTCTCTAGGACATTGGAAATAGAATTAAAACATTATGTAATTACTCAATTTTTATACCTTACAACACAATCTCAGAATAAAAATATCAACATGACTTCAAGCAATACATTTTTAAATTAATATTTTTGCAATACTTATTTTTTGTTCTACCATCAATTTCTAGTCAAATTACTGTGTTTAAAGTCCATTTGGCCTAATTTTCACTTGTGAGGATATGACCAACTGTGTGTATATTTGTATACATTTTCCCCATTTTACTATTGATTGCATTATTTTGGATTTTTTAATTGTATTTAGTTTAATAATTATATAAAATATTTGTATGGCTCTAAAGTAAAATTTATGAAACACAGACTATTTAAAGAAGCCTACTTTTTATAGAAGTCCCCATTATTTTATTTCTTTCATTATAAGTAAACTTTATTTTTTTATATCCTTGGCTACTTTTTTCATTTTTTGTTTATTATAAGCAGACATCTTTGTATTCTTTATCCTTCTTGAATAAACTGAACTATAGTATAAATTGCTCCAAATAGATAGACATAACGTATTATAAGTTAATAAATTCAGAAATATTTTAATAAAATATCAGCATTTGTAATAGAAAAAAAGGAGTAACAGACTAGCATATATATTGCATTTCCTATTGTTAACTTTCTGAGGTAAGAACTTCACAGATATCCAAAATGATAAAAACTTTGTTATCTCCATATGAAGGGAAGGCTACATAATTTTTATATATGCAGCAGACTTTTTATTGGGTTATATATTTGAACTCATATCAATGTTCAGAGAAGTGGGCAAAGATACGTTACAGTAGGTCATCACTTAAAGGTGCAAACAATGGTCATTGGATAGGCTTCATCTTGGAAAGTGGAGCATGGTTTCTAAAAACCTCTCATTTCCTTTGCATTTGAGAATATAACTTTCCCAGCAGGCAGTAAAAATTACCCTTAGCAAGATGAATCTATCTTCTATAAGTATCTTGCATTCATTTAAGTTTTGCTTTTTAAAATGGTATTATTAATATGTCTCATTTAGTAGGTGATAGATCCAAGTGAGAACATTTTGCTGTAAGTGATGTAAACCAATTCAAGTATGTCATTAAGTTGCAATTTTGAATTTCTCCAGTCATGACTAATTACCAAAGAACTAGTTTTAAATTCTTTCCATTTGTCTGCTCTCAAATTTAGAAAAGAGAAAAGATGTTGATGGCTTAGGTAATGTGTGATTTGCTCCAATCAGAGAATTTTTGTTGTGTGTTTATACTTACCTTTTTCAGTGAGTTTACAAGCCTGCAATGGTTGGAAATAAACTTACTGGAAATTGTGATTGTCACATTGCCTTGAATACACATCTGGGAATATTCTGCATGTCTGTTTTAAACAAAAATTATATATATATTTTTAAAAGCTTGAATTCCTATAACTCATTATGAGATAGTCAGAAATAGATTGAGTTTTTGCATATTATATAATATGTATGAGTTTAAAATTCAAATATCCTGCCATCTAGACTATATATTTTAAATAAACACCTAAAATAAATTATTTATATTATTTTATTCATAATTTAGTACTCAAGAATGTGAACAAGGACTTACCAGTTTAAAATCAAGGAAAACTCCCACCAACAGCCTGGAGTGTTGCAGGCATGTGTAAGAGCATATGTGAGCAAAGGACAATATAATGTGGGAAAGGAAAATGACCTAAAGAGAGATTGTAAGCATGAGAAATGCAAGTTTTCTTTAAGTCTGGATAATAGTGATGGGTAATGAGTATTGTATCATCGAATTGCAGAGATACACATTTCATTTACTAGCCACCTTTACAAAACGGGAGAATGTTCAGGCAGGAACCAAAGGAAGGCCCGATGAGGATGAATCATGTTTTGGAAAACACCATGAGCTTATTTCACTCTTTGGGCTGCTTTTCCAACTGCTTGATTTTTTGCAATTCAGCCAAAGGAATGAGGTTAAAGGCAGTTATGAGCCAGGTCCAAAAGCAAAGCAATAATTAGCTGAAAGTGTCTGAATGGGGTAGGCAATTGAAAGTTGGACAGAGTCTCTGTATTTAACTTTATTGCAAAAATATATTTACCGATTCCCTTCATATTACAATTTTTAAAAATATGTGAGTAATTTTTTCCATTACTATGGATAATTTAGACCTGAATTTAATTCATTTCATTATTATATGTACCAGAAAATGATTAATAAAGTATTTTATGATATACAAGGAAAAAATACCCTCAAGTCTTAAAAATAATCCTAACAAAAGAGATCCATTGAAATTGGGGGGAAATGCATAAATCAAATATTTTATCTCTTCCATTTCCTCTCATACATGCTCTTTCAGCAATTAAGCTCTTCTACATTCAGCTTTTGCAGATATTGAATCTAAATATTGAAAAAAAAGCACATTTTATTGAAAAATGCGACACTTTCATTTTGGGATAAAAGATTTGGTTTATAACAGTTGAAACTTTAATCTGAATTTCCCTTTTAAGGTTATTGCATTTCATTTTCTGTAAGCCCTACATATACATGGGAATGATATATTATTTTTTCCAAACTCAGGATGTTTAGAATGTCCTTCAAAAATGTTAGTTTACTTTTTAGATATGGAAATTTGGTTTTTGAATTGAGGGATTGTTATTTTAAAGCTGAAAATTGTATATCAATCAACCTAATGTCCCATTCCACATCTTTAAAAAAGGAATCTCCTTCTTTCTTAGCCATTATATACAGATGTGTAACAGGTGAGCAAGTTTCTATTTATGGGAACTTCCTATGTCTCACCCAAGAAACACAGGAGTATTGACTATTGTTTTCACTGTTTCAGCTCCTAGGCATGTCTACTAAAGCAAATAAGAAATGAAGTTCATCGGTGACATAATGAACCTTGTATACACTGTTTTAAAACTTCCAGGGTCAGTGGAAAATATAGTTTCTAGTCATATCACTCCATAACAGCTGTGTCTGTGTAACACTTGATTAAGTATGTACATAAATACAACACTAATATACAAATCTGTACCTCAGTTCTGCCTTCTGATCTGTTTCATTTTTAATCTCATGTGTCCAACTCTATTAGCTGTCTCCTTATATATGTCCTACTAATATCTCAAAAATAACTTCTTAATTTTTGCTTTTCTTTCCTAAGTTCCCTACCAGGCCCAGTAGTTCTGCTATTGCCATTTTTCTTTATCCTGAACATCCCAGATATACTATTTTCTTCCCACCATTGCCATCTAATGCTAGCACTTGCAGAAATATTAAATATAAAATAAAGAATACCACAGAGAAATAAAATTATACACATTTAAAGTACCTTTAAAAATAGTATTATTTACAATATGTAAAATGTTGAAATAGTCCAAGTGCCCATCAGTAGATGAATGAATTTAAAAACTTTGGTACATTTTATGATATACAAGAAAAAAGTGCCCTCCAAGGGTGTTATTACTCCAAGATCTCTTACCCTTTTAGACAGCATAGAGGGACCTGGAGAGTATTATGCTAAGCAAAATAAGCCAGTTAGAGAAAAACAAGTATAGTATGTTCTCACTTTTATGTGGAATTTAATGAACAAAATAAACTGATGAAAAAAAAAGATCCAGAGACAGTGAAGCATCAACAGATTGATGTATTTCAGAGGGAAGGGAGAATAGGGAGAAATTAACCAATGAACTTATATGCATATATGAATAGCTTATGGACAGACAATAGTTCAGGGGAAGACTGGTGAGGGATCAGGAGCAGGGTGGAGGGGGTCAAAATGGGGGAAAAAGGGGACATCTGTAATACTTTAAAAAATAATTAAATATCAAATTTCCTTGCAAAATTTGTTCCAAATTTTGTAATGAAAAAATTGTTTTATGTTACAAATTAAACACACACACACACACACACACACACACACATACCTATGACTATCCAACTGAATATATTGCTAAAGCAATGGTCCTTCTTGAGAGACTTCTATCTTTAAGATATCAGCTCTAGATCTTCCAGATTACTCAAATAACTCAATCACATATGGCTCCTCCTCAGATGAGATATGAACTTCCAAGACCTTTTGTAAAACAGCTACTCTTTTTAATAAAAGTCAAGAAGAAAAAAGGGTATTTTAGCAACATATTAGATTTCTGGCAACTTCATAATTTTTATCTCTTATTTTTGTCAATTTTATTGTTTTAATTAGAATTATTTCTTAGCATTATCACTGCCATCTTCCTGAGTTGGCAATCAATATTTCAAAATATGTATTTGCCATCACCCTACTGATCCTACAACCAGCTCTCTGTTGTGTCCTTATGTTACATCCAATATCTTGAATGTGTGTTTTTTTAAATCTCAGACTGAGAGAAAATTTCCTCAGATTCATGCTCTATAACAGGCGTACTCAAACTACGGCCCACGGGCCACATGCGAATGTTTTTGCCATTTTGTTTTTTTACTTCAAAATCAGATATGTGCAGTGTGCATAGGAATTTGTTCATAGTTTTTTTAAACTATAGTCCGACCCTCCAACAGTCTGAGGGACAGTGAACTGGCCCCCTGTTTAAAAAGTTTGAGGACCCCTGCTCTATATATTCTTTCAATTTTGTAGGTTCTTATTATTTTCTTACTAGTAGCCCCTTGCAGGAAGATTCCTGCAATAGGGCTTCCTGCTGCGCTCTCCCCGGCCCCGCCTGCTTGCCTCCCTTCTCCGCCGGCCCTGCCTATTTGCTTCTCCGCAGCTTCGCTCCCTTCTGCAGTGCTTGGCTTCTTCCTATGCTGTCTTGGTATGCAAATTAACCGCCATCTTGGTTGGGTTAATTTGCATACTCACCCTGATTGGCTGGTGGGTGTGGCTTAGGCATAGTGAAGGTGTGATCAATTTGCATATTACTCTTTTACTAGATAGGATTTTACTTTCAAGTATTCTTTTTCTGTTTACCATATATTAATTTTCTTAGCTGTTTCTTCTTGCTTCTAAAATTGGCAAATGAATGACATCTCTTTCCAGTAGAGGTTAAAATGTTGTTAATATCTTTTTGTAAATCACTCTCAATCATAAAATGATAGAGTTAGTAGTATTTCATTTCCTTCTAGTTTCTGAAACACATTGAAATATTTTAACCATACATCATATTGTGTCAGGTCTAGAGTAAATCAATCAAAAGCAGAAACAAATCCCATACTTCTTTCTCCTGTTCATATGTGGTGCAAGGGACAAGATAAAACTTCTTGTGCTCTTTAATCAATATATATAAAAGGCTAAGTGACCATCTGCCTGATCTACCATCCGACCGGTAGCCATGACGTGCAATGACCACCAAAGGCTAGGCGCTCTGACCGGTAGCTATGACATGCACTGACCACCAGGGGGATGTTGGAGAGCCAGTTTTGGCCCAATCCCCACAGGCCACACTGAGGGACCCCACCTGCTGGAGGAACCCCGCTCACTCTGCAGGTGACATTCGAGCCACAGCAATGCCTCAGGTGCGGCCAGCTGGGGAGGGACTGCAGGAGGTTGTCTCACTGGCCCATCTCACCCAGTCCCACCCTGCTGGCAACTTCCTAATTAATCTTCTTTCAATGTATAAGAATCCGTGCACTGTGCCTCTAGTATTTAAATAATTGAAAAATGAAGGAAAATATTTATTCTTGCTATATGTTAAAGTTTATTTAGCTATTTAATTATCTTCAGTGCATGAAAATGTGCAGAAATATATAACAGTTGTGCTCCAAATTGATTTCTTATAACTGGTGTGATAATTTTCTGGCTGATGGTCAAACGCTACCCACCTCATTTCTTCCAAAGCAGATTCTTATTAAACAACAAAATCTAGGCTTCAAAACATGTGTACTCGTTTCTGTAAACCTGTGCTTTTATTTATTTATTTATTTTTAAATCATGGCTGTCTTGGGGAAAATTTTAGCCTCCTAAATCCCATTAACTCAAGATTATTTTAAAAAACCTGAAAATATCAGCCTTTGTTGGAGTCAGGATTCAGATATAAGCATTGGTTTGCTTTATATCTGAACACATGAAATCACAAGATACTTCAATTTGGAAGAAACCATTTGGAAAACGGAAGCACCTGACCAACTTCCGGAAATGACAGTGATTGTGAGGTTGTGTCCTTTCCTGCTTCGAATTCTGTGGCGATGGCAACTTCCTCTAGAGCAGTGATGGCGAACCTATGACACGCGTGTCCGCACTGACACGCGTAGCCATTTCTGAGGATGAAACATTTGCTGCTCCTGAGGATGAAACATTTGCGAAATAATGTTTTTTTCTCAAAGTGACACACTACCCGAGTTATGCTCAGTTTTTTGGCGAAGTTTGACACACAAAGCTCAAAAGATTGCCCATCACTGCTCTAGAGCCTTGTGCTGCTGTATTTATGAAACTTTGTTTCAAACCTGGCTTTCCAGTCCTCTCGGCAGCTCTGTAGACAGTCCCAAACCAAAACTTCTCTTTCAGCCTAATCAGTAAGAGATGTATCTGTTACAAACATGATTATTAAGGCCTCTAAATGGTTAAGTCATAAAAGCTCTATGACATAGGAAGCCTACTTCTTTAGTCATACTTGCACTCAGAGAAGCATAAGTTGAGGCGCTTTAAGAAGTAACCACAAAAGAGCCCAGCCAGTGTTATTTAGTGGTTGAGGTTTGACCTATAAAACAGAAGGTCACAGTTGGGTTCCCAGTCAGGGCACATGCCTGGGTTGCAGGCACAATTTCCAGTGTGGGGCATGCAGGAGGCAGCTGATCAATGATTTTCTCTCATCATTGATCTCTCTCTCTCTCTCTCTCTCTCTCTCTCTCTCTTTCTCTCTCTCCTCTTCCTTCCTCTCTGAAATCAATAAAAATATATTTTTTATATTTTATATATCTAACATGATATATTATTAGAATATGTGTATTAGTTATTGATGGCTGAATTAAGACACATTTCCCCAAAATGTTGCAGTGAACACAGCCTACTTAATATATTATAGTTTCTGTGGGTCAACGTCCAAGTATGGTATAGCTGGCCCCTCTGCTTCACATTCTCCCTGGAGACTATAATCAGTGCAGATCCAGGGCATGTGGTCTCATTGAATTCTCAATTCAGGAAAAAACCATTTACAAACTCACTCAGTGGGTGCTGCAGCATTCAATTTCTTGCAGATATTGCACTGAGGGCCTCAATTCTTTGCTGGCTGGTGGCCTGAAGCTGCTCAAAGTTCCTTGCCCTGTGGGCCTCTCTCACTTGGCTGTTTACTTCATCAAAGCATGCAAATAGAGAAGGCTAATTGGGAGAGTATGTGAGCAATACAGTAGTCACAGTCTTTTGTAAGTTAATGGGTAAACAGGCATTTCTTCAACTCTGCTGTGTTCTGTTGGTTGAAGCAAGTAACTCAAGGGGAGGCTATTACTCAAGGCCAGGATTATCAGGAACATACATCACTAAAGGCTCTCTTGCAGTCTGCCCAACACAAGTAAAATTTAATCAGCCTACAGATGGTCTTTCTTATGCTTAGCCAAAAAACACCTTAAAAATAAATCTTTAGGTTGAAAGCTATGGAAGGTATTGACAGGTAAACCTGTTACATTTGTTTAGTCATTAACAGAGCAATCATTGGGAGAAGCTCGGAATTCAACTACTTGTGTGGATTGTGCTATTAGAAACTAACAACCTCTGAGCTATAACATGATGTAAAAAAAACTTCAGAAGACATCCACAGACAAAATTCTCTTTAATTACTGTTTCAACACCAATTAAAATAAATTACTATTTAATTGTGAATTGTGAATAATACTTGGCTTAAAAAAAAAGAAAAATAGTTTGCATTGTAAAAATTGAGACCAAAGGAAAAAATCTTGACCGCCCCCTCCCCCCCAAAAATGAGGAAAACACTACTGCCTGGTGAAGGATTTGATCATAAACAGGGAAAAATTAAGACTGTTTATTATTTGACTTACAAATTTGTGTTTGTTTTTAGTATTTATAGTAAGCCTACGACATAAACAATATAGATATTTGATTTTCCAAAAGACCACCAGAATAGCTTGTTAATCAAACTAAATCCAGTTTTTTCTCTGTTGTATTAAGAGAATGTATCAATCTGATACTTACGGTATTGTCTGGGAGAAGGGGAAATGGGACAAATAGTAGTGTCCTCAGTAAAAGGACGTATTTTTACCAAAAATAACAATGTATACATCTTATTAAATAGATGGGGAACATAAAAATACATTTTTGGGAGGAGGCTAGCAATCTGACTCTGTACCTAGTTAATCAGTATCCCTAATGCACATTCTTGATAGCCTATAATCAAGTCACTGCCCCTTCCTTAATTATCTGGTCTTGCAATACCTATCTACCTAAATACTCCCATTTAACAGAGACCATAAACCATGAACCCTACACAAACACTGGAAGGGGTTATCAGCGCTGGCGCCAGCCCAGGCCTTTAGGTGTGGTCTCACAGCCCCCATCCCAACACACAGGGCTTTTTGCAAAGCCTGTGAAAGGTCCAGAAGTCTGACCCATATTTGGGGGACAAAGAAACCAAAGGGTACACAGGAAAGCTTCCTCCATATTGGGGGACTCAGGATTTGGAGAACTGACCCCCTGAGTCACTGTACTAGTACATGTAAAACATCTGAAAATAAATGGGTTTATCCTGAATCTCTGAGTACTCCTGTGTGTTTTTCAGTTTCCTGGTAAATTCTGTAACAAAATAATCCAAAATAGGGTATCTCATTCCTAGGAGAAAAAATAAATGTAGGATTTGAGAAGTGAATGAGAGGAAATTAGAACACAACTCAATGAAAGTTTTAAGTCACCATTATATTTAGAGAGACTTCAGAGTGTGGTGTTAAGGGACCTCAGAAGAGAAAGCCTTTTCTGAAATAAGAATATTGAACAGCAGTGATAAAGGGATCTCAACTCTATCTTCCTGGGACTTCTAAAACTGTTGGCTACAAAACTCCAAAAGATCACCAGAGTTGAGTTTATTGTCTACTATTGCAAGGTAGTATAGTCTGATAGTCTTAGTGGTGGGACCAGGAGGCAAATATCATCGTTTTTTTTAGGTGTCTTGGAGTGGGGAGTTAAAGTGGGCCTTTCATAGTGGATATCTGGTTGGAATGAGCACATTTCATAAAACAGTTTTTAAGGATTAATATACACAGTGAGAGTCTTGAAAATAAAGGCTTGTTCCAAAGTTGAATGGTTTGTCCATTTGGACAAGTTATTATATGGAAATGGGGGCTTTTTGGCTCAGATGAGCAAACTACTGTCCTGAGAAAGAAGTTACTCAAGCACCTTAATCTTCAGATAAATTGATTTCTGGGAAGTTCCAGAAGCAAGTGATGACATTATTTACTGATTTATAGACTTGTCTTCCAGGGAAAGATTTTCCTGGAACAAAGAGTAAAAACATAGGCAGCTTTAACTTTAATGCAGGAAGTATTAGTTCTCAGTATTGTTATTTTCCACACCTTTAGGCAAGGGAAAATTAAGCTTTTAAAATAGCGAGTTTCTATAAAACATTCTAGAATAAGACCAAAGGAAATAGATTAAAATAAAATAAAGCTTGAATTACTACCTAACAGAAAGTTTATTTTGAAAGTGAGACTACCATCTGTTTTCTGGCCAGGAGTAGACATTTTATATATTATACACATTTAGATTGGTCATGAGAAAAGGGACAGGAAAGCAAGAATGTGAGCTGGTGGGGATGGTGATGAGGCAAAATGAACAGTTCTCAGTTCTCAGAAGAACATGTTCTAAGAGTAAATAAATTGGAGAGAAGTTTATTAATAAACTTGTGAGGATTGCACTTATCAATAAAACAAGTAGTTTAGTTCCCCAGCTTGCAACTTTTGCTATGTAAGCTTTGTAGAAAACATCTTAACTATTTATATAATGCAAGGTTATACAATTAGAAAGTGGCAGACTGTATATTACAGTTCAATACTATCATTAAATATCTATGCTTTTAAATAGTTATGTTGTTTTATATAATGTGATATCAAATGCACACATATATATATAAAGAAGATAGTTGATGTATATATCTCATAGATGCTTGATGAGCAAATAAATGTGGTTTTTCCAGCTTCATACAGTGATGAACTAATTATTTTAGTTATTGTATCCATCTATTATGTATATGCATATATGCATGAAAAAGATAAGTATATGGCAGCCTATTTTATATCTTGTGATACTTAGAAGGCAATGTGATCAAAAATACATATTATAATGATATAAAATTATTTTCTATTTTCAATCCTTTATAAGGAGAAATAAGAAAAAATATTATTTTCTTTTAAGAAGAATGTACATTAAACAACTATTCTAATTATTTCTTATGCAATTTATTTTAACATTCTTACTTATATACATCAATTCAAAAATGTTGAAAACTGACAGGCATAACAAATTCATCAATGTGTTTATTGATTCAGTATACATTTATCAATGATTTCCATGTGCCAGATGCTGTTGAAAACAACATAATTTTGACTTCAGAACCCTTACTTTTGCTTATGCTAATGATATATTGCTAGATAAAACAAGTTGTTGGAGAATTATATATGAATATACATGCTCTGATTTTATATATATACTAGTACATCCTGTATAATAAAAGCCTAATATGCTAAGTGTCAGGTCATCCAGTTGGCAGTTCAACCAATCAAGCGTAATATGTTAATGATATGCTAAGGCTGCTCAACTGCTCACTATGACGTGCACTGACCACCAGGGGGCAGATGCTACAACCGGTAGATTAGCTTGCTGCTGGGGTCCGGCCAATCGGGATTGAGTGAGACAGGCCAGACAGGCCCTAGAGCCTTCCTACAGTCTCTGCCAGGCTGGCCAAACTCTGGCATCCCTTCCCGGCCCCATGCAGGAGCTGCCCGCTGGTGGTCAGTGCACTCCCACAGGGGGAGTGCTGCTTAGCCAAAAGCCAGGCTCATGGCTGGTGAATGCAGTGAGCACAGCAGCAGTGGCGGGAGCCTCTCCCACCTCAGCTGCAGGCAGGTGGTAAGGAGCGAGGGGTTCCAGACTTTGAGAGCCCCAGGCTGTGAGAGGGATGTCTGACTGCTGACTTAGGCCCAATCCCCAGGGGGTGATCATCCCCTGAGGGGTGGACATCTCCCAAGGGTTCCTGAACTGGGAGAAGGAGCAGGCTGGGCTGAGGGACTCCACCCCCCAGTGCATGATTTTTGTGCACTGAGCCTCTAGTATATATATAAAATCAGAGCATATATAGTATATGTGTACATACAGTATATGATTTATAACCTCTCATTAATAAGTCTAGAAAATGCCTTTTAACTCCAAGCACTAACATTTGAAAAATAGGGAAAATTATTTAACATTTTACTTTTCTTTACTGAGAGTATTTGAGTTATTTGTATTTTAACAACAAGCATATATTAATACATAATGAAAAATAAAATTTAATATTATTATTGACCAAATTTCTTAGTAAGAAGGTCCTTTAAATTGTCAGAATAACACTAAAATAAGTGTCAGTAAACCTAGCTCTAATACTAGAACATGACTATATATGTTAATTATTAATAAAATGATCTTAAGTAAGTCAATAGTTTTAAAGTAAAAAGTCATGTTTCAGGCAGGTTCTTCATCTATAAAATGCCACATTTAGTTACTTCATTATAAATGTCCCTTCTAGGTCTGATGTTCTTTCTCTGATTCTAAATAATAATCAATCAGAATGTCCATGAGAGAAAAAAATACAAAAACAGGAAAGTTTCAAAATAAACTAATAACATTATAGTCACTAATTAAAGTTTACATACAAAAGCAAGGACAATCAAATTTTAAAGCATGCCTTCATTTTTCTCCATATTTTTGTACAAGATTTATTGGATATGTCTACTCTTAGCAATTCGCATGAAGGATAGGGAAAAGAAACAATCTATCAGATGAGGGACTACTAGTTTTCTCAAACTAGGGTCTTTGGAAAACTAGAAGCAGAATAATTAGTGGGAGTTTATTAAACATGCAGATCCCTGGGCTACAACCATGATCTATTGAATTAGAAGAGATGGATTGCAATAATTGTCATTTATAATACATTGCTTCAATTACTTTCATAACTGGTAATACTTGAGAACCACCTAGAATTAGAATTAGGAAAAAAATGGTTACCTGTAATGACTACAGAATAGAAGCAACAGGTCAATTGCAGACTTCATTATAACTGATTTAATTTGTTGTTTAATGAACCCATCATGAATCCTCTATTCTATATCTGGATGACCACTGTCTCCAAATTATAGAAGTTTGAATTGATAACCTGAGAAAGAATGTAGTAGCAATATCAGTGTAGTGAAGTTAATGAGAGATTTCTAGGGCAATTTGAGCTAGATCTTAGACAATGATGGCACATCAGTGTCAGGGCAGTGTTTTCAAGTAGTTCAGTGGGACTATAAGGAACCTTCACAAGTTACTATCTCTCCATAGCAATTGCTATGAAACTCTTAAAGCTACTGAGTTTCTGAATATTGACTCTGGAGGGAAATAGGACTGCCCTACCACATTTCAAGCGAAGGTGTTAAAGGACAAAATGGGTATTCCAAAATGCTCCATGGTGGTACCAATGAAACAATGATTTATTATTCCTATAAGCAGAATTGAAACAAGTACAAGTGCAAAACTTAATACTTATAACAACTTTTGCCCAGCAGGCCACTTCAAGCAAACCATTTCAAAGGAGTTCACATCCATAAACATAGTTGATTAAATTGAAGAGATACAAGTGAGTTAGAGAATGGTACTTTTTGGAAAAAAATATAATTTAAAAGAATATCTAGTAGATTCTTTCATTCTTTAAAGCAGTGGCTTTAACTTTGTTGAGGTGACAAACTTGAACATATGATGAAAATTTTGGACTTTTCACAAGTAAAGCATATATATATATATATATATATATATATGGAATTTTTATGTTTTCCAGAATCTTGGAAACTCATTCATGGATCCTGACTTCTTATTTTAGAGAATATCACTTAATAAAAAGTGTAATAAAGTAAAAAATAGAAATTGAGGTTATTAAAGATTTTGCTTTTCAAAGTTGGGAAAGTAAGAAGTGCTTTATTATGTTTTAATTGTCAATCACATCTTAGCATTAGGTAGGTTGTTATGCATATTAGTCATTTAATTTTATCTGTCAAAATGGAAAATATGTGGGTAGGCACCTGAAAGTTCAAGCAAATTTAAATGAATTAGAGGTTCAAATAAGTAATTACTGTCATTGGATAAAAGGTTACTTAGGACTAAACCTGACCACTCCATCTATTTTATGGTCTCCAGTCAAAGTTAGGTGGCTATATATCATTGCCACTCTTTTAAAAAAGCTGACACAAGCATTCGTATTCTGACATTGAAACTAATTTTACATGATATTTTCAATGTAACTAAGCATGAGATTTGAGGTCTAAAGATATCCTACTACTTTTTAACTCTAAGGACAAATCTCTGACAGATTAAGTGCTGCACATCTCTTATAGACAGTCATGACTCCCTTCAAATGTCACTCAATGTCCCCCAAATGCTGTCAAACGTGAGAGATCAATTAGGTGTATATATACAGGGAGGGCAGAAAGAAAACGAAAAATTTCAAAGAATTTCAGTGCTGATTTGAATTTCCTAAAATGTTAGTCAAAATCCTCAAAGACAGAAGTAATGATAGTTGAGAAGGTCAGTTATAAGCTCTACTGGTAAAACTTTGAAAACAAACTACTAAATACATTTAAGGAAAAAGTATAAACAAATTACATTAAGCCTAATGACATGTAATGAATAAAAATAATAAGAGTTTGTTGAGCATCTACTAGTATTACGTGCTGAGTCATCAAGCTTAACCATCCTTCAAATTGGACAAGATTGTGTCCCCATTTTTTAAAGGCCCAACTAAGGTGCAGCAAAGTTCAATAAAAGGCTGAGGGTTCCATCAGCAGAATCTGTCAGGGTCCAGATTCAAAACTAGATCTTGCTGATTTCAAAGCCTATCTTTTCCAATTGAATGATATTTCATAATCATTCAGATTATGCTATCCATGTTACTAAATTAAGCTGGATACAATTGATATCAGTTAATCTTTGCTACATCACAAATACAACATCTCAAAGAATTAATGGCTCAAAATACGTTTTGCCCCTTGATTCAGTTGTTTAGCCAGGTGGTCTGTTTGGTCTGTGCTGGGTGGGGTAGGATGGCTTTACTCTCCTGTCTGCAGCATCAGCTGGGACTGGGACTCTCAGGCTGCCTCACCTTGTGATCTCTCATGCTCTAAACGCTAGTTGGGGCTTGTATACACAAGCACAAAAGTGTTCGGAAGGAGGAGAGTGGGCAAGTGTCAGTGGGCAAGCACTTTTTTTACGCTTTGGGTTACTTTACCTTTCCATCCACTTGCCAAAGCAAGTCACATAGCCAAGACCAGAACCAAATGATGAAGAAAGGGATGGCATCTCTTGATGAGAAGTAATGCAGAATATTATAGTTGTTGTTTTTTAATTAATCTACCTAAGAATTGTCTATTCGATTATTTTTTGCTTGCTTTTATAACCATAAAAGATAATCACCAAATCTTCAGTTCTGCCTGGGTCAGGATTCAAAAATTTAAGATTGTTTAAAATAAAAAAATTACATATTTAACATCATGAATATTATATTTGAAATATGTTTGGATTTCATGTTGTTTAACTAACATTAAAATATATCATTTAGCCCTAGCCTGTTTGGCTCAGTGTATAGAGCTTCGGCCTGCAGACCGAAGGGCTCCAGGTTCGATTCTGGTAAAGAGCATGTACCTTGGTTGCAGGCCTCTCCCCAGCCCAAACCCTGGTCTGGGCTCATGTAGGAGGCAACTGACTGATATGTTACATCAGTGTTTCTCTTTGTCTTTCCCTCTTTCTTCGACTCTCCCTAAAAATCAATGGGAAAATATCCTCAGGTGAGGATTAACAAAAAATAATAAATAAATACACATATCAGTTAATCCTCATAATCATTTGAAAAGCAGGAATGGTACAAAATTATTTTTTTCCAATGAACAAAGAAAGCTAGGATTTGTTGAATTTTACTAACTTACTATAAGTCACAGCTATAGTTAGCAGGTGAGGAACTTGCATCAGTGGGTTTTGTTGTTGTTTTTCCAGTTCAGTGCTCAGTACAATCATCTGGAAGAAAGTGAACTAGACATGTGGCTATTTTAAAAAATTCCTTTAAAAGGGTTTGTTTAAAAGCAAAGCAAAATAAACACTATTATTTCTGTTTAAATGAATAAGAACCTTTAATAAGTGGTGAGCTTTCATATTTAACCAAAACAGAATTACTATTGGTCAGATACATGCAAAAAAAAATGAAACTAGATCACCAACTTACACCATACACAAAAATAAACTCAAAATGGTTAAAGGACTTAAATGTAAGACAGGAAACCATAAAAATCTTAGAAGACTCCATAGGCAGTAAAATATCAGACATATGTCATAGAAATATCTTTACCAATACAGCTCCTAGGGCAATGGAAACTGAAGAGAAAATAAACAAATGGGACTATATCAAAATTAAAAGCTTCTGCACAGCAAAAGAAACCATCAACAAAAAAAAACAAGAAAGCCCACTTCATGGGAGAACATATTTGCCAAAGCTATCTCAGATAGTGTTTAATCTCCAAAATTTACAGGGAACTCAGACAACTTAACAAAAGGAAGATAAACAATCCAATCAAAAAATGGACAAAGGACCTAAACAGACACTTTTCAAAAGAGGACCTACAGAAGGCCCAGAGACATATGAAAACATGCTCAAAGTCACTAATCATCTGAGAGATGCAAATCAAAACGACAATGAGGTACTATCTCACCCCTGTCAGAATGGCTATCCTCAACAAATGACAAATGCTGGAGAGGATGTGAAGAAAAAGGAATCCTCGTGCACTGCTGGTGGGAATGCAGACTGGTGCAGCCACTGTGGAAAACAGTACGGAGATTCCTCAAAAAATTAAAAATGGAACTGCCATTCGACCCAGTAATTTCACTTCTGGGAATATATCCCAGGAAACCAGAAACACCAATCAGAAAGGACATATGCACCCCTATGTTCATAGCAGCACAATTTACCATAGCTAAGATTTGAAAACAGCCTAAGTGCCCATCAGCAGATGAGTGGATTAAAAAACTGTGGTACAAAACACTGGGGCAGTGGGGGCCTGCCCGTGGTGGGAATGGCTGGTGGTAGGGGAGTAATTGGGGGTAAAGGAGACATATGTAAAACTTTAGACAATAAAATGAAATAAAAAACAAAAACTGTGGTACATTACACAATGGAATACTATGCTGCTATAAAAAAGAAGGAACTTTTATCATTTGCAACAGCATGGATGAACCTGGAGAGCATTATGCTAAGAGAAATAAGCCAGTCAGAGAAATATAAATATCACATGATCTCACTGATATGTGGGATATAATGAAAAACATAAACTGATGAACAAAAATAGATCCAGAGACTAAGAAACACTGAACAGAAGGTCCAACCTCAGAGAGAAGGCAGGGGAGCTGGGTGGGGGGAGGGGGGTAAGAGATCAACCAAAGGACTTGTATGCATGCATATTAGAATAACCAATGGACAGGGACACTAGGGCGGCGTGGAGGCTTGTCCTGGAGGGAGGGAGGGAGTTGTGGGGGGGCGGTGGTCAATGGGGAAAACGGAGACATATGTAATACTTTCAAAAACAAAAACGAATTACTGATATTCTCTTCCAAGCCTGCTCCAACTTCAATCTTCTGTTTCCCACTGATGGCTGTTTTTGACTCTTCCCTTTCCTGTTTTCTCACATCTCATATCTTATCCATGAGGAAATTCTATTGCATTTGCCTTGCAAATACATACAGAACATGACCACAGCTTACCACCTATCACACACTGGTCCCAGACACACTGTCATTCTTTGTTTTCTACAAAGACCTCCTAATTAGTTTCTCTGATTTAACTTTTATAAGTCTACCATCAACCCAGTACTCAGTAATGCTGCCTGATTATGCCAAACCTAGCAATGGCTCCACATTTCACGGAGAGTAAAACCAAAGCCCTTACAGTAACCCCCAGTCCCTACAAAATCTGTGCGCTGCATCATCCTCTCTCCCCCAACACTCTCCCCTTTGTTCACTCTGTTCCAGCTGACTGGCATCTCAGATGTTCCTCTAACAGGGACAACACACTTCTGCCTTAGAACCTGGAAAATATGCACAAGGATAAGTATTTCTCCTTCAACTTGTTACTCGAATGAAATCTTCCTAATGAGGCATACAGTGATCCTGATCAACCTCTTTTTACTACAAACCACAATGCAACTCTCTAGTTCTCCAAATTCCTCTTTACTGGCTCTAATATTTTTCTTATTACATATAAACATATCATATAATTAATTATTTATATTGTTTTTGTTATTTCACAAGATAGGGAAAGAAATTTTTATTTTGTTTAGTGATGTATTCCAAGAACCTAATAGATGGTCAATAAAATTTAGTGTGAATAAATAAATCATCAAAATAATCCAGAGGATTAAGACCTATAAATATTTAAGGAAAAAAATCATATCTGACCATTTAAAGTGACCAAAAAACAAAGAAACAGAAATTTACTCTATTTTTCTTTATTTCGTGTATGTAATCTCAAGTTAAGGTTCAATATAATAGACTTATCTTTCTCTGTTATGCTCATGAACTTAAATATCATATTTATAGGACATGATTGTGCTTAATTAATATATATAATGAGCAATCCATGAGTCATTATCTTTAAAACTATCCTAAAGTTTCTGTCATCAATAACATTTTATATTCATCAAAATTATCATTTATAGACTTAAAGTATAATGACAAACTGTTTAATATTACTAGATTTTTAAAAAAGCAGCTTTTATTTTTGTTATCCATAACTTTCATTTTCTACCCATTTGTGATACTCACAAGCACATTAGCCTATTCTATTTAAAAACTGACTATTCAATCAGCATGTTTAAACTTCCTTTATCTAAAATGTTAGCTGCCTAATATCTATGTTGTAGATTTTTATATTTCCCAAAGTATATAAAGGAGTACCGCACTTATACTATTTCTATTATAAAAAATAACCCAAACTCTACCTTCAGTCTACACAAATATCAACGTAGGAGTTTAAAAAAAAAGTTTCCTTTTTTTGCTGATAGGAAAGGGATATATATATTTGGACTTGAAGACAGCATATAACTTTAGGAAAGTGAAAATATATGTACTGTAACATGTCTTGGTAGCTCAACAAAGTTGGCTTCCCTTGTTCTTGGGATAGACTTTAGGATGAACCAACTCTGTAATGTATTTCTGGTACTGCAGTCTGTCCCTGAAAGCAGATGTCTTGAAAAGCTTTTTATAATCTTAAAATAGCTTCACTTCTGTTAAGAAGAATGTATTGGTAAGTAATATATAGGAATGTTCCTCTCACCCTCAATTTCCTGATTAGAAAAAGAAGCATATGGTTTTGAAGATGATAGTGATATTTTCAGAAGATTGCTGGCTTCAAAACTCATGTTCCACTGAATTGTCTAAGTCGATTAGCAGAGTTGTCCTCTGCTCTCAGCTTGTCCTAGCTTCTACATTCTACATCCTTATTATCTCTGAGTGAGGGCCTCCACCAAGGGGTCATAAGACTTAAAGTAATAGTTGGTGTTAAGGTTGAGCCTTGTGGCAGTTTTTACCTGAGCACCAAATTACTGCAGCACCAAGATTACAACTCACAGGCCCTGGAGTCATTCATTTCTCAGCACTGCCGGGAGAAATGGGAAGGAATGCTCTGTGAGTCATTGTGAAGATGTAGGTTACCTGATTTTTGTCTTGGAATACAGCATAAAGCAAAAGTCCATGTTGTAATTATGATTTTAAAAAGAGTTAAGTATTTCACTAGTCAGTCAAGTAATTTGTTTATTAACCTTGAAATAATATTTAGAGTTGTAACCCCAGAGTTCAGATTTCTCAACTGTAGACTCTGTAACTCGATATATAACAGTACTATACATTCAAACCACCTGCTCTCAAGTATGCTTCTGAATAGAGGATATATTTTTATTGAAGCATGCAAGACAACTCCTATATTAAGAAACAAAACAAAAAAAAATTAAAGGGAAAGAGAGCAAAGCCTGCAACTCAGGAGGCATATTCACATTTTAACCATACCCAGAACTATACATGCGGCATTCTTATTCTTATTCTAACCCAGTTGCAATGACCTCCAACAGATTTTCTACCTGTAAGAAATGTGGGTAAAACCAAACTAAAAAGCGTTTCTATTTATCCCAAGTTGGTGTTTAGACTTGAACTGGAAAATTCCCTGAGACATTAACTCCGTCAAATTTTGAGACAGAGTGTAAGAGACAATTCTAGGAATTAGTGATTGTGTGTGTATGTTTCATGATATTCAGCTTGGAGTTCTGTAATTAAAAAAAAATAATAAGGAATCTTTTTTTAAAAAGTAGTGTTTTCCTCCCCTTCCCTTAAAATGTGCAGTGGCTGGTGTCAGCCTCAAACAATAGAGTACGGAGGAAGTGATGCTCTAATACCTCTGAGTTGTTTGTAACAGGTCATGCATCTACTACCTGATTATTTTGGATGGCTTTCTCTCTGAATGGTCCTTTTTGAGATACAATTTTTTTATGATTCAAATTTCATTCTGGAAGATGTTCAAACTTCAAAGAAAGGCATCTACAGGTGTTTGGTGATATTCCTTGCTGATCTCAGCCTTTGAGCCCATCCCCACTCAAGCATGAGAAATATGAGTAAAGAAGCTTCCAGATATTCACCTTTTCCCAGCTATTGGTGTGTTTTTATTAGAAACAAGCCATTTCCTCTGTGTCTGATCCTAATTCCAAATGTAGAGAATGAGCAATCATAATGAAATCATAATGAGCCTTTAAGTCAAGATGATTTCTTATATCCAATAAATAATTTGAACACCTAATAGCTGCTCTCAACCCGGATTGAATGGCTGATTGTAACCTATCTATTCTTCGTTAATCAAGATGCATTTACGTGAGCAATTCCAAGTTCTGGATAGAGCTATCATTAACTATTTCATCATAAAGAGAAAAATAGATACTGGTAATCTATCAAGGAAAAAACCTACCAAATTGATTGGTCTCTCTAAACCACTGCACTAAACACGGTCCCTATAGCTGAGCCTAAGAAACATTTTCTAGATCATCTAGCTTGTCAAGGACAACCTAGCTGCATTTAATAGAGGTAACTGTACACCAATGAAGTAAGCAAAACCTGAACTGATCTTACGGTTATCAAACATGGCAATAATAACTTCTTGTTAATTAAAGTAAAAAGAAAGAAGGAAGACAAGAATTACTGTTACTCCCAATAGACACAGTGAAAGTTGACAAGACTTACAAGGTAAACTCCAAATAATAGTGTTCACTTTAAAAAATATTTTGTGATCCTATAAATGTAACTTACATTCATATTAGTAAACACACTTAAAGGAGAAACTAAGTTGTTGATGGTTATTAATACATAAATGAATAATTTTTCAAATAACTGTTTTTTACAAAAAATATTTTGACTAAAATATTGTATAGATGGATTTAACAAACCAAAGCAAACTATGACAAAATTATTATTATTATAAGTATATTTTTATTGATTTCAGAGAGGAAGGGAGAGGGAGAGAGAAATAGAAATATCAATGATAAGAGAGAATTAGGGATTGGCTACCTCCTGCACATCCCACACCGGGGAATGAACCACAACCCAGGCATGGGTTCTGACCAGGAATTGAACCATGACTTCCTGGTTCATAGATCAGCACTCAACCACTGAGCCACGCTGGCTGGGCAACAACATTATTTTATCAAAATGTCTCTTTTATCCTAAAAAATTATACTAAGTATTATATTGAGTTTGGATGCACACATGTACACACACCCTTACACACAAAAATGAGGAGTTTATTCAAGTTAATTTGTAGAAATTCAGTATTATGTGAAGTTCGATAGATGGCCAAAATTGATCTCTAGTTTAACAGTGGAATTAAGTCACGGTCTAGATTATCTGATTTAGACCTTTTTAAATATGAGAATAAGAAGAAATTGGGTATCCTGTAAAGGTACATATTCTGTCATTTGAAGAAACTGCCAACGTAAATCAAGCAAGGTGAGTATATTAAATTCGTATGTATGTCAACAATGTTATCACCCCACTGGACCTTGGAAAATATATTCACTATTCACATCACTGAGGAATGAACATCAGGCATTCACTGAGAAAATTAAACTTAATCTTACTCTGCTCAATTTATAAGAATAAAGTAGTTTAATTATCAAAATGCCACAAGTTAATCAAATTTGCAAAGCTGCTAATAGCAACACTATTATAATATTACTAGAGGCCCAGTACATAAATTCATGCATGGGTGGGGTCCCTCTGGGTGGCCTGCAGGGATAGGGCCAAAACCCACAGTCCAACGCTTCCTGCAGCTCCTACCTGCTGCTCCCACTCATCCCGGTCCCACTGTGCCTGCCATGGGCTCGTGCCCAATCAGTCCTGATCAGGAGAGGCTCACACTGCCGCAGCATCCCTCACCAGCCATGAGCCCTGCATCTGGTGCCTTCCCAAGGGGTGTGGGCTGCAGGATCAGGCTGAAACCGGCTCTTCAACATCCCCCGAGGGGTCCCAGATTGCGAGAGGGTGCAGGCCAGGCTGAGGGACCCCACCGGTGCACGATTGGGAGGGACTATGGGAGGGCTCCAGGGTGTGTCTGTCCCATCTCACTCAGTCCTGATCTGCCGGACCCCAGAAGCAAGCTAACCTACCCGTTGGAGCATCTGCCCCCTGGTGGTCAGTGCACATCATAGTGAGCGGTTGAGCATCCTTAGCATATCATTAGCATATTACACTTTGATTGGTTGTTCCATTGTTCTGCTGTTTGCTCTATTTGCATATTACCCTTTTATTATATAGGATAGAGACATTTGTTACACATTATACAGTGGAAGCTTAATTTTCAAATATGTAAAGCATATATGAGTGTAAAACCTCCATTTACAAAGAAACTGGCTGCTATTGAATGAACAAGTGTCCTTTTTCATTGCACCCCAATTTGAGGATTCCTGTTGATGTGGAATTGACTCCAACAACCATTTAGGTTATTTGTGGAGACCTATTCATTTTTTTTCATTTTGTTTTTCTTTTAAGTTATTTTATCTTATTTATCTTAGTAATTTACTTTATTTTATTTTTTGTTTGTGTTTTCTTTTTTATTTTGTTATTTTTCTTAAATTTTTGTTCCTATTTTTTTTTTTGTTATTTTTATTTCATTTTTTATTTTTTTAAGTCACCATGTCTGATAACTTTGCAGCCATCTCTGCCAACCAGGAGCGCCATATTGACGATTACATCCTCCTGAACACCATTGCTGAGGGATCCTTTGCTATGAAAGTTTTAATAAGGCTAGGCTCCTCTGAAGATTTAAAAGAAGTTCATTGTCTTAAGGGCTTAAGTCATGCAAATGTCACAGGCACTTGCAGTAATTTAGGGTTCTTTTTTTTTTTTTTTTAAACGGATAGGGCAATCCAATATTTTTTTTAATATATTTTATTGATTTTTCACAGAGAGGAAGAGAGAGGGATAGAGAGTTAGAAACATCGATGATAGAGAAACATCGATCAGCTGCCTCTTGCACAACCCCTACTGGGGATGTGCCCGCAACCAAGGTACACGCCCTTGACCGGAATCGAACCTGGGACCTTTCAGTCTGCAGGCCGACGCTCTATCCACTGAGCCAAACCGGCTAGGGCAATTTAGGGTTCTTTACATTGTAATTTAGGGTTCTTTACATTGTGCTTATGTTCACCTACTTGAGCTGAAATAGTCTGTGTCCAGCATTGTAGACTATTTAAATTAACATGTGACATGACAAAATCAGGTCATTCAGATTTAAAAGTCAGGTAAATAAATTTCAGGTTCATGAGATAAGATGAACATAACATTCTGGATGGGTGTGTGTGTGTGTGTGTGTGTGTGTGTGTGTGTATTTGCAAAGAGTTCTGAGACTACAAGTCACACAGTATCAAATCCAATGCCTTCAAGTGGAAAACTTTAGAAAGCCTCCTCCTACCCTAAGATTTCACTTTTTTTTAAACTACTTTTAAACATTTAAAAGGCTGGTGTTACTCAGTGGTTGAGCATTGACCCATGTACCAGGAGGTTACCAGTTCCATTCCTGGTCAGGGCACATGTCAGATTGTGGGCTCCATCCCCAGTAGGGGCATGCAGGAGGTAGCCCTCTCCCTTCCTCTCTCCAAAATACATAAAAATATATCTTAAAGAAAGAATATAATAACAATTCTTGGACAGAGAGAGGAAATACATGACTTAGGAATAGTCTTCTTTATTCAGTATACTATATCTCAAGGCTCCTCTCCATGGCCAGCACGAATCTCAGGCGCTCATTATTATCAGAGCAAGTCCCTGCTCTCACAGCTAAACACAAGCTAAATCTACAGAAACAAAAAAAGAAAACAGCACAGAAGGAAAGGGAACATAGCAATGAAGAGGGAAGCTGTATTGCTAGCTATTTGGCACGGTTGTGAGAGCAAGTCTTTTAAGAAAGGTGAAAATTGAGATGGAAGAGGCTCCAATATAGTGTGTGTGCACGTTCATTCAAGGCGGAGAAAAAGCAAGTAGAAAGACCTCGAGGTAGGAAAATGGTGGGCAGGCTAGGGAGAAAGCAGAGGCCAGGTGGGGGGGGGGGGCAGAGCAGAGCAGGAAAGGGAGAGTCAGAGGAGAGGGGGCAGGAATCATGGGGCATAGAACAAGAACAGAAATGAGGCTCAGCAGCCCACATGGCTAAATATGTAAGATGGATAAATCAGTATGACCAGCTCCTCAGTAAGGTATGTTTAACTTCCTATATTGACAAATTTACTTGCATAATTTGTGGGCTCCTTAGTGCTATCACAGAAATAGGGCGACACAGAGAGAAGCTACTGGGAAGAGTGCTTAGGATCTCAGGAATTGAGAGAATAAAAGTGCCCCCTTTTTCTTAGGATGGGGATTAGAAGGTATTTTTGGACACGCCAATATTTATTTTGATGTCTCTTGGACATCCAAGTGGATGTTGCAAGCAGGCTTCCAGATAAGCGTGGGTTCAGGCACTAGGGTTTGGAGGTAGGGTTACATATTTGGGATTGCTCAGTGAGCAGGCGGTATTTAAACTTAATGTGCTCACCCTGCGAACAGGTGGGTAACTTGGTGGTGGACCATGTGAAATTTCTCTCCAAACAGTTCAATTTCTCTGTGAAATCGGAAGCAAAATCTTTTTGTAAGAATGGTAGAGGTGCTTTGGAAAATTTGAGAAGAGGTGGCCAAATATGAAATCACCCAGGAACTGTGTAAAGGAGAATGGAATAAGGAAACGTAGAATTCATGGATAGCACAAATAAATACATCTTGTTGAAGATATAGGTTATGTATTAACTCTCTTTGTAGACTAGCAATATTGGTAGAGTGCCTAGAAGTAACATTCACTAAGATTTTGTTGAATATAATTGAATGATAATTTATGCTGCCTCATTATGACTGATTCCTCATTTACTATAGGATGTGTCATACTTAACAATGATTCTATCACAGGGAGAAAAATCTTTACATTTGATACCTTGACTTCCCTTCACCACTAAAGCTGGGACTCAGATAAGAGTCCTGGTGTTTGACATTGTTGCACTGCCTTGTAAATGATCATTGTTGTATTTGTTGCTGCCCCTTCTCAGACAAGGATTTGCAGGCTTAGCGTAAAGGAGGACTAACTATGAGTCAACTGAGTTGATTCTAGAAAAGAAAGCTTAGCAATTTATTGAGGATTTCCTTTCAGATACTTCTTCCTGTGATTGCACCGCTGGTCTCAATCCCTCTAGCCTTTTCCATCATTCTACTTTCTCTCCCCTCTTTAACATGTGTTTCCTCTCCAAATCTCTTTGAAAATTGAAATGTCCCTCTTCTGCAGCCTATTTCAGTTGAGAGAAAGCAGAAAGAATAAAGACAAGCTCTTACCTTTCTGTCTCTTTTTTTCTCCTCCTCCCTCATATCACCTCAAGGTCTCATTTTATGGTACCAGAACCTAAGAGCAGCTTTCCTAGGGGTCAAGATATAATAATTACCTTTTATATCTACCCCTTGGTGTGTTTTTTTCTGAACACCCCTGGTGATGCTAGCTCATGTCCACAGAATCAAATGGAATTGTAATTTTAAATGTCACACTGAACCTAATTTAATGCAGCAATTAAAATGACTTATAGCTCAATCATTTTCACTGTTCAATTTAGGTGCCCTCCCTTGCTCTCCTCATTACGGAGTGTCTCACACGCTGCACCATGCTTAGCAGAGAGGAGGAGGATATTGAGGAGTATCATACAAGATCCTTTTTCCTCAGGACATTTACAATGTTAATAGGGAGGCAAGAAATTTATGCTTAAGATTTTTAAAACCACTGTCAAATTCCTGTATAATAATGAAGTCCAGAGAATTACATTTTTTTGTGTAGATGAGTTTAGTTTAAATGGTGTCAGTTAAATGGTGTCAGATGATGGAAATGCATTCAAGTGGAAACGTCCTGTAGGCAGTTGAAGAAGCAGGACTGATGCTCAGAGAATGGAGAAAGGGCAGATAAACATGAATTATTCTATTGCATTGGGGTCTATGCTCATCTATATAGAAGGAAATAAAGAACTGAGATGACTGAACCTATTTGAGAACTTTGAGTCAAACCATGGGTGAGAACCCAGCTCAACATTCCGTACCTCGTGTGCTAGGGCACAAATCACTTGCCTTCTCTGAGACTCAATTTCTTAATTAAGTAATTAAATGAAACATTCTCAGTGTATAAAATAGGTGAAAGTTGTCAAGCGATACAACAAGTATTGCCTGCTGACACCATCCCAAGAGCAACAGAATAATGCTAATCAAGCAAAAAGCTTACTGGTCTTACTGCAATAGGGAGTCTTAACAGAGTCTTTGTAGTGTTTCAGAAGGGGAGGTCAGAGGCAGATATTTATAGGATGTTGGGGTCTGAGGTAAAGTAGATTGTTTCAGGTCTTTCAAAGTGAGAAATTAATTGTGTTTGGGCAAAGATTATACAGTAATATTTTAAGATTAATGGACACAGTGAAATGTGGTTCTTGATAACTAAACTGTTGTTTAACAAACACGGTGTTTTGCCAGGTTATCAATCTATTGTCTGAGAGGACACTTGTTCACCCAAATGAGCTAACTTTTGCTTGGAAAAAATATCTTGCAAGAATTTACAGAATAAAAGTAAAATTCTGTATAGATTCACAGCCTTATTTTCCTGGGTAAATATTTCTGGACCAAATAGATATCATGCCACTTGCCTTTAGCTCAGTGAGACTGATTTTGGACTTCTGACCCCCAGAAGTATCAGATAATAAATTTGTTTTGTTATACGTCACTGGTTTGTGAAACTTGTTCCAGCAGCAATAGGAAGGTAATGTGATTTCTAAGTTCTTTATATGTCAGAGCGGAAACCAGAAATCCCAGAGAGAGTCTTTATCTCTCTCTCTCTCTCTAGCAGGTATACGTGCTCTAGTAGAGGAATGGGAGTGTTTGGGACAGAAGGGATGCAGTTCTCAAATGTTTTTTCAACCCTGTCTTCACCTTAGAATCACTTAGAGAAACTAAACATGTAGTAGGTAGAATTCTAAAAATATCCCCTCAAAATTCCTATCTACTGGTTATTCAATCAACACTAATCTAGAAACTGTGTTGTAGGGACATTTTAGGTAAAAGTAAGTTACTAACTAGCTCATCTCTTTTTTTTGTTTGTTTTTTGTTAATCCTCACCTGAGGATACTTTTTCTGTTGGTTTTTAGAGAGAGAGGAAGGGAGGGAGGGAGCAAGAGAGAAACATCAATGTGAAAGAGATACATTGATTGGTTGCCTCCTGCATACCCCCCAAACAGGAGGGGGTTGGGGGTCTGGGGATTGAAAACCTGCAACCCAGGTATGTGCCCTTGATTGGGATCAAATGCTTGACCCTTTAGTGCGTGGGCTGACACTCTCACAACTGAGCTACACTAGCCAAGACCTAACTAACTCATCCTAATATATAAAAACCCAGGGTCCATAATGTCCAACTGAAGGCTCAGCTGAACACCAGAAGTCAGCCACTGTGAATGTCCCCCCCACATCCCGCGTGGGGTTCAGGGTTCAGGTTCAGGGTTCAGGCTCTGGAGGAGGCCGCACACAAATGAAAGAGACAAGACAAGAAAATATTAATTTGGGAATTGGGGGCCAGGCAGGAGACCAAGAGAGGACTACGCTTTGCTCTGGCCTTGCCATCCTTTTTATTCAGGTCTGGGGTACACCCATTGCCCTTAGGCAGGCAATTCCAATAATAGCTCGATGATAGCCCATCAGCAAGGATTTACATAAGAATAAAAGGTGGAAGTTGCTTCAGCTACCTTTGTCTCAACCAGACAGTGGGTGTATGGCTCTGACCCTTGCCATAGCCTCAAGGTTGACCAGCCTTCTGGGTTCCTTGTCCACAGCTCTCTGATAGTGAAGGCAATGGGCAGCTTCCAACAAGCCACAGCAACCCAGCACTGACTGCTGCTGGTGCAGGTGTGGCGAACCAGCATTGACAGCTGAGGAGGCTGCGGGATCAGGCTGGAGAGAGGCTGGAAGAGAGAGGCAGGGTCTGACCCACAGCCTCCATGGCAGCTGTTGATCAGCTGTTGCCTCTCTCTTTCACTCTGGGCTTCGCCAGCAGCCATGCCTCTGTTTCTCTCCAGGCCTCTTCGGGGGCTGCTGATCAGCCCTACCTCTCTGATCAGGCCCAGAGATAGGCCAGGAGACACTGACTGGCATAGAAACCAACCAATCAGAACCAAATCTGGGTGAATTGTGAGGAGCCAATGGCTGCCTCAGAGGCGGAGCTTTTGATGCTGACTGGCATAGAAACCGACCAGTCAGAACCAAATTGGCTGGCAGGGGAGGGCAGTTGGGGGTGATCAGGCTGGCAGGAATAGGCAGTTAGGGGCAATCAGGCAGGCAGTCAGAGTTAGTTAGGGGAAATCAGGCAGGCAGGCAGGTGAGTGGTTAGGAGCCAGCAGTCCCAGATTGCGAGACGGATGTCTGAATGACTGGCAGTCAGACATCCCCCAAGGGGTCCCCGATTAGAGAGGGTGCAGGCTGGGCTGAGGGAACCCCCTCCCCCATGCACAAATTTTGTGCACTGGGCTGCTAGTCTTAAAATAAGAATATGGGCTTGCATTATCCAGGTGGGTCCAATGTAACCACATAGGTCTTCTGATTAGAGAAGGAAGAAGAGTCAGATTAATGTGGAGGAAGAGGCAAGAGAGGTGAGGAAAGTGAACATCAGAAAGATTTGATGCATGGGAAGGATTTGTCAATCCAGCATTGTGAGATTCAAGGATAGAGTAAGTGCATCATGAGCCAGGGAATGTGGGTGGACTCTAGGCTCTGGAAAATAGTCCACTAGCATACAAGAACCTCAGTCCTACCTCTGCAAGGAACAACAACCTGAACGAGCAAAGAATTTGTCTCCAAATCTCCAGATATTAATGCATACCTGGTGACACCTTGCTTTTGGCCTTTTAAAACTTTAATCAGAGGAATCAGCCAACTAAATTATGCTGTACCTGCATTTCTGACCTACAGAACAGTGAGGTAACTGATTGGCATGGTTTTAAATCACTACACTTGTTGTCATCTGTTATGACAATAATATTAAAGTAATATACAACAAACAAAATAGTCCCATCCCAGATCAATTCAAATAGAGTTTGTTGTTAGGAGCTTCAGCATGTATTTTTTTCTTTGCAAAAATCCTCAGATAATTTGTATGAATAGTGAGAACCAAGGGTAGGGTAACCAACTAGTCCTGTCTTGGCTAGAGATTTTTCCTTTTTGAGCAACCCAAGTCCCCTGTCCTGGGAGAGCCCTTAGTGACAGAACAACAGAGACATTTAGTCATCCCAAACATCTTTCTACATGAAACTGAAGCCATGTAGGATATATAAGAGGTGCTGTTGAAATTGTACCTTTTAAGTTCCCTGCAAATTCCTGTGCAAATAGCTTCTTCAGAATCATTCATACACATTTTCCCCCCATCTCTGTGGACAATGGTCATTTGCATGTTAAACTTCGATTTCTTCTCCCATTTTCATATAGGTGACTGGAGCCTCACTAAAACTTTCACCCAATACATTTTTCCATCATTGCAGGAAGTTCAGTATTGTCATTTGCATATTTTTATCAACTATCACTGGTTGGGACTGTTACTAAAACTTCATAAGTAGCATGCAGGACATCTCTATACATAGCATGTCAATTGAGCTAAGAAGCAATATCCCTTCACATTGCACTGAATCCTAGTTCATACATTTGTAAAATGTTTTACATGGTCTGAAAGAAAATCACTATTCAGTCTTATATGATGGGACCTTTGTATAGTACCAAAAGCTTATTGTAGTTTAGCTTAAATATGAGTACTTATTCATTTATATTCAGAAAATTTGTCCTCAAAAAGAATTTCCTGTAAAGAACAATATCCTATATAATAAAGAGCTAATATGTTAATTAGACAGGACAGCAGAACGACCTTTCAGATGACCTTCTAGAATGACCAGTGGGCGGAGCCGTGAGGCATCTGGGCTGCAAAGTTCCAAGGCAGCTGGGGCTGTGAGGACCGAGCCCCTTGTACAAATTTTGTGCATCGGCCCTCTAGTAATATCATAAAAGCAACTATTCCACATCATACATGTTCCCCTCAATAATACAATTCTTCACATTTTGCATTAAAATTTTATTGCTCAACTGTTTTCAGTGAGGCAAATTTTTTACTTAGCTTCACTGTACATTTTTCATGGATAAAAATTTATATACACACATAGAGAGACACAGACACACATAGATTGTAAGGCAAAATTACTTGACATTTCTAAATGCATCCTTAGCATGAAAATGACAAATATATTTTGATACATGTTTACAGACTAAAATAAAACTCAGGACAAAAATCACAAATTGGAATTATTACTATGTCATATTGCTGACTGAAAAATCTAAATAAAAATATAAAAATAAGTTCTACAAGAGTGTGTTAATAGAATTTTTTAAGTGACAATAGCTAAGTGAAAACGATTAGAAAGTCACAGTGTTTTTGAGCCACCAAATAACACTTTGATTAGAGGAATTATAGGCACTAAAATTAATAAATAATCAAACCTTCATTTTTCTTGGAGTATAACTTAACCTATCCTTGCTTTATCACACTCTCAGCTAGACCTCCATAGTCATGCAACATTGTGATTATTACAATAGTATTTGACACAAATATTCTGTCTTTAAGGCAAAGTATTTGCTTCAAAACTTTTATACTTATTAAATATTAACTTTTTCAAATGTATATTCTATTTGTATAGTTTATGCTAACTATTTGAAAAAGTGAAACATGAGGTTAAGAATTATATTTGTCTTTATGTCATATCCGTCTTCATGTATAAATAAACATGATCATTTTAGCTAAATTGATTTTTAGCTCAGGGAAATATAAATATAGGATGGATATGAATAGCCTGTATTATTTTAAACAAAATCATCCTCTAGACTCAAGTTGGATTGATTGAATCTTATGTGTGTTTTTCTAAAACTACTTCCAAAAATACTTCCTTTCTTTTTTGAAGGACATTTATTTATTACACACTCAAATGAAATATTTTTGAACATGTCAAGAGGTGTTTTTGTTTTGTTTTTCCTACCATAGGGAGGGTCATGCAAGGTTAATATCATTTGAACAAGATGGTTCACACATTTGACCACTCTCTAAATTTAGAATTTTATATTAAGTTGGACTCCCTATGCATGTTTCTACAATGACATGTTCAAATGACCTGAAAATATTTAATTTGTTCATTGTGATCAGCTTGATCAAATTGCAAGACTGAATCTAAAATGAATAAATTGGACTCCGTTAACCTCATCCCTCAATTTGGTTATTTTAAAAGCAGGGCTAGTGAGATGTTGAAATAAGGAATTAATGAGTAACTTGTGTTGGACATACACAAAGTGACCCCATGTATTATGCCCCTGAAGCATCTCATCTTGAGTGTGGTGGAACCTCCGGCTTGATTCTACCAATAGAAAACAGCAAAGATGATGAGCTTAGTCACTCCTATGTTTTTGTTATGTTATGTAAGACCCCATCACAGCAGAGTGGAGCCGGAGTCTTCTAATTTGAAGAAGTAAACTGTCACGATGTCAAAAGTGTAGGAGAGGGCCTGAAACCATGGGTCCTTTCTCAGAGCTAAGAGCAGCTCCCCGATGATAGTCAGCAAGAAAACAGAACCATACTTCTATAGTAGCAAGAAATGAATTCTACCAAAAATTACATGAGCTTGGAAGAGGATCCCAAGTTCAAAAGTATAATTTAGCCTTACTGACACCTTGATTACAGCCTTGTGAGGCCCTGAACAGAGGACTCAGCTATGTCATGCCTGGACTACTGACACATAGAAACTATGAAAGAATACACCCTCAACAACTATAGGTCTCAAGCTTTATTTCGTCATTTTATTATGTATAATATGGTGTCTTGCTACTTTAACTTTCATTTATTTATAAATGATATTGGACATATTTTATATCCTTAAAAAGCATTTTAATTGATATTTTATTGAAATAATTATCAATGCAAATGTAATTATTGGACCTTTAATGTCTAATATTTACTATGTTTCAAGTGAAACATCATAAACATAGGTTGCTATTATTTGTATTATATTTTATTTGTTAATATTAATAAAAGTTATGCTTGTTCATTTGAAGAACAAATTGAAAAGAAAAAGTTTAAAAAATTATGATCATAATTTTTACCAAAATATATTACCAAATACATTATGTTGTTGTTTCTTTTTATAATCCCCATATTTGGTGACCATCTTTACTCAGTAAATATATATAAAAGATTTTAAGTTCTCTGTTGGCAAGCAACAGAAACTGAAATAGGGTATAGTAAGCAAGCAAACCATCTTCAGCATATGGACTGGTTCATAGATCTTAGAAACAGGCTAAAAAAAATCATGTCATATTTAGAACAGAAACAGGATGAGGTCCAAGGATATAACTAACAGAGACCAGAGGACAGTCAATTCTAGAGGCCCCTGTTGGGATGAATGGGTTCTAGCTGTTAAAGGTGCCTGTCTCACTCCACTCAAGTTCCAGGACAGGGCAGGGCGTCTTGACACTTCCCACCAGGACTCTGTCCATTGCGTGTGTGGCAGGCTAAAGGGGTATCAGTCACAATGGCTCCATCGCATGAAATAAGGTCAAATTGATGCAGATCCACCAGCTACAACAGATGTCCACTACATCTGCAGTGTTAGTACTCCACTTAATAGATTAACCACTTTCTACTCAACATTAACTGCTTTCTAATTTTTTCATTGTATGCAACATTGTGATTATTGTACCAGTAGTCAAGGCACAGACATCCCCAATGTGCTGGTTTAAAGCAATGTACGCCTTTGTCAGCTATAACTGCCCGTCAGAAAGTTTATACCAATTTAAACTTCAACCAGTAGCTCAAGGGACTGTTTTCTGAACACACTAGACATCTGTTTTATTGTTGTTTTATTTTATTGCTATTTTATTTGCAGTTCTTGGATCTCCAATTAGACCAAAATTTTAGATTTTTTTTTTCCTTTTATGTATTGTCTGGCCTAACCGTAGCTCAGTTTTTCCATGAGAAAGTTTGTCTTTCATTTATTGATTTGTTTATAAGAAGTCTTTAAATGTTTTTTGTTAATTCTTTGTATCTCATGTAATTATTTTAAAGAATTTGTTGTTTCTTGTTTACTACTTCCTTGTTTACATTTCTTATGGTATATTTTATTAAACAAATTATTTTCAGTTATAGTCAAACTATTATGCTTTGCTTTTAAAATTTCTTCATTTTGTTGTAGTTGCTTAGTATGGTTTCTGGATGAAATAGACTTTTTAATGATTAATCAGTTGTACCTATGTGATGCAGTGATTACTAGTTCTTATTTAGAATTACGGTTACCCTCACCATGATTTTTAAAAAAATGTATACAGTACTTGACGTGGGTAATGAAAATTAACAGATAGTTGAAAAACACATAAGATCCAGAATATTCACGTTGGAAATCCCTATCCTGCCTAAATTGATCAAAAAGAAAAATACGTTTTCCCTGGAATGTATTTGTTTAATTGCCCTCCATTGCCATGGTTACAGTTCCTTCCCACCACCACCTTGAGTTGCAGGGGCAAGCAGGTTCTTCAATAATATTTTCTTTTTGAAGACTTTTTATTCAAATTGGGAATCAAAATTAGATACCATGTTCTTATAACAAAGTGTGCCCTCCAAATTCAGTCAAACTTATGTAACATCAAAAATTTCCATGTAACTTGATTTTAGTACAAAATCTACTTCTATTAATATTTAAAAGTAGACATAAAATTGAAGTATTATAGGTTAAATATTCGGTAATTGAAATAATGTCTTTTTTCCTCCTGATTTTTATTATATATTCAAAGGCAATGTAGATGATGAATTTAAAATGATCACTATAGATGTTATTTTGTAAAGATTTAGTATGATAAAATTGACTATATTTGGCACTTTATGCTCATAAACTCTTATCTGAATATAGAGATGCTATAAGGAAGTTCTGCAAAATCCCACATCTCTTACCTGCAGGTAAGGTACTGACAGAGTATTATTAGCAAGCAAACTGCATTCTGGAACTGATTTATACAGATTTAAAAATACGTGAAGCACAACAGCCACAGTCAAACCAACATATGAACTCCTTTGAATGGTACTTACTTTAAAAAATACGGACATAATAATTTTCATTGTTGAAATAAAATAGAAATTCTGACATTTAAATGTTAATGTAGAGTTCTCAGATAGAGTGTAGGCACAGCTTATGCAATACCAGGTATCACAGAATGAACAATTCTATCTTTAAGATTTTTCTTGGTATTAAAATATGGAAATAATAGGCAGTGTTATTGTTGTTTTTTTTAAATTTGCTTCTACAAGATAATTTAAAATAGTAAGATGGGAAATTAACAAAATATTTTCAATATATTTTCATAAATAAAAATACATCAAGTTACAGAAGTTAGTATAAAATATCTTTTTCATGCAGTATTTTGTGTGGAAAGGAAGGTAAAATTTGTATCTCACTAGTCTGCATTAATGCCATATACATTTCTTTCTCTGGACCAATGTGATATCTATAGTGTTCATTCGTTACTTCCCAAGTTCATTATAAAGGTCAGGGTTTTACTGTAACGAATGGTTGACTCGGCTTTTGTGATTTTCTAGAATTGTAACAGCAGGGATACTGTTTTTGGTCTACACTTCAGAGCCTAGATAACCAGAATGAACTTTTACTTTAAATCCTTGGTCATTCTTTTTTTCTTTTACTCACACGTAACATAACAAACTAGCTCAGAGTGTGTGAACGGTGAAGCGGCAAGTAAACCAGTTTTAGCATCAGAACATCTTGATTTCCCACCCCCAGCAGTTTTTCGGAAAGAAAGGACCCTAGAGCAAGGCCCCTGCTTACACTGGGCTTTGGAGTGGGGAGAAATGCCTTCAAACCCGTCATATCATTTTGTAACAGCACACACTTGGCAGGTTACTTAATCTCCTTAAACCGTGGCCATTTGTCTGTAAAAGAGTGATTGATGTTTTATGCACATGATTGCTCTGTATCTTAACCAGGAATTTTCTAAAAGATCAAACCTCAAAAAAAAAAAGTTCTCAAAAGTTGTTAGGTGTTTGCCACTTCCCTGACTCCCTGGAATTCTATCGCTTATCTATAGATGTTTTATTTCACTACCCCCAACCGCCCCATTGATAACCCTCAAGATTTAAAACCCCCATCTTGGCCCCTCTCGTACAGGTAATACCTGTTCAATTCTTATTTTCTAAAAAGGAGACATTTGTGTTTCCATCTGTTTCCCCCACAATGTCCCCAATTACAGCTCTCACACTCAGCTGGCTGTTGTCTCATTTCTATCCCATCAAATTTGGTAAGGTTTATATTCCGTACTAAAACCATCGTTATGTTCACTAGACTGTGTCCATGAAGTGATTCTATAAAATGCATACCAACAGAAAACACTCACTTTTTTTCTGTGATATGAATATTCTTTTAGAATTAAGCAGAGGGTGAGCAAGGATTTCACTTGGTACATTTGGGTCCAATGTCACAGCTCCTGTGTCACACATGGAGAATGTTAATGACTCCAGTTTAAGTTAAATGTCTGCTTTTACTACCCTAGACATGCCTTTAATCTCCTTCAAGATTTTCAGAGTTCTCTGTCTTATATCATTTCCATCAATGCCTTATTTTTCACCAAGAAGCACGCCCTCTGTTGAACTTTAGTTGGAATAGAAAACACCAAATACTTTTCTGCTCTACTTCTTTGGGGGTTCCTCTTTTCCCTGTCTTTGCTATTTCTAATTGCTTTATAAAATGTTCAGACATCACCCGTTAATTTTTTCTATCTTCAAACTAGATTGATTGTTTGGATGAATAAGGAAATGTAGATAGTTATTTTTTCAGAGATCTTGAAAGGCTCTGCTCTCTTCTACCATCTGGTTTTACTGATAAAATACCTGCGATTTGACTGTTGTCATTATTTAAAAGTCTTTGGTTTACTCTTTGGGTAATATGTCTTCTTTTGGTCATAAGTAGCTGGAAAGTGCACAATGTTATGTATTGCCTAGGCAGTCTGTTGTTGTTCCAGTAATTGTTTTGAACAATCAATAAGCCATTTCAATCAGAGGCATATGTCTTTTTTCAGCAATGGGGAAAATATATTAATGCTTGATTTTTTTTTTTCTGCTCCACTTTTTAATTCTCTTGGGAAATCTCAATTCTGGTATTAAATTTGACTCTTTATGTCTCTTCTCTTTTATTGTCTATTTCTCACTTATTTTTCTTTTTGTTTCAGAATCTAAAAGTTTTTCTTAGCGTTCTCTTCCAACCCTACTGTTATTGTTAACTTAAATTCATTCAAACATGTGTGCAATATCTCCTTCAGTCTTTCTAAATATGGAATTAGATCTTTTATTTTTCCTTCTTATACTTTGTCATAAATTCCTTCTAATAGCACTAAGTAAAATTTCTACTCTTTATGCTTTCCAGTTTGTCTTTTTCCTCTTCTAAACTATTCATACCCTTTGCTTGCCAATTAAAATAAGATTATAGAAGGTCTGCTTGTTAATGCCTCTTTCAGTGGCAAGTTAGTGAGTGAATAGAGAGCCAGCCATTTTGTCGGGGGATCTTTATTTTTTTATTTGGGAAAGTAAAAGTGGTAAATAAAGTAGAAGGACCAATATATTTATAGTCAAACAATCTATTTATAGTTTTTTAATTAATTCCTATAATTTTGGTCTCACTTCACACTACTGCCATACATGGTATTTGCTACCATTTCATCCACAACCCACCCAGGATTTCATGGCAAGACTGTCTCCCTCTGAACAGACCTCCCCTATATGATTATATTCAAGTATTGGTTTTATTTTCTTTTTCATTTTCAGACAACATTCTTCTATCCTTTCTTAATTCCATTGATTTTTTTAAAACCTCTTATGTGCTATACCCTGTTTCATCCTTTGATTCTATAGGTCTGTTTACCCATGCTTTTGCTGTGGTTTTACTAAATCTCGAGAAAACAAATTCGTTTTTAATGCAACATCCTAACTTAGCTATCTGAAGATTTAGAAATAAATGGGGGGAAAAAGGCTGATGTTCTTATTCAGACCTGGAATTCCACAAGTTGATACTCAGCAGTGATACTCAGTGACAGGTGGGGTCCTATCACAACCACCTGGACAGCTTTGATGACAGACACCTGTCCAGCTCCTCCTCGCTTTACTGGGCCATCTGAGAGAGGGAACGCCGTTATTTCCAGGGCGAAGATTCTGAGCAAGTATTGAGTTAAAATAAGACAAAGTCCTGGAGTTTCGAGTAACACTTCAATCTTGAATATCACTGAGTACAAAGATTACATTTCATCCCATCTGCTCAGCCAAATATTACCTAAATATATTGTCATGCACTCCACTGCTTTCTGCAATACTTAGCCCGCTGGCACTTTTTCAGGGTTCTAATGTCAAACCAAATGGAAAAAAACTATGTGGGAAGATGAGTGTGAAATATTTCTGCTGCCTCGCTTCCAGTGTGTCCTAATCAGACACCTATTGAAGGGTAGGCCAACTTGTAGTTTCCAGTGGAGAACTTTTATGCAAATCGACCTTTTACCATGTTTCCCTTTCTGACAATTTAAAGTCTAAAGTGTTTCTCACTTGTAATCATCATACCACATGGAGGCAGTAACCACTTTCCAGACAAATGATTATTGATATAAGAAAGTCATTTAAAAACAGATTCTCTCCTACTATTTCTAGTTGGTATTAATAAACTGATGTTTACTAACCACTTTCTTATTCAAGAACTATTGCATGAGTCCCTTGACTTAGCTCTCTGGATTCCAAATGGCTAAGAACGAGCCTGTGGACATGGCACCTGTGTGGAAATTGACAGAAGACCAAGCCAGCAGTGAAATGCCATCTTTACACTTAAAAACACTAAAGTAAGATTGTTTACAAATCTGGAAACAGCACTGGAAACAGTCGTGGTTCTGGAAACCTGGACTGGTGTTAAGCTGACATGCTAAAACTGAATGAGAAGCAAATTGAGAGGTCAAAGGGAACAGAGGAGAGAACAGATATATGTGCAATGCCAGGGAACGCTGTGAATGTAGAATGTGGCTCATGGCCACCGGGCTCTTCCCTTCTCTCTTAGTGCTTTCACTAGACAGGTATTTGATGCCTTGGTCAAACAAGCTTATCCTGAACTTTGAAACTGCTTAATATGTTCTTTGCTCACCTGCACAATAATCTGTTCTTATAAACCCTATTTATTAGGGCCAGGCCCATTTAATTCTCTTTTTTTTTTTTGGTAAAGCTTCCCACCATTATTTTAATACACAAATACCTGTCCTCTAAACTCATACTTCTTAGTAAGCTCTCAGTGTAAGTTTCATATTTTTATGTATGTGTCATCTCTTTAGAATCATATATGTTTACTCTTCTAAACTGAATTGTAGATATGAGAGGTTTTTTCCCATGTATTGTTTATAGTTGATATGTGTAATGTAGGATGCTAAATGTTGAAAACTCCTAAGTGCCTCAAATCCAGGCCTGCTTTTCTTCATCTTAAGAATAATATTAGGTGCTTGATATCATGTTGTTGTTATGAAAAGTGAAAGTTCAACTGCAAAGCTCTTCTGTTGGTCTTTCTGTATATTTCTTGAATGTGCTGGTTCTGTTTATATCCAACACATTACTATACACAATGGGGAAAGCCCCCACTATGTGCCCAGACTAATTTAGTGAAAAGTGAAAAAGGATGTTGTCAGGAGCCAAGAGTCAATCACAAATTAATTCTAACATTATTTCAGTAAGCTAATGAAACAGAACCTCATGGAAACTTGGTCCTCACCACAGACTTACTTCCTCATGCCTAAGGACAAAACATTCTTTGCATAGCTGCCCTTCAACCGCCACATCCTTTATCTATAGTCAGCACCCTTTACGACCTTAGCCAAATTATCTAAGCCCACATGACCCGTTCAGCCCCCACCCCTCCTAGGCACCTCCCCTTCTAGAAACCACATATAAGGAACACTGTAAGAATAAAATTTCGAGGCTTGATCAGAACCCTGTCTTGCCTCCATTCTCCGCGTTCCTTGTTTGTTTCATTCTCTTAGGTTCGTCTCTAGCGTCTGCGTTGTTGCCCCGCAGGTCGGGGCAGGATGTGGGCTTTGAAACTTGCACAGAATAAGAGAAATGCATAGTGGGGCCAAAGTGAAGGCTCAATCCTTGGCCTTCTGTTCATTTCTCACTGTGCTCAGGGCAGGAGAGAATGTAAACGTTTTCAGTCTTCAACTCTAAATTCTTGGCTATAGACTCGAATTCCACATCTTTGTCACTTCTTTCTCCAAATCCATTCCACATTTCCAGCTACTTAAAGTTGTGTGTATTGTCTCAGACTCATGTAAACGTAAAATAAAATTTACTATCTCCACATATTAATTTCCTAACATACCTTTTTTGTTTGTTTAATGAAACAGGGTCATATAGCTAAACTCAGAGACATAAAACTTGAATCACATTTTTAATTCTTTATCTTATAATTTTTCTAGTAAGATTCTTTTTTTTTAATTTTTTTTTTTTTTTTTTTTTTTTACAGAGAGGAAAGGAGAGGGATAGAAAGTTAGAAACATCAGTGAGAGAGAAACATTGATCAGCTGCCTTCTGCACACCCCCTACTGGGGATGTGCCCACAACCAAGGTAAATGCCCTTGACCGGAATCGAACCTGGGACCCTTCAGTCCGCAGGCTGACGCTCTATCCACTGAGCCAAACTGGTTAGGGCTAATAAGATGCTTTACATACTTATTTGGAAATCACTGCATATTCTGGAAATATTTAAGCATACACACAAATGGAAAGAACAACATAATTGATAGTACCATACACTCAGTTGTTTTCTTCCCTCCCCCTTTCTGGCCTATGGACTGTGTGAGCACATGGTTTATGACTCCTAAGTCCCAGCTTTGGTTATTATCATCCAGGCTGAACCATCACCTCTAGCAGCCTCCATAAATTTTTCTTGCCTAATTTTCCTATAACTAAAAACCTAGATAGATTATTAGAACAGCAGGGCCAACATTCCACATGTCATATCCAATACTGAACAAGTGTGGTTTGGTAATCCTCATACAACTAATCAACACAAGGGTGTAGACAGATATACCCTAAAATAAATTGATAAGAAAAACTGAATATGAAAGTACAGCACTCATTACCTGCTTTAGACAGTCTACTAATTTCCAACACTAGTCTTCCTATAACATTGCTTTCATTAATATCCACCCTATTCCATTGTACACATTCACTGTCAAACTATTTCTGCCTAGGTATCAATGCCATGGGATTGTAACCCTCACTTACTATAGAACACATCTTCGCTACTATCTAGTAAATGTATTTATTTGGCTGTAGTCAGACTAAAACTCTCCCCCTAACCCAATAAATAGGAAAGAGCAAATATAGTTCTGGCTTCAAATTTATCTTAAATTCCTTAGGAGGGTGTTGAATTATTTAAGAATTATTTGCAGAATCTCTATATTAAACAGTTTATATAATTGCAACACTGGATGAGGGAAATGATTAGCAAGAATAGAATTTCAGCTTTACAGGGCGCTAAAAGCAAAAATACACTATAGAAAGCAGATATTTTTAGAATTATTTGTAACTGTCTGAAAAAATTATTTTCTCACAAATTCCATATAATCTCATTTTATTTTTATGATCTTCTAAACAAAAACAAATGTGTGTCTAAGTGTGGCTCTGCTACATCAACAGGAGAAAAATGGTAATTGTATAAATTTGTAAAATATACAGAAAACTCTACACTTTAATAAATCATCACTAAGTAGACACTTAAATTTCTTAAGCAATTAGTAAATGTTATTCACCTATATTTAGATTTTATTTTGAGGAGCAAGATCATACCATCATTAATCTAAATTATATAAAGATTTAAGCACATCAATTTGAAAAATAAAACATTCTGGAAAAATATCAAGTTAAGTCTCTTCAAATACAATTATAAACCCAAACATTTCTCTCTTGCTGGAATGATCTTCAATTTCATAGCTACCATGCTCTGCTCTGTAACTTTTCTCCTTTGAATCACTCATAGCACAATTGGTACAGCAGAAGGGTTTTGTTTATCTTTATAGTATTGTTCTCTCCTGTGTGAGGTCATGTTTAATTTCTTCATACCACTGTCTGAAAATTCAGCTTCTGACTTCAAGGGGAGGAGAACAGCCCTGAAGGACTATTTGTTTTACAGCTACAGACGATGTTTAATCTTCAGATTCCTTCAAGTTAAAAATGGCAATGGAGTATAAAACACAAAGTTTTTAGGTCTTATTAGGAGTGATGATATTTTTTTAAATAGCATCAAATATTTATTGAAATCAACTTTTGACTTTTGCATTAGCCTCTGTGGTTCTACAGGACAGAGTTTCCTGATCAGATTTACCTCTTTGTTTCTTCTCTTTTCCTAGAGGTAACTCCTGAAAACCACTCTGTCCTTAGAAATCAGCCAAGATAATTAGAGACAAGTGATGTAAATAATTTTCCCTGAATAAGTAAAATTAAAAGATAGCATGTTAGACCTGTTTAGTTCCAATTACTAGGTTACACAGCTAATAAGTTATTGAGTTTTCTGGAATAAATTTAGAATTATACTCGGTATGCAGTATTGTTTTTAAAAGTGAAATCTGCATCATCATTCTGTTAAGATGTGGGTTTGATAATTGAACATGTATATGATCAATTTCTTGCTCTCGTTGAACTTCAACCTTATGAGATCTATGGTATTGGCTCATATTCCTCCTAGAAATATAGTGTGAGAATTTGGGCCAAAATTAAAAATCACCCTAATTATTAACTTCTCTACAGACCAATCCATCTCGTCTTCACATGAAACACCCTTTACCTGCAGGAGATACTCAAAGTTCTGAAAAGATAAATGCTGCACATAAAAGGATTACTGGGGACATAGTGGCTTGTTGTGCTAAGGCAGCATTCTGAATGAAAATAACTTTCCTTTTTTCCCTTCTCAATAATATCGAGGCATTCTCTTGGTTCTTTTAAAAATTGGAGGGTGAGATGAATGAATGTAGATGTTATATAATGGTTGCATGGTAAAACCATTGGGTATGGGAATCAGGTAGAAGCAAACCTATATGGATATATCTTTTTATTTATCAGTATACAGATAGAATTCTTGTATAATAATATTTCTAATATTTCATATCCTTTATTAGATATGGATTAGTAAGGCATAAATGAAAGGTTAATGGAAGAGAATGGGTTCTAAAGTCAAACATGGGAGTGATCACTGGATCCATCAATAAAAACATTTTATATAACTTCTTAAGCATGTTTGAACTAAAATGTCAAAGGTGGAGTTAAAAACAAAACTCACGTACACTTTGGACAACAGGTTACATTTTCAGTGTAATTTATGTTTTGTTCCTGCTAAACTCTCATTTGATGAATAACAATTGTCAGTTACCAATAAAGTATTATTGAATGTGCTAATGATTTTTTTCAAAAATCGGTTGCAAAGTCCTTCTGAGTATCTGGTTTTGAATTACACATAAGGATAGTCTCGTCCTGGACACTAGCAATCTCTACTGTGTGTCTGGTCTTGAATTAAATATAAACATGACTTGATCTTTGGCACCAAACTCACAATGAAATTACCGTTTTTTATTTCAGTCCGTCTCTGGAATAGGATAATGGACAAAGAGTAAGGTGTTTGAAGAAAGAAACATTGGGTATTTCACTACTTGTATTAAATATTGTTATGAATACAATATTTGTTTAAAATATTTTGAATGACAATAAAATAGCTGGGTGTAAAAGGGTGTGTTCATAAATAGAATAAATACTTTATAAGTTTAAGAGGGCAGAGGCTTAACTTATATTTTGCCCCTGTAACAACTCAGCAAGTGTTGATTGTGTGATTGACTATCCTGGCTCAAGAACTTAAGTGGAGATAGATGCTTTGAATGAGGAAGGGGTTCTGGAATAATGCTTTTCTGATTGTGTTTTTATTATGAACTAGAGGCCTGGTGCATGGCGTTCGTGCACTAGCGGTGGGAAGGGGGGTGTCCCTCAACCCAGCCTGCACCCTTTTGTAGTCCGGTACCCCTTGGACTGCAGGGCGGGAGAGGCTCCCACCACCGCCTCTGCACTCGCCAGCTATGAGCCTGGCTTCTGGCTGAGCAGCACTCCCCCTGTGGAAGCTCACTGACCCCTGGTGGTCAGTGTATGTCATAGTGACTGTTTGTTCCGCTGTTTGGTCAATTTGCATATTAGGCATTTATTATCATCTCTAATAAAATGGTAATATGCAAATTAACCATCACTCCACTACATAAGCCACGCCCACCAGCCAAGCCACGCCCACCAGCCAATCAGGGCGAGTATGCAAATTAACCCCAATCCAAGATGGCTACAGTCACAGAGAGGAAGGTTTCCCAGGTAACAGAGCAAGCCAAGCTTTCCATAGCCGTTGCAGGCCTAAGCCTCCACTCAAGCTACAAAGTTTCAATTATAGAAGGTAAACAAATTCAAACAAATGGCAGCAGAATGGAGCTTGAGAGAGCAGGCCAGGGTTGCCGGCGGCAACAGGGGAAGCAAAGCTTTCCGCACATCCTGGCCGGGCTCACCCACTTAAGGCTACAAAGTTTCAATTGTAGAAGGTGAATTAACTGCCACAGAAATGGCTGCCGCCCCAGGCTACAAAGTTTCAATTGTAGAAGGAAAATAAATTCCAGATACCAGGGCCTCCCCTTGGGTTGCCAGGGGGCGTGGCCAGCCTGCAAACCACCACAGGCCCCTCGCTCAGGCCGCCCCACACCCAAGGGATCCCCCACCCTTATCTGTGACACCCTTCAGGGCAAACCAGCTGGCCCCCACCCGTGCACCAGGCCTCTATCCTAACTAATAAAAGAGTAATATACAGATTGATCATCACTGCAACACACAATATAGCTGCCCCCATGTGGTCAAAGATCCTGCCCCCATGTGGACACAAGATGGCCACTACAAGATGGCCAGCAGGAGAGGGCAGTTGGGAGGCACCCGGCCTGCAAGGGAGGGCAGTTGTGAGGGATCAGGCCTGCAAGGGAGGGCAGTTGAGAGGGACCAGGCTTGCAAGGGAGGGCAGTTGGAGGTGATCAGCCCTGCAGGAGAGGGCAGTTAGGGGTGACCAGGCTGGCAGAGGAGTGAAGTTGGGGGCAAACAGGCTGGCAGGGGAGCAGTTAAGCATCAACCAGGCTGGCAGCGGAGTGGTTAGGGGGTGATCAGGCTGGCAGGCAGAACCGGTTATGGGCAATCAGGAAGGCAGGCAGGCAAGCAGTTGGGAGCCAGCAGTCCTGGATTGTGAGAGGGATGTCCGACTGCCCGTTTAGGCCCGATCCCACCAGGATCGGGCCTAAACGGGCAGTCGGACATCCCTCCAGGAGTCCCAGATTAGAGAGGGTACAGGCTAGGCTGAGGGACAACCCCCCGCCGTGCACGAATTTCATGCACCGGGCTTCTAGTATAGGATGAATTTCCACAGTGTCTATCTGTGTTAGTCTTTTTAATTATGAGACACAATACCTGTCTTAAAGTGTTGTAAATTCCTCTTTCCAATACCTATGGCTTCTCTTACATGCATATAAAGTCCTGAATTATTATGATTCTACTGACCTCACCACCCTTTTCCCAACCAGCTACGATTATGGCTTCTTGAATATAAGAGAAGCTTCCAAAATCCAAACCCATTTGACTTAACTGCAAGAAAAAATACTACATATATTTGACTGAACTGCAAGAAAAATACTACAAGAATTCTTACTGCCACAAATTCACAAATCATTTGGGTGTGGGGTTCTCAAGGAATCGACAGAATCGTCATTTACTCTCTACTGTTAGTTTTATCTTCAAAGATAATGCATTTTTGTTTGTCTCTTTCATTGAGGTTAATCTGTAAGAAGTGTAACAGCTTATTGAATCACCTTAACATCTCCAGACTTCTTATGCCCTCCTATTAGAAACCATGTTAGCAACTTAGGGAATTGTTACCCCATCAAAAACTCACAGAAGGAAAAGTATGAATGTAGTCATTTTACTTACTTCTGTTATACCTCCCTTTCTTTTAATTTGTATCCTTTTTTAATACTAGGCAGTCTAAAGAACATAAACTATGTCTCCCCAGAGAGGCGGTAAGTGTTTCAAACACAGATCTTAGAGTCATCTAAGTCGAAGGTTTGACTCCTAGACTTATCTGTATATTTTGAGCCTCAGTTTACACTTTGGTCACGTTACCAAGTGACAAAAATGACTGATATCCATTTGAATGGAGACCTAATATGCCTGTAAGTGCAGTACAGGTCATGGTGCAGAAAAACTACCTCTTTATTTTAGAGATCTTTGAATCTTTCTTTGCTTTTGTCAGCTCTATGCAATGATCTCTTGATAAGTAAGGAACACAGCTGATGTTTAAAAATTGCACTAGATGAAAGGCGTTAGGGTGGGCAAGGTGAAAATCAAGAGCTTGTGAATAAATTATAGGCTGAAAGAATTTTTGGAAACTATTTCCAAGTATGTATAATGCACAATTTCTAAAATGAATAAAAGTTTGAAATACGCTTTAAATAAGATGTGGAGAAGATGTAAGAAGTGCAGCTACTTTAATCGTAATCAATGCAACTTGTGATGAGGTAATGAAGAGCAGGCAATCAGTCAGAACCCAATCTACCCAAATGAAATCTCAAACAACAACAGAGGATATTTTTTTTTTACTTTAGTTTGTGTTAAGAGAAATGGGCAATGTAAGTGCTATGCAGATTTAATGTGCTAATGAAATCAATTCATCAAGGTTTAAATTATGTAGGAAATTAAAATAAGAAGCTGTTCTGTACACAAAAGAGACTATACCCTAAGAGAATATCCAGCCTTGATAAAAAAAAACAAAACAAAAAAAAACAAAAAACAGCCCTAACAAATTTTAGATAGGATTGTAAAAATGTCATATATCACCTGCTTTTAAATACTTCTCCATTTTTCCCCCTAGAGACTCTATTTAGGAAGGAGTCTAGGAATGAAAATCTGGAAGAAGCAGCCAAGAGAGCCATTGTGAAGCTGTTTGCCTAATCAGCATATTATTGTTCCTCAGATGAGTAGTCTGCACCTGGCTTCTGGGTGACATTGGAGTATCTGGGGGCATGTAAGGGTATGTGAGTATAAATGGTTTAAGGGTATTAACTTTTAAATTATAGAACTATATATTTTATAGTACATCTTTCTTAAGAGACATTTTAAAACGCAGGTTGTATTATTTGAACTCATATACATTTCAAACAAGTAAACACCACTCTCTTACAGCTAAGTATCAATGAAAATCTACAGAATCATCGCCAACATAATTAGCAAACTTTCATTGCAAACAACTCCAAAAAGTCATCTTGACCCTGTTGGCAAATAACTGAAAGTGTACTGTATAGTCTCTAAAGTCTATGATGGAGTTTCAAGTCCTGATTTTCTTTTATCATATGATGAACTTCTCCAACTTTTAAAAATAAAATGTCTTACACCCACCACTAGACTTATAGTGGTGATTGTTCCAGAATATTATAAATCTGTAACACATTACTACAAGAACCAATTAAAATATTGCTATTGGTTTTGAAAAAAAGTAAAGAATTTTAATTAGAGGATATAAATAAATGTATAAGACCAGTGCTTTTTAGCTATCTGTTTTCAACAAAATTGAAAGAATACTTACTTGCATTGTGAGCTGATAAGTCATTTCAAAAGGATCTTTGTTGAAGAGTTAGAGCAAGACTATTGCATACATCCTGAAAGGAGTTCAAATAATTCAATGACATTGCTAGAATTAGACTCTTAATCCTATTGACTTATTTATGTGAGCAAGGTATTTCAACACCTACATGTATAAAGATGAACCAAAAAATAAGAAGGATAGAATTTATGGTAACTCTGACTCATGCTAACAATAAATAATTCATTCATAGATATTAGATTCAATATAATAAAAAGGTCTAAGACATCTCATAAAAGATATACTTTCTATAACAATCACCTTAATATGAAGTTGTTTATGAAAATATGTAATAAATGTACATGTCTATATCAATTAGGTAGTAATAATAACTAATAATTTTTAGATTCTAATAATTACTATAATAAAAATTTACTCAGGAAAGAATATTTCAATATTTAGGGTGGTTCATGACCACAAAATATTAAATCAATAAATATAGTTTTATCATAAAATATCTCATATTATGATGAAAGTTAATTTAGGAGAATTGAATGGAATTGGTTTGAGGAGAGAAAAACAAAATATTTGACTTTTAAATAAAATGTTTAAAGGAGAGATATAACCACTTTACTTTAAAATGTCAACATCTACCTTACACGGAATTTAAACTCTTTGTAACTATTAAAATGTATGATAAAAATTGCTGCAGCTATTCGGGGTCTTTTTATATTTCAGATGAATTTTTGGAAAGTTCATTCTAGGTCTGTGAAATATGCTTTTGGTATTTTAATGGGGAATGCATTAAATCTATAGATTGCTTTGGGAAGTATGGACACTTTAATGATGTTGATTCTACCAGTCCGTGAACACGGTATGTTCTTCCATCAGTTTATGTCTTCCTCTATCTCTTTTTTCAGCATCCTGTAGTTTCTGAGCACAGGTCTTTTACCTCCTTACAGGTAGTTAAGTTTATTTCTAGGTATGTTAATTTTTTTGGTGTGATGGTAAATGGGATTATGTGGGGTCTTTTTTAATCTCTCTTTCTGTAAATTCACTATTGGTGTATAAAAATTCCATAGATTTTTTTTACTGTTAATTTTGTATTCTGCTACATTGCCGAATTCATTTATTAAGTCTAATAATTTTTTGATGGAGTCTTTAGGGTTTTTATGTACAATATCATGTCATCTGCAAATAATGACAGTTTTACATCTTCTTTTCCAATTTGGATATCTTTTATTTCTTCCTCTTGTCTAATTGCTATGGCTAGCACTTCCAGTACTATGTCAAACAAGAGTGGTGAAAGTGGGCATCCCTGTTTCATTCCTGTTCTTAGGTGAAATGGTTTTAGCTGCAGCAATCCTGAGAAAGAAGAACAAAGTAGGAGGGATCTCAATACCATATGTCAAGCTATATTACAAAACCACTGTTCTCACAACTGCCTGGTACTGACACAAGAACAGACATATAGACCAATGGAATAGTCTAGAAAAACCAGACATTGACCCAAACCACTATGTTCAATTAATATTTGACAAAGGAGGCAAGAGCATTTAATGGAGTCAAGATAGTCTCTTCAATAAATGGTGCTGGGAAAATTGGACAGATACATGCAAAAAAAAAAAAAATGAAGCTAGACCACCAACTTACACCATACACAAAAATAAACTCAAAATGGATAAAGGACCTAAACATAAGACGGGAAACCATAAAAATATTAGAGGAATCCACAGGCAGCAAAATCTCAGATATATACCGCAGCAATACCTTCACCAATACAGCTCCTAGGGCAATGAAAACTAAAGAGAAAATAAACAAATGAGGCTACATCAAAATAAAAAGCTTCTGCACAGCAAAAGAAACCATCAACAAAACAACAAGAAAGCCCACTGCATGGGAGAACATACTTGCCAATGTTATGACTGATAAGGGTTTAATCTCCAACATTCACAGGGAACTCATACAACTTAACAAAAGGAAGATAAACAACCCAATCAAAAAATGGGCAATGGACCTAAATAGATACTTTTCGAAAGAGGACATAAGGAAGGCTAAGAGACATATGAAAACATGCTCAAAGTCACTAATCATCTGAGAGATGCAAAACAAAACGACAATGCGGTACCATCTCACACCTTTCAGAATGGCTATCATCAAGAAATCAACAAAGGACAAGTGCTGAAGAGGATGCGGAGAAAAAGGAACCCTTGTGCACTGCTAGTGGGAATGCAGACTGGTGCAGCCACTGTGGAGAACAGTATGGACTTTCCTTAAAAAACTAAAAATGCAACTCCCATTTGACCCAGTGATCCCACTGCTAGGAATATATCCCAAGAAACTAGAAACACCAATCAGAAAGGATATATGCACCCCTATGTTCATAGCAGCATAATTTACCATAGCTAAGATTTGGAAACAGCCTAAGTGCCCATGAGCAGATGAGTGGATTAAAAACCTGTGGTACATCTACACAATGGAATACTACACTGCAGTAAAAAAGAAGGAGTTCTTACCATTTGCAACAGCATGGACAGAACTGGACAGCATTATGCTAAGTGAAATAAGCCAGTCAGAGAAAGATAAATTTCACATGATCTCACTAATTCATGGAATATAATGAACAATATAAACTGATGAACAAAAACAGATCCAGAGACAGAGAAGCATCGATCAGACCATCCAACCTCAGAGGGAAGGTAGGAGAGGGTGGGGGAGAGATCAACCAAAGGACTTGTATGCATGAATATAAGCCTAACCAATGGACACAGACACCAGGGGAATGAGGACATGAGTGTGTGGGGGGGTGGGCGGCAATGGTCGGTAAGGACACATATGTAATACCTTCATCAATAAATAAAATACAAACAAATTTATGATAAAAATCATAGCTGCCTGATTAATAGTGTATCTAATGTATATAGTTTGCATAAACTCTTATATAAATTAAAGTCAAATGAAATATTCATTAGAGATTGTTTGGACATACTTATGGAAATTTAATGGCTAGGAGGGAGTCACACTCAAAATACCCATTGTTCCATTATGAAGTAGAATTTTGTTGGCTCAAGCTCATAATTTACACTGTATCTATCAGCAAAGTCTTTAAAGAGTCTTTAAAGTTATACATTTTTATAATATACTACCTTTAAAATTATCAAGTAACACTATTTTTCATGGATTATCTCACTTAAACACTCAATAATTCTGGCAGTGTTATATGCATGTCTGGTTTAGAGATGGAGACACTGACATTTAAAATAGGGAATTTTCCACAATCATTCATTTACAAGTGAAGAGGTTGAAAATCAAATCCAAGGACTCTGTCTCCATGGATTATATTCTTATCCTTTAGTCTTTTATGCCTTGCATTTCTCAATCACTGAGACATGGAAATAGAAAAAAATCAACACATTTTAATTGAACTGACTTCTTTCTACTTACCAGCAATAAAAAATAGGATGATTATACAACCAAAAGTCAAATTAGACCACATCTGGACTATGTTATAATAACTTTGTCATATATTTAAGAAAAACTTCTTGGTCTAGCTGAAACTTATGCTTAATTACTTTGTGCCTAGCTATTCTGAAAAATACTTATTTTATAAATAAAAATAATGTAAATATTTTTCTATATATATGGTAACTGAAGATTACATACGTCTGTAGTAGGTAAGGACAATACAGAAGTAAAAAGATTCAGAGTAAAAATCTAGTGATACTGCACATGTTACATAAGAAAAAAATATTCTTTTTTCCTTAAATTTCTCTCAAGAAGCATATTTAAAATATTGACTGGAATTGAGAAATTTTATTAATTTTATTAAGATATGTAAGTTAAGTTGCTTAACCTTATCATTCACCCTATTGATTAATGATGGAAATTTGAAAGTTCACACAGACTGAACAAGTTTCAATTATTGCAAATTATATTTGAATGTATCCCCCCTACAAATTCATATATTGAAACCCTAACTTCCTATGTGATCATATGAGGAGGTGGACCTTGAGGAGATAATTGGGTGGTGAGGGTGCAGCCATTGTGAATGAGATTAATACCCTTATAGAAAGGACCCTGGAGAGCTCTCTGACCGTCCTTCCACCATGTGAGGGTTCAAGAGGATGGCATTCTGCAACCAGGAAGAAGGCTCTCACCATGCTGGCACCCTTATCTGGGTCTTTAAACCTTCAGAACTGTGAGAAACAAATATCTATTATTTATAAGCCATTCAGCCTATGGTACTTTGTTTTAGCTGTCTAATCTGAGATAGTAAGTAACAACATACCTGAAACAGGTTGTTTGGAATGGTGATAATGCATATATATTCCATCTCAAATTTTTGACCTTAAAAAAATGAGATCAAGAAGATGCAAAAGACCAGGGTATATATAAATATTAACAATAAAGAGTTGGTTAGGGTGGATAAATTGGTTGAGACCACATGATCAAAACTGAGAATAAAAGAAGTAATTAACAACCGCTGGGCAGTAGCTTAAATTTCACTTTCTCTACAATTTACTTCTTTCCTGTCCCACCATTCTATTTTAGTAGAAATTGATAGACATCTGCATGTCTTTAAAATGTGTAGAGCACTCTTAGCCTCACATTATAAAAGGGAAAGACAATCTGGAAAGCATCAGTGAGTAAATGAAGATACCCCAAGGCAAACTGAATGTAGCATGAACACAGGATTGGAAACATTTTGCATCATATTTGTAGAATTGTTAAATAGTGTTAACACAAGTTAATAACTGAGGTTATTTATTTATGTTAACCAGTGGTTGTTACTCTTGCCCTTTAATTACACACACACACACACACACACACACACACACACACACACACACACACCTGCTTCTACAGCAATAAAATGGTAACACAATGAAACTGATACATAAGCACATTTTGAAATAGGTTTCAGTAATGTCTGACATTTATATTCAAACTTTCATTCTAAATGATTGGTATGTTCTTTACATAATGTATGCATAGCAGGTGTTTCAATCTCTAAAAGAAGCTCCACTGAGGTAGAAATAAAGCAATTTTTCTGCATCAGCAACTGAAAAGTTTTTTTTTAAAGGGGATAATAATAATGTTTGAAACCAAACTAGAAATGGGAAATCACGATAGAGTCAGTCTTATCTCAATTATTGATAATGGACCTAAGAGGCTATCTTCCAAAGGCTTATGTAGTTGGCATGTTATATAAACAAATATACACATATAAAGCTTAAAGAATCTGATTTAATTTTATCCAAGTACACAAATAATTAAAGTTAAATGTAAAAAATTCCACATGAATTCATAAATCACTAACTTATTAGCTATATATTTGCCTGTAGTTGATTTTGCTGAGGCTGTAATACTTAGGAGAAAAATCAGAACCTGACAAAATAGTTTGAACTTATAGCCTGTTTTAACTGAAATGATCACTTGGATATTGCACATAAATTATGATAGTGAAAGCACTTAGGTTTGTGAAGAGTTAGCATTAATTAATAATGTATTTTGCATTTAATATGCTATTCTCTAGCACTTAAAACTAAGATTTATAGAATTTTTCCAAGAATATGAAGGGGATGTTATAAGGGCTCCATTGCTTTTGCCAGGCAGAATCCCTCACTGAAACAGATAACCAACACAATATTTGGGGTTTAGGAAATTAGGTATTGCTATAATTACAAGTATTGAGGAAGTAGGAGAAATCCAGTTTTAAAGTAAGTTAATAAAGATGACTTAAAGATTATGTACATCTTCACACCAGAAATAAGATAAAAACACAGCTGTAATTTAACAAATAAACCTGAGTCATTCCCTCTTTTTTTATGGTCCATGAAAGTGATGAAATAACTTTCTAGGCCCAAAATAGTTGCTTTTGCATGCAGTGACACTTCAGTAAACCAAAGCTTGATTCCTATGCATCCTTTGCTCTGACCAGAAATGCAGTATATCCAGCCAGCCAATCCGTAAACTCCAACCCAAATCTGGGCTCCATACTTATTTCTTTCTCATCCCAAATTAGGTTGGCTATGTGGCTTGAGCCAATCCAGTATTTTCTACTTGTCTCTTCCTTATTCTTTGTTCTTTATTTATAAAGACTTCCTGCCTTCTGCTCCACTTTGCAGTTCTCCCAATAGAGACTGTTTAGCTTCATGAATTGTTAAGTACTTTGCTTACATTACTTAGTCTTCTTTATTTTTTAACAAAAGTAAACAAATATAAATGAAAATGGAACAATTCAATTAGTTATCTTGAATCATAGTATTACAATAAAAATAAGCCAAGGGCAAATTTATCTACTCTTGACTTGAAATGATAAATCTACACAATAGCATTTACCCCAATTGTTGTTGCTGTTGACTTTACTGTCTACTTTGAAAGTGCTGGTAGTATTGATTTTGGAGGTACATATAAATTTTAGCAAGTAGGGGAGTTTGGAAATATTGTACAATATTTGAAAATAATGAGGTTCTACCATATTTCTCCCTCTATGCTGCTGGTCCTTGATAATAAAGCTCCAATGGGCATGCCCAACAAGAATTTATGTAATTGTCAAAACACTTGAAAAATTTCAAAATAAAATACGTACAAGATTAAATTACTTAGAGCTATAACATTGAATAAAGACTAAATAATCTACAAATGTTTCCCTATTAAATTAGGTTGTTCATTTTTTTGTTTGTTTTTGTTTTTACTGTTGGGGATAGGCAATATATGAAATGATTGATTTAAAACTTGTATTTCTGGACCATAGCAGATCTGTGGGTGACATGAATACCTACTGTGTTGTTTTGGGGCTACCATCTCTAGCTGACTGATTGACAGTGAACGTATTTGGTAGAGTGTGATGATCAGAGAAACTACAAAACTGCTCTGGAGTCTATTATTGCTGAAATGTTTCTGTGTCAAAGAGCCAACAGGAGTTGTGCTGCAGTCCTATGGGGTGAATGTTTCCTAAGGCCGAATGCTGATAAGTTTACTAAGATACTGTGAATATTTTCAGGCCACGGGCTTTAAGGAGATTCTGAAAGTATAGGTATCTTTATATAATCAATGTTCAAAGTGATTGATATACCCTTAGATGTGACTACAAAGCAAGTAAGAGACATTACTAAAACCTGTTAGCAGAAGCTGAGGAACTTGAAAATTATTTCTGAGTTATTTATAATTCTTAATAAAACTTTAGGAAATGCAGGAGCTCTGGGGGATGTAAATGGTCAATTTAAGGGAAGAAAATTAGTCAATTTGATGGTAACACTAAATGCCACAAAGTGACTTTAAAATGAAAGTTTTTAAAAACTTTCAAAGATTCTTTGAAAACACAAAACAAAAACAAACACATAATTTTTTATATTTCAAAGAAAATAGGGAAGATAAAATGCAGAAATAAAGTGGCAGGAACAAAAGAGTAAATTGGGAAAATTCCAGATAATCAAGGTAGTTTGACCACATGTGGTTATCTGCTCGCCTATTCACAACTCAAATGTAGAAAATAAGTTTTAAAAAAACACACAAAGCCTAATGGGATTTCAGCCTGTTTTTGGAAAGCCAGCAGATGGAGATGCAGTAGCAGACTTAGCAGAGAAAGAGAAGGAACAAACCAGGAATGAACGGACCCCATCAAAGCCCAGAGAGGGTGGGTCAGCACTCAGGAGCGCTGTAACTTAAAAACAGGACGGAAGACAAGGAGTTGAAGTTGAAGTTGAAAAGAGAAGATAGAGAACTCCAGAAGGATCAAGAAAGAAAACTGAATTGGGAAATAATATTTCTGAAAATCGTTTCACAGGTTTGATGGAGCAGATAAGTGAAGCCTGTTTGTTTTAAAAAAATGAATCATAATCACAGCACTACGTGGCTCAGTGTTGAAGAGTATTGACATCATCTAAATATTTACATAGTCCAAGTATTATCCTCATAATTGGCTAGTTAAGATTAATGAAGGAAAGAAAGCGAAGGGAGATTCAGACATCGTTGAGCATCTTCAGTTGAGTAGCAGAAGTCTGTTTGCTTCACCAGGCAGCTACAGCTTCACACCCCAGGGAATCACAGCATTGTCCCTCCAAGGGGATTAACACCCCTCTCTTTCTCCACCAGGTACTGGATTGTTGTGGGGGGAGAAGGGGGAGATAAGCAGATGTGCCCTAGAAGCAGAATAAGTCAGGGTGAAGCAGAGAAGGTGCTCGCCTGTCAGCCTAGCCTGGGGAACAATGGGTTGGCTAGGTGGTGACCCCATCAGAAGCATGCGAAATCTTGCAAAGTTAATTGATTAGTTTTTAGAAGCTCCTGGTTAAAATCCCCAGGCAAAGAGTTTCCTCGCTCACTCTTGTTCACTCTTGTTCTCTCTTGCTCTCTCTTGCTCCTTGACCTGCACTCGCCAGTGCGCTGGCTTGTTCTCTCTCCATAGTCCTGTGGCCTGAAGCAGCCACATGACCCAAGGCACGGTAGACTTCACACTCAGCATACTGGACTGGACTGGGCTTTGATATGGAGCAGAAACGCTGGGCAGTGGACCATATTCTGGCCCTGCTGAAGACAAGATTGGACTTCTTCCAGGGTGGGAAGGATGGAGATGAGACCTTGGATGGGGAACCCCCTTAATTTTACATCATCAATAAAGCTTTCCACGAAACCCCATCCTCCTGTGGCAGCCTCAGGAATTTCATTTCCTCGAAGCACCCAAGAATTCCACTTCCACCAATAACACAAGTAAATATAGACTCATAATGTGAACAATAATCAAGATTCGATTTGCAGAAATTTGGAAGTAAGTGGTAAGGAACTATCCTCAACAAACTTGTCAGGAAGACAAGAGATGATGTCTGAAACAAAAATAAGATGAAATAGTGTAAACATTATTTGGAAATATAAAGCTAATATATGAAGAAAGAGCTGAAAGACTTAAAAGTATTTTTCTTAGTGCCAGAAGTCTGGGGTAGACATTAGCAAGAGAAACAATTAGAAAAAAAAAAAGCCAGTTTTTATTATAAGCCTTAGTAACATTTAACTGTTTTTAAATGCACTTGAATGTACAAACAAAAACAATAGCTAATAATGGGAAGGGATTTGAACAATGGCATATAAGTGGTTCGTGGTATCATCTGTATAATTGTATAGGCCAATGGGAGGACAAAACCCCCATATTATCGATATATAGATACCCTTTTAAAAAATTTCACCATTTGTTACTTGGATTCTTCTTTTTAGACTTTTATCATTATTTTTATTTAGAATAAAAAAAGCATTATGTTATTCTATTGCTTAGCTATGAGTGCCCCTAAGGCCATCCACCAGTTGCTACCTCTGCTAAATGGAATCCTTTGCCTTTTTAAAACTTTGTATCTATTTCCATACGTAAAACCTATATAATACCAGTTTGGAGTTTAAATGTCCCACTATGCATTGTTCCCTCTGAGTTTTTTCTGATGTAAATATCCTTTTCATCCTTCTCTCTTAATTGAAACCTTTTTATTTGTAGTTTAAGCCTGGTTTTTAATTTATTTTTTTAATATTTATATTAATGTATAATTGACAAAATGTATCCTACCAGTTTCAATTATATATCATAGTGATTTGGTATTTATACACATTATTAAATGATTCCCCACAGTAAGTCTGGTTACCATCTGTCACCCTACAAAGCTATTATAACTATTGGCTATATTCTCCATTATATCCCCATTACTTATTTATTTTATAATTGAAACTTTGTACCACCTAATCCCCTTAACCTACTTTGCCCATCCCCACTGGTAACCATAATTTTTGTTTATGTCTATGAGTCTTTTATTTTCCTCACTTGAGGATATTTATTTCATTGTCTTTTAGAGGGAGAGAGAGAAAAAAAGAGAGCAATATCCATGTGAGAGAGACACATCCATCAGTTGCCTCTCGCATGCACCCCAACCAGGCTAGCTTTTGTACCTGCCTTTGACCAGGTGCGTAGGCCAATGCTCTAACTACTGAATAACACAGGCCAGGGCATTTTTTGTGTTTTTTTGCTCATTTGTTTTGTTTTTCAGATTTCACGTGTAAGTGAAATCATACGGCATTTGCCTTTCTTTGACTGATTTATTTCACTTAGCATAATATCCTCTAGGTCCATTCGTGTTATCACATAAGGCAAGATTTATCCTTTTTTATAGCTGAGTTTTCTGCAAAAAGCAAATAGAAATCTATTCAAGTCCTCCTGAAGTTTACATTTCAAGACAACTATATTTTATAGTTATTTTTTTATATCCAGCAACCAGTCCAGTGATCTGTACAGAATAGCATTTCAATAAACATTTGTGGATAATGCACAATTACAGGGAACTAAGTTTAGTAATTAATCAGCATATCTTATGCCAATTGGGTGTGAAAGCCTATAATATGGAGATACTTTCATACATATCACATCACTCAGGGTAAGGATTTGTTATGAAGAGATGTTATGTACAGATAGTCTAACCTATTAACTGTGGCTCTCTTCTTGTAAAGACCAAAAATTGATTTAGTTTGTCAAACTGCATATAAACAGGCAGAAAGTAAGTCTGACCTTATGCAGCAACAGAGCATGGTATTTGTAAAACCAAAAGTTTTAAAGAAACACATCGTCTAATAAACTGGAAACGGTGGTGACATTTTACAGCTTAAATGTGAAATGAAAGGGCATTTCATTGACATTCATGATGCTCTAAAACGAAGGAAATTACATTGTCTGTAAACAGCATTAAGTAGCCCACCAGTGCTTCTCCACATTGTTGATTATTCATGAAACCTCTGGACAGGTCTCAAGCTGGCTCACATACTGCCCTGCCCTGCTCAACTCTGCAACCTGCGCTGTGGCCTCCTCCCTCTTGGTCACATCAAAGCAGCCTCCTCATTCTCCACCTTGGCTTGGGCCGCCTCTGTGGCTTTGAAACCTGCTCACAGCTCAGGGTCCCTGGGCAATGCCTTCAGCCGAGACCTGAGCTGCTTCTCATTCCAGGCTCTGCTAGGCGTGCATTGTTACAGGAAGAAAGTTCTTAGATTCGATAGCCTGTTCAATCCCATTTAAATCCAAAGGAGGATATATCTGCAGGAAAAGTGTCCCTGGATCTGTAGAGGACAGAGACTCAGAAGCTGTCTAGTGTGAACTAAATGAACAAGCTGACAAACCGTAAGGGGAATATGGAAAAGCCACTGCTAAAGAGGAGAGAGACTGTGAGGTAGCGGCGGATAAGGACAGGGGCAACCACGTATACAGTGGTCTCGTGGCATACGGTATGCCGCAGGTGTTCTCAAAGTGTGGCTTGGGAAATCTGGGTATTCCCAGACCCTTTCATTGGCATGTAAGAAGTCAAAGCTACCTATTTTCATAAACAATTAAGGTGTTATTTGCCTTTCTCCTTCTTATTCTCTCTGGAACCAACAGTATAGTTTATGGACTCATGACATGATGATATAAGTTTGAAGACAAGTTGTGTGTTTGTGTGTCATGTGTTTTTAAAATTCCTCAATTTAAATATCTAGTAAACATCCAGAGATATAAGCAACATAAACAAAAGCTCTTTGGATTCCTCAATCCAGGCATTCCTTGCTTTGCCTGGTTCTGATGTGCCTGAGTTTTCTGTTGACCCTGTGCTGTGCGGAGTGAGAGTGGCTGTAACTGTGAGAGTGTAGAGGTGTGTGTCTGGAAAGGTTCTTCCAGGGGACAGGTGTGTTTACAGTTCTGACCTTCTGATTTGAGGCGCTGTATTTGAATGCTTACCCTTTGTCTCCTGATATAAAGAGGGGCTAAGAATCTCTGTCCAGTCTACCTCTTAGAATTTTGTGAGTGTTTGGTAACGATTAAGATCATAGAAATAAAATTTAAAAAAACACTTTAGTAATGGCAAATTTTAATGATACACTACCACTAACATGTGTGTGCTCCTTATATGAAAACAATGTTCTAGGCAAATTATGTCTGCTGATTTAGCCATATAATTACCTTATAACAGAGATAGGGTTACTATCCATATGTTACATTTGATGAAACTGAGGTTGAGAGAGGTTAAATAATTTTTATAAGTGAACAAACATTTCTTGGGATATATTCCTAGAAGTGGGATCACTGGGTCAAATGGGAGTTCCATTTTTAGTTTTTTGAGGAAACTCCATACTGTTCTCCACAGTGGCTGCACCAGTCTGCATTCCCACCAGCAGTGCACGAGGGTTCCTTTTATTCCACATCCTCTCCAGCACTTGTCATTTGTTGATTTGTTGATAGTAGCAATTCTGACAAGTGTGAGATGGTACCGCATTGTCATTTTGATTTGCACCTCTCAGATAATTAGTGACTTTGAGCATGTTTTCATATGTCTCTTGGCCTTCCTAATGTCCTCTTTCAAAAAGTGTCTATTTAGGTCCATTGCCCATTTTTTGATTGGATTATTTATCTTCCTTTTGTTAAGCTGTGTGAGTTCCCTGTAAATGTTGAAGATTAAACCCTTATCGGAGATAACATTGGCAAGTATGTTCTCCCATGCAGTGGGCTTTCTTGTTGTTTTGTTGATGGTTTCTTTTGCTGTGCAGAAGCTTTTTTTTTTTTTTTTGCTTTTTTTCCCTCTGCCCTGAGCAATATTTTATTCTTTTTTTGTGTGTGGTAATTTTATAATTTTATTTATTTATTTTTGCATTTTGATTTCTTTATTGATTAAGGTATTACATATTGGGAAGGTAATGGGGGGTTGAGGACAAATATGTGCAGAAGCTTTTTATTTTGATGTAGTCCCATTTGTTTATTGTCTCTTTAGTTTCCATTGCCCTAGGAGCTGTATTGGTGAAGATATTGCTTCGGCATATGTCTGAGATTTTGCTGCCTGTGGATTCCTCTAATATTTTTATGGTTTCACATCTTATGTTTAAATCCTTTATACATTTTGAGTTTATTTTTGTGTATGGTGTAATTTGGTGATCTAGTTTCATTTTTTTGCATGTATCTGTCCAATTTTCCCAACACTATTTATTAAAGAGACGGTCTTAACTCCAATGTATGTATGAATATATCCTAAGAAACTAGAAACACCAATCAGAAAGGATATATGCACCCCTATGTTCATAGCAGCATAATTTACCATAGCTAAGATTTTGAAACAGCCTAAGTGCCTATCAGTAGATGAGGGGATTAAAAACTGTGGTACATCTAAACAATGGAATACTATGCTGCTGTGAAAAAGAAGGGATTCTTACCATTTGCAACAGCATGGATGGAACTGGAGAGCATTATGCTAAGCAAAATAAGCCCGTCAGAGAAAGATAAATATCACATGATCTCACTCATTTGTGGAATATAATGAACAACATAAACTGATGAACAAAAACAGATCCAGAGACAGAGAAGCATTGATCAGACCATCAAACCTCAGAGGGAAGGTAGGGGAGGGTGGGGGTAAGGGGGAGAGATCAACCAAAGGACTTGTATGCATGCATATAAGCATAACCAATGGACACAGACACCAGGGGGGTGAGGGCATGAGTGGGGATTGGGGGAGCAATGGGGGATAAAGACACATATTTAATACCTTAATCAATAAAGAAAAAAATAGGAAAAAATAAAAGGCCACTTGAAAATTGGGATTGCAAAAAATAAATAAATAAATGAACAAACATTTCTATTTAGAGAAGTTTTATTTTAGAAAAATTGAGCATAAACTACAGAGTTGCCATATACCTTCTCCACTCACAAATAGCTATGCATTTGTACCAAAATGAACTTACAGTGACACATTATTACCCCCTAAAGTCCATAGTTTACATTCAGGTTCACCCTTGATGTTATATTCTATGGGTTTTGACAAATGTTTACTGGCATATATCCACAGTTGTAGTACATTTAGAATATTTTCACTTCCCTGAACTCCTCTAAGCCAGGCCTATCCATCCTTCCTTCCCCACAACCCCTGGCAAACACTGATATTTTTACCTTCTCCATAGTCCGGAATGTGATATAATTGGAATCGTTAAGTATATAGTCTCTCACATTGTCTTCTTTCTCTTAATAATATTTAACTTTCCTCTACGTCTTTTTATGGTTTTAACACTGAGTAACATCTCATTATGTGTGTGTACTATAAGTCGTTTATTCACTCACCTGCTGAAGGACATCTTGGTTGCTTCTAAGTTTTGGCAATTATGAATAAGGCTGCTATCGACATCATTTACAGTTTTTGGGTGAATGTAACTTTTCAACTCCTTTGGGTAGTTAAATGCCAAGAAGCCTGATTGCTGGATCGTTTGGTACAAATAGGTTCAGCTTTGTGAGAAAGGGCCCAAATGTCTTCCAAAGGATCTGAACTATTTTGCATTCCCAGCAGCGGTGAAAGATGGTTTACGTTGTTAAGTAACTTTTTAACTTGCCAGAAGTCAACTAGTTAATCAGTGGTTGATGTGGAATTTAAATTCAGTAAGAGGCTGACAAGCTTCAAAACCCTTAAAGGAAAAAAACAAAACAAAGTGGTACTCATTTAGCCTTTTATCCCCACCCCCAATACACATACACTGAGAGCTTCCTGGCTATTTGGGAGATTTCTGCTTTGCCTAGTTGGAACAATCCAGAGCATTCTAGAGTGTGTCCCAGGAATAGAATGAGAGGATATTGCCTCCAAATACTACTCTACCAATCCCTGCAGTTTCACATACAATATATTTGCAAATATCTAAAAAATAAGAATACAGATCCAAAAGTTCCTGGCATTATATAAAACAGAGCTTTTTTCAGAAGGATTTTATTAATTTTGTTAGCCATCAAGAAGGAACTTGATATAAACAAACTTAAAAGAAAATGTATAAAAAACCTAACAGTGACTTAAGACTTGGATGCAACAACAGAATGGAAAGAATGAGAGTGAGGGCAAACATCCAAATTGCCTTTCTTTGGTCTATGAGATAAAAATTAATGCATTTTACAAAGAGGCCACAATGTAATTTTGAATATATATAACATATGTAAGTATTTTATGAAGCTTCTTCATTCAATCACATTTTTCCATTTTACATCTTTATGCTTTTGACTTGTCAGTAATATTTTCCATAAAAGTTGAGAAAGAGCTATAAAAGTGGCCCCGGTATTTTCTCCTTTCTTCTTCCGTTCTCTTTCCCAACATGGACATATAGATGTGATCTACAAGAGAAAAATAAAACACATTTCCTGTTACAATATTTGAGGAAACAAATAATAAGTTTCAAAGATAGTCGTATTGGCTCCCAATCCTCTCATCAAACACCCTCCACTCCAATACAGGAAAGCACTTCATCTGGACGACTCTTTGGCAACTGACTTAGTACAATATGGTTGTTGATCTCTTATGGCCTCTTCTAGCTTCCAGTGTGAGATGATTGAGTTCTATGCCACATGCTTACTTTCTGCAATAAGTGGGAGGTAAAGAATGATGTCTCATTTCCAAGGTTTCTTTGTACCCTAGCTTGTTACCAAGATCACTTTTGATTTAGACCCTTTCCCTCAGCACTTATGATATTTTTTTACATTTTAATGAAGCTGTTTTATTAAAATAAGCAGCATTAAAATAGGCCAAGGAGATATTGGGAGAACTTCATTTGTGTTCCAGTTCTTACAAAAGTCTCCTTCAGTGATATATGAGGTGCATGTACAGTGAATGAAGATAACCAGTGGTTAAAGCTCACCATGACCAGCAATAAGCTATCACTTTCCCCAGCCCTTCCCAATGGCAGCACACCTAAGGGCTGGAGAAAGTGATAGGTTATTAAAAAATATATTTTTATTTATTTTAGAGAGAGGAAGGGAAAGGGATAGAGAGATAGAAACATCGATGAGAGAGAAACATTCATGAGCTGCCTCCTGCACGCCCCCTACAGGGATCGAGCCTTTAACCAGGGCATGTGCCTTGACTGGGAATCGAACCAGTGACCTCTTAGTTTATGGGTTGATGCTCAACCACTGAGCCATACCAGCTGAGCCCTATGCAACATACTGCTTAAAAATTGTCTAAGAAAAATTGTGCAAGACAGATTTAAGCAGGCAAGAAAGATCTTATTCAAGGCTACTGCATTTCTATATAATTTTATTAACCAATGTCACCCCAGTAAATTAACAAAAAAATGTAAAAAAAAAAAAAGACTATTGCATTAGGGGAGAGAGATTGAACTTCACTGAAACTAAAGGCAGTGAGCATTGGGCATTTCTAAGCACTGAGGTGCGCTAATGGAAAAAAGAAGTACTGGAGGATGTTAGGGGAAGGTGGCTCAATGTGATTAAGACATCTGTATTTGCTAATGTCTTTTATCGGAAGTTAGACTCCTACTTTCCCACAGAGATTGGGAGATAAGGGCACTATCTTTCTTGATGATTACATTTCGAAGGAACAGCTCCCGGGACCTTGAGAACAATATTTCTGGTTTGTAAAACTGGCAAGCGTCTGGGAGAATAATTACATCTCAAAGGGGCAGGGAGAGAATTACAATGGAAAGTTTTCTAAAGTAAATGCTCAAAGAAAAGGTAGGCCACAGGCTTATAATCAAGGGGAAAAAACTGTCTAAAGTGCAGTCAAACTGAGGGGAACATCAAAGCCATCTGGGTCCAAATAGAGGTGCACTTGGACCAGAGTGGCTAGGAACAGTCATAGTGGAGGGTTTGTCACAGTAGAGAGACAAGTATGCATCGTTATTTTCTCTGCTGACCACTTGGTATAGGAACCAATTGTGCTGTTGCTCATGGGTGGGCTTTGAAATATACCAAGATGCCTGACCATCAGTCAGTGAGGTGGCTGAAAAACATGAAAATTATGGCTTAGCTGCATGTAAAATACGTATGGGAAGTATGGCTGGGCTGATCCCCTGTAAAGCAGAGGGAGTCATTCATTTACCATTGGTACAGCAATTTTATTATTTGTTTGAGGTTAAACATCTACATTTATCATTTAGAAACACTATTTTGGAGGTGCGGGATAAGGACCTTTCTCATTCCCTGAAAACAAAGAAGCAAACACAATAACACTTCTTTTTTCTTTCTTATTTTGTTTAAAGTATTACATATAGTATTACATATGTCTCCTTTTCCCCTCATTGACCTCCTGTCCACCCCACCCCCTAGCACATGCCATCACCCCCTAGTGTCTGTGTCTATTGGTTATGCTTATATGAATGGATACAAGTCCTTTGGTTGATCTGTTACAAACACCCCACCCCCCACCTTCCCACTGAAGTTTGACAGTGTGTTTGATGCTTAATGTTCAATGAAAATTTGATTTCTAAATGTCCATGTCTCACAAAAGTACATGGCACATTTGTGATTTGCAGACTATATCTGTCAGCATTTGTCATCTACTATAGGCGGTAATAATGTCATAGACCATAAAAATAAACAAGAAAACAAAAATCCAGAAGATAAAAATTTGCTAGATAATCATCAACATTTCTTCAAAAAGTTGAAAAGTTATGGCTGAAGATGTTGAGGCGGAACTACAGACTGTGCATTTACATACCATTTTGTGAAACATAAACTTTTGTTTTACTCAAATGCCTATTTTGAAGTAATTCCTCTGTACCCAATTCTAAATTTTCTTAAACATGTATAAAAAGATTGCCCATTTTTAATTGGATGAATTTATATTTTTTCCTGCTATTGTATACATTTGAGAAGATGTATATTTTTATATCTAATTTGATTTAAAAACTCAAAAGAAACATAAAAAGAAGTAGCATGTCAAATTTTCAACTGTAAATGTTTTATCCAAAGAAAGATATTCTGTTTGAAAACAAAAGGCAATGCCTTTGAAAATATTTGGGCTGAAATATTTTAATAGCAGAGGTAAAAATTTTAGAATATCCACTTTTTAGTAGAATTTTAATTAATCCAACACATTAGCAACTTCAGATACAGCTTTTCCCTATAGCACACATAATGCTCTATAGAGCCTAGCCATATATCAGTTTTTGGGGTTTAATAACAAATCACTTACAGAACACACTCATTTAAAGCAATTATTTTATTTAGATTCAGATTCTGTCTTGTGCTGGCTCAGCTAATCTCTCCAAGATATGCTCATACAGTTCCTCTTACATAGCTGATGGTGTGGCTGAGGCTAGATGGTTATTGCAGCCTTACTCATATCTCTATGTCATAGATATATCCTCCTATCTAATAAAAGAGTAATATTCAAATTGACCATACCTCTGCTACACGCACAAGTCACGCCCACAAGCCAATCAGGAGTGAATATGCAAATAAACCCAACCAAGATGGCTTCAACAACAGAGAGCAGGATGGAGGCTTGGGTTTCCCCGGCAATGGAGGAAGCCAAGCTTTCCGCCTGCCCTTGCTGGCCTAGGCCTCCACTCAAGGCTACAAAGTTTCAATTGTAGAAGATAAATAAATCCCAGATACCAGGGCCTACACTTTGGTCTCCAGGGGGCGTGGCCAGCCTGCAAACCACCACAGGCCCCTCGCCCAGGCCGCCCCACACCCCAAGGGAACCCTCACCCTGATCTGGGACACCCTTCAGGGCAAACCAGCTGGCCCCCACCCATGCACCAGGCCTCTATCCTATCTAATAAAAGAGTAATATGCAGATTGACCATCACTCCAACACACCGATGGCTGCCCCCATATGGTCAAAGATCCTGCCCCCATGTGGACACAAGATGGCCACCACAAGATGGCCAGCAGAGGAGGGCAGTTGGGAGGGACCAGGCCTGCAAGGGAGGTCAGTTGGGGGCGATCAAGCCTGCAGGAGGGGGCAGTTAGGGGTGACCAGGCCAGCAGAGGAGGGAAGTTGGGGGTGACTGGGCCTGCAGGGAAGGGCAGTTGGAGGGGGACCCAGGCCTACAGGGGAGAGCAGTTGGGGGGACCAGGCCTGCAGGGGAGGGCAGTTAGGGGCAAACAGTCTGGCAGGGGAGCAGTTAGGCATCAATCAGGCTGGCAGGGGAGTGGTTAGGGGCTGACCAGGCTGGCAGGCAGAAGCGGTTAGGGGCAATCAGGAAGGCAGGCAGGTGAGCAGTTGGGAGCCAGTAGTCCTGGATTGTGAGAGGGATGTCCGACTGCTCGTTTAGTCACACAGCTAAAAAAGTGGTAAAATAAATTTGAATACAGAAGACAAAGACCAGAACCCATGCTATTACTCACTTTATTAAAATGCTTATTACAGAAAAAAATAAAAGCAATGAAATCAAAGTATTTTATTTCAAAACAGAATGAAAAATAAAAAAAAGGCAATGATAAAATTTTCCCAAGTAAGTTTTTTATTAATGTTTTTAGGGTCATTTATCAATTTTGACAAACATGTAATATTTTTCCTTGAAAAGCCAGTAACAATAACCAAAATTTATGAGCAATTACACTGTACCAGTCTGTCTACGAGATGTGCTAACTACATGGCATAATGTAATCTACATCCTAATGTCTGTACCCAAGAAAACATTGCCATTCTTCTGTTCCCAATGAGCAGAGGGAGGCTCCTCGATATGTGGTATGTGTGTCCTTCAGCTACGTATAAAGGGCAGGGTCATAACTGTAACCCATGTTGGCCCTGCTATGCTGGGTGTCACTTCTACACCATATTGTCTTCCTCCCCCTTAAACATACACTTTGATTCTTAACTCTGCCTCCTGGTGGCCTTCATTCTGCTTTGAATGTGTCTAGAGATACATATTTCTTAAAATATATTTTATTGATTTTTTACAGAGAGGAAGGGAGAGGGATAGAGAGTTAGAAACATCAATGAGAGAGAAACATCGATCAGCTGCCTCCTACACACTCCCTACTGGGTATGTGCCCACAACCAAGGTACATGCCCTTGACCAGAATTGAACCTGGGACTCTTGAATCCGCAGGCCGACGCTCTATCCATTGAGCCAAACCGGTTAGGGCCCTATTCTTCTTGTTTACCTTTCTGATATTCAGGCTTTTGCAACTGGCTGATCCCAAGCACTTTCAGCCGACCAGATAACCTTTCCTTCCCAATATTTATGTATTTAAAGAAAAAGAAAAAGGAAATATCAAATGCTGGACTATATTGTTGACATGACACTAAAATGAATAGATTCCTTACTGTCAAGGGATAAAAGAGAGTCCAGTAATTTTCAGATCAAGATTTGAACCTTAACTACCTTATTGGTTGTCAATTGGCATTTTTCTAAATGCTTCTATCAGGCCCAATTTTTCTGTGGAAGGAGTAATTTGGTTGTTTCATATTGCTCTCATGGATGCTAAGGTCTTCACAGTTCCTAAAGTTGGCTTTTAGGGAAACGGATGCATGCCATATCATTTCTGTCACTCACAGTCCATCCAGCTGGCCCAGGTGTGACTGAGGTATCTGGATCCATCACCACTTTAAAAGGGTAATGGGTCTTGTGGGAAACAGACTTGAGGGTTATAAAAATGTCATATCTCTAGTTAGTGCATCATCAACTCCAAAGTGTGTCCTTGAATCCACTTTAGATTCTTTTGAAGATATTTTCCCACATAAGCATGCATATTCAAACATTTATATTCAAGTTCAAATGTAAGAGCATAGGCATTGTTGAAATATGACTTTGATAACCACACTGATAAGCATATTGAAAAAGGATCACAATGTGTTATGTTTTCCTAGAAATGGTGCGTTTAGAATACTGATCAGTGAGTTTTCAAAAATTTATCAGTCTCTCCCTATTGAAACAATGCACCCTTAGCCTCCTGAATGAAAGCAATAACAAGTTTCCCAGAGGCCTGTATTGTTCCTTCTCTATACCCTTGTCAGTTTAATAGTGCTTGACATGGTTTTAGCACATAAAACTCATGCCTTGCTCTTATATAATGAGATAGTGAGTCTGAAGCTCAATTTGGATGCTGAGCAATGTTTATCAATATTCTAAGACCGTTCATGATGGAAAAGTTCGTTGAGCTCCCGTTAATGGCATTGTGTCTGAGCCAATTCTAATTCCAATAAAGTGAACAGGTCTGTATTATACCCACAGTTCTAATCAAACAATTTTATATAACTGCACATGAGGTCATTGCAAAAGCCTGGACATGGATATTAAGAAACGTGTCATATTTTCTTAATAAATTCAAAACTGTTGTAACAATATTTTAGAATATGTATATCACGTAACTGTATATGTTTAGCCTGCCATCATTTGTATTGAGAAATAAAGGTAAAGGTTATCTGAGATTTAAAATTCCCACACTCTTCTGGAAAACCTGCTCTGTAGTTGTTTTTAAATGTTTTTCCATAAGGTACCCAGAAACAGTACAGTCTTTAAGACCCGTTCAGTTCAGGTGTTTCTTTAGTCCCTTAAATAAAATGCTTGGTTCTGAATATTAACAAGCTTTACTTACCTGTAATTTTTTCGATAGCTTACGTCTTTCTCATAATTTTCAAACTGTGTTTGCCTCATATGTGAGCTCTTTAATGTTGCCTCACTGTCCCCAAACCACCCTCCCCATCTCTATGCCCAGAGGAAAATGGACCAGTGAATCCTTCTTTCCTTTCAACCCACATTTGACCAAGATCGGCGCTACTGTTAATGGTTTCAGAGGTTGGGCTTCTGCATTACGTTTCATTAGGAGGAAAAAAACAAACAAACAAAATAAACAAACAAATTAAAAAACGACATGGAGTTCTGCTAAATAAAACTTTGCAACACAATGTCCTAGATCATGGTATGTAAATTGCTAATCAGGGTATTGGAAATATAGGAATTTTACTTAATTGGTTAATATCTGTCACCTTCAGAGCCACAACCTCTCGACTCATTCTAAACCATGAAAGAACAGACATTAAAAAATACAAATGTAATAATGTTTGTTCAAATTTTACTAAAAATTTCAAGACCGTGAAAACAGAACATAAGACCATGCACCATTTGTAAACCCATGATGCCCACCCACTTTAAACAGAGACAGAAAGTCTTTGTATTGGTATTTTAAATTAGAATTATTTGAAACTGGTTTACGTAGCCCTTTCCTACTTTTATGAATTCTGAAAGAGATCATCTTTGGTAAACAAATAGAGTCAGCCACTCAAGCTCACTTCCTTCCTGAGGGTTGCTCCCCTGAAACACACGCTGAAAGACATCAACCACATCGCGCATCTCGGAGCGCCGGCACAGCACGCTATTGACAATAAACTTGAAAGAGAATGAGGTCATGTATCAGCCAGCTTTGGCAAATTGCCTCTTTAAAATTCTCAGTTCCTTGACTGCAATTCATATCCCTGTTTCCAATCTCCAGAAGTGTAAAAAGAGTTGTAGTCCATTGGAGGTGATTTCTTTGGTAAAGGTAAGGTAAACAGTGGATCGCCCTATCAGAAATAAAACCCAACGTATTAAAATAAGCAGCATGGCATCACTGCTTGTTCCACAAGGATCACCCTATTTTGAGGGGAAGCAACTGTGTCGATAGGGACTTTAATTAAAATAAAGTCATTTCCACTTCAGTTGATGGCCAGCTGGAGAGAGAGATCATTGTCACAGGAAGATTCTGAATGTGTTTAACATTCAGGAAAAGAGGAAGGAAGCTATTCCTCTGCTTCTGCAGAGGTAGTTTTTATAGGTTTATTTTCCGTCCTTGTCACTAATATAGTGGTCATAATAAATAAGAAATTCTATAGACATATGTAGTTTTATGAAGTGAATAATAAAATATAATATAGTTAAGTATAATCATCTTTTTCTTAGCTGTTATTTTTAAATTAAATCAAATAGTACCTGTATGGATGAATATCAAAGTATAGCTATAACTAAACTGAGTCCAGATTGTAAAAGTTATGGACGTTCAGGAAATTTTCTCTGAGCAGTAATTAACATTGTGAAACATCTGATTAAATGAAGTCAATAATTTTATGGAATTCTTACATTCAAGTCATTTTGCTATTTCCAAGGAGATACAAAACTGCTAAAGTTATAATATCTGACCTCAGCAAGCTAACACTGTGTTGGGTAAGGAAAGGACTACTGGTGAAATGATGGGGTTTATATCAGTGCATCTAATGATTTTTAATGCACATCAATATTGATACATGTAATAGCATCATAGAAAAAGTGTTATGGGAAAGACCATCTGGAAGTGATGAAGTATTGTGAATAAGAAAATTGAATAAGAAAATTAGGGTAAGTCTTATAATATTGGTGAACTGTGAGTCAACTGTTGAAAGATAATTTATAAATGGAAGAGGAAAGCATATTCTAAACATAGAGAATAGCTGAGCAAGGCAATGTCAAAAAAAGGGGGGGTTGACGTGTAGAAATTATAGAAACAGCTTTAAGACCCAGACTGTTTCACTAACAGGCATGTATGGGTTATTGCAAGATTCCTCCTTTGTTACTCTTTTCTTCATTTCTCATAGTCATCATATGACTTATTCTGTATGAAAAGACATAAATAAATCCAAGGGAGAAAAAAGGTATTCAGTTCATAAAATGAATGACTTTGGGATGAGCCTGTGAATTCCCAATTCAACTTATATTTTTCAAAGCTGAGCCTCTCTTTATCAGATGCCCAAGGGGTAAAGGTCATTTAACATGGAGTAGTTAGCTACAATGAGATTTTAAATTATTCCTTAATCAAGCTAGTTTAAAATATGTTCTTTGGCAGCTATATGGTTTCATAAATGCTTTCACTCATATAAAATCTTATGGTTTCCATTTATTCATTCTCCAGCACAATTTTAAAACAATATAATGGGACCTCAGGAAGAATCATCTGAGAATGTTTCCCCCCAGAAGTTTAAATACATTGCCTCTGGATGGATAGATTTTTACTTAATTAGTTTGTTTGTACTTACTTAACCTAACATATTTTATACAAACTTCTGAATAAAGGCTCTAAGGCCTAAAGTATTTGAAATAACTAATGAAATGTGTGGATGTAAATCAACTTCTAATTATTCAGATGTGAATTCTGGACTAAAATTTTACACATCCTCAGTAACATCTTCATGATTTAATGTGTTTGTGCCTTAGCGATATAAATTAAATTTAGCACTTGTTTATTGTAAGCACATCTTCTCTATAAAGCAAATGATTACTTCATTTTTATAACAAGTAAGGCCAGTTATGAATAAGATTCCCTGAGATCCAGACTTGAGCTATATCAACATTGATTCAATTAGGATGGGAAGAAGAGAGGGATTTAGGATTTTAGCTTGAGCCACTCATGAGGATATCAGTAATGGAGATAAGGAAAACTGAAAGGGGACTGGATTGAAAGTACAAAGAATAAGGTCCCAATGGAACATATTGAGTTTAAGTTATCTTGGTGATATCAGACTGGAAATACTAAAGAAGTGCAGTTAAAAAGGATGCTGGATGAATACTTTTCAATTTAGTATATATAATGAATAAATAAGTGAATGATCAATTACAGTTTAAATTCTCAGAAAAGACTATAAACTTCAGTGTGAAGATCATGGTTAAGACTATGGGATTAGATCCTCAGGCAGATCATGAAAAAAAGAGATGAGAAAACTAACAAAATGGAACCTGAAGAATATAATCAAATTCTGGTGTCTGAGAGGAATAAGAGTCAGCAATTAATCCTGGGAATAAGGGGCCAGAAAAAAAAAGAGAGAGAGAAAACCAAAGTAAAGGGTGGTTTAGAAGGGAAGAGGAATCACATAAGATAAGAACATAAAAGTCACTGAGCTTGGCCCTTATAAAATACATAATTGATCGCAACCTTAGAATACTGGAAATAATAGAGCACCCTATGCTGAAGCACATCCTCTCTAATAAAATGGTAATATGCAAATTAACCATCACTCCGCTATATAAGCCACACCCACCAGCCAATCAGGGCGAGTATGCAAATTAACCCCATCCAAGATGGCTACAGCCGCAGAGAGCAAGGTTTCCTAGGTAACAGAGGAAGCCAAGCTTTCTGCCAGCCATTGCTGGCCTAAGCCTCCACTCAAGCTACAAAGTTTCAATTATTGAAGGTAAACAAATTCAAACAAATGGCGGCAGAATGGAGCTTGAGAGAGCAGGCCAGGGTTGCCGCCGGCAACAGGGGAAGCAAAGCTTTCCGCACACCCTGGCCGGGCTCACCCACTTAAGGCTACAAAGTTTCAATTGTAGAAGGTGAATTAACTGCCACAGAAATGGCTGCTGCCCCGGAGGCAGCAGAAGGCTTGGCTCCACTCCAGGCTACAAAGTTTCAATTGTAGAAGGAAAATAAATTCCAGACACCAGGCCTCCGCTTGGGTTGCCAGGGGGCGTGGCCGGTCTGCAAACCACCACACACCCCTCTCTCAGGCCGCCCCATGCCCCAAGGGAACCCCACCCTGATCCGGGACACCCTTCAGGGCAAACCAGCTGGCCCCCACCCGTGCACCAGGCCTCTATCCTATCTAATAAAAGAGTAATATACAGATTGATCATCACTGCAACACACAATATAGCTGCCCCCATGTGGTCAAAGATCCTGCCCCCATGTGGACACAAGATGGCCACTACAAGATGGCCAGCAGGAGAGGGCAGTTGGAAGGCACCCGGCCTGCAAGGGAGGGCAATTGTGAGGGACCAGGCCTGCAAGGGAGGGCAGTTGAGAGGGACCAGGCTTGCAAGGGAGGGCAGTTGGAGGTGATCAACCCTGCAGTAGTGGGCAGTTAGGGGTGACCAGGCTGGCAGAGGAGCGAAATTGGGGGAAAACAGGCTGGCAGGGGAGCAGTTAAGCATCAACCAGGCTGGCAGCGGAGTGGTTAGGGGGTGATCAGGCTGGCAGGCAGAAGCGGTTAGGGGCAATCAGGAAGGCAGGCAGGCAAGCAGTTGGGAGCCAGCAGTCCTGGATTGTGAGAGGGATGTCCGACTGCCCGTTTAGGCCCAATCCCACCAGGATCGGGCCTAAACGGGCAGTCAGACATCCCTCCAGGAGTCCCAGATTGGAGAAGGTACAGGCTGGGCTGAGGGATAACCCCCCGCCGTGCACGAATTTCGTGCACTGGGCTTCTAGTCCTATATAATAAAAGGCTAATATGCAAATAGACCGAATGGCAAAAGAAGCAGAACAACTGAACAACCAGTCACTATAATGTGCACTGATCACCAGGGGGCATGTGAGGAACATGGCGGGTGTTGGCCACAGTGGGATGGTGGAGCAAGTGAGCAGGGGTGCCAGACCAAGGCAGGGTACCAGTCGCTGTCATCAGGGCGAGAACTCTGGTGGTTACTGAAAGTTCTTTGCTCCCACACACCATGGTCCCATCCGGCGCTCGTACCTGCTGCAGGCACTGGCCCCGCTTGCACCTGTTGCCAGCACTGGCCCCACTCACACCGGCAGCCGGTGCCTCCACTCGCACCTGCTGCCAATGCCTGGTGCTGGTTCTGATCACTCTGCACCATCAGAGGGTGTGAGGGGTGGCTGCTGGCCCTGATTGCCCCTGAGGGCTTCTCCACCTCCCCCTGCTCCTGAGGGGGGATCAGGGCAGCAACTGCTGCTCCCATCCTGATGGTGCTGGCCCCAATCATGTGCTGTCAGTGGTTGTGAGCAGGGCCGGCACCGTCAGCATATGGGAGCGGCGGCGGCAGTGGGTGTGGGGCTGCCAGCAGACAGGGGACCAGGGGCCATGGCAGGAGGGACCAGGCAGGGGTGGAGGATGGGCTGAGACCCACCCCTCTGCCTACCGCAGCCTTGTGGCCCACAGTTCCTTTCAAGGTGCACGAATTCATGCACTGGGCCCCTAGTTTATTCATATTTATGTGAAAAGAACCCTAATATCCATCATCAGATAAAAGGACAAACCAATGTGTATACATACAATGAAATATTTATCTTTAAAAAGGAGTGAAATTTTGATACATGCTACAATATGGATAAACCTTGAAAACATTATGCAAACTGAAATAAGTCAGACAACAAAATGATATATTATTTGCATCTGCTTATCTTTTCTAAAAATATTTTTTTTATTTTTTTAATTTATCTTCATTGTTAAAGATACTTCAAATGCCCGCCCCCCTTCCTTTCCCCATTGACCCCTTATAGCCCTCCTGCATCCTCCCCCAACCCCAGGCCTTTACGACACGATTGTCTGTGTCCATGGATTATGCATATATACATTTAAGTTACTTGGTTGATCTCTTCCTATCCACCCACCCATCTGAGATGCCAAGAATAATCATATACATAGAGATCAAAAGTATGATAGAGATCACCAGAGCCCGGGAGAGGAGGGAATGGGGACTTACTGTTTAAGGGATACAGAGTTTTGGTTTGGGATGTTGAAATTTTTCTGATGATGAATAGTGGAAATGTAAAGAGACTTAATGAGACTGAATTGTGCACTCCAAAAGTGAAAATGGTAACTTTTATGTTAAGTGTATTTTATCACAATAAAAACATTTGCTAGCACAACTTTTAAAAAAGTGTGAGGGTTCCCTCCTAGAATTGGAGGAACTATTTTTGTAATCTTATTAATAATCAGCAGGAAAAAGCAATCAATCATTTTGAATCCACTGAATGGATATTTGTTGTTTCTACTGAAAAGAAGTTCCCATTTCTCACAATATTCTGTTAGAAAAAAAAAAGTATGGGAATGTATCAATGTGAATTTTATTTTATTTTTAATGCCCTAGAGTGTGATTTTGGATTTAGAAAATACCATTCCAGTGTTATTTTTGGCTTTATAAATTAATACCCATTAAATTTCTAAACAACAAAAGCTTATTTCATTTCAAATATTTTAAATTTCAACTTAGAAATATTATATTTATAAACCTGGCATGTTTTTAACATTTTGCCTGTTTCCAAGTCTTTGATACATTTTCTTAACAATGGAAATCCAATATAACTACAACTAATTGTATAAAAATTAAATTATGTTAATTAAAAAATTGTTCAAATATCTTAATGTAATTTTAAGAGTATAGCCCTGGTCAAACAAGAACCAGGCCTCATAGGATTACATGAAACAAAAATATATAATTATGTAGTTACTAAGTATGTCATATTTATTTTACAATGTTGTTATGCCATGGGCTGCTCAAAATTTATTTAAACAAATTTTTATGTTTAGAACATTCATTTCAGCTGTGTTTCAAAAAAACACTTACAGCTGAAAGTAGTATTTATACTGTCAAGAAAATAATGCCATACCATTGAATAGATATAATTGACTAAAAATACATTTAAATGTTTAATAACATAATTTTGAATATATTAGAAAATGTTTTAAAAAGCTTATAGCAAATTAAAATACAGTGTCCTCTATTGCCTAAAAGATATCTTTACATGAAAAACCTACATATTTTGAGTATTCTATTTTGACCAATTCATTATTTTGACCAATTTGTTTTTATCCAAGTTGCTTTCTTTCTTTTTTTTAGCGTTATTATATTTTTTATTATTTCTTGCAGTGAATTTTTTATTTTGTTCCTCAGAAAACATTTTTGCTTTATACATTAATTTTTCCCCCCATTACCTTCCCACCCCACCCCTCACTCCTGCCTTCTAGGTAATTTAGCAGGTAAGTGGTGTTGGCAAGATTGCAATTAAGCTATTTTACAACTCAGTTTTTCTTAGTGAACTTTTTCCTAAGATTATCTGCTATAAGGAACTAGGTGCAAAGAAAGTGGTTTTAAGAACTTAAAAATGAGTTGAAGATAGGACAGAACAGAAGAAAAAAATAGGATTTATTAAGCTGAGGTTTGAAACCATTATTTTAGCAGCAGCACACATGTAATATTGTGAACATTTTTATAATTCTTTTTTTTCTTTCTTTTTTTTATTAAGGTATTATATGTGTACATATCTTACCATTTTTATAATTCTTATAACCTAAACCCATTACCCAAAGTGCACAGTTTTTGACAATCTTCTTCTTTTCCTCCCTCTTCAAATGTATCTGAGGCTATGATCTTAGGTATAAGCCTGTATCTACTGTGTGCCATGTCAAAAACACTCTGGCTCTATTATTGAATTCCAAATTTTTTTCAAGCCCATGGATATCTCTCCTGCTCTCCCCACTCCTATCTCCTGTTACTTCTTGTTCCCTCCCTCCTTTCTTTCCCTCTTCCTTCCTTCCTTCTTTCCTTGCTTTCTTTTTTTCCTTTCTTTTTTTCTTCCTTTCTCTCTCTCTCTCTCTCTCTCTCTCTCTCTCTCTCTCTCTCTCTCTCTCTTATAAAATAGCTCAAATAATTCAATTGCAACCATCCTGTAGAAGCAGTTTGGCTGAAAACAAATTGAGCAAAATAATGAATTGGTCAAAATAGAATATTCAAAATATGTGGGCTTTCATGTAATGGTATCTTTTTTTAAATATATCTTTATTGGTTTCAGAGAGGAAGGGAGAGGAATAGAGAGATAGAAACATCAACGATGAGAGAGAATCATTGATTGGATGCCTCCTGCATGCCCCACACATGTGCCCTGACCGGGAATCGAATTGTGACATACTGGTTCATAGGTTGACACTCAACCACTGAGCCACACTGGCTGGGCATGTGTTGGTATCTTTTAACCAACAGAGGATATTTGTGCATTTTAATTTCCCATAAGCTTTTTAAACTATATATATATATATATATATATATATATATATATATATATATATATAGAGAGAGAGAGAGAGAGAGAGAGAGAAAGAGAGAGAGAGAGAGAGAGAGAGAGAGAGAGAGAGAGAGAGGTAATATGCAAATCGTTCCAGTTCTGTATTTGAAAATGTTTGAATTCATCTAGGGTTATCCCCAAAAGATGCTTAATTTGTTTGGAAGTATATCTTTTTTGAAAATAAGTTTTAATTTACATTTAAGATACACAGTGTATTTGAGGAAAAGTAAAACTGTGAACCAATATTTTGATTTTGTGCATTAAAATTTTGCAGAGGGAAATTCTAGAATAATGTTATAATTAGTTGATTATTGAAGAAGCATGTAGGTAGTCAAACAGGAATTATCTGATCAAGAAAACCTCAGCCTAGGAGACAGCCAGAAGATGCTCAGGGAAAGTTTTCCAAAACATATAAATGAGCAATTAAGATTATTAGGATACCTTTCTTCCTCACTGCAGTTCTAGACATTGCCAGCTGACCTTCAAACATCATCTGTTTTTTTGCCCTTCTACTGAACAGGTTATTTAGAAGTGCAAGTTCAAATACAGAAGGTGGGTAGAAATGCAAATAATTCTTATCGATAGCAGGATGAATGATTTTTTAAAGTAAAGATACGATTACTCCTACTCTGTAGAAAACATGATCCTCATTATTTCTTTTTATTTCCTTATAAGATAAGAACCAATTTTATCTTCTTTGAACTTGTTTTAGCATCTTATTCGTTGTTTCCACATTAACAAGTTAAACATGCAAATTTCATATTTGTATGGAACCATACTTTATGTTCTTATAAATTACTAGAGGCTGGATGCATGAAGATTCGTGTAAGAATGGGCCTTCCTTCCCCTGGCTACAGGCACCACCTTTGCTCTGGCTGGTGCCACCTTTCCACCTTCCTATACTGCCTAGAGGCCCAGAGCGGCTGGGGTGGTTCAGAACGTCTGTGTCATCACCATGGTGACAATGCAAGCATCCCGCCCCCGGCTGCTAGGCACCTGTGTATGCAAATTAACCCGCTATGTTTGTTGGGTTAATTTGCATACTCACTCCTGATTGGCTGGTGGGCAACACAAAGGTACAGTCAATTTGCATCTTTCTCTTTTATTAGTGCAGATGATTTAGCAGCATAAGTAAGTCACAAGTCACAGATGAAGCTTTCTTGACTCTTCCTTCACAGGCTGTGATCTACTTCAAAACAGTTTAGAAGTAAGCTTTCCTGCAAGGAAAGAATTCTAGCCTAAACTTCCAATGGGCCATGGTGCCCTGCATTGGGTTGTTACAGTAGGAAGAGTATAGGAACTACTTCAGGCTCACAAGCAGGATTAGGGCAAACAGAGGAGCTCACTGCTGTTCCCATTATTTATTGATTAGGAAGGAGCTTCAGTGAGGTCAACATTTAATGTCACTTTCTGAGTCTCAATGGGTTATAATCATATATGATGAAATGCAGAAGACAGTTTTGATATCTCTTAAAAAGTTCTGTTCTCACTAGAAAAGTCATTTTCATATCCACCTGACTTCAAAATTCACATTGAAAAGAATAATGTTGTTTTTTAAGATAAAATTTTATGTCTTTAAAAAGATTATGCAATCTTTAGATGTTCTTAATAATGTATTTTTCCCATCATTCCTATTTTGTTCTTTTGCTCAGCTGCAAAGTTAGATAAGACTCTGCAGATAAGTCTTAATTTATTTTTTCCTTTGGTTTATAATTGCCACCCTTTGATATTTTCTAACTATTTAGGAAGTCTATCTTTGAATTTCAAAAATCAGGATTGTCATATTTCAGTACTTGGTATCTTTTTTTAAAATATATTTTATTGATTTTTACAGAGAGGAAGGGAGACGGATAGAGAGTTAGAAACATCGATGAGAAAGAAACATGGATCAGCTGCGTCCTGCACACCCCCTACTGAGGGATGTCCCGGCAACCAAGGTACATGCCCTTGACTGGAATCGAACCTGGGACCCTTTAGTCCACATGCCGAGGTTCTATCCACTGAGCCAAACCGGTTAGGGCAGTACTTGATATCTTGAATGATTGATTTTCCATATAATTTGTTTCCTACAAACATTACATTTTTTCTTACCCTTTCATAACCTAATGAATATATATTTTGTTTTGTTTCCTATTATTCTGAACTAGAGTCATTTTAACAGACTCCTAGAGTATGTTTCATCTCTCCAAAATGACATTCAGAAAACCACATCAGGATGGTTAACCGGCTTCATATTCTAAAGGAATCCCAAGACAGCCTCAAACTTTTTCCAAAAAGAAACACTAGGTATCCTCTTCATTCATTAATAACTTTGGAGGAAATAGTAGTATGCAAGAATAACTAGCTTTATAAGTGTCAATATGCAATGTTTACATTTTAACATAAGATGTGTTTTTAGTGCTTTAATATGTGAGCATTGTACCTGATATCACATTTATTCTGGATTCTAATATACTCAGAGCTCTGACTAGATATAACAAAAAGCATTGAACTTAGATGAATAAGTTCCAGAAATCTCTACAGCATAATGCATATAGTTAACAATACTGTATTTTATACTTACAAATTTACTAAGAGGGTAGAACTTGCATTGTGTTTTTAGGACAATAAAATACAGAAGAAAGACAGAAACTTTTGTAGGTGATGGAAATGTTTATAGCACTGATTGTTATGTTTGTTTTATGGGTATATAATTATCCCTAAATTCATTAAGTTGTATACATAATGTGTATACACTTTTTTGTTAGTCAATTGTAACTCAAAAAGGGGGTGTTTTAAAAACAGAATTGTACATAGAAACAAATTGCAGACAAGCATTGTATTTAAGCCAGGCATGCATGGAAATATAACACAGGTATAAGTGGTCACACTAATTTGATGAAAAGAAAATAATAGACACTAATTATGGACTGAAAATTTTCTCTCGGTTTCCATGGAAATTTTACTAATCAAAAAAAATTTGACAGTCCCACCATATCAACAAAAAATATTGAAGAACCAAACTGAAAATTAGGAATAGAAATGCATGGACATTCAAATACACATAGCTTGTTTAAATAGTAAAGAAAACATTTTCAATTGTTTGATATTGGTGGGTGGTTAAAACATATTCTTTATTCATTTATCTTGTCAATAAACATGTCATTATTAAACCAATAAATAAATAACAGTAAGATGAGACATAATTTTCCACATTCATTTATTTACTGCAAAAGTTACTACTTATAGCTCCTGAACATTTATACTGTTGTGTATTATCCCATTTAATGCCACTCCAAAATAATTCTATAGAATTTTTAATCTTCTAAAGAAATTAAATAATAGTAGTTATAATGGCATTTGATAGCAATATGGAAATTAAACCTACAGGACTTTAAAAATATGATTTTAGAGGTTTAGAAATATGGGCCTAGAAACTAGATCTGAACCACTCTTGTTGGCTTACAAATCACCAGTGAAGATGTGAGTTAAGCCTACAACCTGCTGTTAAATTATCAGATGCATTTGACTTAGGCTGGAATAAGAGTCTTTATTGTGAGCCTGCCGTTTCCACAAAAGTCTGTGTTTTCTATCAGCTCCAGTTACCTTTCTGGAGATAATGACACTTTTGTGTCTCTCAGGAACTAGATACTCCTCTAAACATGCTGAAAAGCCACTCGAGGACTGTGTCCATACTATTGAGTTTGGAGAAAAATCACTCAGGCTGGCCTTTCAAACTGCCCTCCCTGCCCCACATTATACCCTGCTCGGGCTTTGCAGACCTATTTTAGTGTGTGCAGAAAAAAGATAGTAATTTACCTTTTCCATCTAATTGTTAACAGTAATGATAATACAGGGAGTATGAATTGGGGCAGAGGGTAATTCCTACCGATAGAGGAGAGGGTGAGTATCCTTTTTTTAAATATATATATATATATATATATATATATATATATATATATATATATTATTTCAGAGAGGAAGGGAGAGGAAGAGAGAGATAGAAACATCAATGATAAGAGAGAATCATTGATTGGCTGCCTCCTGCACACCCCCTACTGAAGATAGAGCCTGCAACCCAGGCATGTGCCCTTGACCAGAATCAAATCAGGGACCCTTCAATCCACAGGCCAACCCTCTATCCACTGAGCCATACTGGCTAGGGTGTGAGTATCTTTTCTTAACCATTTCTTCAACAGCTTGAAGTTTTCACTGAACATATCTATTTCTTAGTTATTTTTAATTTTTATCTTAGCTGGTAGTCTCACTGGGTTTTAGTCTTAAACATTCAATTCAATGATTTTTTCTATTTTTTCATACTCTTGCAATTCTATGCATTGTTGACATTAAAGGGCTTTCACCTGCAGTTTTGAAATTCATAAAACTCTAAAAACAGAAATATTTTAATAACTCTTTTGGAAACAAAATCTGAAGTGAACTGACATGATATTGTATAGCCTTTACTTACTGTATTTAATCCTCTCTAATAAAATGGTAATATGCAAATGAACCATCACTCTGCCACATAAGCCACGCCCGCCAGCCAAGCCACGCCCACCAGCCAATCAGGGCGAGTATGCAAATTAACCCCAATCCAAGATGGCTACAGCCACAGAGAGCAAGGTTTCCCAGGTAACAGAGGAAGCCAAACTTTCCATAGCCGTTGCAGGCCTAAGCCTCCACTCAAGCTACAAAGTTTCAATTATAGAAGGTAAACAAATTCAAAGAAATGGCGGCAGAATGGAGCTTGAGAGAGCAGGCCAGGGTTGCCGGCGGCAACAGGGGAAGCAAAGCTTTCTGCACACCCTGGCCGGGCTCACCCACTTAAGGCTACAAAGTTTCAATTGTAGAAGGTGAACTAACTGCCACAGATATGGCTGCCAGAGCCCCAGGCTTGGCTCCGCTCCAGGCTACAAAGTTTCAATTGTAGAAGGAAAATAAATTCCAGATACCAGGGCCTCCGCTTGGGTTGCCAGGGGGCATGGCCGGCCTGCAAACCACCACAGGCCCCTCGCTCAGGCTGCCCCACACCCCAAGGGAACCCCCACCCTTATCTGTGACACCCTTCAGGGCAAACCAGCTGGCCCCCACCCGTGCACCAGGCCTCTATCCTATCTAATAAAAGAGTAATATACAGATTGATCATCACTGCAACACACAATATAGCTGCCCCCATGTGGTCAAAGATCCTGCCCCCATGTGGACACAAGATGGCCACTACAAGATGGCCAGCAGGAGAGGGCAGTTGGGAGGCACCCTGCCTGCAAGGGAGGGCAGTTGTGAGGGACCAGGCCTGCAAGGGAGGGCAGTTGAGAGGGACCAGGTTTGCAAGGGAGGGCAGTTGGAGGTGATCAACCCTGCAGGAGAGGGCATTTAGGGGTGACCAGGCTGGCAGAGGAGGGAAGCTGGGGGCAAACAGGCTGGCAGGGGAGCAGTTAAGCATCAACCAGGCTGGCAGCGGAGTGGTTAGGGGGTGATCAGGCTGGCAGGCAGAGCGGTTAGGGGCAATCAGGAAGGCAGCAGGCAAGCAGTTGGGAGCCAGCAGTCCTGGATTGTGAGAGGGATGTCCGACTGCCCGTTTAGGCCCGATCCCACCAGGATCCCTGCTAGGTGGGATCGGGCCTAAACGGGCAGTCGGACATCCCTCCAGGAGTCCCAGATTGGAGAGGGTACAGGCTGGGCTGAGGGACAACCCCCTGCCGTGCACGAATTTCGTGCACCGGGCTTCTAGTATAAATATAATATAAAGATTGTTTTATTACAGAAAAATGTATTTTGAGGCATTGTCCTAGAACCTGTTGATGAATGCTACAAAATATACCATATATACACTCTAATAACTTTATAAGATCTGAGAAATTCTACGCTCCATATACATCTGGTCCTAAGTGTTTGGATAAAAGTTTTCGGATCTCTATGGCTTACTCCTAATTTTTTTAAACTCCATCATTGCTTAAACTAAAAATCTATTTCTTTCTCTTGTATCTTTTTATTTTCTTTTCTTGTCTCTTCTCTTCTCTTCTCTTCTCTTCTCTTCTCTTCTCTTCTCTTCTCTTCTCTTCTCTTCTCTTTTCTCCTTCCCTTCTCTCCTCTCCTCTCTTTTTCTTTTTTCTTTTCTTTTTTCTTTTCTTTTCTTTTCTTTTCTTTTCTTTTCTTTTCTTTTCTTTTCTTTTCTTTTCTCTTCTCTTCTCTTCTCTTCTTTTCTTTTCTTTTCTTTTCTTTTCTTTTCTTTTCTTTTCTTTTCTTTATTATTCTTTCTTTGTGTCTCCAGTAGCATCTCCTATGTGTCAACTCTGCTTCTGGTGTCTATACCCCTTCCCTGTACAGGTAGGCTATTGCTGCATAACTAACATAGAACTCCAGGTTTGAAAGCAGCAGTTGATTATCATTCAGATACCTGCAAGTTGGTCTGGTGCTCAGGTGACCCTAATTGGCCTCTGCTTCACCCTGTAGCTCTGTGAGTAGGCTGAGGGGGACAGAATCTGCCACAGTGGATAGGACAACTCGGTTCCCAGGTTCTTCATCTTACACGTGCTATTTGCAGGTGATGCAAAGGCTCAAAGGAACAAAAATTTACAGGTAAGCTATGAGGCTGGCAGAAGTGGAAATAGAAAGGAGACAAGACTAGAAATGAAAGAATCAAAAGACCAGATCTGACATATATTTAATGCTAAATTTCTGCTATTTATCGTTATCTTTGAGTGTAGAGAAGTTCATAATGGCTTATATGGGAATATGCGTTCTAAGAATTAGAACATAAATAAAAACTGAAGAATAAAGTACTCTTAATTCATTATAACCAATCCCCAGTTTAGGAAATAATGAGATTTTTACCATCTAATTAAGCATTCCCAATATGACCATTGTAAGGATTACTTACTCCTAAGATTATATATTGGAAATGTGTTTTTCATTAATATCTTTCCTAGCAGGGAACTATTACAAGGCATTATGAGAATCAATATTGTATGTTATACACAAATTTGATGTAGGAACATATTAACTGAACATTTATAGAAGGTCCTTCTATTTTAAATATCTCATTTAAAAACTATTTACTTTCAACAATAAATATAATTTTTTAAAAAAATCTTATACTTTAGCCCTGACCAGTTTGGCTCAGTGGATAGAGCATTGGCATGCTGACTGAAGGGTCCCAGGTTTGATTCCAGTTAAGGGCATGTACCTTGGTTGAGGGCACATCCCCAGTAGGGGGTGTGCAGGAGGCAACTGATCGATGTTTCTCTCTATCCCTCTCCCTTCCTCTCTGTAAAAAATCAATAAAATATATATTTTTTAAAATTCTATACTTTAAATGTATTTAAATACCTTATTTACATAAATGCTATAAGTAGCAATTTTTCACAGATTTATGAAATTCAATATTTGTACTTGGAACTGCAAAGTAATAAACACTTTTAATTGAATTATTAAAAAATTGTTGGTTACAAAGTTACTTAGCATGGGGAAATTAGGCATCTGTTTCAATAAGGAAAGAGGTACTTTTCTAGCTTTTGATAAATGAAACAGTTTTCTTTCATTTCACTGGGTTTCATAAACTCCTTTTCTGTAAATGCAATTCCAAAAACCATCAGCTTGGGGCATTTGTGAAAGTGCAGGTGCTCAGTCTCTTCTCCAGCCTACTGCAGAGAACATTCTAATGCTGGGAACTGGGAGTCTTCATTGCCGTAAGCACTCTGGTGACTCTTAATTACAGTAACACACTGCATCACTGTAACCCACCCCCCATTCTTTTGCCAATATTTCTGTAAATGATGAGTTACATGACTAATATGTAACTCATAGGTAAACAGCATGTTTGTATGAGAATTTTAGGAGCTGAAAGGATGCTGACTCCAACCACCAGACATTCTGGCTCCAGAGAATTTGCTGAACTTCAATGGTAAAACTTGGATGATGAAAACCAGGATGACACCCACCAGACCAGTACTGAGGTCTTTATCGGAATACAGAGAGCTTTTCAACCCCTTCCCCTTGACCATCTTTATTCTGTTTTCCCTCTCCCTCATAAAATCTTCTGCCTGGACTGAGATGGTAAGATGGTCTTCACAGCCCTGGCCAGGTAGCTCATTTGGTTAGAGCATCGTCCTGACCCTCAAGGTTGTAGGTTCAATCCTCAATCAGGACATATACAAGAAACAACCAATGAATGCATAAATAAGTGGAAAAAATAGATGTCTCTCTCTCTCTCTCTCTCTCTCTCTCTCTCTCTCTCTCTCTCTCCCCCCATTCCTCTTTCTCTACATTAAAAATAAAAGATGGTCTCTGTGACAAGAGTCTGCCATATTCTCAAGTTGCCAGCTCTTACAAAACAACCGTTACTTAGACCAGCACCTGTCTCTCAAGTATTGGCTTTCAAAGCAGAGGCAGCCAGACTGGATTTGATATCATAAGGATGTTTTGGTCAATGGAGAACTGCATATAGAAAACAGAGGTCCCATCTACACTAAAAAAAAGATAAATATGCAAATTAACCATACCTCCATGACAACCACCCGCCAATCAGGAGTGAGTATGCAAATTAACCCAGCAAATATGGTGGGTTAATTTACATATGCAAGTGCGGAGCGAAGACTGAAGACTGAAGATTGGAGACGACTGAAGATTGAAGACTGGAGAGGCTTGGCTTCTCCGCTGTGGCTGGTGCGAAGGCCTGGGTCCCAGGTGCCAGAGGATAACTGGTGCCGGCAGCCAGGGGAAGGAAGGCTTATTGCATGGATCTTCATGCAACAGGTCTCTAGTAATATTATAATGGAGATGAAAATTTTATGTTGCTTAGTGACATTGTAGCTGCCCTAACATCACAATGAAACATATTAATCATGTGTTTGTGGTGATGCTGGTATAAACAAACCTAGCACTCTTCCAGTCATATGAAGTATAGTTCATACAATTGTATACAGTACCTAATACTCGGTAATGATAATGAATGACTATGTTACTGGTTTATGTGTTTGCTACACTATACTTTTAATCATTATTTTGGAGTATGTTCTTCCTATGTATAAAATCATTTGCTGTAAAACAGTATGCTATGTTAAGCTGGCAGCAGCCTCATACATCTAATATTTATCAGGTCTCTTGATGGCATCTTCTCTTGTGCATGATTTAATATTGTGGTGTTTTCTAAATTTAGTGTACCCTAAGTTTACAGTGTTCCTAAAGTCTACAGTAATGTACAGCAATGTCCTAGGCTTCCACATTCACTCCCAACTGGCCCATTGACTCACACAGTACAACCTCCAGTCCTACAAGCTCCATTCACAGTAAATGCCCTATACAGCTATACAGTTTTTAAGCTTTCATGAAACTTAAAAACTGTATAGCTGTATAGGGCATTTACTGTACCTTTTCTATGTTTAGATACAAAAGTACCATTGTGTTTCAATTGCCCACAGTATTCAATACAGTAACATGCTGTACAGGTCTGTACCCAATGACCAATAGGCTATACCATGCAGCCTACGTGTATAGGAGACTATGTTGTCTAGGTTTGTGTAAGTGCTCTCCATGATATTCACACAAGGAGAAATCACCAGTACCATGTTGCTCAGAACATATTCCTGTCATGCAGTGGAGTGTGACTGTACGTTAATGTTAGAGGGTTCTGAAAGCTCTGCTAGTATACATGACAAGTGCTTTTGTTTGGTGCTACATATTTGATGACATAAATGCATCACTGGTGTTTTAAAATAAAATAATACTGATTAAATCAATGACAGAATGCATAGATTTATCTTTTTGAAAAATCCCCTTTCTCCAAATATATAATTGTAATAAGAATTAAATGAGAAATCATTAATTCAACCATAATAATATGCTGCAGCTATGTCTACAAAAGTTGTCAGTTATTCAGAAAGAGTTTTGCTTTAGTTGAGATCAGCTGGTCCAGTTTAGGCTAAAATATAAAGATATTAGGAACTATGTAAGGGAAAAAATACTCTTTTTATCTGCATGCTTTTATATTTTATAGATAAATCACTCCTGTGGCATAAAAGGGAAATATACACTGAGTGGCCAGATTATTCTGATCTCTGAACACATAATAATCTGGTCACTCAGTGTATATCCTATATAATAAAAGGCTAATATGCAAATTGTCCCCTCAACCAGGAGTTCGACCAGAAGGCAGGCTGGCCTACCGCCCATGTCCCCTCCCCCTGGCCAGGCTGGTCGGACCCCACCCAAGCACAAATTCATGCACCGGGCCTCTAATATATATAGTGTGATTGTGTGACTCAGTGACTGAGCATTCACCAATAAACCAGGAGGTCAAAGTTTGATTCCTGGTCAGGGCACATGCCCGGGTTATAGGCTCTCTCATCATTGATGTTTCTATCTCTCTCTCTCCCTCTCCCTTTCTCTCTGAAATAAATTTAATATATATTAAAATAAGAAGAAACATCCAATATATAGATACTGAGTGGCCAGATTATTATGCATTCATAGATCATAATAATCTGGCCATTCAGTGTAGCTCAATAATTTGTTGAAATTAAATTGATGCCTCCTAAATATTTTTTAATATAAAATTATAATACTAATTGAGAGACATCAGGTGTTTTTGATTTGGAACAGTAAGTAAGATTAAAAATGTCATTAGATAATTGTGCTGATACTCTTTTCCATTTAGGATACATGGATTAGTCATTTCCACAATAATGGCAACATGATTAAGAACAAGCTGTATAAAGAAAATCTTAAGAAAATGGGTTAACCTACAGTATAGCCTTGGGGCAACTATAACTAATGGTTTCTGCTGTTTGGTTAATTATAGTGAAACACAACCATCAATTTTTGTTTCCATCCCTTTTCAGACAAAAAGCAAGAGTAACCCCTTTCCTCATTATTGCCATTCTAATTTATTTTCCACTTGAAGTAGCAATTTTTGCTATCAAAAAATCTTTTGTAATTGTCAAATGTGATATAAAAGTTTTATTATGAATCATTTTTAGGCTTGTCACTGTAACTGCACCATAGGCATTATGTGCACATATTAGAAATACCAACTAACGTATTTATTTATTAAAAAAGAATATCCTTTTTAATCATTGTCAAATATTGTATATGAAACTAAAGGGGCTACTTTCTTGTACAAAATTGTAATGGGACTAATAAATAGGTGAAGGGCACTTACTCTTATCTTTCCTGAGTAATTGACTTTTCTCTTAACTGAAGGCCACCTCCCAAGACTGAGTCTACTGAAACTATAGAAACAGAAAGTTAAGGCCAGACCCTGGCCGAGTAGTTCAGTTGGCTAAAGCTTCATCCCAATACGCCAAGGTTGTGGGTTCAATCTCCATTCAGGGCACATACAAGAAACAACCAATGCCCGGATGGTGTGACTCAGTGGTTGAGCATTCATCAATAAACCAGGAGGTCACAGTACGATTCCTGGTCAGGGCACATGCCTGGGTTATAGGCTCTCTCATCCTTGATGTTTCTATCTCTCTCTCTCCCTCTCCCTTTCTCTCTGAAATAAATTTAACATATATTAAAATAAGAAGAAACAACCAATGAATGCATAAATAAGGGAAACAATGAATCTCCCCCTCTTTAACTTTTTTCTCTCTCTAAAAAAGATAAAATTAAAAAAAAAGTTGTTGCCATTAAAGTGCAGAAACAAAGGCAAAGAACTCAGGGCGTGTATGTAAGATCACAGCACAGCTCTGATCTTTTGGAAAGTACTTGGTGACCGGGACCTTTGGTTTCACTTATATTTTGCTTATTCGACGGAGTTAAAAGCAAGCAGTAGTAAAGAAAATTGGAGATGTAACTTAAGGAGTTGATTAACTTTTTGAATATCTTGTTCCTTTTACTGTAATTTAATTTTGAAAAGATACTAGTATTCACTATAGTGTTTTCTTATGGCTTTTAGGGGGTAAAAACTGAACAAGCACAAGAATTTGTCATTCTAGAGATTTTGCTACTGTCTTGTATGACAAGAGGTCCATGTTGGGATGTCACAGAGGTAGCTGGTTTGAGGTAAGTGAAACCTGAAATACCCTTTTTCACAAATGCATAGAAATAACTGAGGAAGGGATACATATTGCCAACCACGTGGTGCCTTCTGATCTTGTGGGAGAAACTGGAATATGAGGCTTGTGGGTCCCTTTATGATAAATAACTGTTTGCTGCAAAATCTTGAAGAGATACCAATATACTTCTTTAGGATACAGAACAGCAAGTACAGAACAGAAAAGATGACTTCAACAAGTTCATACATTTTCTTATGTTTTAAATTTTATCACCAATGTGTTTTTTTTATTTCCGGCTTTTCCACTCTGGTTAACAGAAATACTATAAACTAGATCATCTGGAGATTTCTTTCCTTTAATAGCAGCAAACAGCAGCTGGAAGTCTTGGGCTATAAAGGGCATGGAGAGAACTGGACAGCGGCAGCTCTCTGGGAAATGGGAAACAAATGAGACTTAGCGGTCTCCTTCAATGACGGAGTGAATCAGCAGCCTGGGCCCAAAATATGCTCCAGCCATGTGAACAGTCTCTGCCACTCATGACAGAGACATCCACATGCTTGGATTCAAACTCTCCCTCTCCCTAGGTAATGATTGAGAAGAGTTTCATAGTATAGGAAACTGTGGAAGGAAGGGAGGGAGGGAGAGACAGAAGGTGAGAGAGGGAAAGGAAGACACCAATGTCATCATTAGTCACAAATGTCCTGTTGTGTGCAATGTGTTTGGACTCAGAAGTTGAAACTCCGTGCCCTAAATAACTCTTTATTTTATTTTATTTTAAATGAGGCAGACTAGATTATCTCTACATTTTTTATTTATTTAAGCTTTCTGTATCATCCTTCAAGTTCCAAGACTGCTGCTACCTAACTATAGAGCCTCAGAGATAGGGATTAACTCACTTTAGATGTCAGTTACATCATCTATAATAGTGGGTTCAATTAAGAGTTATCAAGCCTGCCTGGCCAGCATGGCTCAGTGATTGAGCATTGACCTATGAACCAGGAGATCACAGTTCGATTCCCCATCAGGGCACATGCCTGAGTTGGGGGCTCAATCCCCAGAGTGGGGTGTGCAGGAGGCAGCCAATCAATGATTCTCTATCATCATTGATGTTTCTATCTCTCCCTCTCCCTTCCTCTCTGAAATCAATAAAATATATACTTTTAAAAAGAGTTATCAAGCCTGACAGACCACCAGAATCACTTGGGATACTACTTACTTCGAAATACTGATTAGTTGTCCTTAGGCTATATTTAGTCAGTATTCTGATAGGCAGGAAAGCTTGAGACCTTCCTCTTTTTCTTTGGATATAAATTGTAGTAACTGCATAGTGACATCAGAATCCCATTGGAAGAGTTGACCGTTTTAGCCATGTATTAATGATATTCACTTTAGATCTACACAGTCTTGATCTCCTAAAGTAATACCAAAGGGTTTATTTTTAACAAATGCTCCAAGTCATTCCAAGAGGGAGTCAAGAATGGAAATCACTGGGTTTGATGTCTTCCTATTTACCGTTATGGAAAGAAGGGAATTCCCAGAGTACTTAAGGCTGGGTTTTGGAGTGGCATTTGCCTTTTGTAAATGAAGGTGAAGCTCTCATATGAATAACTATTTTAATGGTTGAACTGAGCTAACACCAGATGTTCATAGCTTGATACTTCCTCTTTTCCTTCTATTTATAGAAGAGATATTGAAGGTTGCAGAGATGAAAGAAAAGAATACCTTGAACAAATTTATGTGAGGGAAATTAGGTGGTCATTATTATGGTTCTAAATATTTCTGGTCCTCCTGAAACCTAAAAGAATTTTATTTTTCTACCCTCATAAACTTAGGTAGGGCCACATGATTTGATGATTTTGACTATGTAATCAGAAGTGTGTGTATGTGTGTGTGTGTGTGTGTGTGTGTGTGTGTGTGTGTGTGTTTTGTGTTGTGTGTATGTTTTCTCTCTGGGCTGCAGATTTAAGAATCAGCATTCTTTTTCATTCTAATCAGAAAGAAGGTATAGCTAATACTTCCTGCTGTTATTAACTCATATAGTAACAGTAACTGTGGACTTCTCTACAGAAAGAACTTTTCTTATGTAAGTTCAGAATTTTTGGACCTCTCATCTATAACACTGTGCCTGGCAATACCTCAATGACCTTGCATCGTTGTGCATATATTAATGTTTAGCAAATTTACCTATAGAAATTCAGAAAAATACACAAACATACTCACAGGGAAATTATTTATACAGGGCCACCAACTCTGCCAGCTTTTGTCCTCCATGAGAAAGTTCCCAGAGTAAGTATGAAATAAAATATGGAAATTTCTTTTTTTAGTTATTTATTTATGCATCCATTCCACAAATAATTATTGAGTGTCATATATTCTAGTTTCCTGGGATCATTACTGAACCGAATAAAGATTCCCTGCTACAGGGAGCTTATGTTTTAGTGGAGGGAGACACATAATGAATAGTAAACCTAACAAATACGTACATTATGCAGCATGTTAACATTGGTAAGTGCTATTGAAAATGCAAAAGTGGAGCAGAATGAGGGGAGGGGAGTAGCAGGGTGGAGTAGTTGGAGAACGAGCTGCAGCATTCAATTAGTGGTTTAGGAGGACTCCATTGAGAAAGTACAATCGGAGGAGAGACAGGAAGGAGGTGAGGGAATTAGCTAAGCACATATCTTCAGAAATCTTGTTCCAAGCAGAATGGATATGTTAAACAAATACCCCACAGTATTCGCCTGAATTTCTGATCAGAACTTTAATAAGAGATAAGGTCAGAGAATTAACAGGGGGTCTTATGGCCATCCTATGAAATGCATTTTTATTGTGATTAGGATGGAAATTGATTGCAAGCTTTTGAACAGAAAAATAGCATGAGCTGGCTTAAATATTTGAAGAACTAGCAGAGAATTTCAAAATAAAATATACTGTATAATGTGGGGGGAGGGTTAAGAGGAGGAAGACCATTTGTCATGAAATGGCAGTAATACAAATAAAAGATTGTGATGGCTTAAACCAGGAAGTGAGAGGTGAAAGAGCACAGCTCACTTTCCCCTATGTTTTATAAGAAACAATGAAAGATCAGAGGATAAAATAGCCATCACACATATGCAATTCTTACTTGTTCACCTTAAATATATTTCTGAGGTGGAAAGCTATAGAGAAAAATAAAACACTTGTGAGCCCACCTGCAAGGTAAAATATCTAGAATCAAATGAAGTCGTGTATACCCAATGACAGTCCCATACCACTGTCCCTGAAGTAACCATTTTTGCTACTTATACATGCATTCATAAATTATTCATAGTCTTAATTGGCCTGCTTTTAGATTTTATATGTGATATTTTGGAATATATAGGGTAGTATATATAAATAATACACACCTTATTAATCAAAATTTTAATTTTAAGTATTATCTATGTTGATAACTTACTCTTGTTCTTTTGTTTTAATTAGCTTTATTCCATTTATAAATAAAATGCCTCTGTTCTTGTGATCGTGGAATTTTAGGACATGTCAGTGGTATTCAGGGAAATTAAAATGAAAACCACAATGAATTCCTTGGTATCACATTTTGTGAAATTTTCTGTCAAATCTCAGAGGGAAGGCAGGAGTGGGTGGTGGGAGGGAAGAGATCAACCAAAAGAACTTGTATGCATACTAGTATATGCATAACCCATGGACACAGACAATAGGATGCTGAAGGCCTGGGGTGGGGATTGGGGGCAGGCTAGAAGGGGTCAACGGGGGGGGGGGGAGTGGGCATATGTAATTCTTTCAACAATAAAGATTAAAAATAGATGTCAAGAATTTAGCAATAATTAAAATCTATCAATACTTAGCCCTGGCCAGACCCTAGCGAGTGACTCACATGGCTCTCTCTTGAAAGAAGAGAGAGAGTAGCAAGAGTTCCTGCATGGGTTCTTGCTGTTTCCCACTGGGATGGAACTCAGCTGAAAGCTCCCTGAAGATGGTGCATACACTGTGGGCCTCGAACTGTCTGCTACAGTTGACCTGTTTCCACTGAGTAGTAGCAGAGAGCAGCCAGGTAAGGGTACTGCCACGTCCACCTTCTAGCACAGGGCAAACCTGTTGAGGGTATCACACTTTCCATGAAGGCCCCTGGAAAGCCAGGCAGAGATAGGCAGTCGCAGAGCATTGTATATACACATTCCCAAAGAAACCCTTGCACATCCTATGTAATAAAACACTAATATGCAACTCAACCCAACGGCAGAACAACCAGTCACTAAGATGTGTACTGACCACCAGGGGGCAGATGCTCAATGCAGAAGCTGCCCCCTGGTGGTCACTGCACTCCCAAAGAGGGAGTGCTGCTCAGCCAGAAGCCAAGCTCACGGCTGGTGAGTGCAGTGGTGGTGGGAGCCTCTCCTGCCTCCACTGCAGACAGGTGATAAGGAGCGAGGGGTCCCAGACTGTGAGAGCCCCAGACTGCGAGAGGGATGTCTGACTGCCAGCTTAGGCCCGATCCCCCAGGGGGATCAGATTTAAGCCGGGAAGGTGGACATCCCCAGATGGGTCCCAGACTGCGAAAGGATGCAGGCCGGGCTGAGGGACCCCTCCTCCAGTGCAGAATTTTTGTGCACTGGGCCTCTAGTACTCACATAAAGACACAGACAAGAGTGCCCACTGAAGCTTATTTGTTATAGCAAAATATTAGAGTCCCCTCAATGTCCATCGACAGAGGACTCCATTTACAGTGGTCATAAAGATGGAACTTATGAATATAGTAGAGGCCCGGTGCATGAAATCGTGCACCAGTGGGGTCCCTCAGCCTGGTCTGCAGGATCAGGCCAAAAACAGTTCTCTGATATCCCCCGAGGGGTCCCAGATTGCGAGAGGGACCCCACTGGTGCACAATCGGGATTGGGGAGGGATGTGGGAGGTTGGCCAGCTGGGGAGGGACTGCGGGTGGGCTCCAGGGTGTGTCTGACCCATCTTACTCAGTCCCAATCGGCCAGATTCCAGCAACAAGCTAACCTACCAGTCGGAGCATCTGCCCCCTGGTAGTCAGTGCACATCATAGCAAGCGGTTGAGTAGCCTTAGCATATCATTAGCATATTATGCTTTGATTGGTTGAACGGCAACCAGACAACCAGACACTTAGCATATTAGGCTTTTATTATACAGGATGGGCATAAGGTATATCTCACAGGGAGAAGACAGAGTAAGCAAAGGCACAGAGCTACAGAAATACAAGGATGTCTTGGAAAGAGTTCACAGCAGCTAGAATGGGAGATTGGTAGAGGATATAATACGTGGTGTAGCTATAAAAGGCTGATTTACATCACATCATGGAAGCCTTTGAATAACATGGCAAGAAATGCATCTTTTTTTCCCTATGGACAGTGGATATTAAAGACAGTGATTCTAGAAGCAAAGCAAGAAGAGCCATAACAAATGTTAGTGAATAATTACATTCACAATACAGTGTCACATTAACAGCAGTAGTATAAAACCAAAAGGAATTTGGTATTAACAACTAAATTGTATTGTAAGTTTTATGCAGTGATCTACACAGTAGAAGACAGAAAAATGTTTAAAGTTTCACATGGCCAGCACAGTCATATGAGCAGACGAGATCTCAGAAGGTAATGGCTACTGACCCTATGGTTAGCACATTGTTCCTCATAGGATGGACTTGTGTCTATGGCTTGATCATCCCCTGCTTAGAAAAAAAAGTAAAGGGCCTCAAATCAGAGACATCTGCTGAAATAATAAATACCTTGTTTACCAAACTCAGTAACAGGAAAAGCCTTCTGTAGCTCAGCTGTTATTGTGCCGCAATAATTAGAAAATAATATCTGATTTCATGGGAAATCAAGAAAACAAGGACAGCATGAAATACCAAATGGAAAGCCTCAATAAAGAATGATTTCAAGCATAATTGTTCCAGTCCTCTCTCTTTTATACAAATAAATAACAAAAGGGCCATAATCGGAGAGGTGGTTACAGTTCTTATTTTCTTAGGAACAAAGTTTAGATCTGAATAACAATATTATGCCAACACTAATCTTCACCCCCCAAAATAATAATTAAACATTGGAAAAGATCTGCTAACATATTCCAAATGTTTTAAAATATTTCCTTTCACATTTAGCCAAATATGTCTTTCTCTCATTTGCTAACATTTTGCAAATTAGACCAGAACCAATATTTTATAATTAAAAAATATATTCCCGGATGGTGGCATAGGTAAATGCCTGTACTTCCTGCCTCCCACAACCACATCAAAATTACAACTAAAATACAGAACTACTATCATCCAGAACCATGGGAAAGCTGGCTGAGTGGAAGTACTACAACTAGAGAGGTAAAGAAGAAAATGCATTGAGATTGGTAGCAGGTGCGAAGGCACGAAACTGGTTGGTCTGGTACCCGGGTGGGCCGCTTTTTTAATCAGGAGGTAAATCACCTCTTTGGAGGCTGCCTGGAGGAACAAGGAGTCCCAGCCCCACACCGGATCCCCAGCCCAGGGTCCCAGAGCTGGGAAAGAAGTCCCTACGGGCAGTAACAACTGTGCAGAGTGTAAAAAGTGTGCAGATTGGGGCTGAGTGACACACAGGCTGCTGGAGACCCAGCTGCTCCTCTTAAAAGGCCAGCACCACGAACTGAACTTACAAGCTCCTGCTTGCTCTGAGCTCCAGAGCCGGGCAAGGCTCTGGTGGACCCAGACAGATACAGGGATAAACTTGACTGTCTGGCATTGAGGAAGGAATGTGGGGTGGCTTTCTTCCAGAGGGAAGTGCTCACAGTGGTCATTGTTTCCATGCTGGGACCTCCCCGGTGGAGGGCTGACTGGCAGACACTTCTGTTTGCTCCGCCCTGGAGATTCCCTGAGACCCCGCCCCACCCAATTTACAACCTCACCCAAGCTGTGCACAGCGGCTTTCACGTATGAATGGCCTGTCCTTTCTCAGCTTAAAACCTGTCAAACAAGCTGCAGCTTGGTCAGGGAGCCCCAAAGCTATCAATAAAAAGGCCCAAGGCTGGCACCGGTACCAGCCTGCCTTGCTTCACAGCTGGGCCTCATCTGGGGACTTCCAAACCTGATACAAAGTGAAGGAATCTGCAGATCTCTCTGTAGCTCCTGCTGGATGTCCTCAGGCAGTGGCTGAGTTTGTACTTCCTTGGAGATCCAAGAGCTAGTGTACCCAGTGGTCAGTGTCAGACCATACCAGATTACAACTCTTCACATCCATAAGTGACACTCTCAAGGGGCAGACTCAGTGAGCACCAAAGCCCCACTGAAGAAAGTCCTGCCTCATAAGGGTATCTACTGCACAGCAGCTCTTCCACTGTAGTCCCAGCTGGTCCCCACAGCCAATTGGCCTGGAGGTCAATTCCTCGCAGTGACACCAATAGCAATCAAGGCTCAACCACAACAAAACTGTGCACACAGCCCACAAAGGGGTACACCAAGAGTGTCCACCTCAGGTGACTTGGAGGCTGAGCCACTGGGCCCTATAGGACAACTACTACACAAGGCCACTCTATCAACTCAAGGAAACTTAGCAGCTACCAAGTACATAGAAACAAACACAGGGAAGCAGCCAAAATATGGAGACAGAGAAACATGTCACAAATGAAAGAAATGGAGAAAAAAAAAAAACCCACAAACTACAGGATATAGAGTTCAAAACCACAGTTATAAGGTTACTCAAGAACCTTCTAGAAATCTCTGAGGAACTTAGTGAGACCTTCAAGGATCTTAGTGAGAATGCCAAAAAAATGGAAAAGGACCAGTCAGAAATTAAGCATACACTGACTGAAATAAAGAATAATATACAGGGAATCAACAGCAGACTAGAGGATCACAAGAATCAAGTCAATGATTTGAAATATGAGGAAGCAAAAAACTCTCAATCAGAAGAGCAAAAAGAAAAAAGAACCCAAAAATATGAAGATAGTGTAAGGAGCCTCTGGGACAACTTCAAGTGTACCAACATCCGAATTATGGGTATGCCAGGAGAAGAGAGAGAGCAAGATATTGAAAACCTATTTGAAGAAATAATGACAGAAAACTTCCCCTACCTGGTGAAAGAAATAGACTTACAAGTACAGGAAGTGCAGAGAACCCCAAACAAAATGAATCCAAAGAGGACCACATCAAGACACATCATAATTAAAATGCCAAGGGCAAAAGACAAAGAGAGAATCTTAAAAGCAGCAAGAGAAAAACAGTTAGTTACCTACCAGGGAGTACCCATACAGCTGTCAGCTAATTTCTCAACAGAAACTGTGCAGGCCAGAGGGGGTGGCATTAAATATTCAAAGTGATGAATAGCAAGAACCTACAACCAAGAATACTCTACCCAGCAAAGCTATCATTTAGAATTGAAGGTCAGATAAAGAGCTTCACAGACAAGAAAAAGCTAAAGGAGTTCATCAACACCAAATTAGTATTATATGAAATGCTAAAGGTTATTCTTTAAGAAGAGGAAGAAGAAGAAAAAGGTAAAGATAAAAAATTATAAACAAAAAGTGACAACAAATACATATCTATCAACAAATGAATCTAAAAATCAAATGAATAAAAAGTATGATGAACAGAACAAACTGATGAAAGGAATAGAATTAGGGGCATGGAAATGGAACAGACTGATAATTCTCAGAGGGAACTGGGTGTGAGGGGGTGCTGGAAGAGATTAGACAAAGATCTTATATGCATGTATGCAGTACCTATAGACACAGACATTAGGGTGGCAAGGGCCTGGGGTGGGTTGGGAACTGGGTGGAGGGGAGCTTTTGGGGGGGGGGTGAAAGAAGTACATCTGCAATAATCTCAACAACAAAGATTTAAAAAACCTACAAATTTGTAGTTATAGGACAGTTATCCTACCTAATAAAATGGTAATATGTAAATTACCATCACTCCGCTACACCCACAATTGGGCCAGCAGGAGGCACAGGGGGCGGGACTCGGGGTGGCCGGGGTAGCCGATTAGGCCAGCGGGATGCTGAGCTCGCGTCGCCAGCAGCGGCGCGAGCTCAGCGGCAGTGCCATGGCTGTGCTGCGGAACAGAAGGGGCCTCTGGGGCAGCGAGCTCACATCCCGCTGCGGACCATCAAAAGCGGGGGAGGTGGGTGCCTGTCTGCTCCGGCACCAGGCCTTTCAGAAGCCTCCGCCGAGCTGGAGGCTTCTGAAAGGCCTGGTGCACCAGTGGACAGGCACCCAGCTCCCCCGCGATCGAAAGTGAAAGCGTGTAGGGGACCCTACACGTGCATGATTCAATCATGCACTGGGCCTCTAGTGAGGATATAAAATACAGCATAGGGAATATAATCAAAAATATTTTAGTAACTGTGTATGGAGTCAGATGGGTACTAGATTGATCAGGGTGATCACTCTGTAAGTTATATAAATATCTAATCATCGAGTTGTGCACCTGAAACTAATATAATACCATATGTCAATGGTAATCCTAATATATAAAAAGCCAGGGACCGTCATGACCGAAACAACTGGATGGACGACCAAACAGCAGGGTGCATGGGGCAACAAGGCTGGCAGGGGTGTTAGTGAAGGATGACCAAACAACTGAACAGCAGGCTGTGTGGGGCGACCAGGTTGGCAGGAGCCAGGCAGTTGTGGGGCGGGGGGGAGGGGCAGTAAGGGGTGATCAGGCCAGCAGGCAGGTGAGCAGTTAGGAGCCAGTGGTCCCAGGTTATGAGAGAGATGTCTGACTGCTGGTTTCTGCCCGATCCCCTGAGGGGTCACAGATTGGAGAGGGTGCAGGCTGGGCTGAGCCCCCCCACCACCCAACCCGTGCACAAATTTCATGCACCAGGCCTCTAGTTTAAAAATAAAAAAATAATTTAAAAAGTTTCTAGAACAAGATCCAGGTATTACTATAGCAAGGATCAAGGAAATGACCTGTGCCTGATATGTGGGAGATTGTGGAGAGGGGGTCACCACCAAGGACTGGATTGTTGAACAACAAGTTGCCTCTTAGCATCTAGCAAGCAAAGGAGAGATGTGTCCTGATAGACTGTTGCTTGCAGTACCACTTCCCAAATTCTAAACATTCAACTGTATCAATATAAAGGCAAAATGTTAACAATTCACCTTGCCCACTTTCACTACTGCTTCTATGCTCTAAATATATATTAAAAAAACACATTCCCATATGCTTTTCAAAGGGCTATGTTTCTTTAGTAGAATGTAATGTGAACTCCATAATATTAAACATGACTTAAGAAGGTGTAAACCTCTATCATGGCTATTGTTAAAAGACATTTATTAAACTTCCATCTGCACAGCTGCTCTTCTGTACATTGCATTCAGTGAATTGGCAGTACACTCCTTTGCCATCTGATATTTGGTCTTTAGCAATTAAATACCAAAACAAACAAATAAACCAGAAAACAAAAAAAAAGAGGCAATTTTTTTTTTTTGGCAAAAAGATATATAAAGGTAATGAAGCTAACCTTCACTGAAAATGAAGGTGTCTTTATACATTTAATCAAATTTAATCCTCACCATCTTCTAATGTGTTTGTAATCACTCCTTTTAATTGAAGTGGAGACACCGTAGCTTGCTAAACTATAACAACACAGTCAATGGAGTTAGTGGAGGATTCAAATCCAGATCTCTTTGTCTCAAATCTTTGGTTTTGTGCATCAGTGTCAAAATATATCAGTCTGTCCCGGATGGCATGGCTCAGTGGTTGAGCATCTACCTGTGATCCAGGAGGTCATGGTTCCATTTCCGGTCAGGGCATATGCCTGAGTTGTGGGCTCGATCCCTGTATGGGGCCTGCAGGAGGCAGCCAATCAATGATTCTCTCTTATCATTGATCTTTCTATCTCTCTCTCCTTCTATCTGTCTCTCTGAAATCAATAAAAAATATTTAAAATTTTTTCTTGAAGCTATCTGTTCCTTTCAGTCCTTTGGTCTTGGAGCCTAATCACTCACCTGTTACCTCTTACTCCTGGGACTTTGAACAGACAGCTTCCCAGATCCATTCCCTTCCCTTATCCAACTTGTATCCCTGGGACGTTGGCTCCATGTGCAGATTACTGAGTAAAAATTCAAAAATTGTTTCACAGTGGATACAGAGTAGGACAAACAATTTAGCATGTTCAAGCACCATCAGGTAGCTCTATCGCAAGTGATCTATGAATCAAACTTTGGAAAGCACTGCTTTTTCTCAGTCTTCCTTGATTGTTCAAGTTTAGCAAAGATGTCCCTTTTGCATTCTAACAAATGTTTCTGAGTATTGTTTTATAATGCTCACCACACTATTACTGTGATTGTGAATTTGTTTATCAAGCCCCTTGACTAGATTTAAGTATTCTTGAAGCATGATTCTTTTTTTTTAATAATATATTTTTATTGATTTTAGAGAGGAAGAGAGAGATAGAAACTTCAATAATGAGAGAGAATAATTGATCAGCTGCCTAATGTATGCCCCACACTGGGGATTCAAGCCCTCAACTCGGGCATGTGCCCTGACCAGGCATCAAATCATGACCTCCTGGTTCATAGGTTGACACTCTACTGAGCCACATTGGCTAGGCGATGATTCTTGATTTATGTTATTAATCTTGGGATACAGTAGATGCTGAATGAGTGGTTTCTTGGGATACAGTAGATGCTGAATGAGTGTTTGGGTGAATGACTGAATGAATGATAAATGCCATTTACAAAAGTCACTGATAAATGACTGGCTGAGATGGATTGAATGAATGTTTCTATCAAGTTTCTCAGTCAGGTTCTTTATTTCAAACAATAGAATGAAGTTTCACTGGGTGAACCAGAAGCATAGTTAATTAAAAGCATATAAGATGGCATATGGAATCTTTAAAAAGCCTAGAAAAGCAGGATTGAGTCTCTGTTTCAGGAAACAGGTGTGAAGGAATGCAAAAAACAAAAAAAGTTTCTATGACAACACTGCTGATGTTGATACTACTACCTAGAACTTTGCAAGAAACTTGACTGCTCTGTAACCACTACTGCCCCACACAGATGCTACCTCTGAGTCAAGAAGTTGATGTTTAAAAACTGTCATCCCCCAACACCAGACATCTTCATCATCACTTGCTCAGACAAAAGCATGTTTGATGCTCATCTGTGTTCTCCATGTTGCTCATTTAAATCAAAGTCTCACACAAGCGAAACTGATTGGGGAAACAGGTTGCATATCTTGGCTATAAGGAAGGTTTGGACTTTTAGTTATTTCTTATCTATGTTGAAGAATATGAGAGCTTAACCAAACATAAGAAGGCTGTTGAAATAATGATAGACAGATCACACAATTTCTCTATGTTGGTCAAGTACTTCTCCACCTATTATGTGTATGACATTGTGCCAGACTAAGCTGGATGGAGAGAATTCTCTTTAAATTCAAAAGGCTCAGGATCCATTCACTTCATTGACTGCAGTGGCTTTCATATGATTTTCATGATGCTGAGTTTTTAGAACACCTATATGTTACTGAATTGACACATTTGGATAATCAAAAGAAAATAAATCCTCCAAAACTTTTGGATTAACTTTAGGATATAAATTTGAGTGGCACGTTGGTATATAAGGGTAAAGCTCATTCTTGTCTCCTGATAGTATTCATAAAAAGGTGAAAATAAAAACTTGGAAAGACTGACAGTAAAATTTTATTGCTAGAATGAACTTATTGATATGGAAATGAAAGTCAGGTGAAAGTTATTTAAAATGAGAAAAAGTGGAATACCAGATCTTACCAAGGACAAAAAAAAATGCCTCCAACCTGACACACAGCACATGCAAAACATCCACAGAGCATTTCTGAATAAAATTCAAAATGCAGCCACAACAAAGATGCATGATATTTACATTAGATTTTAGTTCTTATACACATGTTATACATTATATTTCTAAATATCCATGTCAGGTTTTATGAATCCATCCAGGTAATAAGATTCATTGTCTGTTTCTGAGTTAAATATTTTTCTATATTTTTAGTGAGTAAAATAACATAAAATGTACTATTTTAACCATTTTTAAGTATAAAGCTCAATGGCATTGAATAGTCACATTGCTGTGTAATTATCACCACTATCCATCTCCAGAATTTTTTCATCTTCTCCAACTGAAACTGTGCCTATTAAACACTACACATTTTCCTCCCTCCCTGAGCCTTGGCAACCACCAATGTATTTTCCATCTCTACGAGTTTGATTGCTTAGATACCCCATGTAAGTAGAATCATAGAAAAATTTCCATTTTTGTGACTGACTTTGGTCATTGAGCATAATGTCTTCAAGGTTCATCCATGTTGTAGCATATGACCTGAGTTGAAGTCTCACTAAATCTCATTTTTCCCAAGAATCCCGGAAATATTCCAAATAAGATACATACTTTATTTTCCACACAAAAAAGCTGCAAGTCATGCTGGACATACATATGTTTTCTGAACTCCCATTGGCAATCACATAGCCTTGTATCATTCTACACAAAAAATAATGAGAAAATGCATGTAGTTCCCCTCATCTTCATTGGTCCCACATTAGTACCAGCCAACAAAAACTCTTGTTGATGGTATTACAATAATTTTTCTAGCCTTTCCCCCATTTCCATTATCCTTAATCATCTTTACATAGCAGCTATGTCTATCTTTGAATAACAAGTTAGATCATGTCATTCCTCAACTTAAGATCTGTCTGATTCTCAATGCTCTTAGTTCAAACTGGGCTCCTTCTGCTGGTCTTCAAGATTCTATAAGAGCTAGCTTCTCTCACCTGCTGACACTCTCGGATTCACTCACTTCCCTCCAGCAGCCCCTCAGGACAGCCACCCATCAGACTTTGCTCTATGATTTCCTTGGCATGACTATTTTTCCATTCTATCTAAATCCATAGTCCTCTTTATTTTCTTACCCAGCACTGGGTTGTTCTTTTCCAACATAACTTTTATTACAATTTCAAATTTTAGAGTTCTATGTACGATTTTTAAAAATATATCTCTTGGACCGGCCAGCGTGGCTCAGTGGTTGAACATGGACCTATGAACCAGGGGGTCACCGTTTGCCAGGTCTGACCAGCAAACCTCGAGCAACAGATGAATGATTACTCTGACACACATTTCTGTGAAAGAGAGGGCTAAGGGACTGTTTGGCTATAGGAACCAAACAGCCCTGTTCGCCTAGCTCCTTAGGTTTTTATTGTAGCAACAGCTTGAACTAAAATTAACTTCTACATACTATCAGCAGGGTAAGCATCCTTCAGAAGACACATGCATCTGCAGTGTCCTTTAAGCAAGGATGTCTGAAGACTAAACATAAAGATTCCAGTAAAACACCTGGGGGCTCAGACTTGTTTGGAAAAGTCTAGGCAGGGGTAGCTGCCTTCGGCCAGCCCCCCTCTTACCCCCCCCCCCCCACCGAGGTTCTGACCTTTCAGAGATTCTTCCTTACAAACTTTCCAACCAAGTCCCATGCTTCCCCACAACTGTTCAATTTCCGGTTGGGGCACCTACCCAGACAATGGGCTCAATCCCCAGTGTGTGGTGTTCAGGAGGCAGCTGATCAATGATTCTCTCTCATCATTGATGTTTCTATCTCTCTCTTCCTCTCCCTTCCTTTCTGAAATCAATAAAAAATATATTTAAAAAATATGTCTCCTGCTGGAAGTGTAACCTGCGTGAGACCAGGCCCCATGTTTGTTTTGTTTATTACCAGGACCTAGCAATGCACCTGGAAGATAGCAGACACTCTGTGAGTATTGACTAAATGGATGAATGAGTGATGTTATACTATAAAGTTGAAGAATAATTTTTCCGTAGCACAAATATCTGACAATAAGTGAATAAAACCTCAAATAGTTATGAGAAGTCCAGTGTCACCTCTGGCTGGAAACCCCTTTAACTTACTCACTTGAGAAACCAAGATGCATGCATCTGTCATGAGCCTGGTCTTGGAGTTGTTTACAGTCATTGGTACCAATGTCCTTACTGTGCATGAAGTTGATTTAATTGGAAATCAGGGTTAGACATTTCCATGGATCTTGTTGAGGCCCTAAAATAAAACTCCGAGTCCAATAAGTAACCTGGTACTCAATGGTGAAAGGAAGAAGGAGGGGTCCGTGTATATTCACATTTGTTTTGCTCAAAAAGGGGCAATACTTTTGAAATATTGATTTGGTTGTAACTCTGACTCTTACCTACTTTTTCAGAAATTTAATGCATTAAATTTTATGATTTTGCTGCCTCTAAGATTGAAATAAATTGGCAGTTTCTTCCTGAAGCTACCTCCCTGTATTGTTTATATTATAAAACAAGAATGTCATTTTATACACTTTAAAGTGCCTTACAAATATACTATGGTAATGTGTCTGTGTGGATGTGGTTAAGTGTTGAGTTAACAAATACAACATATAATATCTTTAAATCATAATTGCTCTATGGTTCACAGCTAGGAAACGTAATGAAAGAATGCACACATTTTGATTTTTAAAAGAATAACAATGTCCAACACTGGAATCCTTATAGGTTGGTGAAAAGAGAAAAATAGGTCAATTCATTGATTGTGCGGTTGCATTCTTCCAGAGACAGTAGCTGAGAGCAATGGCCATATTGTGTCTGACATGCTCTATTTCACAATATAATTCCCAGCTTCCCACTTCTACTGAGAGTTCTGCGGACTGCTTTTCATTAAAACCATGGCATATTTTGATTTTCCACTTCAGTTTTCCCGGGGAGAGACCGTCTCTGAGACCAGTCATTTGTGCTGTGCTACCCTTGAGAAGCTCCACCATTAATTGGAACAAAAACGTTTGAATAGCAAACGTCACTGAATCTCTCAGGATGTTTCAAGCCTCTGCAGCCATGAGAAAACACAAAGCAAGCCATAGCCGCACTCCCTGGATGCGCTAAGGAGACAAGAGGAATCTTCAATTTTGCCAACGTGTTACCAGGAGCCCGAGCATTTTAACTGGTTTCACCAGTTAGTAGCGTTTACTGCGTATCTATTCCGTGTCAGGCATTTATCCTAGTTATAAGGTGACAATGGGGAGCACAAAATGGCCCCTGTCCCTGTGGGATCTTGGTTCACAGAGTGAGAAGGACAGTATCAGATCAAAGAATAACGTGACAAGTGGCAAGCGAGGGAGTGCCCGCCCTGTGGACACACCAGAGGGAATACATCTGTAATAGGGGATTAAAATGTGTGACCTGGATATTGCTGTGAAACAAATCACCCCAAAAATGTAGTGGCTTAAAACAAGAAGCCTTTATTTCACTCTTAAGGTCACAAAACAGCTAGCGGCTGGCCTTGCTCGTGTGTCTATGGTACCTGGTCTTGCTCTCCCAGGCCAAGGAGCAGCTTCTTGTCCCAGAAGCAAGACCTTGCCCTGCGCAATCCTGCTCCACTCTTCTGCATACCCACGCAGGTCACACTGTATTGAAATGCTTTCCCAGCTGGATGAGTTGGCTTAAGGCTTGTTCTGCCACGTCTGTGCTCCACTGATTCACTGTGCTGTGCTCATAGGTGTTGAACCATTGCACTTTCTAGAGCGGCTTTTACAAGGTTGCTCTCTCTTCATCAACACGACCCGTCTCTTGCAGCCTGCTAGTCTTCCATCTGTCCTTTTTCATGTTGCCTCGCCTCCCTGGTTTTTTGATATTCACTGTAAGTTAGACGATTTCAATCAATATTTTGTAATCTAAAATTGTCTCCACTTGGCTAATATGATCCTTTCTCAATTTAGTCTCTGGACTTCTCACTTGAAACAATTAAACGTGAACACTGTCTTGCTTTCTGCCATAGCAATGTACACCAAGCTTATTTTTTTTACTTTTCAATTCCAAATATGACTTCTTTTCTCCAAGGGGCCATGATTCTGCTTAGAGGAAAAATAGCATTGAAGAACAAGAGGCTGGGTGCTTGGAGGACCCATGGGCTTGAAATTGCTCCTAGAACATTTCAATGGATATAACCTAAAAAATATTATTTTGTATTTTATTTAAGTTTGTAATATATTGACATTTACAATTAAGGTTAACAACAACAACAACAACAAACACAAACAAACACAAAAACACCCATAGTTCTACTTAAATTATTGATGCTTTAATTGTCTTCTTCAGAGTCAGTTTAAAAAATAAAAACAGATGTGGGAAATCAAGGGGCAGTTTTTATTTTTAATCTGCTTAATAAGGCAAATAATTTCTTCATGTTGCAGAAGCTCACGATGCAATATTATTTCAGCACAAGTCAGAAATAAAAGGCTGAGAGAGGTGCTTGATCAATTTTGCAGATTTCAGATGATAACAAAGAAAGCACACAAGCGGAAGAATCTGTTACAATGATCTTATTAGTGTTGTTTCATTCTTTCTAAACCTAAAACCTTTGCATAAAATGAGATCCAAACAGACCTCCTTAAGTCTTTGCATTTGGGGACCTCCCTCTACCCTGTGTTTCACAGGCATGAGAAGGTCAGATGATGTGGCAGTTAGGGGCAGAGTTTTTTGCCTTTGCTACCTTTTAGCTGAGCGACCTAGTCAAATTTCTTAAGCACTCTTTGCGAGAGTTTCCTTTTGTAAATTTTTATTGTTTTGTAAAAGGGGGCAGATGATAAATCTTCCTTGTTCAGAGGGTTGCTATGAACATGAAATGAATTATTGTTTGCAAACATATACTATTAAATGAGTTAGTATTTAAAAAGCACTGACAACAGTTTCTGGCACAAATTGTTAAATAAAGCCAATATTATCTTTAAAAAATTCTTAAATTACTTCTAACAGTGAGAATTATTGGACTATAGTATTTTTTTCATCATGATGAGTGTACAAACTTTATTGAATCTTTTTGCAACCCTTTGAAACCTTTCCTGAGAATGTATGACTAAAGACATTTATAAATATTAAAAAAGAGAAACTTGTGCATAAAGCAAAAGCATTGATAAAACATTTGATGAAAATGTGCTTATCAGTTTTCAATATCTATTACTAGCTATGATAATATAAATCTAGATAATTGAATATTTCAGGGAAAAACACTAAAAATCATGTTAAATTTATATAAAATCATATATCTCTTGAAAGCTTTATAGTAGCCCAGGAAATGCTGATGAAGGTGACTGATCTTTCTTCTGCTTGCTTTTTATAATAAGACTTTGCCTCAATTGTTGTCTCTCATGGTGGCTGTACCAGATATGCTAAAGGTTCTTAAAACCTACGAGGTTCCTGCGGGTTAATTCCTGCTTCCATGGAAACTACCCTGGCGTGCCCCAGTTTTAAATGACTTCCTGCGGGCTGACACCTGGAGGCACCTGCTCAAAGAAACGTCTTTCTTAGGCCTGGAGCAACACACAACATGAGGGAAAATTAAGTTTTATGTTTACCTTCCTCTGCATTAGATATGCCAGTTAACATTTCACATACTTAATGATTTCTTTGGGATATACTTCGCTATGATTTTTAAAAAATGTCCATTCAAGTGCTTAGCAGTACTGGTAGTTTAAGAACATGTCTTCGGACATGAGGTGTGTCATGCTCCCTGATTAAAGATTCACCAATGGATCCTTTATTCACTAATCAATTTATTTGGCAGGCGGGGATTTCATGTGCTAATAAGAAAAGAGCCCTAGCCGGTTTGGCTCAGTGGATAAAGCATCGGCCTGTGGACTCAAGGGTCCCAGGTTCGATTCTGGTCAAGGGCATGTACCTTGGTTGCGGGCACATCCCCAGTAGGGAGTGTGCAGGAGGCAGCTGATTGATGTTTCTCTCTCATCGATGTTTCTAACTCTCTATCCCTCTCCCGTTCTCTCTGTAAAAAAAAAATCAATAAAATATATTAAAAACAACAACAAAATAAAAATAAGAAAAGAGATAAGTTAAGGCACAGATGCCAACCTGAAGAATCTAGCAATCTAGTTGGAAACAGATCTACGTAAAAATCAACCTAAGACAATCTGCAAATTGCAATCAGTACTAAGTATACAGGGTAATTTGTAGATGTGGGTAAGCAGAAGGTATTCATTACCACACATGGAGGAGGAAGGTCGTGGAGCCCTCTCCAGAGCAGGTTGGGAGGCTAAGGAGCAAGGAAGTGAGCGGACAAGCAAAGCAGGGCGCAGAGAAACAATTTGGTGTCTGGATATATGTAGGATGTGGTACATTTTGGGGGATGGTGGAAATAGAAAATAGCAAAGGAAGTTTTAAAAATGCCTACAGATAGAGGTAATGTGGAGGGTCACACAGTCGTTACATGGTGACCCTTAGCCCATATTTTCTAGGAGCCGCTGAAAGCTTTTATAGCAGAAAAGAAACATAGATTTGACTTTTAGATAGGTCTCTCTGGTGGCCATGTCACAAATGGCTCAAGACACAGAAGAGTAATGGCAGGGGATAAGGATTCTAGATAAAAAAATATATATGTATATAAAAAAGCCTAAAGTAACACAGTGAATAGAGTGCTATAAAGAAGAAAAAATTAAATATTGGCAAGGAATAAAAGTTAAAAGGATTTGATGAAGGCAAGCGGGGATTTCATGTGCTAATAAGAAAAGAGCCCTAACCGGTTTGGTCATAAGTCTATCCTTTTCTCACACAACCAATCCTTAAAGTTAAAGGATTGGTTGTGTGAGAAAAGGATAGACTTATGACCAAAAATTAAATATTGGCAAGGAATAAAAGTTAAAAGGATTTGATGAAGGCAAGCGGGGATTTCATGTGCTAATAAGAAAAGAGCCCTAACCGGTTTGGTCATAAGTCTATCCTTTTCTCACACAACCAATCCTTTAACTTTAAGGATTGGTTGTGTGAGAAAAGGATAGACTTATGACCACATCCCATATTAGGTCTCTGGTGATTCCAATTGAGAGAGCCAGTGTTGCAAATGATTAGTTTGAGGTGCATGTGAGTACCCAGGTTAGAGGTGACCAGTAGGAAGTTGTCTGTCTGAGTTTGAAGTGCAGGGGACATACTACTCAACTAGACATAGAGGCTTGGGGCTCACCCAGCTGAAGACAGTTAGTGAACTCAAGAAATGTGCACAACCACCAGCCTAAATGGGTAGACAAAAAGCAGCATCAATCCAAGTATAGGATCCAGGGAATGTTAAATTATCCACACAGTTCTTCCTTATGGATAGAGTCAATATAAAGGGTAAAGCCAGTCTCAAACTTTTGTTCAAAAAAATAAGGAATAATTGAAAGTTCAGTGGCAAAAAGAGGGTTTGGGATTATCATAGTTTATAAAAAATACATGAAAATTAAAAGTCTTCCTTCTGTCTTTTATCCCAACTTGTAGAACTTATTTTAATTCCATTGGTTTTTATTAATTCTGGGAGATAATTTTATGGTTACACTTCTATTTTTTAAAGGTTAATATATAACCTTTAGTCAGATGTACTAACACCCTTCTATAAAAGATGATTAAATTAGCGTCTGGGTCATTCTTTCACATCTTTTTTTCTGTTTTTATACTTCTAATGGTTATACTTTATGTTCTCAAAAAGTAAAGTATTTATGTCCTGTTCTAAAACCATAATAAGCTTCTATTCTTATCTACAGATTTTTTCTAACATTAAAAACATATCACTGGCATTTATAATACTGGGATTTTATAAATATTTATTATTTTAGAATCAAACAGTAGGATTGGATCCATAGTAAAGAAAATGAAAACTCTGAACCTATGTCTGTGTCACTTAGAGGAAAATATTATAGGCATATGTAAAAATAGATCCAGCTAGCTCTAGCTGGTTTGGCTCAGTGGATAGAGCATCAGCCTTTGGACTGAAGGGTCCCAGGTTCAATTCCAGTCAAGGGCACATGCCCAGGTTGCGAGCCTATCCCCAGTAGGGGAGTTCAGGAGGCAGCCGATCAATGATTCTCTCTCATCATTCATGTTTCTATCTCTCTTTCCCTCTCCCTTCCTCTCTGAAATCAATAAAAATATATTTTAAAAAAATAGAGCCAGCTTCATTTTATGAGTTAGGGATGGGGTGAGACAAATCAGAATGATCAACTCAATTGTAATTCATTACATTCTCCTGCTTTTAAATATTTACTCTGAAGTGATATGTTTCCTACTGCAACCTAGAACATAAGTGTTCTTTCATTTGGTGTTCCATGACATAGTGGATCTACCAATCTTGTCCTATTAATTTCCATTTCCCCCCAATTTCCCAAATACCTGGCTCAGCATCATGTGACAGGCATGTAGAATTGGCTCACTAAGCACACAAGCCTATGGTCACCTTCTGCATTTTCCTACGCTGCAGAAACTGGATAGCTCAGAGCAAAACAGTCGACACAAATTTCCTAAATCCCCTTGCAAGTTGGGTTTGAAAAACCAACTAAAAATTGAGTTGATTGGACACGACAGGCTGGGTGCTCAAGCCATTCATTTTCCTGGTGAGAAGTGTAAGAAGGACAAACTTCCTGTGAAGCCCATGGTACTGGTGGTGGTCTCCAAATCCTTGGATCACAGCAAGGAAGCATGTGCCTGGGAGCAACATGCAACAGTTGTGTTGCTGGAATCAATGACAGTTTCCAAGTTCTTCCAGGAGGCCTACCTGAAGCCTGCTTTCCTAGGCCTTCCAACATTTTTGTGGCTACCAAATTTCCTGTATTAAATACTTTCTGTTGAAAGTATATAACATGATTTTTCTTGTCCTGAAATTAACTTTTGTCTGACACATATTCCTTAGTTTTTAATAAATTAATAATATGTGAATATATTTACATAAATTGATTTAAAATATGAATATGCTATTAAATATTTTAAAATTATTTAGTGGAAATCATTTTCATTTATCTCTATGAAACTTTAGAAATTCTGTCATAAGCAATATTGGTACTTAGCCTGATATCTAATCTATAAATCTTTGTGATTTTTAATTATTATATATAAAACAGAGTTAAAAACATACATATTATTATAACACTAGTGGCCCAGTGCACAAAATTTGTGCACATTAAAAGGGAATTAATTAGAGGAAATATTTTAATATTGCTATTTGCCCTTTCTTTATAATAGAAGTGTCAGAGATGAAAGAAAATTAGTAAAATGTATATGAAAATAATATATAAATTTATTAATGAATAAACAATCACAACATGATATAACAACAACAAAGACATGATATAAAAACAAAAACTTGATGTAAAAACAACACTTATAAGAACAATGACTGATAAACTGATTAAACTTATTCTAATAGCTCCCTGTATACCACATTAAGAGTGAAAACACTTTCAGAGTGCTTGACTAATTTCCCTTGTGATGAAGTATTTACAACTTTAACATCACACGCTCTTTGAGCTCAAGAGAAAGCAACATATAACTGACCATGTGTGAAAATGGGTTCAGGTAGGAATATTCCTACTCTGTCTAGAATTTGTCCTTGTGATTTATTAATAGTCATAGCAAATGCTGGCATCACGGGAAACTGTCTTCGAATTAATTTAAATGGGAGGCCAGTGTCAGATGGGGACAATCAATTCTTGGAATCAGAACAACCTCTCCTTCTGCAGATCCTGTTAATACTTCAGCTTCGGTTATGTTAGTTTGCAATCTTTTGATAATAAATCTAGTACCATTACAAAGACCCCATATACTATTAAGATTTCTCAGTAGCATTATGATTGCACCCACTTTCAATTTTAATTTATGACACGGCATTTCTGAAGGAGTAATACTATTAAGAAATTTTATGGGAAAATTTTCCTTTTCAGCATCATCTGTTGAATCAATGGAATCATCACTCAAATATGTGTGAGAATCTCCATCGAGTATAACCAAAATTTCTTCATTTAATTTTTGAACGTGCTCATCTTTTGGACAAAGAATCACACATTTAGATATATTTTTAATATTATCTATAGATATAGTATTTCCAAATGTAGCTTCAATAATAGATCCATTATAAATCATTTCACAGGGTATTTCAATAATATCCATTCTTAAATAAAAACTGCTATCAAGTTTGACATCTCCAAGTTTTACTAACCATTCACTATAAGCAGAATCCTCTGATCTCATATTTGTTGTAAGAGACAACTTTCTGAAACATCCCCAAACATCACAGTACTTTAAACTCATTTGTACTATGGCCAATCGCATGGCATGCAGCAAAATACTGAGACATTGTCGAAAATCCCCTCTGATAAGGAGAACTTTCCCACCAAATGCAACATTCAAATTCATAATTTCTCTTAGTAATCTGTCTGTGGCGTTTATAGCATGACTGAAAGCATGGTGCATTCATCAATAATGAGAAATTTGGCCTTTTTAATGGTTTTAGCAAGTTCACTCTTTATATCAAGTCTAGAAATTGAGTTTCGTTTAATGGAATTGGTAATTTATATTGGGAATGAAAGGTTCTTCCACCGAGATGTAAATTCGCAGCAATTACTTGTAGACGCTGTGAGTAAAACAATACCACCACGACCTCTAATATAATGTATTAAAACTTTATAAAGATATGTTTTTCCACTACCACCGGGACCATCCAAGAAAAAGCATTTGGGGTGTACAGTTTGATCTTCGATGGCTGAAGTTATTCTTTCTACAACGCCAAAGTCCTGTGTCATCCCCAGGACCAATCCTTCCTATGGCTGTCTTACCCACACCACAGGCCTCCTGGCCAGGGCTCTGCCCTCTGCTCAGCCTCACTTCCCTGCTCATACAAGATCGACTCCACCCGAAATAACCCCTTGCAGGTCCCTTAGCCTATGTCATTCTCACTCACCCTCTCACAATCCCGGACTACAACCAGACCCCCAACACAGGCATGCAGAGAGGAGTGCACCATGGTCCCGCCCCCGCTGTGGACCCCCAGCTGATCAGTCGTTTCAGTCATGATGGCCCCTATCTTTTTATATATTAGGATTATGGATAGTTATTCCTTACTTTTATTTATCTTTTGTGTTATATGGACTTAAATATAAGGACTTTTTTAAATTTGTGTTTTCTATATCTTTCCCTATGAAATAGATGTTAAAGTTATACTAGAATTTGACAGGGAAATATTAACCTCATACACACATAGTCTGGAACTAATGGTGTATACTCTGTTCTAACTTTGACATTTCAGACTATTGAGGAACCGGTGCTTCCATTGTCACTTTAGTCATCATTTAAATGCAGTGTCTTGACAGTTGCTGGAGGCACATGCAAGGCCCAGGACAGCCTTGATTAAATGCTAATGAGTAATTTTGCCTAGATACTTATATCAGAATACACTGGTTTGAAAGGCATACGTTGCTAATGTTTCACTAGATATCGTCATTGCCATTCTTACAAAAGTGTCGTCCATTCTATGGTAGATTTATTTTTCCCCCTGCTTTTGCCAACATGAGATTCAGGTTTAGAGATTATAATTCAATATGAAAATTTTACCAGTTTTAAAAGAGACAAATGAGAGATTCCTTGAGTTGTACGTAACTTCACATTTAATGTTAGTTTTGAGGTAGACACAGCAATGTGTCCTAATGAGTTTCAGAAATAGTTACAAGAGAACTAGGGATAGAACAATGAATTTCAAGAAAACTTGGAATGCAAGCTTTCTTGCATCACTTGTTGGTGATGGCCTCTGGTGCTCAGTGCTTTACATTGGAGATTTGGCATAGTGAGGCCATTAAATAGGGCTGATTAGTTAGTGAAACACATGCACGCACACACGCAAGCACACACACAATAAAGTGGCATGTTGGAGGCTCAATTTTCTGTCTAAATATAAATTAAGCCCTTGACATTAACAATACATTTAAGTTTTATGAAATTCCAATTCCTAATTATATGTTGGGAAAATATTGCTTCAAAAAAGAATACTTATACGCAAGAGATATAAAACTTATCAGGTGAAGATATTGTTAATTCTGTTTCAGATTCCTTGAGCCACATTTTAAAAAATTTAAATTTCTTTCTTTCTCAAGTTTAGCTTTGGTAAGAGCTATGATATGTAGGGGAGCAGAGTAGGAGATACAGTATTAGAAATGGGATGGCTAAAGATGGAATACTTCAATTGAAAGGCATTAGACTTTCTGCATTAGACTTGTTTTATTTTTTGCACTGACTGTCTCAGCCTCAAACTATTTATGAGTGAAAGAACAGTGGCAGAAATGATGTCATAATATCATAGGTCCTTTTAGAATGTATCCATGACCAAACCAGGATTGCAACTGCCTCCATCCTAGGAATAACACCAGACAACTATATTAAATATATATAATTCAAAAATATATATAAATAATATATTATAAAATATATTTATATGTTAATTTAATATTTTCATAATATATTTCAAAAGTAGGATATATTATGAAAATATTAAATTAATATATAAATATATTTTACAATATATTATTTATATATATATATATATATATATATATATATATATATCTCAATATCAATTGGGATATGTGGGTGTATGTGTGTGTGGCGGGGGTGTATTTGAGGACAGTGGGTATAAAGGAGACTTGGGTGGGTGGAAAAGGAAAGAATCTCAGAGAGACTCCACAATATGCTATTGCACTCAAAACTCATCTAAGGCACTACTAGGTCTTCTCACCATAGTGGGAATAAAACTCTTCTGAGCTCCCACAGCTCCTTAATGAGATGTAACATTGGTCAAGCAGTCTTGGTCTTAGAGCTAAAATGAGTGTCTGTTTTTGTATCTCTAGCACATTCATGTAAAAGAATGTAACCAGCTTGCAGCATAACCATCATTAAGCAGTCTTGGTATATTGAATACTAGTTCAAATCGAATTATACCCAATTAAATAGAAGCACACAAGACATATTTCTTACTAAAGAAGCTATTTCCAAAATAATGCAAATATAAAGGTCACATATCCTCTAAAATAGGAATGCATAATTTAAATCTCCCTGGGAGCAGCTGGAACTTGCCCTCTAGCTATAAAACCATTTTTTATTTCAATATTTACTCAAGTAGTCCTTATACATGGTCAATACCCCATGTCATTGCTCCCTGCAATTTCCCACACCATGCCTGAGAACACAGAGTGGTTCTATATTTTAGGGTATTTGAGATTTATGAAATTTTTACTGCTGAAAGAGAGTAAGGAGAAAAAAATATTTTACTAAGTGATTAGAATTTTGTATATTGCAGTTTCCATATGAATTCTATATTCAGGTAGCAAGTATATATACCACAAATAGGTAATAAGTATGTTGGGTCAACAAATCTAAGAAACAGTATATTTCTATTTTTTTCTTTAATTTTTTTCCACTGGATAATCTTTTCTATTAGGAACTATTTACAAACATAGCAGCAAGTGAAATGTAAAGTGGATAATATCACGGTACATGCGTTTAAAGTGATAGCCAAGGGAGAGAAATAAGCATCAAAAAATGAACAATGACCTAAAAAAGCAATAGAATGAACCTTTATTGAGCATTTGCTATGAGTCAGATTCTGTGCTATGCAATTTTTACATGATTATAAGATTATCCTATTTAATCCTCACAGTACTTCTATGAGATTAGCTCTAATACCCCTGTTTTAAGGGGATGAAGAAATTGGAACCTGGAAGGTCTAACTGATGTGTCCATGACCATACAGCTAAAATACAGAGCAATTAGGTTTTTCTGCTCACACCATGTGCTCTCTCTGCTCCTTGGGCTCTGGGAAGACACCCGAGCCTACTGGAGATTCACTGGGGCTGACTAATGGGCTGTGAGATGAAGTAGCTATGTGCTGGTCAGTTAGGTGTCCTTGTGAGTTATCCACATTTTCCCTTTCACTGATGCTGCAGCCATTGAGGCCATAAGATGACGTCAGCAGAATGATCAGATGGAAGACACCTCTCTCCCCGAGGCATAACAGCACACTGTGAGTACATCCCCAGTAGCGCTGGACTTAGAATGAGAGATTGAACACTTTCTTTGTCCCCACTGGGACTTCTTTGTTAAACCTCAGGGTATTCTGATTAATTGAACAGCCTCATCTGTCTTGATATTAAAAGGAAAAGTAGTACCTTTTCCTGACATTATAAAATAGCTAGGAGGGAGATCATACGGAGCAAGTATATTTTAAATATAATATCACATGCTGCACTGAATAGGGTAGCAACTAGCTTCCTGTGGCAATTCATTTAAATTCATTACAATTGCAAAATTTAAATTTTTACTTAGCCAGATTTGTCACAAGTGTTCAATAGTCACATATGGCCAGGGGTTCTTGTACTGGACAGCAGAGAACATTTCTAGTATCATGGACAATATGAAATAGGAGATGCCAACTGCTCTAGATATTGGCTGTGACACCAATATTATAAGTGGACATTGAAGCAGATGGCTTCTGAGATTATTTTGAGTCATGAACCCTTATAAAAAAAAGACTATAGTCCTAGTTGGTTTGGCTCAGTGGATAGAGCATCAGCCTTCACACTGAAAGGTCCCAGGTTCAATTCTGGTCCAGGGCACATGCCCAGGTTGCAGTCTCGATCCCCAGTAGGAGGTGTGCAGGAGGCAACCAAGCAATGATTATCATCATTGATGTTTCTATCTCGCTCACCCTCCCTCTCCCTTCCTTACTGAAATCAATCTACACTAATAAAAGAGAAACATGCAAATTGACCACCACTCCACTACACCCACCAGCCAATCAGGAGCAAGTATGCAAATTAACCCAACAAAGATGGCAGCGGCCATGGAGCTGGAGGGAGCAGGAGGCTTGGGTTGCCCCCGGTGATAGAGGAAGCCAAGCTTCCCGCCTGCCCTGGCTGGCCCTGGCCTCTGCTCAAGGCTACAAAGTTTCAATTATAGAAGATAAATAAATCCCAGATATCTTCTTCCAGCCGGCCCTGACCTCTGCTCAAGGAGGCGCTGAAAAAAAAAAAAAAGGAAAAAAAGGAGGGGCTGGGAGCTTGGGTTGCCAGGAGGTGTGGCCAGCCTGCAAACAGCCATCAGTTCCTCACCCAGGCTGGCCAGGCACCCCAGTGGGAGCCCCCACCCTGAAGGGGCTGTGGGCAGCCTGAAAACAGCCCTCAGCCCCTCACCCAGGCTGGCCACAGCCCCATGGCCTGATCCCTGTAAATGGGCAGTTGAACATCACTCGAGGGGTCTCAGATTTTATAGGGTGCAGGCTGGGTTGAGGGACACCCCCCCCCCATGCATGAATTTCATGCACCAGACCTCTAGTAAAAATATATTTTAAAAAAGACTATAGACAATCATTTAAAATAATGTTCATTAGGAAAATAATAGGAAAGACAAATCATGGGTTTTTCTCTGTTCTTTATTCCAAAAAATTCATTGACTTTGTGAAAATATAAATATGCATTTAAAAACTGAATAGCCCTATATGATGTCTAATTGTGCAGGAAAATATTAGAATTTATAGAGCCTCCCCTGTAATACAATGCTATTGAATTACTATTTGTTCTTGTTCGTGCACACTCTCAAATGCACATATTCCACTCTCTGTCCACCAGCATCCAGGAATTTCACTGCATGTAGGGAGATGGTAAGCAGACATAGCTCTTTTTAATTAAAGTAAAATCTCTGAAGATTCATTTTTTTATTACTGCTCCCAAATCTAAGTGAGACTTTCTTCTCATGTGAAAGAAAAGGGGCAGAAATGTTGAACAGGAGAAAGGAGTTAATAAACATAAATGAAGAATGAGAAACTTTTTGAGCTAAAGCCAAAGCTAACTAAGGCATAATTATATCTGTAACATGGCAGCACTTTGAGAAGTTAACTCAGCAAAGATTCAAGCTTTAAATTTTTTTTTCACCAAACACTCCATTTCAGTAATAAATAAGAATAAACTTCAAGAAATTGATATCTTAAGAAACTCCCCGAACCAAATTTTCTCAATGTTCCAGTTTTGCTTCATGTTTTCCCCTAACTATCCTTGTTAAGAAAAAGGGCACTATTATGAAATCCATTGGAGAAATACTAGTAGCTCCATCCTCCTTAACACATGAGAGTGAAAAGGAGAAAAACATGAGCATAGGGCTCACTGGGTCCAGTTTTTGTTCTATGATTAAAAGCACTCTTTTGTTGTTGTTAATCCTCACTCCAGGAGATTTTTTCCATTGATTTTTTTTTTGATCAAGTGGAAGAGAGAAAGAGAGAGAGAAAGAAAAGCATCAATGTGAGAGAGACACATCAATTGGTGGCCTCCAGCAAATGCCCTACCAGGCCAAGTTCAAACCTGAAATTCAGGTATTTGCCCATGACTCTTCAGTGTGAAGGCCAACACTCTAACCACTGAACACACCAGCCAGGGCTAAATACACTCTTGAACCACACATGACAGGCTCTATTCTTGAACCCTGATCTGTGACATATAGAGCCAGACAGGTCTTGGAAGCAATCAGCCTGTCTTGAGGAGCATTTTATCACTGACATTGTTTGGCATTGTCAGTACTAGTATACAATGACAATCAAAAGTCAAACAAATTTGCCTAGCCAGTGTGGCTCAGTGGTTGAGTGTCAACATATGAACCAGGAGGTCATGGTTCCTGGTCAGGTTGCGGGCTTGGTCTCTAGGCAGGGCGGGGAGGGGGGGTATGCAGGAGGCAACCAATCAATGATTCTCTCTCATCATTGATGTTTCTCTCTCTCTCTCCCTCTCCCTTCCTCTCTGAAATCAATCAATATCCTATCTAATAAAGAGGGAATATGCTAATTGACCATCACACACTCACAAAGATGGTGGTGCCCACAGCCACAAGATGGCAGCACCCAGTTCCCTCAGCCCTGCCGGGTTGCAGGTGCGCGACATGGCCGGGCCTGCCCCCAGGTGGTTCTGGCCGCCCCACGCACCTGCCTCCAGAGTCCCCCAGTCCCCTCAGCCCCCCAGCCACCCAGGACCAGCCCGAGGCAAGCCAAGCCTCGAATGGCAGCTGCCTTGCCACCCAGGGTGGGCCCGAGGCGCAGGCAAGCCTCAGATGGTGGCTGCCCTGCCTCCCAGGGCCGGCCAAGGCTCAGGTAACCAGGGCTAGCCAAGGCTTGCGCTGCTGGCAGTGGCAGCAGAAGAGGTGTGATGGAATCATCACCCTCTGATTGCCGGGTCACCTCTCGCCCCTGAGGGCTCCCAGATTTTCATGCACCAGGCCTCTAGTGTGTGTGTGTGTGTGTGTGTGTGTATACATACATATATATATATGCATATATATATAGAAACACTAGAAGCCCGGTGCACGAAATTCGTGCACGGCGGGAGGTTGTCCCTCAGCCCAGCCTGTACCCTCTCCAATCTGGGACACCTGGAGGGATGTCCGACTGCCCGTTTAGTCCCGATCCTTGTGGGATCGGGACTAAACGGGCAGTCGGACATCCCTCTCACAATCCAGGACTGCTGGCTCCCAACTGCTTGCCTGCCTGCCTTCCTGATTGCCCCTAACCGCTTCTGCCTGCCAGCCTGATCACCCCCTAACCACTCCGCTGCCAGCCTGGTTGATGCTTAACTTCTCCCCTGCCAGCCTGTTTGCCCCCAACTTCCCTCCTCTGCCAGCCTGGTCACCCCTAACTGCCCTCTCCTGCAGGGTTGATCACCTCCAATTGCCCTCTCTTGCAAGCCTGGTCCCTCTCAACTGCCCTCCCTTGCAGGCCGGGTGCCTCCCAACTGCCCTCCCTTGCTGGCCATCTTGTAGTGGCCATCTTGTGTCCACATGGGGGCAGGATCTTTGACCACATGGGGGCAGCTATATTGTGTGTTGCAGTGATGATCAATCTGTATATTACTCTTTTATTAGATAAGATAGAGGCCTGGTGCATGGGTGGGGGCCAGCTGGTTTGCCCTGAAGGGTGTCCCAGATCAGGGTGGGGTTCCCTTGGGGCGTGGGGTGGCCTGAGCGAAGGGCCTGTGGTGGTTTGCAGGCCGGCCACGCCCCCTGGCAACCTAAGTGGAGGCCCTGGTATCTGGGATTTATTTTCCTTCTATAATTGAAACTTTGTAGCCTGGAGCAGAGCCAAGCCTGCTGTTCCCTCCGGGGCGGCAGCCATCTCTGTGGCAGTTAATTCACCTTCTACAGTTGAAACTTTGTAGCCTTAAGCGGGTGGGCCCGGCCAGGGTGTGCGGAAAGCTTTGCTTCCCCTGTTGCCGCCGGCAACCCTGGCCTGCTCTCTCAAGCTCCATTCTGTTGCCATTTGTTTGAATTTGTTTACCTTCTATAATTGAAACTTTGTAGCTTGAGTGGAGGCTTAGGCCTGCAACGGCTATGGAAAGCTTGGCTTGCTCTGTTACCTGGGAAACGTTGCTCTCTGTGGCTGTAGCCATCTTGGTTTGGGTTAATTTGCATACTCGCCCTTATTGGCTGGTGGGCGTGGCTTGGCTGGTGGGCGTGGCTTATGTAGCAGAGTGATGGTTAATTTGCATATTACCATTTTATTAGAGAAGATACCCATATTCCAACAGAATATATGCTGGGATTCAGAAAAGATGGACTTTTATGTAAGCAATTATCATCCTATAAAAAATAGATTAGAAGTAAAACAAATGATGTAAAATATATACAGTAACTATAATTCACCTTAAAGGGAAAAGGTCAGAAGTAGTAATGGTTCATTTTTTTCCATTAAATACCAGATATTAATTGGCCGCTCTTTAGATCAAGTCATATGCTACAACTTTCTTCTGCCTTTACTACAGTGTTCCCATTGGTCATTTACTTATCAAATTAAATAAAGTTATGGTCTAATTTGATGTTTGTGGATATGGTATCTAATAAAACCTCACAAGGCACAACAATGTGAGTATACTTAATGCTACAGAACCATACACATAAAATGGTAAATTTAATATTGTGTATATGTTACTGTGATATTTAAAAAGGACAAAAAGAAAATCCTAAGGAAAAAATAACGAATAAGTTTCCTACTGTTCCTTGATCTTCAGCTTTTTTCCCCCCTAATCCCTGAGGACCATGGTCAACCTCTATTATGTGTGGTTCACATTTGAGATTTTCTCCAATCAAGTGAAGGTTTCTTTGTGCACATGAGCATATATAAGTAATATTTTGAATAATTTCACAGGATTTATAGTCATCCTTTAGCCTACCTTTAAGTCTTGGAAAGGAATTTGCCCCCTAGAATAATCTTGGAATCACTTTAATTCACTGAATCTTTAGAGAATGATTTCTTGTGAAAAACAAAACAATCAAACAGACAACAATAAAACGATGCCATTCAAAATGAACAAAACTCCTCTTCTTGCCCAGCTCAGTTTATTGAGTAATCAGAACCAAATAAATATAATAAAGGCATGGATAGGTTACCGTGGAAGTAGAAGGGAGGGAGTAACTGAATCAGGATAGGAAATTTACAGAAGCTAAAAAATATGAACCAGATCATAACGAATGGAAAGGACAAGAGAGGAAGAACATTTTGGCCAGAAGAACCATGACATGCAAGGTGGTGAGAGGGTCTGTGATATAGACAATGAGAATAGATATTGCCTTATGAACAGACTAGGACAGTGGATAGAGAAGAGGCTGGGAGGGTAGGTTTTAACAGCTTTGTATGTATCAACCTGGGGTGTATGGAACTGATCACGGAGGCCACCACAAAATAAGACTGAAATGAACAGAGGGAACAAAGAAGGTTATTGTCCTTGGCATGCAGTTGAATCTCTTCCAAAATGAGCTCACTGCTGGCAATAGAAATAATGTACATGGTTCGCTATTGAGCACATCTGCAGGAAAACCACTATGGAAAATGTGAGTGTGATCATTTAATTTCTCGATGGAATAAAAGCCTGTCACTGGGTTGGTTTGAAGCTGCTCTGGCTGTGTGACAGTATGGAGACACATTAAGTGTGAGAACACGTCACATATTTGATTTTATTGGTGACCTATCTAATATTCTATAAGCATTATCAATTCAAAATCCTATAACTAGAGCCAGAGAACAGCTATTTCATCATTTTAAAACCATCTTTTAGTTATTTTAGAATTGCGAATCTGGGAAGGTTAAGAACTTAAGCAGCATAATTATATTTTAAACACATTTTGATATAATATCCGTTGTCGTGGCAACAATTTTTATGGTTTACAATATAAGTCTATTCTCCCTCAACCTCATTCCCATCCTAAGAATGTCCTTTATTTAGAGTTAAATTTTAAATTGTAAAATCTTAATGACTCATTCATGTCCATGATCATTTATGGCCATTACAGTATAGGTCACTCACAGCTTCTGTTATTATCAGAACATTAAAAACCCTGCTGGGGATTCTCATGTTATTTGCTTGACATCCACTTATTATTTACCAGGGGGAACATCACAGATGGCCCAATTTCTTTCCCAACCACTTAATGAAGAGTGATCATTATTTTTATGGGTCCTCCTGGGGTACCCTATCTGTAAGTAAACAGCGAATGGAAAGAGATAAATTACATTCGAAATGTTATTATCAACTGACCATACCTCAGAAGGAAACCTGTGCAATTAAACTGGACCCAGACTCTTTCAACATTAATCTACCAGGGAAAACGTAGATAAAAATAGTTAAATATACGTGAAAGCACACTGCAATTGTTGCATAACTTTAAATATTTAGGAGACAGATGGTAAAAAGACCATACTCAAACTTGGATAATCTAGTGAGTGCATTAACTTCTATAACTGAAACTTCTACAGAAAGGGATGGCTTCAGCACAGCTTCCTATGGAGGTTCCAATAAAGCCATTAAATGTGGTTTCTCTCATCACTTGTCTCTGTTTCTCTAGGTTACTTATTTTTAGGCAGAAAATTTCACATAGTTTCAAGATTGCTACCCATCTTTTGGCATTACATCTTCATTTAACAGTAAAGAGTATTTGCTCAGATACTCCCTGCCAAAATCCAAGCATATCGCTTTGAGTGGCATTGTATCTCATGCCCAGCCACGAACACAGAGTTGTGTTCTTAGTGTAAAAAATGACTGTTTTCACCCGGGCTCACATAGTGTGTATGTGCTAAAAGAAGAGAAATGGAAAAGACAGTAGATTTAGAGAAAGCAACAGATTACCACAACAGTAATAAAATACAATTAATAGATAACCATGATATAATTGACAATAGTAGTGTTTAGTTTAGTCATCAAAGTGTTATTGGTGGTGACCCACATGTTTTAACATCAACGTGTGTTTTGTTTTTTTAAATTTTATTTCACTGTACCATTGCCCACATTAGAATTCATTGCTGAAAACATACCTTTCTCAGGAATAGAGTATTTGGGGCCCTAATGATTCCTTTCCCAAAAGTACTAAAGCTCTCAATCAATGCATTTAATCTTGTTTCTAAGTGAATGAGCCTCAGGCATTCCCCATACCAATTAAGTCAGAATTTCTGGGGATGTGATTCAGGTGAGTCGTAGACATTGCTTCATTTAAGTTTATGCAGGTGGTTCTAAAGTGCGCTCAGGTTTGAAAACCAGTGATTCAAGGGCTCACAACCTTCAGGAACCTGTTGTTGAAGAATTATGCATATTGACTTAGCATAGGGACATTTGGAACTGGAGGAAGATATGTACATAAACATATAAGAAGAAATGACAAATGCTCAATAAGGCAGGTCATCGTTTATTTTAAGAATGAGCATTTCTAAATTTTGGAGATTTAATTTTTGTCATTTAATCATTTCCCAGATGGCTGTTACTTCTCAGCCATCAGTATTTTTACCTTGAACATTAAGAACAAAATCCTATATAATAAAAGAGTAATATGGAAATTGACCCTAACAGCGGAACAACTGGTGGCTATGATGCACACTGACCACCAAGGGGCAGACGCTCAATGCAGGAGCTGCCCCCTGGTGGTCAGTGCACTTCCACAGGTGGAGCGCCACTCAGCCAGAAGCCAGCTAGCTCATGGCTGGCCAGCGCAGTGGTGTTGGTGGGAGCCTTTCCCACCTCCACAGCCGCACTAGGCTGTTAGTCAGACATCCCCTGAGGGCTCCCAGGCTTCCAGAAGGATGTCTGACTGCCAGATTAGGCCCGATCCCCCAGGGAGTGGGCCTAAGCCAGCAGGTGGATATCCCCCAAGGCGTCCTGGACTGTGAGAAAGCACAGGCCAGGCTGAGGAAACCCTCCAAGTGCACAATTTTTCATGCACGAGGTCTCTAGTTAATCTATAAGATGAAAATAAACCGTAAAAATAAAATTACCTGGAAAAACCTGGTGCATCAGAATCAGATGTAACTGTTTTGGACATAATTGCCTAAATTCCTTCAGTTTCTGCTTTGTGGAGCCATTTCTATTTATGTTCAGAAATAATTGAATATTTGATGGGAATCTGTTAAATATCATTTTTTATAATACTTTGGTGTTCTTTCTTCCCTTCTTTCTTAATTTAAATTTTAATATTATATATTGTTTTTACTTTTATGAGGTAAAATTTATATACAGCACAACACATATCTGTTAAGTGCAAAATTTGATGAGTATTGACAAGTGTAACATTACCCAAATAAATCATTTGCATAATTTTAGAAAGATCTACTGTGCCTCCTTTCAGGCAAGCCAATAAGCAATCTTTGTTTTCATTTCTATCAGCATATGTTGATTTTGCCTCCTTGAATTTTATATAAATTGAATATGTGAATTTTACATATATTTTCTTTATCAATTCATTCATTGATGGACTCATATTGTTTCTGTCTTGGCTTTCACAAGTCAATAATAATAATATAAGACAATCTGATTTAAAAATGGGCAAAGGAATTGAACAGACATTTCTCCAAAGAAGACATACAAATGGCCAACAGACACATGAAGAGATGCTCAATAACACTAATCATCAGGGAGATGCAAATCAAAACCACATTGAGGCATTGCCTCATATAAGTGAGTATGGTGATCATCAAGAAGACAAGAGATTATAAGTGTTGACAAACGTGGAGGAAAAGGAACTTTTGTGCACTGTTGGTGAGAATATGAATTGGTGTAGACACTATGGAAACCAAAGTGGAGGTTGCTCTAAAATTTAAAAATAGAACTACCATATGATCCATCAATTCCACTTCTGGGTATAGATCCAAAGGAATGAAAGCAGGATACTGAAAAGGTATCTACACTCCATGTTTATTGCAGCACTGACCTAGTAGTGCATTCTTTTTATCGGTAGCTCATATGATGGCTGTCTTAATATCAGCAAAAGTAGATTTCAGTTCAGAGAATTTTACCAGGGATAATAGGATCTTTTTCAAGTGATAAAGAAACCAATTCATTAAGAGGACATAACAATCCTAAACATTTCTATAGCCTATCTAATAAAAGAGTAATATGCAAATTAGCCATTACTCCCTGACACCAACAAGCCACGCCCACCAGCCAATCAGGGGCAAGTATGAAAATTAACCCCAACCAAGAAGGCTACAGCCATGGAGCAAGCAGGAGGCTTGGGTTTCCCCAGTGATGGAGGAAGCCAAGCTTTCCCAACAACCTGATGGGCCCAGGCCTCCACTCAAGGCTACAAAGTTTCAATTATAGAAGATAAATTAATCCCAACAAAAATGGCTGCAGTCATGGAGCTGGAGAGAGCAGGAGGCTTGAGTTGCACCTGGCAATGGATGAAGCCAAGCTTTCCACACACCCTGGCGGGCCCCGGACTTCACTCAAGGCTACAAAGTTTCGATTATAGAAGATAAATAAATGTCAACAAAAATGGCAGCAGCCATGGAGTGAGCAGGAGGCTTGGCTCCACTCCATGCTACAAAGTTTCAATTATAGAAGATAAATAAATCCAAGATACCAGGGCCTCCACTTGGGTTGCCGGGGAGCATGGCCGGCCTGCAAACCACCACAGGCCCCTTGCCCCATGCCCCAAGGGAACCCCCACCCTGATCCAGGACATCCTTCAGGGCAAACTAGCTGGCCCCCACCCATGCACCAGACCTCTATCCTATATAATACAAGAGTAATATGCAAGTTGACTCTCACTTCATCACACAAGATGGCTGCCCCAATGTGGTCAAAGATCCTGCCCCCATGTGGACACAAGATGGCCACCACAAGATGGCCAGCACTTGGGAGGGACCAGGCCTGCAAGGGAGGGCAGTTGTGTTGATCAGGCCAGCAGGGGAGGGCAGTTAGGGTTGACCAGGCCGGCAGAGGAGGGAAGTTGGGGGTGACTGGGCTTGCAGGGAAGGGCAGTTGGGGGGGGGGGGGACCCAGGCCTGCAGGGGAGGGCAGTTAGGGGCAATCAGGCTGGCAGGGGAGCAGTTAGGCATCAATCAGGCTGGCAGGGGAGTGGTTAGGGGGTGATCAGGCTGGCAGGCAGAAGTGGTTAAGGGCAATCAGGAAGGCAGGCAGGCGAACAACAGTTGGGAGCCAGCAGTCTTGGATTGTGAGAGGGATGTCCGACTTCCCTACCGGGATTGGGCCTAAACGGGCAGTCGTACATCCCTCGAGGGGTCCCAGATTGGAGAGGGTACAGGCTGGGCTGAGGGACACCCCTGTGACCCCGTGCACGAATTTCATGCATTGGGCCTCTAGTCTAATAATAAACTTCTAAACAAAAGCAGCAAAAACTGATAGAACTCTAAGGAGAAATAGACAAATTAAGAACTGTAGTTGCAGATTTTAACACCAGCCTCTGAATAATTGAGAGCACCAGGAGACAGAAAACCCGTAGGAATATGGAACACTTAAAAAGCATTATCAACCAAATTGACATAATTGACATTCATAGAACACTCCACAAAACTGTGGCAACAAACACTTTACAAGTTTAGATGCAACATTTGCCAAGATAGATGATATTCTGGGTTATAAAATAAGTCTCAGTAAATTTAAAAAGTTCAAGCCATACAAAGTGTGGTCTTTGAGCATCATTTGTTTATTCACCTGTTGATGTGCAACTGAAAAATTAAAAAAAAATAAAATATATATATATATATATATATATATATATATATATATATATATAGAGAGAGAGAGAGAGAGAGAGAGAGAGAGAGAGAGAGGGAGAGAGATTATTAAAATATAAGATAGAGAACATTTTAAGATTTTCATAAGTAATAAAGTAGTTAATTTGAAATCACCAAGAAATAAGAATTATTATAGATATGTGCATTTCAATCAGTGACCTAGAATAACCTCTTATCAATAGAAGAAAACAGAGATTGTAAAAAAGTGGCCAGTTCACTCGCTCTCTTTTTTTAAATTACTGATTTTCTTTTTAAAAGTGATCAGTTTTCATACATTCTAGACTAAAGATTTAGACTTTGAAGGTTACTTGCCTCACTGGAGTGAAAACAAGGTAAGTTGATTATCTAAATCAATTTTATTTTATTCATTTATATTTTTTCTGAGTTTTAATGACAATACTTTAAAATATGTTCTATAATTTTCCTTATATTTTAGACTATATGTATTATATCATACACTTAAACATGTCATAATTAAGTATATTTTTAAAATATTCTAAGGATACTGCTTTATGGCCAAATCTATAGGATATATGGAGAATACAACTGAAGATCTTCAGTTACTAAACCAGTTATATTCTAAGATAAATTTTAAATACATTTTTAATATACAGTGTCTTGATATGTGATACTCAATATTAAAAAAATCTAAATAGAAGCTAATTGACTTGAATTTAGATCTTGGTTCTACCACTTTCTTGATATATAAAACAAGAAAAATCATTTCATCTTTCTGCTTATCAGAATTTTAGTTATAAAAATTATGGGAATCCCCAATAAGGTAGCTAGTATCTACTTAAGCTGCATTATTTATTTTATTCTATTCCATGATTTCCTAAGTGTAGAACTTCTGTCTATCTATTGCAATTTTAATGTTCTGAGCCGTTTCTCGGCATGGGTAGGATATGTTTTGTTATGTTATTATAATAACTTATTGTTGAAGTCCTCTGTCACAGTTTCCAGGCGGCCACCAAGTTTGGAAGCTGTTGTCACAGTGACAAGAGCAGTGCCAGCAGAGTCCTGATAAGTGATGGCACTTTAAGAGTTGTGCTCCTGAAAAACTCCCTTTTAAATGCCATCCACCTACTCTAAAGACCTTTGTAGGAGACTATAGAATGCTGTAAGGCTGTGTGGAGACAGACCTAAAGGATGAGAGGCCATTTCCACAGTATAGCTTCTTTTAGCTTTCAGTTGCATGAGCTCTATACTAGTAATGGCCTCGGTGCCATCCATAGAGGAAAAACAAAACACAACACACACACACACACACACACACACACACACACACACACACACACATCATATTGAACAAAGTCACAAACACAGTCATAATACAATTAAGTGTGGCACTATGTTTTGCAATAGTTTGTCATATAGGCTGGTGGGCAGAATCATGACTGTACAGGTCCTAATGCCTAAACCTGCATATAAATTGCCTTACATGGGGTGGGTGGGAAGGTAAATTAAGAACCATGAGAAGGAGGGATTATTTTGGATAATCCAGGTAGACCCAACATTTATTTCAAAGCTTCTTAAAGAGAAATAGGGAAGCAAGCAGTTTGAATCAGAGAAGGAGCTACGTTGCTAGAACAGAGAGCCAAGCAATGCAATGGCTGGCTTTTCAGATGGAAAGGGGTCATGTGTCAAGGAATGTGCATAACATTTGTACTGTGAACTGAATGCTTGCAGCTCCCTCCCATTTAATATTTGAAACTCTGATGCCCAGTGTGAAGGTATTTGGAGAGGGGGCTTTTGGGAGGGTTAGATTACGGTTAGATTAGGTCATGAAAGCAGGGCCCTCATAGAGTTAATGCCCTTATCAAAAGAGGATAAGAAACAAGATTCTCCATCTGTGCATCTCTGTCTCTCTACTGCTCTCTTTCTCACACATACACCAAGAAAAGGCCATGTGAGGACGTAACCAGGAAGAGGGCTCTCACCCAGAGCCCAAACATACTGGCCCCTCATCTCAGACTTCCAGCGTCCAGAACTGTGGGAAATCAATGCTTGTTGTTTGAGCCACCCATCTACAGTCACTTGCTATGGCAGCCTGAGCTGACATACATTCTAGAAGCCTTCAAACTAACACAATCCATGGACACCTTAGTTTTGGAGCAATGAAGCCCAAATCAGAGGGTGCCTTCTAGAACAGTAAAAAGATCAATATTTTGGGATTTTTTTAAAAAGTCATTTTATTGTACTTTCTCACAGCAACAATAGGGACGTAATACAATGATACAAGTGAAGCAGGGACTGATAACACATGTGGGCTATTATTGTAACAAAATCCTACAAGCTCTGCCATTAGCTTTGGGACTGGGGAGGAGATGGAGACTTGAGTGTAGGCAAGAAGGTTATGAGGATCCCTGGACTAGTGAGCTAGTGAAGGAACTGCTTGCAGAAACTGGAGGCACACCATGCTTTGTACTGGCAGAACACTTGGGAAAATTGTTTCCTCTGACAAATTAGGAACCAAAAAAAGGTAAGAAATGAGTTCCTGAATCTGACTAAGGAGAGTTCAAGGCAGCAAATTTAAAGTGGTAATTGTCTTTTTTTTTTTTTTCTTCTCAGGTAAGATAAAGTGTTGCAAGAGAGATGTGGTAACAAGACATATGCTCAATTTCAAGCAGAATTTAGAGAATTATTTTCCACCCAAGATTCGCTTTCTCATTTCCATACGTTCCAGCTGTCAAAAGTTTCTCAAAGTAATAAATGGCATAAGGATATATATTAAATGAGGGTATTGCCAGTAAAACAGAGACAAGATCAAAATCAAATCAAGTTGTCCTTTGTTTAGGTGACAGATCTTTAAGGAAGTACCTTGTAGTCCTTCTTAATGGAAAGAATGGGCTTTTAAGACTCTTACAGCCTGGTCGGTGTGGCTCAGTGGTGAGCATTGATCTATGAACTTGGAGGTCATGGCACGTGCCCAGGTTTCTGGCTCGATCCCCAGTGTGAGGTATCCCCAGTATGGGGCTCGATCCCCAGAGGAGGCAGCCGATCAATGATTCTCTCTCATCATTGATGTTTCTATCCCTCTCTCCTCCCTTCCTCTGAAATCAATAAAAAAAGACTCTTGGAGGCATTAAATAGCACCACATTTTGCAACCCAACAGAGAGAGGGAACTATCCTGAGATTGAGTGTGGATTTTGTCTAATGTAGTTATTATAATTTGATACATTAAAAAACTCACAACACTGTTTTTTAAAGATTTGTAACAGCTTGAACTTAATAGGATTTCATTTCAATGAAAATAGATTTCTAGGCACTATATCTGGCCAGGAAGAGGGACAAGAAATTTACTCAGCTACAGTCATACACCATTTCTTACAGTAAAGGAAGAAAGACTATTTCAGAGAGCCACTGAGAGCAATAGATTTAGTAATCTCTTCCAGAGAATATGATGAGATCCCACTCAAGGAAAATCCTAGACGCTGGAGGCAGATAGGCCTAGTAACTTTTATTTGTTTGAATTTTATAATTTCTATAGAAAAGTAACTGTCTAATGCCCCTATTCTTTCTTTTTTTTAAAAAAATATATATTTTTATTTATTTCAGAGAGGAAGGAAGAGGGAGAGAGAGATAGAAACATCAATGATGAGAGGGAATCATTGGTCAGCTGCCTCCTGCATGCCCCCCACTGGGGATTGAGCCTGCAACTCAGGCATGTGCCTTTGGCTGGAATCGAACCTGGGATCCTTCAGTCTGAAGGCTGACGCTCTATCCACTGAGCAAAACCAGCCAGGGCAATTCCTCCTTCCTTCCTTCCTTCCTTCCTTCCTTCCTTCCTTCCTTCCTTCCTTCCTTCCTTCCTTCCTTCCTTCCTTCCTTCCTTTTTTTTCTCTCTTTTTTTTAATAGCAATCTCTATTGCTGTTGTCCTGCTGCTGTCTCTCAATTGTCTGTAATGGTTTCTTGGGGCAGTTAAAACATATTTTTAATGCCCACGCATTTGCACTGAGGAGCTACACACAAGGTATAACACCTGAGGAGAGTTATTGGCACCTGAAATTTATTTTGTTGAATAAGTTCTGAAATTTAAGGTTGATCCTGGTAACACAAGATTTTGGAAGTCTTGGTGACTCCCTGGGGTGGGTGGATTTTGCATGTGAAAAGGGATATGGAACATTAGGAAAGGGAAGAAGGGAGGTGCTGTATACTAAAACATTGGTTGTGCTCAATAACTCATGCTTTTGCTTACACGCCCTCTGCAGGCACATTGGCTATGGTTTATTCACGTGACTGTATTTGACCAGTTGGACATTGCGAGTGAGATGCAAGCAGAACTTTGTTAAAAATGTGCACACTGGGGCTTCCGTTTTTAAGGTCCCTCTGCAAAGCCTGTAGCCACATAAATGAGCTCACCTACCCCAGTGGTCGGCAAACTCATTAGTCAACAGAGCCAAATATCAACAGTACAATGATTGAAATTTCTTTTGAGAGCCAAATTTTTTTAAACTTAAGCTTCTTCTAACGCCACTTCTTCAAAAGAGACTCTCCCAGGCCGTGGTATTTTGTGGAAGAGCCACACTCAAGGGGCCAAAAAGCCACATGTGGCTCGTGAGCCGCGGTTTGCCAACCACTGACCTACACCATATGAAGTGAAATAATTGTCAATAGTAAAAAATATATATATATTGTTGATATTTTAAGCTACTAAATGTTGGTTTTATTTGTTTTTCAGTAAAAGCTGAGAAAGAAGAAAAGGAAATAAAAAATGGAAAACAATGCTGTCAACTTTTTTGAGACCTCGAATTTAGCTTACTAATAAGTAATTCAATGGATTATGAAATCATTGGACTTTACTTATTGTCTGTCTTTTAAGTGTGGCTGGTGTGGCTCCATGATTGAGCATCAAACTATGAACTAAGTGGTCTTGGTTTTGATTCTTGGTCAGGGCACATACCTGGGTTGTGGGTTCGATCCTGTATGTATTTACTTTATGGAATCTGTAAGGCTTATATTGAAAGTTGCCCTCCCTTGTGAAAATTTGGCATTTACTATTGTTATTATTTGTTTTGTTTTGTTTTTTTCATTTTACGAATAAGTTAAACTTTACACTGGCTAAAAAGAAATGACACCAACTAATAAAAAGCAGGTGAGAAATGATTAGCTTCCTTTCATTTATAACTCATTAAGGTTTACAAGATGATATCTCTCTATATAATAGAGAAATATGCTAATTAACCAGGATGCCATAATGGGTTAATTGGGCAGGAGGAGGGTGCACGCACAGCGTTGGGGGCGGAGCAGCAGGGGCCTTTGTGCGCCTGGGCTGGGGGAGGGCCTGATCAGCAGCAGCTGCAGCTACTTCAAGGGCCAGAGAGGGAGGCAGGGCCAGACCGGCAGCAGCCACAGCTGCTGCAGGGCCCGAGGAGCGAGGCCGAGCCAGACTGGCGACTCAAGGGTGGGCACGATTTCGAATCGTGCCCTGGGCTCCTGGTTCTATATATAAGGAGAAATAAAATGTCATCATGTACTGATGCTAATCTAAAGTTGCCACTCACAATGTGTGTTCAACCCAGTGGATCCCAAACTTCTGTGTGCCCTAGAGTTACCAAAAAGCTTGTTAAAACACAGACTCCTGAGCCCCTTCCCAGATCTTTTGATTTAGGTCTGTGCTGTGGTCCAGAAATGTACATTTTTAACAAGTTCCCTGGAAATGTCTGAACTGCTGCTCTGGGACCACATTTTGAGAACTACTGCTCTTACCAACTGTTTACTCATTAAACTCTCACTTGAGTACAGTGTAGAAGCCAAAGGATGGTGACTGTTGGTGAGGCAGGATGACAGAAAGCATTCTCTTCTTTTGAATGTATAGAGATATGTTTGGAAATGTTTAAAAGTATTTGTCAAGTCATAAGCTCACTCATCACAAAGATATTATTCAAAATAAACATAAAATGCAACACTTTATTAAAGTAAAATTATATTTACTATTAATATACAAATGGTGAAGTGACAATTTTGATATACTTACTGTAAGCCATACTTTCAATGTCTCTCATAAATACAAAACTTCAACATTTGCATTATAATTTTTACAGTTTAGACATATATATACAGCATTTCATAGGGACATATTATACTGAAACAATAAGAAAACTTTGTGGTAGCTAACTAACTTAAGAATATAGAATTTGAATGGAATATATAAGTTAAAGAAAATAACACTATGTTTTAATGCATACTGAATACAGCATAGAATTCACATACCATAAAAAAAAAAGTTGTTTGAAACTTTTATTTCTAAGAAGTTCACGTATTCCTAACAGAGTTTAGAGGCAAATGCAAAACCATGAACATTCCTTTAAGAATTGAAACAAATATGTTTGTTCTCAATAGTACCATTTATTTTATATAATGCATGTTGTTTGCTAAAAAAAAAAAAATCCTATTTGCAAAATGGAATCATAGGTTCTAATGTTAACTTTCTCCTTTGGATTTCACTTAGTTTTCTCCTTTGCATCAGGAGAGTTGGCTTTAATTGTTAACTAAGCAATGTTCCTAGTCCCTGCTCAAGCTCTTCTCACACAAAGTCCTGACCTCTTCATAAGGTAGAAGTTCAGTCTGCCCCTCTGTACTCTCTGGGGTTCTTTGTTCCTCTATTTTTCTATGCCTGGTTGTGATTTAAAATGCTCCAACAGTCAGTGTTTTGCTAATTCTTTTCTAAGGAAAGCTAAAACCAGATGCCAAAAGATATGTTCATTTAAAAAAAAATTGGGAATATTAAATGTATATGGGAAGTTTTTATGTTAATATTTATGAACATCATGTGTCCTTAATCCTAAAAATTATTTTTAAAAATTAAAATGAGGGTACCAACTAATGTTTTTAATCCATTGATAAAATTGTATAGTGAATAATGAACTATTTTCTAAGAATATTAAGGGTTATAAAATAAATATTAACTATTATATAGAATATAAAAGTAAGGGGGAAATAATTAATCAATTAGTATTCCTGTATAATGCTGTAAAATAGCTGCACCTAAATGGGTAAATGCAATTTTTAAAAAAAGAAGAGAAGGGAACTGGAAAGAAATTATATTTCTTTAGCAACTATTACATATAGGCCCTTTCATAACTTTCTCATTTACAGATATATTTATTTCATCTCAGAATATTATTAAGCCCAAGAGTTGAAAACTTTCTTGAAATTTTTTTTTAGGATTTCAGTGTTTCATTTCTGTGACCTTCCACAGTTTAATTTTAGCATATGCTAATACATCCATATGCAATTTCAATGTGAGAGAAATTGTAATAATGCTTCAAAGGGTTAAGAGGATACAAATCTTTTATCTCTAAAGATAAATAATGCAAACAATCTCATTAAAAAAAATCTTCCCCTACTCATAAGTTTGTTGAATAAGCACTCTGGATATGGTTATAAAAAATATCTTCATAAGGAATTGAAATTGAGTATTTAGATTATTCTCCATGAAAAATAACATTGCAATTTTAATAAATAATTGCAATATGTTATTTTAATATTTTTAAAATTAAGAATGGAGATTATTTTTTTTTACTACTTCAGTATTTTCATCAGTGATTATCTTATCAACAATAAAGAATGATTTGTGCTCCCAAATCAATATAGAACAGGAATAATGTTGACCCAAGTGACACATAGTAAAGTACCCTAGCTTTATTTTACAACTGGTAATACTCAATTTCAACAATATCTAGAATATATTATCATTTAAAACAATGCAGGACAAATGAAATATACTTTTTTTGTGCATTGAAAGAATTTTTGTCCTAAGTGAAAATAAAATGTACAGTATAATTTGTTATATTTAGATTTTGTATTCAAGGTAAAGCAGTTTGAACTGCACTTATTCACTGAATGTAATTAAAATGATATCATTCAATTGTCACCAATAGGAGCAGACTATGTCAATAAAAATTGCAGTTGTGTTTTATCTTTCAAAAAGCAGACTGTCGTGCTAATCTAAAGGCACAAATACATTTTAATTATTTAAAATAAGAAGCATAAAATAAAGGAATGATTATAAAATTATAATTAATTATTGGCACTCAAATAAATAATTTGATTAATAAAATCCTTCTATTTATATAAAGGTTTAATTCAAAGACTAAGATTCATGTAAATTTTCCTGGATGAAGTAGTCTTTGAAAATGCTTCTATAGATATTAGTATTAAAAATAAAGGAAAACTTGAACAGCATTACATTAATGTTAGACATTAGTATCAATAGAATGGTAATATGTTGATGCACAAAAATAACAAATAAATCTGTAGAAATTACAATTCTTAATTAACTTTCTCTGAAAATTATTGTAAAATACATTAACACATTATTTTGTGCCAGTTTTAGAAACAATATATGTGCTAAAATGCTGACATTACTGTTTCCTCTTACGTTGTTGGATATAGATTGTCATTGCCTAATTGCACATAATCTATCTAGAAATACCAATATGTTTTTAGTGATATCTCTGCTTCTTTGTTTAAAGTACCACAGGTAGTGATTATTTAACATAATCAGTCAATTCTTTTGACATTTGATACTAACACTTAAGAGTAGTCTCAAATAGTAAAAATAATATTTATTTAGTTACATGGATATGTTTTAGTCTAGATCTAGAATAAGAATGAAAAACAGGAAATGTGATTTCAACTCTGTTCATAGTTTACAATTTACTAAAATCCATCTCTTAGATGGAAACTTGTACAAATAGAGTAATTTGGAGCATTACATAAAAATGTTTAAAAAAAAACAACAAAAAAACAGTTTATCACAGTATTGCCATACATTTCAAAGACAAGAGATAAGGACCACTCAGACCATTGAAACAGTGCACTTGAAACTCAGTCTACAATTAGTTCCCAATGACCTCTTAAACTCAGATCCTTACTCCACGTAGTGGCAAGAAATTCAATAGCAAATATATATAAAAGTAACATTTAGGTAAGTTGCTTTACAAGGAAAGTCCAAAGAAAGGAGAGAAACTGAACTTTTAAACTGATCAAAAAAGCCCACAACAATATTTGTTCTTTATTATGATTTCTCTGCTCTTGAAGTATAGCATGGATATAACAGTAGCAAACATGCTAAGATGCTTTCTAAATTTCCCTAATTCTTTCACCATCATTAGCTTAAAATCGGGTAGTCCTATGCAGGAAGAATTAGCATTCATGGCTATTGCTTCCTTGACATTTTACTAAGCCCATTTACCTTGCACAAGTATGTTGACTGGTTTTAGCACGTCGATACGAAAGGGCGAACAAACAGTAAAATAAAGCAAAAGGATGATAAGAGGAGGCATAATTTAAACAGCAACAAACCCAGCAAAAAAGACCAGTTGGATAATTCCTACTAAAATTCTTAGGTAGGCACGGAAGTCTTTTCTTTTTCTTCAGAATATGCCAGAAAGTACAGCAGGGAGAGATTCCCGCATCGTAACCTGTACATTAGGGCGGTGACACTGGCCATTTAGTACCTGAACTTGCAGATGGGCAGATCCTGTCTTGCTGATAACCAACATTTTGGAATATTGGTTGCTGTCTCTCCCTGGCTGATGGTTCCCAGCACTTTGTATATAAAAGTGTCCATAAGTGGCATTAACATTACATTTAATATTCATCAGGTTATTTCACTAGAGGCACCCTAAAGCAGGTTGCTCTGCAGTGTTAGAACTTTCCTCCAATGTCTTATCAACAATAAAGGATGGCATGCGTCCCTCATCCAGTCCATATTTGAGCCATAATCCCCCTGGAATACTAAAGATTATGAATATGATGGGGCCTAAAGAAACCTGTGGCTCTCTAGGGTAAGAAATCACCTAAAACCTGCTTCCAATGGTATGTATGTTTATAATCTATAATAAAAGCATAATATGCTAATTAGACTGGACATCCTTCCAGACGACCTTTCGGATGAAGCCGGGGCTGTGAGGGAAGCCCAGATCCCCGGTGTCAGAGGGAAGGAAGGCCTACTCTTGCACAAATTTCGTGCATCGGGCCTCTAGTTATAAATAGTTTTTTTTTTCTCTTACCTTACATATACCTGAAATTTATGTTTCAGTCTTTCACCTCTGGAGCTTGCATAGCTTGGAAGTTGATAAATATTTTATTCAGATATAAGCCTGACTGATAAATATTAGAAAGTTTGTGTTGAATAGTTTAGGGATTTCTTCAACCAAAGTTGTTTATCAAAATCTTAAAATGACTTCTAGCGACAACATCCAGAATAAAAAGATGGCGGTAAGTCAATTGTTTAGCATTGACACTTTCATGGCATGTTTAAATGTTAACTTCTAATTCAACCAAACTAAGGATTTTAACTTCCATTAGCCAATTACATTTATGATTGACCTATAACACTTAAGAAATGAATTTTAAAACAAAGATTATCTAAAACAATGGGGGAAATGTATCTGTAGATACGGTTTAAAGTATTGAAATGCTAAAGACCTGTTTTCTGTTAAATTTATTTAAAAGTAAAAGATAATCACATATTTATAAATATATCAAGACAACATTGATATTATTCCCATTTCAATTTACTTTATTACTTGAAGCTGAGGGCAGAAGTCAATATTATTTTCACTTGCAATACATTTGTGTGTGTGTGTGTGTGTGTGTGTGTGTGTGTGTGTGTGTAAAAATCCACTGTGAGTGAATATGGCATATAGAAAGAGATAGAGATTTACGGAATCTTTCTAATCTAATTTTACATACAACTAATATTCATTCAAGTGGGTAACAATTTTGATCTGGCACTTCAGTCTATCAAAAATCAACATAACTGTAACTTAAAATCAGTTTTCCAAAGTCTCTCTCCATTTCTAATATCTGGTAAAGATAGCTGGCTTATTCAAGCCCAGGTTCCCTGAAATTCTCCTCAACAGTGTAACCTTTAATAACTGTTTTCATCTTCAACTGAAATCCACTTTAATAATCTATTTGCCCAATACAGGATTGAAAACAAGCAGGGTTCTCTTTTACAATTAGCTCACAAATTTTTTTGTTTGTTTGTTTTGTTTAAACTCCCATTTGTTGGAGAGGTTGTGGTATGAGATATAGTTCTGAAGAAGTAGAGCACTTTAGCCATCTAATAAATTGCAGTTCTTCAATCATAGAGTCAAATTGATACCCAAGAGTTGGTGCCAGTCAGGTCTCTATATAGAATTTCTTAACAAAATAAACGACAATAACAACAACAACAACAACAACAAAGGAAATGGATCATGGGCAGGAGTATTTGATCATATGTATATGTGTACAAGCTATTCCAAGCTAGAAGTTTCCCAAGAAATTAAGGTCAATGGAATAGTTTTGGTCATAGGGTCATTGCAATCCAAATGCTCTTTGTAGCATTGTTCCCGCCTCTGCAAGTTCAGTGTTATGCTTTGCTGTCGTCTTCTTTTGATTGGATGTCATTAGAAACCTTAATTTCTATAGTTTCTGGATTTAGGACTTCTTTCCCATTCTCTTCTTTTAAAGGCAATTTTCTGGAAGAAAATGTAGAAAAAATAAATTTCATGTGTCGAGGCACTTTAAGTAATATGCCTTAAGATTATGTTGCTGTTTTGTAGAAGGAAATATGTTACAATTATTGGAATAAAATAATCAGATTTTGTTAAACTATTATCAAATTGACAAAATATAATCTAAAGGGGACTAAAGCAATATCGTCCACAGTGAAAATGTGGTGTGATGAACAATGATAAAGGAAATAATATATTTGTAAATTTATATGCACCAAATCGTTCATTATGGGGTGGCTTAAATTTGATAATGAATTGATAATATTAAAATATAATTAAGTGTTTTAGAATGTAAAAAAGTCAAAACATTTTCATATGTCTACTAGATGATTTACTAGGACTTTAAAGTTTTTCTAGTAAAAACAATCAATAGTTGCTGCTATATTCTGTTACATTAATTTCAGAAGCTGGATGAATAGGCAATATTCTTTGCAACTTAATGCAAATAAATATATTTCAGGGCTTTCTTACTTTTTTATATTTACTGTTTTCTTTACTTGATCTCTATTCACTATTATTTTATTTTTGTGTATCATTTATAATTTTTTTGCAGAGTTGTTTCCAATGGTTACCTATGAAGCAATAACAAACTTTTTTTTCAACATTAACATATTAATCAATTTTCTCAGTGTTAAAGTTCACACAAAATTATTTAGAACTACTCCATAAAGTACATAATTTCCCAACCACTATGCTGTACATCTGAAACTAATACAAAATAATATTGAATGTAAGCAGTAATTGAAAAATAAAATATACATATATTTAAAAAAAACAATCAGGGTAAAAAATTGAGAAACAAATAAAAATAATTTAGTATGTCACTTTTAAAATATTATGCTCTAATCACTGACTCTCCATGGGATATATTCTAAAGAGTAAAAGGATTACAAGTACATCATTAATTTCAGTTAGTGTGTGTTATCATTCACAACTTTTATTTATTTTTTAATATGTTTTTACTCATTTTGGAGAGGAAGAGAGGGGGAGAGAGAGATAGAAGCATCAATGATGAGAGAGAATCATTAATGGGCTGCCTCCTGCATGCCCCACACTGGGACCGAACCTGCAACCCTGACTGGGAATCGAACCATGACCTCTTGGTTCATAGGTCAATGCTCAACCACTGAGCCATGCCAGCCAGGCATAACTTTTATTTCTTAATTTTAAGACAACTTCACGAATCTTATGATGACAATGAATCAAGATTTCTGTGTGTTTTTGGTTTTTTAACTCTTCATAAATTCAGTGGTTTACTATTACATTTTGTGTATATAGCTTTGGGAGTAATTTTTCCTCCCTTGACAAAAATATTTTTTCTACATCTAAAGAATTAAGTTACAAATAGAATTCCAATTCACCATTGTGACTTTAAATTCACTGATTTATGGGAGAGTGAAAGCTACTATAATAGTTACTCTGGGATTTATTTGTAATTTATTTTATATTTTAGAATGAATAGATAATCCATTTTATTCTGAAGATAAAAGCTACCATGTGAAAACTAATCACTCAAAAATAATTTGTAGGCAAAATCTAGTAAGATCTATTTCTGGAAATGAAGTAGCATCTACTTTGTACCTGCAGACCAGGTACATTATAAACAGTGCAGTCACAGTTCTTCTTTTCTCTCATCCCCAAGTACTGAAAACGTTGACAATAAAATATTGTAAAAACAAGGGGACACTTTAGCATCAAAACATAGAGAAATTTAATGCTGCCATAGGAAGTTAGGATAGGCTTAATATATCTCTAATTCAAAGGACTATGTTATAGAGTTTGTAATTAACCAGAGTTTTCAACCAATTCTTGAATGGTATATTTTTGCATATATAAAGATTTACTATTTATGTTTATGGTAAATTTTAAAAAGATTACTCTTAATGATATATATTTTTTTGTTGAGTATTTTTTCTATGATTGAGTCCCAGAGTAGTTATTAAATCATCTTTTTTTTGTTTGTTTCTGTTTCCTAGATTGTTTTAAAATATATGTCTGTCATATGCAAGGGTATTTTCTTAACTCATTTTCATGCCCATCCATATAATATTGTGATAATGAATGCACAGGAATTTGTTTTGGGGGAAATATTTTGCTTCATTGAAAAGATTTATAACTTCTGAAGAAGAGAAAATCAAACTCACCTTGTGCCAGATGCTTCTACTAGAGTTAACTTCAAATAAGAATGTAATACTTCTAAATGCAATCACTAAGAACATCCTGATGCTTCATATGAAAAATTTAACTACAGAATAATACATTGTACTAGCTTATTTATATATTACTCATTACAATCCCTTGAGAACAGATAGAGGGAATTTCTGAAACAAAATGTTTTCATCAGCTCTGACAATACTCAGAATTTGATTTAGGATGAGAAGCCTAAATCAAGTTTTTCTGAAAGGGAATGTTACTTGATAAAGAAAAAGGAATTTTTGTTTTGTAAAACAATGAAATTTAAGAGTCATTTTGGTGAGAAGTATTTCAAGAATGGTATGATAGTCATGGTTTTGTTGTAAAATGTTACTCTTGCTACATCTTAATACTGCCTTTGGTTTGAATCATTTTAATATTTATGTACATGAACTTAGACTCATGTTCATAATCATTAAAGGTTCAGTTAAAATACCTGCTATGGGTTTAGTGGATTTATGATGGATGCAAAAAGAAGTAAATAACATAATCTTGAATAGAAACCAAGCGCCATTTACTATGTAAATATTAACAGGAGAGTTTAACAGTATTTCTTCCTGCTCTTTACAAATATTCTTTTTAAAAGAGTCTTCTGTATATTTCACACTATTTATTGCTATTATAAACTGTCATATTTATATTCAAAACAATGACTAATATCCAGACACGTATTTATTTCAGTAAAAGTCAATCACATTTTCAAAGCATAACTTTCTTAGAGAGTGAGGTTAGTGCAAAAAAATATGTCTTTTTGACATTCTTGTATAAAATTATAAGCATATGTTTCAATTGTAGGTTTCCCTGGACATTGATACAAATATTTTATATGAAATTTCTGAAGAAGAAATGGATTTTAGACATTCACATGAAGTTTCATAGAAAAACAACAAATTTTCACAAATGATCACATTTGTAAATATTTACTAAAAAATAATACCGTGTTATAAATTTATAAGTACTTATCCAAAAATCATTAAGCATTTCAATTTACATACTCAGGTTCTGTTAGTGGTGTGGTTTCATTTGGCTCATTTACTGGGCTTCCATCTTCATGATTAGTAATTCTTTCATCCTCTGTTCTCATCTCCACTATTGGCTCTTTTGATCCATCTTTCCTACAAAAAAGAAGAAGAAGAAGAAGAAGAAGAAGAAGAAGAAGAAGAAGAAGAAGAAGAAGAAGAAGAAGAAGAAGAAGAAGAAGAAGAAGAAGAAGAAGAAGAAGAAGAAGAAGGAGGAGGAGGAGGAGAAGGAAACAAATCTTACCCACATGTAAAAAATGATGCATCATGGGTTATATTTGTATATACCTTATGTAAATATGTATAATCATGTAATATATGATTTTCTCAACATATAAAAAGGAAACAAAAACTAATTTGGTGATACTTATTTAGTTAATAAGACATTGTAAAAGCACAGCATGTTCTTATGAAGAAAACAAAAGATATTGAATGGAGAATTGATCCCACTATATTTACACACATTAATATCCAATTCAAATGTGAAATAGAGCTTAATTTCTGTTTGTTCTTTGCTATGTTCTGTGCCCAACAATTAAGCAGGTGGCATTTTGATTGCAAATTGAATCTATTTTATTTGAATTGAAAATGTAAGCTTTCTAATTTAGCATCTCTTGAAGTGAAAAAAATCTAGACAGCATATCCATGGGAAATGGTTACAAACAAATTACCTAGGAATACTAAAATAGGCATGGAGATAAAAAAAAGAATATAGCCATGCATAATGAAATTTTCTAGATCCCTAAGCCTAGACCATAACGTATGAGACCATATATGCCTAAATGTATGCATAGAAAAATCAACATAAAGGACTCAACAATAAAAAATAATAAATTACTCTTATAATTTGAGATTTGATACAAATTTATCTAAAGACCACAAAGTAGAAATAAGTATTAAAACCTCTTAATTACTCTTACATGACATTTTCTATAAAATTCAGCTCTGCATATTTTCTCAGAATTCATATTTTTTTCTAAGTAAGTGAAATGACACAGATAACTCCAAATTATAATATTTTTTGGAGGAGTAAATTTGGAGGAGTAAATTCAGAACATGTAATAATGCATTGCATAGAGCATTGCATAGAGCATACATTTTCTATACAGATAATCTTGAAACTTGTATGCAGTCACTTCTTAAAATTGTAGGCATTGGTACAATTTATGTTAACTCAGTTTAGCTTAGTTTTTAATTCAGATTACTGTTGATGCCTGTTTTTTATTCAATATAAACTAAGAAATGGTGGGAAAAAGCATAACCAAATATAATTGTATGATTTTCTATATCTATCTATCTATCTATCTATCATCTATCTATCTATCTATCTATCATCATCTACTTGTTTATCTACCTCTCAATATTTAATTCATGACACCCAGGCCGGGTAGTTCAGTTGGTTAGAATGTCATCCTGATATTTCAAGGTTGCAGTTTCAATACCCATACAGGGCGCAATGAATGCATAAGTAAGTGGAACAACAAATTGATGTTTCCCACTCTCCCTTTCTCGCTCTCAAATCAATCAATCAAACTTTTTTTTTTTCATTTAAATCATGACAGTAATTTTTTACCATGGATTCCATTTTAAGTTTTATTTTTTTAATATATATTTTTGTATTGATTTCAGAAAGAAAGGGAGAGGGAGAGATAGAAGCATCAATAATGAGAATCATTGATTTGCTGCCTCCTGCATGCCCCCTACTGGGGATTGAGCCTGCACCAGGGCAGGTTTATTTTTTAACACAGTAGTCTGTTTACAAAGTCATTTGGCTCTAAGATGTTATGGTTAAGGTCTTACAGATTTAAGATCCAGAAAGCAGCCAGATTGGTGCCCAATGGTTTTATAGTTAAACTCCCCTATGCTGGGAAAACACAGCCCTGAAGAAAGCACTCAAGTTTGACCTTGGCATTCCTTTACTGTGTTGTGGTGCAGATGTCTGTTACTCACAGGTAGGCAGCTTTTCCTTCTTCCAGTTCTTTACTTTTGCCACTGGAGCCGCTTTTCTTCCCACACATTCTCCTGGTGATGCACATTAATAACCCACATTGTCGGATAAAGAAGCAGCTGACATCGGTTACCACAAGGATTAGCAAGAGTGCGGCAACTCCCAGGCCAATGACTGCTCCAAGCCCAAGGCCATTAAAAAGTGTGTCTTAAAAAAATAATAGTAAAATAATTTTATTAAAGTTCACACTAGAAAAGATTAGAAATTACTTCAAAAATACATTTTATTGGAGAAATAGTCAACTAAAAACAAGAAAGAAGGGATAGCCCAGCCAGCTTGGCTCAGTGGTTGAGCATTGACCTGTGAACCAAGTGGTCATGGTTCAATTCCTGGTCTGGGCACATGCCCAGGTTGTGGGCTCAATCCCCAATGTGGGGTGTGCAGGAGGCAGCCAATCTATGATTCTCTCTCATCATTGATGTTTCTATCTCTTTCTCCCACTCCCTTCCTCTCTCTCTGAAATCAATAAAAAATACATTTAAAAAAAAAAGAAAGAAAGAAGGAATAGTCCCTAGAAGACTTCAGTGTCATGGCTCTTGAGAGGTAGTCTCTGGTTTTCAAACAATGTTTTAAGCAACTGACATGGTAGTGATTTGAACTATTTTTTACAAACTTATTTTAGATGAAAAACTCTTAAGTAACTCTTTTCTCCAAAAGCCTTCTTGATTCCCTGTGGGAAAGATAATGAATATTATCATATCTGTAGCTGTACTCTATCAGAAAGTCATAGCCATTAATAGATCATCACTTTTTAAAAAGGAAAATGTAGTCAAAACTCCTGTAAAAAAGCGTTAAATAAATGTTCTTTATAGAATTATTTTAGTATTAGATTTAAATTTGAAAATGATGGCTCCAAGCACTTTGCATTGAAAGAGAATATTTTTTAAAATATCTGTGTATGAATATTTTAAAAATCATTCTTTTAGAATAAATGTGTACTTGTATTTCTGTAGTTAATATTTTAACAGATCATATTAGACTAGAGGCAAACATTGACAGAGTTATGGTACTTATGACCTTTCTGAAGGTAGGGCATGATGGGAGCCACTCTTCCTTGGCATGTATTTGCAAGAAATCTCAGAAGCTATACCGAGAGTATCCACGAAAAAGGTGATTGGAAATGGGATGGAATATGCTAACTGACAAAGGGGTGAGTATAGCAAAAATAAATCTAGTGTTGCATGTCTGTGATTGAATATGAGGATAGACTACACAACTATAACCATATAGATAGAAAAATAAGCACAATGGGAAGAAACCAGAACGAACTGGTGATATTGTGTTATCTAAAGGGAAAAGAGAGGGTCATATAGGACAATTTTATAGAATTATTCAAAATGATTCTTAATATGATTATGTTCCAACTTGTTTGCATAACATTATAAAATTATAATTTCCTTTTTAATGATAATAAAGAAATGTATAGCCCGGATCATAATGGCCTGCTTACTAAGTAACTGATGTTGAACACAAGTGAAAGATATAGAAGCAGATATAAATTTGAGGTTTGAGAAAACAGCTTCTGAATAATTATATGAAAAACAATATTTTTTAAGTACGTTTTTAAAAATTAGGTCAAACATTTTAATAATGACTCAAAGACATTTGTATCCAAAAGAATCAACATAATTATTCTAACTTTGAATTTACCCCCTGGGCCGATCTTTAATACACCACACTTTTTGAATGCTAGTATATTTTTGTACGGAATGACTAAGTCCCTTATCAACATTCACTTTATTGGTAGTTGTTTTGGCTATACTGCACCTGATTCAGCAACCAAAGCTCAAAAAAGAATAGTTGAAAATACATGTTCACTTGGGCTTTTGCTCCTGTGGATATATTCACTCTATGACCTTCGTGCTTCAAGTAGTCATTCGTAAGCAATAAATCTTACAGATCAATGATGATATATCTGGTCCATTATATGCATCCCCGTTTCATTTTTTAAAGTATGAAGCCTGGCTTTGTACTTAAATGCACTGGACGTGGTGTCAGAAAATCCTGGTTCCATCACTTAAGGCTGAGATGCCTCCTGGTTAAAACAGGGACAGTAATAAAAAAAACCACCACCACAAACTGGGTGATGGGTTATGAAAACATTGTCGTGAATAGGCTATTTAACACTTCTAGCACTTACTGCCCATCACTAAGTAAACAATTAACAAATATTTAAAGTAATTTTTATTATTTTAGTATTATAAAATTCTAGAAAATGCAGTTTTGGTGAAAAAAATAAACAATCTAAAATTTAATTTATCTGTAATATTTCTTTCATCGGCAATCAACAGTATCTTTTATTAAGCACTGATTAGTCTCTTGAAAATATAATCACTATTTTAATGACTTAGATTTAGCTAGCTAGCTTTTAAATGATAAATATTTTTATTTGTGACTTTTTTTAGAATTAAACAGTAAATTGATCTGCTTCACTTGCATCTTTATAAAAAACTCTCAGAAACATTTTATTTGCAAATTACCCTATAGTAAAGGAATATTGATGTTAAAAGCTATTTTTTGTTTTGTTTTTAATTGATTTTTTATTGATTAAGGTATTACATATGTGTCCATATCCCCCATTGCCCCCCCACCCGACTCCCATACATGTCCTCACCCCCCTGCTGTCTGTGTCCGTTGGTTATGCTTATATGCATGCATACAAGTCTTTTGGTAACAAAATTATATATTTTTAACTTAAAATTTAAAAAAATAAAGGTTACTTGAATTTATTTTTATGAAAAACCAAATGTATTTCTGTCATTGAAAAGGGTGGGATGGTCATTAGGTATGTTTTTGTTATAAGTATTTAATTTTTTTCAACATAATGTTTTTTTGAAAAGTCAGCTTATGGACATATTTAAATATGTATTCTTATATCCCATGAGGTTAGACACAATAACTATGAAAGCTAAATTTTCTCTTTTTTTTTTTCTGCCACCAATTTACTTTGGTGTGAAAGTATTTACTTCTCTTTGGATTTTTCATTTAAAAATCTAAAATAAATAAATAAATAAAGAACTATAACCAAAATTGTATCACTAGATTCTAATAGACACAATAAAGGGGAAAATGATAATATTTTTGTTTTACTTCTTTACTTATTAAAGCTATTGGGGTGGCACTGGTTAATAAGATTATATAGGTTTCAAGTATACCTTTCTATTATATATGATCTGTATATTGCATTGTGTGCCGACCACCCAAAGTCGCATTATCTTCTGTCACCATATATTTGGCCTTCTTTATCTTTTACCATTCCCCTAGGGGCTTAATTACAAGGAACAACAACAGCCTGTAATTATTGGAATCAAGAGTCTAACCCCTTCTCTCTGATAACCACCATACTGTTTAAATCTTCATCTATAAGTTTCATTTTTATATCCCACATATGCAAAATAAGTCAGTTGAAAAAACTCAGATCCATATGGTTTTACACATTTGTAGGATAAGGTTTTTGTATTAACAAGGATAAACAGTTAATAGTGAGAGTTTTTACTGGAGTATGGAAATATCCTTGCATTACAGAAGGCACATTGTAGGGAAAAGCATACTTTTAAAAGAAAACACATTGTGCTAATTTAATAACCAATAATCATCCCTAAGAATTTCACACAGTTTCTTGTATTATGTAAGACAAGCTGATTTTCTAAATATCTGTCACTCTAGATATAGAAATTATCTTAAATTTATAAATTAAATTATTTTCTGTGATATTTTTCCTAGGATCCCCCAAGTCAACAAAAAGTAGGAAAGTGCAGCAAAAGAGCCAAAATATAGAAAATGAGGCTAGGGTCCAGACTAGGCCAACAAAATATTTTTTAAAAAGATTTAAAACTTTTAATAAACTTTCCAGATTTAAAAATAGTAGGGATGACTGGCCAGTGTTGCTTAGTGGTTGAGCATGACCCATGAACCAGGAGGTCACAGTTTGATTCCTGGTCAGGGCATATGCCCAGGTTTGGGCTCAATGCCCAGGAGATGGTGTGGAGAGGCAGCCAATTGATCAATGTTTCTCTCTCATTGATGTTTCTATCCCTCTTTCCCTCTCCCTTTCTCTCTCTGAAATAAATAAAACACATATTTAAAAAATAGTAGGGATATTAAAAATAAAATGTAATCACAATATCCCTACAGAAAAGACAAAGGTGTAGCCTTTACATTTTTTGATATAATCACTTGACAAAAAAATAAATAATAGTCTCTGACCCTGTAGAATTGTGTAAAGAAATGCCTTATTATCCTATATAATAAAAGCCTAATATGCAAATCGACCGAACAGAGGAATGACCAGCCGAACAACTGGTCGCTATGTTGTGCACTGACCACCAGGGGGTAGACGCTCAATGCAGGAACTGCCCTCAGCCCACAGGCCCCAGAACAGCCAAGGTAGGTGCGAGCGGGGGACTCCCCACCGATTGCCCCACCGGTCGCCCACAGATTGGCCCTGATTACTGGCCAGGCCTAGAGACCCTACCCATGCATACATTTCATGCACTGAGCCTCTAGTGCATTTATGAACCTCTCTATTGCCAACAGGGCATAATGAATCTCCTAAACAGAACCTAAATCAGATTAAGATTTGTCTTTGGACTTGTCTTTTCTCAGTTAAACTAAAGGGGAATCAGGTATACATGTATAAAGGCCATATTTATATGTTTTAGATATTTTTAAAAAATAATTCCAAATATCTGTTTTTTATATATTTGAAACAACATGATTTTCATATCACCTTTGCAGTTGTAATTAAAAATAGAAAAAGAAAATAAAAACTTTGATTAATGTGTTATACAATTCTCTATTAAAGACAGAAATGTTAAAACCATTGATATTAGTAATCTGTGCACAATGTCATACGATTTCCATCACTCTAAATACCACATTTCTCTTCTGTGTCATGACTAGGAGCCTCTGGAATTTATGGTGCCTTGTGCTCATTTCTGAATTGATAGATGCATGCAATTTTGATTCATATTTCATTTTGCTGTTTGAAACAAATGTTTGAACTTCTGAGGTTTCCAATGTCTGGTCAATACTCTTTTTTTTTTTAATCCTTACTGGAGGATATTTTTCCATTGATTTTTTTTAGAAAGGGAAAGACAGAGAAATATCAATGTGAGAGAAACACATCGATTGGTTGCCTCCTGCACTTGCCCTGACCAGGGCCCAGCCAGGAGGAGGCTGCAACTGCGGTACCTGCCCTTGACCAGAATTGAACCCAGGACCCTATAGTCCACAGATCGATGCTCTATCCACTGAGCCAAACCAGTGAGGGCTGGTCAATACTCTTTAACTGTATTAATTAGAAATGACAAAATCATTGTAAGTTGTATCAGCAAAAATGATTAAAAATAACATTTTGCATTAATTAAAAAAAAATTTTAAATAGCACCATTTATCCCATATATGCCCTCTTCCACCTCCACCAACCTCCACCCCACAAAGTAAGTAAATAAATACATAAATATCTATATATATATAAAAGCCTAAGTGACTGTTATGACTGGATGACCAGATGACTGGACGACCAGATGGTAGCTATGATGCACACTGACCACCAGGAACAGATGCTTAACACAGGAGCTGCCCCTGGTGGTCAGTGCGCTCCCACAGTCAACTTCCCATGGTCCTTCACCCCTGGCCGCCTCGATTGACTGGGAGGGACCCTGCCCATGCACAAATTCATGCACCGGGCCTCTAGTAATAAAATAAAAAGTCTTTCTTAAAAAAAGCAAAAATCAAATAGCAAACGCAAGTGTAAGTATGATTAGATTTTATATTCTTTCTCTCCTCTAAGCCACTTTTTTTTTTCTTTACTATTTCCCCATACAACTAGAGAAATATTGAGTATATCCTCCTAAGATAGGTGTTTTTGAAAAATTATAAACTAGTATAATTTCATCATATTTATACTTTGAAAAATGCAATGTACAACTAAAACATAAAAAAAATTAGAAAGATGATATAAAATAAATATTAATGGAAATTCCAATTTTTAAAATAGTCACAATGGTATTGTTCACTTGTTTTGTGTCCAACATACCATACCACTATTGGGTATATTTAAAAAATTATAATTTTATTGTTATATTTTTTATTAAATGTATGTACAGTTCTTATGTATTCCAGCCAAAATATTATTTGATAATCAAAATAGTAACTTATTGTTCATAATTTGTTTATAGTATCATCTGTTAAAAAATTAGATCTCTACTTTTAGCTCAAAACTTCCTAGATTTTAGCAAGTATGTTTACTTGCTAAGTATTTATTTGAATATTGCTAATATTCAGGTACTACAATGCACAAAATAATTGTAAATACATAGTTATGTTTTAAAATTGGTTTTTATTATTGCTGTTTATTGATAAATTACCTCATTAAGGCCTCAGTTTGAGATCATTTTTTTATTTTTTATTTTTTACAGAGAGGAAGGGAGAGGGAGGGAGAGTTAGAAACATCTATGAGAGAGAAACATCAATCAGCTACCTCCTGCACACCCCCTACTGGGGATGTGTCCGCATCCAAGGTACATGCCCTTCACTGGAATCGAACCTAGAACCCTTGAGTCCGCAGGCTGACACTCTATCCACTGAGCCAAAGTGGTCAGGGTTTGAGATCATTTTTTAAAGATCATTTTAATTCTTCTAGTTTTATCTGTACATTTCACTGTAACCAGAACTTAACACATTTTTATTCATATAGTAAATTATCTCTTTGGTCACAAATTAAAATCTTTCTTGACTGATGCTGAAATGAATAAACACAAAATAATTATTAATAATGTTCTAATTGTCTCTGATAGGTGACATTAACTTTTGCTCAGTTTGGGGAAAGGATATATATATATTCTTTATTTGGTATTCTCATCTTCTGTAATTCATTTTGTCTTCTTTAGTTCACTATTATTTTTATTATAGCTACTTTTATTGCTATTTTGTACACTACTTTAGACACATTCATCTTCATTAAAATAAAATTAATACTCTCAAAAGATTTTTACAAAATGGATCAAAGGCTCCTCCCTACAAAACAATAAAACTACATCTTTTGTGTTCTAATCTCTTACTCTGTTATATATTGGTTCCCTTATGTATAGCTCATAGAGTTCATGAGATAAAAAAACAACAACAACAAACATGTACATCATTCAACTTCCTGACAAAATACACTTATTAGTGACATTTTAAATTCACTTGAGTTCATATTATTTAGATATTTGACTGTTGCTTGAACCAGCAGAATGAAAATTGTGTGTGTATAACATGTAATCTCATGCATTTTTCAATGAACAATTTAAAGAAAAAAGTATGTGATGCTAGTAGTCTGTGATGGCTGTGAAACGAGCACTTTATAAGTGAAGAGAAAACCTCAAAGAGTGTTTTCTAAGGGACTGCATTTCAGAAAAGATTTCTTGGAATGTTAAAATAAAAAATCTTTAAAAATACAGGGGTTGGCAAAAGTAGGTTTACACTTGTTTATATAAAAAATACATGCAGGTTATAATTATGACAGTAGCTTTATTAACTCAAAAGAATATCACAATGGCAAAAAGAAACCCTACTTTTACCCACTCTTGTATATTAAAAATCAAATTTGAGTTCTAATCATGAAAAAAGTACATAATTATATAAAATTATACTGGTTAATAAGAGCTTTGTGAGTAGGAGGCATTTTTAGATTTTAGGATCAGTAATTTGCTGTGTTTTAAATGTACATGTATTGAGTTCAATGGAGCTCTTTATAAAAGTTCATGTTGGAGAATAATACTATGTGGAAGTTCATTTTATATAATTGTCTCGCTTTTATATCCCTTGACGATACCATTTGTAGAATCCACATATTAATTTAGGAATTAGAAATTTTCAGATTTTAAAAATTATAAGCAGAATTTACCAATCATATTTCAACATTACTCAAATATATCAATAAAGCCTAGAGTTGTTATTGTATGTGTTTTAAATTCTCAGTACCTTTGAACAAGGTGGTGATGTTTCTCCTAAGTATACTCAGTTAAACAATATTGATATAGACAGTTTATTGCTTACTACCATATTTGTTTTCATACAACCTTCCTTTTTTGAGAGATGAAAACTGTATTTTATGTCACCTATTCCTTATTACTGTCTCCATTCTTTAGTAATTTTGACTCTTCTATCAGAATGTTCTGTTACATGTTTAACTATACAGTTTTTTTAAAAAATATAAACAGTGGAAATGCAAAAATTTCTTCCAAATCACTTCTCCCTATTAAGAGGTATTTTGGGGGACAATGTAGGGTATCAATGAAGTGTTGATAAACCAGACATATTTGTTGTTGTAAATCCTCACCTGAGGATATTTTTTTCCATCATTGCTTTTTAGAGAGGGGGGGGAGAGGGAGAGGAAAGGAGAGAAAGAGAGAGGGAGGAAGAGAGAGAAAGAGAAAGAGTGAGAGAGAGAGAGAGAGAGAGATTATTAATGTGAGGGAGGCATATCAACTGACTGCCTCCTGCACATGCCCCTGGGGTGGGGAGCTAACCTGCAACAAGGTCCATGCCTTTGAGCAGGAATTTAACCCTCAACCCACCCTTTGGGCACAGGCCAAGGCTCTAAACACTGAGGCACACTGGCCAAGGCCAGACATTTTTCTAATGTATGATTTGAGGAAAGAAAAAGTGGCTAATTGAAGACATTTGGCTTAATAATTAAAAGGGAATTGTAAATATATATATTATATAAATAGCATTTATAATTTTTAAAACTATACTACTTTCTGAATGTGTTTTCCTATATATGCTTGTTAACAAAGGCATAATTACACATTAAATATCTTTTCAAAAGATCTTCTGGTCCTTTGATATTATAAAAATGATATTTTTTTGTGTCCAGGAATCAATTGGTAAAAAATATGTGATCATCCTTTAATTTATCACAATGTTATTAAACAACTCTATCAAGCAGCTATTAGGATAAAATAAGAAAATGACCAAGTGTTTTCTTCTTTGGAGGCTTGTAATATATTTGGAAGGCTGAGTAAGGCGTAATTTAGAAACTGAAATTCAGTGTAATTGATTGCTTTCCTAATAGTTAACAACACTGTGACCCAAGCAGATAGGTGGAATAAGCATATAAGTTAGTGGTTAGTGGTCAAGGAAGGCATGATAGAGAAGATAACGTTTGAGATGGTGTTGAGTTTTCCATATGATGAGAGGAGTGTATTTCAGTCAGAACATGGCATGAGCGAAGATGGAGATGTACAAAAGAAAATATATGATATTCTGAAATTAGAAGACATATATATATATATATATATATATGGATATTAGAGATAAGATTTTGGGTTGATTAGCAGAATGGGGTTTATTAAGTGATATATTATGTTAAAGAGGATGGGCCTCTCAACTGAATAAACAAACAAATAAGTGAACAAAAAATAAAAATAGACACAAACACCACCACCCACAAAACCTACAAAGAGTGATCTTTTCCCAAAAGATGGCAGGGAGTTATTAGAGATACACACCCAAGGTAGTAGAACCTGTTGTAATGGTAAGGAGATAGTAGAGGCCTGGGCTACACTGTGGAATTTCTGGCCAGTCTTTCCTCTCTCCTATTTCATGTTCATTTCCATAATACATGCAGGCATGCCAACCCAGTTTGATGTTTACACTGAAGAAGAGAGTACTTAGACTCAGCCTTTTACATGTGGTTAGTGATTGAATTAACATTAGATAATTAGTGTCTATTCAAATGTCTTGAAAATAGACACTGTATGAGATAAAATATTGTAAATTTTATAATATATATTTATAATTATGTATAACTATTCTATATACTTATAAATGAATGACATTTCAAATATCCCCATCACTTTCACTCTATTTTTTATTATTTTTTAAAATATATTTTTATTAATTTCAGAGAGGAAGAAAGAGGGAGAGAAAGAAACATCAATAATTAGAGAGAACCATTGATTGGCTGCCTCCTGCACACTCCCCACTGTGGACCAAACCCACAAACAGGGCATGTGCCCTGGACCAGAATCGAACCTGGGACCCTTTAGTCCGCAGGTCAACACTCTATCCACTGAGCAAAACTGGCTAGGGCCACCTTGTTTTTTAAGATCCTATTCAATCCCCTTAAAGTTTTAACTTTTATCTTTTCTAAATAATGCCCTGTCGCCCCAGTCAATTTGATTCAGTGGATAGAGCATCGGCCTGTGGACTGAAGGGCCCTGGGTTCAATTCTGGTCAAGGGCATGTACCTCTGTTGCAGGCTCAATCTCCAGTAGGGGCCGTGTAGGAGGCAGCCAATCGATGATGTTCCTCTCTCATTGATGTTTCTATCTCTCTATCCCTCTCCCTTCCTCTCTAAAAATAAATAAAAACATGTTAAAAAAAACAATGCCCTGTAAAAAGTAAACAATCCAAAATATAATTATACTTGTATGGGAATTTTGACTTCCATAATTTCTATACATTCTCCATATACAGGTTACTCTGTTTCCTTTGGTGGAGGTGATTTAGTTACCTCCCATTAGGTAATGAAGGTTTCTATTGGCTAGCTAGAAAAGAAGCTTATTAAATTGGAATTATGATCAAACAAAACTTCTTAAATCAGAATAATGATATTGACCAGTGATAAAGAATTTAATAATTTAAATTTTAGTTCTTTAATTCAACCATTACCTGCCCATTTTCATTTTTCTGTTAATATTAATAGATTGACCATATATAGAAAATAGAAAAGTTTTCTTTGCATAAACAAAAAAATACTTTTAAAACGACTATATTGAATCACATCTGTGTAAGATTAAACTAAAATTGATATTTTACAATTTGCTTGTTGGTTGACATCCCAAACTGTGAAATCTATTATAAAACTCTTTAGTATACATATTTTGAATTTTCTAAAGGTATAAGACAATAAATGAAAAATATAAACAAATATATGAATAGAATTATAAGTTTGCCAGTAATTTATAACATATTGGGTTTTGTGAAACTTCAAGTTTTAGACACTCACTATATTATCTTAGAGACTCCAATTTCTTCATTATGGGTATATATTTTTTAAAAATCAAGTTATAGTATTAAAACTAAACATTCTAAACATGTTTAAATACTGTAAACAGGCCATTATAATTAATATTTTCTTGTTTTCAAGAGCATTAGGGAATTTTGCATGTAAACTTCTTTATAACATAGATACCCAGTTTAGTCTTTTTGAAATTATATAGAAACAACAGCAAACAATAGCAAATTGAAGCTTGTTGCTCATGAATTCTTCAAAACATAAATGCCAGTTGGAAGAGATGATTTTAAACCATATTTAAATAGAAAAAATGACTACATTTTACTGTGATTTTTCCAGTATTTTAATATTTATGTTTGTAATAATAAATGAGAAATCAGAAGATAGGCAAGCACATAGCCTCTATCCAAATGATGTGTTGAAACTGTTTATTTTGATTTCTTAAAATGAAAAGGATAGATGCTGAGATGGAAATATATATTTTAGTTTTTATTAGACAGTAACTAAAAATACTGTTATATAATATTAAAAATACCTATTTCTACCAACCATGTAAATGCCATTTTAAAAAAATATTTTCAGAAAATGTTTAAAAATCATAAAGTAATATAGTTTAATTTGATATTCATTTAAGACTATAAACTCAGTGTGAGTGTATTACCTTGATCATGGCAAAGCAGCTACATTTACAACTTGAAGTGAGAAAGATAGCAGCTGACTAATAGAAGTTCCATGACTGCTGGCAGAAAGTGTGGAGGGTTAATACATGGCCTTTACTTTGCCACATACTTTTCTCTCTTGGCCAATTAAGCCGAAATTAATGGAGCTAGGTTGAAGACATAAGACTATATATGTATAGAATAGAATTGGTTCTGTGTAATTTAATAATAGAATGATAAGAAAACTGAGATTTCAAGTTGCTTGACTATGTCCATGACTAATTACTTGGGTTCTCTGATCCTCAGTTTCTTATTATAATAAATAATAAAATAATGGTGTTTGATTAGATTAGGTTTCCTCAAATCACTTTAGCTTCTTCACAGAGGCTCAAAACAATAAAGTAATATAAAGGTAATGTGACTGTCATTAGAAAAATGTCAAACAATGACAGATACTTCCCATTTCAAATCATCTCACTGTCATGAGGCTTCAAGAAAAAACAATAAAACAAAAAAGATATAAAACTTCTATAACTATTGTATTAATTGAAAGAAGTTTAAATATTGCAACAAAATATAGACATTATTTTTAAAATATATTTTTATTGATTTCAGAGAGGAAGAGAGAGAGATAGAAACATCAATGATGAGAGAGAATCATTGATTGGCTGCCTCATGTATGTCCCCTATTGGGGATCAAGCTCGCAACCTGGGCATGTGCCCTTGACCAGAATTGAACCTGGGACCCTTCAGTCCACAGGCTGATGCTCTATCCACTAAGCCAAACCAGATAGGGCTATAGACATTATGTTTTGAAATTTATAGACATTTTGAAATTTCTAGAAACATGTTTCAATGGGTGGTATATAGGATATCCCCAAAATGTATACACACTTTGAATAATTATGAATTCCAATGGGTTAAATCTGAAAAGAAAGAAACATCAGTTGAGCTATCAGCTGTTAAGTGTATATATATTAAGATATATATTTGGGAGTGGGTTCTTCTAGAAGAAGAAAGATCAAGTGTGTCTTAAAATAATGCAAATCTTAATAAAAATTTTCTTTTGTAATTTATACACTACTTAATTTTTATCTGGCAGTGCAACATGATAAATATATAATCATGTCTAAACTCTAAATTGTATTATTTTTACTTAAAAAAACTAACTGAATAATTTATATTTTAAAGAATTATTATTAGAACCCAGGTCCAGAGCTAAAAAACAAAACAAAACAAACAAAAGTAATATAATGTGCGTTGTTTTTTTTTTCTTCTTCTATTTTTATTGATTTCAGAGGGAAAGGGAGAGGGAAAGAGAGACAGAAACAACAATGATGAGAGAGAATCATTGATTGGCTGCCCCCTGCACGCCCTCCCCTGAGGATCAAGCTGGCAACCCGAGTTATGTGCCCTGACCTGGCATTGAACCTTGACCTCCTGGTTCAGAGGTCAATGCTCAACCACTGAACCATGCTGGCCAGAAAGTAATGTGTTTTATTAAGAGCACTGGATCTGGGTTCTAATTGTGACTCTTTACTATATAAATTATTTAACTTCTTTAGTCCTCACCATTCTCATCTAAAATATGGGAGAACTGATACTTCCGAGGGATTGTATGAAGGGTGAATAAGATATTGCACTTAGGCATCTGCACAGTGTATGACACAGTACATGTCAAGAAAATAAGAGGCGCTCTGTTTTGTATTATTTTTATTATGATCTGTAAACTTCCAAAGTCATTTATGCTTCATACCTTGGTAGTGGATAAGCTAAGAACCTTAATGATTTTCTACGACTTTATTCTCATGGTGCTCAAACTGAATTACAATGCTATATTAATCAAAGTAATTGGAGGAAATCACTTTAAGCATTTATCTCTGCTCTTACAAACATTTGTAGCAAGGTAGACTACTCAATAATTATTGACATTATAAAGCATATTCATATGTTTCACTGTTATCATCTGGTTATTTTTGGCCTCCCACTAGCCATGAACGTTTCTAAGAAGACCCTAGAATTAGTTTACTATGAAAGTAACAGTATTTGTTATTGTTTCCAAATTATTTTACAATATAAGTCTGTTGATGATGTATTATTTCTTCCAAAAGGTAAATCACTCAATTATTATATGTTTATTACACTGAAATATAGGAGTGGACCAAGTTGGAAATGAAAACACACAACAAGGACAAAGGGTTTGTACCAGTAATAAAGAAAACACATATAACAAAGCTTTTCCTCAGTTTTCTTTATTACAACAATGGAGACACAAAAATACAGAAAATAAAATGACATTTAATATACTATGAAACACATGCATAAGAATACACATAGTGTTGATTATTATGTTGAGGGTTTCAAATAAGAGATGATATTGAAGACAATACATTTATAATGTACATTTTTTTTCATGGAAACAACCTATGATGAAAACAAATGCAAGTAAAATAATCAGATCAGAAGTGTTATACATAAAATCAATGTAAGATGTGAGATAAAAATATTTTTGAAAAAAGTTCATGAATTGTGGATATTATTTAAAACAGTGAGTTGTAGTTGTTTGCTTTTAGAAAAAAAATTAGCTAGAAAAATTATTTTATAATGGCCACTTAGCACACACATAGAATTTGTAAAAATATGGTGTACTTTAAAAAATTATGCTACCTCTTAATATTATGAAATTTTTGAGATATGTAACTTTATATTTTAGTACTTAAGATGGAATAATTACTTAAATTAACTTGAACATACACAATTAAGAAATTTTGCAATATACCTAGGCTTAATACAACCAACATTATATTAGTTCACATTTAATATAAAATTCAGCTCTACTTGAACTAACAAGTCTTTAAAAAGTAAGTAAAACAATGTTTACCAACAAAGACATGAGGACATCAACTGCTGTTCAGATCATCTCAGATATACCAATAGAACTCTTGAATACATGTTTTCCTTGGGTGTTGTTTTTTTAATATATATCAATTTTGTTTCATAGTAGCTAAAAAGGATGTAATAGAATGCTCCACTCTTCTGATACTATTTAGGGGCAGAAATTTTAAGCTTCGGTACTAGAGTTCATCTGGTTCATAATCTTAGAAAAGGTAACAATGTCAAAGGTATTTGGAAAACAAAGCATCGATACTAAACTCCCATCTCTTTTGTTTTAGAGCAGTTAGATTTAAACTTATTGCATTATTTGCCTTACATAAAAGTCGAGATGCTGCTTATCTACTTTTATAATCTTTATGTGTTTCATCAAGTTCTTAAGTACAATGAAGTAAAAAGAGAAAATACTACAACTTTATATTTAAGTTAAAAATTGTTAACTCTAGAATAATACTCAAGTTCTGAGGATAATTAGAAAGAGAGTAAGGTAATGAGATGTTAGAAAGACTTTATTTAAGCGAAGACCTAAAATTTACTGTGATATCTTCTGAATTCTAAGATTAACTATCAAATATTAATAGTGATTAAGTAATACTCTTTATTTTTTAATCACATAGCTGATTTGAAAACAGTCTTTTTACCAAGTTAAGTTTATATTAAAATCATTTCAGGCACTATTTGTAAAATACTTGTATCTCCAATCATTTTATATATATAAATTTGAACTGCCCATTCAATGCATTAGCTTTGGTGAAGTTTTATGACATATGCAGGGACTTTAAAATTTACCCATGACTAACAAAAAAGGAATAGAGGAAACACATCAACAGTAAAGATTTAACAAATTAAATACATCCTATTTATTCTTGTCCAGAAATTGAGAAGGAAAAAGGGAGGGTAATAAGAGGGGGGTATTAAAAAGAAGGAAGGAGAATAAAAGGAAATAAACCAAAATAAAAGATTCTACTTAATTTGTATTCATTCAAATGTTGTTTAAAAGATATTATGTTATGCCCCCAAATTTGAATATTAATAAAATGAATAAAATGATTTAATTAGGTGATTTAATTAGGTATGACCTTAATGATGCTATATCTTTATTCAAGTGGAATCATAATACATAGGATTAAAGAAAATCATAAATGGTAACATTTAATTTAGGTAGTATCATAATATGGTATTTAAAGTTCTTAATGCTGCTAATATAACCAAAATCAAAGAGGTTAAAATTTTCAGATAGTTTTACATGACTAGAGATATTTATTAATAAACTTCTATAAACTAAGAATATTATACAAAAAAGCAGCTAACAATTCTTGAAAGCTACACAAAAACATACTGAATCATTATATTAGTGATATAAATATCCATCTTGAATCACTAAAATCATTTATAATTTAAAATTTTATTTCCCCATTCTTAGTGTAGGTATATGTATTAAAAATTAAAAAAAGGTTCCCATGTATCTAACAGTTCACCCAGATCTAAAAGTGCATGGCTTGATTCTCTCTTGCACACTACATTTTATTGAATATAAGTGAATAATTATAAATCCAATCATTATATTGAAATTATTGTAGAATTTTGCTTATTTTAGGTTTAATTTAAATTAAATATAATCAATGAGTGTTCTTATATAGAAAACATTTGAATTAAATATAATAGTTTTCAAATTGACCCAAATCATATAACCTATGACTTACTGTGCATACTTGTAATTTTAATTATTAATTTAAAAAGAATTGTTGAATATTTAAAAAGTCAAAATTATTTGCAATGGAATTATTTATACAAGTATTTGTTATATATACACATATATATAACTTAAGTTATGTATATAATTTGAATTCAATGCCTAGAATCTGTGTGTGTGTGTGTGTGTGTGTGTGTGTGTGTGTGTGTATATAAATATATATATATTTAAAATTATAAACACTTGAGATATTTAGGCTAAGAAAAAGATGAAAGAAATGTTAAAAAAATAAAACAAATCATTAAAATTCAATCTTGTCCATGTCTTCCAGTATGAATGTATATATGTGCACTTGCATAATGGTTTTGGAAAGAATACGATTGCAGAGTTAATAAAATATATTTATTCTTATTGAATAATAATATTAGGAGAGAGAAGATCAAAATTATCAATCTACCTAATGTTCTCCCATGCAAGAAGAAATTTTGTAGGATAGAAGAATTTACTAGCATATCTGAAACATAGCGTCAGTGGTCTTATAGTCATCTAATAAATAATGATTGCGTTTGAATTAGGCTAGTGACCATTAAGACTGAACGATATACAAAGGAAAGAAGACAGACAAGACAGGCTTGTATAAAGTTGGGAGATTTCAGGTTTGCATATAATATTTAACCTTATATTCCACATGCAGATAATGGTAATCATGCATAAGCACATCAACCTAGCTCTGTAGCTGCTATAATTTGGTCAAAACGACCTTTTGAAATGATTTATCACTTAAGGATATGATATATATATATCAATTGATGTAGGCACATATTTATGGTTATATATAATAATTAACACAAAATTCACCTTATACACAAGTTCATATTTGTACATTTCAGACACAAAATTTTATTTAAAAATCCATTAGATAAAAAAAATCATTGAATGATACTGTAGACTTAAAATAAGTTGAATTTTTATGTGTTGCTTACCAAATAATCACATTTATTTATTTAGAACTATAGACAGACAGTAGTTAGCCAAGAAGTACTGTCAATTAGATTTTATGGATGCATATAACAAAATTAAACCTCAGATAATAAAAAATAATTCAGCAACACACACATTAATATTTTTATAATCAAACAAGGTTATTTGCAATCTCTAATGTCTCATTTATTGAAATGCTATAGCTGCATTGTTTATAGTTTTGTGCTTTTCAATTTCTTACAGAAAGCAAAGCACAGAACTCAGTACTTTGAGATGTCTGAGAATATTTTTTAAAGATATTATGCATATCTCAGAGCTGCAAAATAACTGTTCATCTAAGAATAAAATTTGGCCAAATGATAGAATGCTTTTTAATTTCAGGATTAACAACGTGAGCTATACTTAGATGTTTAAAAATCAAAATGAACAACTCATTAAAATGGAAATAATTCTACAAGGATAGAATTTTAATTTTAGGCTCTTTCCTGAATTGTCAAAATGTCAGTCTAGGTGTCATGTACCTGACTGAGTGTTCTTCATATCACACTCGGTGACCTTGAGTTAGAGAACATATTCCATGTTCTCCACAAAAGTGTTTTGTAATATATGCTAAGTCAAGATAATTTCCGCAAGACTGTCTTGCAGAAATATTTTTAACTTATTGGAAAGATCTAGGCAGGTTATGATGAATGAAAAAAAAAATTCCTCGAAGTATTTTTAAAACTCTTTGTTTTCCAAGTACTTTCTACACATTTGTAATAAACATATCTACATATCTTACCTAAACTCAAAGATCCTGGAATATAATTGCAATTATATTATTTCCTTAGTAAACAGACATTGTCTATGCTGGTTTAAAAACAGAACATTACTGCCCTAGCTGGTTTGGCTCAGTGGATATAGCGTTGGCCTGCAGACCACAGGGTCCTGGGTTCCATTCCGGTCAAGTGCACATACCTTGGTTGTAGGTTCCTCCCTGACCCGGCCCTAGTTGGGGTTCATGCAGGAGGCAACCAGTCGATGTGTTTCTCTCACATCGATGTTTCTGTCTGTCTTTTCCTCTCTCCCTAAAAATCAATGGAAAAATATCCTCTGGGTTTAACAAAAAATAAAATAAAATAAAAACAGAGAAATAAAAACGAAACATTATTGAAAAATAGATTAGATTCCCAAAATGCACAAATTGGGATTTCCCTTTTACTTAGCAGGGGGAAAGGGAGGGAAGCAGAAGCATGTTTAGTCTGTGGATGGGTCTTCTGCATTCTACAGGTCTGTTGTTGGCCAGAAGAAAAACCAGCAGTGGATAGCAATGAGTTTGGAAAAGATAAATTAAAGAAAATAGACTAGTAAAGGCAAGTCTAGCCTTAGACCTCGGGGACATCTATAACAGTGTCAACAATAAAACTAAAGTTAAAAAAAAAAGAAACAGAGAATACTTTCATGCAACAAAGTAGTTTTTGATGAATGAACCTCAAAGCCCAGACCCAATAATTCGATTTACCATTGAGTATGGTCACTCTTGTGAATAAATGTAAATCTGACTGCTTCCTAATTGCCCTGAATAGTAGTAAGAATCACTTGCTACCTGCTGAGTGTGGCTCCGTGGTTGAGCCTTGACCTATGAACCAGGAGGTGACACTTTGATTCCAGATCAGGGCACAGGCCCAGGTTGTGGGCTTGACCTCCAGGAGGGGACCTGTAGGAGGCAGCTGACCGATCAATGATTCTCCCTCATCATTGATGTTTCTCTCTCTCTCTCTCCCTCTCCCTTCCTCTCTGAAATCAATTACAAAATATATTTTTTAAAGAAAGAATAACTTGCTAAAGTTAGTTGGCAGTGAAAAACACAGAATATCCTTTTCTCATTTTACAATGAACAAAAATTTAAAAAAGAAAAGAAAATCATTACTCATACTACTCCCTCAAACCTAGCTTCCCTTAAAAGGTGGGATCTAGTAACACCTTCTTATCTTAATTTTATCTTCTTGAAAGCAATAGCTAACATATTACTTTTCTCTCTGAGCCTTGCAAAGTAATTGACTCTTAGGTGTTCAAGAAAATGTAATAAATAAGTGTATGTATTGTTAGAATATCAATATTTAATGGCAGCTCAAAACACAATCCAAGTCAAGTGAACAGGGTGCAATTTAAACATATTCACATTTAATTTATCATTTACTGTTGGGCAATTGCATAGAGATATTTTCACTTACTAAAAAAAATCTGGATTTGTTTCATTAGTGTTCAATTTCAAAAGAAGAAACTGTGTTTCATGTTTATTCCTTATGAAATTTAAGATAATTAAAAAAGGTAGTACAATAGAGATATATATCTAATATAATAAAAATTATCAGGTTTATGATTTATGTTAGAAATGTTCTTTAAGTAGAAAACTTACATTTAAAAATTAACAATTAAAATCAATATAAAAGATCCACAATTCTACATAATAAAATAACTATACAATGTATGTCCATATATATTGAGTTATATTTGCAAAATAACCAAACGAAGAAAGATTAGATGTAGCAAATGCTTAAATTCCAAGTAAAAATGACATGATGTTTATTTAACAGGGCCAATTGTATAAATTAAAGAACACTTTTGAATGAAGCGAGTTATTCTGTGAACTGATATCTGAAAGAAACAATCCTGATTCAACTTCCTTCAGTGAATTCCTGACAAATGATCTGTTTTATAGGTTGACAATTTGGGGAAGGAAAATAAAGATAATTGTTTATGGGTGAAAATACATACATAATTGGAACTTAGAAAATATTTTATTATAATTTTAGATTAGCCTTATAAATTGCAGGTCATAAAAGGAAATATCTTATGATATGACAATATCATTAAAACATGCAAGACAAACTTATGGCTATTATGAAAGAAAACCCAGCAGCATTCAGCTGCCATGACTGGCTTCCATTTTCGCCTTTATTCGCTTCACAGCATTTATCTGCACGATGAAATAATTTTTTGAAAATAGAATGAGAATAAAATAATTAAGGGAAAAAGAGTAGAGTTAAAAACATGAAAATAAAGGAAAAGAAAAAAAGTGACAGTAGGAAAGAAAAAAAGAGAAAATAATTAATGCAAGATTTCCACAATGCCATTGCCAATTATTTTGATACAAGACAAAAAATAGTAAAAATGTTGTATAGAACATTTCTAAATAGTTGCCATATATTAAAAACATAGCTGAGGGTCAATATTAATAATGTTTATTTCATATAACTTAGATATTGGTTCTATCATTAATTGTTTAAATGTGAACATCTTAATTATTCTATAATGAATATACGATTTATGGGAGAAAAATCACCAATCACTCCACTGTGCTCCTGGCAAATTCGAACAGCTATTTTAATATAAACTCATCATATTCTACAATGTTTAAAGATAATGTTTTGCTATTATAATTTATTATAAGACATTCATGCAACAAAAGTAATATTATTAATAATAAATAAACTACCAAGAAATAAGTAAAATTTGCATATTCACACAATGACAATTTGCAGTAAGAATAGAATCAAGAAGCATTAATTCAACTGACCACAGGTACACTTTAGACATATGTCACTGTACTTCATGAAAAATAATATTAAGAACCAAAGATCATGAAAATAATTTATAGACTTACTTTTTTCATTATGTGCTAAACCAAAAAAATATTATTTTGCATTTAGAATTTATATTTAGAATTGACTGAGATTTCATTATAGTTAAAATGATGTTTTTCCAAAATAATTGAATTCAATTCCATCACTGTATTGAAATTTCTCTAATTTATATTGTAATAATAGATTTAACTGTAAGAAAACATTTTGGTATTTGCCATGCACTTGAATATTGTGTTTTCTTGTTCATGTTGAGTAATTCAGAGATGAAAGTGTATACTAGATGTGTGTGGAACTAGAGTGAATATTATCAAAATGATTTACAGTCATTAGAAGTATGGTCAAAAAGCCCAGAAAATAAATACAAATTAATTGAAAAATTTTAGCAATTTATTTATTGGTGATGATTTATATAATTTACTTGTAAGTTTGTTAAATAGAAAAACTCTCATGCTTGATTTCACATGATAGAATCATTTTACCATTGGATCTTAAGAATGTATGAATGAAGTTATTTGTCACCAAATTTTATATTGATACTCAATGTTAAAATTAGACATTTCTTCAATCATAGCTACAAGAGAAGATAAAGTAAGTGATTATTAAATGATACTAATATTATTTGGTTAAAACAAATAAAATTAAATATTGTTTAGGTCAAAAGAAATGATAAAATGTGTATAAGTAAAAATAAATGATAAAAATGGTTTCAAAATAAATTTATTTCCAAGGATATTTTAAAACAGGGTATATTCAAGCCACCAAGAGGCAGTATTTTCAGTCATCAAAATTACATAACAAATCAATAAATGCCATTTTACCAGACTTTAGTTCTAAATCATTTTTATAATCTAGTTTTGTAATAGTTTTTATAAGAATCTATTTGTCACAATTATCCAATATTCTCATATTTTTAAAATAAAATGAGGTGGAATTATGCTTGAATATTTCAAAAGGGAACATAACTGTGAATTTGCTTACTCTCTACATAAATCAAGAAACATATCTTTCAAAATAAACACAACTTTAAATAGTAAAAGTGAGAAAATATTGTTAATTACAAAATACTTTTAAAATCAGAATCATGCACTAATATGTCATTATGATCAATAGACTATATGAAGGTAAGATTAACATATTTTCAAAAAATAGTTCTTCAGACCAAGAAATAAATGTACTCCAGATTTAGTCTATTGCTTACAAAAAGTTAAATACATCTGAATGCATATAAGTAAAGTTTTAAATAATTTTTATTTTTCAATTACAGTTTATATACACTATGATATTAGTTTTAGATATATATCCCATTAATAGACATATTACTTACTAAGTGACCATCCTAATAAATCTTGCACCCATATGGCACCATACATTGGTCTAAGAATATTATTGACTATATTCCCTATGCTGTACTTTACATCTTGTGACTATTCTGTAACAACCAATTTGTACTCCTTAATCCCTTCACCTTTTCCTCGCATCCCCCCAGTCCACCTCCCATCTTCATTTGGACAGTCTACAATACATGCTATATAATCAAAACAAAACAATAGAAGTAAACAAAACAATAGAAGTAAACAAAACAGATAAAAAACTAAGTTAACTTATGAACTCCATATTGTGTAAAATTAAATAAAAAGGCTCAAGACCTGCTAGTTTATTATAGATAACTTATTTTATATATGGGTATATATTTAGCATATTTACTTAAAATAATATAAGAAATCATATATAGTACAAGAATAATTATATGAAAGTATATAAAGATACTTTTTCCTTATTTTGCCAATACATAATCTTAACTCTCTAGAATATTTTGGGTGTAAAGACTCCCAAATTCACTGTAATGCATCACAAACTTTAACGTTGCTCCAGGAAATCTTCTAGAACAAAATCAAACAATTCTTGCACTGTAAGGTCATGTCTTTGATAAGGCTTACCATGAGCCCTTAGCAGTAGTGGATTCAGTCATGGTAAATTAGACATTATTTTGAGACATTTTTATAGAAAAAAATAAGTATTTTATTTCCCCCCAATTTCCATTAAGCTGCTCTGGCTTGTGTCAGCTGCATAGTTGAGAGGGGATGAATTCTAGTTCCTACCTTTTCAGATATCTTTGTCTGTACATCTGCGTGTCTGACTTCTGGACGACATTATCTGTTTCTCAGCTGTGAGACATACTCTAGTTTTGTTTTTTTTCATCGTAAAAGTTGTTATAACACGACTGTTATTTTCCCTGCTCATCTTCATAGCAACACTTCTGGAAAGCACTAAATACACATGGCGTCTCCATGTTCTAACCTCACACACAATCCTGAGATTATTCCTCCTTAATTTCTCTCCCAATGACTTCAGCAAAGCTGGATGTGATAAGGACAAGTCATAATTTATTGATTAACTTGAATTGACCTCTCAGTGAAATTTGAATTGTCAAATGTGATTTATATCTTTTCTTCTTGAAATATGACTCTAAGTTAACTTCCAGGATACTAGTCTTGTGTCATTGCAGGAATTCTATCTTAGTCTCATGGGAGGGGTGGTCCTGTCGTTAACTCTTCCTGTATAATATTACGGTTTCTGAGGATGCAGTTCTTAACCCTCTGTACTTCAGAATCTCAAGAGGCACTCCTTGAACATATATGCTGTGCCAGTCACCGTTCTAGATGCCAGGGGAAACATCTATGAGTATCGCAGACACCAATTCCTTTTCATGGGCATTACTGTGTTTGGTTTTAACCTCACCCAGGCTTCAAATACCATTCCCCTGGTAAAGTTGACAGCATTGTAGTATAAGTTTCCAAAGCATGGATCTTTTCATCTCCATACACACAGAGCTAACTACTACGTGACAGTGAAAACTTAAGGAATGCCAAGCTGATTTGATGTTAATCTTCATTCTCCAAATCCAAAATTCTTTGTCCTCAGAAATGATGCCAATTATGGCCCAATTGCCCAAGCAAGACACTAAGAAATCAGCAGTACCCGCTGAATCTGATTTGTGGCACAAGCAAGGTTAGTCTACATCTACAATGTGTCTGGGATTTATCCGTTGTTTTATTTCTCTACTCCTATTACTTTTATTTTTTCTACAAGTATTACTTTTATTTTTCAAGCTGTTCACCCATATATTGCTTTTACCCAGATGAGCAAGATTAATCTGTTTATAATGCCTATCTATTCATATACTTTCCTATTTCAATTAATTCCTTTTTTATTTTGCAGATAAAAATGAATTTAATTATTTCTCCAACATTCTTTAGTAAATAAGTTAAGTGACAAGAGCAAAACTGAAACTATAAACCAGAATTCTGTCCATTTTCCTTGTTGGGACTGCCCATAAGATGATTCTTTGAAATTGAAACAAACACATAAAAGTGCTTTTATAGTAAATGTATCATAGAATACCTTACCTATTTTTGTGCCTTTATTTTGTCTATACTTAATGTTAATTTTAATTAACTATTTTTTATAAACATAGTAGGGTCTCTGGGAGTATAACATAAAGTAACCTGCCTGAAATTGATAATTTTACGGATTGTGTTTTATCTATAAAATGTTATTAAAATGTTGACTTCTCCATCATAAAACATTAATTTTTACACTGATAAAAATAATTATTTTCTTTAAACATATGATCTACATTAAAGATTTAGGAGGATGGAGTATATTCTTTCAATCTCCCTTGGCTGACTCACATTAAGAATCACATTTATATCAGATTCTTGATATCTGCATAGGGGACAATTACAAGCAACATAATAAATTATAATTTTAGAGGCCGTTATTGATGTTTCAAACTCACAGGGGCAATGACCTTGATAGTACATTCAACCATTCTTCTTATTTAGGTGAACCATTTATAAGGGCATTAGATTTATCATATGACTTAAAGTAGCTCTGACTTTGAACAGATCCTTTAACTTCTCAAAATTATTTTGGTAAAATAAGGATAATTCTTCATTGTTAAACTCAGATTAAAATGAGAAAATAAATGCAGAAGTACTTTTAAAAATGCCATTACAATATGAGATACCCATACAATTTCTGATGCTCCCAGCATTCTAATTTCAAATTATAATAGGAAGCACTTATTAATACTAACAATACAAAGTCATAATATCAATTATTTTTAAGTCATATAACTAATAGTAATTACATTTTAATAGAAAGATTAATTATATAAAGCTGCTCTCAGCTTTACAAAGTTGATGTACATCACAAACTCATAATAATGAGATTAATATCAATTTGAAAGTATAAAAGGGTTAAGTAGCATAACTGAACTGACACATTAAGCCATGCCTATGAATATGCTGCTCTCAGCTCTCTCTCTCTATGAATATATAGAGAATGCATATATTTATACATGTGTATGAAAATTACCAGTAAATATTAAATATGATATTTATAGGAGCAATACGTGTTAAAATACATCCAATATGACAACTCACTAACAGTTAAACATGTCTACAAATCAAGATTAAAAAACATCTTGCATCTTTATCTCTCATGTATCTGAGAAATATTTTCATATCCCTGCCATGGATTTTGATCACAGCACTGGCACGGGGTGTCATAAGCAATGCTACCTAACAGAGGTAGAACCCGCCAGTGTGCTGTGCACAGGTTTCTGCCATGTTGTGCGTCTCCTTGAAACACGAGCCACATTTCTTTCTGGGACTATGTCTGTGGGTGTTCCTGCTTCGCTGTGTAACTGAGTTTATGTTCCCAAAACCAACCTGCGTGGCCAGGCATGGAAGAGGTGGTCATTACTTTTGGCCACATCTTCCCAGAAGTGGAGGACTAGGCTCCACGTGTTTGGCAGAGAAGTTGTCTCCTTTGCAGTTTCTGATCTCAGCAGAAATGTTTCCTGTTATATTCAACAGTCACTTTGCCCTCCCATCCTTGCCCTCTGCTCATTCTTCCTCTAGCACGTGAACCATCAAAGTTACCAAAATATATTTATAAATTAACCAAATCACCATAGCAAGAGTGACTGAGAAATCTAGAGTAAGACATGTCACACTGATCGTTATTGGAACTTACAATTTGTACTTTTTACAAAATTGTGTTTCCAAGAATAAGAATCAACCCAGAGGGATTGTAAAGATGATATCATGTTGATTTTCAGCCTGAGAAAGCAGATAGTTTTGCTTACCTTTAATAATGTTGGGCTTTGGCGGCATGCTGAACTCATAGACTGTCGGTTCAGAATATCCCAATCTGTTCGCAGCTGTAATTTGAACCTCATACCCCATTGTCCACTGTAGATGCTCCAAAATAATATGGTCTTTATTTCCCTGCACTTTTTTCTCCAGCCACTGGTCTTCTTTATCTTTCTGTAAAGGCAATAAAAATTGGTTTTGTAAATAACCATACACTAACATTGAGAATTTTAAAAAATTATCTTGTGGTTTTATTAATATAAAGAAAATAAATTTTCTCATCCACAGTGATAAATGAAGTTGCTATAATCAATGAAGTAATTTGTAAGACTTTTCTATAAAAATGTTAAGTTTATATATCAGCCAAATACTGACGATTTCATAATTAGCGAATGATAGTTTACTTCCATTAAGATTTTAAAAAAATATCACATCTATCAGTTTGCTATTTGTCCACTTTGTTTATTATTAATAATCATGTGAACCAGAAAAATGAAATATGATATACAGAAAGAGCCTAATATATCCATTAAAGTAATTGCCAGAGACTATTGTTTACTTTGTGTGTGTGTGTGGGGGGGGGGGGGGGGTGATAAAATGTCTTGGAAATTAAGTTTGAGCATTTTTTATAGATTTAAATTACCACAAGCATTTTTATTACTATAATATTTTAGATTTATAATGAAACAACATGTAAGAAAATTATTATCTTTAAAGAGGTTATTAGCATAAAAATAAAAAAAATGTCATCTCATTCTTGAATGCTACACTTAAATCCTATCTCTTTTCTAAAATAAATGTTTTAAACTATATAACATTTGAATTACATTTTACTAAAATAATACTGCAATTAACATAGAAAATATTTTTATGAATGAAACTATCTTAAATAGTGTGAACATTCAGCCATGCTATTAACCATTTTTTTTAAATTTCTTTATTGATTAAGGTATCACATATTTGTCCTCATCCCCCCATTCCCATCCCAAACCCCAGGCAACTTCCTCAACCTCTCTGCCCTGTTTCCCTTTCTCTATTACAGACACGATGATTGCGGCTGCCCTGTGGGCTTGCATGAGGGAGCAATGAGAAAAAGCGATTAAATTGTGTATTCCGAGACCTTAGGTTTCCTAATTACTTAATAAATGACAGCTATTTTTAAGGAAAAACTATTTCCATAATAACTATATGGAAATGAAATAGTATTCTCTATGGAGTCATGTATCTAATAATTTTTCACTGCAATTGCAAATCTCAATTTCCCAGAGGGCTAATTATAGATAAATTGTAGCCTGGTCATAGAGATAGATAGATAGTTCAATCTTTTTAACCTTAGAGCTAAGCTAAGCATTATTTTATGTGGAGCTAATATTTTACAATGTTTTGGACTATAAGGCATAATGGTGTTTTTGCATTTATGTTTAAAATAGAAAAGTTATTGTTTAAAATAAAATTCTGGAGGTCCGATTCATGATTGCCTTAAATTGGTGGTACTATCAACATAAAGTGTCCTTCAAAAGAAGATGAGCATACATTGTAGTTTTGATACCATACTATTATTTCTTTTCCTAACTAATCATTTTTCGTTACATGCACTTTTATTATAAAGGCAAGTCTCTGGACTTGTTTTTGTTATTTTTTCTAAACCTGAAGATTTTAACACTCCCAATGAAGCCATGGGTTTCAGATGAGTACTTAAAGTTATCCTATTAACAGGAGGCATTCCCCTTGCTTTCTGAAACTTACAAACATATGAATTTGTTAGGCTGGACATTGTCCAATAAGGTGTTATGAGGCCCAATCCCCTGGCCTTCAGCACACTGTTGTCTGTGTTCATGGGCTGTTCCTGAAAAATCTATTAGAAAACTGAAACAATTTGGGCCAGAAATTTTAATGTGCCTATGTCATGAAATGATTAGTAAAGTTAAGAAAGGAACCTAGGTGTGCTTTTGAAATGCCTAGGACAGCTATTCCAAACAGCCACCATTTCCCCAATATCCCCTTTCTTCATCAATTATTCTTTCAGCCCCTAGAGAGTATGAGGCTGTTCTAGACCTCTGAACAAAATAGTGAATGAGACATGTGCAATGCCCTCATCTTGGAGTTTACAAACCAGAACAGAAAAAAATAAGTTCTTTGAAAAGACAGAGGGTACTTTGGAAGCATGTAACAAAAAGGCTGATAGAATGCAAGAGCCAGGAATGTCTCCATAGAAGGAAGAGATGTCACCCTTATTAGAAATAAACTCCAGCGCTATTATTTTGTTGTTGTTGACACTGTTACAGATTTCCCCCTTTTTCCCCCCTTTCCCACCTTCACCCAGACCCATGGCTTCCTCCCCTGGGCTTCACCACACTGTTGTCTGTGTCCATGGGCTATTCATGTCTTTTGTCTAATCTTTTCACCTTCTTTTATCCAGACCCTCCCACACCCTTTCCCTCTGACCTCCGTATCTCTGCCTCTGTTTTTATTTCATTCGTCAGTTTATTTTGCTCATTAGATTCCACATATAAGTGAGGTCATATGGTATTTGTCTTTCTCTGACTGGCTTATATGCTTAGCAGAATAAACTCCATGTCCAGTGCTGTTCTTCTTTTCATTCGTCCTAAGCTAATTAATGAAAAGAAGATGAGAATCCTTCCCAGAGGGTTAGATTCAAGAATAAGCACAATGCTAGAAAATCTCAGAAGGATGCACAGCCCATGGGAGATGTAAAAACCAAGACTATATCACCTTTTTACAGTAAATGTTAAAAAATTTTCATAGCTATTGACCAAAAAACTAAAGCTTAAAAAATCTTCCATCCAAAAATTTTAGATAATAGACTAAATAATATATTATGTAGACATAAGAATATCCTATATAATAAAAGAGTACTATGCAAATTGACTGTCACTCCAACACACAAGATGGCTGCCCCCATGTGGTAAAAGATGGCCACCACAAGATGGCCAGCAAGGGAGGGCTGTTGGGGGTGATCAGGCAAGCAGGGGAGGTCAGTTGGGAGGAACCAGGCCTGCAAGGGAGGGCAGTTGGGGGAGACCAGGCTGGCAGGGGAGCAGTTAGGTATCAATCAGGCTGGCAGGGGAGTGGTTAGGGGGTGATCAGGCTGGCAGGCAGAAGCGGTTAGGGGCAATCAGGAAGGCAGGCAGGCGAGCAGTTAGGAGCCAGCAGTCCTGGATTGTGAGAGGGATGCCTGACTGCCCGTTTAGGCCCGATCCTACCAGGATCGGGCCTAAACGGGCAGTCGGACATCCCTCGAGGGGTCCCAGATTGGAGAGGGTACAGGCTGGGCTGAGGGACACCCCCACCCCCCCCCCCCCGTGTATGAATTTCGTGCACCGGGCCTCTAGTATAGCATATAAATAAACACAAAAATACATATAGCATGCAATTATTTGATATGTTATATATTATGTATACATAGATACAGGAAGGGGGGATGAGGAGCAGGAAGAATGAAGGGTTCGATAAGGACAAGGGCTACAGAAAAGAAGTGGAGAGCTGCCACTTCAGACTGTCCCACTTCCCCATAATTCAATAAGCTCTATGTAACTCTGCAGTTCTGGGTGAGAGCAAATGTTTCTGTGGAAGTTCACAGTTGAGTTTTGCTTTGAATCTGAGGGGAGATGTGGGTGAAAGAGTGAAAAAAATATAAGCCACAGCTGACATCTGTGTTACCCCAGGAGAGGATTTATTCTTCAGAGGGATGGATAGGCCGCCTCTGCTTTTGGTAATCCTCCATAAGTAATGTTTCTGAGAACTGATCTTTATATATATATATATATATATTTATTGATTGATTTCAGAGAGGAAGAGAGAGATGGAAACATCAATGATGAGAGAGAATCATTGATTGGCTGCCTCCTGCACGCCTCACACTAGCAATTGAGCCCACAACCCGGGCATGTGACCTAACCAGTAATGGAACCGTGACTTTCTGGTCCATAGGTTAATGCTCAACCACTGAGCCACGCCGGGCGAGAACTGCTCATTTGAGGTGAATCTTCCTGATAAGCACAAGACACGTAGAAAATATCTTCTGAATTACCCATCATTTAACTCTTAATCGTTGAAGCTCACAGCATGATACATTAAAAGCCCTTCATCATTTTAGATAGCTTGAACTGATGGTGTAAGGAACCAGAGAAAGTTCTAATATTTTCCCCAATTTAAATCAATTTTATTTCCCATTTAACATTAGACACAGAGGCTTTTTAATCCCCTAATTGCTGTTCCTAGGGAATAGGAAAAAAAATTAAAGTGGGTGTTACCAAATACTCCCTTAGGCATCAAAATCTCAATTATGCCATTTGTAGAGTGCCTAATTTACAGAATTTAAATGCCTAGGGAACAATTCAAGACAATCTAGTTGCAAAACGCTCCCCTAGGTATCTTAATGAGATGATTTGCTGAATAAGGCTATTATTAATAAGCCAATTAAATGTTGAAGGGCAGCTACTGAAAGAAAAATGGTCACCTGGCTTTGATACAGCTTATCTTAAGCAATCCACTTTGTCAGAAAATAGATAGTGGGGCCATCTGACAATCAAGGGCACTCAATAATTATTTTCTGAAAACAAAATGTCAGCATATAGGAAAAACTTTGTTATCATCAGGATAGGAAGAGAGCAGAGGACAGGTGGAAAGGGTCTTGGTATTCTTATTTATAGAGGGCTTCTTACTTGCCTTTATTCCACTAACTTTTTTTTCCAAAGCCTTAAGGGATAAATGGTCAACATCATTTTAAATGACAAGGGAATCATTATTAAAAGAGAATAACAGAGGAGGTGAGCTCATACTACTAGATGAATGGTAAAGTTCATGGGACTCTCCTGTGCTATGATTTAAGGATTTTTGTTTCCATGTAAGAGGGCTCCTGGTTCCTGGATTTCCTGGTAGCATGGCTCAGCTATTCACTACTGGTGTGACCTTATAAAAGGCCCAGAATTCTCAAAAGTTCTGTGTGCTACTCTGAATACAAGAAAAATGATGCAGTAACACACACACACACACACACACACACACACACACACACACACACACACTCTCTCTCTCTCTCTCTCTCTCTCTCTCTCTCTCCACTGTGATTTGGCAAGATGTAAGGTTTGGAGGTTTTTAGTAGCTTCAAATTTAATACTCTTCTTCCTATGGTCATAACTGATTCAAATTGCCTTGATTCCATGTAAAAAAATTATAAATCTTTTGCTAGTCTCTACCACCCACATACTTCATTAGGGAAAAAAAATCTAATTTTTCCTATTCATAATCTTCTATGTTCTCATAGCCCATACAAATTTACACAGTGCAAGTTTCCCCCCTTGAGTTCACCATTTATCATATTTATAAATCTGGTTAATACTATTTATAATTGTACAACATAGACTAATTTATTTATTCATTGATTCATTAATCAATTATTTGTTCAAAAAACAAATAATTTATTTGATTGGATAAATAAAACTCATCTTCACTTGAAGCAAAGATAAATTACCAAAATGCTTAGGATTCTTTAATGTCCCTTGCTATTCAGTGTTTGAAATATTTTGAAACAATCTGATGGCTTTAAATAAAGTTCAATGTACACATCTAATCATTGTTAGAAAATAACTTCTTTCAGCAATAAAAACTCAAGTTTACTTATCCGTTATTTTAATACTCTTTTCAGAGTTACCTTTTCTTTTCTCATGGTCATTGAGTACAAACACTCCGACTCCCAATAGCTTAAGAAGGTCAATTAAGATGTGAACTCATATGCTACCACTGTGTTGAAGTCCCTAAAGTACATTCCTCACAATTGATTTTAAGTTTCCAATTTTCTTTCAGCCTTCCTTAGCTCAGGAAACTTACCTAATGTGTCAACACTAAACCATAGCTATGATCCCATACCTATCATCAAATTAGAAAGTAAACAATGAAAAACTTATGGGAGCATGTTGAAAACTATTTACTAAATTATATAGAGTTATACTGACACTATAATACAAAGTGGATGTAAAATTTCTGCACATAAAATACCGTATTTTCCCATACACATTATGATAGTAAAAAGCTTGTCTTTATTCTCCACATATATGGTTTAATCTTACCAACTTACTGTTAGAGACATTAATTTTTACAAAGGTCCTAGAGAGACATCTAATTCTGCTTTTATATTACTCCAGTTCTGTTCTAATAAATTCTGTCTTCTTAATGGGTACTAAACAAAGTTGTGTGCTCTTTCTACTACAGGATAACAGAATGTGTTTCCATGTTCATAATCTCTAGAAAGTTATACATTCTCTATATTAGGATATTATTAATCTTGTCCTGTCTCAGTAAAATACAGGTTTAAATAGTTTAATTCAGTGTCTCCTAGAAATTAACACTCATAGTAAGGAATATATTGTTTTAATTTTGTTATTCTTGGATTATAAAACATAAAGTGTAGTGCACAGGTATGGTAAAAAATAAAATGAAAATCATAAAAGTGTTTTCTTATTTAAAAATTTTATTGATTTCAGAGAGGAAGGGAGAGGGAGAGATAGAAACATCAATGACGAGAGAGAATCATTGATCAGCTGCCTCCTGCTCACCCTACACTAGGGATCAAGCCTGCAACCCAAGCATGAACCCTGACTTGAACTGTGACCTCCTGGTTCACAGGTCGATGTTCAACCACTGAGCTACTCAGGCAGGGCCATAAAGGTGTTTTCTTATCTATTATCTTTCTTCTATTGGTTCATATCCAATTAAAAATACATTACAGATGGCTAAAAACCTTTTTGAATTATTCAGCTGTACTTTACTTCACTGTGGAATTCATGCATTTTGATAACCTAATAGATACAGTGTCTTCGAGTCATACAAAGAGATCAGATGGTTCAGAATCATTTGGAAATATTAGTTATTTTTTTAACAAGTGCAAATATCAAGGATAAAGCCTCTATAAATGTTTAGCCAACAAATCTTCTTGAACATGTAATTTTTCAATGTAAAGAAATAATACATTGAAAAAGAAAATGTGGAAAAATTAATTTTCCCAAAATCATTAATATAACATAGTATTGAATTATGGAATTTCCAATTGGTCCTGCAGGGCATGATGTTTTCAGGATGAAGGAGAAGAACAAGGGAATGGGTTAGAAAAATAACTGTGACATGTGGAAATTATATTTTCCCCTCAACTGCTCTCCTGCCTCACCTCAACTGCCTAGTTTCTGTTCCTGCAAATATAGTCATTCCATTCGCTTTATCATTACTATATCATTTAATGGTATGCCTTCTACTCCAACACACTGAAATAATATCCATAGGCAGATTTCAATTCAGCCCCTACTACTTCAAAACTGTGTTTAGAGTATAATGTCTTACATTCTGATACCTATTCACCATCCACACCAAGTCACCCAAATTCTGTAAGGTTCAGTTTTCCGGTGAAAACTTGAAAAAAATATAACTTTATGATTAATCATAAAAGTATTCTTAAGTCTCTAAGAGTGAGAAATGACTTCCTAGCAGTACAAAGTGGGTGAGAAATTACTTTCACAAATCTGGCCATAAAAGTGTGAACATCACCCTAACCAGTTTGGCTCAGTGGGTAGAGCATTGGCCTGTGGACTGAAAGGTCCCAGGTTCGATTCCGGTCAAGGGCATGTACCTTGGTTGCGGGCACATCCCCAGTAGGAGGTGTGCAAGGAGGTGGCTGATTGATGTTTCTCTCTCATTGATGTTTCTATCTCTCTATCTCTCTCCCTTCCTCTCTGTAAAAAATCAATAAAAAATATATATATTTTTAAAAATGTGAACATCTACTATTAAATCAGTGTTTCCTTACCATAATACCCACTGGATCTATCTATGCTGTCACAAATGGTAAGTGTAATTCTTTTTATGGCTGATTAATATTCCGCTGTATATATGTACCAAGGCTTCTATCCGATTGTCTATCGATGAGCACTTGGGCTGCTTCCACAACTTGGCTACTGTAAATCTTGCTGCAATGAACGTAGGGGTGCATATATCTTTTTGAATTTGTGTTTTGTATTTCTTCAGATAAATACCCAGTTCCATTTTTAATTTTTTGCGGAAACTTCACTCTTGTTTTCCATAGTGGCTGAATCAATCTGCATTCCCACCAACAGTACATGAGGGTTCCCTTTTCTCACATCCTCACCAACACTTCTTTGTTGATTTATTGATGATCGCCATTCTGCAAGGTGTGAGGTGATATCTCACTGTGGTTTTAATTTGCATTTCTCTGATGATAAGAGATATTGAGCATATTTTAATATATATGTTGGCCTTCTGTATGTCCTCTTTGGAGAAATGTCTATTTAGGTCCTCTGCCAATTTTTAATTTTTTTTTTGTGTGTGTGTGTTTGTCAACTTGTGAGTTCCTTGTATATTTTGAATAGTAACCCCTTATTGGATGTATCATTGGTGACTATCTTCTATTCAGGAGGTTGTCCTTTTATTTTATTGATGGTTTCCTTTGCTGTGAAAAAAATTTGTAGTTTGCAATAGTTCCATTTGTTTACTTTTTCTTTTATTCCCCTAGCCTGAGAAGTCATATCCAAAAAGAAAATATTGCTAAGAGTAATGTCAAAGAGTTTATTGCCTATATTTATTCTAAGAGTTTTATGGTTTCAGGTGTTACATTTAAAATATCTAATCCATTTTGAGTTTGCAAATATATATATTTGCACATATATATGTATATATATATATGAAATCACTATAGTTTATATCTGAAACTAATATAATATATGTCAATTGTAATTTTAAAATATATTAATTTTAAAAACATCTCAACAACAGTTTATTTAAAAATTGAGGTAAAAGAAAGTACTGTGTTTCCTGTTAAAATCCTAGGAGCTCTGGGAGGATTAACATAGTAATTGATTATCAGTGAATTATGCCTGTGTTTGAAAAATGCAGCCAATCATTTTCATTATGAGAAACCAAACCTGCAGACACTTTGACCTTGGGATTTCATCCTCCAGAATTGTGAGAACATAGATTTCTGTTGATTAAGCCACCCAGTCCGTGGCATTTTGTTATGGCAGCCCAAGCAGACAAAGACAGTCATTAGGATAATAAAGAAAATTACATTAACAATGTGGCAGGCTCCATTATTTATAGGACCCAACTCCCAAGTATAACTACCTTTCATTTATGTTGTGATCAGCTGACATAATTCTATTCAACGAGACCTAATTTAATTCTGTGGGGTACGGTTTTTATAAAACCTGTACTGTATTGCTGAAAGAAAAGACAAATTCAGCTTAAATAAGCTATTGTCCCGTTTGTTCTTCCCATTCACCTCACATGCTGCATGTGGGTTTTGGGAACATAAGGTAATCTAGATGAGACAAGAGCCAACATGCTAAGAATGAGAGAACAAAGGGAAGATTATGTGGATGCCTGATTATATTGCTAAGATGTTTTTCTAGCCCTGGATTGTCTAGCACATAAATTTGTTTAATATGAAGGGGAGAAATCTTCTGAACTTAAACCCTGCTAGACATGTTTTCTGTTACCTCAAGCCCCCAAATACAAATATATTTCCTAACAGATAAACAGTATATGTTGATTTTAGGAATAAAATCTGTATAAAAATTATTGATCGCTTTCTGAAAATAAGATATCAATGACTTTTTGAGGTAAATCTATAACGTTATCTCTTGAAGTTTATCAAATATTTAGAGAAAGATGCACACTATGGGGAGTCACATTCTTATCAGTTTCTGAGCTTTCCTTTTGGGTAACTAGAAAATAGAAACATCGTTAAACATCACAGCATTCCTAAAATATACATGCAGACTTTATCAATAAAAGCCACTATTAAAGGATATGAAGAAAAGATAAAATGAGAAATGACATGTACTTGCTACCATCAATTAAAGTCAATGACTTTGGTGGAGCTCAATATATCATATGTATTATTTCTAATACTAACTCTTTAGAAAGGAGAAGTCAAGCATAAGTTTTAGCTTCAGGTAGAAGTTATGAATAAAATGCATATGTTAAACATATTTTTACTAGTCATTGCATTTCAGTGTTCCCCACGGATTTTACTAGGTTCCCTTACAAATCTTATCATCCTGCGGTATTTGAACTATAAATTCTTCCGGGTGCAATACGGGCATGGAAGGGAAGATTTGTTTCCCTAGTTCAGTTCATAAATTTGCTTCGGGCCTGTGTTCCGTAGAGAAAGATTCACTCTCTCCAAACAGTTTCCAGATGGGTAAATAAGAATGGCCAAGAACCTCGGCATGAGTAGCACACCACTATTCGATTCACAGAGAGACCAGTGAGCCTTTCATTGTGGTTTTGGGGTAGACTCATGTAGCCTCCATAGCAGAGTACCCAAAGGATCCAAAAGATGTATACAGCTGTTCATTACTGCCAGCGTGAAACCTGAGACAAAGAAGGGCCCTTGAAAAGGGTATTAATCTTAAATTTCAAAGACCAAAGTGATGTCTAAAATTAACTACTAAAGATGCTAATCAAAATCATATTCCTCTTTTCGTTACCCCTCAAAACTTGAATGTTTGAATGTAGAAGCAATAATATTATCCAGACAATTGTGAATTTATGGGATACTATCTAAAATTCATCTAAATACCATTAAGAGACAATTATTTAAATGCCATTTACTAAGATATAATACACTAAAAAGGTTCAGTCAACATATACATGAAATTGGCACTGTATTATGAGGATAATCATAAACAATAGTAAATACACCTTACAAAGTTTAATTTCAATGTTTCATTTTTAATATATTCCATAGTAGACACAAACACACTGGTACTTATGGCAAGATGGTTAGGAGAAATCGCTTTCAGTGGCCTTTGGAATAATTTTCATCTAAAGGCAAAGAGGCAACGTCCACCAGACCACTCCATCAGGTGGCAATCAGTGGACAGCTTCACCTCTTCCACTTATAAAAGTCCCAAAGTAGCTCTTAGCTGTCCAAAGTCTCATATAGCTTGTGCTAATTAAATTTAAAAATGTATTTACTCCCTCAAGTTCAGTGTGGTCATTCTTTGTTAAATTCTGATTGATGTAATTTATTTAAGGTGCGATTTACTAATAATCTTACCTACAATAATGAATTGGGAAGAGGGCTTAGCCTAAAGTTACTCATATCAGCCAGAATGGAGGGTAAAAATATTCTGCCACTTGTCAGAAAAAAACAGGGAAAATGGTGTCTCAATTCAGAAATATGTAAAAATCACAAGATGAAAGCCATGGGGTTATTTTGATGGTCTATTCCTAGATTTTAACAAAAAAAGCAAATGTTTTATAGTCGATAATGATGAATTTACACAATAAAAAAATTGTCACTGAAATTTCTATGAGTACCATTTTATCACTGCTATTGAATATACATTCACTCCTGATACCACTGTGAACTCAGTACAAATGTAATGTAGTTTGAAAACACTTTGTACAAAATGACAATAAGTGAGATACTTACACTTCTATACTTCACAATGTATTCCAAAATAGGGGCCCCTCCATCATCCTGTTTGGTGATACTGAGTTTAAAACTCTTCCCACTGCTTGGCTGCCCATGTATGGATGGAGGACTTGGCTCACCTAAATATGCAAGACAACATTCTTGATATTTGCACACACCTCAGATACCTAGAGAAACTGCATTTTAATTAAAAAAAATGTCTATAATCAAAATATATGATATTCCTGGACTTAACATTTGCTACTTGCCCTTTATTGTGATATAACTTTGGATCCTCTTTCTATCCAAGAAACAGCAACATTCATAAATCTACAGGTATTATGTCCAAATTGTGAAAGCTCAGAACCAAATATATTGTTTACATTTATGTCAAAATGCTCTGAGAATAGTACTGCACAAGTGTGCAAACATGATTTCTCTTATGAACAGTGTATAATCCCACTTATTTTATTCATGCAAATTGTATTTGTAAATATTTTATAAGTAGTTATTAATATAAACATATGAAGGCATCAAAATATATAGTATATATACCTACGTGGAAAGGTAATGCCTTAACAATTAATTAACTGCTTTCATGAGCATTATTTTTTATGGTTACATATAATTTTAAATAAAGAATTTTTGTATTATCCAATCTATAGGCCTGTATTTCAATATGTTTTTTCTTATTCTAGAGTTATTAATATACTTGTTTATGATATCATTCCTCATATGGAGATGCTATCTAACACACACACTTGCAGTATTTTGAATATGAACAGGAACCCATGGAAGTGTAAGAGTTTTTTATGTGAAGAATGACATCGCTGCTTGGCAACTTGGAATCGGGATTATCTGCTGAGTGTGCACTTGTTTCTTCTGCCTCCGTTTCCTCCTATTCCTTATGGATGTGGGTATGAACATGAATGTGTAAATACTAAACAACTAGTAGAGGGCATGCTTCAGTTTGCCGGATTCCCGAAACCTGTCATATCTGCTTTACTGTGAGGAATGCCCAGACAGACAAACTAAGCAGAATGGAGTAAAGAGGATTGTATGCCTCCAAACTTGGGAAACAGGTTTTTTCCCCCCCAGCAGCTTCTTTATATCTAATATGGTGTGTATAACCTCAAGCAAGTGTGCAGTTTATCTGTGAGAAAGCAGGTCATTAAAGTAATATGACCATTGGGTGTGTTGGCACACAAATAAGTAAGAAAATAGCCTCCTATAGTACAACCATATAGAAACAAAGTGAATCGAGGAACTGTAGTAGTTTTTGTTCATGAAAGCTAATTAAATTAGCATGCAGATATCACGATATGACATGATCTACAACAACACAATTTTTTTGATAAATGAATAACATTTCTGTAAAAAATGAATGCAACAATTTTTAAAAAGATTTGTATAAGAGATTATGAGAAAATCTAAATACTGTAAAATCATGGTTCTACTCAGGTGATTTTGTATAATTTTTAATTGAGTTTTATAATTTAAAGTTTGTATAGTATGTTTATTTAATATTTTTATAATACTATTACTTTTAATAATAGCATTTTGAGATAATAATTATAAAGCAGAAATTGTATTGTGTTAACAAATATTTAGAAATATATAGTTTAAAAATGTATGCCAAATTTATGACTCCATTACAATTGCTACTTCCTTCGAACAAAAGCTACGTTCAAATCAAGTATAAACTGTATTAGAGAGAAATTAAAATAATAGTTTCTGCCCAGCCAGTGTGGCTCAGTGGTTGAACATAGATATGTGAACCAGGAGGTCATGGTTCAACTACAGGTCAGGACACATGTCCAGGTTGCTGGCTTGATCCCCAGTGTGGGACATGCAGGAGGCAGCCAATCAATGATTCTCTCTCATCATTTTTGTATTTCTCTCTCTCTTTCTTCCTCTCCCTTCCCCTGTAAAATCAATATAATATATTTTAAAAATAATGGTTTCTATTAGCAATTACAGCAAAATGTTTATACAAAAGTAATACTAATATAAATAATAATAAAAAGTAATAATAGTAATTATAAAATATTAAGTACTTTGTATATATTATCTCATTTAAACTTCAAAAATGTTGAGAAACCGTTTAAATACATATTTGTTATTTAAAAATAAAACAACAACAACAACGTCCTTACCCTCAACATGCTCACTGTCTAGGGAAGAGATTTGAAAGTTAACAAAAGTGCACAAAGAGATTAGAAATTTTGTCATTTACAAAGGAAAGGGGGACTAAGGAAAGAGTAGGAGAGAGATGTGTTATGGTTGAAACATTTATATAGGGGTTCTATGAATGAGTAAAAGTAAGTGTCTCTAAATAAAGAAGAAAATAAAGGTTGGAATGGTTAGCCAAGATCTTAGTAAGCTGTAAGTGATCAAGCTTTCATTGAATGCTGATGTGCAGTAACCCTGGACATTATCAAAGGAGAGAAATCAAGACACGATGCAATCTTTAGTTTAACCTACTGATGCATAAAGCATGGTGGCAGTTGAGAGAAGGGTGTGAGGATGGCAGGCAGGCAAAGGTTGGTGTGGGTGGGAAGTGGGAAGGTAAAGGGTGGTGTTGTTGAAGATTACAAGTAGAACAGAGACAGGTATCCTTAAATTTTTGTTCAGTTATTCTAGACTCTTTTTCATCTGGAGATAGTAATATGAATCAAGATGTATTTGCAGTCCTGCTGGTGAAAAAAAATGAGAAACTAAAAACAACACTGCCATTGGGAATGGAAAAAGGGAACACATCTAACCAATTTTAAGACAAACAGGAAACAATTGGTCACAAATTGGGATGACATACTTTATGTGGTGAAACTTGACTGTCTTAATATGCACATATAATAGGCTTATGCATAGATTTTATAACAACATTTATTTATTCACACTCAATTTTTAAACAACTTATTCAACAGAAAGGAAATGCAAGCCATTTTAAATTTCTCTTAACTTCATATAAACTTAGTTGACTTATAACACCCCAAAAAGAGTTTAGTAATGAGAACAAAGCTACAACAGTTATTCTTCTGAAGTCATCATTGTAATGGATTCATTTAATGGTTCATCTTTCTCACACTTAGGGCCTATATCTTTTCTGGGAAAAAGGCAATAGTCATGCTTCATCAAAAGAATAGAATACTGGGCATGTCACACACACTTTTCTCCTCCCTAACAGAGCATAGTCTGAGCACTACAATTTCATTAATCAGACTCTGAAGGAGTAGGACATCTTCTGATCTGGACAATTCCTGAGAGAATGTACTGTATATATTGCAGTACCTCTTTTCCCTTTGGCCTGCTCCAGAGCAAAGTTAATTTTATAAATCTGAGATGCTACCATATCATCCAACTATTTTAACAGAGACATCATTCACTTTCCCACGTGTTGAAAGGACTCCCTGCATTTTAAAATCCCAGCAACAGTGAGCAAAACAGAGAGGAGTACTTACGAACTGGTAATGTTTGGAAGATTTCTATTTTACTGTAGTCTCCTTGCCCTTTGCCATTCACAGCTGCAACCCTGATTTCATAAGTTGTATTTGGTTCCAGGTTGCTCAAAAGAACCATTGCTAGAAGAAAAAAAATAGATATGCATATGATTAATACATTTTCATAAGTCAACAAATCAACCGATTGCAAAGCTGAATACAAAATTTCACTGTAAATCTTTCCATGGAATACCTGAAAAAGATAGAAGTAGGTGTTAGGGGAGAATGATTTGTGAACAGTCCTCTTCTTCACCTCGATTTTAGCTTTCTAACTCAATGCAGTAAATTTCAAATAAGAAAATTAAGTTTCTTTTGCGATGCTTATACTAAAAAAGCAGAAAGTAAAATCCCCTCTTCCACCTTTTTAATATTCAACAAATAGAATGCTTTAAATAACCATCTTACTGTATGCATCCCAAATATTTTTGTCTACTCTAAATTGATTTTCTATAGAATGTAATGGCAAAATGGAATTCAGTAGACAGAATTCTGGCCCCACCTATATGGTGTTTCAATCATGCCCAGGAAGTGTTACAAGGTGGACTCAACAGCAAAAGAAAACCATTTATTTGATAACCTCAAATCAAATTATTTTTAATGCTAGTTTGTAGGTTATCATCTTTTGTGTTTTCTCTCTACACTGTACCAGACCTGGATTCAACATGACACAAAGAAGAAGAAACAATCTGACAAAGTGCAAGGATGTGAAGGTTATTAGAAACCTCTACTGGGTCATGTCAACCCCTTTAATTTGCTAGATAATTTGGTATATGATTGCAGATTTTAAAATATTACATATTTACAAATTCCTCTAGGAAGTTAACAAAACTCTACAGTTGCCTCTATTCTTAATGCTTTTGCTAAACAGAGCAAAAATTAACCAGTGGAAATGGTTGTACCTTGACAAACAAGAAAAAGAAAGTCATTCCAGGTTTACTTAATCACTCCAAGTCAAATAATCAATTCATAAAGAAGACATATACATCGGAAAATAATATATTATATTATTAACTATAGGTAACCAGGGTCATATTTGTAGGGCTATATTTTTACATGAACCATGACAGAATATTGTATACATTCAAAAAAATTCCAATAACTTATGAACATATTTCCAATAATTAATTACATTTCCATATACATTCACTAAATAATATTTTTCATTCTATTCTATAGGGACAAACATACTGAATTTGTTTTTGTTTTTAAATCCTTACCTGAGATTTTTCCATTGATTTTTAGAGAGAGTGGAAGAGAGAGGGAAAGACAGAGTAATATCAGATGAGCGAAACACATTGATTGGTTTCCTCCTGCATGCGCCCTGACCAGAGTCCAGGCCTGGGAGGAGCTGGGAGGAGCCTGCAACTGCCGTATGGGCCCTTGACTGGATTGAACCTGAGACCCTTTGGTCTGCAGGCCAACACTCTATCCACTGAGCCAAACTCGCTAGGACCTGAATTTGTTTTGATAGTTCCTTTTGTTCCATTCTTTTCCCCAGTATTCATTATCCTGACATATGTTTAGCTTTTTCCTTATAATTATTTATTATTCATTGACTGACTTATTAAAGTATAAAAAATCAAATTGGTAGATATACTTTATAGATGTTTCTTTGTCTAAAAGTCAGAATTTAATATATATGAACTTTATATATATATATGTAGGTATGTATGTATGTATATATATATATATGTATATATATATATGTGTGTGTGTGTGTGTGTGTGTGTGTGTGTGTGTGTGTGTGTGTGTATCCTACCTAATAAAAGAGTAATATGCAAATTGACCGCACCTTCGCTATGCCCAAGCCATGCCCACCAGCCAATCAGGGTGAGCATGCAAATTAACCCAACCGAGATGGTGGTTAATTTGCATATAAAGACAGCATAGAAAGAAGCCAAGCACTGCAGAAGGGACCAAGGCTGTGGAGAAGCAAGCAGGTGGGGCGGGGAAAAGGTAGGAAAGCAAGCGGGGCGGGGAGAAGGGAGGAAAGCAGGCAGGGCTGGGGGAGAAGGGAGGAAAGCAGGTGGGGCAATGGGATAAGGGAGGAAAGCAGGTGGGGCCTGGGGAGAGCGCAGCAGGAAGCCCTATAAGCCCTATTGCAGGAATGTTCCTGCAATGGGCTACTAGTATATATATATATATATATATATATATATATATATATATATATATATAAATGATATGTACATGTTGTATTTTATCATGTATACCAGATAAATAGTACTAATAAAAATACATGGTCCAGATATTAATCAGAGTTTATTTAATCTAGTACCTATGTTCTAAAATCTTCAGAAATAATTAACTACCAATTGACAAAATTTAGATTTGTATTTCTCAGTTTTTGTACCTTAGTGTAAAAACAAATGAACTTGCTTTTGAGAGTGCATTGCCTTATGAAAGCCTCAGATGAAAACACATAGTATCAGAGTTAAGGGAGAAAAACTGGAGAAGCACTAATTGGCAGGAAATCCAACTGATTAGAAGCTGTAAGGACAAATGGAAAAAACAAGGTTTGAATTCAACTACTTCTACACAAATGGGGACATTATCTGCTCATGGTGAGGTAATGCAGAATAATGCATTACTCATCTTTGACTTTACATTAACGGAAAAAAAATACTGTATGTTTACCTGCAAAAACTAGTCCTAGTGATATGTACTGATAAATGTTAACAGTTACACAGCTAATCTACAAAGAGAGTATGCTATATGAGAGATTGCTGTGGATGTTTGAACTGCTGCAGACAACTTTGTTATGTGATGTGCCTCTATATTTCTATGATGTGAAGATGCAGCTGCTACCATTATTTTAAGATGATGGACTTGATAATGCTTATAGTCAATTGTGTGTCTTGATACAATTAAGCAAGAAAAGCAATAGAATTTAAAGCAAATGATTTTAATTGTAAATAAAATTATTCATAAATCAGAACTGTGTAGATCACACTTTATCTTTTCAGATTCAAATGGGTAAACAATAGAACAATCAGAGTATTAGAACATATGAAATCAGGAGAAAGTGAGGTTATTATTTAGATTAAACTAGTAAAACAACAATACCACCCCCAAACACACACACACACACACACACACACACACACACTAAAACCACAACTCCGCATTTTACTAGAACTCTGAGTATTTCTACTAAAAGCTCTTTCTGGCTCAGACTGCCAGCAAGCCCCCTCCTCTAACATTTCACAGGGATCCTGGGGGGCTTTGAGTGCTCCCTACTTCTTGCCAAGGGAAAAGCAATTTCTTTATGGATAATCAGTTCAGAACTCATTTTCCCCGTGTTTCCTTATATTTGTCTGTTCTCAGTGTCAAGACTCACTCATTTACTGACTGAGTCTCACAGCAGAGTGGTTTGTGGAGGAGCGAACCAAAAAGAATCAACTGATGTCTGAACTGGTCTTACAGTGCTGGGCTACAACACTCAAACTAAAGTGAATGAGGGCAGGCTGAGAACCATCAAAATTATAGGGGAGTGGCACGAAAGTCAACGTACTGATGAAAGTTTTCCAACGTTTATACACAAGGAGTACGTTTGTTTTTTGGTACTAACTCTAAAGGTTTGGGTACAATAACCCTTATTGTGAGACTTACTAACATAGCATGAACATAAAGATTATTATGTGAAACAGAAAGAATTCTGTACATTGAGACCAACTTAAGAGTGGGGGAAGAAAAAAAGATTCAGGGGAGGTAAAGCCTAGATGGGTAATTTGACTTGCCTTTTTAACTGAGAGGATGTATACATTAAATCACCCATAATTTACTGGCTTATTACCAAGCAGAGGGTGTTTAAATACTCAAGGTATGGACTAAAAGCAAATCACCACTTGAAACACAAAGGCTGTGTTCCCTATAATAGTCGTACCTTAAATTATGAACTTAGTTAATAGAAGACTTTCTTTCCCACTTGTGCCCGTATAATAGAACGACAGAACCACCAACTGGGGTGTGGGATGGTTCATTCCCTATAATTTATTAGAAACTCAAACACTAGGTGAAAGTAGACCTAAATTATAAACTACTAAAAGTTGTCTAAGGACAAATGGCATAAATTAAGGGATTTTATAGTTATGTTCAGTTAGAAGGATTTGGAAATCACAATGTAACTCTTCTGAAAATAATAAATAATCATGATTTTTTTTCACATGGCAACAGGGATAGGTTCTATAAAAATATAATTTCCTCATGAATTTAAATATATTTAAATACAATTGAGTTTCATAACTGACTATAACCTGGCTTTTGTAACCTGGCTATAAATGAAAAAAATATATAGCAGATATTGAAATAGATTAAAATAATGACATTAGAATGGAAAATGACAGGAAGTTGTGACCATTAAACATTATTTTACAAGTGTGCAAATGATCATACCAGAGAGGAAAAAAATTGGAGTTGCATTTTCCCTTTAAGAATGGAATCAGACTTTATTAAAGGAAGCTGAACAAATAAGTTTTTGTTTGTTCAGACAATATGTTATAAATCCCTTTCCTTAGGTTGTCAAGAGAAGCAGAGGGTACAGAATATTTACGACCCGTGGAGTAAAATAAATTACATATTTGCAAACTAATTAAACTGAGCAAAATTCTATCGTGAGATTAAATTTAGTCATGCTTTCTTCTTCGCTCCCTTAAACCTTGTATCTCTCCATGGGGTTATCCCACCATTCAGTGTAAGCAGATAAGGACTCCCTGGATGCAGAATTGCTGTCTCACCCACATAAAAGTTGTTCAAGTTGTCAAGATATGTGAAACATGTTAGATAGCTATGAGAAATTACAAAGCTTAGCTAGAGCAGAACTAATCATTCAAAATTACACTTGCTGTTAATCTCCTAATAGATCTGAAAATACAGTGAAGTCCCTTAAATTTCTCACCAAAGACTAGCTTTTGTTTTCTAAACAAAACAAGCAAAAAAAAAAAAAAATTTTTTTTAATTTGAAAAAAAATATCTGGCTTGCTTTTACAGGAGTTTGTAACAAGTTTGAATAATAAGAAAAGTGTGTGTGTGTGTTTTACCTTTTTCAGTCATAATGTAGAACTTTAAATATTTTGACACCAGTTATTTTTTACAAACAGAAGAATAACTCCATGGATAATTCCTTTACTAATGCAAAGTGCCTTTCAGTTTTCTTGTTTATGTATGTGATCATCTCCAGCCAATTCTACTTTCATTAACTTTTGAAAATTTAAATTCCCAGTTTTGTACAAATTATATTATGTTTCAAGATTATATTAGTTGCAAAAGAAAATTATCTCACCTGTTTATAAGTGCCTTAGAGGTTTTCATGAACCATATATATAATTGTAGGATATATAATTTGAGATAAGTAACATTTATGAATAGGTTCTTTATAAAAATATTCATATGGTTATAGATTTTGATTAACAGTAGAAAAATTAATGAAATGCTTATGTGTGATTTGTGTGGGCTTTATTCTTAACACAATATATTGATGGCACTAGTTTAAGATCACAGCTCATTATTTCTGAACATTCATTAGTTTTCTCGTTATTATACTGTTTTTTATTCTTTTCCATAAGTATAAACTATACATAAATTTAACATAAAAAATCTAATAACTGAGTTTTAACTGACATGATATTTTTTACAGGAAGTACTTACCGTCCCTTAAAATTAAATGGCTTTCACTTGAAATACACTCCCTATACCATGACCTTGATTTAAAAATAGTAAAGTTCCATCAAAAATATTTGTTTCCTAAGCAATTCAATTATTTTTTCATTTAATGAGTCTTCACTTATGAGAAAACTCATAATAGTACTTCAAAATTCTCTTAGAGGTCATATATTTCTATAGTTATTCTAGACATTTCCATTAGCTCTAATCAAGAAGAATTTATAATCTATATTCTAGCAAAGATCATTTTTACACTTAATATTAAAGTATCCAGATGCCCAGAAGAATGTTTGAGCAGCAATATGGGCTCTATTTTTCTTAGGTTTCTGGGAACTGTGAATATTTTCATCCCCTTGTGAATTAAGTTCCTATGAACTCATGAAATATTCATGTTTCTTTTCTCACTATTCACAAAACATCTTTCCTATATAAATTAATTTCATTTCCTTATACCATTTATTTCTCTGCTTCAAAAATTATAGATACACAAAAAAGCTCATTAGTTTTATTGAAAAATTAAAAGAAATATTTGTACAGAAGCTTTCTTTATCATTGTAGCAGAGACCAGGCTGAGTGTAGAATTATGCATGCATTTGTGTCTTCATCTTGAGATAATGTGGGAAGCTACCAGCAGACAACTAATTTTACTTATGATTTATTTCAGTCAATTTTCTCTTAGCTTAGTTTCCTGTATACTTTGATCTACAGAGTTTAAATTCATTCAGATTTAAATTACACACAAATTTCGAATTTAGCTCTGTTTCTTTTTATGGGCACCATGAAAACAGTCCAAGACATTCTAGTTTTGAATTTTAGCATACAGAAGTTTTTCCACTTTATGCAAATTAGAACAAATTTCCTTTCACAGAAAATATGGAATTAGTGCAGATTACTTTTTCCCCTTCCTTTGATATTCATAAGAGTTTATTGCACTTGTGTTTAACACAGCCTGATTTTTACATCAATTTCTCTTTTACCATGTGAAATCTAGTGATTTAGAAATGATAGCAACTTTTCTACAGGCACATTTTTTCTTGAGACAGTGTAATCATAGAAAATTTTCCTTGTAGATATTTTTTTAAAAGGCTTTGGAGCTTATTAAGATTTAAAAATCTATCGTAGTTTAGAGCTAACTTTAAACAACGATGATTTTTCATTGGTTCTAAAAGTGAAATATACTAATATAATAGAGGGAAATCAACTTTCACCCAATTAACTGTAAATAGCATGGATTAAAAAAAAACACTGGAATCAAAACCTTAAAGTTTAATGTGAAATCAAGTTACAATAACCTTCAACTATTGGAAAACTACAGATTCTCCCACAAAACAACCATTAATAACATAAAAATCAACCATTTTTTTCATGATTTTAATATCTCCATAATGCAAATATCAAAAATTCCTCACACATTTAGAAAGGTAACAACTTAGGTAACATTATTATATAGCAAAACAACTTGGAAAAATATTTGTATGGGCTTACTCTAACTTTGGTTAAATTATAATTCTCATTCTTATTGTTTTTACTCTGTATTTTAAATGTACTAACAAAAGAAAAACTATTTCATACTCAACAATTACCATGTGAGAAATATTTATAGGCAATATCTTTAATAAAATGTTTCCACTAACATTTATTTACTTTATTTTTTAGTTTTATAATTCAAATGTAAGGAAGCTTAATCCTATATATTTTCATCATAAAAACTAATTTAGAAATTAACAAAAAGATATCTGCCTTATTATATAATTATATACTGTGTTTATAAACATAACACTGTACATATCCAGTGTATGCCTCAATTACTAATGAATAATCCAGGAGTATTGAATAAATTGAAATCTGTTGCATAATTAGTGGATTTTTGAATAATAAAAATATCAAATAGTAGGTTTCCAAAAAAAAGATATGATTAAATTATGTTATTGAATACCAATATATTTTTTATGCAATGTAAACATATTCACCAATAGGAAGAGATGCCATATTGAATAATTTCAATTGGCACCACTCACATCACAGTCTATTAAATATCTCTTCTTGTAGTTGTATACTATACAATATATGCAACCTAAGATTGTGTCCATATGCAATAGTCTTTGTTATTCTTGTTCTTATTGATAAAAATTGCCATGTTTTGAAGCTTAAATTTACATTTAAATTTTCCACTGAGTGTGCACATTAAATTAGTTTCTGAGATAAATGTGAGATTTTTCTCCCACAGGCCATACAACACACCAGAGAATATAGCTAATTATAAGTACTAACTAGAGGCCTGGTGCACAAAATTTGTGCACAGGAGGGGGGTCCCTCAGCCTGGCCGGCAACCTTTCCAATCTGGGACTGCTGGCTCCTAATCACTCCCACTTGCCTGCCTGCCTGATCGCCCCTAACCACCTCTGCCTGCCTGCCTGATGCCTCTAATTGCTCCCCTGCCTGCCTGATCCCACTAACTGCTCTCCCCTGCCGGCCTGATCGCCCTTAACTGCCTCTGCCTTGGCCCGCCACTGTGGCTTTGTCCAGAAGATGTCCAGTCTAATAAGCACATTACTCTTTTATTAGTATAGATCATTAGTAAGAAACATTGATATGCTCATTTTTCTAAAACTGTGATTGTCAATATTGTAATTATCAATATGTTAACAAATTAATTTAATTTAATATGGACTGTGCTTTAAAAAAATTAAAAGCCAAAATATAAACATATAATATTACTTTGAAAATAATAAATTGTCTGTAATCAAAGGAGAGATAAACTGATTAGTCCTGTAGAAGTCAAGAAAGTCTAAGGAATTTTAAGAATAAGAAAATGGGATTAAAAAACTGGATGATCATTACACATCTGAATAATTGTACTCTCATGTCCTCTTCTCACATTTAAGGGAGTATATATTCTTCTCTCTCATTGCTACACTAGATGGAGGTCTACTACCTAGGAAAGTTGGACTAAGGACTTTAGACATTGAAATTCTAACATGTGGAAGTATGGAGTGGATGTACTGGATGAAAGATGTGGGAATTATCTGACACCCTCTGACACAAGCTGCTTTTCCATAGAGCCCTGGTGGCTGGTGTGTTGATAGTAACTGAACAGCCTCAAAAAAGAACGCTGACATTTTCTGGATCTTTGCTATGGAGACATTAGAAGCCCACGTGATCACAGTGCTTGAAAAGGCCTGTCTTTCCAAGCAGAACCTACTGGTGCTTTCTTCTCACTTTGGAATACACACATCCAGATGTGGATCACCAAATAATTGCGGTAAGTTTCCTATGGGAATAATAAAAAATAAAACAAATAACAATGACAAAAAAAAAAGTCAGGGAACAAAAAAACTTTGAAAATAATAGATATCTTTACAATGATGCCAGATTTAAGAGGCCACACTGCATGCATGAAATAAGGAATGACAGAGAATTAAGGATTTAGAAATTTTAAAAATAATACATAAACTGAAAACTATAATAAAGTGTTGAAAGAAAAATTAAATTAGAACAAAAATAGAAGTAGAGACAATGAGAGAGAAAAGACCTAAAATTAATCCAAAAAAGCCAACATTTGATTAAGAAATTCTAAAACAAAACAAAGAGGAAAATTACAAAAAAATATTTGCCAAAATCATTTTACTACTAACAGGCATAAATAACCAGGTTTAAAAGTTAAATGGTTCTTCGATGCAAATAGTAGAAAAGAACCCTTCATAGGCCAGATACAACCCTGCTGCATTAAAAAAAAGTGTGGGGCTGAGGAGAGATGGGAGAGCATCATGAAAATCTCGAACACAGAAATAACTAGATTCTCCTAACTGAGGTATTGGTAGAAAATTCCATACATGCAATATTTTTTTTCCTTATTAGTGTGGAGCCCTCTGTCTAAATCTACATAAAGGATAGCAAGTTTGCAGTTTTGGAGTATTCAAGTGGGGAAGATTCTTCATTTCAAGAGGACTGCAGATGCCACTGAGGTTAGGGCAACATTTTAAGGATAAAGGAAGGCACCAGGAAGTAGCATCTCAGTGGTTGCACCAAAAAGTTGTTCAGCATTTGATCTACTAATCTTCACTCTCTTTCAAATTAAGCTTCTATTCCAAATTGGTTTGCTGACCCACCAGGCACAAGCATATATTTTATAAACCCAAATCTATACTTCAAAACACTCTTGGAAAAAATGCTTATTGAACGCCACTTCTCCACAAAACTGAAAATGGCTTTCTCTACCATAGAAATTGATCTTTCCGTCCGATTTTAATTAAAATCGAACTTTTACTAAAATGGGAACCTAGATTAAAAGTTTGAAATTATATATAATAATAAAGCATGTACATAACCTTAATTATAGTGTTTATAAACTAAATATAATAATGTTAAAATTACCATCTATAGATTAAATTATACGTAGTGTTATAGCCAACAAAGCACCACTGAGTTTAGTGGAGCTATGCAATGAAAGGACTGAAAAAAAAAATCCAACTGTATAGCTATTTTCAAATTATACTCAGCTATTACATTCTTCAATAAGTGACAATCCTAAGAATTTAAAAAGTAAAAGTTACAAATGAAAGTTCCATTTAGAAAAATGCTATTCTTTTCAAAGAAAAATTGTCTTCTTTATTTTCAGAAACAAAGTTTAACTCCACTATACCCACACATCCAAATAAAGCAGAACACCTAGTAATTCTGGTTGAGATTCAAAGGACTGCTTTCGATGTGTGAGTCTAACTGGCTAAACCTTTCACAAATCAAAAGAAATAGATTAAGCTGTTTAGGAGGAATGTTTTCATGCTCTGTTAAAAAGAACTTGATATTTTAAAATATTAACTTTTGTTCATTTTTACTTTGAAAGCTGAAAAATTAGTAGTTGTTTTACAAGATTATTATTTTCCCTTCATTTGTGCCCAATGAGGTGTCTAGAACATGCTTACAAAGTATTGAATGATATGGCAATGAATGTGTCATGTAAACCTCCCAACCAAAACGTCTTGCTACACCTGCAATACATGTTTTTTGACTCAAAATTATACAGCAGAATGACTCACATTCTATATTTGAGTAGTATAAGTTGTTAATACCTTATTTGTTCACAACTCTACAGATTTTGAAAATTAGTTTGTGTCACATCAGTTGTTGGGAGAATCAGGAAAGCTTCAGCTAAAAGTTAAAGAAGAATATAATAATATGTCCAGGTCTCAATTGCACCCTAAACCTAGGACCAGGTGCAGAGTGAGCAGGTGAAATTCAGAAGAAATTAATTAATGGGTTATTTAGAATCAGAATCCACTAACAGGAAATTTTTATGCTAACATTTTCTTGCTAAATGGCATTGCAATCAGGCATGAGCTAATATTTATTTCTAGGTGGTGATATCAGCAAGTAGAAGTCGTTACATGAAGAGTATATAACAAATTAGAGAAATAAGGACAACTAACTAACATTAACTAAACTTATGTAAATTAGAATAAATAAATGAAGCCACTTTAAAGGCAAAAAAGAGTCTATCACCACATGCACCTATCTTTTCAGAAATTAAACCTAAATCTTCTAACAAATGCCTTAAATCAATGTGTATAATTATGTTTGAAAAAATCTCTTAAACTTTAGGGTGAATGAACAGCACAACTATAACCCACCAGCAAAAAAGAAGCATTTCTTCACTACTCAAAAATGTATATGTGCTTTAAAATATGTCTTCAGATTTCTTCTCTGGGGGAAAATGATGCGAGAAATCTGAGACTGGGACCCTGGTAAGGAGCTAGAACCTGGAAGTTCTTGGAGAGAAGTAAAATTATGAGCTATAAACATGAGAGAGAGAGAGAGAGAGAGAGAGAGAGAGAGAGAGAGAGAGAGAGAGAGATGCTGGCAACTAAAACTTTGTCCTTTGTCTGGCTTGCAGTCCACCTGCATCTCCAGGGACAAGTACTTAGCTATCTGTCCCCAGAAAGTACAGGTGAAAACACAGGACACCCCAAAAGAGCTACACAGCACCATTTAAGAGGTATTTGATTCCATTCCATGGAATTTGAAACATGGGGTAAATAATGATTGATTGGTAATATTTCTGACATTTCTATCTAAAATCTCTATTCACTCTTAGTAAAAGCTAAACAAGCAGGTGCCCACACCGATGAGACTAGAATGACTTTATCTGTTCTGTCTGCATTGACTACTAGAATGATTCTGCACAGGAACGCGCATGCCATTTACAGAATCCTTATACCATACATGCAAGGCTTAAGGCGGGGTCAGTAGAGGAAGACAGGATTCCTGGAGCAATCATTTCCTTACTGTTTTATGCTAGACTTTTGGACCACTCAATGTAGTTCTATGACCCAAACAACCAAGTCCAAATCTCATAATTCATTATTATTTTCTACGTAAGTTCCTTCTTAGAGTAGAAAAAAAAATCACATTTTCACAACATGATGAAATTCTACCTAAGTAAAAAGTAGAGTTATAAACTGTTTTAACTTCTCTGAGTTAGCTAATTCTATACTCAAAATAGAATTAGCTAACTCAGAGATTGATTGAGTCATGATTGGTGGCAAAATTTGAATTTTCAAAATGTAATTTTGAAATAAAGTTTATTAGGCAGAATAATTTTTATAGATGATTTCATGAGTATATATGTAAGACATTTTACACTATGAGTTTCACACCTACTAATGGAAGAAATATTAATAAGTGAAAAAACACACATTTCAGATTATTCAGTCATCAAATTTCATGTCAGCAATTGTTTTTCCACCACCAAAAATTTTAAATTCTAACTTCCCTCCCTCCCTAGATTTGAACTTTGGTGATTTTTTGCTACTCATCCATCCTTACTAAGGATAGAAAATTTCCCACTATTTTTTAAAGTTATTTTCAAAAAGAGAATGTAAAATGGGTGGTGGACATGTTTTCTCAACCCTACCATATTAAAAGAAAAAAAAGTACATTTTGAAGGAAAATAAAAAGCTAAGAACACAGTAATACTTAAGATCAGCTTGAATTAATTCACATACTTTAAAATCACTGACTCACTTTGAACTCCATGGGAGCGTACTATTTTCCAGGTTTCTGATGCCACTTCTTTGACATCCACTTGATAGTGATGGATAGGCACACCTCCATGGGAATCTGGCTTGTTGAAAGAAATTTTGGCTGTGGTCTGTGACAGCTCTATAATCTTCACCCCATAGGGACTGGATGGTACATCTATGAAGGAATAATCACAAAGAAAATATAACCTAATGTAGATGGGCATTGTACAGATGATCTGTTGTGGAATTGTGCACCTGAAACCTGTAAAATTTTGTTAACCAGCATCACCCCAATAAATTCAACAAAGCTGCTAAAGAAAAAAATATGTATATATTTGTGAATATTTTAAAGTGAATTAATGAATTCATAAAATGGGATTGAGAGACATGTGAAACAACTTTCTAAAAAAAAGACCTATGTTATTCTGAGAATTAGAAATAAAGGAATGTTGCTGCCTATAAACTTAATAATTTGAATTACAAAGCTTGCATAAACTGCTGAATAATCTGTCTAAATTGCAAGAACGTATACCCTAATCAATCTTTACTAACTGAGCAAGCAAACTATAAAACATTCAATATCACATTTCATTTATTGAGGAAATAATTTTACTTCTTACTTTTCTCTATAATACAAGCATTTTTTGGCATTTGAAGAAAACAAGTTTGTGAGAAAAAGGATGGAGAGGGAATGCAGGTATAAATAAAACATAACAAGAAATTATTTTTGAAAAATTAGTATAATCTCTTGTGAAAATATAAGCTTTGTGTGTTTTTTCATTAAAATTGTATTAATAATTTTGGGGCAATAGTTATGTTTAGAGAAAATGCCATTATGAACTAAATAAAACTATAAACTATCTGATTTAATTTCATTTAGGTATTTAATTAAAATAAATTGTTAGTTGAGATATTTAAGTTTTAATTCATGTATTTAAAAAGTAACAATAGCCCAGCCAGTGTGGGGAGTGCAGGAGGCAGCCGATCAATGATTCTCTCTCATCATTGATGTTTCTATCTCTCTCTCCCTTTCTTTTCCTCTTTTAAATCAATAAAAATATATTAAATAACTATAAATCATTCTTATGTATGTTTTTGTTATCAGTATATTATATCATTTTCAAACACAATAAGGTATCCTGAGTGGAACTTTACTTTTTTTTCCAATATACATAACTTTATAAAATGCTATCTGTAAGGTGAAACAAGCGAAAGGAGAAAATAACAAATAAAATGTCTCAATAAGGAAATTTATGACACCTCTACTCCAGAAACCTGAAGAATTAGAGGCACATTAAACATTAAACATATCTCTTTCTGCCTCTCAATCTCTATCTTTCTTTTCAATATAACATCAAAATAATCATAAAGTTTGTTAATCTACACTAATAAAAGAGAAAGATGCAAATTGACCATACCTTTGCGACACCCACCAGCCAATCAGTAGTGAGTATACAAATTAACCCAACAAAGATGGCGGGTTAATTTGCATATGCAGGCGCTTAGTGGCCAGGGGCAGGATGCAGGCATTCCTCACTGCCCCAGATGCTCTGGGCCTCTGGGCAGTGTGGGAAGGTGGAAAGGCGGCTCCAGGGTGGAGCAAAGGCGGTGCCGGCAGCCAGGGGAAGGAAGGCCCATTCTTGCACGAATCTTCGTGCATTGGGCCTCTAGTTTACATAGAAATCAAGAGAAGGCTGAGACTCAGAGTGCACAAAGGAAGAATTAAGACAGACAACCAGAGCAAAGAAGGGTGGTTAGGGACCAAGATTAAGATCATTCACACTCTCATATTCCCAGTCACTATATATGGATGCAAGAAATGGACGGTGAAGATAGGGAAAAGATTGATTCATTTGAAATATGATGCTGGAGAATAGCTCTATAGTACCCTGGACTGCCAAATGATAAGCAAGTGGGTACTAAAGCAAATTAAGCCTGAAACATTTTTGGAGGCAAAAGATGACAAAATTGAAGTTATCCTTCTTTGGGCACATTATGAGAAGGCAGGGTTCTTTGCAAAAGACAATAATGCTGTGAAAGATAGAAGGCAGCAGAAAAAGAGACAGACCCAATATGAGATGGATTGACTCCATGAAACAAACCATAGGCATGTGTTACAAGAGCTGAGCAGGGCTGAGGAGAAGAGGACATTGTTGACATCACTCATTGGTAGGGTCAGCCGGAATCAGAGCTGATTCAATGGCACATATGTTATCTACACTAATAAAATAGAAATATTCATATTGACCATCACTTCACGACACCCACCAGCCAATCAGGAGTGAGTATGCAAATCAACCTCATTGCCACCATGGAGATTGATAGCAGGGAGGAGGCAGCTCCTAGCACAGCTGCTTGGCAGTCGCCGAGGTGTGGAGCAGGCAGGCCCCACAGAGAGCAGAGAACCATGAGGAGCGGGCTTAAGCAGTCAGTAGGACATCCCCTGAGGGCTCCTGGATTGGAAAGGGTGCAGGTCAGGCTGAGGGACACCCTCCCTTGTGCATGAATTTCATGTACTGGGCCTCTAGTATAAATGTAAAAATAAATTTTCTATTTTATCTCTAGAATTAACTTTATAAAACTAAAAGAAATAAAATGATTGAAAGTAATACAGTAAATTTCCATCCAGGTATAATCAAACAATCATATAAAAATTTAATGGCTATCAACAACCAAATGTGCTGTACTTGCTGGAGTTAAAAGAGAACATTGTAGATCATATAAAATATGCCTTATAAATGGTACTGGGTAAGATCTTGGAGAGCAGGTTCATGACATTTTGGGCATGAATGTTGTAAAGAAATGCAATAGTGTACATTCAGCTCTAATTACTAACAGTAAATTCTATGAAGTGCATTATTTTAGAACACTGAGGTTTGGAAATAAATGTGTAGAATAGTGATGCATCCTAAAGTCATCTTGCTATTAAAATCTTATTTGGAAATAAAAATTTTAATTATTGAAATACTTTATGTATGCTGTAATACATAAATATCATGATTATCATGTTTCTTTATTCCTTAAGTTATAACTGTAGATTATTTTCATCAGTAAGTTTGATCTAAAGTTTGCAGAAGAGGCAAAAAAAATCACACACACACACATACACAGATTGTGTGTGTGTGTCTGTGTGTGTGTGTGCTGAGTGACTCTCTAATGTCAATTAGGTATAAGTCAGGAGTGGGGAACGTCTGATCCATGGGCCATATAAGGCCCACGGAATCATTTGGTTTGGCCCTGCCAAGGCATTAGGGTGAGTTAATTAAATGTTTGACCAAATATCGCAGGCTAATTTTTAGGTTGATAATTTTGTATAGCCCACAAATTACGTTATAAAAGTCCAAATGGCCCTTGGCAGAAAAAAAACGTTCCTCAACCCTGCTCTAAGTGGATATCACAGTAATGATGATCTTCAGTGTGATGATAAATTTCAAAAGGAAAGGTGCTAAGTAATGGGAGAGAAAAAGAAGGTACGAAGGTACGATTCCTCTTGAGCTCCCACCTTTTTAAAATATATATTTTTATTGATTTCAGAGAGGAAGGAACAGGGAAAGGTAAAAGCATCAATGATGAGAGAGAATCATTGATCAGGTGCCTCCTGCATGATTCACCCCCCACCCCCCCACCCCCCCACCCCCCCACCCCCCTCAGGGATCGAGCTTGCAACTCAGGGAAGTGCCCCAACTGGGAATCAAAATGGAAACTCCTGGTTCATAGGCCGATGCTCCACCACAGCCTATCCAGGCCGGGGTGAGCTCCCACCTTTGACCATAGGGCATGTACATGGTCCTTGGTTCTTACACTGTAAACAGAAGTAGATACTATTTGCTAAGCTGTGTACCTCAACATGGTACACCTCCACAGAAATAGGAGCCTCTTTATTCGTAGCACAATGGTGCTATCACCAAACTTGGGCCAGTGGGTATCTTTCCCTAGTCAGACAGTCTATTTTCACAGCTGCTGACTGTTACCTGATTTTCATTTAGATTTAGTTTGTGTTGGCCTCTTCTTTCTATTGCCTGACTAAAAGAAGAAGTATGCTCATGATTTGCAGCTCTAGTATTGTTCCTAAACATTTTTTTACATTCTAATTTGATGACTACTGAGTTATTACATATTTATAAATGCACACATACATATGTACATGTTACACTGAGAAAAGTGACTAGAATATACCAAGTCCTCAGGAAATATATGATGAATTAAATATATATATTTCAGAAATTAAAAACAAAGATACAGAACAAGTACAAGTGAATAGTGTCTGATAAGCCTAGAACTAACATCTCGACATCTTCTCCCCACTTTCTCAGTTGTTTTATAATCATATTCTCCTTCATTCAATCTGTCATGTACATGACTATTAATTAATCTCACAGTTATTTTCATCTTTCCTGTATCACAATTCTTGTATCCATCTCTTCCTTCCTGTCTCCGCTATTAATTCCCAAGCCCAGGGCCTATCTGCCTCTGCCGGTAATGCCATCTGTGGCTGGCAGCTTCCTTTTCTATTGGACATAGCACCAAATTTCAACCCAGATGGTGTGTCAATGCAAAATCAACCTTTCTAGAGCACCACTCTAATCATGCTCCCTCCCTGAGCTGGGGATTCAGGGGCTTCCTTTTCTTTACAATGGCAAACTTATACTTTTTACTTTGGCTTTCAAGATCCTGAATTATCTAACCTCATTGGATATAAGCAAACAGATCATACTGTAAAAGACTATCAAACATAGTCCAATGCTGCAAATGGGGCTTGTGGTTATTAAATTTCAAACACAATGCTCCCATCATTACTAGCAATATTTTTTCTAAGCTAATTCTTAACACTCCCCCAAAGCAATAATTAATGAATGCCACCACCCATCACTGAATAAATAAATAGAAAATTTGTGAAAATTTTCTTTAAAATCAATAAAATGTGCATTTCTTTATTTACTTTTTTTTTTTCACCTCTACTACTGTAGGATGAAGAGCCTGGCTATGTATCATCAGAATTTACGAATCCAAGTCTAGCCTTGCTCATTTTGTCAACTGAAACCTTGGACGAATCCCTTCATCTTTCAACCAAATTGTACCCTACCACTGGATGAACCTATATTGGAAGTCTGCCCTCCTCTTTCCCATGTTAAACCCACTATATCTAAAGGGCTTTTTTTTTTTTAATTTCAGAGAGAGGGGAGAGAGATAGAAATATCCATGATGAAAGAGAATAATCAATCCACTGCCTGATGCACGTCCTCTACTGGGGATGGAGCCTGCAACCGGGGCATGTGCCCTCCTGGTTCATGGGTCCATACTTAACCACTGAAGCATACCAGCCATGCTAAAGGGCATTACTTTTCCTTGTCTCTTCTCCATAACATGGCATCATCAGGTAGTTCTTTTTTTCCCCCCCTGTTCTTCTCTGTTGGATTTTTATTCTTTCTTCTCTGTTTCATTATCATGAACTGTAATGATTTTTGTGAAATGGCAAACTTTCTTCAGTTTTACTATCTTCTCAGGCAAAAAAAACTCTTCTTTTGTTTCCCTGTCACACTATTTGAATACGTTGTTCCTAATTTCTGCCCTGACATCTTTACTTCTTCTGGGAAATTGGTTTCCTGAAATGCTGGAAAGCTAGCAAGTAAGGCAAGGTTCAGAGTTGCTGACCAGCTCTTTCCCCACTGATGAGGACGTGATATTGCCAACCTTAGACCAATGGGAAGAGTTCGATATTCGTAAACCTATCTTTAAGTGGAAGTACCAAAATGACTATTCTTTTAGAATGTTGTCTTAAACTTTATCCTAGACTTTTTCTATTGACACTTCACATTCATTTCTATCATTTAAGCTACTCCCCTTTATCACAAGGAGTAAAAGGCTAAAATCTTCATTTTTCAGACTCACCTGCTATGGTTAGTGCCATGGGATGAGATACTCATGGAAGGATGAGAATGCTGAAGGTATGTGAATGCCTTTCCCACTTTGCACGAGGACAAAGCCTGTAGATGTGAATGACAGCAGCAGCCAGACTCCCTACTCCGCAGTCTAGTCACACAGTTCCTGCAGCAAGGTGGCTGAGATGTCCTTAGAGGGGTAGCTTGGCAGCAGGACTTCCTGACTGCTGGTTAGCAGTTTTAGTTTTGACCTTGGACTTCACTTGTGGTAGTTTGTGACCTTAAAGCCAGAAGACTAGTGGCTATCTCTTGCCTGCCCTTTCCTCTGACTGTCCAATGCTTTTGTAACCACCCAACTCTCTACATTAAATATTTTTCTGCTTACTTTCTTAATATATCTCTGCCTAGTAAACATATTAATGGAATTATCACATAAAGGATTCAACTTCCTAGATTTAGTAAGACCCTACTCTACAAAGTGTCTATTAACTGCATGTGCCTTATAGACTGTGCTGAGATGGGTTGCATCTACATTTGCTCTGAGTGGCCACCTTATTTCCAATAAAATTATATATATATATAATTTCCTGAGTCAATTGTCACCTTAGTCTAACATTATAGCCAATCTGTAACACATCTGAAAACCTGTAAATTCATCCTTATTTCACTACCCTTCTAGTTTTCTCCAATTCCCAAATCCAAATCATTTTCTATTGATCTATTCTCAGCACTTGATCACATGTTTAAATTGCCTCCTCACAAGTAGTTATACTGACTCTCTGAATAAGTGCTTTTAATTGTATTTGTTCATATATTTTTATGTATTGATTAAACTAAAGTACTCAATAAACCTGTCTTGATTATATCATTTTTACCTCTAATATTGTCCATTAAAATACAAATTTCCTCTTGAGGTATCAATGAAAATTATTTCCTCATACAAACCCAAGTCTTAACCGTTCTCAGAAGTCATGGATTTCAATAGACCATTATTAACTGGGCATATTAAATATGACTCATAAGCAATTCAAGTAAAACACACTAATTATACATTCAATAATGCATCCAAATCTGAGCCCGGCAACATTTTATGTTGTAGGATAAGCATAAGACAACAATCACTCCTCCTATGGAAATCATATTCTAATTACATAAAAGTAAATATAATATATGAATCAGTTAATTAAGTACCGGTCAAAAATTAATCAAGGAAGAGAAATTATTTTAAGTGTAAATAAAAAGGACAGTTGAGTGTTGTAGTTTTTAATATGATGGACAAAAATATCTCTGCTAAAAAGAGCAATATTTGACCAAGTACATGGATGAAAAAGGTGAAGGGATTGAGAAGTACAAATTGGTAGTTACTAAATAGTCATGGGGATGTAAAGCTCAACATAGAGAGTACAGTTAATAATCTTACCTAATAATAGACAAACATGTAAATTGACTGTACCTCCACTATACCCACCAGCCAATCAGAGTGAGTATGGCAGTTAATTTGCATACACAGGCACCAAGCGACTGGGGGCGGGTGGGACGCTTGCGTCATCGCCATGGCAACGACGCAGGTGTTCCACCTCACCCCCAGTCTCTCAGGTCCTCTGGGCAGTGTGGGAAGGCAGGGTCGGAGTGGAAAGAGGTGGCTCCAGGGCTGGAGTGGAAAGAGGCGGCACCGGGGCTGGGCCGGAGTGGGAAGGCGGTGCTGGCAGCCCATTCTAGCACAAATCTTCGTGCATCTGGCTTTTAATATTGTAATAAGTATGTATGAAAATATTGGGGGACAGTTTATAAAGTATAGGTTTGTCTAGCCACTATACTGCACACCTGAAATGAATACAAAATAATATTGACTTCAAACTGTAATTTAAAAATAAAATTAAAAACTAATTGTTTGGGGTATAAATAAATATTGATATAAAAAAGAAAATATTAGGGGGAGAAAAAAGTTCATAGGAAGATGCGATATGCTTAGAGTGTTTAAAGGAGAATGTCAGTCTGGGGAGAGAGCTCCTTTCTGAAACAGCAAAGATTATTTTAGGATATTTTATTTATTTATTTTTATTATTATTTTTTATTTTAGTTTATTTATTTTATTTATTTTTTTATTATGGTATCACATAATTGTCCTCATCCCCCATTCCCACCCCAAACCCCTCCCCATTATGCCCCCACCCCCCTGTTGTCCGTGACCCCTGGTTAGGCTTATATGCATGCATACAAGTCCTTTGGTTGATCTCTCCCCCTTTCCCCCACCCTCCTCTACCTTCCCTCTGAGGTTTAAGAGTCTGATCGATGCTTCCCTGTCTCCAGGTCTGTTTTTGTTCATCCGTTTATGTTGCTCATTATTTCCCCTAGATGAGTGAGATCATGCGATACAAAATTTTTTTTAGGATATTTTAGTTTACATTTATATATTTTAGGCTATGTGGAAAAACATAAACATTGGCTATGTTGAAATCAGTCTCTAAAATGCTACCAAAGCCCAGCTCGCATGGCTCAGTTGTTGAGCATCAACCTATGAACCAGGAGGTCACAGTTTGATTCCCAGTCAGGGCACATGCCCAGGTTGCAGGCTCTATCCCCAGTGTGGGGCATGCAGGAAGCAGCCAATCAATGACTCTCTCTCATCATTTATGTTTCTATCTTTCCCTCTCCTTCCTCTCTGAAATAAATAATCATCAGAGAGAGGCAAATCAAAATGACAATGAGTTACCATCTAACACCTGTCAGAATGGCTATCATCAAGAAATCAACAAATGACAAGTGCTGACAAGGATGCAGAGAAAAAGGAACCCTTGTGCACTGCTGGTGGGAATGCAGAATGGTGCAGCCACTGTGGAGAACAGTATGGAGTTTCCTCAAAAAATCAAAAATGGAACTCCCATTTGACCCAGTGATCCCAATTCTAGGAATATATCCCAAGAAAACAGAAACACCAATCAGAAAGGATATATGCACCCCTATGGGCACAATTTACAATAGCTAAGACTTAGAAACAGCCTAAGTGCCCATCAGCAGATGAGTGAATTAAAAAACTGTGGTACATCTACACAATGGAATACTAAGCTGCTATAAAAAGGGAGGAATTCTTACCATTTGCAACAGCATGGATGGACCTGGAGAGCATTATGCTAAGCTAAATAAGTCAGTCAGAGAAAGATAAATATCACATGATCTCACTCATTTGTGGAATATAATGAACAACATAAACAGATGAACAAAAACAGATCCAGAGACAGAGAAGCATCTATCAGACCGTCAAACCTCAGAGGGAAGGTAGGGGAGGGTGGGGGTAAAGGGGAGAGATCAACCAAAGGACTTGTATGCATGCATATAAGCATAACCAATGGATGCAGACACCAGGGGGGTGGGGGCATCAGAGAGGTGGGTTTGGGGGAAGGACACATATGTAATACCTTAATCAATAAAGAAAAAAACTGTAAACTATAAAAAAGTAAAGTTAAAAATAACATTACCAAAAGTGTTCATGATAAATGGATCATGTTGCTTTATGATAAAAACTCCAAACTCCCCTTGCTGTTTACTTGATATAAAATAATGATGAATGGTTTTAAGATCTATAATTTGATCTTTCACTACCTTTCTATTCATGTCACTATTACTAATCCCTTCCCACAATATCACTCTCGAGTTCTCTATTAAGTGCCTCAATTCTTTACCACCCACCTCTTTCACAGCATGGCACGTTTGTACAGTCACATTGATTTCTTTTTCCATCTTCCCTTTTCTTCTTCACTAAACCTGTTTCTATTCATTCTTTCAGATTCAACTCAAAAGTTGATACCTTTCATGAGGGGAACACTATGATTGTCTAGCCACTGAGCTATATACTTGAAACAAATACAGATTAAAATTGAAAGAAAAAAAAAGTTCATAGTAATTTGGAGCTTTTCCCAAGAAATCCAACCAGAATTCCATTTTGTGTCCCCAGGAATAAGATTCAGACTTCTATTGCAACCCTTTTTTATACTCTTATTTGTAAAGACCAGGTGCCATATATTATTTATCTTCATACTTCTAAGATCTAGAACAGTGCCTGGCATCTTCTAGAAACTCACTCTATATATGTAGAGTGAGTGAATTAACATATAATTAGGAATTGATGAAAGTATGGATTCCCTAAAAATAATGTCTCGCTATCTTAGTTTCCTTTTTTTTTTTTCCCCCAGAGGAGCATGGGAATTAGGATATTAAGGGGATGACACAAATAGATTCTGAAGACACAAAAGTTTGTCATGTATTTTCTGAACACAGAAAAAGACACACTAGTAGACTTTTCCAAGGTAAATAATAAAGCCGGTTATGTAAAAGAAAACTGGTTTCATATTCAGTTGAATAAAGTGTTTCCAAATGAATTAAGTTTAACCTGCTTCCAAATTTTATGGAACAAGTGTCTGGATAAAATGCAGTCTAGGGACAAGGACAAATAGATGGACTATAATTCCATATCTACAGAATTCCGTTCAATTGACCCAGCTTAACCTCTAAGCAGGTCTCCATTCTCGAAATGACGTGTCTAGGCTTATACATGACTTAGGTGAAAATACAGATGAATGCTTCATGATATTTGTGAGTTAAATTAATCTTGGAAAGAGCGCTAAATCATTGGATTTGACAAGGTCTTATAGGTTAAAAAGATCAGCCCAAACTGACTAGATGAGATTAAACGGGCTAAGTATAAAGTCCTGAACTGAGGTTTTTAAAAAATCAATTGCAAAGCATAGCACATGAGACTTCACTGAAGAGCAGTTTTTGTGGAAAAGGTGTAGGACAAAACACAAGAAGGAAAATAAAAGTGATGAAATGAAATGGAATTTTGTATATATAACAGGTATATAGTGTTCAGAATAAGTGAGGCCATTATAGCGTTATCCAATTTCATTATGCATTGGTCTACAATGTCTAGGTCTATGCATTATATTTAAAGATACATCAACAAACTGACTTCTACCCCCAAAGAAGAGTGACCAAAGTGAACTATAATTTGGCTAGCTGACATCCGTTGAGTACATGCCACGTGCTGGTGCTTTGAATGCATTTTCTCACTTAGTCCTCACAACAGTCTTATCAGGTAGATCTTGGAATGGCTAGTGGGGCACTAACACCCCCTTCAGACAGGACCTCTCTCCCCAGCGCTAGATGTGCTGCCTGTTGCTAGCCTACAGCCCAGTCCCTGCCCTAAAACTGCACAGGAAAAGGTGACTTTATCAGAAAAACTGTCAATTAAAGAAGGTAAGATCATTGTATTAAGGTTTCATACGAAAAGCTTACAGTGAAAAGGTGAATATAACTATCATGAAATAAATTAAGAAAGTTAAGAAAATAATGAATTAAATTATTTGATGAAGTTTAGAAGTTAGAGTCAAAGTCCTTTAAGAAAAAACTTCTTACAAATGTACATATAAATAAATATACAGAGTGCTTTGTCAGATCCTGATCTATTGGAAGGAGAAAACTTTAAGGAAGGAACCAATTAATCATATGGTTGCAGTTCAATTTACCTTTATGTGTTCTACATTTTTAATTTGCTTAAAGATATATACTTAAATAAAAAAGAATGCATGTTTCCTACCTAGAAATTAAAATTATCACCTAGAAGTTGCATCTGCCTTTGCTCTCTCTATATCTAACTATACTTGTACTTCACATTTTTGTGAAAAGTTAATATTAAAAATGGTTATCAAATACATATGGGAAATATCTTATTTCCCTTTAATTAATATAAAAAACAATTTTGATCCAACACATTTCATTTTTCTAGAATTTGCTTGAATAATGGTTTATTTATATGCTTAAATGCAGTCTTCATCCCATATTTTCCATTGAGATTAATTTTCTAATGACTTCATGGTAGACAACAAATATTAGTGCATTTATTCTTTCCTTCATCCCATCCTCCCTCTTTTCTTCTGTCTTAACTCACTCTCATCTTAATTTTTTTCCTTCTGGCTTTTCTTTCCTAAAACCTTTTCACACAATCTCTTCTCTTCCTTCTTCCCCATTGTAGTAAACGTTAAATTGGACAATTGCAGGTTTTCTAATTACATAATAATTTGAGTATTATGAGCTTTAATTTCTCTTTTGTCCATTACTACTAATGATATTACTTTTGTGAATGTATTTTCATAGCAATAAAAATATCTTTTATAATTTAATATGCAATTATAGTGATGTATAAAAACTCTACTTAAAAAGGTTTTAAAATATTTTATGAAAGCTATTTATTACATTAAAACATAATATTTTAGTAATTTTCTAATATTTGTCTGCCTAGTCTTAGAATACAATGAATCACATTTTTGTATCATTTGAGCTACAAAAAGTAGAAAATATGTATATTTCCAAATTTCTAATCAGACTTGTAAAACATAACAGCAAATTATATAAATATATATGTGTGTGTTTGTCTATTTATATTACATACACAATATAAATAACTGAAAACATAGCTAGATTTCTAATTAAAATAAGTTTTACTCTATGTTATTACTTCTATATATTTAAGTTTTAGGGGAAGAACTAGAATCCTACATAATAAAAAGGTAATATGTAAATTACCATCACTCTGCTTTGCCCACGATTGCGCCAGCGGGAGGCGCAGGGGGCGGGACTCGGGGTGGCCGGGGTGGTGATTGGGCCGGCAGGACGCTGAGCTCGCGTCAAGGCCACGCAAGCTCAGTGCCTGCGCCATGGCTGTGCTGCAGCACAGAAGGGGCCTCCTGGGCAGCAAGCTGGGCGTTGGAGGCCCCGGCTGATGAGGCAGCGAGGGCGGGCGGGCGGCGCGGCTCCCGGAGGAGGAGTCTGTCGGCAGTTGGGCCACAGGAGCAAGCGGTGGTGTCCACAGAGGACACGGGTTTCCGCGCAGCCCTGGCAGGCCGAGGGAGGGCTCATGAGGGAGCCGGAAGTCAGAGGAGTCAGCGGCAGCCCCAGCCTTCCTGGGCGGGAGGCAAAGGCAAGACCCCGGACTGGGCTCCAGCAGGTGGAGGACCACACCCCTGCCCCGCCTTGCCCTAGGGGCCCAGGGACTTCGGAGCTGCCAGCCACATCCTGTCCAGACCAGCGGACAGACAGCCTACAAGTGCATGATTTAATCATGCAATGGGCCTCTAGTGTTTTTATATAAAAAAAGAATAAGACATTTTTTTGAAAAAAAAGTTATGTAACCATAAATTTTCTATTTTCCATAAAAATAAGTTTACTATTTGCACTTTCAAGTTTAGAATTTTAAAATACATTCATTTTAGTTAATTTTTTTCTAAGGTGTCTTTTATTTTGAAATTTTTACCAAATTCTTACTATACTTGAAATATAATTCCCCCACTTATAAATTTGAGGGAATTAGAATCAGGGTGTAAAGTCAATTTTTATTAGTAAATACATTTTATGTCCTCACTATATGTCAGATACAACTGTTCCAAATTTTTAACCAACGGCTCATGTTTTAGAACAAAATCCTGAATCATGACTTATTGAAATGTAAATGCTATTTGCTTACATAAATGTTATATGAGATTTCAAAAATTATTATGCTATACTTACCAGCCAAAGCAAGAATATATTCTTGAAATCTTGTTCCTATATGATTAGTGGCTGTGCAATTATAGCGTCCAAAGTCATTGTCAGATGTAGGTGCAATCTAAAATAATAATAACACAATTTTTACAATTTTAAAACAATATCATAGAAGTTTTAAAATAGACTAGCATGTCTACCATCTTCATACATATTTAATTACTCAGAGTTCCTTGCCATAACTTTTTTCCTACATTAAGTCAATTATCAATATACTAAGTACTAATATAAATCCTTTAAAGATATAATCCATGGAATTATACTATCCACAGGACCAGGTGAATTTAGTTTATTTATCAATATATGAAGCAGATTAATGTCACCATTTTGTTAGGTCTGTTGTTAGAAAAAATAATTAGATATTTATATGTGTAAAGCTCAGAAAGAAGTAGACTTTGAAAAACATATATTCTGCAATCACTGCAAATGTGAACTTGTACCACACAAGAAATTTGTACCAAAGTAGTAACTCCTTGTTTGCTCTATTTTAGCCTAAGATCAGGCATATTTAAAGTTCAAGAAAGACTCAAATTATGTCATATTTCTACTTCTGATGATATTACTTGATGTAAAATATCAATGAAAGATGGAGATTCATTCCTAGAAAATACTGAAAGGTATTTTGCAGGAAAACACTGTCCTTGTGTGGTAATCCCTGTAGAGAGGCAGGTTATCTTGATATCTACTAACAGTTATCTTGCCTCCATTTCTGTTCAGTTCCTATCATTCTCTTTCATTTTAGGTAGAACATAGCTGACCTCAGTCCTTACACATTTGAAATCCATAATTAAATTAACCTTCTGGGACTCTATTACTGAACATTGGGAACAACCTTATAATTCTAATGTACCGAAATTCTGAAGGACTACTTCAGAAAAGAGATTCTATTATAGTAATTGATAAAATTTTCAATCCCAGTAAGTATTATTAAGAGAGAGTATGATTACAAGAGTTGACGTTAATTTCAACTATATCCCACAAGGGGGAAAATGATTTTGTGGTAATGGGAGGCTATTAACTAAAAATTCAATTTTGAAGTCCCCTGAAGTTGATAATTTTAAAGATACAAAAAAAAGTTGTGTTGTTCATTTTCCAGTTAGCTGTCCATCTAGAAATAGAGCAAAGGCTTAAGAACTAGAAGTTTTAACAGTTCTCAAATAAGTACTCTTAACTGATTAAATATTCATTTTTCTTACATTTAGTTTTTAATGAGGCAGGCTAATTTAACTCAAATAATTTTACTAATGAAGAGGGAATTTGTCTAAAAAAAGTCTTTACTCTATAGGCATATGATAAAGTTATTTGTAAATTCCATAGGGAAGAATGTCTACTGAATATGAAAGGCCAAGTGGGTACACAGCCATGGGGCACAATATGCCAACCAAGGTGAGAGGTTCCACCATAAACCATTGATTCTGTCACCTTGATCTCAAACTTCTATTCTCCAGAAATGTGTGGGGGTGAAAATAAAGGATTCTTTTGTTTAAGCAACCACGTCTGTGGTCTTTGGTTTTGGCAGCCAGAGCACACTAATATATTGCCCCAAAGCAGTTAAATACATAGGTTTGTAGTTATGGTTAAATTCCTAAAATTTAGGTTAAGTCTGACCAAATGTTTTATGAAGTTGAGTTTGATGTCAATTTGCCAGTAGCTAGTTCTAAAACCAAGAAACCAATTTAAATTGATTCAGACAAAGTGATTTAATTATCAGTCAAGTATCCAAATGTTTGGGAAAGTGATGGCTAAATCTTTTTATCAACCAAACTTTTACCTAAGTCCAACTGCCAGGTAGTAGAGTTCATAGGGATCCAATGAGAACATATTTAAGTTCATCCAGTATGGATTATTAGATGTTATTCTAAAACATAGATTTTTAAAAATTAGTTCTCTATGTCAACCTAATGTCTGCAGTAAGTTTGTCATCAATATGGTGACTCCCCGAGAGCCAAGGACCACCAGGGTTCCAAAGGAACAGTGCCTCAGGCTCAAGTTATAAAGAAAAGGGGTACGGAGCAATGTAAATAGAATTAGTGGGAAATGTAGCATCTGTTCAGATAAATAAGACTGTTGTATTGAAGAACATTCCCAATTGCTCTGAAAGCATCATAAATTGGAAGGGCTGATGATCATTGTCATAGGCATATAAACTGGAAATTAGTGCACACACGATCTGCAATTTAGTAAATAAAAGGTATTGTATTCAAACAGAATTTAAAGGCCAGGTACTTGGCAGCACAAAACAATTATCTACCATCTTAATTGTAAAAATAAAATGAAATGAGGCACTGAATAAGTAAATGTGGATTATTTAGGAACTTGTGACTATATAGCGAGCACATCGCATGTATCTATGCCAGTCTAAGGAGAAGGAAGTATCACCACAGAACCAAAGACTAGTATAAACACTGAAATTGTAATTTGTGCCTCAAGAGCTGACAAATCACCTCCCTATTTGTCCTGATATAATTGTTTTAATTTTGCAAAAATAAATCAATGAGAAATAACGACTTTTGCTATACTCATATTTCTATATAAATAGTGAGATGTCAATCATTAATGGGCCATAATCCAAGTGCATAAAATTTCCCTCTCAGTAAATAAACATAGGTTTTATATGCATTCTGTAACATAAACATATGGTAGTATATTTATATATTAAGATATTTAAACATATTCTAAAATAATAGATAATGATTAAAATAGTATAATTTATTGATATGTACATGAAGACTTACCTCTAATATCATCTTTCTTCCTGTACTATATGTCTTTAAATTAGTAGTGTTTTTAGCTGGCAAGACTAATTTCTCTCTTCTCCAGTGGACTGATGCTGGTGGATTAGATTTCACATCACAGCTTATATTGATCGGATTTCCTTCCCAAGAGTAATAAATTGTTTGGTTTGATATGAACTTGGGAGCATCTATAAAGCAATAGAACATAACCTATTTATACTCCTTTTCATTAAGATAATCATTTAATTACTATAAACAATAGTAAGTATGACTTGACTACAAACAACCATTCTAATTTCATATATTTAATATGTGATATCAGAACTCATAAAAACAAGTCACTTGACTGTTTCATCAAATAATTTTAATATTAACATAAGAGCATTCAAAGTTGATCAATTATTAAAATATGAAACAATGCTCAGAGTTAAGTTTCCTTTTAATATTCTGACAAAAATTATCTAACCAGTAAATTAATGGCTATCCACATTTGGAATTTGTTTCTCAAATAACCGGTATTGTAAAGTGAGATTTTAGTATAAAACTTAACAAAATCAGTACCTTATATAATTTTTAAATCTTGCCCTAATCATATAGTTTCTCTGAAAAATATTTTGAAACAGATTCCTAAAATGTCATTCCCAGCTTTTATTAAATAAGAGATGATGTAATTTAGTTAACAGTTAATTTGAAAATTAATGAATAACTATGATGCCTTGTCAATTTTTAGGCCCCTTCACCAGACCACAGTTAAAATAAATAACATTTAAGAGAAAATTGACAATATAGTATGTCATTTCATTTAAATAACCTAATTGTGAAGACATATAAATATGGGCCTTAATCTTGGTCCACTCTAGAACTTTGGCATAGTACAAATGTCAATCAATCATAATCTCTCTTTTTAAAATTTATTTTAGAGAAAGAAAGGGAGAGAGGGGAGAGAAGGAGGGAGGGAGAGGGAGGAAGGGAGGGATGGAGGGAGGAAGGGAGGGAGGGAGGGAGGGACGAAGGGAGGGAGGGAGTGAAGGAGGGAGGGAGAAACATCCATCAGCCTCCTCCCACAGGAGTCCTGACTGGTAATGGAACCTGCCATCCACAGACTATATATCAGATATATAACACAGAAATAAAAACTAATGATCAAGTAATCATTTAAAAAGTCTTGTCCTATATATGATGTACTGTATGGTTTTAATGCCAATCTCACATAGAAGTATGAAATGTTGATTAAATGTTTTTATGATAATAAGTTTTTACATTTTATTCTATTCAATCTTCTTAACCTTGTGAGTAAGGTGGTACCTTGTTGTAAGCAGGAAGGATCTGGATTAAGAGCTGACAAGCTTATTCTAGTACCAAATTGTAGGTCTGGGATGTGAATGTAGGGTGATTTTTAACCACGGTCCATTATATTTCTATTCAACCTAGAATCAAAATTTTAATATTTGTTCCTAGCTACATTTTGGTGATGTGGACTTTATCATATATTATTGAGGGGAATATAGTTAACATAATTCCTTAGGGGAATAAAGAGCCTTCAAAAGCTTTATAATCTCAATTCTGTAATCTAGTCCTAGGTATCTCTAAAAAGAGTAAATTGAAATATTATCAAACATTTATATCAAGGAATTTTTTAAAATACATTTTTATTGATTTCAGAGAGGAAGAGAGAGGGAGAGAGAGATAGAAACATCAATGATGAGAGAAAATCATTGATCGGCTGTCTCCTGCATGCCCCACACTGGAGATCAAGCCAGCAACCAGGGCATGTGCCCTTGACTGGAATTGAATCTGGGACCCTTTAGTCCATAGGCCAATGCTCTATTCACTGAGCCAAACTGGCTAGGGCAATATATCAAGGACTTTTAACGCATTGTTATTTTAATAACAAAAACTCAAAATAACTTAATGTACCACAAAATAGGATTGGCTAAATAAATAGTGACACATCTTGGCACTTAGGTGCCATGTCTGCTCACAAGTATATTCTTGATGGCTTACCCAGGGTAAGACGCTTACTTGGTTCTCAAAAAAATATACATTAAGCTTACTGGAAATTAAACAATTCTCAATTCCACAATTCAGTTAAATTGAACAGAAGGTGTTTTTAAGATGAAAATAAAATAAAAAACTTTTGCAAGGCCTTGAAAGATTAAGTGAAAAATCTACTTAGGGAAGCAACTATAAGAGAAGCTAACTTTCTAATATTCAAAGTTAACGGCTATGATTCTATCTATATCTACCTCTACTTATAAAAGATTTCATTACTGCTTAATATGTACAAAATATAATCTCTTTATCATTATAATATTCTAGGGAGATACTTATGAATACTTTATTTGAATAAAAATATAGCCGGATATGAAAATCATACATGCTAATAGAACTGTTAATAGTTGACTCACAGTCTACTTTGTCCAAAATATGGCGTCTGTGTGTATATGTATTATACTATAATTTAACCATAAATGTAGGGCAGGGTTTTGTTTTTTTTTTAATAAAAGTAATTGCCACTAATTACTTGCCTATGATCTTAGTGGGAATTTAATTCAGAATTACTGATGTTGAATGCAAACATGCTACAGGCTATCCATGCTACACTGAAAGCTACATTAAAAATGCCCTTTGTGGGGTGAGGCATCAGAATATAGATATTGCACATCTAAAATATAACAGAAACTAGATTCCTGTACATTGTATGTTTTGTAACTATCAAAACAGTAGCAAGACAACCATATCCAGTGGCACGAGATGGGCAGGTCTGACATCAAATAGGGGTTGGGCCATTGTTTGAAGAAGGATGTGACTCTGGGAAAGACAACACGTGAGGACTACCGCCTAAGAAAGATGCGGATATATTTCACCTTAATAAATCAAAAATTGTAAATTCCACAAAATTAGGCCTTTACAGGAAAGTAGGCTTTTTGCATTGTAGAAGGCTTCTCATGTTGTATGGAGGAAATAAATTTTGCCAGTTAAAAAAATAAGAAAATTCAGAGGAGTAGAGAGGAATATGGCATAGGCAGTAAATATCACTTTAATAAGATAATATCTCTATTTTATTATTATTATAATTCTCACCTGAGGATATTTTTCAATTGATTTTTGGAGAGAGTGGAAGAGAAAGGGAAAGACAAAGAGAAATAGCAATGTGAGAGAAACACATTGGTTGGTTGCCTCCTGCATGTGCCCCGACCAGGGCCTGCAGAAGAACCGGCAGCCAAGGTATGTGACCATGACCGGAATCGGACCCGGGAACCTTCCGTTCAAGGCCGATGCTCTATCCACTGAGCCAAACCGGCTAGGGCAATAAGTTAATATCTTTAAAATGGGAGGATGCACGAGAGGAAATAATATGAGGTGCTCGGTGGTGAAAATTTTGGGAAGTAAATTATCTTTAGGCTCCCATATCTTCTACGTAATGATTATATGATTAATAAGAATGTATGCAATACTTCATAGACTGTGAGAAGATGAATATGTCAAGCTGGCTATAAAATGAATACACACTTTAGAAATCAAGGAACTGAGTTCACTTAGCTGTCATCACAATGGAAAGATCTCTAAAGAGAAATTATTTGGATTTTATTAAATGGCAGCTGGTTAGGCAGAAAGCCGAGCTGGATCCCTTCAGCATTCAGAAGCGCTTATATCCAGACCTCGACTGACTCTCTTATTTCAAGTTTCCTGCATAAGAAGAAAGAACAAAAGTGTACCACCGTCTGAATCTGTCACTTTCTCAGAGTTGGGGTCAGGAGAGTCATATTCCAGCTGCACCAGGAGACATCAGAGAAACGTTTAAGGCTGCCTTCAGACTTGGTGACACGTTTCTCCTGTTTTGATCAATGTGCTTTGTGTTTTATTAATTTCTTCGCCTTATTGCTGGGACTTAGAGCTGAATGTGCAGCTGGCACTCGTCACTACCTTCCTGTCACCGTCCAAGGCTTCCTGACTTGATTACTTGCTTCGCACAAGCTTTCATTCACTCTCTCTTATCATTTCCTCTCAGGCCGGGCAGGCTGTTTGTTCTGAACATGGTTTACTTGTGGTTGGTACCTGTGACCTGAGTCAAGCCTTACTTCTTGCTGAGTGCTGGCCTGAATTTCTGAATGCTGTCTGCTCATGAGAGGACTGAAGCTGATGACAAAATACAACACAGGCACTGGCGACTAAAATATAAAAATATCTGACCTGAATTCCCATTTTTATGAATAACGGAACCAGGGAACTCACCGAATAAATTCACTATATACTATCCATTTTGTGAATCAAATTGAAAAGCATGATCATGGTAAGATTGACAAATAATGAAAAATAAACTTAAGTCTTTTAAAATCATGTTGACAACACAGGTATTGTCCTTGTAAAACAGTATTTCACAGTCTCCAAATAATTTACATGTTGTGGTGAAATATTGTCCTTTCTTCTAGTCATCATGCTCTGTGGTATACAGTTTTAAATATTTTCTTCTTTAATATTAGATTTTTAAGAACCACAAATAATAGCAACAATTATTTGAATGTGCAATAAAATATTCTATTTTAAAAGCTTTGGCACTCGCCCTAGCCAATTTGGCTCAGTGGATAGAATGTCAGCCTGCAGACTGAAGGGTCCTAGGTTCCATTCAGGTCAAGGGCACATGCCTAGGTTGTGGGCTAGATCCCCACCCAGTAGGGGGCATGCAGGAGGCAGCCAATCAATGATTCTCTCTCATCACTGATGTTTCTTTTTCTCTCCCTTCCTCTATGAAATCAATAAAAATATATTTTAAAAAATTTAAAAAAGCATTGGCACGCATTCCTTACCAATAAATCACAGTATATAAAAATACCATTCACTTCTCTGCATTGCCATGACTACACCCGTGTTCAAGGCCGTAATCATTACCTGGACAACTTTAGAAGCCCTCTCTCCTTCCTGGCTGACTGGACTACCAGTTTCTCTTTTAAGATCGTATTGCTATCCTGCTTAAATTTTTTCAAAAGATTCTCTACACACTTCTTAAATCAAAATATTTTATGATAGCTTTATTAAGTTCTACATTAGCTGCTCTATACCTTTTCTCTGGCCTTGTCAACATTTGGGTTAACTTGGTTCCTTAAACTGTAATCATTCCTAACCTTTCCTGCTTTCAGCCCCTTGCCTCCCTGTCTCATCTATCTAATCACTTTTTGATGTATTTCATCTTAATGTAGCTGTGTGTTCCATATCCCTAATTGAAGCATAAATCCCATGAGAGCAGGACAACGTTGCCTTTCCTACAGTTCTGTGTAGCACCTGAAGTTATATTTGATGCTCAGTACATACTCAGTGAATAACAAATGAATGAATGAAAACCCAGCATAAGTATGTATTCCAGACGTCAACACTCCGTTTAACAGGAGAGGAAAAGCATACAGGTATTTGTTTGACTTTCCTAAAATCACAGAACTTAGGACTTTAATGCAGTGTTAATTCTATAGCAATACATTTTCTTTCATAGACCCTTATTGCCTATTTTGTGAAGCCAGCCCCTTAAATTAGCTAAAAATTAACTGTACACTTTCTTATGTATCTAAAATACCTTGATGCTCTGTTCAGTCATTAAGTTTTCTCATTTGATTTATGATTAGGGAAACTACCAAGGGAATAAAAGCTAATATATCCTCTGGCACATTTAGAGGATAATTTAATTAATAATTTCATAGATCTAGTTCTGCTGTACGTTCACTCTTATGCCGAATCAGCTACAGCAATTAACTAGATTCATTCCATGTGTCGTGGGAATTCTAATGGCTACATGGAATATTAAGTTAGATGTGTGTTTATTGCCAATTTAACCATAGTACTGGATGTGCATTTTCCATACTAAATTTGAACAACCAAATTATACATAAATCTCAGCATACTTTATGACCCTAGAGTCACTAGCATAATTTATATTGAGATATGCCTATATTTGAATTCTTAGCACATACTTTAACTGTTATTAGTGATATAAGTATTACTGGTTATAAGAGAAGTTTGAATATAAAGTAAATTATTCTTCTTTCTATATTTTTCTTCTTTCCTTGTCTTAATATTTCTCCTCCTTAAATCACATATATAAATATTAATAAAAGTAGTTTGCTACTTAAGGCTATTTTATCCCCTATTGATGCTTTATATATTGAATTTTCTGTAAATAACTATGGTATTTTAAATACTATATCATTACTATGAATATTTTCATATATAAATGTAGGAAACAAAGCTTCAGTGAATCTTATCTTAAAATCTCCCGAGTAATCAATAAAAGTGTTGGTCCCAGGGATACAACAGTGTTAAAATTATTTTATTAATAAAAACTAGAGGCCTGGTGCATGAAATTCGTGCGGGGGGGAGGGGGGTTCAGCCCAACATGCACCCTCTCCAATCTGGTTCCCTCGGGGGATGTCTAACTGCCTAAACTGGCAGTCGGACATCCCTCTCACAATCCAGGACCACTGGTTCCTAACTGCTCACTTGCCTGCCTGCCTGATCACCCCTAACTGCCACCCCGGCCAGCCTAGTCACCCCCAAATCCCCCCCACCGGCCTAGTCAACCCTAACTGCCCCCCCGCCAGCCTGGTTGCCCCCAACTGCCCCCCCGCTGGCCTAGTCACCCCTAACTGCCCCCCCCCACCGGACAGGTTGCCCCTTATTGCCCCCATGCTGGCCTGGTTGCCCCCAACTGACCCCCCCCGGCCTGGTCACACCTCACTGACCCCCTCTGCTGGCCTGGTCGCCCCTCACTGACCCCCCCTCCTGCTGGTCTGGTTCCCCCAACTGCCCCCCCCTGTGGGCCTGGTCACCCCATGCAGCCTGCTGTTCAGTCATTTGGTCATCCCTCACTAACCCCCCTGCCAGCCTGGTTGCCCCATGCAGCCTGCTTCTCAGTCGTTTGGTTGCCCCACTAACCCCCCCTGCCGGCTTGGTCACCCCACACAGCCTGTTCGGTCGTCCGTTTGGTTGTGATGGTTGCTTAGGCTTTTATATATATAGATAATGTCATTTCCTCAGAATCTGTCTGATTTAGCAGTAGCACAGTTTGTAACTTATGTAATATGGTTTATTAATGTGAAACAACTTCAGTGTGTCACTCTATTAAAGCTGAAAAAAAAAACTATTAAGTAAAATGTAAATATTTAATTTATTGACTTAATTTGATATCTGTCCTTAAGTTTGTATATAGCTCTACAATCTTATTCATTTCTTAAACTTCACAGTGCAATCAAGCCTTTATGACTTAAAAAACAACAATCTAAAGCAAACTAAAAATTTTCTACTATTTTATCTTATAGTGAGTGGTTGTGCATCCAACAATGCTACCTATTATATGCATTAAGGAATATCTGGGTCACAACAATAGAAAACAAAAAATCTCAATATTCAGAATTATTGCCTGCATAATAACAATAATTACAACATTAGAAATAATAATGATGATGATAATAGCTAACGGAGTGCTTGTGACCTGTCAATGCATGTTATGTAATTAAATTACTCACAATTATATTACATTAGGTATGGTTATTATCACATTTTATATTTATCATGTCTTAGTTGGAAGACTAAAATGTAGGGAATTTTATAACCCTTTTCTACTTCCCTTTAAGTTTCTTGAATGAAAATTGGTAACGATTGTCACATATTTATAACTTTCCAATAACCATAATACTATTTAATTGGAATTAGATCACAATTACTTTAACTGCTATTTAATTGACATGTATTTTATTTTTAATGTGCATTCAATTAAAACACCTTTTTAATTTAAAGAGGTAAACTGTCATCAAAATTTAATTATTTTTTACATAAATAGAGCAAAATATTTTGAGCTATATGGAGAAAAGTAAAGCAATTCAGTTATGATTGGAAATTAATCATATGTGATACATTTTCAGAGCACTGCATCGTAGTAAACAAAAAATATATATAGCTCCCCTTAAAATAATAGTTTATTGACATGGGTCTCCACTTTTAAACAGTATGTGGGGGAAAGAGGGCTAAAAACGTGTGCTCTTTGTTTTTGTTTCCCCATGATAAACTAGCATATATTAAGCATTAATCAATATTAATTTAATGAATGAATATGGTAATAAATATAAAACAGATGGTAGTATACTGCGAATTGACCAAATTGTGGAACGACTGTGCACTGACCACCAGGGGGCAGGCACTCAATGCAGGAGCTGACCTCTGGTGGTCAGTGCACTCCTGCAGGGGGAGTGCTGCTCAGCCAGAAGCTGGGCTCACTGCTGGGAAGCACAACAGCAGTGGCAGGAGCTTCTCCCGCCTCCAGGCAGAGCTAAGGGAGCGGGCCTAAGCTGGCAGGTGGACATCCCCTGAGGGGTCCAGGTTTTTGAGAGGGTGCAGGCCAGGCGGAGGGACCCTTCCCCCCAGTACACGAATGTCATGCACTGGGCATCTAATTGTATTATAAAAATTGTTTTATAATAAAATTAATAAATTTTAAAAATCAGAACAATTTAAAGTATACAGAAACAAGAACACATATAGTCCAAATGAGTAATGCCGTATATAACAAAGATTTAATCAAAGAAGCATTTATTTAATCTTTTATGTTCATTTAAAATGTTTGTTGTTATTGTCAATTTGGTTAAAAAGGTAACCAAGTAGTTTCTGTCATCATTTGAGAAGGAGAATTATTTTTGTATGCCATGGAATTTGGATTGTTTACTATGTATAATTATTGTGCCATCAGCTGGTGATGTATCTCACTGCATTGGGTTATTTTTTTCTCTTTAGCCCTTTTCATTGTTTGCCATATTATATATTATGCTGCTTTGTTTTGTTTATGATTGGTTTCCCTTGTTAGGATGTAAGGTGCGTAAAGTAAGGTTTTTGTTTGCTTTGTTGAATTCCATATACTCAACACCTGGAGAAGTGCTTGGTGTATAGTACATGCCCGATGAAAATTGTTGAATTAGAACAATGTAATTAAGATCCTAACCTAATTCATAAAATCATGGGTTTAGATCCATCTCTTCTTCTTTTTAAATCAGAAAATTAAAGCTTGGATTAAGAAAAATAAGTTGACCAATCTCCTAGGATTAGATCCAGAAGATTTACTAAAGTTTAAACATAGCTGCTAATACTATGCTTTTGAAAAATCTATTTTCGTAAAGCACAATATATTAGAAAACTGCCATCTGGTTTTAAATCACCACAAACTATGAGCTAGTTTAAGTCAGTAGATAGATATCAACACATAGACAATATGAGGTAGAATGAGTCCTTGCCTCTGTTCCACTGAAACTAAGAACTCAGAGGAGTCAAGGGTTTATGGCCACAGAGTTCTGACTGATTGGATTCAAGGTTTGCACTGGTCTTTTTCAAGAATCAAGTACCTTAACTTTGGTGGCCGTGTTATTCTGCACTAAGGTGTAAAGCAGTAAATCCAAGCTGAATCTATTGGTAAGAGGTCCTAGAGAGGAGGAGGAAGTAGGTCTTCTCTGCTCTCCATCGTATGAGGACAGAACTAGAAAACAGCATTCTGTAATCAGAAAAAGCTCTCACCACAAGCCAGCCTCCCCACGCCCTGCCCACTCCCCCTCCCCGGTGCTGGCATCCTGACCTCAGACTTGCAGTCTCTGACACTATGAGAAGTAAAATTTTGCTGTTTATAAGCTGCAGAGTCTATGGTACTTTGCTATAGCAGCCCAGACAGAGTAAAAGGCAGTAAAAAGTCTGCCATAGGTCTTCATGAAACTTTCAGGATCTTCAAGATGACAAAACTCAGGGAAGTAAGTCCCAGAAGGCTTGGTATGATGTAATCTCAGATGTTATTTCAGTGGGGCAGCTTCACCCTGTGAAATTCTGCACCAGGTCTATCTGTGAGGTAGCCTTCTCTATCAAACCAAGAAAGCTCACAGCGAAGGACTGAATGCATGTGCCCTACCCGCACCCCACAGTCATATGTTGAAGTGCTATTACACAACGTGATGGTATGTAAAGGTTGGGGGTTTACAAAGTGATTAGTTTTGAATGAAGTCATAAGGGTGGAGTCCCAGGATGGGATTAATGCCCATAAAGAAAGGGAGCGCCCGACTGGCGGGGCTCAGTGGGTGAGCATCAACCTATGAACCAGGAGGTCACGGTTTGATTCCTGGTAGGGCTCAAGTTGTGGGCTGGATCCCCAGGGTTGGACATGCAGAAGGCAGCCAGCCTATCAATGCTTCTCACTCATCATTGAGGTTTTGATCTTTCTCTCACCCTCCCTTCCTCTCTGAAATCAATAAAAATATATTTAAAAAAAAGAAAGGAGGAGACCGGAGGTGTCTCTCTTTTTGTGCACATGTACTAAGGAAAGGCCAGGTGAGGACATACCAGCGAGAGGGCCTCGCCAAGAACCTCACCAGGCTGCTATCCTGATCTCGTACTTCCAGCCTCCAGAATCATGAGAAACACATGCCCTTTTAAAAGGTACCCAGTCTACGGCATCTCATATAGCATCCCAAACTAAGACAGTCATTGTGCCAGTGAGAACTGAGATCCCTGGGCAAGGTGCTCATTCCAGAGAAACGGCGAAAGCTGTGGTAAATTGGAGGCAGGGTTCCATATTTCTGGGCAATTAAGTTAAGCAGGTGCCAAGAGACAGTGATAAATCTAGAAGTTACAGAAAATGACTCGTTTAATATAACTGTTTGATATGTGCTTCTTTATCTGTAAGGTTTATCCTTTCAAAGGTTGGATATTTCCTAAGAGTCCTTAAGAATGCTTTATTACTATAGTTTCTGAAGTACGTTTTAACAACATTGGATTTGAATAAAATGATATCTGTCAGATTTAGATAAAAATGTGATAAGACTAGAATAATTGATAGCATCTGTGCATGTGAGAAATGGGATATTTTAAATATTCCCTGAGGATTCATGGAAAGTTTGGGTTAAAAAAAATTCAGCCAAATGGGAAAATATTTTTCACCTTTCTCTTTCGATATTCTATTCTTTTTATCTGCTAGTTATACAGATAAGCTTTGTATTTCTCCCAGATGTTGTCCTTGAAATTATCATACTGGATATAAAGCCTAAATAGTGGCTGGCATTAGAACCAATTTATTTCTGCAAATGAGCCATCCCCTTTAAAGTTTGCACAGCTTAAATGTATTATGGTGAGTGAAAAAGATAGAGTCATGAGAGAAGATTTTAATCATGGGTATAAAATGTGTATCTGCTACACCATGGAGTTTTTCTAACATCTAAGTGTTTACTGAGGTAATTTTCTTTCAATGTTAAAATCATGTTCACATCTTATTTGCCTTATCCTGTACTTGCAGCCAATCATGCTACTAGAATCACTGTTGAGATTGTAAAACTTAAAGAAAGATAAAGCAAATATTTGTTTAAACTTTTTAAAAATATATACTTTATTGATTTCAGAGAGGAAAGGAGAGGAACAGAGATATACAACATCAATGATGAGAGAGAATCATTGATCGGCTGCCTCCTGCATGCCCCACACTGGGGATAAAGCCCGCAACCCAGGCATGTGCCCTGACCTGGAATCGAACCAAGACCCTCTGGTTCATAAGTCAACACTCAACCACTGAGCCCTACTGCCTGGGCAGTAAAGATTTATTAATCCTATGGAATGCATGCAAATATGAAAGCAACATGAATCTGTGTTATAAGATTATTATCCCTATAGCCATAAAATGTTTCTAATATTGCTAACAACATTTATACCACAGGAGAAAATGCATATAAATATTGCTATTATGTCTAACATGGACTAAAAACAGGTGTAGAGAGTTCGATGAGAAAAAAATGTAAATGATAAATTCAATACATCTTAACATGCATTGTTACCATGTTACTGTTAAATTAAATTTATCACATAAAATAATTAACTCTAGTTAATAGGTAATATGTAATGAGTACCTAGTCACAAAACTTAATAACATTCTAAATGTAATCAAACATACTATGTAATCGGTGCTTATTGCATTAAAACACATATCACACCCCTGTTATTGCTTTTGTTTTATAAATTGGAACGTTAGTTCAACTCCTGCTTCTTAGTAAGGGTAATGCCTTTGAAATGTTGAAAATGAACTGGCAGGAAGCCAAGGACTCTGGTGTAGATGAATTACAAAAGAGGTTTTAAATTAAAAAAAATAGAAAGGTTTAATCTCCTAAACACCTTAAGTTTAGTGCTATTACAGTAAATGTGGTAGGTGTCAAATTGTAAATGGCTTGATTCTTTCCCACTCATTCTTGGCAATATTATATTGTAGATGTTTGAATCGGGCAGTAAAGACTATTCTAGTAAGATTTTCTTGTGTGAAATTGTGTAATGTCTTCATAATTTTCATAGATTCTATAGTGCTTTGATTTAAAGATGTAGAATAAAAATATCCTTACCACTTCTAAAATCAAATTTTAATTTACAACAACATTTCATGACATACCATGTAAGATACTGAAAGTTTTAATACTATGGATTATAAGTTTGTTGCTAAATAAAATATCCTATCTTATCACAGGTTTTATTTACCAAGAAATAATCTTATTAGTTAGTCAATACTAATTATAGCTAAGAAGTTGCAACAGCCAACCCAAATTTCTACTAATCTTCCTTTGAAAAAAGTATAAGACTTACTACAAACTAGAGGCCCAGTGCAAAAAATTCGTGCATGGTGGGGAGGGTGTCCCTCAGCCGAGCCTGCAGCCTCTCTAATCTGGGATCCCTCTCACAATCCAGGACTGCTGGCTCCCAACCACTCGCCTGCCTGCTAGCCTGACTGCCTCTAACCACTTCTGCCTGACAGCCTGATCACCCCCTAACCACTCCCCTGCCAGCCTGATCAACGCCTAACTGCTCCCCTGCTGGCCCAATTGCCTCTAACTGCCCTCCCCTGCAGGCCTGGTCACCCCCAACTGCCCTCCTCTGCTGGCCCAGTCACCCCTTAACTGCCCTCCCTTGACAGCCTGGTCACCCCCAACTTCCCTCCCCTGCCAGCCTGGTCACTCCTAACTGTCCTCCCCTGCAGGCTGGTTGCCCCCAACTGCGCTCCTCCACAGGCCTGATCACCCCCAACTGCCCTCCTTTGCAGGCCTGGTCCCTCCCAACTGCCCTCACCTGCTGGCCTGATCGCTCACATCTGCCCTCCACTGCAGGCCTGATCACCTCCAACTGCCCTCCCTTGCAGGACTGGTCCCTCCCAACTGCCCTCCCCTGCTGGCCTGATTGCCAAAACTGCCTTCCCCTGCTGGCCATCTTGTGGTGGCCATCTTGTGTCCACATAGGGGCAGCCATCTTTGACCACATGGGGCAGCCATCTTGTTTGTTGGAGTGAGTCAATTTGCATATTATCTCTTTATTATATAGGATTATATAGGATATCGGTATTATCAACAAAAACTGTTTAAACTTTCCTAATATAATTACACTAATTTACAAGAAAGATAACTGAAAGAGTAGAGTAGGCTAAATTTTAAATTATAACTCTAATTACATATTCCAAATGATTATTTAACACCAAAACTCCCAAATAGAACTAACTTTAGACAAATGATAGCAGTGTGACATTTTCTCTATTTATACCACATTACTATAATTTGAACTTTAGCAATTAAAACAATCAAAATAAATAATTATATTACTTTCTACTTAAGTATAAAGTCTTCTTTCATTAACATATTTATATGACTTCTAAGTAGGTTTTAAAACATTATATTCTTCTACTATAAGTGTTTTATCTGATTCAATTTTAATAAACTATAGTTAGTACCTAGAAAGCAATAACTTCAAATATATATAATAGAGAAGAAGTAAAGCAAGTATATGGGCAAATTAATATCATGCTAAAGCTAAATTTTATTCTTAAATGTAGTATTAGGATGGAATAGTGAACTAGACTCCCAACATAACTTAGTATTGTCCTTGATTTCATTAGTAAATTTAATTGTGAAAAATAGAGAATTCTAATTGACATATATGAAGAAATATTATAGGAACCTAGATTAATAAAAGAGGAAGCTAGACTCCTACAGACTCACATGTAATTTGTCATGGATATTTAAAAGATATTCATCATGGTGGAAAAACAAGAGAAGACAGCTTAAATAGAGTATTTATATAGGTAAGATCCACAAGAGAACTCATTTTATTTGGAGATATAAACAAAAGAGAAGAAAAAAATGTCAATAGAATGAATGATTCAATTTTGATTACGTATTTATTAATAATCAAAAATAAGGCATTTTATTTTGTTTTACTGAAATTCAGTCTATATTAGTAGAACTAACCCTGTAAAAGGTACTTTTAAAAGCTCTGAACATCTAACTGTAAACTTCAATTAAAGCTAGCCTATCCCGCAATTCAAAATTGAAATTATTTGCATATGTAGAACTTATTACACTTTCTAGGAATATTTAGGTTGGTGCAAAAATAAAAATGTCAAATCAAATAAAATTGACTATATAGAAGATTGATACCCTGAAGGAGAAAAAAGAAACTCAACTTCTATTAGGACTTTGCAATTTAAACAATCTTTTGATCAATGTGATGATTCAAAAAATAAAAATAAAAATGAAATCTGAAAAAAAAACACAAAAGGAAGAAATAAATGAAAAACTCCTGAAAACAGAAACTAAGACAATTATGTTCTTGTCTCCAAAAAGTTGCATTAAAATATTACATATATATATATATATATATATTACACACACACACACACACACACACACACACACACTATAACAGTGGTTCTCAACCTTTCTAATGTTGCGACCCTTTAATAGAGTTCCTCAACATCGTGACCCCCAACCATAAAATTATTTTCGTTGCTACTTCATAACTGTAATTTTGCTACTGTTATGAATCTTAATGTAAATATCTGTGTTTTCCGATGGTCTTAGGCGACCCTGCTAGCAGTTCTCAACCTGTGGGTCAGGTTGAGAACCACTGCTGTAGAGCCTAAGACCATCGGAAAACACAGATATTTACATTAAGATTCATAACAGTAGCAAAATTACAGTTATGAAGTAGCAACGAAAATAATTTTATGGTTGGGGGTCACCTCAACATGAGGAACTGTACTAAAGGGTCGCGGCATTAGAAAGGTTGAGAACAACTGTACTATAAGCCTGTGATAGTCTATCTTCCCTACTGGTAACAACCAAAATCTCTAGAAATAACATACAACAGAAACAAATACAGTAACAAAAAAAACTACCTAAGCCTTCTGTTGAGTAAACAAAATCTTATGGAGGAGAATAAAAACTAGTTTCCCACTTTTTCTTTTTTCTCTCATGGCATTGTGTATGGGGCAGGCTCTAGTTGAGGAGCTTCAAAGTGATTCTGGAGCTAACATTTTTCCGTAAGCACAGAGGTATCTTGGAAATAACCCAGTATAGGTTGAATAGTGTAGAGGTAATTCCAGAGAGGAGATGAAAAGGAGATGCCATGATTCTGTGTACATAATCACAGAAATCCCAGTCTAACGACAGATACAAACTTGAATAGCAAAGACTTTAGGAGTCAACTGAGATTTGAATCACTGCTCACAAGAGGCAACACAGAACTTAGGGGTGATTACCTGCTTAAAAACATCTTTTCCAGATGGTGTCAAATTACCCAGAGTCTGCACAACACAGTATTTACAGTTCAGGACAGAATTCAATAATTCTTGCTATTTAATGAGTCTGGAGATTAAGACCAATTCTAATGGGAAAGGGTAACCAACTTATGCACATTCCAACATGGCATGAATATTTCACCTTAAGAATTTACAAACAAAGAGAAAAGCAAATCTACAATATATAGAACAGTTTAAATAATAAAGATAAAACCAAAATCCAAAAACTAGAAAAAATATATAATTGAAAATATAAATTAGTAATGGCAAAAACTAAAGCTTTGTAAAGATCAACGATATTAGTAAACCCTTAGCTATAAAAGACTTTTCAATAAGTACTGCTGAATGATTCATGTGTATATATGGAAAGATAATACATACTGACTCTACAGAAATGCACTCCAAATGAATCATTGACCTTAATGTAAAATCCAAATCAAGAAAACATTAAAAGGAAAGCTTAGACATAAATTGTTTAATTGGTCTTTCCATTAATTTCTAGACAAGCAGTTTATAAATATCTAAAATAATATAGATTTGTTTGTGTCTATTCTTGGGGAAATATTTGCTTTCTAGAGTTCTCAATTAGAAAATGCATCTTGTTTCACAATTACCTTCATATTATATCAATATTAATGAAATAGAAATTATCTAGTAGAAACATTTTGTCAATAGGAGTATCTTATACATTTCCACTAGGACAGCTATTTCCTTTCAAGTATCAGAGAACCTACAACACTGATGATTCTGAAATATTTATTAAGAATAATGTTAAATTTTTCCCTTTTTAAAAAACATGTTTTACAAATTATTCCAAAATCACATGCAATAACTTAAGATTGGGTGTGTAGGTTCCATGTACATTAGCCCTCACACTTTCCAAATTTAACAGTTATAAAATTTTATAATTATTTAATAACTCTCTTTGTCACAGTCCCTACTTTCAGACTATAAACACTATTTTGATAAAAAATATAAGTACTGATATATTAAACCACTTAAAAATGCTACACCATATCTTATGAGCATGTAAAATAATTCAACAAAACAGCTTAAATAAGAAATAAAAACTCTCACTTCCTATGTGAGGCACAGGACCGTTAATATTATAATAAACAGATGGAAACTAAGGAAATGTTGACCTATCACTAATAACTAATAATGTAGTTCATTTGCTATTGTGTTTCAGTTTGAACATTAATGATTATCAGGGTAAGCAGTATTGAGATCATTAAATATATACTAGTACAGCACCATTTAATGTCCCATAACATCCACTAGATGTCTCCAATAACTGGCTTTGAGCAGCTATGTTCTTTCTAAAGCTATACATTAACTACTGAGAGACAAACTACATAGGCATTTGGATCTTCCTGTAAAAATGTGTATTTTTCAAAGCAGAGGAAGTTCTTTGGTAAGCATACAAAATGAAAATGACTTACATTCGATATCAAGGTACATGCTCTTTTGGTGCCCTCCGATCCTACTCGCAGCTTCACAGTCGTATCTCCCCGAATCGGACAACTTCACATCTTTAATCTGCAGGGATGAGCTTCCATGCTGCCCTTTGACTTCCAGACGGCCATCTGGGCTCTGTTTACATCGAGTCAGGAAAAAGAAAGATTTTATGTTTCTTTTGTGTAAAATGATGACAAACACATGGCATTTATGATATACTCAGTAAACAAAATGAATTCTTACCAGCATTCAATTGTGTGTGTGTGTTTTTCCCCAAAACCCAGTGTTTCTCTGTTTATGATTTATAATTTCTAGCTTATGCATTTTACCTGTCCACTTGCTTTCAGGGAGACTGACAGTAGGAAAACTTACACACATATTTTAGCAATATCTTTTACTTCGTATGCTCTCTGCTCTTTAAAAAACTTGCGTGTTCTTCCAGGAAGGGTTTTGTTGGCTTCCAATTATGTTCTTTGCAAACATAACCACACAACAACAATGCCTTCAATTCTGCCTAAAACCTACGAATGAAAATGATATGCCTACGGCACTTCAGTTTCATATCCACCACGTAAGGAGAATGTATCAAGACTTATGAAAATAAAAGCCTTCAGGAAATTATAGTTTTCATTTTTGAATAAAAGCAACAGTACTGTTCATAAGCATAATTAACACCAGATGCATCATAGACAAAATATTAAGACATAGCACTATCAAATTCACTTTTAGGGATTCAGTGGAACCAAATAAAGATGATTAATTACTTACTCTGTGAATATTGACTCAAATAAAGGAACTGCTTATAATCCAATACTCTATAGATTATATTTCAAATAAGAATTAATTATTGTGTGCAACAAAATCAGCATAGCCAAAAGTGTCTTAAGTCATTTTAATACCTTTATGGGACACACATTGAAACAGAGATCGTTTCTTCATTGAATTTTACTTCATACTGTCAGAAAACATATTGAGTTGTTAGCATTTTATAATGTATTTGAAATATACTGTACTATTATTGGTTCAGTTATTTTCAATATTTGAGGTTTTAGTGCCCCATAAATTATTTTATGCCATATATATATTATAATATATGTATATTATGTAACAATATGATAGTTGTTTAATTTTCTATATGACTGAAATTCAATTAAATTTTAATACATTCATGTACTTTATATTACTACAATTTGGCATTTAATAATTTTTCTTTATTAATACCAAAAGACTACTTTAAAGTTGTTTTTTCAAACATCAAGTTGATTGGTGCAGAGTACGATTACTTTTTCGCTTTTTAATGTTATACAGGCATGCGATTATTATATCATCATAGCAGTCACTCAATTTATTTATTATCAGAAAAAATAGTCTTCAAAAACAAAGAAAAACATACTAGCAATACATTATGCAACTTACATCAGGATTTCTAGGCCAACCATATGTTCCCCACTCCCGAGTATTGCTAAAAAAATAATAAGGTGTATTCAAGCAGAAGGACCTTCTCTTCTGCCAACTTTTAACATGTTCAACTGCCAAGTTCATTTACTTAATTGAGAGAAAAGGAGGGGGAAAAAGCCAAACTTCACAGAAGTTCAACTCAGAATGAATAAACCCAAAAGCAAAATGGCACCTGGCTGGTGTTGCTCAGTAGTTGAGCACTGACCTATAAACCAGGAGGTCACAGTTAGATTCCCGGTAAGGGCACATGCCCAGGTTGCAGACTCGATACCCAGTGTGGGGTATGCAGGAGGCAGCTGATTGATGATTCTCTCTCATCATTGATGTTTATAGCTCTCTCTCCCTCTTCCTTCCTCTCTGAAATCAATAAAAATATATTTTTAAAAAACCCACATACCCAAATTGCCCATTTGTTATACAGGTAAGTTAGCTTCAATAACTACTAGGGTGTTTTTTGGTCCTTACCTCACTGCACCTCTGTCCACCACTGGACCTAATTGAGCTATCCTTTCTTCCTTATGTGCTGACTTCCCTTGATTTTCAAAAACCTGCACTCCGATTTCTCTCCATTTCACCTCTCTGATTACTCCTTTCTCTCAGCTGCAGTCTCCTCTCTCCCTATGGTCCCTGCATTCTGTCCTGGATTCTGTTCTCCCTTCAGTTAATATACTCTGCTCAGTCACATCTGCAGGGGTGACCTTTAGTCACTCCCTCTCCAGCCAGGATCTCTCTTTCCTTGGAGCTTCTGAGCCAGATATGGATCTCAGTTGGCATGTGCAGACCTGAACGCATCACCCCCTCACCCGGCATCACCTGCTCTCCCCCGCGGACTTTCTTCCCATGAAACATACCAATTATTTTCCCTGACCCATGCTATACCTGTCCTCAGTCTTGGGTTAGCTCCTGAATCTTTATCTATGTATATTCCCAATTATGAGAAATCACAGTTGATCATCTTGTTCTACATTATCGTTTCCAATCGTCAGCAGTTGTGTTTGGTAGACCTATCTGTTCTGTGCTTTTCCCATTTACAGTCTCAGTGGTGCTGCTGCGTTGAGAGGATATTGACAGGCGTCTCAGCTTTTCAGAGAGAACAATCACACTGAGGCTGAATGTGACCGAAAAAGACTCCCTGACTCTGCAAAAGTCACCAGCATTAAGCTATTTTCTATGTTTCGCTAGCAAAAAAGAAATCATTCCAGCTGCAGAAATTATTTCTTATGAAGCTAAGAATGTTTTTTTAAAAAAACAAACACACAAACTTTTAATTCTTATAACAACTTCATGAAGGTTTCACACCCCCTGTGCTCTATAATCATAAATAACATTGTATTCCCTTCCAAATACAACTCCTACCCCTCAGCCTGACGCTTAAGGACTTCCATATGGCACCACTTTCCTGTCTAAGCTCACTTTACAATTTGGATGCCAATTAATTTGAATTACTTGTACTGTCATGAATATCCTGTGCTTTCCATAAGCACCCTTCTTTAAAGACCTGTCTTAAATTAATCCCCTTTTATTCCTTCCACATTTAAACAGCAGGATTCTATCATCATTCCTTTAAGTTTTTGGCCAACTATCAATTTATATTCAAAATAGTACCTGGCTGACTATGTTATTATTATATATTTTATATATTATTTATTCTATATTCTATTTACTAGTATATTATATTATTATTATCTATTATTTTTATTTATTTATTTTCTACTTCTTATAGCCATTTTCAGGGACCTTAATGACTTCGATGTCTTTAAGGCTCGTAACATGGCTTTACTATTGCCAGCTTTCTCTAAATTTCTGCAGAACACATTCAGGTAAGCAAACTTATTGGCTGGCGTATCTATTATTTATAATCATTTCATTGAGGTTTGTGCTTTTCTTGGGACACTGCCTTTTTCTAGTTTTGTTGAAAATTCACCTGTAGGATGATATTATAGTTGAACAAACATGAGAAGATATTTGTGGCACTTGATATGAAAGTCACTTGGACTAGTGCCAAGGACCGAACCATTCTATTCTAATATTATTATGAAGACCATTGAGTTATGGTGAAATTTACATATAATTTGAGAAAAAAATGTAATCACTAAGCCATTATTTACTTTGGGATAAAAACTTGAATTTATCATCTTTATTAGAATGTGAAAAAATACCTTATTAAAAGCAAATTCTTCATTTTTTCCATTCAGAATTAATATTTTTCTTTTGTAGTATTGAAAGGTAAAATTTACCTCCATTGAAAACTACACAGTCTCTTGCTGTTGTAAATGACAAATTTTCAACTTGTGCAAAACTATTTGTGTATATAAAAACTAGCATTCTATTAGTAAAAGTGTTGGTATTTAAAAGTTACTATTGATAAATATAAAATTATTAACAAAAATTCTAGAAGAATATAATTTCTTTGGGAAGATGTGTGATTCCCTGGGTAATTATAAGTCATTTTCAGACTTGGCATTGTCTTTATAATAATGCACAATATGCATTAGTTTCAAATACTTCCACTGGAACACCAAAGTCATTCCTTCTCATATCTGACATTCCAAAAGACATCTCTCTCCTGGTGCTGTAAAAATGCATTACACATTTCTGAAAGAAAATTCATTTATATCTTGGCTTTGATTCCCCACCGACTTAAGATTCATTTAAGACACCTGATATTTGATTGAGACAGGTTAATAGACATATTAGCTGTCCATCTAGTATTTTCAGGTTCTTCCACTGTATTAAGTAAGATGATTAAAAAGTAAAGTGTCTGACTATACATTATTATTCCAATCCTTTGCAGAAAGGCACTCTCTGAAATTTGAATTGAGTTATATTCTTTGCCTTTCCAGAAGGTCAGTTTAAGAACTGCTTATTGAATAGTATCTTCATATTTTTATAAAATGATTATTTATAGGTTACTGTCCTTTTCATAATCAATTAATCAAATAACTACATGATTAACTACTTTTTTCAGTTCAGTGTCTATGTGAATATGAATATTTTATTGACAGTTTTAATTGTAAGACATTTAAAATTATATAATGTATTGTTTATAGATGTGTTTTTTGTGATCTTACCTGACTAGACATGTGTTGCCAAATTTAGAATCCCATTGTAGTACACAACACATCGGAGGAGGAGGTATTCCCTATCTTTCTTCTTCCTTACACTCATGTCTTTGAACCTTTTTGTAGTCATTGATGCCCCCGCCCCCCGTTTATGGCCTTTTGAGAGAACTGTGGATCATGTCACTTAGTTATTTAATTTTTTTTTTTTTGCAATTATTCCACAATAAGCATCCAGGCACTGGGGATACATGCAGAGCAAAATAGAATAACTTCTACTCATGGTGGAATTAAAGTTTAACAGAGAAGACAGATATTACATTAAAAGATAATACAGCCCAGTCAGAGTGGCTCAGTGGTTGAGCATGGACTTATGAACCAGGTGATCACAGTTCAATTCCCAGTCAGGGCACATGCCCGGGCTGTGGGCTCGAACCCCAGTAGGCGAGGCATGCAGGAGGCAGCCAATTGATGATTCTCTCTCATCATTGATGTGTCTATCTCTCTCTTTCACCCTCTCCCTTCCTTTCTGAAATCAATATGTGTGTGTGTGTGTGTGTGTGTGTGTGTGTGTGTGTGTATTTTTTTTTCAGATAATATAAATAAACTGAAAAGTATCGTGTAAGAACCACACAGTTTCTTTTTGGAGGTAAGTGAAGGAGAGAGGTAGAGTCAGAGGCATGCTCCCTGGTAAACTGAAGTGTGGATTGAGATTTAAAAATGGTGAAGAGGGGTGGTGCTGTAGAGAGAATTCCAGGCAAATGTCTCCAGAAGACACATGGAAGAACTGAGGGAAGCCAGCATGGGCACAGAAGAGAGGGCAGGTGGGATCTCCTGATGTTGGGCAGGTAAACAGAGAATGCTTGCAGAATCCAAGGCAAATGCAGACACACACAAAACATTGCATCCCTGCATTATATATTCTGTGTGCCTTTTCATAATGGCATTAAATCTGTAATGAATTCAAACTCAACTTCAAATGCTTGAAGGTGGCAGCAAGGCATAACTGGCTAAATATGTAAACAAGAAAACAGATGCTCTCTAAAGGTTATTGGCATTAATTTATTCAAACTAACTTCACAAAACTGTGCTAACATTGTGTTGAGTTGACAAATGTAGCAAATAATTTTAAACAGATCCTGTTTCCTCTTTATAAGATTCATACATTTACTCTTAGCCTCAGTTTTTCTTTCCTCTGGGCTTGATCCCAACTTTCTAATTTTCTTCCTATTTTTATTTCATGAACTGAACTTTTATATAATTACCTTCCTCCTAGCAGTGTAAGTTCATGTATTAAACAGTACTATGCACAATATTTTAATCTACATGGTTTCTTCATCAGTTTTTAGTGTCCTTTTCTTCTCTTTGTATATATAGTCCATCTATTCAACAAATAAGAATCTATACTAATAAAAGGGTAATATGCTAATTAGACTGGGTGACTGGACATCTTCTGGATGTCTGACTTCCTTCCAGACAGTTAGGGGGCAACCAGGCCAGCAGGGGGCCAGCCAGGCCGGCAGGGAGGCAGTTGGGGGGCAGCCAGGCTGGCAGGAGGGCTGTTGGGGGGTGTCCAGGCCAGAAGTGGGGCATTTGGGGGAAGCCATACCAGCAGGGGGGCAGTTGGGGAGTGACCAGGCCAGCAGGAGGGCAGTTAGGGGGCAATCAGGCAGGCAAGCAGGTGAGCGGTTAGGAGCCAGCAGTCTCAGATTGCAAGAGGGATGTCCAACTGCAGGTTTAGGCCCGATCTCTGTGGGATTGGGCCTAAACTGCCAGTTGGACATCCCCCGAGGGATCCCTGATTGAAAAGGGTGCAGGCCAGGCTGAGGGACCCCCCCCCCTTGCATAAATTTCATGCACTGGGCCTCTAGTCTATATATATAAAAGCCTAAGCGACCATTAAGACCTGTCAACCTAACGACTGGTCGACCAGTCGCTATGACGATGCACTGACCACCAGGAGGCAGATGCTCAATGCAGGAGCTGCCCCCTCGTAGTCTTTGTGCTCCAACAGCTAACGTCCCATGGTGGGCCAACCTCCCACGGTCCCTTCCCCCAGACGGCCTGTCCCGATTGGCCCCGATTGGTCCTGATCGCCAGCCAGGGCCTCTAGTTTAATATAACTATTATGTGCACGTGGTCTCTAGTTTAATATAACAATGATAACAGCTAACACGTATACTAAATGGTAGTCAGACACTATTCTAAAAGTTTCACCTTTATTCGTTCACTTAATCCCAATAAAACTGCTATGCGATTTGGACTACTGTCATCCCCATTTTAAATATGAGTAAATTGAGGTTCAGAAACACTAAGTAACTTGCCCAGGTTCCATACCACTTATAAATGAGAGTGGCTGGATGTCCAGGACATCTGACCCTGGAGCTTATGTTCTGAATTACTTTTGATATATGGTTCACCACCTGAGTCAGAACTACGTGATTGAATTGCATATTGTACTAGTGCGAGTATTCAGGCACTAGGTTGGGCTCAACAGAAAAATGGATAAGAAAGGAAAAGCCCTAAGGCTCATAGATCAAAAGTCTTTCAAGGAAAGAAATCAAATGTTATACATAATACATGCTGGTAGAGATGAAATTCAGGCTGAACACCTAATACAGTATACAGATGCCTAGGATGATTTTTTGTAGATATTTCTGCCTAAACTGAGACCTTAAGGATAAATAATAATGGTAAGCAAGGCATCAGACTAGCAACATTAATACTAAGTGCCCACTGCAAAATAAAATGTGGGATCTCTTATTCAATATTACTACAAATTTCAGGACAGCAACAGCAGCATATTAAACCAATTACAGAACCCTTCTGTATCGAGCTTCATGCTATGGGTACCCTCATAAAGTGAGATCTGACCAAGCAAAAAAAGAGGGAAAGCTAGGAAGGAAATGAAAACAACATAAGCCTGGATTAGATGGCTAACAGCATGTTCAAAGAGTTAGAAAAAAGCTCATTGGAGCTGGCAAAACACATACAAGGTGAAGAGGAATGAGCGATCAAGTGGCTGGAGAGACAGACAAGACTTCCCCAAAGAGCCTCAAAAGTCAAGGGAAAATCAGTAAATCACAAAAAGATGCTCAACATCATTAGCCATCATGAAAGTGAAAGTGAAAACCACAGTACTGCTCTAGAATGACTAGAACAACACAGACAGACAATAACAAGTGTTGGTAAAGATGTGGAGATTTTGAAACCCTCAGTCATTGATGGTGGGTATGTAAAATGGTGCACGGGCTTTGTATAAAAAGTGTGATCGTTACTTAAACACAAGAACCGCGTTACTATATGACTCAGGAAGTGTACTCCCAAGTGAAAGAATTGTGTCCACAAAAAAACTTATACCTGAGTGCCCATAACAGCATTATTATTAAAGCCAAAAAAAATAAAAGCAACATAAATGTCCATCTACTGGTGAATGAATACATAAAATGCGGTATATCCATATAATAGAATATTTGGCAACAAAACATGTAGATGCCTTGGATGTATCTTCCTCTCTACTTTCCTTCAGGATGACTGTCTCTGCTCAAATGCCATGACTTTGGCATCAAAGGCAAGTCTTTCAGGATTTACATGGACATGAGCTCACTTTTACCTTTCACTGGCTTTAAAATTTTTACTCTTTGAATGATTACATATCATATCCCCAAAATTTATATTAGCCCACGCCATGTAAAGTAACCTGAGTTCATATCAATATCACTACTATTTTTTATGGTTACTGATTGTGATTGATGCCCTGAGCAAATTAGAATAAGACAAATATGCTTATAGTATGGTAATTTTAGCATAAATGTTGGCTACTCTGACTGAAAAGATATTTAATTTTTGTTGTGAGTGTGTGTGAATTGTATTCAACTATGAATAAAACAAAATATTTGATAGTAGAGTAGTTCTGAAAATTCAAGATGTGAATTCCAGCAAAAGTATGTGGCTAGAGTAGAAAAATCCTACTGATTCAATCCACTTTTCCATGTAAAATTTCATCACTTTCTCCAAGGTTAAGAAACCAAGAAAAATGGATGATCACTATTGCTTTTGAATTCCCAACTTTCCTGTATATCCTTCATAATGAAAAATAAGAAAAATAATAAAGAGTGCTTTAAATCAGTAAGTGTTGTTTCCGTATCTTGTTGGTTGTAAATAAATGCCATAAACATAGGGGTGCATATATTCTTTCAAATCAGTGCTTTGAATTTCTTTGTATATATACCCAGAAGTGGAATCACTGGGTCATAAGGTAGCTCCATAGTTAATTTTTTGGCACCTCCATGCTGTTTTCCAAAGTGGCTGCACTTGCAATCCCACCAATAGTGCAGAAGGGTTCCCTTTTCTCCACATCCTTGCCGACTCCTGTGACAGGTGTGAGGTGATATCTCATTGTGGTTTTACTTTGCATCACTCTGATGGTTAGTGGCATTGAACATCTATTCATATGTCTATTACCCACATGTACGTCCTCTTTGGGGAAGTGTTTCTTCAGGTCCTCTGCCCACTTTTTAATTGTATTATTGGTTTTTTTGGTGTAATGTTGTATGAAGTGGTTGATTGGTTTTTTAAAAATAAAATTTGTACATTAATTCCCTTATGAGATGTATTATTGTCAGACATCTTCTTCCATTCAGTATGTTTTGTTCATTTTGTTGAGGATTTCATTTGTGTGCAAAACTTTTTAGTTTGCATTTGTTTATTCTCTCTTTTATTTCCCTTGCCTGAGAAGATATATCAGAAAAGATATTGCTGAGAGAGATGTCAATGACCTTACTGCTTCATCTTGTTTCCTGAATGGTTCAGACTTGTAGAGCACATCAGAACCCAAGTTCAAGTCTAGAGCATGGCTGTTGCAGACTATTTCCAAACTCATAGACTTTTGTGTTGAAAGCCATGGAGAATTGGATGCATTTATTTTGCCAAGTTATCTCCAAGTAAGTTGACTTATAATCAGTATTTGTTGTTTTGCCCCACATCTGGTTAAAATTTCACAAGATTATATAGACTCAGTGTTAGGTACATAATAAATGTTATAATCAGTGATATATAGTTAGTAACTAGTGTGCAAGCAGTGTGCTGGTCTAGTTCAGATTCTAGACAAATTATTTTTTAAAAACAAGAAACACAATATCCGACAGAAAGTATACAATAATGTTGTATGAAATGTTTAAAAAATGCCTGACAGATGTTAAATGTTAACTATAGTGATTATTTGTTTCCTTTAGTATACTTTCATATATGTCCCTCTAAAACATTGTATAAGAGAAAAATATGCAGTATACTAGGTGTACCAGTTAATAATTTTTTTTCAATAGATGAATTTACACATATGTTGATATATATGTGATTTGATATGTATGCTATTTTGTTGTATTGACAGTAAGCTTCAAAACTTCATATGTCAAATTTGCTGAATGTGTTAACATCATAGATATTTTTATGCTTAAAAATGTTGAATTTCATGCCAAAAAAGAGCATTTGCAGGAAGTCTTAATTCATTACTTTATTTTGAAGAAAAAGTTATCCTTTACTTTGGGAAGCTTATGGTGAACATGCTCCATCTCAAGATACTTGTGAATGGTGGTTTAAACACTTTAAAAGTGATGATTTTGATGTGAAAGACAAAGAACTTCCAGGTCAACTGAAAAAGTTTGAAGACCAACAATTACAAGCATTATTGGATGAAGATGAGTGTCAAACTCAAAAACAACTTGAAGAAAGATTAAACGTTGCTCAGCGAACAATTTCCAATCATTTACAAGCAATAGGAAAGATTTTAAAGGAAGGAAAACAGGTGCCATGTTAACTGAACAAAAGACAATTGGAAAACCGAAAAGTAATCAGTAAAATGTTGCTTCAACAGCATGAAAATCTTTTTTGCATCGAATTGTGACTGGCAATGAAAAGTGGATTTATTTTGAGAATCCCAAATGCACAGAATCATGGGTTGATCCAGGTCAACCATCAACATCGACTACAAGGCCAAATTGCTTCACAAGGAAGACAATGCTCTGCGTTTGGTGGGATCAAGAAGGTGTGGTGTGTTATGAGCTTCTAAACCAGGTGAATCCGTTAATACTGATCCCTACTGACAACAAATAATCAATTTGAACCATGCTTTGATTGTGAAATGACCAGAATGTGCCAGAAGACATGGCAAATTAATTTTGCTTCATGATAACGCACCATCACACACTTCAAAACCAGTTAAAGACACATTAAAAGATCTTGCCTGGTAAGTTATTAACCCACCCATTTTATTCACCAGACCTTGCTCCTTCAGATTACCACTTGTTCCCATCCATGGCACACACACTTTCTTTCTTTGTGTGTGTGTGTGTGTGTGTGTGTGTGTGTGTGTGTGTGTGTGTTCATTTTATTGTCTAAAGTTCTGCATATCTCTCCTTTTTCCCCAATTGACCCCCCCACCTCCCCAGCCATTCCCACCCCAGGCAAGCCCCCACTGCCCCAGTGTCTGTGTCTATTGATTATGCTAATATGCATGCGTACAAGTCCTTTGGTTGATCTCTAACCTCTCCCTCCCCTGCCATTTGTCTCTGGATCTATTCTTGTTCACCTAATTATGTTGATCATTTATATCCCACATATGAGTGAGATCATGTGATATTTATCTTTTTCCGACTGGCTTATTTCACTTAGCATAATGCTCTCCAGTTCCATCCATGCTGTTGCAAATGGTAAAAGTTCCTTCTTTTTTAGAGCTGGATTGTATTCCATTAGGCACACACACTTTCTGAGCAGCACTTCAAAACATACGAAGAAGTGGAAAATTGGGTCTGTGAATGGTTTGTTTCAAAACAAGAAAAGTTCTATTGTGACAGTATCCACAAATTACCTGAAAGATGGGGGAAATGTGTAGCTAGCAATGGACATTACTTTGAATAAAGCGCTCTTGATGTTTCTCTTGAAATTATCATGTTTTCTTTGATTATAAAATCCACCATTATTAACCGGTACACCTAGCAAAGAATATTTTGGGAACATTCTTTCTTTCCTCTATCTAACGGGACGGATAAGGGCTCCGTTCTGACATTGTTAGGCCAGCACTTAGAGAAACACAGATTACTCAAGATAAATATATATATATGACAATTATATATATATATAATTTCTTGTCTGTTTCACTTGGATAGCTTATATTATTCTGTCTTTGAATTCGCTCATTTTTATTTGGCAGTATCTAATCTGCTGTTAATCTCACTTACTATATTTTTGCTTGACTTTTAAATATTTCTAATATTTTTATTTAATTTGTTTTATATCTCATTATGCTTATGCTTTCTTCTATCTTGCAGTACATATGCAGTACATGTAAAAATAGGTATGTTAATGCTCATATGTTATAATACTATCATCTGTGCCATTAATAGATATTACTATGTGATTGATTGATATGTCTTTCCTTACTATGGATTCTATTTTTGTGTTCCTTGCATTCCTCATTATATTTTATTGGATGTCAGATTTTGAATTACATATTTTGAGTGCTGTCCTTTTTTATTCATTACAAATATGTTTGGTCACTTCTATGAGACACTACTAAATTAAATAAAAATTTAATTATAAACTTTTGAGGATTTTAAATTCTGTTAGGATCAATATTTAATTTGTATTAATATGGCCACACTTCTAAAGCAACATTCCTCAGTATTCCAATGCTTCTTTCCAGGGTTTGTGGTAGTTCTCATATACTTATATTAAACAGTCCTAAGCTGACAACTCATGGGAAAATGCTGAAAACCCCTGGAGCTCTCTGTCTGTGAATTCTAGCACTATAAGTCACTCCAACTAAGAACATGTTTCCTCACCTAAATCAGATGAACAGACACTTCATTCAGGTGCTACAGCCGGAAAACTTGCTCTATTCTAGACAGTGGGCTTGAGCAAACCTAGGTCTCACATCTCTTGTATCTCTTCTTTCAGGAATCAACTCTCTGCCTATAATGTCATAAATTTTGCTCCTTGTTGTCATTGTTTTAAGTCAGAGGATATATCAAACCTCTATTTATCCACTATGCCTGAAAAGAGAGCTTCTAACAAGTGTTTTAAATTGTCACTAGTTCCACACTTAAGGTCAGCAAATGCAATGCATTTATCATCCAGTGACCGCCTATTGTCACAGACAGGAGCATGCTAGTCATATACCACGCATCAACATTAACAGCATCACTCTATAAAGCATCCTATACTTCTATACTATACTACTTTCTCTAAAACACTACGAAAATTATGGATCATCAGGTCTGTAATTAATCTTTTCAGTGAGGTATATCAATCATAGAGGACGAAAAAAAATATGAACATTACCATTAAAGGTAAGTCTGGTGGAGATAAAGACCCAGAAGGCAGAGATGGCCTAGGAAATCCTATTATCTTTGCTACGAGACCTAACAATGTTGAGAAACAGCCTCATCAAGCTCCTAATAATTGTGTTGGGATATGCTGATATAAGAAGTGGTCCAATAGGTATAGCATAGTGCAGGTTGCTGTAAATTTTATCAGAAGGTATTTTAAAAGCATACTGCTAGAAGGTAAATATGCAATCTGTTTCTCAGGGTGCTGATCAAAGAAGCCAGCCAGGCACATTTCCTATAGGAAATGGTGGATAAAGCCACAAAACTCCTCCAACATCTTCTCTAAGGCACACCCAGGAAAAGTGTCCGGTTATTGTTTGATAAACCCCTGCTTCTATATAACTTGTGTGTTAGATCCCCTTAATTTATCACTTTTTCTATCATTTGAACCCACAGGAGATTTTTAACTTATGAGTAAAGAATTTATTCATTCACTAAGCTATCAGAGGACTACATCAATTCATTCAGATTGTTTATCAATGTAATGCTACTATTACGTTAGTCTTATGTGTTTTTACTTTAAATTTAGTCCCAGTTTCATTACAGGCCCTATAACTCTCTTGGACACCGTGAACTTCAGAATTGAACACAAATATCCATAGAATAAATCAATTCTAGTGGTTTATACATCGTTTATGTTCCTAACTGGCTTCAGATTTTGTAATTAAAAGAACAGTGGCCTACATTTATGCTTAGTGTACCTAAAGCACTCAATTAACCTAACCATACTCATAGTTAATAACTGTAGAAATCAATAGTCTATCCTATCAACTTCAGTTTGGCAGTCAAGGACTGTCTCAGCAAACTCAAAAGTAACTGGAAACTGCAACAGTATATCAAAGATTTGTGACGGTTTTCACTACACTGGTGGCTTGCAATAAGCAGTGATTTTCAATCAGTGTGCCACAAGAATTACTAAAACATGCCACCCCTGACTATTTAGTGAAGCCCACTGACCTCTTTTTCCATAGCTGTCAGGTTAAAAAAAATGACAACAGCCAAAGACAAAACAATAGCCATCCTGTGTGAGTAAATAAAAATTATGCTTATTGTTTATTCCGATCGGCAACAAATATATATTTTTAGTGTGCAGCAGAATTTTAGTAATTAGTTTACATGTGTCATAGATGAAAAAGGTTAAAAACTGCTGTTCTGAATGAATAAAGTATTCCTGCCATTGTAAAGCTTGCAATGCCCAAGTATTGATGGAAGAATGTGAGATCTTATTTGGCTGAAATAAATTGATCTTACTAGTAATAGTAGGATATGCACATATAAATATGTTTTTTTTCCAAGCAGATCAACTATTAAGCGTGCATCTGAACATAACCTGGCATCCAAGAATGAGAGACCTAAAAAATTTGACAAGAGCATTTTGGATTACAAAGCAACAGCAATGATGCTGCTCCAAGATATTTATAGGTCATGAAAATACAATATCAAAGCCAAGAATGGTTATTTCCTAACAGTCTCCCCCCCCTCCCCATTAATAACAACAACTCCTCAATAGATGGCTAAACAGAGTTATTACAAGATATATTTGCTTAACATACCTTATTTAAATTTATTATCTGATAATCCATAACTTAAAAGCAAGGAAGGCATTGCAATAACTATAAGGTAATTTTTAGTAAAATATCTTTCATTTTATTCATATATAATTTCTTGTCTGTTTCACTTGGATAGCTTATATTAATATAGATATTGTTTATATCTATATTAAAATTGTACCAAAATATCTGCATTGATGCCCATATACATTCATTAAAATTATTGTGTAACTAACAGTCTTTTATGCACTAGTTTTTGTAGCATGCTTAAGCTTTACAATGGAATTCACCAAATGCATTATTTTTCTGCAAGTTTTTTTATTAGAATGCTGAAATATTTTCATTCATGAACTGTGTTGACTTGTATAATATTTAATTCAAATGTATTGTTTATATATATATTAAAATTGTACCAAAATATCTGCATTGATGCCCATATACATTCATTAAAATTAATTTCATCTCATTCTTGGATTTAGTTAATATCATCCACTAAAACATCACATAAATAATTCAAAGTTATATTTATCACACAATTTATTATTTCTGTTAAGTCTATTAATATTTACTCATATCTACATATTTCTGTATAGCTATATGTTTTTATTTTTTTCAGGTTAATAGCAAATTTCTTCATGAGGAGAAGTAACAGCAAATGAAGTCTGTGTGAAGATATGGTAGGTATAAGAAAAAAAAGATCTTCTGGTACAAAACCATATTAAAGCCATTCTCAGTATGTAAATAACATTTCCCCAAAAATGATTATTAAAAAATTAAGTACTACTCTCACAATATCACACAAACATGATAAAAGTTCCTTGAAAAAAGGAAAATCTTATAATATTAGTAGATTTAAAATACAATACATTAATAAATGATGTTTTAAAAAGATCAATGCCACTTTCATTTTTAAAATATTTCCAGAATTCTCCCTAAAATAGTTTTTATGAGGACATGTTAAATTTATGACTAGGACTCTTATAATTGTTATTCAAGCTGTGGGCTGAAAAAGAAATTTTGGAAAGTTGTAAATGATTGAAAACCCATCTCTCAGCAAGCTCAGAATCACCCAGGAAGATTTCCAACATGTCTAATTATATTCTACCACCTACATCAGATGGGGAATTGAAGTGTGCATTTTGCCTGTTGCCCAGCAGGAGCCTATACTATTGCTATGAGAGCACTAGTATGAAAAAAAATGCATTAGGTAGACCTTAAAAATGTCATTCAAACACAAAATTCTTAAAAAAAAAAAAAAGCCCATTTCCTTTGGAAAAGAGAAAATATAGGCATTAAAATCTATAGGTGCCAGGAGTATGCTCTTTAGAATTCTTCTCTATAATCAGATATTAACATTTTTCTAATGTAAATACATTACTGAAATAATCTTAGTATTTCTTATAATTGAGTTGTATAAAAAGGTATATAGAAAAAAGGAAATTGGAAACACACTGCTTCACTATATTAGAGTATTAGAAAATCATGAACTGAAAAATTAGTAAGAAGCTGGATTTAAAAAGGGCTTGGCATCAGAACAATTACTGTATCTTAAAATGTATGATTATCTACTCAGTCACTAGAGAGATCTATTGAATAAGTAAATGTCAAACTACCGCGGGAAGGCAGGGGAGGTTTGGGGGGGTAAGAGATCAACCAAAGGATTTGTATGCATGCATATAAACACAACCAATAGACACAAGACACTGTGGGGGGGATAGGGGTGGATGGGGGGAGGTCAATGGGGGAAAAATGGGAGACATATGTACTACTATTTGTAAAACCTTAAACAATAAAATAAAATAAAATAAAATAAAATAAAATAAAATAAAATAAAATAAAATAAAGAAAAAAAAAGAAAATGATAGAGCTTGATGAGGACGTATTTTATAAACAGTGGAACTTTACCTCTGAAAAACTGGCAATTTACCTGATATCTAGGAGTTGAAATAAAGAATCACTGTTACAACTACCCCATAATACCATACTATTCTACTAGGCTCTATTTTTGTGAAGTAGGAAAAGCAAAGATAGCATGATTACGAATCCATGGGTTATACAAATTGATTCCTTTTATGTATCTTACTCTATGTATAGCTGTAGAGAATATCAAGATCATTTTATGCATGTTAAGTGTGCTTGTATGCATTTGCATGAAATTGTGTAGGTAAGTTTGTGATGGAAGAAATACAGTAATTTCAAAGACAGAAGAACTCTACAGGGCATACACACAAGAACTATTTCTGGGGGTTTACAAAATATATCTCTTTAATCCTATCAAAAATTTACTAGATCGGAATACCCAGGAGCCAGGCTCAGTTTGAACTCTAAGGAGTGATGCTCAGTCAGGTATAGGTGTACACAGCTCCCTATGTGATTTTGATGTATAACCTTGGTTCAATATGACTCCCCTGATTAGTAACTCAAACATTTAAATTCATAGAGAAACAGAATCTCATGTTAACAAAGATTACTCAAGATTCCCTAATGCACATCACATCAAATGAGTAGATTTTCCTTTAGACACTAGTGATCTTGCAAATCATGTTAGAAAAATTCAAGGGATTTGTCTCTCATTTGGAATTTAATATAGTCTGTTTTCTATAACCCCTGATTCCTGGAAAGGCTATACATTTTTGTTCCTTCTATTCTTGTCATTCTATCACCCAACATGTCTAGTTTAACTATACATATAACTCTTTAAAATATTTAAACTATCATTTAATTATTTACTAAAACATTTTACTAATTTCTTAATTTTTTTATTATAGTTCTCTCCTTGACCTCTGCTCTTGTTTTGTGTGTGTGTGTGTGTGTGTGTGTGTGTGTGTGTGTGTGTGTGTGTTGTGTGTGTGTTTATCAATCCTAAAATCAGGCACTGAGAATTTCCAGTAATTGAATCCCTGAAAGCACCTTCAGGGTTTGGTAAAGAAGTAAAAATAAAATTCCTCATAAAAGTAATAAAAATAAGGCTGTAAAAAATTGCCTGAAAGTGTAACTACTCACAAAGCTATATAAAATACTTATATATTGTCCTTCATCCTTAAAAATAATGCTATAAATGTGCCATCATATTTTACTTTCTACTTCAATGGAGATTTTATAATAAAGTGCCAATACTTGAAACTCTGCAGACTCTCTTTATTAAAACAATAATTGTGAGGAAGGGAGAGAGAGAGAAATAGAAACATCAATGATGACAGAGAATCATTGATCAGATGCCTCCTAAACACTCCACAATGATGACCAAGCCCACAACCCCGGCATGTGCCCTGACTGGGAATAGAAGCCTGACCTCCTGGTTCATAGTCAATGCTCAACCATTGAGCCACAACAGCCAAGATAATTGTGAAATTCTTGATCTCATTTTGGTAATTTCTATTTAAGAAGGAAAAGTGACTTAATTTTTTTGGTATAATATATAGGTACTGCCAATTATACCATTATGTATTTTTTAAATTACTTTTTAAAAATAAAAATCTAAACAACTTTCATAAGTCTACAGCAAATTGAGAGGCAATATACTGAGGAGAGTGGTCATACACCAACACAAGAGCATCAGAAGAATAGATTGCACTGGATCAGTGATAGAGCAGAAAATAGGCCAAAGCTACATTTGTAGCCTTGTAAAATTTCACTTACATACTATAAGTTGATATTTTCAGTAACAAAATTGCATATTTCAAAATTTCACCTTCATAAAGAAAAGACTAATGATTTTAAATATCCTCTCTTAAATTGTATGCACCATGAAGTAGGGAACTGTTCGTTATTAATATTGCATTCTTTGTGCATAAAATAATTCTTAGGCAAACTTGGCCTGGGCCTCTAGTTGCTATATAATATGGGAGGTGCAAAAGGGTCCAAAAAGAGGCAAAAAATGACTCACTTCCTAAGACGAAAAATTTCAGGGGATTTTGAGAAAATAGACTTGGGAGAAAGGGAAGAAGGAGATGATGATGTAAAAAAATCTGTGATGTTTTTGGTCCTGATTTGTGTCCCACAGGATGCAAGACCAGCCTTTATCATTTAGGAGTACAGCATTTCTATTTATTCCTTCTATAATGATCAGGTTAACTACTTCTTAGAATGTAGAGGAGTATATTCCAAATCAATCTCTCTCTCTCTCTCTCTCTCTCTCTCTCTCTCTCTCTCTCTCTCTATATATATATATATATATATATATATATATATATATATATATATATATAAAAGCCTAAGCGATCAAAAGACCAAACGACTGGTCGACCAGTCGCTATGATATGCACTGACCACCAGGGGACAGACACTCAATGCACAAGATCGGGCTCTCTCCTGTCTGGATCAGGCCTGTGGGGATTGGGCTCCCTCCTGTCTGGATCAGGTCTGTGGGGATTGGGCTCCCTCCTGTCTGGATCAGGTCTGCGGGGATTGGGCTCCCTCCTGTCTGGATCGGGCCTGCGGGGATCTGGCCGAAATTGGGTACCTGATATCCCTCAAGGGGTCCAAGATTGAAAGAGGGCACAGGCCAGGCCTAGGGACCCCACCGGTACATGAATCCGTGCACTGGGCCTCTAGTTGCTATATAATATGGGAGGTGCAAAAGGGTCCAAAAAGAGGCAAAAAATGACTCACTTCCTAAGATGAAAAATTTCAGGGGATTTTGAGAAAATAGACTTGGGAGAAGGGAAGAAGGAGATGATGATGTAAAAAAATCTGTGATGTTTCTGGTCCTGATTTGTGTCCCACAGGATGCAAGACCAGCCTTTATCATTTAAGAGTAACCCGAGAATTAATCCTTATCCAGAAGTTAGAGCCCACACCTGCACTCCCTGCAGAGATGGAGATTAAACACACAGTGATAAGATGAAACTCAAATGCAGATTACCTACACTGTCAACTTCCAAGAGGCATGCAATATATAGATACAAGATCCGAAATTGAGTGTGGTAAAACAAATTCATATCGGAGCCATTAAACTGATATTGCTAGAGATCACTTCATTATAAACATCCATATATAGCTATGTCAAGGGAGAACAATCTACAGCAACAACAGCAACTTTCTATTGTACTTGTGGACGATATGACTAACTCATTGCATATGACTATGCTCATTTAAATTTTAGTGTGGTTCCTTTTGTTGCAGAAGACATTGATGCAGAATTACTCTGAACATTGTCTGCTGTATAAAACATCTAAAGACTATATGCCTCCAAGTACAAAAACTAAACAAAACACTTAACGTTGTGTGATTTGTATCTGGATATTGTTATTTGCGCTCTCATTTCATCTTCAGAAACTTTTTCCAGGTAGGTCTTATTATTACCCAGATTTAGACATACAGTAGGAACTAAAATCAGGCATGAGAAGTAACATGGTAAATAACACAGCAAAGTGACACAGTTAGGATTAAACTTTGACCTGTGGACACTTGCATGACTTTCCCATGCTAATTGATCAAGGTCTGTAATCATATATATACTGACACTTGATCAAAAAGAATGATAATAAGGGTGATGTGAAGAAACTGGTTCGGAATAGACAATAGGTGTTAATATCAGGGACAATGTTGAAATACTTCATACACACAATCATATTGACACCTCAGATCAACCCTGTGAGGAAGCATGGTTTTATTTTTAAAGTAAAATAAAAAATAGATTGTTTGAAAATTTCAAATATAATGAACAACATAAACTGATGATCAAAAATAGATCCAGAGACAAGGTAAGACTGAACAGACCGTCCAAACTCAGAGAGAAGGCAGGGGAGGAGAAAGGGTTAGAGATTAACCAAAGGACTTGTATGCATGCATATTAACATAACCAATGGACATAGACACTGGGGTGGTGGGGGCTTGTCATGGGGGGTGGGAGTGTCAGGTGGGGGTCAATCGGGTAAAAAGGAGCCATATGTAATACTTTAACCAATAAAACAAAGAATATGATGGAGCAGAAAGAATAAAATAAAAAAATAGATCCAGAGACAGAAACATCGAACAGACTGTCAAACTTCAGGGGGAAGCCAGGGGCGGGGGGTGGGGGGTAAGAGATCAACCAAAGGACTTGTATGCATGCATATAAGCATAACCAATGGACACAGACTCTAGGGGGGTGAGGGCATGTGCTACGGGATGGGAGTGGCCGGGGAGATGTCAATGGGGAAAAAAGAAGACATATGTAATACTATATGTAATACTTTAAACAATAAAGAATCAAACAATAATAATAATTTATAACTTTTAGTTCATGGCTATTACATATTCCACAACAATAGCTTTGGTTGTTATCTAGAGTTTATTGTTGAAATGAAATTAAATATATATCATATATTAAATGAAAAAGCTAGGGACTTTAATTCCTATAAGCAAATGTATCTTAAGATGACTACATTATAATGTGTTAAGATTCAATTTAATTAACTTTTATATAACCCTAGTAAATCAATATTTTAATGAAAAATCATCAATTATACTGTTATCACTACAATATATTGCTTAGAAATTTTCAATAAACGGATCATTAAAAGTTAGTGAGTAAAAACTGTGTGATTTCTTTAAAAATAGGATAAAGAACCAAATATTATCCTGAAATAACAAAGGATATTCAGGAAATATTCCTAAAGCAAGTAGATATTCTATTTTTCTTACACATTACATGTTTTTGAAAACTTTTTCTGAAGTTTTAAAAATTACGAATTTTAAATGCAGGTAAGTAGATTAGAGATAAAATAGTTATTAGTTTAAAAGAGCTCTGCGTTTAAGCACCATATTTTTGTTGTTTCTGAGAGATATATTACACAAGGATATTTTCTGGTATGTTAATACCCATAGTTCAATCCAACTTCAAAACTGCAGCTACAGAAAACATCTACATGTGAGCACATCTGAGACTCCTGGTGGTAGCCACTCAGCTGAGCCTTCCCAAATTCCTGATCCATAAAATCACAACGGAAATAAAGGGCTGTTTTATGCCACTATGTTTTGGGGTCATTTATTATGAGGCAAGCATTCCAGAAGATATGTTCAGACAATACATATACAGTGCTCATTAATGTTATAAGCATCACCCAACTGGCATGGCTCAGTGGTTGAACATCAACCTATGAATCAGGAGGTCACAGTTCAATTCCTGGTCAGGGCACATGCCTGGGTTGTGGGCTTGAGCCCCACTGGGGGCTGTGCAGGAGGCAGCCAATCAGTGATTCTCTTTCATCACCGATGTTTCCATCTCCTCTCTCCCTCTCCCTCCATCTCTGAAATCAACAGAAAAAAAGTTATAAGCATCATGTTTGTTGGGCAGGGAACATTTGTCATGGGCTTCTAATATATACACAATGGAAGGGAGCTCTGCCAACATTCCACTCCTGGACTTTCCAACTCCCTTGCTTACTCCTCCCTGTGGGAATGAGGGAGATGTCTGATTGGTAACTGGGAGGACATCATGTTGGATGCACTTTTCCCTTTTTTATTTTCAGAAAGGACCTTCCAGTAGAAACCACAGGTTCTCTGCAGTTCTCAGCCCGGACGGTTACCTCAGCAGTGATTATGACAAAAGTGATCTACTTTGCTAAGTCTATTTAATTCTGGAATTCAGTATAAGGACAGGCCACATGATATTTTATCCTCTTGTATTTCTTTTGTCTTATCTGGTGATTGAGAATTTAGTCAAGGAAAAGGGATACTCTTCATTGAGACCCTCTGCTTCAAATACAATGTTGAACAAATTGGCTAACTACAGTCATATTTTGGGATGCAATCATTTGTTTGAACCATGTTATACTGATGATATTTCACTGACTATGACCTACACATTTAACCATTTTTATCAAAATTTTAACACTGTATGCATGATAAGAAGTTTTATTTTCTTTTGTTCTGTATTTCTCAGGCCCCTATCAGGTGCCCAGTAATCTGGCAAGAGCATTTTCCTTTTGAAAGGAGCAGTTGTTAAATTTCATTTGACTTAAAGTAAGAGAATTATTTTCTGAAGTATGGCCTGAAGACCATCCATATAATGCCAGCTGATGAGTTCATAAAGCATGCACCCCTGGTTCCTGTGCTGGACTTATGACATCAACCTCCGGGTGTGGGATTCCAGAATTTGCATTCTAACAGGCTCTTCAGGTGATTCTTAAGGCAAATACCTCATGTAACTTTCAAGACAACAGATATATGATCTCAATACACTCGATGATAGTGGAAGTATAGTCAGACTTTAGGTATCAGACTTTATGGAGTCTACTGACAACTAGAGTTTACTCAGAATCAAAAAAAAAAAAAAGCAAAAACCCACACAAGATAAACTATGCTTTAAAAATTATGTAATATGACACAGAAAAAATAAAGTTGATTGATATTACAATATGCTAAAGAGATCGATATGCATTTTACAAGGCACATTCACCATTCCTATACAACAAGGCAAATAAGTATTATCATCCCAATTTTAAAGATGGAAGAACTCATCTTAAAAAGAGTTCATGGCCTTTTGTTACAAAGCAGATCAGTGGCTGGGGTGCCTGTTGCGGTGTGTGTGTACAAGAGTTACTGAAGCCAAATATACTGTCATGTTAGTAAATGACTTAGGAAAAAAAAAAAGAGTTTGGATAACATTGCCAAAGCTGAGCATTATAAATGGCAGAGTTGAGATTCAAAACTAGGTTTATCTTCCTTTAAAGCTCAGCTCAACTATTCAATTTCTGAATTTTGGCTGTTGAAGCAATTGGTAACGTTAAGAAAAACAAAGGCTTACAATCCAGAAAATAAAATGGGGCTCTTAAAATAATTTGGGAGAAATATCATGATAGAAAATAAATACAGCAGTCTTAACTTTTTTTACCCACTGGATAAAAGTTGTTATTTAGAAAAATAAAAACATGTGTAGGTTTCTATAATTGTTTTATAACAAATAAACTAAATAAAAAATAAAAAGGATGTCTACTTTAATAGATATAATCCTTAGCAAATAAAAACTAGTTATTATTTTTCACAATTACTATAGAAGTGATTTCTGTAAATAGTTTTGAGAAGCCTGGGGTGTAGAGTGTAGAATAAAATATCAGGCTCTCAGTTACTTGATTAATTTATACTGATAAAATAACAGAATACAATGTATCTCTTGTTCTTGATATATAATAAAGAAGCATCTTTTAAACAAGGAGTAAAAGCCATCTTAGAGAAGAAAACTTTTAAGAATTTTACAGTAGACAGGAAAGTAATGAAACCTTGAGTTAGAAATAATTAATAAGTGCTTATAGACATGAAAATTATACTTGATTAATCTCATCTACAGAAATGTACTGAATCGACATGAAAGCATTTGCCTACAGTTTTCTATGTCTAATTGCTTTTTGACTATTTTAAACATTTTTATGGAACTATAACGCCTTTCAGACTTGCCAACTGTGCCATGGAAATTATGATTTTCTGTTAAGAAAAACATTAAAGCAAACTATATTCTTTACCTGGGAATTTTTTTTTATTTTCAATTTGCATATATAAAATATTTGTACATTTCCAAAGAGATATACTCTCTTAAATATGCCATAATGAAGAGAAAGTGGGAAAAAGAACAGTAATATATGTGGGAACACATTCTTTCAAAAGATCAACTATAAATGGGTAGGGAGTAGTCTGTGTTGTCAATCTATGGAGTTAGCATGTTGTTTAAAGATATGATGACTTGAAGGAATACAAAGTGTATTTTGAATAAATGGATTTCAAATTTTTCTGCTATCAATGTTGGAAAGTCAAAGCAACATATATTATAGAAATCACTGACTTTTGCAGAATTGGATTTAAATTAATGAAAGTCACTTAAAGGACATTTGCCTTTAACACTGAGAAAATAAAACCCATCTATCAGCTTACTGTTACATTTTTTACTTGTGTGAAAATGCCAACCCATCATATCATTCATTTACTACCATTTTCTTTCTGTTTTGCTTCTGCTTAAACATGGACATTTATATGAGTTGTTTAAAATGACAATTATGAAAATCCATGGATTTTGGTGAACTATATGATGATGTTTAATTGATTTTTACATAACTTATATGCATTCTGGTGAAAGGTCACAATTTACATTTATACTCATTTATCTTATTAGATTCAATATTATATGAAAGCAGAAACCCTATTTGTGTACTGCACAAAGACAGCTCAAAGAGTAAAGAGTGAAATGACAGACAGACTTTTGTTCATTCGAATTACTTTCATTTTCACAGCACAGGGTGAAGGTGATAAAATGGTCATAAGATATTTTATACATTCAGTATATACCAAAAGCCACCTTGGCAAATTGAAGAATTCCAACAACCTAAGATTGTGTGGCTTAATAAAAAATACCTTTAAATATTAACTTTGTCTTTTTCCTCCTCTGAATTTAGTTTTAGGCTGATTGTGGTAGAGTTACATTTTTTTAAATATATATTTTATTGATTTTTTACAGAGAGGAAGGGAGAAGGATAGAGAGCTAGAAACATCGATGAGAGAGAAACATCAATCAGCTGCCTCCTGCACACCCCCTACTGGGAATGTGCCCGCAACCAAGGTACATGCCCTTGACTGGAATCGAACCTGGGATCCTTCAGTTCGCAGGCCGATGCTCTATCCACTGAGCCAAACCAGCCAGGGCTAGAGTTACATTTTTAAAAAATAAACCCTTATTGCATTTCTTACTTGGTCAACTGGAGTCCAATGTGAGATTTAATAACATGCAAAACACCAAAAATACAATGATATTGGAAACCACTATGCATTGAGTTCCTGTTACCTTATCGCCTTCGGAGAAGGTGATTCCATCCATGGCTCTTTTCCAAGTGATCTCTGGAACAGGCTCCCCTTCGGCTTCGCAGATGAGTGTGACTTGGCCATTCTCATACGTAGTTTCATTTTTTAGCTGTATTATGTGAGGCTGTACTGTAAAGAATACATACATTACTCCATCTGTATTGGAGGAAAATGTTTCTATGTAGACCTAAAAGCCATGATGGGCATTTGAGTCCACAGTAGTGTGGTGTGGAATTGTTAACATTGTAGCAGGCATGGCAGCATGCTTTGCTTTCGAGTGGGGCCAACAGGGTTGCAAGGAACAGGTGAAAAAATTTCCAAAAATAGTTTTCATCAGTGATCATTATAAACTAGCTAGTGGCCTGGTGCATGACATTCATGCACTCATGGGTGGGGGGTCCCTCAGGCCGGCCTGCGCCCTTTGTCAGTCCGGGAGCCCTCGGGAGATGTCCGACTGATGGCTTAGGCCCGCGCTCCCCGGCCTAAGCCACAGTCAGATATTCTTAGGACTGCTGTGCTGGTCATTCTGCTGTTTGGTCAATTTGCATATTACCCTTTTATTATATAGGATTTGAAGTGGGTTAGACACCAACATACACATTATAATTCCTTCCAACATTTGGCCATTTTAAGAGTCACTTTATTATGTATTTTTCTCTTCAGCCACAAATTAATATTTTCTCTTTTAAAGCCACATGTGTGTTTAAGAGTGTGTCTTGTCTGTGTCTGTGTCTGTGTGTGGAGGGGGTGGCATGGCATCCACTGAGTGAGTGATTATCTCCTAAGCTTTTAAAACAATATCGCCAAAGAGAAAAAAATGGTGACTGTATCCTGAATATGTAGTTAGGTATAATTAGCACAATATCTAAAATATTTATTAATAAAGATACAAAAATGCTATTTATTTATATCATCCTAGCTGATTTTTTTTTACCTCAATTTACCTTAACAATATTACTTGGCACTGTAACTATTTCTTTATAATTATGACTTCTTTAAAAATAAAACATTATGTCCATTAACTTAAATTATCTTAGTATTAAAAATTATGTCCATCCACAAATTTATATAACACCACAGAGTTTCATGTTTGTAAACTCTGCATTACCTGCGTTTATTAAATTTTTACTTGTTAAAACATAATGGGATAAAACCCAGCACTTTTTATTTAAGGATAAGTAACAGGTATTTTTAAAACATTTAAGTGCAATTAATCATGGGATATTAATAAGTAGTCCTTAATATTAGAAAATTAGATTCCTGATATCAGAAATATAGCATACATCATTTTTAACAATTAAGTGTCTATTCCATTGACTTAATACATTTAGTTACATTTCCACTATATATACATTATTTTGTGTCAAACACAATACAATATTTTTTCAGTATTACCATACAAAAGTGATTACAACAGTGATGTAGCATATAGAATGTATTATTTTCTATATGATAACATGAAAATATTAGAAATTTGTTATATCTGTTCTCACTGCCACCCTAATAAATAACAAGTAAATAAACAGTATTTGATATGAACCTCTTGAGGTAGCTTGAGAACATTACTCTCTGGAATGAACTCAGACACCATCATTTCTAAGTAATTAATTTTTTATGCTGAGTCAGATTTATTTAATGTGTTAGGTTTTAAAGAGAAGCGTTTTTTAAAATGAAATACTGCTGAAACAAATTATGGGCTTTCTATAATTTCTAATAAATTTAAGTTTGTTTACTCTTCCCTCTATGTGAACAATTTTCGCCTGACTTGGCTTTGCTGATATCTCATCACTAAATATTTTTGTGTAGATACATTTTATCATTACCTTCTGAGTACCTTTCCAACACCAAGCTATCCAAAATAATAGCCCTCTATACCCAATACCACCTGGTTTGCCCATTTTCACATTCTTTTTTGAATATTTTGTTATTCCAATTTTATTTAATTATTTTAATGTATTTTGGTCTAGTCTTTGTCTGACTCACTCTGCCAGGATATAATGAAAATATATGAAAATGTCTTTGGTTCAGAAAATATTTCTATTACGTGATTACAGGATCAGTTGGCAGAGAACGTGTCCACGTGTATTACCATTCAACTCTTGTTCTGTAGCCATAGTCCCTGCATCTGCCTACCACAAACACTGGCCCTTCTTACTCATACAGAGTTCTCCCTCCTTCCTTCCTTTCCAGTCTCAGTTGTGAAAGCGTTTTATTAGCAGTGTTTTTAAAAATGGAGAAAATATACTAAATGTTAGTAGTGCATATAATTTTTAGTGTTATGCTTTTTAAAGAGAACACTCATATTCTAAACATTCACCAGGAAACTGTTTTTCTTCTTGAAAACATAATGAAAGCCAAACAAATAATTTAAAAAAAAAAGCATAATAGTTCTTGACTTTCTATAGGATTGACAAGTAAGGTAATATAGCTTTTAGTAATTATGGAAGATATTTATATTATATTTCTTTTTAGTAAAATGAAGTGGGAATATTTAATTACAGTGGCATATCAATGTGGCCTAATTATAGCATCATAGGTGTGCTCTTTTGAAGTATAATAAAAGTACAGCTGATCCCAACATATTGAATTTAAAGATTTATGAAGAGCAACACATATATCTATATAAGAAATCCCAGTAGTGTAATTTAATTTTCTTCAAGCCTTTGTATGAGTCAGCCAATATTTCACAAAAACTTACATGTATAATTTCATGTAATTCTTAAAACAATTCTATCTGGTAGCTGCAATCCTATCTAATAATAGAGAAATATGCAAATTGACCGCACCTTTGCTACACCCAAGCCATGCCCACCAGCCAAGCCACGACCACCAACCAATCAGGATGAATATGCAAATTACCCCAACAAATATGGCGGCTAATTTACATATCAAGGCTATGTAGAAAGAAGCCAAGAGCTGCAGAAGGGAGCAAAGCTGCAGAGAAGCAAGCAAGCCAGGGGGAGGAGAAGGGAGGAGCGGAGGCGGGGCCGGGGGAGAAGGAAGTTAAGCAGGCGGGGCCGGGGGAGAAGGGGCGGGGCTGGGGGAGAAGGGAGGAGTGGAGGCGGGGCCGGGGGAGAAGGGAGGAGCGGAGGCGGGGCTGGGGGAGAAGGGAGGAGCGGAGGCGGGACCGGGGGAGAAGGGAAAAGCAGGCGGGCTGGCAGAGAAGGCGGGCCAGGGGATAAGGGAGGAGCAGAGGCGGGGCCAGGGGAGAAGGAAGGAGAGTGGGCTGGCGGAGAAGTTAGAAAAGCAGGGGGGCTGGCGGAGAAAGTGGGGCAGGGGACGAGGGAGGAGAGCAGGCAGGGCGGGGTAGAGTGCAGCGGGAAACCCTATTGCAGGATTTTTCCTGCAACGGGAACGCTAGTTTTAAAATATATTTTAGAGATGAGAAAAAGGAAATTTCATTTTGGAAAGTTAAACAATTCATAAAAGTGACTGAGTAAAATTGACCCAGACCTCTCTCTAGACATAACAGTTATAACCACTATGCTATAATACTTACCAAAGACTTGTAGGAATGCCTGTTTTTCATCTTCTCCTGCCTTATTTGTGGCCCTGCAGACATAATGGCCTCCATCACTATTGATAATGTTTCTGACAGTGAGTTCTGTATTGCTTCCTTTCAATATGTACTTTTCACTTTCTTCAATGAACTTGCCATTCCTAAAGAAAAGAAAAGAAAAGAAAAGAAAAGAAAAGAAAAGAAAAGAAAAGAAAAGAAAAGAAAAGAAAAGAAAAGAAAAGAGGTTGATCTTCATAAATCAGGCTTCACAACTCAGGAGACGATCATATTCAACTTGTTAAAAAATATACTTTTATTGATTTCAGAGAGGAAGGGAGAGGGAGAGATAGAAATATCAATGATGAGAGAGAATCATTAATCCACTGCCTCCTACATGCCCCACACTGGGGATCAAGCCTGCAACCCAGGCATGTGCCCTAACAGGGAATTGAACCGTGACCTTCTGGTTCATAGGTTGACAATCAACCTATTGATTGCCAGCCGGGCATCATACTCAACTTCTTGATCTATAGTTGGTAATACTTTCATAGCTCTCGATAGATAAGGCTATAATCCAATCTAAAGTATACTTCTAGTAGCCCAGAAAAACTTAATGTATTAAAGTTATACTTTAAAATAGTTTTGACTTTATAGACAAGAATAACGTTTGAGTTGCGTTGAAATATTGATACCAGTCTTAGGCAAAACAGCACATTGGTTCAATCTATACTTTATTAAACCAAAAAAAGTTTATTTGAAGATTTTAACTCTATATACTTTTTTAATGTTGGTAAGTCAACACGTATTAATGAAAACTTTATTCACTAGGCTCCTGAGACACATTTAATAGAATTTCTATGGAAACCTACTTTAAGTAAGTTTCAAAGTAAATGCAATTTAAATATGCAACCGATTTATTTTGAAAACATGTACTGCCAATAAAAGGGTAAGATGAAATAATTACGTGAAAATGCAGTTAGAGAAATTATGCTGAATATAATGATTTAATCCACTAATGAGGAGAAATCATTTAAAAAATAATTTCCTTCTTAGATTTAAATATTTAACACTTTTCATGTTTTCTGGACTGAAGCCATACTCATTCTGCCCTAATGCTAGCCTTTGTGGTCCACTAAGACAATGTCTTTCACACTTTTTTATAACGATTTATAATAAGAAATATTTTAAATATCTTTAAATATGAAACAATTTCTACAATTCCCCTTAATATGCATGATACCTTCTTATAATTGTATATATTTTTTCATTCTATTTATTGTCATCTCGTCTCCCTCTATTTCTTTCTTCCAGCTCTCCTTCTACATGTTTCTTATAATGGTGCTTTAGATGACTGAATAGATTTTAATGTCCACTGATGTAAAAAGTTTAGGATCTGTTCTTAGGGGTGGGAAGACTTACTTGTCTGTACAAATATAAATTTAAAAAGAAAAATCTCTAAAAGGATTATAAAAGTATTTTTCTCTATTGAAACAGAACATTTACCTGATAAACTAAATGATCTTTCCAGTGAACTTTGGCTTTGCTTTCTAGAAAGCACTGGCTCATATCTTCACACAATCCTTATCCTTCTATAACTCAATAACATCTGCTTGTTCAGTTTCTATGGATATCTCTAAAAATATCATGAAATGTGCAAAAATATCATAAGGGTAGAGTGCAAAAGTAGAGTTTATAAACTACTAATAGCAAATGTATATATAGCACTCTGTATTTTTAACTTAAAAATATTTTTACTAACCCTATATTTACATTTATAAAAAAATGACATTTCAGCATTTTTCTCTAGAATTTCATGTATAAAGAGATCTTTCAGTGCAGTTGGTGATACAATCTATTTCTCAATCTATTCAGTGAAAAATATTGATTTGTTTAATACTACCACTACTGATAAAATAATAATACACTAGAAGTTTCAATAAATTGTGGTTTATACAACACTTTGCCTCTATTATTTACCTGTGTGAATTCTCACAAGTAGTCCATAGATGTGTATTTCCCCTCTCTGCCCTCATTCACAGATGGCAACTAAAAATTTTAGTATGATTTCCACATCCCTCAATTCAAACAGTAATATAAGGAGCAGATTAACTAACTTCCAGTGTTCTTTCTGATAAGGAGAGTTATTTCCCTACCTCATGTGAAATATTGTACTAAATGTTTGAAATGTAGCAAATGAATGAGACATGGGCACTTATCATGAAAAATTCATATGACTGACAGTAATAGAGGGTACTATAGATCCCATTAATGAGTTAATGACTTTTTGGTTTTGTTTTTAGGGAGAATGAGAAGAGATTTATGATAGTAGGGGAGAAGAGAAAAGAAGGTGGCTGACATACTCTGAGAGTTTTCAAGGGGAGAAAGTCATGATTTGAGCTTTGAAGTGGATGGATCTTGAAGAATTTAGTGGAAACCAAATAAACAAACAAATAAACAAAAACATACTGATACAGGCAAAAAACAAACTGATGGATGCCCAAAGGGAGGTGGTGGGAATGAATGAAAAGGTGAAGGGACTGAGAAATAATCATGGGAATGTTAAACTCAGCATAGACAATGTCAATCTTATTGTAATAAGTTATGCGGTGCCAAGTGGGTACTTGAATTATCGAGGGGATTACATTGTAAATTATATAAGTCTAACCGCTATGCTGCATACACCTGAAACTAATATAAAATAATGTCAACTGTAATTGAAAAATAAAATTTTAAAAATAAAGGGTAAAAAATGAAATGAAAAAACATGAAGTGTGCAATGTAAAAAATAAATGAATGAAAAAAAGAAACATGCCTTATAGACAGAATGATCAGTACTATGGGTGGACCTTTGACTTGGGTTAAGTCACGGCTGATCTCTAACAATTTAATATAACCAATGTAAATGAAAACAAAAGCATAATAGCCTTTTAAATAAAATTCAAAAACAATGCTTTCCTTCCAGACACATTGAAAAGGCCGCAACTCTTTTTTCATGAGCGTGATTAAGGACACAGACCAGAGGAGATGTGGGTGCACGGCCTACCTGTACCAAGAGATGGTGGGCTCAGGAGAGCCAGAGGCCCTGCAGGATAATGTCATCTCCTCTCCTCTCTCTGCTGTGGCATTGAAGGCTTTCTGAGGCATCGTGATTGCTGGTGGCACTGAAAAACGGATGAGCATAGATAAAGAGAGATGAAGAACATTTCAGCAGTACCATTGGGACATTTTTACCACCACTTCTGCTGTTGTTTATACTAAGCTATAAAACATTTTTAAGTGTTTTTATTGATTTTTAGAGAGAGAAGAAGGGAGAGTGACAGAGATATAAAACATCAATGAAAGAGGAACATCATCAATTAGCTGCCGCCCACATGGCCCCCACTGGGGATCAAGTCCGCTACCCAGGCATGTGCCCTGACTGGGAATCGAACCAGTGATCTCTTGGTTCCTGGGTTGACAATCGCTGAGCCACACGGGATGGGCCTGAGATTTAAAACTTGATAGTCAATATCTGTACTTATATCAACAGGCTGACTTGATCTCAAATGACTTTAAGATCACAATCTACTTTCTGATGTAGAATAATTAGATAATTCACTCTAATGCCATTATATTACTTTGAATCTATCAAAGTAAACTAAATAATCATATATATATATATATATAAACATATATATGTATATATGTATATGTATGTGTATATATATGTATATATGTATATATGTATAATATTCTTCACAAAAAGACAGACTAGACTTCCCTGACTTACAGCAGTGCTGAGATCTACTTGTCTACTTGGTGCATGAATGGATTTCCTATTTGGGTTCTCATCAGTATATGTAATTCTATAAGCAATCATTCACTGCTTCAAGACAGGGCTTTCAAATTAGGTGTCAAACCATAATGTTCTTTCTGATTAACTGCATTTAATTTCTTTAAACAACTATAGACCGTTTTATAAAGAGAAACTGCTCAAGCCATAGAGAGTATGAAATAGATTTTCATGAACAATTCAATTTAAAATTAAGCTTCCCCAATTTCTAACTAATTACATTACAAAAACTGTGTGTGCTGCACATTTCATACTTGTTGAAACTGTTACTGAAATGCACTGTTTGCAATAAACAAATCAATAACATCCATAAGAGAAGCTACATTTCAAAGTACAGCATAAATTATGATTTAATGCACACTTTTATGATTTTCAATTTAATATGACAAGATGATATTCCCCAAATTAGTTATATTAATAGATTTGTTTTTAACATATAACAAAGAGTATGACCAGACTGTCATTTACCAGTGTGATTATAATTAAATATCCCAAGATGGCATTCAGGTCAGCATTAATGCTGCATTATCGCCATTGATAGTGGGAAGAGAAGCTGATATGTATCTTAGTAATTAATCACAATAAATCAAGTTTCTCCCCTTATGAATTCAGGTACAAGGGGCATAATCTGACATGCTGTCTCTAAAGTAACACAATAATTACTAGTGTTAGAATGAACTTTTTTTACATATTAACTCTGCATTTTAAGTACATTGAAATTTAACATTCTGTATCCCATTTTCCCTCTCTTGTAATTATGAAAAAATAACATTTTAATCAAAATGCATTGCTTTTCATTTGATTATTATAAATGTAGTTATAAGAACACTATGCCTGTTCTTTATTACAACAATGAGATTTTAACCCATTAGAGAACTATAATGAAAATAAATATTTTAATAGAAATTATCTGTACAGGAAAGTATTTGTGAACATAGAAACACTTCCAAATGGAGAATATATTACATACATATAATATACTAGTATATACATGTATGTAAATATATATATTTTTTATTTCATAGAGGAAGAGAGAGGGAGAGATAGAAACATCAATGATGAGAGGGAAATGACTGATCCGCTGCCTCCTGAACACCTTACACTGGAAATCGAGCCTAAAACCCGGGCATGTGCCCTGACTGGGAATTGAACTGTGACCTCCTGGTTCACAGGTTGATGGTCAGCCACCGAGAACACCAGCCATGCTTAAACATCCTGTTTTAAGAAAGTTACAAGGATTTATATTCTGTGTCGATGGAGTAGTCAATGATTTCTAGAAAATGTCTGTTTTCATTCTTTAGCTTCAAGAAACGTGAGGTTGTGCAGGGAAGGAAAGTGTCTCCAGAACGCTCACTTCCATGGAGACTGGCCCACCTTCATGTTATAATTTGCCACATTGTTTGAGTTTGGAAGTTGTAGGAAGGTATGACTACAAAGGGAAAGCATAAAAGAGTGGAGGTGATGGAACGATTCTGTACACTGATTGTTCTAGTGGTGAAAGAAACCTATACATACATTGAAACTTACAGAACTATATAGTGAATTTTGCTGTATGTAATTTGAAAACAAACTTATGCATCCTTTTAAAAATTATATCCTGTAAGATATTTTTTAATTCTAATTGTTTTATAACAATTATATAACAGATTCAATTAGCTGATTCACTGTATCAGTTCACAAGTCCTGGAGAAATCGGTTACTGATGGTTCTAAAGCAGGAAAATTTCAACAATTTCCCTATCTGAGGTACTGCTTGTTTCTACTCCAGATCATCAAAGCCCTTCCCTTTCTTTAACTCATTGCTCTGATCTGCCCACTGTATTCTGAAAATCCTTTGACTTCTTGTTGCTTCTTTTTATCTATCATGAACTGCAGATCCCACTGCTTCTATATTCATGTTTCTGAGATACCTAGAATGTTGGCTGTGTTTTAGTTAGTTGCCTTAGTTCTTTCAAATTAGCTTTGTAATACCCTGTTGTCAATCCAGTATCAAAACTGGAGTATGATTAAGTTAACAAAAATAAATGTATTAATGGCAAAACAAAATGTGTGGACAGCATAAGTGTCATTTTCCAAAGGTTTTGCCAGCTGCCAATGGCAAAGTGGGAGGAGAAAGCTCGCCTGTGTACGGATTGTTCAAACTGTGTTAGAGAGCAGCCTTCACAAAAACGCCATTTGTCCTGCTTTCTGTCCTATCTCTGCCTTTCCAGGATAATCATGTGGCACAAGTGATAGCACTGAAAAGCCTTTAGCCTTTTAACTCCTGCTTTTTCCAGCTATGAGCCCTGGGTTGCCTCCTACTGCCATGCCTACTGTGTGGTCCTCTGTGTTCTTTGTTTCTTGGGTGCAATAGCAACTTCTCTTTGCTATATAATAATTTACATATATGCATACATATCTCTCTAGATATATAATTTATATACACACACACACACACACACATATATATACATATATATATATATATATATATATATATATATATATATGTGTATATATATATATATATATATATATATATATATATATACTAGTAGCCCTGTGCACAAATCTGTGCACCAGTAGCTCTCCATCCAGTAGCTCTCCCCCGCTGCCCTGCCCTCCTGTAGCTCCCCCTTCATAGCTTGCTGCTGTGCCCCCTCCTGTAGCTCCCCCTTCATAGCTTGCTGCTGTGCCCCCTCCTGTAGCTCTCTGCCTCCCACTTGTAGCTCACTGCCCCACCCTCCTGCTGATCCAATAATGGTCGGTTGTTATGCTTCATGGCATAATGACCATTTGCATATCACATTTTTATTATATAGGATAATTTCAGTTTCTGTAAAACTGAAATTATTTTGAAGTCAGTACAGTATGGGACACTAAAATATTTTGATGTCAGAATTTAGGTATAAGGATGCAATATCATATTGAGCAAAACATATTGCTAGGGCACAGTATTCAAGTGCTTAAAATAATGTTTATAATTTTGTTCACTATATTGAAATCTATAAGAATGTCAGCTTCCAGCCAAGATGTAGAAACAACTCAAAATGTTTACACATTGCATACAGTAACTGTTTTCAAGATGCTGTCCATCAGTCAACAAAACGATTCAACCGTGATCTCTGAAATATGAGAGGAAGTGAGGTAAGTCCTCTTACTGGCCCAGGCTGCTGTCTAGAGAGAGTTTCTAAGCTGCGGTACAGAGAGGAGGAGCCCAGTTGGGATCTGGAAGTCTGAGGAGCCAGGGCAGGTGGTCTGGGAAGCCAGGTGTCTGGCTGTGTTTCACAGGACAGAGTGCCAGACCGGAGCGGTGCACAAGGAGGACTTCCTGAGATTTGCAGTGAGTTCCCTCGAGTTCTTCCGAAGAGTACTGAGGAGTGCAACCATGAGTGGAAACTACTGAGGCCAATTAGAAGGAATAATTCCCAAAGCTCAAGGAGAGCAAAGAACAGTTCCTATTCCCACGGCCAGAATAATAACTTTACAATACCTCATAATGCATGTCAAATAGAGTAATCAGAAATACTTCACCGAAGAAGTGGGGCAAAATAAGCTCTGGAGTATGCTCCCCACCTAACGAAGCTTAAAGGAATAAACGAAAGGATTAAACTGTTTCCAAGGAACTTATCTGCATTCCTGGACAAAGGCCCAAAATATTTAAAGAAAAACAAAAATATTCAGCACATTACAGAGGGAAAATCCACACCTGGCACCCAGATAAAAATGATTAAATATGCAAAGAAGGAAGAAATATGAGACACGATGATGTATATATACAATCAACCAACACTGACCCAGAAAAGACCAAGATGGTTCATTAGTGGACAAGAACAGTAAAGCAGTTATTAAAACGACATTCCATATGTTCAAGAATCTAAAAGAAAAACTGATCATGTTAGAGATTTAGAAGATATTTTTAGAAATCAAATTTCTACATATTAAAACTACAGTGTCTGAAATCAAAAGTACATGAGATAGAATTAACAGAACATACATTGCAGAAGTAAAGATTATTAACTCAAACTTATATCAACAGAGACTATCCAAAAATTAATACATGAAGAAAAAATAGGTAAAGGGGAATAAACAGAACAGAGATCAGTAGAAAAAGTTCAAGTAAGCCAAATAACTGAAATTGGAGTCCTAAAAAATTGTAAGTCATAAACAATATTTGAAGAGCTAATGTCTAAAACATTTTCAGATATTGACACATTCGTCAACAAAACACAAATACAAGAATAGTGATGAAAATCACAATGAGGTATATTGTATTCAAATTGCTTAAAATAAGTGATAAAGAGAAAATCTTCAAAAATCTGGCAGGATCGGGTGGGTGGCACCATTTGCGTGCAGAGGCACACAATCAGGATGAGAACAAACTTTTGATCTAAAATAATTAGGCCTAAGATCAAGGCTCAGGATTTTTTTAAGATACTGAAAGAGGGGAAAAAACTGTCAACTCAGAATTCTATACTGAGCAAAATTTCATTTCAAATATGAAGGTGAAATCCTTTCTCAGACATGAAGTGGGTGAAGTTAATCATCCTTAGCAAACATGCACTGTAAGAAATGCTAAAGGAAGTCATTTGGGCATTTGGGAACTGATACCAGATGGAAATCTGGATACACAAAGTGAAACTGTCTTTATTCACAGGTGACATAAATATCTAGGTAGAGAAACCTATGAAAGCTAACAACAAAAGGTACTGTGCTTAATAATTTAATTTACTAATGTTAAAATGCATGAAAAGTAACTAGAATTGGATTAGTAGATTGGTAATGTAAGGGGAGAAATGTCCTCAAGAGAACAGTAAAATAATTTGGGTTATTTAACCTAAAAAGAAAAAAAAATAATTATTATTATCAAATAAAATAGTCTTTGTGATTGCGGTAATGACACTTTTGTACAAAATAATTAGAACTGAAGAAATCATTCCAAAAGTTATTCACTGCTTTCTGAATACAAAACTCCAAAATATTCCTTGAAGCGATAAAATATTACTTTTGTCCTTGAAGCATCAATGGTGTAGTTAATGAGATAATTTCATACATAAATGGCTAATTTCAAGTCAGTGTGGAAGTTACACTGACAGAGAGATTACAGACATGGAGACTGATTACAGCTCAGCTGGAAAAGTTCTAAAATATCTCTGGGGATACTTGAATGTCTGTTAATTGACTTTTAGCAAAGACAAAGACTTTGGAATTTATGATGGATCGGAAACTGTCCTACTATCCCCAACGTCATTTTCTGCACTGATCATTTGCATTTGGATTCACCAATTTGTGAAGCCGACTTTGATTACTTAAAGGCCCCTTCCCCAATTCTTCAGCTCCCCAAGGGTTTCTTTGAGATTTCTCACTCAGATCTCAGTAGTTTACACTGAAGACACAGCACTACCCTTGTGTGTGAGTAGGGCCCTGGGGAATCTTGCACACACAATTGTCTCTGGAAGGCCTGATGCTCACCTGCATTCTTTTGCTCTTACTGCACCATATACTTTCCTTTAGAATAAAGTCTTTCCATGTGCATATTCTGTGTAATCTGGTGACTCCTTTCAAATACCTAATTTTAAAAAAATTTACAGAGATGTACCCAGTGCGGTGAGATCTCATGGAGAAAAATCATGTAATAAGGCAGATAAAATTGTTTAAAAACTTGCTAGAAATAAGGGTTGAACAAAATTTTTCAGTGCAAACGGAAATCAATCTGGCCAAAAAGGAGAGAGAAAATCATGTTTTAGACAGAATTGCACACTCTTTCATCCTATTACAATTAATATTTTAGAAGGATTGCACACTCTTTCCTCCCAGTAAAACTAAGTGTACCTGCATAAAGGGGAAAACCATACTGTACTTGAAAACATAATCTATTGCAGGGAACTAATTTTACTTACAATTGGGAACTTACTTAATTTGTACCTAACTAAAATCAAATTCTATCTGCTTCTTAACTAGTTTCCCTATTAAAAATACAAATGGTACAGACTGGTGAATTTTAGAGGGAAGGGGGGGAAGGGGGCAGGAGAAGAGATTAACCAAAGAGTTCATTTGCATATATGCATAGCCCATGGACACAGACATTAGTGTCATAGGCCTGGAAGGGGGCAGAATTGGGATGGAAGGGGTCAATGGGGGGGGGGGGAAGGGACATCTGTAATACTTTAAACAATAAAGATAAATTTAAAAAAGACACATGTTCTAGATACCTACACTTTTATTAAAAGCCATTAAATATTATGCAAACAAAGAAGGAAGGCAATGCCTGCCCATATGGCTCAGTGGTTGAGTATCAAACAATGAATCAGGAGGTCATGGTTCGATTCCCAGTCAGGGCACATTCCTGGGTTTCAGGCTTGATCCCTAGTAGGGAGCCTGCAGCCAATCAATGATTCTCTCACATCATTGATGTTTCTATCTCTCCCTCCCTCTCCTATCCTCTCTGAAATCAATAAAAATATATTTAAAAAAAATGGAAGGCAAGAGATAACTGGTCATAAGTAACTTGCAATGAGAATGAAATAATGACATTGCTTTCTAAATTATCCCCTAATGCAAAACTTATGAATGTCGCTACAAATTAAATTACACACAAATTATGCTGAGTGCCATTCATGTCCACACATGTCAGATGGTACCTTGAAGGTACCTTTTACTTTACTGATTGCTTCTATGAAATGAAAAAAAAAGAGTGCATTATTGAGGTATCTTGTGGCCCTTTATAGACTTCTTGAATTTTTGTTATAAATGATAGGATTCCCTTCCGTACATATCAACCAATTGTTAGAGGGGGAAAAATACACACACACAAAAACAACAACAAAGAAAGACTGATCTCCACATGACTATCAGGAGACTGCCATCTAGGGGACAGATGAGTTCAGTTGGGGGACCTGTTGCAAATCATGGTAAAATTCTGCCTTCTTTTTATTCAGGAATTAAAAGGAGTATGTTGTGAAGTGAATACACGCTTTTCTACAGCCTTTCAAGTTGGACATCATGCCACTTTACGTGTACTGAGGAAATTCTAGGCAAAGGAGAAATACAGATCGAATAAAGGTAAGAAACTATATTAACTATTCACACCAATTTTTAATCTAGAGGAGAAAGGCAAGAAAGATGTGTCTAGATCTTTGTAAGTGATCTATCTATCAAATTTTCTATTATCTGAAAATTTCTAAATTATTGGTTGGATAAGAGTTAAGGGAAAAACAACATATTTTAGTCCTCTGTATTCCCAGACTGCTCATCTTTGAAATTTAATGGTATCATTAGGGAGAAAAACACTTAATAAAATTTAATAATGTATATTATTTTTATAAGTTACAAATTCCCTCATACTTTGCAGTCATTGAACTGACTTAAAATACCTCTCTGCCTAGTTGTCAATTATATTATTGATATACAAGAGGCTAGTTCACTTTACATTTGTACATAGGCTTCATAGAAAAATTCTGAATTTATATTTTATATAAAAACAAAATTATTTCTCCTAGTTTCCTTAACTTTGATAAATGGCTAGAAATAGGTGGGAATACAAAATCACTGTCTGACTGTCACTGCAGTAGCAAAGTGCACTTTCCAATCAGGTACCTATTTGCACAAATATCTCTGGCCATTGTCATTACTGTTGATTTTAATGTTCAAAGGAAGATTAAAGACACAATTGCTTTAAAATTATATGACTAGTTGTTTTCATCCACTCTCAATTGATGCTGGCTCCATTATCCCAAGTTTGAATTGGCAGTTAGTGGATCATTCTTTACAAATTTACAAAAGATTCAGAAAATAATGAATTATTATACCTTACAAACATATTTTATAAAAATATTTCTATTGGCTATATTTTAAATTTAAAAGTTATTTCCAGATCTTTAATTGATATGAACATCTTCTGAACAGCTTTGGAGAGATTCTATTGAACTAACGACTAGGAACCTGATGTGGGGAGGCTGGGTATAGGTTAAAACAAGAGACATGACTTGATCTTCTTTTGTGGAACGTACCATGGTTTGTGTATAAGTGTGTCTGTTTGTGTGTGTGTAATATCATGAGTAAAAATGCCCTGGAATTTATAAAAAAGATGGCTAGTTATAAGATATGTATAATACTACTAAAGTATGTTATAACATAAAATGCAGCCACTGAGAGGTTAATAAAATAAAAAGAGAAGTTTAGACATTTTTAAAACACACCTTAAAATCCAAAAAAGGAGCATGCATAACCATATGAAAATATGGAAAAATATTTGAGAACTTTTGATGTAAAAGTACATCAATATTTGCTAGATGAGGAATGCTAGGTGATGAGAAATAAAACATTAAAGTCATGTGGCAAGGTTCCTCTCAAATTTTCAACCAGATGTACCTGTGAATTTATCCGTATCCTCACACATTTTATTTTTTACTCATATCCTCCATCCTCATGTTCAAAAGCAAGAGCTACTTCGCAAAGCTTGATTGCAGCCACAGTGTATATTGTGTTTGCTTACACGCCATTGGCCAGAGCAAGTCACATCATCAACTGGGTGAGAGGCATGCTCCTCCCACAGGTAGCAGCATACTTCATCTGGCAATGAGCAGTGATGGAGGAGGAGAGATACATATTTGTGAAAAACTATGCACAGGCATTGAGAAATATAGTAAGCCACAGAGGGTATTTAAAAAACTGAACACTTAGTTTGCTGGTGCTGTAGAAGTTAGCAAGGATATCTTTCAAGTAATTATTGAAAAAAATGGAGTACATAGTAGAATAAAGAAAAGGTGAAGGGAAGTTTGCAAAGAGCAAACAGTAGGAGAAAGAGCAGAGCATCTTCCAGGGCCAGGGTTTGGCAAAGAAATAGTAAATAGGAAGAAACAGTGAAGTGGATGGAGCATTCGGTCAGACTTCAGTCTACTGGAGGGAGAAGGGGAGTCACCAAAAAGTTCCCTCATATAGTCCAAATCACTTAGGATAAAAATCAGTCGCAATTCTAGTAGCTCACTTTTTTACTGCTTTATTTTTTAATTATTATTATAATTAATTGTATTGGGGTGACATTTGTTAATACCATTATATAAGTTTCAAGTGAACTATACTACGATGCATCATATGTGTACTGCATTATGTGCCCACCACCCAAAGTCAAACCTTCTGTTACAAAATGAGGGCTCAGCAAATATCAGCAGCTATGATTAGTTAAATAGGCCATGTATGTACTCTGTAAACCTAAATGAAACTTTGTTTTACATTATAACAACTATGTGCAATTAGACGTAGAATATAATATGCCATACTGTTTGTTTATATTGTCAATCCTGAGAAGATTTTTGCCATTAATCATGTAATATAGAATAATATTGTCCCATTTTTAGAAAAACTATCAGATGCAATAAGAGAGAAGACTTGCAATGTAAGTTGGGAAGAAGGGCATGGAATGAGTCAAATTGTGTAACAAGAAAAATAAGGTAATGTGGATAAAGGTATTGCTTTTGCAATATTGTTATTTTTGCAGCCTCAAACTTTTCAGTGGAACATCTTCAAGAGTTTGTGCAAGAAAGAAAAGTACAGGAATCCGATGAAAGAGAGCTCAAGATTTAAAAGGAGCCAGTTAGCAGGGGAGTCAATAAAATCGGAGCGGAATAATTTTCTGCCGAAGTAAAGGCAGCACGTGAGTAAAGCACACGTGTCTGGGGGCACCAGTCAATGCGGTCCCTTGGCAGGGTCCAGGTGCTTCACCCAGAAGAGGAATAAATCGATGGTTGATTTTATTAAAACTGTTATTTTGAAAAAAAAAGAGGTTCCGGGAATTCTAAGGCATGAGAGCTTGTGATTATACAGGGAAAATGAGACTAATTAGAACTGGAGATGAAGCGATGTTCAAGCAGAGGTCAGATGAGGTTCTCCTCTAGTTGATTCTGTTGGAGGACACGGGGGTGTGGAAGGAGAATGTTTTGCTTTGGGGAGGGTCAGGGTGTCAGAGACAAAAGGAACGTAACCTACATGTTTGATCTGAGTGACTTTAGAGAACACAGTCCAGTGTTTATCTCATGTGAACACTGAAATAATAAAAAATAAACCTGTAGAATTAACTAACTCCAGATTGAACGGAGACCAGGGAAGGCTTGATGATTCAAACTTTGTTAATGGATGGACTCATACCCTACTAACCCTTCCTTCAAAATAAACGTAATCATAAATACACAAACACAGGTAATCTATGGAAACAGATTAGAACATGTTACAAATGTATTAAAATAGAAATTATAATCGCAGAATGGAGACAAGTGGTTAACATGCTATGTCTACCAAATGATATTTCCTTCTTAATGTCAGGCTCAAGTTAATGTTTTAGTGTAAAAAAGATGTTCATAATTTAATTTTTACATACATGTGTACCATATTAGTAGCAAATATTTACATATCTTAAACTTAGCACTTAACAAAACTATATATATACACTGAGTGGCCAGATTATAATGATGTCTGAATGCATACTAATCTGGCCACTCAGTGTATTTGTATCTCAAATGGGTACCAAAAGTGTTCTAGACTTTTGCTGGAGATCAACCACCTATTTGCCCTGAGCTTTCCAACAGCCAGTGCAAAGGGGAAAACTGATCAGGTGCATGATTTATAGTATCTTTGATATCAAATAAATAAGGAACTCAAGAGAAGTACACTGAGTGACCAGATTATTATGCATTCAGAGATCATACTCAGTGTATATATACATATAAACTAATATCATAACCCCCGTTTTTATAAGAGAATATTGAGCGCAAGGATTTGCCCATGACATAATACACTTATATATGCCACCTTCAATTCTTTTGAAAACAAAAAAAAATAGACAAGAATTAATAAATAACAACAATAATTAAGGCAATAATAAACGAATTGACTAGCTACTGTAAGTCAGTTCTGTTTATTATCCTATATAATAAAAGTGTAATATGCAAATCAACCAAACAGCGCAAAGACCACCTGGACGACCATCCGGATGACCATCCGGGACCATGCTATGACACCCACTGGTGCCAGGCCAGCCAAGGCAGGTGCAATGCAATTGGTTGGGGGCCCGGCCACTGCCCCATGATTGCCCCACTGAAGGAGACCCAGGCTACTGTCTGGTGAGGCTATCAATCAGGGGGCTTCACGATCGCCCAAAAGAGGGAGGCCCAGGCCACCGACCAGCAGGCTGCAGCAGGTGGGCAGGGCCTCCCTCTGCGAGGGAAGCCTAGGTCCTGGGTGCCTGCTGGCAGCTGGAGGGAAGCCCGGGTCCCGGGTGCCAGAGGGAAGCCGTGCCAGCAGCCGGGGGAAGGAAGGCCTACTCTTGCACGAATTTTGTGCATCAGGCCTTTAGTATATAATAAAAAGAAAGAGATGAAAGGTCCTTATAGATATAGATACAGATACACCACTCCATATTTAAACCTATCTTCATGCACTGAACTATTCCTGTTTATATTGAAAGTCAAAACCATTATAGTCTGAGGTACTCTTAATAAATAGTCTTTCCAGGCTGCATGCCTAAAAACAGCCCGAAAAGCTAGATCTCCTCTGAAGGCTGGTGCTTTGGTTCCCCACAGGAGCATGTGTAGTTTCTACCAGCCTGCTTGTATTCCATTTCCAATACCACATGTACCATTCCATTCCATTACTATTCACAAAGCCCAATCTATCTAATAAAAGAGTAATATGCAAATTGACCATCGCTCCAACACACAAGATGGCTGCCCCCATGTGGTCAAAGATGGCTGCCCCCATGTGGACACAAGATGGCCGCCACAAGATGGCTGGCAGGGGAGGGCAGCTGGGAGAGACCAGGCCTGCAAGGGAGGGCAGTTGGGGGCAATCAGGCTTGCAGGGGAATGCAGTTGGGAGGGGCCAGGCCTGCAGGGGAGGGCAGTTGGGGGGACCAGGCCTGCAGGGGAGGGCTGTTGAGGGGACCAGGCCGGCAAGGGAGGGCAGTTAGTGGTGACTAAGGCCTGCAGGGGAGGGCAGTTGGGGGAACCAGGCTGGCAAGGGAGGGCAATTAGGGGTGACTGGGCCAGCAGGGGAGGGCAAATGGGGGTGACCAGGTCGGCAAGGGAGAGCAGTTAGGGGCAACCAGTCTGGCAGAGGAGGGCAATTAGGGGTGACCAGGTGGCAGGGGTGACCAGGCGGCAGGGGAGGGTAGTTTGGGGCAATCAGGCTGGCAGGAGAGCAGTTAGGCATCGATCAGGCTGGCAGGGGAGTGGTTAGGGGGTGATCAGGCTGGCAGGCAGAAGTGGTTAGGCTCAATTAGGCAGGCAGGCGAGTGGTTGGGAGCCATCAGTCCTGGATTGTGAGAGGGATGTCCGACTGCCTGTTTAGGCCCGATCCTCCCCACCCTGACCCCCGAGCCATTAAAGATACTATATGTCAATATAGTCTCAGTCTTTCCTTCAAAATAGTATCTCTTTTCACCCTGCTTGTGTTATATTGTATAAGAAAGCAAAACAATAACAAATGGTCATGAGATTTTATATGCAATACTCAAATTTAATGCTCCCAACATAAAAGTGACCCAGGATTATGAAAACTTTATCAAAAGGTCAGAGTAGAGGTCAAGTTCAGGTTGGGGCAAGGGTGGGAACTTCTCCCAGTGTTTAGGACAGTGTGTGGGGCACTCTGACCCTCCAAAACAATGGGAGTTGAATGCTACACAAAGATAAGTGAAATGTGTGAGTTAGCCTAGGGAAAAAAGCTGGTATTTATTTTTCTTCCATCTTTTTTTCTTTTGTCTCTTGACCTTTTCTCTGAAAACCATCAGAGTGAGTAGGAAATGATTAGCAGTGGTGTAACAACATATATTGTCATGATACGTAATAAATGAGTAGCTATAGATCAGCAGGTGACCAGATTATACTCCAAAATTCTGTAAGATCTTCCATTACTAAAGCAAATGCTTTCCCATAGAAACACATTTTCTATTAAAATTATTTTTAGTAACAATTTATCTGAAAATAAACTTTTGGTTCATGAATTACTATTGCCCAACAACTATGTAAAAGTTAAGGCAAATGAGGCCAGTCATATCCAACCATAATCTTAATCATCACCATCCTCTTTCACTGGATCTCTTTATTTTTTTCTCTCCTCTCAGCTACACCTATATTTACCTCCTAGTGTTTTCTTTCTTTAAAAAAAATATGTATTTTACTGATTTCAGAGAGGAAGGGAGAGGAAGAAAGAGATAGAAACATCATTGATGAGAGAGAATCATTGATCAGCTTCCTCCTGCAGACCTCATATTGGGGATTGAGCCTGAAACCCAGGCATGGGTCCTGAAAGGGAATCAAACCATGAGCTCCTGATTCATTGTTCAATGCTCAACCACTGAGCCATGCTGGCTGGGTCTCTCTAGTGCTTTCTTTGCCCTTAGAGAAGTGGTCCCCAGTCAAGCCTGAAAACTTACCAAAGAATATTCTCTGAAGAATAAAAATTTGCCTCACCTAATTCAGAGTAGTCAAAAAGATCTGAAATATGTATTTTTGTACTACTTAATGGCCCCCAAAAGGCAGATATCACTTAGTTTCTGTGTCCGTGTGTGTGTGTGTGTGTGTGTGTGTGTCTTTGTGTTGTGTATTTTTGTGGTGAGGGTTGGGCAGTAGAGTTTAACAATACCTGTGAGGATGCAATAAATATGTTCATGTCTGTCTGTAGGCTGATTGAGCAGCCGGGCTTCTCAGCATGGCCAGTAGCTGTCCCTAGAGGGAGCACTACAGTGTGTCATGGAGGAAGCTGCAATGCCTTTAATAATGACCTAGGTTCTCAAGTCACACACACCATCACTTCCACTGTATTCTGTTCATTAGCAGTGAGTTACTGAATCCAGCTCAATCTTGGGGAAGGGACTTAGATCTCACCTCTTGAAGGAAGGAGTATTAAATAATTTGTGGGCATATTGTATTATTTTATACTAGAGGCCTGGAGCATGACATTCGTGCACTTAGGGGGGTATCCGCTCAGCCCAGGGGGAGTAGGCCTAAGCCACCAGTCGGACATCCTTAACGCTGCCATGGAGGTGGCAGAGGTTCCTGCCACGACCGCTGCACTCGCCAGCCTTTAGCCCGGCTTGTGGCTGAGAGGTGCTCCCCCTATGGGAGTGCACTGACCACCAGGGGGCAGCTCCTGCATTGAGCATCTGCTCCCTGGTGGTCAGTTCGCATCATAGCGACTGGTTGTTCTGCTGTTTGGTTGATTTGCATATTACCCTTTTATTATATAGGATATTTACTAGAGGCCCAGTGCATGAATTTGTGCACTAGTTTGGGGTCCCTCAGCTTCACCTGCGCCCTCTCACAATCTGGGACCCCTAAGGGGATGTTGGAGAGCCGGTTTTCAGCTCAGTCCCCGCAGGCAAGGCCGAAGGACCCCCACTGGTGCATGAATCTGTGCACCGGGCCTCTAGTTTAATTATAGAGAAGGATAAAAAATGGCAGTGAGTCAATATTTTCTTTCTCTTTGAGCATAATATTGTGGCTAAACTACCTTGGTTCCAGGAAAGGACAGACCAAGTAACTCTTTTAGTTCTGTATGAAAATTCTAGCATTCTCACTTTCTTCAAGAAACCAGAGAGATAACTCAGGGAGGAGGAGGGGGAAGATATGGAAGGAGATTCACTTATTTTCCCCTGTCTCTTCCTTAATCCTTAGGAAGTAGCTAACTCTTTAACTCATATCTTGTCTATCATAAAAATAATAGTTTATATTATTCTTATAGAACACTGCAATTATAATTATTATTTACTTGGTATTTTAAAGCAGAAGAAAAACATAAAAGTGCGTTTATGTAGTGTTACTACAAGTATTGCCATATGGCTGAGCCACAGGTTGCTCATGGCTGAAAGCTTAGGGAGATGGGACTGGACCATAAAAAACTTCCTATGTCAAGAAAAGTGGCTTTGATTTTGTCTTGAAGATAATGGTAAACACATGCAAATTTTAAGGGTTGAAAGGTTTGATGGAGAAGAAGTTGGAATTGTGAGACCGAGAGTAGAGAAAACAATTTGTATCAATTCAAGGGAAAAAAATGGAAAAGGCAGAGCTGTTGAAAGGCATGATTACGGAGACAAGAGTATATTTGAGATGTGAAAGAAATACAATGGCCATGCCTTGATAACAGATTAGATTTCAAGTATTATAACATAAATATATCTGTTGTTCTCAGAGAATGTCACAGTAATGCAGGCAGGGAATATAACAGGAGAAACCAATTCTGGATGAAGGGGATGCCATCATAATGTCAGAAATTTAGTTTTTAAGGTCCATTAATACTTGAAAGGGTAAGCTTATAGATTCAGTTATTCAATTTGAGGAAGCCTGCAAAGACTTTCAAATGGATTAGTATAAGCAACGGCAACGAGTATTTCATGTGATATCAAAATAAAATAAAGTAAGATGTTTCATTTGGAATTCTTTCAACAACTACAGTGTCAGCAATGGCAACTATTTTCTCAGAGACCGTTTAGGAGAGGGGTGATGATGTTCAATAAGTCGTGGATCCTGTCCTTGAGGATATAATACATATACCAGATGCTATCATTGAGGTGAGGACATTTCCCCCAGGCATAAAAGTTTATTAGAGAATTCTTGAGCACCGAGTTTACATGGTAGCCTTTTTTAATAAACATATGGCTAAAACAAAGCAATACAATATGTACAAATCATTCTCTGCTTACCATTTACAATCACGATGATATCGCGGAAGTCGATTTCACCCCTAGCCTCCACTCTTCCTTCACATCTATATATACCTTCATCACTTTTATTGATGTTGAGAATCTGCAGATTATTGTTGGCTAACAGAGCGAACCGATCTGGAAAGTAAGCAAAGGGAGGAAATTATATCAGTAATTGAAAGCAGAGTCCAGTGTGCTCCAAATTGCTAAGAGTTAAAAATATGGCACTTGTCTGACACTATCGAACGTTTCATCAACAAACAAATTCAAATTTGAAAGTAAAATGTAATTTTGTGACTTCAATTTTTTCCACTCCACACTGCCTTGTTACACCTTTCCTCTAAAATACAGTCAAGATTTTATTTCCACATAAAATGGTTAGGCTATTATTTTCCCCTTGGTACTTTGAATGCAGAAACGATCCACAAAAGAACAATGTGGGCAGATTAGATATTGCAAACATGAAAACGTTTTGACTGCAAATACTGTATGAAGCAACCTGGGTATGGAAAACGGTTAGAAAATTGATTGAATATTCTTCCTCACACAATAATTAAAGGGATAATTTTGCAGACCCTGAGGAGGCAGCTAAATGATACAATAATATTCAAGTCACATAGAGGACATGTCAAATGGTCATATCTTGAATTTACTTGAAGGATATTTTTTTTCTAAATGCAAGATAATCCATTTTAGGACTGAATAGATTAGACTTCATTAATATTATTTTAAGGTTCCTTTATATGTGTATTATGTGCACATGCATTCATGTAAAAATAGGCTATTATAGAGCATGCATTAGTGATTGCTTAAAATAATCTGGCTATCCTTAGCAGCATCTCAGCCTGACAGTACTTTCCATATCTGGCTTCAGTTTTTAATCATCACAATTTTGTTGCAGTGTGAAGACCTCGCCCCTTCTTATCAATTTAAGAGTGTTATGATATCTAGTCCTACTTTGAAACATGTAAGAGTAATAACCTAAATTTCATTAGTTAATGAATATATAGATAGCATTAACATCATCCATTTGCTGGTACTATAATTGAGATACCTTGGTGAATAAGAGAGATACATTCCAACATCATGGGGCCTTTTGGTAAAGTAGACATGCTATTATTTTAAAGTGTGCACCTCTAGGATATTGCCTGTTAAATTGTTAAAGGTTACTTTTTTGGAGCTATGCCAATGGTGACTGATCTTCCCCTTCCTGATGGCTTGAATAGGAAATTAGGGAAAACATGGAAGCCACGTGAGAAAAGGGTAAAGTAATGCATCCAATCAGGAGTCAGCCCTGGATGGGATTTCTGAATGGATGCATTACTTACTGAATGTACCCCTGATGCCACTTGGACTTAGCATGAGTGAGAAATAAACAGCTATAGTATTAAGCAATTTAGCATTTATCTCAGATTTGGGGTTCATTTGCCATAGCAACTCCTTAATGCAAGAGAAGAAGTTTGGGCTATAATTACAAATAGGGCAGTGATCAGACTATAGGAGATCACTGAAACAGGTACATAAGAAGTAATTTATATAATACAGAAATGGTTCAGAGGATCCCTCAGAGAAAACAATATTGATTATAAAGACACAATGTTTTCCGGCCAGGAGAAAAAATAATGTTTATTTCTTATGTTGACTCCAGGAAGAGAGTAAAAAGCATTTATGCAGATGTTTTCCCCTGGTGAATATTCTCATCAAAAGAAATATTAGAGAGAAAAAAAGTCAATCTGCCAGTAATTTTAAAGAATAACTTACAATAAGTCCTGGAGTAACTTAGAACTCCTAAAAATTCATAATGTTTGAAAGTCAACAAACAGATCCTTGATTCAAGCATGTGGCTGGATATTAAAATGAGAAGCAATTATAAGTAAAAAAAAGTTCAGATTTAGAGAGAGATGCACTAATCATTCCTAGATCATTGTGATATTATTACTATATATTCTAACTTATTAAAATATAATCTTTTAACTATAATGTTATTTAATTATTTGATTTTATTAAGAAAAATAGTAAGGGACAGCATTATTTTAATGAGAAAAGCAATGCTTGATTTAAACAGAGAAAAAGAGTGAGAATCTACGTAATACATATTTTGATGGAAATAAATCAGTGTTCCTTCCAACTGAAAAATTTTATTTCAAATGACCTCTTCATAGATCATTTCTACTGTCTGAGACAAAACTTAGAATACTAGAAAACTAGTTATTATCTTTTAAATCTGAATGCATACTGCTATATATGTTTAATTACATATAATTTTTCCATCCAGAAAGCGTACTACATGAAAATTGGATGTCAAATTGTAACTATGTGTGTAACGTACCTATGCAATGGTGTCACCAAACTATTAAACCAAAGTAGATCATTACTATATGTTTGCAGAAATATTTAAGGAACGCATTGCTTCAATCAATCACACATTAACTATGGATATTAGAAGCAATAACTGTTAGAAATTAATTGTTTTTCTCAATTATACAGAAACCCAAATTTACATTATTGCTATAAGAAATTTAAATGAAATGAGATAATACCCAATAAGGTATCTGTTTTGTGCTTCTTTAAGCAGATTCTTTACTAAGTCCCCCTTACTTTTCATCCCACAGCCATTGATGGCTTGTCTCATCTACTCATCTGACCTCAATTACCATCTATATTTTGAGACTCACCTTTTCCTCAGACTAGACCCTATGTCAATTCCAGAACTGTTTAACATTCTATCAGTACCTACTGAGTAGATTTGTTAGTACTTCAATCTCACCATTTTTAAAATTGAGCTCACTACTGCCACCTGAAATTTATCATATGGTACTCTCCAGCTCTGTCTTCAAATGTCTTTACATGGAACTAATTGCCCAAGGTAGATATTACAAGTCAGGGAACTATTTGCTCAAGTGAAATTTCTTATATCCACCTTGACTTCTCCATTTCCCTCAGTTTGCATATCAATCAAATCCCATGTCCTATTACACCTCCCTTTATCATTCTTAGTCTCAATCTCCTTCTCCCCTCAGCAGTATTTCATTAGGATTTGAATTGTTCTCAGAACCTAGTTCTTCCTGGACTCCAAGCCAATTCATTTTCCTCACTGAAGCACTAATAATCTTCTCAAATATATGTCAGCTCATGTCACGGCCTTGATTTAAATCCTTCAGTGATGCCCCCTTTGGAAAAATTCCAAACTCCTTAGCCAATATGTCAATGTCTGTGTTGATTTGGCATAACCTTTCCAGCTTCCTTTCTTATTAGTCCTCCATTAACAAATAATACCTTGTCTTTATTAGTCTAGGTATTCTAGCTGTACTTATTTATAAGTCCTAGAATATTTAATGAACATATTCTGGTTTCTGAAAAGTTCCCTTCATGCTGTCTTTTACCACTGGACCACTGCATATGGTTTTCTCTCCACCACTTTTTACCTGTTCATATTTAAAGGTCACGTCTCTCTCTGCAGGCATCTTGGAAACCCTTCTCTGCTTTAACTAGTTCAGGTGTTTTGTTTTTGTGGTGTTTTTTTTTTATCATCCTCTGTCATTGCTCTTTACTTATCATGTCAGCATACCTTGTTTTCACTGAGTTATCTATTTATTTTTTTCTACCAATTATTAGTATTTTGAAGCCAGTGAACGTTTTTACCTTGTTAACCATCAACAACCACCGTTTAGCATACTAAGTTTTGAAGACCAGGTGTTCAATAACTGTGGAGTGAATCTTATACTGGAAGTAAAACACATGAAAGTTTTATTGAACAGTATGATTTTATCTGTAGTTTATGATGCAGAAAGGGCACTTTGTTAGGCAATGATCAAAACATTTGGAAAGCTTCAGAGATAACTTTCAAACTGACTGAGGTTGAATGGGCATCAGCAATGGCCCATTTTTTCGGTATCAAAACTGTATAACCAAGATAAAGGAATTGTTGCTTACTTCCCTCAATAACATATTGCAGAATCTGCATTAATTATGCTATAATAAAATACTTAGTTAAATCTAGATCATTGAAAACCTTAAACCAGATAATCTAATTATTTTACTCTATCAGAGTGACAATGATTGTCAGGATATTAAACTTTTATAACAAAAATGTCACCTTGATTCCCTAAGTGCTTGGATTCTTTAGCATATGAATCTCCTTTCAACAAACAACATGGGAAACTCCACTTCAAATACTCTGTTAGAATTTTAACTCTGAGTATTTGCCACACACCCCCTACCAATAGCACAACTAAGGAGATGGACATTTCCAAGTCTTCATTGTTTCATCTGGATACTCTAGACTTTACTCCTGTACCATCCTAAGGCTCCAGGAAGTTACCTGGGCACACTACATTATTCTAAATCCCCATACCTGTTCCTTTCATAGTTGTGAGCCTAATCTTCTTTCAGTCGCTTTAATAAAGAGACCACGTGAGGTATAAGCAGATGGAGAATATTACTTCTTGAAAATTCATTATGAACATACACATTGCTGGATAATAAATGTTGTGGATAGTTCCTCTGATATTAAGAGGCTAGAAAAGTATGTCCTTCCTCACAATTCATCTACATCCTTTATGTCCTCCAGTGAAAGCAACATTACATCCTTTTTCTTTAAAAAAAATTTGATTTTCCTACCATGCAACTCAGGGTTACATTTCACTTTTAAATCTAGTTTAAGAACTTCATCCACATTGGATATTCTGATTTTTGATATAATATGAATGCACATAATTTTGGTAAAATTGATTCCCAAGATTTAAAACATCAATGAGAAGGAATGAGAAAAAAAAATGTCATTTATTGAGAAATGAATATAGTGACAAATATTTTGTTTATCCATTTAATAAATATTTATTATATGCCTGGTGTCTTATTTAAAGTGGATATAATAGCCCAGGGTTTATAGATGAAGAATCTGAATTAGGTATAAACCAGTTAGAAAAGTTGTTCTAAGCTTTAGGGCAAATAAATAAATAAATAAATAAATAAATAAATAAATAAATAAATAAAGAGTTTTGCCATAATGGAATCCCGGCTTCTCATTATTCCATCCTGGGATCCAGGAAAAAAAGTATAAGCTTTAGCCTAGAGGTATCACTACTCCATCACACTACACTTGATAATCAGTCATTGCTTCAAGGCTTTTGTTCTATGCATCTTTTAAAAATACTTTTTCAATGAAGGTTTACAATAAACCAGATGCACACTTGAAGTCCTAAATTAGTCAACCTGAAAATGTTTAGACATTGTCATTTAACTACCATAAAAGAACTACCATTTCTTTATTTTGGGGAGGTAAAAAGCTGAAAATATATTGCCTAATTTATTCATGTAGCTTGGTAATAAAATCTGAAGCAGTTATCCTAAAATAAAATAAGAGGAAATAAAGTACAATTTTTCACTAACATTATAATAGAAGAGTTTAGTCAGCTTTTTTAAAATATCAAGTCCAAATTTTTTTCAAAATTAAAAAAAATGATTAGTAAATAATTATGATACATTCTCTGTTTATATTCAAAAACAGATATTCGGCTTTCTCTCCTTTATGTTGTAAAAGTTTCAAATCTCAGAATCACAAAACAAAATCACCCAGGAGGGAAAGTATTTTAAAAGATTCTATTATTTTGTATCTCTCTGAAATGCAGGTGCATTGAAAACTATTCTAAATTGAAAATGTTCCCAATGCACAGTGGTAAAGCAGCATCATGTAAGCAAATTATGCTTTCAATATCAGATGTCATATTAATCTAGGTTTTTAGCTCAGTCTGAATCAAATTCTTAAAGACAATTTGAATGCATGTACTTTTCCTCCTATTATCCATATGCATCTTACCATAATATTTAAAACACGTAGGTGGCTTTGAAAGAACAGTGCCAGAATAATAAACAGGATTCATATAGATATTACTTTCAATTTAAGTATAATGAGCCCATGGAATCAAGTTTGAATGATAATAGATGGAATTTGAATGCATCAGGATTAATTCCTTAATTTACTTAGCATCCTTGTAATATTGGCATGTAAATTTTTTTTCTTGAATAGAGCAGGGCCAGCAACCTCTTCTGTAAATCTCCTGATGATAACTATAGTAGGCTTTGTTAGGCCAAACCACCTGTGTCACAGCTGCTCAAAACAGCCATCCTATATATTGAAAGCCTAATATGCAAATTGACCGAACGGCAGAACGACCGGTCGCAATGATGCACACTGACCACAAGGGGGCAGATACTCAATGCAGGAGCTGCCTCCTGGTGGTCAGTGTACTTCCACAGCCGGGCTCATGGCTGGTGAGTGCCTCTCCCACCTCCACAGCAGCCTTTCCCACCTCTGCGGCAGTCGGACATCTCCTGAGGGCTCCAGACTGGGAGAGAGCACAGGCTGAGCTGAGGGACCACCCCCACAAGTGCACAGATTTTGTGCACCAGGCCTCTAGTATATAATATATAATGATTAGGCTTATCTGTACTCTCATAACACCTTATAAAACAGAAAAGAGCTGAATTTTTTCTGAGGTCCATAGTTTGCCAACCCTTGATATACTGCTTTAAGGTTCTCAAAATAGTCAATTGACCCTTAGGGCCACAAATTCCAACTTCTATGCCCTAGCCGGTTTTGCTCAGTGAGTGGATATAGAGTTGGCCTACAGACTGAAGGTTCCCAGGTTCCATGCCAGTCAAGGGCACATGTCTGGGTTGTGGGCTTAATCCCTGGCTTGTAGGAGGCAGCCAATCAATGATTCTCTCTCATCATTGATGTTTCTATCTCTCTCTCCCTCTCCCTTCCTCTCTGAAATCAATAAAAATATATTTTAAAAAAAACTTGCAACTTCTATATTTGGTCAGTTAGATTTAGTCTTTTAAAAAATGGCAATATTATTAGAACATATAACGTAGGGAGTTACCAAAATACTAACTGTCGGAAATAGCGGTGACTTCCTCATTATGATACAACCAGCTGACCACAGGTGCAGGTGAGCTGCTGACTCGGCAAACCACTTCTGCATCCTCTCCCTGCTTGAATTCTTGAGGCGACACCACTTCTCTGAAAGTGAGCTTTTCTGTAGCAAGAAAGCAAAACAAGCCATAAAAGTATTATTGCTTATTTCTCTCAATAACCTGTTTCAGAATCTGTGTTGATTGATGTGATAATGAAATAATGAATTAAAACAGGATGCTTGCAAACCTTAATTCAGATCATATGACTCCTCTGCCTGGTAACTTCTTCCCACATTACTGAGAAGAAATTCCGAAGTCCTTACAATCCCACCCCAGGTCCTATATGAACTGAAGTCTGTCCCACAACTCTGATCCCAGTTTCTCTCTCTTCCTGTGCTCTGTGCTCCAGGTAAATTGTCATCTTTTCAATTCCTTCAACACTCTGCATTTGCACATCTTAAATTCCTTCACATTTCTGCCTGCCTGACCTCCACAGATTAAAAAAAAAAAAAAGGCCATCTACCTTACCACGCTCACTGTCCTATAGCATGGATAGTAGCATCCATGCATTTTTTCAAAGCTTACTTACTAAAATATCAGCACCTAGTGGTTGGTGACATCTCCTGTTTTAATCATTACTGAGTCTCTAGAACTTAGAATATTGTCTGCTATGTCGAAGACATCCAATAAATGTGTCCAACTAGTGAATGAACAGGCTATGTATGCTTGATGAGAAATTTTCACAAAAGTAATTCAGTGTTCTTGCCAAAGGGAAAAAAAATTCTTTATTTTCACAAATAAAATATCGGGGATCTTCCTTTGCAACATTTAAAGTAAGAAAACTCTTTCTTACTTGTATGCATATATGCATAACCTGTGGACACAGACAATGGAGTAGTAAGGACCTTAGGGGCGTGGGAGAGGGCTGAAAGAGGTTAATGGGGGTGGGGGGGGGAAGGAGGACCTGTGTAATAGTTTCAACAAAAAAGATTTTTTTAAAAAAAGAAAAATCTTTCCAAATATGAGCTTAGAAACTAATGGGGGCGGGGAGGCCAAATCAAGAAAACGAAGGCGACAACGTGCCAACAATCCCCCTGCTCATCAAAGAGGAAGCCATGCTGAGGATATACTTTGGCTTTTTAAAAAAATCCTTTTCCTGGAATAATAAAAAACAAATTTCTAAGAAGAGATACCTTATAACTAGTATTCAAAAATCTTTATAATTTTTTCACTGGTAGAAATGCTAACTACCACGTATTAATGGTAAGGCATTGTTCTAGTTCTTTATGTAATATTAATATAGTCCTCAAAAAAATCTATGTATAAGGTAGGTACTATTATTTTACCCATTTTATAGGTGAAGAAACTAAGACAGATGGGTTAGGTCCGTGGTCGCCAAACTGCGGCTCGCGAGCCACATGTGACTCTTTGGCCCCTTGAGTGTGGCTCTTCCACAAAATACCACGGCCTGGGCAAGTCTATTTTGAAGAAGTGGCGTTAGAAGAAGTTTAAGTTTAAAATTTGGCTCTCAAAAGAAATTTCAATCGTTGTACTGTTGATATTTGGCTCTGTTGACTAATGAGCCTGCCGACCACTGGGTTAGGTGATTGCTGCTTAAGACCACTAAATGAAGTGATACAGCCTGGTTTTGAACCAAGATAGTCAACAGTGTTCTTAATGAGGGTAATGATTTCTAAGAGTAAGAAGGGGGAAAGCAGTGATGGATTTCAAATCATAAAATGAAGTGTAAGCATGGAGATGCTTGTTAACAAAAGGCCTGGTGGTGAAGAAGCCGGCTAGATACCCGTCTCCACTAGAAAAGCTTTCAGCTTTTCCTCTGTCTACTCCTGTTCACTGACTCCTCCCCAGTTCTCATTCCAGACTGGTCACTGCTTTCACATAGGCAATTTTACAGGTTCTAATTATAACCTTTTATTTTAGAGTGAAAAAGTACTCCATATATTTCATACCACTAAATGAACTACTGTTTTTTTATTTACCCAGCAGGTTCTTAATGGCCTGAGAAAATGTAACATTTTTATGTATATTATTTAACTGACTATTCCCTTTATTTATTCTATTTTAGAGTTGCAGTATGGTAAAATAAAATACGCTGCTATCTGTAAAGGTCTAAAGAACATTGCCTCGTCCAATAGTTCTTAATGCCTGTTAGTTTTTATTAAACACATGTTATTTTGTGTTTAATTTTTAACTACAATTTTAATCAACTAATAAATACATGACTTACGGTAAATTTCCAAAACAACTGTAGCTTCTTGTGTCTGTCCTTTGGCATCTGCTGCTTGACAACGGTATATCCCTGCATCTTCTATATTTGCATTGTAGATGGTTAATCGTGACCTGACACCCTCCTTTTGTACCATTACCCTCTGTGTTGAAATTATCTTTTCTCCTTGAGGATTATACCAGTCTATACTCTCAGGCTCACCAATTGCTGCAAAGAAGCATGGAAAAGAAATGTTTGAAAATACGATTCAAATGTTTGTTTTTGCATTGACATTTACTTATTACATAACAGTTTTTAACAATTTTGAAAAAAACTTAAATAGGGAAAGTCTTGAAATCTGAAAATCTTACCAAATTGAAAGTAAACACAAATGTTAGAACACATGTTCTCTTGTTTATCCAATGTTGAAGATTCAATCCCATTTGAGTAGGCAAAACCCAAAAGTTCCATAGGAAACATCAGTTTAAGCAATGATAACTGAATACTTATCATAGTAATCTATGGATTTTCACTAAGGTAACTTATAAAACTGCCTTGGCCATTTAGTCAGAAATAGATTATTGACAGATATATCTGAACAGAATCATGATTACTAACATGATTTCACCACTTTGGTTCTCTTTGTTAGGGTAAAGAGTTAGAACTTTTTTTGCCTCATAAAACAGAGCTCATAAAAATGTAAATCTCATAAAAAATAAATTTTGGTTTTTGGTAATACTAAATTTTGAATAAATACCCCAAGTCTTTCTATTTGTGCAGATATGACCAATGAAAATTCTTAATATGAGGCCCTAATCTCTTTTCTCAAATCAGTACTTTCATAATTTTAAGCTAAAACTGTTAACTATTTAGTCATATGATAATTAGAATGCATTGAAATGCTACTTATCCCTCCCGGCAATTATAACCAAAGCATTACAGGGTAAACATATATTTAAGTTTTCCAATTCAGAATCTAGGTTATTATCTTCTTTGTAAAAGCTGAAGATTCCTGTGTTTGCTTGTAGTCACAAAAATGCTGTATTTCACCTAATTGAGAGATAATTTGTGGGAGCAGCATACACTACTAACTCAAAAGTATCCGGGAAAATGCATAAAGTTAGCTAACATCTGCAGGACCTCTTTGAAGAAAATTGTTCCTTCTTATTTTTCTCCCAACAAGTCGCTTTAGAAATAAATTAGTATCCTTTCGACATCAAATTAGACATGCTAGAGCAAAAGCATGAAAGTTTACATTTTAAAAGGATCTCAATTATGCTATTTTCTGTTTTTCTCAACACATCAAAATACCATAGCAGTTATAGGATAACTCATTTAGGGCAGCTTTTTATCTTCAAGTTCCCACTCCATAGAGATGTCACCAAAGAATAGTGTAAATGAGCATAAGTTCGAAGAATACAAAAATCTCATTTTATACAGTAAAATGTAGATAATATTATGTGTAATATTTTGTATGTTTTCATTATTAATAATATGGTATACAACTTTATTATTATGGAAAGTTTACTCTGGATTTTTATTGATTGGTCATCATATTCTTTTTTTCTGGCATCTCTGGTAATTAATACATTTCAATAAAACTTTTCATGTTATTTTCTTGATAAGAGTGACCCACTGGAGAAATTAATAAATACAATGACACTTTTTATTTCCTTGAAAACGTAGTATAAAAATTCTTTTGCTACATATGACATACTCTTAGTTCTCTGAGGATCTGACTCCATCCTAACTTCCCTAAATTTCAGATAGATTTATTTATTGTGTTCCAGGTGTCTGTGTTTTAGGGTACAATGAAACTACAGTCATGTCACCATAGACACCAACATATAGGAAAAAATACATGCAAGCTTTCTAATTTGTATGGGTTTACCACATCATTATTTTTAGATTCTTGTTTCACTACTATATTTAACAAAAATAAGGACACTTCCATGATAACAGTATAATTCTTGGTTATAGATTTTTATATAAAAAGAAAAAAATGTTTAGTTATTTTGCCTTATTATTTAGAGCAAAACTCAGTACCATTGAATTATGTTAATTCATACATTTAAATTTTATCTTAATTTGACAGAGGCAATTACATTACATAACTTATATTGTTATCATATGCAAATTGAATAAAATACTATTTATTTAAATTAATTTTAAGCTATTTCACTTTTCTGTGATTATTGGATACAATTGTGAATTTGTGTATATAAAATATGGATGAGATTTAGAAACAATGACCTATATGCTTATGTCAATGATTTGATGACATAATAATTGATGTTAAATCAGTTTCACCCTTGCTTTTCATTTGTCAATATACAAAAATATGTATCAACACACCTATCAATTCTAAACTTTATGAAGGCAAATGTATAAAAACTCATGGCCTTTATTAGTTTTTCATAGATATGATAAATATAACTAGTGGCCCAGTGCACAAAATTCATGCACATTAAAAGGGAATTAATTAGAGGAAATATTTTCATATTGCTATTTGCCCTTTCTCTATAATAAAAGTGTCAGAGATGAAAGAAAATTAGTAAAATGTATATGAAAATCTTCCTCCTGTCAGAGTATGGGGTGTGCCATGGGACCCAGAGTCAAGTCCCCGCCCACCCGCACCTCGAAATCGTGCCAGACCGAGACCCGGCTGGCCCCACCCCCACTGGATGAGATCCAGACCCAGCCGGCCCCACCCCCATCATGTCCCACCAGGCAGGGGGCACAACCTCAGGTCCCCCGGCCCAGCGCCAGGTGGGGGCCACAGCCTCAGGTCCCCCGTCAAGCCCCGCCAGGGATGGGGGCACGACCTGAGGTTCCCAGTCAAGCCCCCCTGGGAGGGGGGCACAGCCTCAGGTCCCCTGCCCCGGCCTGGCACCACACAGCCTCAGGTCCCTGCTGATCACTCATTATGGGATGCCCGCCTCCACTATGGGCACAGCCATCTTATGTTATGGGAACCCCGCCTTTGCTGTGGGCACAGCCATCTTGTGTTATGGGAACCTGCCTCTGTTGTGGGTGCAGCCATCTTGCGACAGCATGAGAGTCAATTTGCATATTACCTCTTTATTATATAGATATAATATAATAATATAATTTAAAATATATAGTATATGTAGTTATAATATAGTATATTATATAGCTTATATTCTATGGATATGATTGATACATATGTTATTGTAACTATATATTTTTAATAATTTTTATAATAATAAGCCATGCCATCCTTAAGATAACTTTATAATGCATTTTATATCATTTAAATCCTATTTAAATCCAGTTGTGAATTGCTTAAGTAGAAACAGAAATAGAAAAAATATGAAAATACTCTAGAAAGCCATTTAGGCACTAAGTGAATATTTTTAATACTAAAAATAAAGTTTTCTTTTTAAAAATACTAAGTATAAGGATTTTATGAATAAAATGAATATGATGACACTAAATATAAGTAGAATGCATTCATTCGTGAGTTCCACAGTGTGCTGAATTAAAATTTGATGTTTAAATATTTAAATCTCTTCTGAAAAATTCTGCATGTGTGCAATTAAACTGAATGAATTCCATATAATTTCCCATAAGCATTATGACATCTAATACTTTTGATTAGTCACAAAAATCTTGAAATTTTTTCCTGATTAAATAACTATTTTTTAAAATCACTTTTTATAAGGATAAATTTGATTTGCTTTGTCCTAAAAATTTCAGCAGGTGTAACTGTAATGCAGTGTACCTTATTTAATTTAATCATTGTATATTTATAAAGATTAGTTATAATATTTACATTCACCCTAACATTACTATCTACACAGGTATAATTTTTTTTTATTTAAATCAATGTGTATGCATTATATTTGATTATAAATTATTTTCCAAATAAATGATCTAATTTGACATCCAAAATTAATAAAGTTAACAGAAATAAAATTCATACTGTTTAATATGAAAAATATAATAATTGATACTTTTCCAATTATTATAAGACCAATGATAAGACTTTATTTTTAGAGAATATTTTGCACAACTTAAATTTTGCCAATATATTATGTTAAATAATTAAAGCATAAAATAAATTATCTGAAAATATTTGTAATACATACCTGTACATGTGAAGAATTTAGATTCACCCACACTAAGCTCTACTTTGCTAAGTGAAATTGTCACTTGAAGAAGAGCTGAAAAAAATATTTGAGTAACAATTAATTATGGTTTTAAACATGAATTCTAAGATTTTACTACATAATCTATAACCACATTATTTTAACAGCAATTACTTACCCCAATTTTTATTGCCCATAAAGAGAATTGAAAGTTTTGTAAAATATGATCTAACAACAAAATGTTACATTTTATTATGCACTTCTACAGCCAGACCAAATAAAGGACTCATTCACGCTAATATTTTGAAATTTGTTTGTCAATGAATGTGCAAATTCACCCTCAGACAGCTGTTTCATATTTACATGCTAGGTTTATATGCGCCACCTGACTAGGCAACAGTTAGAGAAATATTTTGCCCCAAATTTGAAACCTTGTTATAAAAAGTATACCTTACACTGTTATTACAACAATAAAAATATAAATTAACTACATTTTGAGTACCTACTAAAATATTTCAATGAAAGGAGACATACATGGGGAAGAGAGGAAGCATTGCATAGGGAAAGGTGAGTGAACATTTATTTTGACATGATACATAAGGACAATGGCAATAAATAGATGAGATGTTCAATAATTTTTTCCAAAATTTGCAAAAAAATAGATGAAGAATCTAGAAATTGTTTTAATCCAAATTGAAAGATGTATATCTCTCTCTATATAAAAGCCTAATATGCAAAGTGTCTCTTGGGAGTTCAACTAACTGGAAGTTTGCACACTAAGACATGCTTGACCACCAGGAGGCAGCACAGAACGAAGGGCGGCCCTGGCCAGCAACCTGCAGCTGCTAAGGACCCTACCCGTACAAGAATTGCGTGCACTAGGCCTCTAGTTTCTAATAAAATGATGGACAAGAGAGTGTGACTATTCCCTAAAACCTTGTTTGACCATCTCTTGTTTTCAGAAATGCATGGTAAAGTAATGGAGCTGTTGGTAAAAAAACAACAACAAAAAACAAGAACAACAAACTAACAAACAAAATACAAACAAAAATTCTAAAAACTAGAATATAAGTCAAGAATTTATAGATCAAAGCAACCAAAAGATGCATATACTGCACAGATATTCGATCAAAGCTTGTCTAGAAAAGGGGGTGCTACAGAACCCCAGGTTACATTGGACCAGAATAAAGTTAATCCATATAATAAGAAGGATAAGAATAAATCAGCCCACTGGCAAAAGGTTGATGACAAGGGAAGTTGTCTTTCGCAAATTCCAGAAGTTAAGAAATTTGAGATTTCCCTTATGAGAGCCTAAAGAGATGGATTGTGTGTTTGGAACCCACAATTCTGGCCTGTGTAGAGGAAAATGTTTCTCCTTAAATAGATTAACCACTTTTTCACCATATCCCATGTTTGGGATTTAGCTTTATTTAGCTATAAAGGTTATCTTTGGGAAATCCCAACCAGAAAAATTAAACTAAAAAGCAGTGTCACGTGTAAGGTTCATAGGTAAGTGACTGAAGCAAACAAAATTCTCCTTCAGAAGATCTACATCATCAGCCCAGACTGCCCAAGATTTTTAGAAATAAAGCTATTTTTAACCTAAACACACATTCTGACATTATAAAGTAGACAGTACAGTAAGGCACTATGAAGTGAGTCAGCTGAAACAACCAATAGGAGAAGTAGGAACATGAAATTTTAAAAAATGAAATTAGATTAATTAGGTAACATAACTATATTTAAACAATGTTAATTCCAATGAGAATTCACAGAAGAGGACTTTTCCTTTGTAGAAGTCACTAATTCCCTAGGTAAGCTTAGTTTATGGGTAATGGGGTCAACAGAGGCAAATTACAGAAGTTAAGAAATTTGAGAATTCCCTTATAAGAAGCTTGAACCTTAAGAGGTGGGTGGTGTTTTTGGACACACAATTTTGGGCACATGGTCAGGGGTTTTATAATTTGGGGGAGTTTTGGACATACCAACCAATAGAAGGGAAGGAAGCAGAAAAAAAAGGTAATATAGTTGAAAGAAAAAGAAAATAGTGATTATTTTCCTCTTTCTCATTTACCCCCTCCCTTTACTTTCTTCTTTAAGGCATCATTAATGGCAACAATTACCTTTTCTCCTTGGATCTTCTGTTTGAACTTTCCCAAAGAGCTAATACTCCAATTTTCAACCCTAAACTAGTATTCAATTAGATAGAAGATTTTAATTTCAAACTTTCTGTGTACAAACTGAACCCATTACCCATCCATAACAAACAAACAAACTGCTCACATTCCAATTTTGGTCACCATTAATGAATTTTCAAACCTTGAAGATATAACCTCTGAAATAACATGGGTATGCATTTTTGTTTATTTCAAACACTCTTCCTCTAATACATGTACTCTTTAATTAATGTGAGATATTTAATCTGTGATAGTAACATATGAAGTTCTAGATTTCTTTTTCTCTTCATCTCTCTTCTCATGAAATTATTTCTCAGGCTACTTCATGAATACCTTTCTAAAACTGTTTAATTTCACTTGCCTACACAAAAGTATTCAAAGAGGATTTTTTTGGGCCAATTAAATAATTATTGTACACACTTTAATGTTAAGAAACTTACCTTTCCAAGTTTATTTATAAATGTCCCTTCCCAGTGCATCTGCAGTATAGATAAGGATGAACTATCCCCACCCCTTCTCCACTGACTCCCACTTTCCCATCACTGTGCATTTGCTCCAACTATTTCCTCTGCCTTCATCACCCTTTCTCACACCACCATATGGCTGGCTATTTTCTAGATTCAAAACAAAACTAAAATATCAGTAACTTTGCAAAACATTCTTTAAGAGCTCTATCAATGTCATCAACAAATACATATTTTTGCTCAAGAGGCATTTTCAGCCCTAGCTGGTTTGGCTCAGTGGATAAGAGCTTCAGCCTTCGGACTGAAGGGTCCTGAGTTCAATTCCCAGTCAGGGCACATGCTTGGGTTGTGCACTTAATCCCTGGTGGGGGGCTTGCAGGAGGCGGCTGATCAACAATTCTCTCTCATCACTGATGTTTATATATATCCCTTCCTCTCTGAAATCAATGAAATATTTTTTTAATTAAGAGGCATTTTCACTAAACAAATGAAACATGTTGATAATTATACTCCGTTCTCTACCTTATTTAGTGTAAACTTCTAGAGGTAAAGGCTCATCAACCTCCCTTCTGTTTCTCCTAAACTGATAATATATGAATACATGAGAATAATGGGCTGACACCCTGAGCTTACTGCACACAAGGTACAGAACATTGACGGTATTAACAATATAAAATTTCATAATGACTTCACTGCCTTAAATGGAATGTAAGGGTATCAGAGAGTTTGAGAAGTATCTACCAATTATTGTGTACATAATTCCCATATTTTACTTTGGAGTATATTTGTATTGCTTTCCTAAGGAAGAATTTATAGGAAAGACATAACTTAAAAGATATAGGCACTGATTTGCCCATGGGCGCAATAAATAGCATATTAATTGTAACAAAATAAAATTTAGCTTAAAGTTAATTAGGTCTTTTATATTAAAATATTGGGTTATTTTCTCATTCAGTACAAACTATCAATTCACACATAAATCAGGACCATATTTTTCATGGGCATTTTGATAACATTGCTCTATTTTAGGTATTAAAATTATTTAAAGAAAACACATAATTCTCTAGTTTAATACATTTACTAAAGGATAGAATTGCTCTACTTGATCTCCACAGACACATTACATGTGAATATTAGGAAAAACCTGGATAATTACGATTTAAGGCCACACCTCAAACACTGCTTTAGTTACTTAAAATCCAGAATTTCTTGTGATCATTGTTGACCCATGGCCACGTCCAACAGATTCATCTTGAACCCAATTGTCAAAAGAAAAGAAAATACTTCCCTAAGGCCAAAAGCTGTGTTCAGACAAAACGGGACAGCAATAATTTATTTGATATCTGTCCAGTTAATCTTCCTGTCATTTCTGGTGTTTCAATATAGACACAAAGAAATGAAAGTGAATATTGATATGGGGTCTTTATTTCATTTAGGAAAAAAAATGGTATTAAGCTTTTTCCCCCCACAATTCTATTTAGGATTGGGGTTTGAAGTTATAATATCTGTGGCATTCACTAGTGCTGAAAAATCTGCTTTTGATGTTTTACTCTTCTTGTGTCTTTGGAACAGATATAATGACTTTGAAGAAAACTATGAAGGGTATAATGTTATATGGATTCATTTCATATAAGGGGCATTATTGTTTAAATGATGGCATGTCTTATAATTTAATCAATACATTATGTTTTTGTATTCGAGTTGGGGTTAGATAATCAGAATGCAGAATCTTCACAAGAGATTATTATTTAAGGTAAGAAAATGTTTTAAATATACACACTGAAAAATGGAGCCATGATAAATATATGTCCTCTGTGAACTATTTTCAAAGAAAATGCATGCAATATCAATTTTAAAAGTAGAATTCAGTAAAGTAAATTTTTATCAGAAGTTTTGATTGTATGCATTTTGCAAATCACTCTTTAAATGATATGGTATACAATAAAGATAAGACATAGCTCCTGACATTAAGGAATTTACAGTTTATTTGAAAAAACAATACCAAAAAATATATATGATAAAATGAGATGATATGTACCAATTATGGCCATCATGAGGTTTATGATCAAGAAGGCTATATAGAGGGCAATAAAACTTTTTTTATAAAAAAAGGTGGGATAGATAGTTTAATAAAAAAACAGAAAAAGGGGATCATCCCAGGTCAACTGGGGCAAAGAAATGATCAAGAAACATTCAGGGAATAACACATAGATCAATATAGATGAGGTGGACCTCATGTATAATATCTTACGTAATATAGTATCATCGGATAGTTTTAAATAGATGCTGGAGGATCTCAAAAGCCATAGTAAACTTTGGTCCATTAATTATTTATAAATAGAAATGTGAACATGACAAAATTGACATTTAGTAAAGATAAGTCAGAATATAGGATGGCTGACAGATTGAAGGGGACAAGTCCTAGGGTACACAATAATGAGCACCTAGAATGGCAGGTGGCAGAGTACATGGAAAGGTAGGAATATATGTAATAAAAACAAAGTAGGAATCAGCTTTGTGATCAATTAGAACTTTAGTGAAAAAGTAAAAAGAAAAAAAGTTAAGATTTTCTACTTCAGTGAAACAAGGGTCACCAACATAAAAAGGAATTTGAGGAGAAGAGCTCATTAGATGGGAAAAGATGAAGCTGTAATGTATTTCATAAGTGAAAATTATTTCCAAAATAGAACACAGGCAACATTTTAACAAAGATAACGGCTATAATAACAAAGCTTAAATTACTATTTATAATTTAAGTAAGCGCGCAGACCAAATAGCAGATACGCAAAAGGGACATTCTTAATTTACAAGAATGTAAATGTAATGAAGCCACTGGCATTTTTAAGTTCTATCTGGAGACCAGGAGCCCTTTGCAGCTTGATACAACATTTAACAGTGGCATTTAAAAGGGCCAGTTTATCACTTGCAGCGATTTAAAAACTGACAACTTAATCAGTCTACCACGCATCTGACACAAAGCAGAATTGTAACTGCTTAAAATTCCAACAGCCATGCAGAGACAACTTAAGGTATCGATTTATCTTGGTACAATGACTTGTAAGATTTTTAAAGTAAGCACTTTTTCCCCCCCTTTGGGACTTAGAGGACTAATGTACTTACTTAGTAATTATAGAAACTCTTAACGAGTCTTACTGATAGAAGGTCCTTATAAATTATTGATTATACCAAATGAATGAGAAAACACTTTTTCATTGAAAATATATTTTAAAATTGTATCTTCATTGAAGGAATTAGGTAAATAATTATGATATTATTCATTTTATTATTATTAAACTTTTATGTCAATGTATCACAACAGCCTATGTTGGCTCTTAGGTTTTGGAAGTCAGTACAATATTCAAGAAAATTCAGAAATTTTGGAGCATTTAAGGTGAGCTACTCTATCATTTAAAATCAGAAAATCTGATGGCTGTGACCATTTTATCAAAATTACTTCTTAACAACTTGTTTCTCCTAAGTTTGCCAAGAAGACCAAGTTGAACTTTTTAGTGTAATGCCCCTCAACCTCTATTTTTTTGTGTGTGTGTGTTGTTTTTTTTTTAATATATTTTTTATTGATTTCTTACAGAGAGGAAGGGAGAGAGATAGAGAGTTAGAAACATCGATCAGCTGCCTCCTGCACACCCCCTACTGGGGATGTGCCCGCAACCAAGGTACGTGCCCTTGACCTGAATCGAACCCGGAACCTTTTAGTCTGCAGGCTGACGCTCTATCCACTGAGCCAAACCGGTTTTGGCAACCTCTTTGTTTTTTTATATTTGCACTAAGCTTTTCAATCTTCTCATTCCAAGTTAAGAAAATAAAAGCCTCAGTTGCTTTTCAGATGCTTCTCTTTCTATTGGCCCCTTCTAGACAAGCTATAGACACTGGCTTAACACATTCATTCTAAAAACAAAACGATAATAAATGACAAAAAATAAAACAGAATAACCAAAAAAGAAAAATCATGCTTTCCCTTCTCATCTCTCAAGTTACTATGGTATGTCCTTACTTGTCGTAATTAAATTATTTTCTAAAAGAAAGGAAGAGGAAAGAAAGAACTCTCCGTTTCCCTAGCTATTATTTATTCCATTACCATTTCTTCTGTCCTTTTCATTCAGCTTATATGTTGTTTTCCCAAAGGTCAACCACAACCTTCTAATTTTCAAATCCAGTAATAATTTTCAGCTTCCTTTCTTTAAACATTTAATCAAGGATGAGGGACTGCTGACTACTTTGTTCTTTAACTGCCCCATTCCTTGACCTCTACATAAGCATTCTCTGCTCCCTTTTCTGATTACTCTCATTTTAGTATTTTGGTTTCATCTCTTCTCCCACATACGCCTTAAATATCTGTGTTTCTTAGTAAGCTCTTCCTTTACTTATCTTGGAATTTTATACACCTTCTGCTGCACAAACATATCTTGTATTTATTATTTGCTGGGCACTCTTTTAAGCAGTGTGCCTAAAGTAAATCTTTTAATGCGTAGACAAGCCTATTAAATATAATCTACTATCATTCCTATTTTATAGATGAGGAAGCTGAGGCACATGATAGTGTCCAGTCATGGTAAAGACCACTCATCCAACATGTAGTGAAGCCAGATTGGAACCCAGCCATTTGTGCTCAGTGTCTATTATCTAATGCCTTTTATGTATATACAAAAAATGTACAGTATGATCTGGCCCATTGCAAACACTCAAAACTCAGCTTCCATCTGCCGACCATCCCCTCTTCTGTATATTAATTATAGATTAAATGTGTGTAGATGTGTGTGTATCTTCTTCGCTCTCATCATTTTTGAGGACTAAGAAACATATTTGCTAATACCTATTATATCTCTTTACCAAAATCTTTCATATTTCTCAAAGTCAACATAGCAAAGCTCAAGAACATTCTCTTTCGATCTTACCCCATTCTTTATTCTCTGTCTTAGGTTATATTACTATTAACTACTGAATCTCTTTTGTCATAAAAAATAGAAATATCTGTGTTTCTGTAGCCTCTCCTCTCGCAAATATAAAACTCAAGATCCAATGCATTTTTCCTTTAATGTCTCTCAAACCTGCTTCTGTCGTGTATGCTCACTGGCTCTGTTTCATTCTCATCACTGCTCGCCTGGTGTAGTGAGTGGTCTGCAAACCTGTACAAGTTTAGTTCTTGGGTTTAGGGCTCATCAGAAACATCCGAGGAAGTGTGTGTGTGTGTGTGTGTGTGTGTGTGTGTGTGTGCGCGCGTGCGCGCATTTCTGTTGTATGTGTGCATTTTGTTTTGGCCCCATCCGTGGAAATTTTGATTTAATATATCTGATGTAAGGCCTAGCATTTTCTATTTCGTGTAGCTTCCAGGTGCTAACTAACCATTACTACTTACAAAGTGGTCCTCAGTTCATAACCATTGACCTGAAGTAGGAGCTTCTTGTTCATATAGAATCTCAGGTCCCATTTCATACTGACTGAATCACAATCTATAATTTAAGAAGATCCCCAGCTGACCCATGTGCACTTTAAAATGTGATCAGCATGGGGTGGACTGTGACAATCCAACATAATTACTATTCTGTAATATGAATACACTTCCCATTGTGTATAGATAAAATCCAAACTCCTTCACATGTAGCATGTAAAGTCCTTCACAGTCTGGCCATAACCTGCCTTTACTCAACTTTTTCCCCTGCCACTTTCCAGGTACGGAAGCAAAACCAAATCAAAATAACACACACAACAGTTAATCATGAAACTGCAAATAGGCCCCACTTTCATAGTTTTCTTTTTATTTTTGCATTGTTTTCCTTATTCAATGTTGCCTTTCTCCTTTTCTCATCTAAGGACATGCCTATAATAATCTGTTAAACGCTAATCTGAGTCCTGCAGGCAGTTAATCATACCTCTCAATATCTTCTAAAATCTTGCAGTTCTTTCTCATAAACACTCAATACATTGTATTAAAGTATGTTAAGAATTTCATTATTTAATAGCAAAAAATAAATTTGCACATTTTCTTAAAAGCATTATATTCTCTTATTCAAGTTCATTTAATACTATTTTATTTAAAATTAATCTAAAACCAAGGAAGGTTGTTTGTTTTGAATTTCTGTACTACTTGTCAGTAGCAATTCACATATGCTCCATTTTGTTCACATGCTTGTTTGTCCACTGAACTATATACTGTTTGAAAAAATAAGCATACCTTCTTATCTTACTCTGTCCACCTAGAACAGGGTCTGAAGAAGAGTCCCTGCCAACATATCAATGCATAAGCAGAGTGATACTACTGTAAACTAAAATAAAACCAAATGAAAAATTTCTTATTTATATTGCTTCATGATTATTCTAGTGGTTGAATCCAAGGAAAAACAGTTTTTAATCTATTTTTATTCTATGTAGTCTATTCTATTTTTGAGAACATATATCTTGCTAAACATACAAAAACTTGCATGTAGAATTAGTGGCAAATTAAGTGACTTTGAGTAAAAAAACAAACTGTTACCATATGGTTGTTCAGTAATTGTGTGTGTGCTTCAATTCAAACATGCATTTCACATGGGAACATAAAATGTACAAAAATGCCATCCAAATGAGAAGTAATCAAAAACTAAGTCATGTTCAAACTAGGCAATGTGAATGAAAACAAGATCAAATCAGGTTTAAAAGGAAAGAAAAAACTAAATGTGATTGAGAGATCTCTTGTTAGAATATGTCAGGGAACAATGAGCGTGGGAAGACCACAATGGTGAGGCAACATATTTATAATCGTCACAGTCTCACCTTTATTGAACCACAGCACTAAGCAAAATTAATCACACATGCGTAGAGAATCTCCCCTATGTCAAACATTTAAAAACCTGGACTTCCCAAGAAAATAAAGGGAATCATACATCACACTGAAGAGGAAATATTCGTGACATGAAGTTTATGCTGATTGAAACATATTTTTGTTTTTTTTAAAAAAAAGACAAGTGACATTTTTCCCAAAAAATATTATTTGAATTATTTGAATTGAATAACATTCAGTAAGCTTAAGAAGGGGATATAAAAGTTGCAACCTCAAAGATAATTTAAATACATTTTATTGCATACATACTCATCAAAACAGCTTATTAATCAAAGTAAAATAATTACATATTAGACTTTAACATTTGTAATACAGGAAGCAATGGGACCATATTTCTTTTTTTTTAAATATATTTTATTGACTTTTTACAGAGAGGAAAGGAGAGGGACAGAGAGCTAGAAACATCGATGAGAGAAAAACATCAACCAGCTGCCTCTTGCACACCCCCTACCGGGGATGTGCCCGCAACCAATGTACATGCCCTTGACCGGAATCGAACCTGGGACCTTTCAGTCCGCAGACCAACACTCTATCCACTGAGTCAAACCGGTTTTGGCTGGACCATCTTTCTTATACATTAGTTTTATTTTTTATTTTATTTTATTTTTTTATTGAGGTATTATATGTGTACATATCTTACCATTACCCCCCCACCCCACACCCATACATGCCCTCACCCCCCAGAGTTTTGCGTCCATTGTTTATGCTTATATGCATGCATACTTTATACATTAGCTTTAAAGTCAGTCATTTTTTATATATCATTAATGTAAATAAAAGTTAAACCATGGCCTGTTTGGCTCAATGGATAGAGCATTGGCCTGGGGGACTGAAGGGTCCCAGGTTGGATTCCGGTCAAGGGCACATACCTCCTACCTCGGTGGCAGGGCACCTGCGAGAGGCAACCAATCAACGTGTCTCTCTCATATTGATGTTTCTCTCTCTCTAATAATCAGTGGAAAAATATACTTGAGTGAGGATTAACAACAACAACAAAAATTGAAAATATCCCGCTAGGCCAGTTAGATTGGGGAATGTCATCTGAATGATGAGTGAAGCTATCTGTGCTTATGCTGTAGTTAGGCCTCGAGTCTATTACCAGACCAGGAACAGCTCACTCATCACTTACATTAAGTATGACATTTAATTAAAACTACAATCTCATGAAGTAACAGCTAAGTCCAAGTTCTACATCCAGTTCAAGTTTATTTCAACAGGCATCACTTAGACATGTAAGTTATTAGCTTCCTTGATGAAAACAGCATAGAACATCCTGTAAAACTTGAATCACTGTAAATAATATGCAGCAATAAATTAATTTGGGGAAAGTGTCTGCAATGGGCCTAATTCCTAAGTCTCCTGGTGCCTAAGGGTTTTGTCTACCCCTAGTGTATGGATTTTCTCATTGAGGTTTGCCTAAATCTTATTTATGTCTCACAAATCAAATATCAAACATCTGGCACACACCAGTACAGCTGGACTATCTCACCTTTCTTCCTTTCCTGAGTGGTATTATAGTATTAGCTATTCAGCACTTATGATGCTTACAAGTATACCTTGATATACAGTGTTAAAAAATGCAAAACCCCTCAGCATATTGCAAATGCAAAAAGTACAAGAAACGTATTTCCCTCAGTTTCAGGAACAAACATATTTTAATTAGAAGCACTAAAATGAGGGATCAATAAAAAATGTCATGCTTAATGTGAGAGTATATTAATTATATCTTCTCAGGGAAAATCATAAAAGTATTATAACGTAAGTACTTTATGCTAGAGTCCAAAATATTTTTAGAAGTGTACTCCTCTTAAATAAGCAATTTTGAAAGAACATTACAAGGCATGGGTCACAATGTTTTTAAGGTTTTCAGGACAATATGGTAACAATAATTACTAGAATAAAATTAACATTTATACTTTAAAGATATATGCAATTGTTTGCTCATGAATTGATTGGCTCACTGAATAACCATGTATGAATGGAATCACTGAGAAGATTTGTTTAAGCACATATGCAAAGTTTGCTGCTATGAACAGAAAAATATTTCAGCAAGCAGAAAAATTTCCACTTCCATGAAATAAAGAGTTTATATGTTTAAGAAGTCAACAAAAGTTCTGTTTCTTATGCCTCTAAGTCAATTTTATGATACCTATTTTATAACCAGGGACATTTATGTTTAAAACTAAGATTAACTATTTAAAAAGGCATATTTTACAAAGGATTTATTTCAATGCAGTCATAGAAATATGGAGGAAAATCCAAAACAAATTAAAACTAGCAAATTACATTGGATAACTAACTATAGAGAAAACTAGAGGCCCAGTGCACAAAATTCATGCAAGGGGCTCGGCCCTCGTAACCCTGGCTGCCTCGGCCCTCGCTTCCCCAGCTTTGTTCAGAAGGTCATCCAGAAGGTCATCCGGAAGGTCGTCTAGACGGTCATTCTGCTGTTCGGTCTACTTAGCATATTAGCTCTTTATTATATAGGATGTTTTTTCCAGTGCAAGGATTTAAGGCATCTCAAAATCTTAGATTATCTTAGCCTGAAAGTGTCTATAGGATCTCTAAGTCAACCAATCTCAGGGTACAGGTGAGGAAAGAGGTCCAGAAGGCTTGTCAGTTTCTGAAGGTCCCAGCATAATGCAGAGGTGGACCTGTGCTTAGACTACTGATCTCCAGCCTGGGCTAACTTTGGATCTCCAAAACACTTGGTGCTATTTTGTTGAAGAATTTGAGTGAAGGAGCTAGGGAAGAGATGAGTTGGGGGAATCACTTCCAGAGATGAAGAGAGTAAATAACCTACCCTCTTCCCACAGAACTGAGTGATGAAAGAGAGATGAAAATTATGGAGTTGCCAGGACTCTTTTTTCTATAGCCCAGCTTCCTAGCTTGGGCTATAATAACAGAGGTGTGTTCCATGGGTTAAAATAAAAGCTGAAATCAAAGAAATTGGGCCTCACAATGTTGAGTGGCTGTGTGTGTGTGTTTGTGTGTGTGTGTGTGTGTGTGTGTGTGTGTGTGTGTGTACAGCATGAAGCAATTCCATAGATGGTGATTGTGCATCAACCAGAGACAGCAAAGAAATAAATCAATGTAATAAGTTAGAACCAAAGAGAACAAGTGTTGGTATTATTGTGTTGTTTTTTAACTTCTATGTGGTTACGGTAGGTGCAATGTCCCCAAATTCACACATGTCCAATGTAACAGAAAATAGTTTTGATCATTAGGTTTGTTGGGAAGTGAATTCCCTGGTGGGAGGTAAGTGATTGGCTTTTAGTCACAAACTAGCCAGGAGGACAGAAAATGCAAGGTAACTCTTAGAAGTCATCACCAATAGCAACTGAGTTGGACCTGAAGCAGCATGAGAGAGTCCCTTGTCCTTGATGAAGTCTTAGGTACAAAGAACATATTCACCAGCAATTTCTCTGAAGACATCAGTTCAAGGGAGCAGGAACTCCACAAAATCCTAAAACTTCAGCTAAACCAAGTACCAGAGGATGAACATGTATCTAAGGGTCCTCCCAATACCTACACACACACACACACATAAGCAGCTATACAGATACCATCTTGGGAAGGTGGTATTGAGGAAAGGCTACTACTAGTACATATAAAATACATACACTTTAACTTAGAACATTAACAACAATGCACATTCTAGAATCATAATGTTCAACTTAACCTGCCCAAGTTGCTTTTCAATATCAACTTATGTGAATCTATCCTGCGCTTGTGCTTTTAAACTTTATCAATCATCCCCTTTATAAACCAGTCTAAGGGATCGGGGAACTGAATGGAGCTCCCCAAATACAGCCAAACCAAGAACAAAGGGATTCGTTTCGTCCCAATAACTGAAAGTTTACATTAGTGGTGGGCTTTCGCCCTGGAACAAACATGTTTGGGTATAGTTGGCTCATAAAAATCAGCAGTTGCATGTTCTTTCTCTTACATCTCTGGTTTCAGGACTTTGATTTATTTTTTGTGCCATTTGATGTGGTAAAAATTTAGAAGACATTGTTTGGTTTGGGGGGCCTCTGACAGTCTCAAATGGCAAGCAACCTGTTCTAATTATAGCCACAAAGATTCCATGGTCCATTTTATTTGGCTCCAAAGCTTCCTGAAGCTTCCATTTCCCATCTAGAATGGGAGATAAAATCATGTCAATAGTTTACTTCACTTTCCACTTAACTGATGGAAGAGAGTGTTTGGCTGTCAACTCTGTAATTACTCCAGTGACCAGCATCTGTGCCTAACCTCCAGAGAAATTTGGTTGTATTCCAACTCAATCCATCACTTAATTTTACAAGTCAAAGAGTACACAGTTTAATGGCAATCCCAGACAAGTGGTTTCTCTTTTATTTCATGCCTTGTTTATCTGAAAGCCTAGAAGAGTACAGTTCTACTCCTACACACAGAAAGCCTATTATAATGGCTCAAAGGACTGAACATTTCAATTCGCAGCAGGGTTCTACTCTACCTTAGCAGCTTGATTAAAAAGATGAATGGTTGCAGGTCCAATTCAGAGAAGTCAATGAGGGAACACACAATGACTTCATCAAAGATGCCCCTGTGCTCTTAGTAAAGAACAGAGGACTCCCTTCCTTTTTCAGTGTGCTGAGTACACACCACTCTAGGTCACCATCCCTTCTGTGATGTTTCATAAGGCTGTGCTTTCAGGGCATGCGGAATCTCCTCTAGATGGTGATGGAAGATGTTTCCAACATGAAGAAATGATCTCTTCTACAAGTTCATTAACAGGTTAACACTTGAATCTCTTGGCTGAGGTACTATGATATACTTGAATTATATTGCAAATGTTCTTTAGATTGGACTTATGTGAGTTTCTGGTCTTTGCATTTGTACTCCTTAATAAATACATGTAATTATATAGATGGAACTTTACATCACCAACAAGTGGGGGCGGGGGGGTGGGCACCCTAACCCAGTATCCAAGTGAGGAAAACTCTATAACAATCAAAGGTTTCCAAGAGTTCACTGTACTTTTTTAAGGTATAAACAGTCCATAACCCAATTTTACAGGTAAAATAATTGACTTCCTAGTATATATGCAAGAAAAGAGACCAGTCTGGTCCCCATTAACAGCTATGATATTCTAGTAATTGTAACTATTATGTCCATCCCTATTCTGGTATACCCTGTAACAACTGGATATATGTGTTTCCCCAATGACTGCATATATGTGTTTCCCAACATTCAGATGTTGATATCCTGACCTCCCCACAATGTGATTGTAGTAGGAAGTAGGGTCTTTGAGAGATAATTAAATCATGAAAGTGGAGCCCTCAAGATGGAATGAATAGCCTATAAAAGGGAACTCTAAGATTAGTCTTCCAGCTCTCTTTCCACCATATAAAAGATACAACTGAAAGTAGGAATTCTGCAACATGGAAAAGGGTGTTTGTCCACCAGACCCAACCAAGCAGGTACCCTGATCTCAGACTTTTAGCCTCTAAAACTGGGAAAAATAAACATTTGTTGTTTAATACACCCAGACTATTTGCTATAGCATTCAATTGAACTAAGCATGCTCTAACCTATTCTACCCCACCTTATTAGAAATTTGGCTTCAAGCATGGACGTACGAGGGTCTCTATACCTATGTTAAGGAGGTAGTACCTTGGTGTTTCTTTAACTATAGTGTCAGTCACAACCAGAGACTATGTTTGAGGGCAAGCTTTTCAATGAAGCTATATTCTGGGGGCAAGGACAGTTACTGAAAGAGTAAGAAATCCTAACACTCTTAGGCTTGTCAGGTTACCTCTGTGATGAAAACAGACACAAACCCCTGCCCTTGTGAAGTTTAATTCTAGCAGGTAGGAGACAGATACACATGAAAAATAAATAAATTATATAATAAAAAGTGTTTAGTGCTATGGAAAAAAAAGAGAGAGATTAAAACACAGAGCATTCTTCAAAATACTTTAATGGAGTGTTTTTAGTGAAATTCCCAAAGGCATTCTAACACATAAAACACTGTCAGTTGAAGGATGCTGTATAATGTTAGTAGTAGATCACTCCCTCCCTCCTGGCTGTAGTGTCAGAGATGCAGAAGTAAGCAGAGATAGCTTAGAGGGTGTATAGCATGATGAGGCAGTGCTTGCCCAAAATCCAGCCTTAGATCTTGGAAAGGAAAGTATTTAAAGAAGTATAGCACAAGCAACCCTCTGCAGCCTCTTCAGTAAATAGGGTACACCTCAGAGGGAAGTGTAGAAGCTACTGCTAAGCAATAGGATGTTGCAGTGAAGGAATACATCTGATACCAATGCTAAGGCTAACACTAGTCCCCAAAGGTATAAAGAGATATTATGATCCCAACTTCAAGTGACTATAGAATACCAACATTTTAGCTGTCCTAGCCATGTTATCAATATCACTGTGATAGCTTGGAGTTTATTCTATCCAAGATTTCACTAGAAACCAAATTCATTTTTATGTAAAAAAAAATTCTTGAAAACTCTGACTATAATATGTGCCAACTATAAAAAGGAATAGACTGAGAGTACACGCATCAGAAATAACATATTTCTCTTTTCACAACACATACTGTATATATAAGCCAACCTTGACACAAATGAGGACCTGCCACCCTGAGTCTTATATAATCACCAAAGTGGTCCTCTCATTGTAACACCCCCCCCCCTCCTACACTTCATGCATACATATCCTTCTAAGTATCCTGCTTTATTACAGCTCTTTACTCCAAATCTAGACTGGACAACTGAAGAGGTAAAGCATAATGCATAGTAGAATAGGGTCAACCAGCACTTGCATGGGAAGAAGGTTATGAATGATCTAGTTGTCTAGTTATGGTCTAGTGTTGAAACACAACTTCTTTCCAAAAAGTACCCCAGAAAGGGGGTGACCTGAGCAAAAGGTTATGCCAATCGATCAACATGCCATTTTCTGATCATTTATGAAGATGACCTAGTTGGCAATTAAAATTCAAGTCACAATAACAGCTTTGACAACAGGCAGTTGGCCCCAGTTTCTGAGGAAAGGTTGTAAGTGATTAGGAGCTCAAGTTCAGAATGCAGATTTGAGTAAGATATCCAGGCTTTGCCACTGAATACCTAGCTGGGCAATGTCAGTTAGCTTCATCAATCTCTTACAGTTTCAGATTCTTCATCAGCAGAGTGGCAGATGAATAGCACTTATGTCATGGAGTCTCTTGAGAATTAAAATGAATAATACTGTACCAAGCTTAATGCAGTATGTTTGACACATCATTAAGAAAAAATAAATCAATAGGATAAGCAATAAATAAAGTGAGCATTTGAACTGATTTGGTTTTCAGACTCCTGAAGTTGAACCCTGGTTTTAGTTCTTACTTCTGATCAATGCTTTTGGATTGACTAGTCATTATACTCTCCATTTTAATCCTTGGGCATGGGCATCCTTCAAAGATCTTGGATTACTAGTAACCCTGTCTCAGAAATCCAGCTCATTGCCTCTGGGTCCTAGAACTCCAGTATATAAGCTGGTTCCCTTATATCTACAAATTCAAAGTATAGGCATTTTGATTTTTCTAGTATAGAAACACAAAGTTTTTTAAAGATTGCTTTATTTTTAGGAGTTAAACAGTATTTATTGAAGACTTAGCATGTAAAAGAAGAGTCATTCTAGGTACTGTCAGATTACAAAAATGAACCAGCTTCAGTTCAAATTAAGAAATAGCATCACTTCATCTACCTCATCATTAATAACTGAAGGACATATAAGAAAACAAAATATTCACACTTGTTTAGGAACTTTTATAAAACCATGCCAGGAACAGATTCTTTAGTACACAGTGTTTCTGAAAATTCTCTTTGGTAGCAAAAATATTTTTTAAATGACTAGATGACTAATCTAATTAGTAGGGACATACCCATCCATACTGATATTCAAGAAAGAATGTGTGAGAAAAGGGCGTAAGCAAAGTGCAATAGGAGTAAAAAGAGGGCTTCATTAATATTAACAGAGTGTTGTGGAAGGACTTTAGAAGAAGCAAGGAGTCAAATGATCTAGTTGTTCAGCAATCCAAATTGAAAAGAAAGAAAATCTATCCCTTAAAACATGGAAAGAATACAATCAAGAACACAAGGAAGGGGAGATGTCATTTTCTCAGTGGTTTTAGTACTGGGAGATTTGACAATTGGGACCAGATTGCGGCAATGTGTCGCATTCCATGAGAACAGGTTAAGCATCAATATACCTGAAAAGCTTAAACGGAAGTCTTGGACTTGCCTGACTGGTCGGACAATGAGGTCCCTGCAGAAATAGGAAATGAAGAAAGTGAGAAGAGGAGGAGCCCGGAGAGAAGAAAGAAAAAAAAAATTTGAAAGTCTGACAGAAGATGAATTCATTTTCATTTTAATCATGTATCCAATTTCTGACATGTTTAAGAATACAATAAGAGTGTATGGATATGGGGATATTTTTATTTGTTTAACTGCTTGATATAAAATAGAATGATTGCTTAAACCATCAAGCAATTCTTTTTATGTCACTCTTCTTTGGTTTTATTTCTATTTCATTTTTGAAAGATGTTCCTGTGTAAATCTCTTGTGTCCTGGTATCTTCCATAATCCTTATTTTTTACTTACAGAAGATATTTGGGTAGTTTATAAAACAATAAGATTCAGTGGTAAACAAGTTACCTGTTAAGAATAATTCTACCTAAGGCATGTTAGAGAGGGAGGGAGAGAGAGCACTTACCTTTTTTTTAGTGACATATAATCAAAAAGAAAAAAAAAATCATACTGCATTTAATTCCTGCCTCATGAGAGAGAATAGATGAGTCAGGTGTTAAAAACAGTCAAGCACTTAGTTCAATCTAATGCGGCACTAGAGGAGGACATAGTATCTCATAAACAATGAGCAATTATAATCATATAAAATTAGGAGAGCTGTGGGAGAAAACTCTGTGATCAAAATTGTTTTATGAATAAAATATAATCAGGCCAGAAAGAGGATTTATTAAATAGTTCCTTATACATCTTCTGAGATAATCCTTCCAATTACACTAGATGACATTTATTATGCTTAATTACATATTTGCAAATTAAGTGAGAGTTGAAGTTTTCTATCAGGTTACAGACTGGTATTCTGTGCTTATAGCATGACCAATAAGAATGCTTTATTTGACCTACAATACTGTTTTCAAAATGAATGTGAATGTCTACTGAGAAGTTATTCACACTCAGGTTTGTGGAGATAGCAACCTTTCCTCTATTCACTAATACAATTGCCTACCAGGGTCTGTATTAATGTTAGCTTTGCTGATCCAAGTGCTGCATGTCTTGGCAATACATTTGCTTATTTCTTAGAAAAAAAAACTTTTAGAAAGAAAACTGTAATTTTATATACTTTTAAAATCACTCTTGACTAAATAAAAATTTTGAAACACATGGAACATGTGATGGTATTATATGAGAAATTAACTGATTTTTTTTTCTATTTGCTAATGAGCAATGGAAGTAAAACTCCTCAGTAGAGTAATCAGCTCCCTTGGCAGCGTGCACTAAGCAGGACCAAAATGCTCGAATCAAATTTGATTTAAATATAATTTTTCCTAGCTCCCATTTACAATTTTGGCAACTCCAAGTATATGGAATTTCTTCCTTATAAGCTCTGTCTTGCCCAATTAGCTTTCAGTGGTGCTTGAAATTCCCACTTGAATTGCCTTATGTTGACCTGTCCATTTTAATCAAGTTAAATACTACCTGGGAGGAAGATGCATTAGCTATCACTTAGGTGCAAATTAGTCTATCTGAACCTATTACTGCACATTATCAACCAGCACAAAAGAGCGCCATAGGGCACCGGTTCTGAAAATCATTCAAATGCCACACCACAAACAGGCATGGCGACCTTGGTGGAAAACCACGCAATATTAGTCCATTACTCTTATAACCATAAAATATATTCAGTTGTGTTAAATACAATGTCATTTTATCCTGTAAATGTAGTGGGGGAAAATCACAGATTTAAAGAATTTAATAGAAGAAACATTTAATTATGAACATTTCATCCAATTTAAATTTTAACAAAGTGTATAACATTTTATCTGAAGAAAAATTCTTGTTTGATACAGAGACACTAAATTTCCCCCCTAAAGAATAGGGGGGAAAAGTAAATCTGTAAATGGGTGTTAATGGAGTGCAAAAAAGAAGGTACTCAATTTTGTTAAAGTTAACAAGACATTGTCAGGCAGGTCATTATCTTAGTAAGAATTTGTCAGGAGACAAAGAAAAGAATATTTTAGTGAATGTACCTGTGACTATAAAACACACCTGAATTTCAGAAATGTGAAAACATGTTTACAATATTGCTGAATATGGGGTTCCTAATGAAGAGTTGCAATGATTTTCCTGGGTTGGCCAAATAAGGAGAGAGGTGCAGCAGTGGGTACTATTTCAATGCCTCAGGAGTAGAAGGCTCTTCCGAAACTCAGTTCTACAGGAGAATCAAGCTCCAGTGCACTAAGGCATTCAACTTATCTCAGATGACACCAAGGATTGTGGAATCCCTGATGGAAGGTTACTGAGAAAAGATTGGTCCAGATGTAGACAAAGGAAACAGAAATAAGCAAACATATTACCAAGACATGCAACTCCTCGGTCAGCAAACCTAAATATCAATACAGACCCTGGTAGGTAACTATAATAGCGAAGAGAGGAAAGGTTGAGATCCCCACAAACATGATTTATTATTATTATTCCTATTATTCTACTCATCATTACTATCTTTACCACATAATTGGAAAAGATAAAGGGAAGTATAAGATCAGAGGACATAAAAGCTTTCTTGGAAATTGGCACTATTTGACCTTTGAGATACTTTTCTATCTCACTGAATTAAACAACACAGTAGATACCTGGGCATTTATTTTAATATTTCAAAAGTTTTTTTTTTTTTTCCAGGTAGACTACATGTCATTCTTTAAGGTGAAGTGCAAGTTTAATCAAAGTCTGATGTTTCTAATTTGAGAGCAAAGCCTTTTCGTGAATAAAACTAAATTTTAATGGACTCTAAACATTTATGAGAGCAAGGATTCTTAAGCATGAGCCAAGGAACAATTAGAAGGAGAGCACTATGAGATTATAAAGGGAAAAGGAAAGGTGCTCAGTCATTAAATGATAAGCAAAATTATATTCTGTGAATGTTCAAAGGATATCAATAACTCACTCATGAAATAGAGAGAAAGCAAAAAAGAAAAAAGTGACTTGGAGATCATAATTGGGTTACTATTATACAACCACAAAGGAAGATTGCTATTTCATAAGATGTAGAAGTCAAAGTTTAGGGATGAACTATGACTAGCAAGTCAAACTCTCACTTCCTAGGGCTTGATACTCTTCAAATGTCCATTTAACTGCATTGACAACAACTCTTAGATCAACCTCTCACACAACAGATGTCCTTCCCCTCCCATTCTCTGCTTGTCTATTCTTTACTCCCAACTTTAGGACTTTACAGTCAGTTTAAACTAATATTTTAAAAATGAAAGGGCGGCAGGGGGACGAACTTTTCCATAATGAGCAGAAGTAGAAAAAAAATCCCCTATGTTAATTAAATTGAACTGAACAATCAAAGAAAAGCAGGTGTGAATAAGAATAAATATGCATTTATCCCACTTTATATTTTAACTAGGGGCCCAGTGCACAAATTCATGCACCTTGAAAGTAACTGTGGGCCACGAGGCTGCAGTGGGCACAGGGGCGGGAAGGTTTCTTGGCCCATCCTCTGTGTCCCCACTCAGCCCTTCCATGGACCCCATTCCCCACTCTGCCAGCAGCCCTGCTCTAGCCGCCGCCACCACTCCTACCCACTGACAGTGTCGAGCAATCTGGACCGGCACTGGGCATCAGCAGTGGATGCAAGCAGGGCTGGTGCTAGCAGTGGCTGTGAGCGGTGGTTCTGGTACTGGCAGCTAGTGCGAGAGGCGGCTGCCGACCCCGATCGCCCCTGAGGAGCAGGGGGGGAGAAGCCTGGAAGGACCATGGCGTGCAGGAGCAAATAATTTTCAATAACCACCAGAGGCTTGCCCCGATGACAGCAACCAGCACCCCACTTTGGTCTGGCACCCCCGCTCACCTGCTGCACCATCCTGCCATGGCCAACGCCCACCATGTTCCATGCTCTGCCTCCTGCTGCCGATGCCCACCATGTTCTGCGAGCGCCCCCTGGTGGTCAGTGCATATCATAGTGACCAGTTGTTCCGATGTTCAGTCTATTTGCATATTAGGGTTTTATATATATAATATACTAGAGGCCTGGTACACGAAATTTGTGCATGCAAGGGTGGGGATCCCCTCAGCCCATCCTGCACCCTCTCCAATCTGGGACCCGTTGGGGGATGTACAACTGCTGGTTTAGGCCCAATCCCTGGTATCGTGCCTAAACCGGCAGTCGGACATCCCTCTCACAATCCTGGACCGCTGGCTCCTAATCACTCACCTGCCTGCCTGCCTGGTTGCCCCTAACTGCCCTCCCACTAGCCTGATCGCCCCTCACTGCCTCTGCATGCTGGCCTGATCACCCCTAACTGCCCCCCCTGCCAGCCAGGTCACCCCTAACTGCCCCCTCCCTGCCAGCCAGGTCGCTCCTAACTGCTCCCCCTGCCAGCCTGGTCACCCCTTATTGCCCACCCTGCCAGCCTGGTCGCCCCACGCAGCCTGCTTATTCAGTCATTTGGTCATCCTTCACTAACCCCCCTGCCAGCCTGGTCGCCCCACGCAGCCTGCTTGTTCAGTCATTTGGTCATCCCTCACTAACCCCCCAGCTGGCCTGGTCATAGGCAGCCATCTTGTGAGGGCATGAGGGTCAATTTGCATATTACATCTTTATTATATAGGATAGATACTATAATTACACAGCAAAATGAATCCACATAGAGAATGCACTGGTTCTGATAAACAATATGATTATATACTAACTCATTTCATTCAACACAGATTTCCTCAGGAGATAAAAAATAATAATTCATCATAAATTATAGGGCAGTTATATTTCACTATCACAGTCATTGTAGGGATAACTAGAGAGATGTTCAATCATCAAAAGTAAGGTTCATGAAATGCAGGTGTTGAGGAATAAAATGAATTTTAACCCTTAAATTAAATTCAGAAATTCATTTTGAATTTTTTCTTGTATTTAATACATTTCTCTAAATTGTCAACCAAAATCTCTCTATTTAAATAACATTCTTTAGCATAGTAAACTCTGCTATAAAAAAGTGTGATGGAAAGAGGGCCCATAACTCACAAACTAGTCACATACTAGCTATGTGGGCTTAGGATTCTGTCTCCCCAACCACAAAATTTGCATCCATTGTTCTTCTAAAGGCAGATGGAGGTCATGACTTACAGCTTTGTAGTCTATAAATTTTAAATGCATGTGATGATGTGTAAATCAATGGAAGTAATAGTGCAGCAAGTTTGAATATAGTGTGGAAAATAACGGGTTAAACATTTTGATCCCAAAATGTTAACATTAGGTAGATAAGCTAAAATGGGTGATAACAATGATGGTGTCACTAAATGTATAAGCTACCAAAAGTTCTGGAAATACGTCAATACTAATTATTTACCAAAAGTTTAAAAAAGTCATTTTTGAAATTTAAAAATTCTGAGTGAACTATTAAGGAAATCACATTGGAGTAATATATTTTCATTGATTCATTTGCTTTCTTTTAATGCAAAGTAATTATTGTGAATATCCAGAACTTACAGTAAACATGAAATAGGTGATAAAAAGCAAAAATTTGAAGATTTATGTGAAATTGGTTATTATTAAAAAATAACCCTTGTGGTAAAAATAATTCATGAAAAATTATAGCTATAGATCTGTTGTTATATTTACTCATGCATTTATAAACATCTATAATAATGAAAGCATAATATGCTAATTAGACTGGACAGCTGAACAACCTTCCAGACATCCTTCTGGACGACCTTCCGGACAATGTGAGAGCCAAGGCAAGTTACCGCAGATGCGAGGGCCGAGCCCCTTGCACAAATTTCGTGCATCAGGCCTCTAGTATTTCTATAATAATATACCTTTCTACGTACATAATTATCTGTTCCTTTCTATATTTCTACCTCTCTCTATCATCCATTTATTAATTCCTCATCTGTTGTATTTTCTATTGATGCATATCAAAGTACTTCAAACATAATAGCTTAAAACAACGATTTATCTCAGTTTCTGGGATGAAGAATTCAGAAGTGTCTTGGCTGGGTGGTTTGGGTTTTACATGTGCTTTTAGGCAGGATGTCACCTGGATAATTCACTTCCAAGACCACTGACTCACATGGCTGGTGGCAGGAAAGCTCAGTTCCTGGACCCAGGAGTCCTTCTGTAGGCTGCTTGTGTGCCCTGATGACATGGCAGCTAAATTCCCCTACAGGGAGGAATCCAAGGGAGAAAGTGAGGAGGAAGTCTCCATACCTTTTATCAGCTGGTCTAGCACACTGTCATTCTAGCTCTATTCTATTTGCCAGCAAGTACACTTCTAAAAGAAAGATAATTAGGTGCCAGCACTTGAAAGGAGGACAATCACAGAGTTAACGGGCTTATTTTAAAACCACCTCAACTACCATCTATCTACACCCATCTCATTTTCTTCATTCTACCTATGGAACCTACTTTCCTTCCTTTATTCCTACATTGTCTTTGTTCCTCTCTCAAACCCTTAGGAAGAGAAATAGAAAGAATACAATATACTAGTAAATATGGTTTTCATAGGAAAAATGCCCGAGAACTAATGATATTAAAAATGATTAGCTTTGATACTTGCAACAAGTTTACAGAGGCACCTTTTGGTAATTTGTGCCCAAGGAAACAGCTACCCTGATCCATAGTATCTGCATGTTTCATCCCAATCATCTGAATAAAGAGATGGCATATCTGACCACTGGAGCTTTCTGTCCTTTACATGTCTCTCTGGGTGATAAAGCAACTTCTCATGTGCATCCAAGAGGGGAAAATTCATGCTTATGCCGACAGAAAAAGACACATTCATATTTTCAAATATAAACATGCTCTACATTACATATAACATTCATTTGCAATTACTCTGATGTAAATGTACAGGGCGGTAAAGCTGCAGAAGTTCATGGAAGCACAAAGAAATTAGTCATTAATTATCTCGGCCATGGAAGGGGCGACACAGAGAAAGGTTAACAGGGTGGATAATATTTGATTGCTGAATGAAGAATGAGACTGGGGTGGGGAGAGCTATCAGCAGTGGTTTGGAGGATGCATGTGCATGGACTGCGGTGGTGATGAATGGTATGGTATGGATGGCACATAGAAAAGTGGAGAAACACAGGTAAGGAGTGGTCCATGATGTTTTTCAATACTCTCCATCTCCAGTTGCTGTCCTTGCAGGCTGTATCTCTTTGGATACTAGTTATTCTGAACTTATTTGAAATGGTGAGTTGAAGAACTTTCACTTCTTCTGGCTCTGTTGTCACTCAAGAGGCACATTACTTGTGATGGATTCAAATCAAGAAGGAGTTGGAGATACAATTACTCAATGAAGTTAAGAGATACTTATAATGAAGTATTCCAATAAATTGGGTCTTCATTTTGTTGTTGTTGTTTATACAATTGTGGGATTTAATATGGAGGGTCTATGTAAATTCAATTCAAAACACAATATTTAAATGGTACTTTTTCCCCCGAGAACTTCAATAGTTCATATCAAAATTTCATCTACTTCTAACAATAAAAAGCAGCAAGGTGCTTGAGAGTTTGCAGTGGGTGTTGAAATCCCCATAGATTTTGTATTTGCCTGACTTCAACTTGTCAAATCTAAAGTAAACATTTTCAATCACTATGGTTGTTGGTGTTCCTATTCCATCTAAGTTTTACATTTATTTTTCTTGCTAAGAAAAAATAAAAATTTTCCTTTTATATTGAAGGGAATTTATTCTTTTGACTGGTTAGCCTAGACAGAAAATAGGATATTCTGTATCTGCTTAGGATGTTCCCTCTACTTTAATCTGGTCTCACCTTAGTACAGGTAATCAGAAAAAAATACTTTCTTATCTAGGTCAATGGTTATTAACTCCAATTGTACATTAGATTACCTCATAAATTTTAAAATATATGAATGTATGTAGGAGGGTAGTAAAGGAGAAAGGGGGTAAAATGTATGGTGATGGAGGAAGGAGATTTGACTTTGGGTTGTGGGCACACAATGCAATATATAGATCATGTGTCATAGCATTATACACATAAAGCCTATACAATTTTATTAACCAATGTCACCCCAATAAATCTGATAAAAAAAATAGTAATCTGGGGACCTAGACATTAAAAAGCATTCCCCAGGTCATGTATATGTGCATCTTGGAATTAGCACCATGGCCTCTATGCTGTTTGGTTTATGTGTAAGACAGGCTCTAATGGCTTTCCTTAAATAGGATCTATCCCTTATTCTCTACTAGAGGCCCGGTGCATGAAATTCGTACATGGGGGTGTGTGTCCCTCAGCCCAGCCTGCACCCTCTTCAATCTGGGACCCTTTAAGGGATGTCCGACTGCTCGTTTAAGCCCAAACCCGTTAGGATCAGGCCTAAATGGGCAGTCAGGCATCCCTCTCACAATCCAGGACTATTGGCTCCCAACTGCTCGTCTGCCTGCCTTCATGATTGCCCCTAACCGTTTCTGCCTGCCAGCCTGATCACCCCATAACCACTCCCCTGCCAGCCTGATTGATGCCTAACTGCTCTCCTGCCAGCCCAATTGCCCCTAACTGCCCTCCCCTGCCAGCCTGATTTCCCCTAATGGCCCTCCCCTGTAGGCCTGGGTCCCCCTCAACTTCCTTTCTCTGCAGGCCCGGTCGCCCCCAACTTCCCTCCTCTGCTGGGCTGGTCACCCCTAACTGCCCTACCCTGTAGGCTTGATCGCCCCCAAGTGCCCTCCCTTGCAGGCCTGGTCCCTCCCAACTGCCCTCCCCTGCTGGCCTGATCGCCCACAAGTGCCCTCCCTTGCAGGTCTGGTTACTCCCAACTGCCCTAACCTGCTGTCCATCTTGTGGTGGCCATCTTGTGTCCACATGGGGGCAGCCATCTTTGACCATATGGGGTAGCTATATTGTGTGTTGGAGTGACGGTCAATTTGCATATTATTCTTTTATTAGATAGGATAGAGGCCTGGTGCACGGGTGAAGGCCGGCTGGTTTGCCCTGAAGGGTGTCCCGGATCAGGGTGGGAGTTCCCTTGGGGTGTGGGTCAGCCTGGGTGAGGGGCCTGTGGTGGTTTAAAGGCCAGCCACACCCCCCAGCGACCCAAGCGGAGGCCTTGGTATCTGGGATTTATTTATCTTCTATAATTGAAACTTTGTAGCCTTGAGCGGAGGCCAGGGCCGGTCAGGGTGGGCGGCAAGCTTGGCTTCCTCCATCGCTGGGGACAACCCAAGACTCCTGCTTGCTCCAGCTCCATGGCCGCTGCCATTATTTATTGGGTTAATTTGCTTACTCTCTCCTGATTGGCTGGTGGGAGTGGCCTGTGGGCGTAGCGGAGGTATGGTAAATTTGCATGTTTCTCTTTTATCACATAGGATTCTTTCTGTCACAAGTCTCCCCGACACATGTGTGCTTTATGACCTGTTTTAGTCACCAAGCTATGATGTTACAATCCATTCCATTTATATTCCTGTCTTCTAATCAGTGTCTGAGTGCTGGCAATTGGCCTAGACTTCTTTTAAAAAAATAGTCTCAGGTATTTCTTAAGTGAGGTTGTCACCAATGTCAGGACCAGATATCAGGATCAAAGCCAAAGCTAGCCAACTATAATATGGAGAACAGCTTTGAGGACTTACTTTTCAACACATCTTAACAGTAAAATAAATTCTCATTAACTGGTTAGCCCAAGCGTGTTTATAGTTCTTAAAGCCAGAAAAGGGGTAATACAACACCAAACACATTTCAACTAGTAATAATTGAACCTCTGCTAAACTTTATGAGCTATGGCATTTTTTGTACAAAGAATTTTATGATTTTTTTCAAGTTGTAGCTTATTTTTTCAGATGACCTAGAATATTTTTTAAATGTATTTTTATTGATTACAGAGAGGAAGGGAGAGGGAGAAAGATAGAAACATCAATGATGAGAGAGAATCATTGATCAGCTGCCTCCTGCACACTGGGGATCGAGCCCACAACTATATCACTGTAAATTATATATTCCTATAGTTTTAAGACTTTAGCTCTTTATTAATAGAAATATTGAACCTTTTAGGACACTGAGTTTCATGCAAACATTAGCTTATTTCTTTGATTTTTAAAACCCTGGAAGGATCTGCCCAATTGGTCTATAATTCTTTTAAGATTCCAGCTTTATCTCTCAATTACCTCTATGTAAGAAAATTCACCAGTAATTTACATATTTATGATACCTTAGCTGATAGTTTATTTGGTTTTACTCCTTCAAATCAGAGGTCTAAAATACACAGGGAACAATGCCATTTCTTTACCTCTTTTCTTCAATATTTTTTTCCTGCTATTCTCATATTGGCAAAGCTTCATTCACTTCCTATGCACCTCTTCCCTTTGTTGGTCATTTCAAAAGCTCATATGTGTTACTTGCCATAGAGTCAGCTACAATTCCTGGCAACGATATAAATGAGTGACGTCCACAATGTCCTGCTCTTAACAGTCCAGCGCAGCTCCTGTAGCTCATGCTTCTGGCTTTTTTAAAGGAATCAATTCATCTCATATTTGGTCTTCTTTTCCTGGTGCCTTCTATATCCCCCAGCATTACCATATTTTGCATAAACTCCTATCTTCTCAAAATGTGCCCACAATAGGCAACTTCAGTTTTCTTTTAATATATTTTTATTGATTACAGAGAAGAAGGGAGAGGGAGAGAGATAGAAACATCAATGATGAGAGAGAATCATTGATTGGCTGCCTCCTGCACACCCCACACTGGGGATCGAGCCCGCAACCTGGGCATGTGCCCTAACCTGGAATCGAACCATGACCTCCTGGCTCATAGGTCGATGCTCAACCCTAAGCCACGCCGGCCTGGCTAGGGCAGCTTCAGTTTTGCCTCTGATGATGCTTCAGTCTTGATTTGTTCTAGTACCAACTTGTTTGTTTTTCTGACAGTCCATGATATCCAGGGAGCTCTCCTCCAGTACATTTCAAATGAATCTTTTTTTTTTTTCTATCAGCCTTCTTCACTGTCCAACTTTTGCATCTACACGTAGTAATTGGCTATGTGAGGGTGTGGATGATCTTAGCCTTGGTCTCTAACACCACATCTTTGCTCTTGGTGATTTTTCCTAATTCGTCCATTTTTGTCCTCCCAAGTCTCAGCCTCCTCTTGGTTTCTTGCTGGCAGTCTCCATTTGAATTGATGACAGAACCAAGGTAAAAACACTTTTAAGCAACTTTGAGATCTTCATCGAAAGCTTTAACCAGCAAACATTTGTAGATATACTTCCTACTGATAGTATTCCTACCACCTAATATAGTTCCAGGGATTTAATGGGTGCTCACTGTTTGTAATGAAATGGTTGACTACATAAACAAGTTAATTTTTTATAGTCTTTTTTAAAAAAAATCCATTATTCAAATAATTTCTGGATCTTTATTCAATGAGATCTGCCTTCAAGCTCTCAACCTAGATTTCTAGATAGAGCTTATTTGTACCATTAGCAGTGTTTTATTTTCCTCCTTGTACCATCAAGTAATGAAGATAGTTTTTTTCTAACTCTCTGGATTTGGACCAACATACTTGAAGCAGACATTGATCAACAGAATGCTAAGAAGGATGCAAATTTTTGTACCAAATCATCATTTATATTAAAACAAGAAATTTAATCAGAGCCTCTATTTCAGTTCCTTGAATTACCTGAAATAAACCCTTTACAAACCTGGCAAGTGCTCCACATGAATGGAGTTGGCAAGATTTTCCAAACAGCCTGTCATTAGAGCCCTGTCCACCATCTGCCCTACTGCAGTGGGGTAAAGACTTGGACTGGATAAATCTGGGTTACAGCTTGAACTTCATCACACACCCTCGGCCAATTTAATTAGCATATATGTGTTTTAATTCCATAATTTATTAACTATGGAAATTAACAGCCATATGCTTAACACTTCGTAGGAGAACTTAGAAGTTTAAGTAAATAGGATTGACCTATATAAACTGTGAAGAAACAATGTAGTATTTTTATCATCATTTAGAATGGTGTAGGTTCCTGGTAAGGTCTTTTCTTACGGACAAGACATCAGGAACCTATAAGTGTTTTAAGGTCAGTAGAAATAATTTCCAAAAATAAAATATATTACAAAAAGCCTTTTGTTATTGTCATTGTGATGTTTTGTTGTTGTTGTTGTTTTGTTTTTTTCTGACACTTGAAATCAGGTGACATTTTATTTTTACAAAGTACTTCCAGGTCCTTTATAATAGTTTGTTTTAATTAAATTACTAAAACATAGTCATGGAAATGATCGGGTTCTAGCAATGTTAACTGCATAATGATGCTGTTATTTACAATAACAACAACAATTGTGATATTTATGTTACTCATTTGTGCCAAAACCTGTTCTAAAGGATTTATTAATATTGACTCATCTTCATAAACTTGTGAAATATATGCATAATTATCCCAGTTTTTTTCAGATGAGAATTGATACAAAAAAGATAGATAGCTTGCCCAAATTTTACTGGACACAATTCATCATAAATGATAGGAGGATTCCCCAATGCCTCACAGGATTGATGTAGCAAAAATATAAGATGGTAGATATAAGAATTTAAATTTATAAATTATTATAAATTGCACAATTTTGCAGAAGAATAATTGTCATTCAAATCAGAAGAGATTTCCCCTCAGACAATTTAGATAATCAGTGATGGAACTAGAACCAGTATCAAGGTTAGATATATGTTCAACCACATTCACTGGACTTTCAAGTAAAGAAATAGGAAAAATAAAGTAACTTTCCATTGGCTGGACATATAATATTGTAGCACCAAAAAAAAATAAAAAGCAAAACAATTTTCTTTTGAGAAGAAATTCAGGGAGAATTATAGGGTTTTGCTTAGAAAATATTTTGGCAAATCAATCTGATACATTTTTTTCATACTAACATTATTTTAATAGTTAAAACCTCTTAAACTTTTGGGAGAAAACATTTGTACTTTTGCACATTACCTTTTACATTTGTATGCTACCACCAATCGGAATAGTTTTTAGCAAGCTAAAAAAATCTTGACATAGTACCATTTAAAACAGTCTTTAAAAAATATATATTTTTATTGATTTCAGAGAGGAAGGGAGAGGGAGATGGAAACATCAGTGACGAGAGCGAATCACTGATCGGCTGCCTCCTGCACACCCCACACTGGGGACTGAGCTGCAACCCAGGCATGTGCCCCTGACCGGAATTGAACCCAGAACCCTCAGTCCACAGGCCAACGCTCTATCCACTGAGCCAAACCGGGTAGGGCAAAAACAGTTTTAATATTAATCATGCTTTTGACACTTATTCAGTACAGGCATTTTGCAACATTGAAAATATTTATTTAGCTCTAATACAACTTCTTTTAGAAGAAACAAAAGGCAGATGATGGTACCATTGTGTAGATGATGGTCTTGTTTGTTTTGTTGTGTGGTGTGTGTTTTTTTTTGTGTGTGTGTGTGTACACGTGTGCGCATGTGTGTGTGCTGGAGAGAGACTGAAAATGAGAGAGAGAAAAAATTAGCTAAAGATTTTCTTGGGGAAACTGCTGTTTGGAAGAAAAAATGTGAGACTGCCTATTACACCTTTTATATAGTCACTTATTTATAAAAAATCACATATATTTTATTTCAAAATATCTCTGATTTTAATTTTTAAAACGCTACTCCATACGTGTATTTAAATAAAACTGCATATATTTTATACATTAAGATATTTTCATTTTAAGTCTACAATATTCTATGGGTATAGATTGATCAAAGAAAAAGTGTGCTCTAACAGCAAAAAGAGTTCCCCAACATTTTTGGACTCTGTATCTAAATTTTATTCCTGAATGGCAACTACTTGTATGACCATTAACATACCATGTAAACATTTGATAATTAGGTGATCTTTTTGATACTTGCAGGTTCACTGGTGAAAAAATAGAAAGCTTTGCATTTTACTAATACTACCCTACCATCAAACAACTACAATGCTGAATCATTGCTCTAATTCCCAAATATTTAAAGGGAGATCATTAATTTTACAGACATTTGCTGGTTACAAAGCATAGTAACCCACAAACACATTTTGTTTCCCTCTTAAAATATTCTACCCCAGATGTCTTCTTGGACTAATTTCACCTGAAGATGGCTGTAGGGGTACTCTCTCCCTTTTCATAGAGAAGAATTTTATTTTTTAATATGGGTCACAAATGCCTCAGGGAAAAATTCCTCACCAATACTTTTAGCATTAAATTTACCAATATCTGAATTTACAGTTGGTATACATGTTTAATTTAAAGAATAATCATTCTAGTGGCAAAGCTAAAGAAAATCAGGGAGCTCTATCTATCTCTCTCTTTTGTACAATGTCAAACCCTCCAGCCCCACCCCGGGTTATTGCTCCATAAATGCTGACAACATTAGGAAATATTCTCATGCGAAGGAAATTGGGAATCTAATTTCATTTAGTCCCATTGTATCTGGAGATTACAAATGCTTCCATTATCTGTTGTAATGACCCAGCAAGGGGAGTTGCTCTGAGGAGATTATGCTGTTTGATTGAAGCCTTTATCAGTGTTATAATACAGATTGAAGGAGCTGCCACTTTGCAATCCTAAGAAATTGAAGTAAACAACTCTCTGAACTTCTAGGTGATTGTATCTGGGAAAATGGTCATCTTATTACAAGTAAGATTATTGCCCTAATGGTTGTTGCTAGAATGACTAAAGATTGAATTTTCGCATGTTTTACCCTTTTGAAAAGTGGTTTAATGTAGGCCTGAGGTACAAATGCTAACAATTAGAGGAAAAATATTGAAACATCCCATTTTTATTCAATTAAAAACAAAAAAGTACTTTTAAAATTACATTTAAAATGCAAAACTCAAATGTTCATGGTTATAAATATTTCTGATTTCCTATTGATTTGCTTTCTTATTTTTATATATAATAATATATTTGCTATTCTCCTCTAATTATTCTACTCCATAATTAAAGGGCAATTTGCAGAATTTCCAATGCACAGTTTCAGAATACTGTTTAGCTAAGTAAATATTAAATATAAGTATTGTATGGACAATTAAATGATGTAACTAAAATCGTTTTCTCGTGTTTTGTTCTAATGATCAATTCTTTTTTAGAATATATTTGTATTGATTTCAGAGAGGAAGGGAGACGGGGAGAGAGAGAAACATCCATGATGAGAAAATCATCGAATGGCTGCCTCCTGTGTGCCCCCTACTGGGGATTGAGCCTGCAATCCTGGCCTGTGCCTTTTACCAGAATCAAACCCAGGACCCTTCAGTAGTCTGCAGGCTGACACCCTCTTCACTGAGCCAAACCGGCTAGGACTCTAATGATGAATTCTTGTGGCAAACTTTTATAACAAATGAAGGTAACTGACATCCATTTTGATAATTTATCATGATGACGTGTTTCAGTTTTAAGGATTAAGATGCATTGCATTAAATATTTCAAAGGAATGGGAGATCCTTCAAAGGCCTTGGTCTATTTTTTAGCATCTACAACTTAGCATTCCATAGTCTAAAACTCCCAAGCAACACTATATCTGAATATTGTTTTAAAAAAACTCCACTAAACCATGACTTTATTGTGTAATTTGATGAACAGAATTTACTATAACTCTTTTTTTTCAATAATGTTTTTATTAGGATAATAAAACAGCAAATTGTATTTATCTTTAATTAAAATTCCTTGAAAGACAAGTCTGAAATTAATTTGTAGAACAGTACACTTAGAACTAATTACTGCCCAGTATAATATGATAATATGTGCTTGATGGGAGGAGAGAAGTATATATATATATATATATATATATATATATATATATATATATATATTCAAATCTTAGAAGGAAGGCAGAGGTGGGTGGGTGGTTGGGAAGAGATCAACCAAAGAACTTACATGCAATATGCAGCACAACCCATGGACACAGACAATAGTTTGGTGAAGACCTGGGGAAGGGGGCAAGGGTAGGCTAGAAGGGGTCAATGGGACAAAAAAGGGGACATATGTAACACTTTCAACAATATTTAAAAAAATAATAAAATAAAATAGACATTCTTAATCTGGGAAAGAAATCCTGTATTTAAACATATGCTTGGGGCTGTAAGGTAAACTAAAGACCATGTAAATGAAAACTTTCTCATCGGTTAGAAAGTTGAGGTTCTTATTAATATAGAAATTAAAAATTCTACCTCTGAGTTTAAATGTTAGAAATATAAAACAGTGGTCACAATGTCCATAATGATACCATATCTGCTATGCAATATTTAAATGTGCCAATAATTTTATGTGCCACCTACTTATGGTCATAGCTATTACAGAAGGAAGTTAGGTAGAAGTTTTCTTCAGAAGTTGTAATGATATAAAACCTTAAAAATTCTGAATCACAGTGACAATATGACCTGATCCCTAGGGGCTCTCTGCAGGATTAAATACTCCACTAAATGGAACACCTGACTAATGAAAGGATTACAGAATTAGGTAGTCATGCCCATTACAGCTGTATTATTTCTGTTCATTCTCCTGAAAATACCAACCATGTGTCTCCAGAAATAGGCTTAAATATCAATCAGTAATTAATGACTTGAAAAGCAGAGAAACCAGAAATAGAAACATAAATAATGAGCAGAGTTCTAAGTTTCACAGGTTTGGCCTTATAGGGGAAAAGAATAGGAAGTCATAAACACTGAAAATGGACAAATCTGGTGAAGAAATTGTGCTAAACCAAGACTGTATACTTAACTCTAATTTTTCAATTCTGTGAAACTGTCTAGGACGGTTAAAGATTCTGTTTTCTTACTGAGACCACATATAACAGAAACACATGAAGACGTCAAATTGTATGTGTAATATGCACACACACAAATACACAGCGAGATCTTTGTAGATATTGCTTGAACCTGAGATTCTCAAATTATTATACAGTATGTGTTTATTTGGGACACAATATGACCTCCAGAGTTTTATAAATACTACATTGCCGTATACTTAAATCCAAAGTTCCCAAGTTTAATAGATTTACTTTGAAAATGCCTATAAAAGTAGAAAGCGATAATTTTTCAATAGTTTATATCTCAAGAATTATGTCATGAGCACTGTACTCATTTTTTAAGTTATAAATTATCCAGTTTTATACATAAAGGTAAAACTACTAAGTATAAATATAAAGATATATTATTTTGAATGTAGTATTCTCTCATCAAAATCTACACTTTCACTTGTTAAAGACTAAAATTGTTAAAGACTACATATTCTTTAGATATTAAAACCTCCCACAAAATATTTTTTAAGAAGGACCACTGTTGAAAACATACAGAATCCTTTTCATTTTGTATTTATCGGGTTTAGTAACTACCTATGTTGCATATCTATTATCTAGCTAAACTTTCATTTATTAGATCTTACATAGCTACGGATTTTATTCAGATCCTATCTCGTGGGAAAGAGAACCTACGAAGTTGCCTAATAAGCATCTTCATGTTTATGAAATACTAAATATCATAAAGGAGAAGTGAGTTGACTTCTTTCCATTTTACTTAAAAATAGAGATGGAAAGGCCATTGTGTAACAAAAGTCTATTTGTTATTTATTTTTAATAGAGGACAATTCTTTTAAAAGCAAGTAGTCTTTTATGTTGTTTTATTAGCATGGTTTTGAATAAATACAATATTGTAGAGCCCTAACAGCCCAAAACAGGATACAAAATCCCTTTCATATTTACAAGAAAACACTAATAGCTGAAAAAACCAAAACCAAAACATTAACCATCCAAACCTTCAAATAAGAGGACATATTTAATTTGTTTATTAACTCATATTTATAGATAACTGAATTATTCACCATAAAAAATGAAACATTATACAGTTCATGCACTCTAAATTTAATGATTTACTAGAGAATATGTATCTCCTCCTAAAATATCCCCCCAAATAACTAGATGATATCTGACTATGACCAATGCCAAAAGAGATAACATCTTATGCAGTTTCAAAAACAAAGGTGACATTTTTTTATAATATACATGGTCAGACAAAAGTTGGTTTACAGTTGTTTGTATGGAAAATAATACAATCATCTATATATATATAAGCCTAATATGCAAATTGCCCCCTCGGGAGTTCGACCAGGAGACCAGGAGTTCGATCGCTCCCTATGACATGCGCTGACCACCAGGGGGTGGTGTGGAACAAAGGAAGGCCCCAGCTGGCATCCAGCTGGAAAATGAAGGCCCTGGCCAGCAGTCAGAAGGCCCTGATTGGCCCTGATTGCCGGCCAGGCCTAGTGACCCTACCCATGCATGAATTTTTATGCACCAGGCCTCTAGTTAATAAATAATACAAGGTTAAACTCTGTGTTTTGCATACTCACACTATAAACCTACTTTTTCCCCCACCTGTACATATAACTGTGTACATAAATATACATACATATATACATATATATATCCTATATAATAAAGAGGTAATATACAAATTGACCCTCATGCCCTTACACAAGATGGCCGCCCCCATGTGGTCAAAGATGGCCATCACAAGATGGCTGGCAGAGAAGGGTAGTTGTGCACAATCAGGCCAGCAGGGGAGGGCAGTTGGTGGCGACTAAGCCAGCAGGGAAGGGCAGTTAGGGCCAAACAGGTCAGCAGGGAAGGGCAGTTGTGGGTGACCAGGCTGGCACGGAAGGGCAGTTGGGGGTGACTAGGCCTGCAGGGGAGGGAGGGCAGTTGTGGGTGACCAGGCCAGCAGAGGAGGACAGTTGAGGGCCACCAGGCCAGAAGGGGAGGGCAGTTAGGGGTGACTGGGCCTGCAGGGGAGGACAGTTGGGGGTTATTGGGCCAGCAGGGGAGGGTAGTTGGGGGCAATTGGGACGGCAGGGGAGCAGTTAGGCATCAATCAGGCTGGCAGGGGAGTGGTTAGGGGGTGATCAGGCTGGCAGGCAGAAGCGGTTAGGGGCAATCAGGCAGGCAGACAGGCGAGCTGTTGGGAGCCAGCAGTGCCAGATTGTGAGAGGGATGTCCAACTGCCGGTTTAGGCCCAATCCTAAACTGGCAGTTGAACATCCCCTGAGGGGTCCCAGATTGGAGAGAGTGCAGGCTGGGCTGAGGGACACCCCGCCTCAGTTCACGAATTTCGTGCACTGGGCCTCTAATAAATATACATACACACACACACACATAATCAGGGAAGTTTCATGGAGAGCAGAATTTTAGCAGAGAGCAACGTAATGACAGACACTGAATGAAGGCTAAGAGAAAGTAAAGCTAGAGTATTTATGTTCATGGTCATTTCATATGTTAAGAACAGTGACAGATGTTTGACTTCATTTAAGCATTCATCAACTCAGTAAGTGCAGATTGTGTGCCTATGATATGTCAGACAAAGAAATTACTTACAAAGCTTAATAATAAGTATATATTACTATAATTTAATAAACACAATACAAAAACAATAGAGACTACTTGCAAACATATAACAAGGGAACTCATCTAGTCTAGTAAAGGCAGAGAGAGGTTGATGACAGGTGGTGTTAAGTGGAATTGGACTAAGATCCGAATGTAGAGTAGGAATTAGCCAAGCAAACAGTAGGGTAAATAGAAAATAACTAAGCAAACAGATGGAAATGTAAATCTTCTGCTGACTGTGAACAGCTGGATCTATAGTCAGTCATACATCTATACTTTTTAATTAGGTGAGTTAATTAATTCCATTCATTATATAAACCAGTTTTATTTGAATTTTCTGTTACATTCAATACAAAGGGTCCTACTTGATTTGGAAGTGTATTGATCACTTGCACTCATCATTTTTAGTTTATAATATTATATATCTCTGGAGAGTTTCATGATTAATGAATTTAATTTAATAGAATTTTTATAAATCAAAAAGTGGATTAGGTCCATCTACTGATGTATTTTTTCAGTGCTGATCAATTTAAGTTACAGCTAAATATATAAAAGCAAAGCGACCGTTCAACCGTTTGACCATCCGACCGGTAGCTATAACGCACACAGACCACCAGGGAGCAGACGCTCAATGCACAAGCATGGAAATATGGAACAGACTGATGAATCTCAGAGGGAAGGGGGGCGGGAGGAGGGTGGGAAGAGATTAACCAAAGATCTTCTATGCATACTAGAGGCCCAGTGCGTGGATTCATGTACTGGTGGGGTCCCTCAGCCTGGCCTGTGGGGATCAGCTCTCTGACATCCCCCGAGGGATGCTGCATTGTGAGAGGGCACAGGCCAGGCTGAGGAACCCCACCGGTGCATGAATCTGTGCACTGGGCCTCTAGTATAAAATAATAAATAACTTTGATATTATTCAATCAGAGAATAAATAAACCACGTATTGAATTTCTTTGTAAAATTCTTGAAATGATTTTAGCCCAAGTACTTTATACTTGCCAAAAGCTAAAATGCAAAATATGAAATCATTTATATTTCATTAAATTCTAATGAAAATTTAAATTGGTAAAAAACACACAAAATGAAGCTATGTTTATCTCAGTTACCAAAAGCATGTCAATATTTCATGTTAGACCTTCTTTTTCCCCCTATATACCTGCCATAAGATTCTCTAAGACTAAAGTTATTTGAATAATTAAATTTGATGCCTGTCCTATTTTGACATGCCAAATGAATATGTGAAAAATTACTTAAAAACTCTTTTGCTACAATTTTTCACTTTTAAAATTGAAAAATAATACAGAGGATATAATGTCATTATACATGTAGACAATATAATAGCAAAATATGAAACCAAAATGTCATTAGCTGCAGTTTACTTATTACTAAATATCTATTTTGAATTTGAAAATAATCTTTCAAGCAATTTATTCATCATACATTTAAATTATCAGGACAATAACAGCAACAATGACCTGTTGGTCAGGCATTTCCTGTAAGACAATGACCATATAAATCACAGGTCCTCAACTCTGCTTAAAAACTCCTACTGCTCCAGGCACTCATTAACTCTTAGGGAACACTTGGGCTAACAGATCATTAATGCTGGGAAAAAGTGCCCATATGGTTCACACCATGGATTATGTGCAAATGAGAAATGTCATCACTGAATAAAGTTATTATAAAATTGCAGATCAGCATCTTATTTTCACAGAGTATTTTAACTGAAAACTCCATGGGAATAAATCAATACTTCAAGCACTCTCTGGGAAGAAGAGTTCAAATTCCAGTTCAAATTTTGTTCATATGCATATGAGCATTTAAAAGATGGCAGTTTGTATTAGATATCTTTTCCTACAGGGAGTCTTCCCTGATCCTGCCTCCGAACTAAGTTATAGATACTTCCATTACATGTTCACATTGTGTCTTGTGTTTTTGCTGTTATTGCACATATTTGTTCATTTTCTTCTTCTTTTTTTTTTTCCTGTTAGATTGTAAGTAAGGTTCTTTTACTGGTACATAGTATATTGTTAATAAATAAACAGATAAATTACTGCTGGATTTTCCCATATACATTTTAATCAAGTGGTCACTTAATTTTTTCAATATCAGTAAGTTTGTTTTAGATTAATATTAGTAAAATCATTATGAGTATTTTAAAGAACTATTTCTCGGTAACCCCTTTCTTTACTAGTGGTGTACCGTATGTATGTCAACAAAACATTCATAATTAGCATCAAAGAAATTATGCCTTATAGACTATATTTCTAAATTATCTAAACTCCATCCACTTGAAGAGAAGCAAACTGCCCTTCTATTACCAAACATATAACTGCCATTGGGTGGCAACTCAAGCAGTGTTCCAACACAATTGCACAATTTGTGCACAAAAATCATTGACTTATCTCTCTAACAAGAGATATAAAAGTATTTAGTTCAGAGAATTTATAATTAGTCTAAAATTAATCTTATAAATTAATACATTTCTTGTTCTTCAGTAGTTAACCTCAGGTTTTTTTTTTCTGTCAATATGAATGAATCTGTATACATTTTCTTTTCAGGATTTGTCTTAAATGTACATGCTATAATTTCAATGAAAAAATTTCAAATATGCATGACTGGCTTGTATTTAAGTAATGTCATTTTCACCTGGATGACAGGAATCTAGTATCCTCAACCATCTGAAAGTGACTATAAATCTCCTTATGAATCAAATGTCACACTAAAGTTTACTCTCTAGGGCAAGGTAAGTGGGAAAAAATGTTTAAAATTATATTTTAAATTACACTTGTAATAAGGATGAGGTGGATATGCAGAGCATTTCCTGAGTTAGAAGTAAAAAACAAAACAAACAAACAAAACCAGAGGCCACTAAGGGAAACAGACTCAATAACAAGACCATAATTTCATTAAAATGAACAAAGTTGGTTTCCATAGTGACACAACAAAGTCAGTATTGTGTTCAGTGCAAACTGCTTATGTAGGCATAAAACATACACATAAATTTAAAATATATATGAAAACCGGTAGTTAAATACACCCACAAATAAGGTTAGATACCTAAAGAGACAGACATCAGGTTTTTTTTAAAAAAAAAAAAAACCTTACGTTCTCAACAGATGGAAAAGTGACACATTAAGGGAAGATATTTTGGGTTGGAAACAGTATAAACCACATAGTAGCTTTAGATAGTATCTTCTCATGATTGTTATTCAACTCAAGCAAAATAATTCTACATGAGATTTACTTCGGTGGGTACATGTTTTCAAAAACAAGATATGTTAAGAATAGTCTCTTAAATTTTGCCATTTAATCATTTCTAACAATGATCAAACCAGAAAATCCACCTATGAAACATAGATTTACTAAATCAATATTCCACAGTGATATGCATTTATGTTATAGTATAAAATGATAGTTAAAAATAAACCAACTCTTTTGACACTTATATTTAACTAGGGGCCCAGTGCACGAATCCGTGTACCTTGAAAGGAACTGTGGGGTGCAAGGTTGCTGTAGGCACAGAGGCGGGTCTTGGCCCATCCTCCGCACCCCTGCCCGGCCCCTCCTGCTGTGGCCCCTGGTCCCCTGTCTGCCTGCAGCCCCGCTCCCGCCGCCGCTGCTCCCATGCTCTGACAGCGCCGGCCCCACCTGCACCCTCTGCTGGGGCCAGCCCCAATCGCTCTGCACTGACAACAGGTCCGAGCGGTGGCTGCTGCCCCGATCGCCCCTCAGGAACAGGGGGAGGTGGAGAAGCCCTCAGGGTACATGATTTGTATACTGCATTGTGTGACCAAAGTAAAAAAAAAAAAAAAATTGTCGCCACTTCTGTGTTTTTAGCAATGATTAATTTCCAGTTGCTAGCTTTGCCATCATTCTTAATTACATGGAAATGTTGTGAGAATGTCAACATTTTTGTATCCATTACACATTGGAGTAACAACGTCATAAACATTTTACGCCCTAGCTGTTTTGGCTCAGTGGATAGAGCGTCGGCCTGCAGACAGAAGGGTCTCAGGTTCGATTCCTGTAAAGGGCATGTACCTCCGTTGCAGGCTTCTCCCAGCCCTGACTCAGGTTGGGGCTCATGCAGGAGGCAACCGATAGGTGTGTGTCTCTTACACTGACATTTCTGTCTGTCGTTACCTCTCTCGAAAAGCAAATGGAAAAATACCCTTGGGGGAGGGTTAAAAAAATCATTTCATAATTAAACAAATTATATGTGACATCTCTCTCACTTCCCTGCTGTAATGAAATATTCTACTCACCTACAACAATGGACTTTAAGTGGAAAAGCATATACCCTGTCCATGGTCTTGAACTTTATAGGTATTATCAGAAGTGTTCCTGAACCAAAAACTAAGTGTATCATGTGCAATATTACTTATGTTCTTACATTATAAACCCGCAAACAAAGCTTTCATTAAAGGGATTATTTCCAATTTTCTGGTTCTAATATTACCTGGGAATATTTTGGAGAATAACATGATTAAATTTTGACAAAATTCTTAAAGATAGATTATGGCTAGACATTTTGCCAGCAACAGAACTTTTGCAAAGATGAATAAGGCGGATTTGGTATTTTTCATTATGATGAGGTGAGAGTGGGAAAGAAAGGGGTAAAGGGGAAAGAAAAAATATCACAGAATGATATGTGTACTTTTAGGATCAAAGCATATTGTGATTAGAAGGTGGTGCTTCAATATCTTTAAGCCTTAGGCTTGGATTTCATGGTCCAATAGAATCACATAATGGAAACAAAATACAATCATTTGGGGACACATGAGGTTGTCAATTTTTATGTTTTTAAGTAAGGATATTAAAATTAAGCAAATCTGAAATGACTTTTTACCATCCACAATGTACAAATAAATAAATAAATAAATAACATGGTATTATTTGTAGAGCTCCTAAATAAAGCACATGTAAATATTCCTAGGTGGTAAGTGTCTAGACACAACAGCTAACACTCATGGTTTACCATTTTTAAAAAGGTGTAATTCCTGAAAAAAGATACTACATAGAGTTTCCCCATCGTACTAATTAATTTGGTCTTGAACCAGGGTCCTAAGTTTAGGAAGCAGAACAAAATATGAACTTTATCTCCCACTGGCCAAGGTTACTTGTGAAGATCAAATTTGGACAATTGGTGTCCAAGCAAAGAGTTCTTTTAGACTAGGGTGGTGGTGATATGATTTAAAATGTTTTAAAGTTTGGGGGATAGAAGGCATAAGTACAATGGAATATTTTATTTGTAATGGAAAGCCTAAAGATATATAGTTTTTAAAATATCATTTTAAAATCTCATCAAATATATTTTTGTGAGTTAATGTGAAACAGCACAAGTCATTCTAACAAAAATAATCATTCAGTGTTTAAATTATAAGAGTGTCCTTCATAAAAAGCGATTCAATTATACTTTGCAGAGTTCCAAATGTTCACTCTGCTCTTCATTAGTTTCAAATATAAATATGTATTTTTTTAAGCAGGCTGTTCTATCTGAATAACAATCACATCAGGGCACTTTCCTTCCTGCTATTCTCAAGGTTAGGTGGGGCTTTATAGATCTTTATTTCTGGAATATGCATAGTAGACCTTGTAGCATTTTGTCCAGAAAAACTGCCTCTCCTAAAATTCTTACTGGTATACTCACACCCTGGCAGTGTTTCTCAGTGGTTAGAGAGTTGGTCTATGCACCAAAGGGTAGTGGGTTCAATTCCCAATCAAGGGCATAAGCCTGGATTGCAGGTTAAATCCACAACCTGACTGGGGCAAGTACAAAAGGCAATAAACTTGTGTGTGTCTCTCTCATTGATGTCTCTCTCTCTCTCTCTCTCTTGCTCTCTCTCTCTCCTCCCCAGTCCCATCTCCCTTCCACTCTGTCTAAAAACATCAATGGAAAAAATATCCTCTGGTGAGTATTAACAACAAAAAAATTCTCACACTTGCTAATCTTTTGATTTCTGTATTTAGAATTATGTTAGGGATTACTAAATACTAATCTGAATTTTATTTACTCAAAAATAAGTCTGAAGCAATTTATGTTAACATATCTTATAGACACTTTTTCCTCAGTTTCTTTTTGTGTTGCCTATTCTGAAATCCAAAGTTATTTTAAATGTTACTATGAATAAGAGTAGATAAGATCCTTATAAACTCTCTAGTGTGTTGAACTCATTAAAAATAAACACTCTAATATTGTCATTGGAAAGAAACAATATTAGAAATTCAATTCAATTTTGTTATGCTATATATTTTGTAATTTTAATTTTAGGTTAAGTTTATGGGTAAAGATTAAGAAATTAAACAGAATATGGCCTGAAAGGAAATTTAAAGAAAGTAAATGGTTTATGTCAAGTACGAGTGTTATTGTGCGCATACATATTCTGACACTTATAATAAATTATTTAACATCATTTTAATTAACTAATACATTGAGGTAGGAAGGATAACTTATGACTTTAATTAACAATGTATGCTTGAGTGAGTCTGTAAATTTTCTTACATGTGAATTTCATCACCTGCAACATAAGTAGTACATGCTAGATGATTCTAAGTACTTTCCAAATGTTTTAAATTGATTGTTTTGCTGTGCACAGAAGCCAGCCTTTCATAGATGCTATTCTAATATATAATAAAGCAGTATCTCATATTTCTATTGTAGGTGATTATGTTTTATTATTTTAACTTAAAGATAATGTGCTAAGACAGTTTGTTTTATCATCAGCTTGAATCATTTAAAAATCACTCATAGCAATTATATTATTGACAACAGCTCCATATGTAAGATCAAAATCTATTAAGTTTCCAAGAAGATTCCCAAGATAAGGGCATCTGTCCAGGTTCAGTCTTGGATTGCTGATCAAATATTAAAAATAAGTATTTTCAAACGCTCCCTCTATATAAATATTAATCCCATTACTCTAATTTTCTCTTGGAATTAATAAAAAAATCAAAACATAAAATGAGGACTGTTAAGTAAATTTTAGTTATACATTCCTCCTAAAATACACACACACACACACACACATATGCGTTTCTTTAAGATTACACATATTTATACAAGAAATTAATTCCTTAAGCTAATGCCTTGATAAAAGACATCAATTTGAAAATATGAGCTACAGACAGAGCAACAGTATCTGAATATTTATTTACACCCTACCTATATTATCTTTAAATATTCCATATATTCCACGTACAAGTAAGACATCTTAAGCACAAAGGAAAATACAGTCACATCGGAAGCATACGGAAGGGGTCATTCTGTGCCGGTCACAGGAAATAAGATTGCTTCCCTCTTTTGGAGAAATTCATTTTTTTATTCATAGACGAGTAAAATGTGAAAAGCCTTCAAGTCTTACAGGCTTTGCAGTATTTGATAACACCCATGGGGGAACATTTTGTCTCTGACTCCCGGTGAGAACTCTCAAATGGCTGCACATTTTTGTAGGTGGATTGAAAACTCGGTGTCAGTGGCTTCATAAGAAAAGCACTTATGGAGCTCACTATGGTAATAAACATCCTGGAGAGCCCTGAACCCACCACGTCCCCGACCCTGCCATCCACTGTGCTGTGATTGCTTTCTCCTCCGTCGGACGATATTGCAAACCTCCCCGGCTGTGTTTGAAATGTGGTGATTGCAAATGCTTTTTCTGCTTTACTTTCTGTTCCTAGACTATGCTTTCTTCTTCTAGAGCATGTCACCTTATCTCTGTTTACATTGTATTTAGTTTGGCAGTATTTTGAAATATACTGGGTTGGGAATCTCATTAATATAACTATTTTCTCTTTCAATTGTATGCCTCACTCCAACTCGAGTCTGAAAGGAACTTTCAAAGCAAGGCTGTTTCCATGGTACTGACAAAATCTGCTGTATATCATGTAACGTTGCATGGTGCATTAATTCAAGTTTTATGTTCTCCTATTTTTATAAATTATTTAGAGGCGCTGCATGGCTCACAGAAAAATCTAATGCTAGTACTCTCTAGGCTGGCTATTACTGATCTGAAGATATGCCTACTTGATCTGAAAGAAAAAAAAGGATAACGTTTTCCTCTCCAGTTCTTCATCATCCCCTTCATCTCCTTAAAAACTGTGAGCTTTCTTGACAGATGAGAAAATAAGTATGTCTTTTCAGAAATTATGCCTAGATCGTCATGATTTTAAAAGCACAGTATTGATCATGTCTAATGGTTCTCATAGATGTGAGATGAAAAATAATCAGGACACTAGAGAGGATTCTTTAAAACTACCGAATGTTAAGGAATCTGTCTTTACAGGCTTGAGTATTTTTAAGCTTCTAGAAATTTGCTAATACATGTTCAATCTCACTTTTAGAATAAAAACCATGTAGAAAGTTGTATAAAGGTGATTGGACACATTGTGACATGTAATTAAGGCAGGCTAGTGAGTAGTATGGGAGTTAAGAGTGCACATGTCCATGTACAAATGTGCGTTGTGTAAAATAAAATAAAAAATAGAAACAACTTTCTAGCAAAGTTATCAAGAGAGGATGTATTATGTAAAATGTGTAATGGAGGATATCATCTCTTTAGAAGGATCTCTACTTTAGTTATGGAAAACAGTTAATTTACTCTTTGAAGAATGAGTCTGATTTAAAGAAGAACAGACAAAACTATACAACATTTACAGGGAAGATAGGTTTCAGAAAGACTCTTAAATGAATTGAATATCTGATGGATAACTTAGATTTTTGGATAGCAGTGGATAGTCACTGACCCTTTGGAAATTGTGTGTTAAGATAATTAAGAGGAATATTCTGAGAATAGAGTATGGAGTTGGTATGAAATGAAGGAACAGAGCAGAGACTAATGCAATAATCAAGTAGCCAGTGGAGAAGAGAAAAAAAAAAGTACCTAGAGCATAAGAACAGCATGCTTCTGGGTAGTCAAAAATAATAAAATAAATTTAGAAACATGTGTGTTGATGAAATTTACAACAGAAATAAAATGTAATAGAAGAAGCAGTTTCAATGTAAGAACTTTATAAAACCTGTACATCTCATGGCCACTGTCTCAAAAATAATTTGGTAATGCAACCAAATTTTGAGGTGTGATATGAACTTATTCATAAAGCACGTTCGGTGCTTTACAAATGTTATCCATTTAATCTTCATAACATCCTTGCAAGTCATTATCATTGATGAGCAAACATGGTACAGGCATAAGTGACTTGCCCAAGATTATTGGATTCCACTCCAGGTCATGTCCACATTCCATTCCCCTTCTACCACAACATGCCACACATTGAGGAGACACCAAGGTGTAAGATAGCAGATGTCACATTACAGAGGAACAGATGGCTGAAATATGAAAACAAAGTATTGTGGGATGCTGCAGTGCAGGCTTTATATTCAGACAGCTGCACATGTGGAACCTGAATGTGATTTAGAGGGATGAGAGTTGCTTAACATCTCTGAACCTCAATTACTTCATCAATAACTGAGAGACTAATGCCTACCTCACTGAGGTTGTTATAGCTGTTGATAAAATGTATACAAAGCAGAAGCAATTATGTGCTAGATAATTTTATACACCAGGACATAAGGAATATTCTGTAAAATAATGGTCTGAGAGAAGGCCATGTATATACATGTATGGATGTATGCTACATCAACAATATAACACAAATGTGTCATTTATATATCTATTAGTACAGGCACTAATGATTGAAAATGTCTTATATGAAAACAATTGTGCATTGTCTTTAATCATAACTGTATGGAAAATGCTATTTTACCTATTTTATTGATTAGCCTCCTTAAATCTGAGAGAAATGGAGTCAAAGTCAGTAACTATCAGAAGAGGGACTTAAATTCACATCACTTAGGCTCTATTTTTCTCTCACTTAATCATTATTGCAATGATGACATCACAATCAGTGAAGAAGTGATTATCACTAAATGTCAATGAATTGTACTCAAAAGGGTCAGGGAAGAGATATTAATACTGTCCATAAATTTAAAAACTAACACTAGTTTCTCTGATTTTTCATGATATCAAAAATACATGGGCTTCTAGCTGAGTATGTATAATAAGTTTTACTCCAAAAAAAATTGTGAAGTGATTCCATTTTTAAAACTTTTAGCTTCATTTTGTTAATGATTTGCATATCAATTAGTTCGTTATATCATTCTTCCATTGTATTCACCCACTTTTTGCACAATTGGCCTTAATGAAGATAATTTTATGATGTTTTAATAGGCATTACCAAGATATAAGGAAGTTTAATGTTTTAGCAAATCAAGTTATATAACTGTTCAGATCTATCCATTCACTTATTCATTGTTATAAAATCTAATGTCATTAAACCTAGAGGGTTAAAAATATAGTTTGATACTAAATAAATAAGTGAAAATGAATAGGAATACCCAAATATGGCAAGGGAAGAAGACTAAGTTGGATGCATTAATATGAGACCAAATATATGAAGAACTTGTTAACATTGTAGTATAGTATGATTATATAAAAACCTAGTGGCCCAGTGCACAAAATCATGCACATTGAAAGGAAATTAATTAGAAGAAATATTTTAATATTGCTATTCACCCTTTCTCTATAATAGCGGTGTCAACCAATTTCACAATCGACAATGACAGTTCGAAACACACGTGTTCGATTGGTGCCAGCGAGAGCTTTATATGTATCGCACATGCGCAAGTCAACTTAGCCTTTATATATATATATATATATATATATATATATATATATATATATAATAAACTTGCTTAATTAGACCTGCTTTCTGATTTAGCTCAACTTTTTCCAGCCCAGTGACATATCCCAACTTCTCTTTCAGGTAATTGTCAGCAACAAAGAAGTAAATATCAACATGAAGCAGATTATTATTATAGATCACGCAAGGAGAACAAAGGGTAAAATATTTAACTACAGCAGTGTTTGACTATATTCTGTGCAGTGAGGTAACCTGAAGTCATTTTCAAGGTCCACCATTTCTTACTTCTTTTCAGTTGGGTCAAGTTTCTAAGCTTTCTAAATCTCCGTTTTCCAGCTAATTAAAAGAAAATAGGATTCCATCCAGTCTCCTACCTACCTAATCCAGGGCTTCTATGAGGATCAAATAAGATGAGGCATGGGAAAATGCTTCACAGACATTTGATTAAAGTGTAAAATGTTTCCACCTGTCTATAAAGCAAGTCATGTTCCTGGGCTGAAGAAACTGCAAGGCGGCTAGTCGCTAGGGAGAGGAAGCTGGGTGTTGCTATGTGACATCATTACCCAATGCCCACAGCCACCATTTCCAGGCTGAGCTGGGCTGTGGGCTGCATTTTGCACCATGGGGTCTGAGCAGCATCGGCTGCGATTTGGTTGGCTATCACTGTGGGGTGGTGGCGGGGACTGTGTCCCCCTTGGGGGAAGCCAAGTGTTGCTTTGTGGGTGCCAGGTCTGTGGTGCCATTTCTCTGTAAATGGCCAGTGTGTGTCACTGCAGCTCCTGCGTTGAGCGTCTGCCTCCTTGTGGTCAGTATGCATCATAGCAACTGGTCAGACAGTCAAATACTTAGCATATTAGCCTTTTATATATATACTAGAAGCCCGGTGCACGAAATTCGTGCACGGAGAGGGGTTGTCCCTCAGCCCAGCCTGTACCCCCTCCAATCTGGGACCCCTGGAGGGATGTCCGACTGCCCGTTTAGGCCCGAATCCCAGTGGGTTCGGGCCTAAACGGGCAGTCGGACATCCCTCTCACAATCCAGGACTGCTGGTTCCCAACTGCTTGCCTGCATGCCTTCCTGATTGCCCCTAACCGCTTCTGCCTGCCAGCCTGACCACCCCTAACCACTCCGCTGCCAGCCTGGTTGATGCTTAACTGCTCCCCTGCCAGCCTGTTTGCCCCCAACTTCCCTCCTCTGCCGGCCTGGTCACCCCTAACTGCCCTCTCTTGCAGGGTTGATCACCTCCAACTGCCCTCCCTTGCAGGCCTGGTCCCTCTCAACTGCCCTCCCTTGCAGGCCTGGTGCCTCCCAACTGCCGTCTCCATCTTGTAGTTGCCATCTTTTGTCCACATGGGGGCAGGATCTTTGACCACATGGGGGCAGACATATTGTGTGTTGGAGTGATGGTCAATCTGCATATTACTCTTTTATTAGATAGGATAGAGGCCTGGTGCACGGGTGGGGGCCAGCTGGTTTGCCCTGAAGGGTGTCCCGGATCAGGTGGGGGTTCCCTTGGGGCATGGGGCGGCCTGAGCGAGGGGCCTGTGGTGGTTTGCAGGCCGGCCACGCCCCCTGGCAACCCAAGGGAAGGCCCTGGTATCTGGAATTTATTTTCCTTCTACAATTGAAACTTTGTAGCCTGGAGCGGAGCCAAGCCTGCTGCTCCTTCCGGCTGGCAGCCATTTCTGATTCAGTTAATTCACCTTGTATAATTGAAACTTTGTAGCCTTAAGCGGAGACCTGGGCCCGGCCAGGGTGTGCGGAAAGCTTTGCTTCCCCTGTTGCCGCCAGCAACCCTGGCCTGCTCTCTCAAGCTCGGTTCTGCCACCATTTCTGTTTGAATTTGTTTACCTTCTATAATTGAAACTTTGTAGCTTGAGTGGAGGCTTAGGCCTGCAATGGCTTGCAGAAAGCTTGGCTTGCTCTGTTACCTGGGAAACCTTGCTCTCTGTGGCTGTAGCCATCTTGGTTGGGTTAATTTGCATACTTGCTCTGATTGGCTGGTGGGCGTGGTTTGTGGGCATGGCTTGTGGGTGTGTCGATGGTACGGTCAATTTGCGTATTATCTTTTTATTAGGTAGGATAGATAACCACATTAGCTATTCCATAGCCCAATTAAAACTACAGAATGTAATCACAATGTTTAAATAAGGAAATAAGTGAACTGAAGCTAGAACTTTTAGACCTGTTAATTGAGCTGAAAACATTATGTGGACTTCCTACACCTGATGGTGCTTACTTTCTGTACCTATGAAGTATTGTACAGTGATATTTTCTTCAGTGCTTGTCTTTATACTTCTTAACTGATAAATTTCCCCAAATATCTGAGTTTTACCAACAACTCTGCAGTTACATTAAGTTGGCAAACTTAAATCTTACATATGTCTCATTTTAATTTAAAAATCCTTCTCAATCACAAATATTTTTGGATTACATCTATTGGGTTTGTTTACAACAATGATACATTAAGTTGTTAAAATATATAGACCAGTCATGATTGAGTTTAATTTTATTCTCATACAGGTTTCATAATTTTAAAAATGGGAACATCAAATTAGGTATTCTTCATGTAGAATTTTCTATTTCTGTTATTCTGAATTTTTCTGACTCCTGGAAGAGTTTATATAAAACTTTATGTATCCACTTGGCTCAGGCTATGATGCCACTTGTTTGGTCAAACACTAGTTTAGATGTTGCTGTGAAAGTATTTTGCAAATGTGACTGATATTTAAATATGTTGATTTTAGTAAAGGAGAGGAGATTGTCCTTGGTAATGCGGTGGGCCTCATTCAGTCAGTTGAAAGCCTTACTGAAGTTCTTGAAAAAGAAACCTCTGCCTCAAGACTCTAACACAGAAATCCTGCCTGAGTTTCCATCATGACAGCCTGTCCTACAAATCTCAGATTCCTCAATCCCCACAATCGCATGAGTTAATACCTTAAAATAAATCTTTCGTTTATCTACCCACATATATCCTATTGATTCTGTTCTGTGGAGAGCTGTGACTAATACAACATGAGTGCCATACACACACATATGCATACACTCCCAATATGTGCATAATTGTGACCCTCGGTAGAAATATGAAAAAGAAAAAAACTTTAACATTTCATGTACTAGCTGTAAAAAATAATATTTTTCTAAAAAATAAGTGTAGAACTAATAAGCAACACAGATAACAGCGGTCAGGCTTTACACGGATCAATAAGACATCATATCCCAAAGAAAGTGTGTAGAAAAGAGTGAAAAAGAGAATTAAAGAGCATATAATGGTTTCCTTGGATTTTCTCATAAGCTGCAAGGGATTGGGTGATTCCCTTCCAAAAGTGGAAGAATAACACAATTTGTTCAGCTCACCTGATAAAATGCAGTCTTAAAAAGGTGTATACCTCCCCTCCTCTACAAATATGAATGGAGTTAAGGATAGAGAAGAAATGGAATGCCAGATAAAGAAAAAAAAATGGGAACAACACATATGTCTACTATATAAATAGTCTCAGATCACCATGTTTCTCTTGAATACCTAAAGCTATGGTCATTTTCCAAAACAAAGGTTTTATATTTTTCATGATTTTCTTCCTCCAGCACTTAAAAATTTGTGTTTCAATTATTACTTTTGGAGGGAGAATTTCTCCAGCAAAAATGTATTCGTAAGATATTGATGTATATCATGTTCAGATAGGCAGTGAGTGAAACCATAAACAATGACCATAAACAATGACATGCATAATGACCTGATCGCTTTTGGAGTTCACTTATTTGAGGAATAGGAAGAAGAGAAATTCTACAGGAAAAATCCAGGACATGACATTGATAAGCTGACTTGCTTAACGTCTACTTAAGTAGCAGAAAAATGGTTTAATAATCTAGCTGTTTGACAAATGGCAGGGGAGGTGGGGGGGGGGGGTTAGAGAGCAACCGAAGGACTTGTATGCATGCATATTAGCATAACCAATGGACACAGACACTGGGGCAGTGGGGGCTTGCCTGGGGTGGGAATGGCTGGAGGCGGGAGGGGGGTCAATCAGGGAAAAAGGAGACATATGTAAAACTTTAGACAATAAAAAAAAAGAATCTAGTTGTCTGAAAGGCATTAAAAGGAAGAGTGAAATAACAGCAGAAGATAACATGCTCTGTCAGCTAACAAATTAAAAGAATATATGAATTTAGAAATTCATATATACCAGCAATGTATAGAAATATTAGGCCAGTAGCGACTGTAGGCCACAAAAATAATTTTAAAGTTTACACTGGCTGGCAACATTAATAATAATCAAATAAACAAGAAAATCTTAACATATTCTATTTGACCCAATATATCAATATTTTCATTTCAACACGTAATCAAAATAAAAAAATTATTAATGAGATATTTTAAATGCACTTCTCACATTAAACCTTCAAAACATGGTATGTTGTATTTATAGAACATCTCAATTTGAACGATACATACATAAATGCTCTATATTCACATGTGGCTCGTGGTTAGGATATTGAAAAGGGCAGTTTCAGACCAATGAACTGTAACCCTGACCTAACTGACTGCTAGAATAACCTGCAGAACTTTTTAATACATATAAACTAATGCCTTCAGCCCACCACCAGAGACTCTGCTTTAATTGGTCAGGGAGGAGGCTAAAATACTGGTTTTTAAAATGCCCCTGGGTGATGGGAAACCATGATGTGATGTACATTGGTCTATTTAGGTCATCTCTTGAAATGACTGGGAGGTTAATGTTTCTTTCACCACTGTCTAACTATAGCTCTCCTTGGAGATAATGACTATGTGTGAAGATGAATGTTGACTTTCGAAGGGAAGTGGTGATCTTTGCACTTAGTCATAATAGCAGACACATTTAGCTGATTTTTGTAATCTGAATTCTGGAGAGCACATCAATTAGAAAGGTGCATGCAAGAGAAATGTCACGTACCAGTGCATATCTTTATCTATTTATTTTATTTTTATTAAATGTATTAGGGTGGCATTGGTTAATACAATCATATAGATTTTATGTATAGAATTCTATGCTATATCATCTATCTTTAAAGACTATTAAATGTTTAAAATAAATAATTCAGAAACGTACACAACCTTTTTTTTATTTTTATCACTGTGGTAACCTGTAACATACTAGCACTTCACAAAATGTGTATTTCCTCAATATGGGAGTTGGAGTTTTACAGTTTCTAGGTTATACAAGAATTTTCCCTGAAAAAAATGAACCTTTGCTTCATATATAAATATATATCTATATCTATTTATCTACCTATAGATAGATGTTTATATATCCATTTGAAGGTAGTTCCATTGTGCCAAACTCATTGGCTCAGGTTAGCAAGATATGATCTGTGGGTCAGAAGCCTGCTACAAATGCAGAATTCAAGGAGAACCTACATTTTAACATAATGAAACGGAGATTCCTGTGCACCCTATATTTTAAGATGCATAGGGGAGTTATTTCAAAGAATCTTGAATGGAAACAGATTTGAGAGGTGGGGTACAGAAGAATCAAAGAAAGGGGGGGATGACAGCAGGTCAAGTTTCTTGAAGGGATGGAAGTAAATACATGTTTTAAATGGACAAGAACCAAATTAATAACATGAAGCCATTCACGTTTGTGTCAGTTTTCTATTTGCTGCTGTAACCAAGTATACAATATCTGTGGTTTTAAACAAGACACCTATATTATCTGTAGGTCATAAGTCTGATACAGGTCTTAATGGACTAGGATCAAGGTATCAGCAGGGGGAGATATTCATTTCCTCCCCTTTCCCACCTTCAAGAGGCCTTACTTTCCCATCTTCAAAGCCAGTAAAAATGATTATCTCCATATCTGAGTAGCTTAAGGACCCCGGGGATTACATTAGACTCACCCAATTATCATCCAGGATTATCTGTGATAAAGTCAGCTGATTAGCAACCTTAATTTCCTCAGCAATTTTATTTCCCCTCTGCCATGTAATATATTCAGTGTCCAAGGAGATGGACCTCTTTGTGGGAGCATGATACTGCCCACCACAGCCTTTCAATCAAGTATTCACTATCTAGTTTATAACCCGTGTTGCCCAATGAAACAGCTGACATCGGTTGCCTCCGAGGAGAGAAGAAAATGTAGCCGATTGTGTGTCCTCTAAAAAGGTGGTTTCTCTTTATTTTCAGCCTGAGAAATTTACAGTTCAAATCCACAGATAGTATCAAATGGGTCTTCTATTTAGAAGCTACTATGTAAAAATTCTCATTTTATCACAGCTGCTATTTGCAAGTGGTATATTTTTGCTCATGGGCCATCCCATAAATGTTCATTTCTCTTTTTTAAGATACTGTGTAGACCAATTTTATTGAGCATTATAGTGCAAAAAAAAAAAAAAAAAAGGAAACCCTCAAGATGTGGATCTTGGGAAAAATAACATAATCTTGGGCCTCAGTAGTTGAACTGTAACTGGACATTTACAACAAGGTCTCCAAAACTCCCCCTCCCCCTCCCCTCCACACTCTAAAAGCTTATGGCTTGTGGAAAAATGTCTCCGATAAATATTTTGTCTCATTTTCTTTCATTTAAATTCATCTTTATTCTTGAAAGTATTACAGACGTCATTTCCTTTAAATGCCAATGGGTCTGACACTCCCAGATTTTATCCAGAGTCTGGGGAACTGACATGCTCCTGTATGTCTGGGAAAGGTAAGCAAAGGGTAGGTTGGTTCATAGAAGCAGCACGCAATGGAGTTCTGACCACCATCCCCCTTTAAAACAAAATTCCCCTTATTAAATCTCTGGAAGCAAATTTAGTTCCCAAGCTATACTAGATAGTTTAGGAATATTAGGATAGCTCTTGCCCTTCTTTGAAAAACAAATTAAAAGTGATGCAGTCCCTGAGGCAGCACAACTCAGCTGACCCATCTACCCTGCAGACTAGAATTTGGCAACATATTCCTTTTATTTCCATACTACTTGGCCGCTGAAAATCTTTCCAAAGTGCAAATGCTCAATCTGAAAGTTTTAATAGCAGTGAAATGGAACTCCAACAAGGCTTTCTGAAAGTGTACTTGGTTGCAAACCTCCAAGGCAGAAATAATTCTACTTTCATTATCATTTTAATTCACGCTAGATGGAATCTGATGACTAAGGTTTCCGCACACTGGACTGCTCTTGATTCAGTATACTGGCCATGCTTACAAACACAAGTAAGGCCCCGCCTAAGAGAATATTCTAAATGCATCTGTGGCATGTATTAGGTTTCTATTGCTGCTGTAACAAATGGCCACAACCTGAGTGGCTTAAACAGCACCCATTTATTATCTCACAGTTTTTGTGACTCAGCAGTATTGGCAAAACGTGGAACAGTTTGTTCTCTGCACAAAGCCAAAATCAAGGCGCTGGCGGGGCAGTGCTCCTTCCTGGAGGCTCCAGGATTGTTTACAAAAACCCAGGTCCATTTTCTTCCTGGCTTTCAGTCTGGGGCGGTTGTCATCTTCTGGAAGCCTGTCTGCTTTCCCAGGCGCTTCAGTTCTCCTCCCTCTTCCGTGCCAGCAAATGTGGCTGAGTCCTCTTCGCGCTTGAATCTCTGACCTCCTTTTTGCAGTATTATCTCTTCTGTTTCTCTTTTCTCCTGCATCCAACTCCTCTGCTGCTCTTAGAGGCTGATGTGATTACACTGGATCCGGGATAATCTTCCTGCTCAAGGTCAGTGGATCAGTATTCTTATATCCACCTGCGAAGTCCTTCCCAGCAGTACTTAGATTTGTGTTCGATTAAATAACCACAACATGGGAATCTTGGCGGGTCACTTTTGGAGTTCTTCCTCCCATATGTAGAAACTACATTTATGGTTTTGTTTTTATTTTTACAGTGCCATAAAATCTCACTTTTGCAATGGAGAAATGATCAAATGAAACAGAGAGATAAAAATGCGTAGCTAAATACTGATACCGTATCAGTAGCCTATACTCAGTTGGGAATTTTTTTGTCTATGCTCCAAGGCCATATGGTTGGCTTGCACATTCCTGCGGTCAGACTTTGTGCTCTAGGGTTTGTACACAGACAAACACCACTGTACATAATTTACCTAGCATTGATTTTCCCCCAAATGTTGCTTGTACTGAGCTACCATCAATGCCCTGGTGTTACGTTGCATTATTATTACTGTCACTGGATGTCAGCTATATTCTTTCCTGCAGCTTTAATTCTTGCCTGTCTGTATTCACACTTGCTAACAGCAGAAGCTGCGTTTTCTACCCAGAAGAAAATGGGTGGGCACCCTCAGCATTTCCCCTGTGCTATGGACGCCCTCTACACCCTCAGTCTTCACGCTGGAAGTCCAAGTTTAAAATAACAGCTTTATTCCCTTAAGGAATGACTGCTTGCAGGGATGACCCCCTGCTTTGTGTCCATAATCAAATTTCAGCCAGGGTTTCCAAATTACCTGCTTCCACCAACAGGCCCTTGCTAAACACATTCTGATTTCTTTCTCTTCTAATGTGGCTCATACAGCTCTGGCCTATGTTATTCACATTTTCCTATAATAGAGGGGGACTTGAAGCAACCCCTCTTTCAGATTTCTACAGGATAAGGAATCCCCACTCCATCCTTATCAGGGCCCTGTATCAAACGGACAAGTCTACTTTTCCTCTCAGCCCCTTTCTTCCCTACAACCCAGAGAAGAATGGCGTGATAAAATGGATAAGCTGGTGAGAAGGAACTGTCCAGGTCTATTTTCAGTTGGTTTGTAACTCCCCGGGGAAGAGAAACAGTGATAAATGACACCTCAAAATCCAGCAGTGCCTTAGGTAGGCTTTGATTTTTTTGTTACTCACCCCTATCCCGCATTCTCCATGAATTTATCTTGTGGATTTTATACTTCTGTTCTTCTTTATTTATTTTTTTTTCCTTCCTAGGTGTTATAAAGTCCTAATGCCTGATAATTAAGTAGCTGGCTTTTTGACAACCTGACATTTTCCTGGTGCCCACCACAGTGCCTGGCACACAGGCCAAACCTACTTAATAGTCCTAGACTATCTCTGCTAAAATTGTAAGTCAAAAACTACCTTGGGGATAGCAATTCAGAGACCCAGAGGCCTGGGAAATGGACAATGCCCCCTGATGTTACCAGAATAATTATTTTATCAGTCCTCTCCCTCTGCTTAGTATGGATTTCAGCTTTCCTCTTGCCAAACTGTCTATACTGCTTCTTCTCATCCAAGTAGAAAAAGGCAGAAAAAAAATCAAAGATTTTGTTCGCAAAGTGACTTTCTTTATTCCCCCATAGAAATAATTAAAATATACAGTGTCCCATAAAAATGTATACATATTTTACAGCTGATAGTTCAGCTGATGTTTCTTTTTTTTCCCAGATTTAACCTGTTGGAATGAATAATTATTCAAAGTGTGTGTACATTTCTTGGGAAACCCTGTATATATAATATTATTCATATTCTTTTGAAGCGACTGTACAAATGTATCAGGTCCCTTTCATTCATGTATTAGAGTAACATTAAGGAAGTTCATTGTTTAATGAACTATCTGCATAAAAATGTCATCCTTATGTGTTCTTCAAACACCTCCTCATTGTGTTTTTGCTTTAATGTGAGTACATCTCTATGACTCTCTTGCATACAACATTGCCAAAATCATTGTATCCTGAAAATTCGTGACACAGCATGCATTACTGTTTGCAGAAGAATGAACACATATGCATAGAAAGTATCTTAATCATAGAACTTCAGCAGATCCCTGAGCTGCTCCTAGTGTACAGCCGAGGTTGGTTCTATGAACGTTCTCTATATTCCACCATTCCACCATCTTTCCATCATCTCAACTGTAGCATTAGGCTTTGATCATCACCAACATAATGATCAGTGGAACTGCAGTATCTGTTTTTCACCTTCAATGTTTCATATCCTTAAGTGTGCTCAGAAGAATTCTGAAAGGAGCATATTTCCAGAATCACATCATTCCTCTTGCTAAGGGTTTCTTTTAGTGCTACTCCTCTTTCATATTTCTAGAACTAAAATCAATTAAATCAGATTTTATGTCTTTCTAATAAGCCAATGTGAATTTCATTTTTCCTTTTCTTAACAAGCATGTTTGCTTTATTTGAGTAAGCCACGATTCTTTGGTACCCTTTAGTGCAGATAGCCAAATATATTTCCAGGTCTAAAACTGGATTGCAAATATTTCTCCTTTCTCGTAATGCCCTCTCTCAAGAAATAGCAGGCCCTAAGAGTTTTTCAGGAGTTAAAGATAATTATTTTTATTGGGGAGAAGACACTCACACCTAAGGCATTGTAGTTAAATAGTCAATTGTCCCAGCATCCACATTAAATGTGTGACTACTCAAATTAACTTCTCTCTAACATTGCATAATTTAATAAGTTCTTCACTGAAATGAGATATCATGGAAGGGAAACTATTTAGAAATACTGACATTACTAAAGAATGCAAAGTATGGGTAATTACCATACCTATTTCAACAATCTGGACCTCATACACATTTTTCAGAAAAAAATGCTTTACTTAGAAACACTGTAATTCTCAAAAATTATAAAGTTCCAGAAAAAATAAGTGGAAAGAACAAAAACAACAACAATACCCACAATAAAAAACAGCACTATAAGCTTCACTTCCTTTATATCTTTAGTGTAAGTGAAATATATTCACAGAAAGATGGAAAATAAAACAAACACTTAGCATTTAGTCTGTGTATATCTCAGCAGGTTAAGCTTAAATTAGAAATTGATTTTCAGATATTGTCCTCTAAAATGAATCACAGATCTTTCAGATACATATGTGTACTTCCTGGCAGCTGTCAAAATGTGGTTGTCAATTACCCAGTTCTGTTGATCTGACTTGACCATTAGGTGTACTTGTAGAATATCTGAAATGCCCTTCAAGCAACCACTCCTAGTATTGGGAGTATACTTACCTTAGATAGTTTTAAGAGAATAAAATATATTAAAAAGCAAGATATGTACTCCTTGATTGCATTTGGAGTACAACTGGCTGTTTACTATGTCAGTTGATGTTATATCTGTACATTGTCATTCTAACATCATGGGCAGCCATGTCTATATGAAACCTGAAGCCTTATATGATGTTTTTCAAATGGGAATGAGCCTATGAAGAACCCTAGAAGAAGAAGAAAAATAAGCTTCTTCTTAAGGTAAAAGACATAAATATGCCATAATGTAAGCCCATCTCAAGAGCACTGTTCCTAATAGCATGGCCACAATGCTTTTTTCTTGAAAGTTCCTGATAAGACATGACATGCTCATAATTTAGGCAATATGGCTCCCTAGTATATTTTGTAAGAGATCATGAAATATATATAATGTTAAATGAGGTAACGGTTTTAAAATGTCATTTATTAATCAGTTAAAGAATGTGAAGCATTTACCAAAAATTGTGACACCAGCTTTAAAAGAGCTGTAACTCCAGCTTAATCTTTGGTCAATAATTTTCAACTTAGAACATAGTACTAAAGCTATAAGTTAGATATACTAACTCCATGACATTCCCATTAGAAGAATGGTTGCCTTTCTATTTGCTATAGTTGTAAAGAAGGCATCTTGGAATTCTATTACTATTTAATGAGTTAAAAAGAAGGGAAGTCATAAGTCATTTGTAGATTCATAAGCATGTAGAAATTATTCACTGACTCATATACTCATTCATGGGACAACTATTTATTTAGTTATCTCCATTTTTGTTATTGATGTTGTTAATCCTCACCAGAGGATACTTTTCCATTGATTTTTTTTTTTTTTTTTTTTAGAGAGAGTGGAAGGGAGGAGGAGAGACAGAAAGAGAAACATCAATGTGACAGAGACACATTGTTTTGCTGCCTCCTGCATGCTCCTCAACCAGGGCCAGGGATGGAGCCTGCAACAGAGGTCCATGCCCTTGACCAAAATCGAACCCGGGACCCTTCTGTTGGAGGGACAACACTCTATCCACTGGGCCAAACTAGCTAGGGCTATCTCCATATTTAAGTTAAGATTTTAATTGAAATGATTGCTGATTCTCATGAAGATACGATATGATACATAGCTATCCCAATTTCCCTCTATGGTAACATTTAATAAAACTATAGGATAATATCACAATCAGGATATTGACATTGATAAAATGCACCTACCTATTTCAGATTTCCTCAGTTTAGCTTGTGCTCATTTGTGTGTGTGCTGTATGTATATTTATAAGCTCTCTTCAACTTTGTCATCTGTACAATCTGTACAATTTTGCATATTCGCCACCACGGTCATAATAACGATACTGAATGCTTCCAACATGAGACTCCATTGTCCCCCCTTTTACATACTGCTTCCCTTTCGCTCGCCCACTTCCAAAGTCCATAACCCTGAGAACCAATAATATTCTCCGTTTCTAAGCTTTGCCATTTGAACCATTTTAGGTAAATGGAGTCATACAGTATGCAACTTTTTGGATTAGCTTTTTTTCATTCAGCATAATTCCATGAAATCCATCCAACTTGTCGCAAGTTTAGTCATCCCTATTTAGTGCTGAGCAGTGTTCCATGGCATGTATGCCCTACAGTTTATTTAACCATTCACCTGTCGAGAAACAACTGAGCTTATTCAAGTTTTTGGCTATTACAAATAATGCTGCCATGGGCATGTGTACAGGTTTTATGTGAATACTAGAGGCCCGGTGCATGAAAATTCATGCACTGGAGGGCGGGGGGGGGGGTGTCCCTCAGCCAGGCCTCCCCCCTCTCACAGTCTGGGAGCCTTCAGGGGCAGGAGGCGACCCGGCGATCAGGGGAAGGTGACGCCCCCATCACACCTCTGCTGCTGCCACTGCCGGCAGCGCAAGCCTCGGCCGTCCCTGGTTACCTGAGCCTTGGGTGGCCCTGGGCAGCTGGGCAGGCACCATCCAAGTCTTGCCTGTGCCTCAGGCCGGCCCTGGGTGGCTAGGGGGCTGAGGGGACTGGGGGATTCCAGAGGCAGGTGTGCAGAGCGGCTGGGCCTGCCTGGGGGGGGGGGGGGGCAGCCTTGCTGCACACCTGTCGCCCCGGAGGCACTGAGGGGACTGGGTGGCGCCATCTTGTGTCTGTGGGTGCTGCCATCTTTGAAGGAGGGGCAGTCAATTAGCATATTCCCTCTTTATTGGCTGTGGGCGCCACCATCTTTGAGGGTGGGGCAGTCAATTAGCATCTTCCTCCTTATTGGCTGTGGGCGCCATCCTCTTTGTGACAGCGTGAGGGTCAATTAGCATATTCCCTCTTTATTAGACAGGATAACTTTCCATTTATCTCGAATGCCCAAATATGCAACTATTGGGTCATATGGATAACTGCATGTTTACCTTTATACTAAACTACAACACTAATTTCCAAAGTCCTGTACCATTTAAATCCCTGGAAACAGTGTATAACTGATTCACTTTTTCTGCATCTTTGTCGATATTTGTGAAAATAATTGGGATCTAGGGGTAAAGAGGACTTAACAAGGCTCTATCCTCAGGGGCTTACAATTAGTGAGACCAGCCTCTTTCCAGCTGTAATTGACAGTATTTATATTTCTACTCTGTGGCCTGTGGAGCAAAGGTACTTCATTTCCAGGGAGAAGAGACAATGAAAGAGACACGAGAGAAGCAGGGACTGCATGCAGGGGAGAGGCAATTAACAGCACTTTCATCTTGGACCAGCTATTTTAGAAAATGTGCACCCTGCACCTTCTGCAACAGGGATCCTATGAGATAATTAAAGATGCCTTTCTCTTTACATAGTTACTTTCTGTAGCTAAGAACAAAACAAACAATCCTTCAGAACACACTATGTTCCACTGTAGTTGATGGTACCCAAATTAGGGCTACTTCCTAAAACACATTTTACAACGCCCAAGTGCCAAGGACTCTAGGGTCAAACAGATTTGAATTGGAGCAGAATCCTGCCTCTAAACCTACATAAGGCACCTATGGTTTGTTGCAAGGATTCAATGAAGCTTGTTCCTAAATGATGCCGGCTGAATATGACAGTATATTGTTTCTAATAATAAAAGTATTTTGCAAGAAATGACACATGTTATTGCTAAGCAAGAATCTCCATGCATTTTGGATTATTTTTCCCATCAGCTGCTAAATCCATATTTGGGAAAATTATGGTGTTGACCTTGGAGGTGAACCCCCCCAAAAGGCATAATTTCTAAAATAGTATTTAATATTTAGGTTTATTTCGTGTAGAGTTTAAGATATTTTAGTGATTTATGAAAGAAGGATGGGGGGGAAAGCTGCTGGTAGCAAGTCCTGTTATTACTAACCCATTTTATGGGTGTCTGTATGTGTGCCTGCACCTCTCTTATATATGTGGTGGTTTCTCCCCATTTCCCACCCTCTTAACTCACCAGCTCATTCTGACCCCAAAACCACCAGTCACTTATCAAAAGTTTCTCTTCAACTACAAAACATATTCTCCCCATAGGGCAATTCTGGTGAATAAGATGTTCTCTACCTCATTGCCTTTCAATGACATTCTGACATTTCTTATAGATTACAGCCCTGGGCATCTGTCCAAATGACCTGTCCCATAATCTGTCTCTGGTCACCCTGTTTAAAGATAGAATGTTTCATTCTGCTCCCAGCCTGTTGATTAATCCAGGTAAACCTGCCCTCACAAATCAAAGCTTGTCATATATGGTGCTCTTTAAATAACTCTGGAAAGAGAGGAAGGTCTTTTTCAGTTCCCTTAGTCTCTTTGATATTTAAGTGGCTACACTTCATGGAGGATTCCTACAATAAATCAGTCATCAGGTAGCCTGATGCTCTTAAAGATCTCACTATTTGAAAAAGTATTAAAGAAAGTAATTCCTCAGATTGTAGAATTTAGGTGATTAACATTTTAAATTATGACCATCAGATGATAGGATAGCTTAGAGTTATTACAACTTGTAAAACTACATTTTTATTATCCTATATAATAAAAGCATAATATGCAAATCAACAGAATGGTGGAAAGATTGGTTGCTATGACACGCACTGACCACCAGGGGGAGACACTCAATGCAGGAGCTGCCCTCTGGTGGTCAGTGCGCTCCTACAGGGGGAGTGCCACTCAGCCAGAAGCCAGGCTCATGGCTGGCAAGCACAGCGGTGGTGGTGGGAGCCTCTCCCGCCTCCACAGCAGTGCTAAGGACCCCTTGGTGGACCCCCGAAGGGTTCCGGACTACGAGAGGGTGCAGGCCAGGCTGAAGGACCACCCCCCAGGGCACGAATATCATGCACCGGGCCTCTAGTATACATATAATACTATGTAGATGGAATAGATAGATGAAATCTACCACCTAATTTAAGTGCAATAAATACAAAGTGGCAATGTTCAGCAACTGATAAAATTCTTACCAAGTGAGTCCATTTTCCTAATGAAATTTCTCAAAGTAAAATTAATTTGATTGGAGATACTAGTAAAATAATCAATTCATGGTCAAGTAGTATCCATCACAGCATTTCTACACTTTATGGCAGAAGGAACAATTGTTGTTTTTTATGTCCTTATCTTAACACATTACAGTGACATGAGCTCCTGAATTTATAACTGAAAATTAGCCAGCACTCCCAACACAGCCTAGTCAGGCATTGCTGAGAAATTGCCTGGAGCCTGTGCTCTGAACAGGTCTCTCAGGGTTTTCTACTCCCACCAGTCTGCCATAATACCATGTTGCTCTCTGCGGGAGGGGGAAGGCGAGAGACCAGAAATGGGGCAATCACCATTTTGTTGGAGCTTAGCAGCTCTTTAGTGCCTGCTACCTCTCCTTCTCCTGGGTCCTTCAGTGAAGAGAGACCACCACACCACCAGCCTCACTATTTCATGTACCGAACTCACTATCGTTTTCTTTTTCAATATATATTTTATTGATTTCAGAGCAGTGGTTCTCAACCTTTCTAATGCCGCGACCCTTTAATACAGTTCCTCATGTTGTGGTGACCCCCAACCATAAAATTATTTTCGTTGCTACTTCATAACTATAATTTTGCTACTGTTGTGAATCGTAATGTAAATATCTGTGTTTTCCGATGGTCTTAGGCTCTACAGAAATGGTCGCGACCCACAGGTTGAGAACCGCTGCTGTAGAGCCTAAGACCATCGGAAAACACAGATATTTACATTACGATTCATAACAGTAGCAAAATTATAGTTATGAAGTAGCAACGAAAATAATTTTATGGTTGGGGGTCACCACAACATGAGGAACTGTATTAAAGGGTCGCGGCATTAGAAAGGTTGAGAACCACTGTCAGAGAGGAAGGGAGTGGGGGGGGGAGAGAGAGAGAGAAACATCAATGATGAGAGAGAATATTTGATTGGCTGCCTCCTACATGCTCCCCACTGGGGACTGAGCCCTCATCCCAGGCATGTGCCCTGACGGGAATTGAACTGTGACCTCTTGATTCTTAGCTCACTGCTTAACCACTCAGCGACACTGGTCTGGCAGAACTCACTATCTTTTAATTTTTCAACAGAGAGGAGAACGCCAGAGCTTGTATGGTAATGAGCTCTAACAAAATGGAATTAAGACAGACAACCTCTGCCATGACCTCCTATATTTATAGATGGATCTGCTTCTAGGACTAGATACAAGTCTCCCTACTCTTTCCCAGCTCTGCTTCATGTGACCAGCACCAGCTCCCCCATCACCAGGTGTATCATTGGGCTTTAAAATGCAAGAGAAACCATTACAAGTCCCAGAAATGGAATTTGATTCAGAATCCTTGCCCATTACCAGTTCATGCTCTCAAATGTCTCTCTTAATAGGATGCCAAGAGTGGAAATGTCAAGGTGACAATAAAATAGTCATAAGGAATTTCAACATCAATATATTTCACAGAGTTAGAATCATGTTTATATCAATCCATGATATATGCAGCGGGGCAAATATAGGTTATAGCTGTTAGTACGTGAAACAGGGTTTATTCTTATATTATTATTTGTTAATTATTGCATTATTTTCCATACAAACGACTGTAAGTCTACTTTTGCCCCACCCTGTAGATGAGGCATCAATGTGCCAGTCTGGGTTTAAAAAAAAAAGAAAAACTACCCTGTCCAGTTTGGCTCAGTGGATAGAGAAAGGGCTGGCAAGACAGAGATCCCCAGTTCAATTCCAGTCAAAGGCACATACCTCGGTTGCAGGCTTGATCCCTGTGGGAGGCAACCAATCACTGTGTCTCTGTCACATCGATGTTTCTCTCTGTCTCTCTCCCTCAAAAAAAGAGAAAAAATCAGATGAGGACTAACAAAAACAAATAAAAATTCTGCTCAACCCCTGCTTATAATCCAAATTCAAGAAAATTTCTTACTAACCATAAACCACAGGAAAAACACATGTTTATAAATTTAAGTAATTGTAGTTGAATATAAAAAGTTATTGAGCATGTGATGAAATGATACCATAAGAAAATTTATGTTGGGGATTTTAAGAACTGAATAGCCACTTGCTTTTTTCTCTGGTTATCGTTGCCCCTAAGCTAAGTAGTACAGGGCAAGGATAGCCAATATTGTTTTTCCTTAAGGCCTCTTCTACAATAATCTTCACATAGTTGGTACCACTTTTTAAACATTCATATCATTTTATAATCAAAATGTGACCTATCATCAAATACATCCATTAAGTAAGATTTTATACAAATTTTACTATAAAAAAGCTAAAATAAAAAGATGAAAACATTTTACGCAAGGTCATCCTAACTTAAAGATGGACTAGGAATAAAACTGTGATAGTAAATGTCTCACCACCGGATGTCTTAATATTACAAAATATTTCCATTGGTATTAACATTACAAAAGAGACTGCAATTCCATCCTCCCCAAGAGCCTAGTATAGATTGTATTTTATTGGTCTGAAGGCATTAAATATTTTGACGTGATCATTAAAATGTTTCTTTAATGTCTTCTATTTTATTCATTGTTAATTGATTCAAGGTTACCTATTGTTGTCCAGTAGTACATTCCAGGGTTTGAACATTTTTTCTACACCAATTTATACTTGAATACATTTATAGCTATTTCTATTTTCATTATACCTTGGAAAATTATTTCTAACAATTAATTGTAATTAACTTCAAAGTGGCTTATAATCTAACAGCATTTCCATTCATTTAGTTACTCAAGTTCACATTCATGAAAATTTAATAGTGTATTAAACAGAATTATTTTATAATTCAGGGGCATAGCTTTACTTAGTTAACTTGGAAAAGTAACTGTCATACCTTTCTCACAGAACACATTAAATAACACAACTAATCCGATGTATTAAAACTTTCGGACTAACTCTTTTTGACAAGGAATATGATAAAGAAGAGAATAAAGCACCTGTATTTTCTTGATAATATGCACTTTACCTTTAAGTGTAATGATTTAGTAGTCAATCAATTTATATCTTTTTAAATTAAATATATTGGGTTGACATTGGTTAATAAGATTATATAGGTTTTGCAATTCTATGAGACATCATCTGTATATTGCATTAGGTGCTCACCACCTAAAGTCAACCTTATTTCATCACTATATTCTTGATCCCTTTTACCTTACTATCTCCCCACCCCCTTCCCTCTGGTCACCACCATATTATTGTCTACATCTATGAATTTTTGTTTCTTTGAGTCAAACAGAAAAAGTGAACAATTATATGATTTCATTCATATGTGGGATATAAAACTTTTGAAGCAACAAATGAACAAACAAGAGTTGGTTTTTGTTTGTTTGTTTATCTTTTATCATTTGGAGAGGGTCTTGTTACATTGATAGGTTTAGCTCTCTACCTTCACATGCTCTCAGTCTCCTACCTGCTGACAGTTTCTCATGATATCCTGGACTCTGGGATAGGTATCTGGAATGGGAACCTGAATAAGTCCACATGAATCACAGCCCAAGTGTACATGAAGGTTGGAGTTATGGATGGACTAATAAAGACTTTGTGCCCTGTTCCTCATAATCAGGTTCTTATTCAGTTCCCTGTGGGCAAGCCCCTTGACAATACTGTTCGAATAACTGGGCTCTGGTCTTGCTCTCTTGTGCTAGACTCCGCGACTTGGTTTGGTTTGATAGATTCAACAGAATGGCTTTAATTTCCCTCAAACGCTGCAATTCCATTTCACAAATCTGTCCTAGTACCTGGTCTTGGGAACACTGTGCAAAGACATAGACTAACACCGGGAGCAGATAACACTGCTCTTCCTGACTGCCAAAACCCACCCTTACACATACCCCTTCCTACTTTTTAAATTGAACCTTGACTTTGCTGAAGTTTTGTGTTTTAACATAACGATATTCTGATTCACCTGTGTTATGTGCTGTATGTATGTAAATAAATATAACTATATGATCTATAGGGTATCTTGTTTCTGTTTCCCCTATTATTTTTTTAAGTGTACAGGGAAAATTATTTTCATTACAAAAAGCACTTAAATTTTATAGATTCCTTCACCAATAGTGTTCTAATGTTACGTAAAACATGCTTTAATTTACAAAGAGTCAATATGTACTTATAAAAATTCAGTTTATATTTCTCTACATTTTGCTTTTTTGGAATCAGACTGACTATATAATAAAATACAAATTCCCATAACTAACACAAAAGACTGTTAACAATTATCTATATTATATCACTCCCTCACACGATGGTTTTTAAAAATTCTTTTTAGATGTCTGAATGTCTTACCCTTTCCCTTGCTCTGTCTCTACTTAGCATACATGTACTTATTCTCCAAGATGAACCTCAATGGCAGCATCTTGGCAAAACTTTCCAATACTCTCCTAAGCATAATCATTAACCTCATCCTCCTGACTACAGAATCTGTATCTGGATTATCCTATATAATAAAAACCTAATATGCTAAGTGTCCAGTTGTCCGATCAACCAATCAAAGTGTAATATGCTAATGATATGCTAAGGCCACTCAACCACTTGCTATGATGTGCACTGACCACCAGGGGGGAGACACTCCAACTGGTAGGTTAGCTTACTGCTGGGGTCTGGCTGATCGGGACTGAGCAAGACAGGCCAGACATGCCCTGGAGCCCTCCCGTGGCCCCTCCCTGGCTGGGCAATGCCCCACGTCCCTTCCCAGCTCCGGTCATGCACCAGTGGGGTCACTCGGCCTGGCCTGTGCCCTCCTGCAATCCGGGTCCCCTCGGGGGATGTCAGAGAGCTGGTTTTGGCCTGATCCTACAGGCCAGGGTGAGGGACCCCACTGTTGCATGAATTCATGCACCGGGCCTCTAGTACACCATGTAATACTATATAATAGTAAAGGAAAATCTATTCTAGGTTCCTTGATTTTAAATTATAATACTTAAAAACAAACAAATATAAAACCTGGAATTTACAATTTAAATACAAAGGAAACTAAAATATGATGAAATTCAAATACCAGTAGTAATCTGATATGCAGTTAAATCAATGCTCATAATGCATTAATGGTACTTATTGTTATGGTCCAAGTTCCTTTCAGTCATAAAAAGAGTCAATTGTCCCAGAACTTTTCTCTGTCCAACTTGGTTTCATTAAGTGCGTCAAACATTATTTGAATTTTTCTTGGTATAAAAGTACCACATTTTATTTTACTATTCAATATTAATTATGGTGTCTACATTTTAAAGTTTTTCTAAAGAAAACATTAAAATTCTGACAGATGCTAATACAAGTTTGGCTTTTTAAAATATTTATAAATACCTTGTGAATTCTAAAAAAAGAGAGAGATTAGTTATCCCCTCATCTATGTGCAAATTATTTCTCTTCATTTTAATGATATTATCTAATACTAGTGGCCTGGTGCACAAAATTCATGCACGGAGGTGTGGGGGTTCCCTCAGCCCAGCCTACACTCTCTCCAATCAGGGGCCCTTTGGGGGATGTCCGACTGCCGGCAGTTGGACATCCCTCTTGCAATATGGGACTGCTGGCTCACCTGCCTGCCTGCCAAATTGCCCCTAACTGCCCTCCCCTGCCAGCCTGATCTCGCCCCCAACTGCTCTCCCCTGCTGGACTGATCTCGCACCCAACTGCCTCTGCCTGCCTGATCACCCCTAACTGCCCTACCCTGCCAACCTGATCTTGCGCCCAGTGGCCCTCCCCTGCTGGCCTGATCTTGCCCCCAACTGCCCTCCCCTGCCAGACTGATCTCGCCCCAATTGCCTCTGCCTGCCTGATCACCCCTAACTGCCCTACCCTGCCAACCTGATCTTGCCCCCAAATGCCCTCCCCTGCCAGCCTGATATCGCGTCCAACTGCCCTCCCCTGCCAGCCTGGTTGTCCCATCTGCCCTCCCCTGCTGGCCTGATCTTGCCCCCAATCACCCTCCCCTGCCGACTTGATCTCGCCCCCAACTTCCCTCCCTTGCCGGCCTGATCTCACCCCCAACTGCCCTCCTCTGCCAGCCAATTTGGTTCTGATTGGTTGGTTTCTATGCCAGTCAGCATCAAAAGTTCCACCTCCTAGGTAGCCATTGGCTCCTCACATTTCACCGAGATTTGGTTCTGATTGGTCTGTTTCTATGCCAATCAGTGTCTCTGGGCCTATCAATGGTGCCTGATCAGACAAGCAGGGCTTATAAGCAGAAGTGGAGGCATGGCTGCTGGCCCGGCCTGGAGAGAAAGAGAGAGGCAAATGCTGATCAATAGCTGTCACACAGGCTATGTATGGATCAGACCCCGCTTCTCTCTTCAGGCCTCTCTCTGGGCCTGATTCACAGCACAGACCCAGGGTTTTTATATATTAGGATATATAAAAAGCTGATTTAACTATAAATGTTATAGATACCAAACTAAGCAGTACTCAGTATTATTCCTTTGGGTTCATACTAAATGAATGAGTGCTTTTATCCTTTTATTTAATAATCATTACAAAAATAGCTGAATTATCTCCAATTTATGTGCTGAAAAACTAAGCTATAAATTTAGGATAGCTTGGATTCCAAATTGTAACAAAATCAAAAAAGCTATTAAGCATGACATTTTATGTTACAGAAGCATATAACACCTATAACATAAAGTCATTAAAAATTAGCACCTTAGAAATGAACTCTTAAAATGTTTTTGTGTCATAAGAATTTATTGGGGGTAGGTTTTCTGATGCCATTACATGTTCACACTTAGTAGGGCTATGTGACATTTTACCAAACCAAGGGGTCTGTCTGAAAGGCCACAGCAGCACTATGGAGGATAATTATCCTATTTAATAATAGAGTAATATGCAAATTAACCATCACTCCGTGACAAAATGGCGGCCCCCATAGCCACAAGATGGCAGTGCCCAGTCCGCTCAGCTCGCCTGCTGGAGTGTCCAGCCTGTCAGCAGGAGCAGTGAAGCTGGATCCGCCTCTGGAGGGGTTTTTGATCCACCCCCAGACATGCAGTCAGAGCTTGGACAGCAGGGCATGGAGGCTTCTGTGGCAGCGGGGAAGCCTCAGGCCCTGCAAACAGAGCCCGGACAGCAGGGCATGGAGGCTTCCTTAGTGTGTCAGTGTTCTCAAAGCCCCCAGGCCTGGCAGACAGAGCACACTGCAGGGCACTGGGGCTTCCTTTGCATGGCGCATGGGGAAGCCAGCAGAAAGTGGAGAGCAGGGCATGGGGGCTTCATCTCCATGGCTGCAGCGAAACCTCCAGGCCCGCAAAGAGCAGAGAACCACGGGGAGTGGGCCTAAGCCACCAGTAGGACATCCCCTGAGAGCTCCTGGATTGTAGAGGGTGCAGGTTGGGCTGAGGGACCCCTGTGCACGAATTTTGTGCACTAGGCCTCTAGTCTTTAAATAATTAGCTTGGTCAACTATAAAGAGAGCCAACTTTTATATTGTTCCATATAGTTAATTTAAATACTTACTGAATGTTTTTTGAAGAGTTTAGCAATGAAAGAAATTTGTCCAAGATATAATAGTCAACTTTGCATTGTGAAAACCAATTCTATCAAGATGTAAAATTTAGTTTATTAAGAAATAAATGAGAATTTGCAACTATGGTGCAGAATTTAATGCAGTACATATTAAAAAATTATAAAACACAAGTTAACCTTCATTCTATTATCCATATACTCTTCTAACACCCTTCATTCATGAAAACAACAGTTGCTAATCATCTACCATGTATAAGAAAGCAGATTAAGTATTTTAGGTGATATGATATTGGATAAATTAATAAGACTGCTCCTAAAATTTCTTAAAACTTTAGAGTATCTTTACAAACTAATGATTCTGGAAACTCCTTTTGAGTATTCAAATATATAAATGCAGGACATTTATAGGGTTGATTGGATTTCATTGTTTTCAATTTTAAATGCAAATAAGTATAGGCTTGTAGGCTACAGAGCATCATCATTTATTGAAAATTCTATAAACTTGAACTAAGACTTAAATAAGATATAATTTACATAAAATGCAGTTGGTTTCAAGGAAATTAATGTACTCAGAATGACCTGAGAAACAAAAGAAATTTCATGTCAAGATCATATTCCAATGGATTCTAATTTAATTGGTTGGTCTGCAATAGTGTCCAGACATTAATGTAAGCTAAAATATAATTTTAAAAATCCACTGTTAATTCTGAAAATGGTTTAAAAATTCAATGGTAAAACATTGAACAACATTTTATGAGAAAATTAGGCTTAAAAAAAGTCTGCATATATACCAAAAAAAAAAACTTGAATCCTATATCATTTTATTATCCAATGCCATCACAATAAATTAAGCAAAATAAATGCATTTCTTTTATCATCAGGAGAAATATTATAAAATTTACCTCATTAATAATAGATTTGTGAACAAAAATGGATGCTTTATCAGAATGTTTAGTGTATGTATGTGCATACACTATACATATGTAAACATAAACAAACATACATATATACGAACAAATACAGGGGTTGGCAAAAGTAGATTTACATGTATGAGTTCATGAAACAGAGTTTATTCTTATATTATTATTTATTAATTATTACATTGTTTTTTGTATTATAACAGTAAACCTACTTTGCCCACCACTGAAATATATATATATGTATGTGTGTGTGTGTGTGTGTGTGTGTGTGTTATACAGACTTCCATCAAATACTGCACGTCTATCATTACAAAGAATGATATATGTGCCTATTAAAGGAAAGTTAGAACTTAAACAAAAGGGCTAAAAAATGAAGGAATGTGGGAGTAATTGGCAGAGGAAAAGTTCCATTTTAATGTAGAAACTATAGTCAGGAGAGTGACAGCAGCTCCTTGCTGTGCGTAACACCCCAAAAAGCAATTAAGAAAAATATTTGCCAGATGGCTGTATGCGATGATATGAATATAATGGCGACAAGCCAATTTTTCTAAAATCTTTTACTACATATTAGAGAACAAAAGTATCACCCATCTGAAAAAAGGTTATTTTAAATAAAATTAACAGTTTCATTTCAGTCTATGAAAATATTCATGACAGAACCTAAGGGGTCTGTTTTAACCTTAGTGCCAAGGTTGGATGACTCTTTGTCAAAACATTGGCTAGAATCCCAATCTCATTCCCAGTGTGGCCTTTCTTCCAACTCTAAAAATTATCCCATATTTAAAAATGCTATTTTAGAAGGAAAAAAAGAGCAAAAGAAGTTTCTAAAGAAATCCCTTGTCCTAATTGATATATATAAATTATGTAGTACAAGGTTATATATTATCACATATAACAAAGCTATTTCAAGTTTCAATTTTAAAATATGCCAATAAAAAAATTCAAAAGTATATACACCTTGGGAATCATAAATATTCACTTTATATTTTTATTATTTTGGCATGGCTCTCTATGAATAACTGTCATGCTTATATGTTAGGAGTGGTAGATGGCAAAGTCAGAGCTTAAAGCTAAAATTGTAAAATTGATGAGAGTGTTGACTCAGTAAGTTTACACATTTCAAAACTGGAAGATGAAGCAGACATAGTAACCAGAGGTCAAAGTAACCAAGTATATTTGGAGATATTATTCAATAGGCACTTAGTGAATGAATTAATAAATTCTGTTAAACAACACATGGCAAATATCCTGTGACAATATCAAAATATTTTGTTGATTAATAAGAAACACACAACAAAATAATGTCTATGCATAAACTGATTTTTAAATTGCCATTGTCCAAAAGGAGAACTTATCTATATATATAAAACCCTAATATGCAAATAGACCAAATGGTGGAACAACCAAACAACTGGTTGCTATGATGTGCACTGACCACCAGGGGGCACTCATGGAACATGGCAGGTGTCGGCCGTGGCAGGATGGTGGAGCAGGTGAGTGGGAGCGCCAGACTAAGGTGGGGCGCCGGTCACTGTCATCAGGGCGAGCCTCTGGTGGTTATTGAAAATTCTTTGCTCCCGCACCCCATGGTCCCCACCTGGCACTCGCACCTGCTGCTGGCCCCAATTGCTTGGTGCCGTCAGTGGGTGCGAGCCGTGGCTGCTGGCTCCGATTGCCCCTCGGGGCTTCTCCACTTCCCCCTGCTCCTACGGGGTGATCGGGGCAGCAGCCGCCTGCTCGCATCCGCTGATGGCGCCAGCCCCAATCGCTCTACATCGTCAGTGGGTGTGAGCGAGGCCGGTGCCATCAGTGCATGGGAGTGGCAGCATTGGGAGCGGGGCTGCCAGCAGACAGAGGACCGGGGGCTGCGGTGAGAGGGGCCAGGAGGGGGCGAGGAGGATGGGCCAAGACCTGCCCCTGTGCCCACTGCAGCCTCTCGGCCCACAGTTCCTTTCAAGGTGCAAGAATTTGTGCACTGGGTGTCTAGTCTATATATATGAAAGCCTAAGCAAGCATTACAACTGAACAACTGGATGACCGGCCGATAGCTATGATACACACAGACCATCAGGGGACAGACGCTCAATGCAGGAGCTGCCCCCTGGTGGTCAGTGCGATCCCACAGCCAAATTCCCGCAGCCAGCCAACCTCCCATGGTCCCTCCCCCCCCCCCCCCCCCCCCGTTGGCTGAGTGGTCAGTGCACTTCCACAGGCAACCTCCCGTGGCCGGCCAACCTCTCACAGTCCCTCTTCCCGGTTGGCCAGCCCCGATCGAGACTGGGTGAGATTGAGATGACCCCAATCAGCCCCAATCACAAGCCAGGCCGAGGGACCCCACCCATGTACAAATTTGTGTACCGGGCCTCTAGGATAAAATAAATGCTTAGTGAACTTAATTTTAAAATAAGCCACTGCATTTATAAATTGACCAATTCTGAACCACAGTGACAGAGTAAAAATCAATTTTTCAATACCAACACATTTTTTTGCAAAATAATCAGAAAAAAACTTAGATTCTATTTGTTTCAATAATGAGAATTAGTCCAAGCAATAGTCACCTGTGAACCCCTCACACTATGTCTACCCGAGGCCTTCTACAACAAAATCTCATTACTTCAAACTGTTTGGGTTTTTTTATTCCTTCATTTATTAAATGTCTATTGAGCATCAACCAAGTGCTAGGAAATGCTTTAGACTCTGGTAATTAAGGAGAGAATAATAAAAATGTGTACCCTGCAGGTTATCTTGTACTCCCAAAATGTATATCTTACTATGAGCAATTCAACAATTACTCTGTGGCCATAATTATACATATGAGATGATACCTCAAAAGACTTTAGATTGGCAAAACAAAAGTCAGTAAACCCATAATTCGGAAAGTTTGTGCAGTTGAGTTTTAATAGCTTTCATTAAATTATCCTAGAATAGAGAATAGTTTTTTGGTGTTTTTTTTTCAGATTTCCTGGATACAATATGCAAGAACAAATAAATAAGTAAGCACATCTAGAACTAGTGATTAACACCACAGAGACAAGAATACAAAACAAAACACACAATAAAGCAAAGACCATAGCCATGGGGAGCAAATTAATTAAAATTAATCTCATGCAAGCATCCTTAATCTTATCTTTACTTTTAACATATTTATGCCAATGACTCAATGACAGATCATAACTTTGTCTCAGAAATATAATTTAAATGAAACATACTAATTAAATATATAATGCATGATACAATAATATATAATATAAACTATGTACTTATATGTTATATACTAGAGGCCCAGTGCACAAAATTCATGCATGGGGGTGTGTGTCCCTAAGCCCAGCCTGCACTCTCTCCAATCTGGGACCCCTTGAGGGATGTCCGACTGCCCATTTAGGCCCAATCGGGACTAAATGGGCAGTCAGACATCCCTCTCACAATCCAGGACTGCTGTCTCCTAACTGCTCGCCTGCCTGCCTTCCTGATTGCCCCTAACAGCTTCTGCCTGCCAGCCTGATCACCCCCTAACCACTCCCCTGCCAGCCTGATTGATGCCTAACTGCTCCCCTGCCAGCCTGATTGCACCTAACTGCCCTCCCCTGCAAGCCTGGTCCCCCCCGACTACTCTCCCCTGCAGGCCTGGGTCCCCCCAACTGCCCTTCCCTGCAGGTCCGGTTGCCCCAAACTCCCCTCCTCTGCCGGCCTGGTCACCCCTAACTGCCCTCCCCTGCAGACTTGATCGCCCCCAACTGCCCTCCCTTGCAGGCCTGGTTCCTCCCAACTGCCCTCCCCTGCTGGCCTGATCACGCCCAACTCCCCTCCCTTGCAGGCCTGGTCCCTCCCAACTGCCCTCCCCTGCTGGCTATCTTGTGGCGGCCATCTTGTGTCCACATGTGTGCAGCCATCTCATGTGTTGGAGTGATGGTCAATTTGTATATTACTCTTTTATTAGATAAATGAATGTAAATAAATAAATGCACTATTAAATATAAAATAGAGTTCCAAAATATCAATTATATTTAAATAAAGTTTAATCCATAAATTGGTTGGTGGTTTTGGACACCAAGTTAAAGTTTGCCTCTGTAATTAGAGACAAACAACTGATTTTCATAATGAGGACCAGAGATGCAATTAATTACATCCAATATTTGCTGATTGAAAATGTGGGGAAACATAATATCTTCTTTAGAAAGTTATCTCTCTGAAACTGATTACTTGATGCTGCCTTCAACCAACAGAAACAGAAAATCTGAGGGTGGGTATATTTCCTCCAGGGATTAAAACTTGCAGCCAGAAATTCAAACTAGTGCTTTACATCATCCACTTCCTTACAATTCTGGGGAAGATTCAAATAATGTATATTAAAACCAACTGGACAACATCATGCACACAGTTTAAGAATCAAAGATATTCATTTAGTGGATATTTAAACTGCCTTAGTTTTCCAGCTTCTGTCTTTCTTCTGGGTAAAGCTTTTCTTTCCATTAACTGACTGTACAAAGATATCAATATTGTTCCTTTTCTTTCAGAAAAAAAAAATGTCTTAGGTCATTTGTTGTTACTGAGCCATAATTCTATCAGCTCAGCTGGGATTTTTAGGTTGTACACTTGCTATCCTGTAATTTTCGCATTCACCTGCTAATCATAGGAGATGACATCTGTTTCAATAAGAGGCATTCCTCGCTGAAAGGTAAGAGGTGCAGCACAATTCATGATCATGGTCTTGGAGAGTTGTCTTGTCTGGAGATACTAATAATACTGATAAACTATTTTAATTAGGCCCAAAACAAGTGTCGTGGAACTAGAGGACAGAATCACATTTATAGGCTTATTTCTAACATTTCCGAATATTAACTCATAAAATAAATTACAAACATGTATGGTAAAGAAATGGGATGAAAATGGGAAATTGTTTGATCATGGAGATAGGCTTATATCTACACCTTAGTATCAGCAAGTAACAGTAAAATCTCTCATTACATTCCACTTTCATTTTGTTGTTCCAGCAAACTGCTCTGAAGGTAAAAAACTACCTTAAAATAATAAATTTTTTAGATCATTTACTCATTACAATGACTCTAATACAGTTGGAGAAAAATGATTATAGAGATATCATTGCACCCAAGAATAAATTTTTAGTCTAAAGTTAGGAGACTGTGAGAACACATGCACACACACACACACACACACACACACACACACACACATACACACACACAATTTTAACAGGCTGATTTTATTTCTCAAAGATGGTATCAAAATGATGTTGGGAGGGTTGAGGTTCACTGAAGTGAAAGACCACATTAATTAGAAAATTTTCTTTTTAGAACAATCACATTTTAAGACTTGTCTCTATTTTAGATAAACCATCCCTGATAAATAGAAGATAGCACTATAAGTTAAACAGCAGATACATTGTTTACAGATATAATTTGCATTTTCTGTGTATCTGATTCCAGATTCCTTAATGCCCAGAAAGATCTAAGGCTTTACAAATTGTATGTGACAGTTTTATCTGGCTATTTATTATTTTCCAACCTTTTTATCTCCTAGAACTGGAGAAAAATAATAGCTAGAAAAACTCCTACTAAAGACAATGAAAATTTCAATTTCCTTACTGGTATGGTATTGTCTCATTTGGAATTATCAGAACCCACTCAAGAGTTGCTGGGCTACATGAGTCAGGCAACTTCTAAGAACCATCATGCATTGTTTCCTGGTAGGAAGTACCTGTCAATGCCCCCATAAGTTAATTTCATTGCTATCCAAAGTAATGCTCTCCTTTTCTTCCTTTTTGTTGCTGTTGAATTTATTGGGGTGACATTGGTTCACAAAACCATAAAGGTTTCAAGTGTACAACTCAGTCAAACACCATCTGCACATTTCATCATGCACACATCACTCCAAGCAAAGCCCCTTTCGCCCCCCTCCTCCACCCCCCACCCCCACCACCTTTGGCCACCTCCACCTAGCTCCCACCCCCGTATCCCTCTGGCTATCACCACATTGGTGTCTGTGTCTATGTGTTATGTATATATGCTTTTTGGCAAATCCCTTCACCTTCATAAGAATAAAGCTCCCACCTTAACTGGTTTGGATAGAGCATTGGCCTGCGGACTGAAGGTCCCAGGTTCGATTCCGGTCAAGGGCATGTACCTTGGTTGCAGGCACATCCCCAGTAGGAGGTGTGCAGGAGGCAGCTCATCGATATTTCTCTTTCATCAATGCTTCTAACTCTCTATCCCTCTCCTTTCCTAACTGTAAAAAATCAATAAAATATATTTTTAAAAAAGAATAAAGCTCCCCTTTTCAAAGCACATTTTCTGTTTTTCCCTACATGGTGCTGTCCATGTAGGGGGAATGTACAGCCAGCATTTCATGGGATGGTTCTGAGATCTGTCATTTGAATTAGTTGCCATAACTTTGTGTTAGTTTGTTATTCTATCTCCTTTCTTTTATGTCTGTTTCCTTGAAAATAAAAAAAAAAAGAAGATAGACTTTTTATTATTATTATAAACTCCTCATACTTTGGGGGTAGTCTTAATGTAGTGGCAAATAAACATATTAAATTAACATGTACACAAATGAGATTATCAACAATCAATTATCCTGGAGTCTTATTTCCTTTTTTAATAACCATTTATGAGACTGTAATAAGTCAATGTATTAATGCTGTGGGGTATCAAAGGGCTAAGCTCCACCTGTGAAGTGTTTTATCTAACAGGAGACACAAGATATGATATAAATAGCTCACATACATAAGCATTTTATAGGGATTTTAGACAATTATACATATAACAGGAAAATAATGTTTATATATGCCAGCTTTAACAAACTGACATGTTTTATCTTTTATACTACAAACAATCATTATGCAGCAGTGTATGTATGTTTCTGGTACAGATTTTTATTTTATCTTTTTGTTCTTTATTGAGGTCATGAGATATTGATCTCATCCACAGTTAATTAAGTCCATGTTCTGGACGAGGTCACTAAACTCAAGGTTAAAGGTGAAATACAAATTTTCTGTTTGTTTTCCTTTTGTTTTATCCCTGAAATGATAGTAAACACCCTTTTAATGTTCCATTCTTGTCTGGGACATTTCTAATCATTAACAATGAATGTATCAAGTATCTGCTATGTGCCAAGCTGTGTGCAGCTCATTTGAGGTATACTCTATATAATATACAGAGGGGCACAGTCAAGTTTATAGCCACAATGGACAGGAATCTTAAAAAACAAATGCCTTTTCTGCTCCTATATCCTTAGGCCAGGGGATATTATTCACAGACCATGAGAAGAAAGTGAATCTGGAGGGCAAGAGACTGAATAATAAAAATTCTTTCTACTCCATATCTAGCCTTGGATGGCCAATGTTTAATTTTATTAAGTAAACAAGCAGGTTTCCATACTACTTCCAAAGAATTTCAATTTATCTTTCTATGAGGTCATTCTTTCTTCATGGTATGAAAGCACTAATTCAATGAATTTTTTTTATCTAGTTTTCTTTCCGGTAAAATGCATTCTGACCAAATTAAAAGAACATATCCTTTTTTTTTTTTTTTTGTATTCTGCATTGTTATCCTAAATCAAAGTAAATGGAAAAGAGAAACTTACACAAATTTCAATTGTTTTAAAATGCAAATACATAGGATACAATTAATGACATTAAAAACTGAAAAAGGAAAGACATCCAAAGGGAAATATATATATTTAAAAAATTATAAATAGAAAGCAAGTGAAAAAAATTTGAAGACTATATATAGCTATGGTTTTAATTTTTAAAAATTAGAGTTATTCACTAATGTCAGAATTTATTTCATTAAAGGCCCAAATCATGCATTGGCAAACTACCTCAAATGACAAAATTAAATGTTTTTAGTATCATATTTTAATCTGTCCCTCTTTTTTAAAATTTGTTTTTGTAAAATTGTGGTCTTTTCATATAAAATATATACATGTATTACATGTAACATATAATTATCACTAGGACAGAGATATTTTAAGTGCAGTATAAATATTAAATTATTATAATAATATTTCCCTTAAATTTGAAATAATAACTCAAAAACTTCGGTATACGAAACATCTAAATAAAACTGTGATTTTCACTATCATGAAAACCAAAAAATGTATGTCCATCTTCTCCGCTTATTTTCAGCTGTTCTTGGAGGTTTCCCACTTTTATTTTTATTGTCATGGCCAGTTATTGTCTGGACGGACTGTACTTCACTGCCAGTGATGGGTAAAGGGAAGCTTTATCTTTTCTTCTTCTTTGTATAGTTCAAACAGGTCAGATTTTGCAGGAAATTTTATTGTAATAAAGAGGAAACCTAATGTTATGCACTTTACCTTATATACCCCAAATCCATTCATTTTACACAATATTAGGTAAACTTGCATAATCAAGAAAAGGAGTTTTAATTTAAGGCCAGTATCTCCTTAATTCGAATCTAAGTATTTGAAAGAAACAAACTACTCTGAGGAAGAATGAAAATAGCTCATTGTTTCCAAGTATATAAAACAATTTTTTTTTTATCTTTTCGATTGCTCTGTACCTTGATCTACTCCATCACTCTATTTCACTAGCCACACAACACTAAGATACCCAGATAAAACCCTGAGGCTGCTGCTCAGGCCCATGAAATCACGTCCCTTTTAAGTTTCGTCTCATTAGTAGTAATTTTTAGCATTGCTGCTCTCAACCTGCAATTTCACCATGCCCTCCTCCCATAATAAAACCTTCCCTTGATCTTTCTGAGGTTTTTTACCTAAACATCATTGCAGCCCTCGATCGGTCATTCTCTAATACTAGAGGCCCAGTGCATGATTGAATCATGCACGTGTAGGGTCCCCTACACACTTTCGCTATTCACCGTGGAGCTGGGTGCCTGTCCGCTGGTGCACCAGACCTTTCAGAAGCCTCCGCCGAGCCAGAGGCTTCTGAAAGGCCTGGTGCTGGAGCATACAGGCACCCAGCTCCCCCACTTTTGATGATCCACGGCCGCTGAAGGGAGCTACCCTGCTGTTGAGAGGCGCAGGGGGTGGGACTGCCCCCTGCGCCTCTCAACAGCAGGGTAGCCCCCCTCAGTGGCAGCGGATCCGTGCCTCTCAATGGCCGGATAGGCCACCCTGAGTCCCGCCCCCCAGCCTCCCGCTGCCCAATCGTGGGTGTAGCAGGAGTGATGGTAATTTACATGTTACTCTATTATTAGATAGGATATCTCCTGGCTTAAAAACTCTTCCTGGAACCTGATCCCCTCCAGCAAGCACCCCAATTCCACAGATTTGGATCAGCTCAACTTTGTGTAAGAAATGTTTTTGTGGACCTTCTCCCCCTCTCTTTTCTGGCCCACTCCTGAATCCTCTTCAGGTTGGTTTCGATCCTTATCATTGCAATGAATGGGCTCCTTGGAGCTTTTCAATAACCATGTTTCTACATCATAGATAACATATCAGTGGCGTCTTATGGTCTTCACCACCACCTCCTTTTGGAAAGAGTCTCCACTACCCTGTTTCAGAGCAAGCTCATGAATTTCATCCCATACCCCTTGTTTCACCTTCTCAGCCCTATGGGATTCTTTTCTTCTCCTCAGTTTTTAAAATGATTCCTTTTCTCAATATTCCCAGGTGACCTAGCATCATGAGGACAATGACCTGGTCTGTTTAATTTACATCTGTATCTCCAGTGCCTGGCTTTGTGCCTGTTACATAGCAGGAACTCAAATTCTGCGAATGAAACATTTTTTTTTAAATAATGAAAACAAGTACATGCCAATCTTTTTATACAGATTTATCTAAAATATATCTGAATGAGAGTTCATAAATCCTACCAAGGACAAGAGGAGTGAGTTAATTCTTAAAACTGCTTTCAACACACATATGTTTCAATAAATTAATTAAAGTCACATTATAAGGATCAGGAAAATAGGAAAGGCTAATTTAAAATAAAAATAAGTTTATCTTAAGAAAAAATATTTAAACAGAGAATTATGAAACTTCTATTTGTTTCTGGAAAAAAAAAAAGACTGCTACATGCTTGAATATGGAAAGGTCACAACAGAATTTGAGAACATTAAGAAAAGAAGTCAAGGAAATCCATCATTGGTCTTATAGCCTGTAATCAGAACATCATTATAAGCCAAATGAGCATAATTTGTCACTTTGAATATTCTCAGGTTGAGAATTGGGTCATTTCAAATACCAATTTTCACAGGGCAAACAGGTCATGCAGTCCACCTGTTCTGTATATTTCTCCCAAATAACTTTCAAAGCAGTTGACTCTATAAATGATCATTCATTGCTAACGGGACCTCCTGACGTTTCCCCTCACATGGCCTCCATTTATAGGTAGCTTTTTCTTTTCACTCTAGAGAAGGGATTATTTGTAAATGGCTTTTTAGAGCGTGGTTTGACAGGGTGTAATAAATATGTAAATATGTGTGACCTTTGATCTAACACTGTCAGTTACAAGATACCCAACTAACCAGGACTTTCATTTACAACAATATTAGCAATAATAAATAATTTTCTGTAACTTTACATGTCCTAAGAATTGTTCAACTCATTCAACTCTTAGTGCCTTGAGAGAGCCCTATCAGCTAGGTACTATTCTTATACACATTTTATAGATAATTGAACTAAGACACTAAGAAGTTAAGTCACCAGAGGCCTCACCATTTGTAAGTGGTAGAGCTGGAATTTGATACCAGCCAGTCTTGATCTAGAGCTGTTCTCTTAACTTCCTTCACTAGGCAGTCCCAATATATCCTCTCTCTCTCTCTCTCTCTCTCTCTCTCTCTCTCTAAAACACACAACACACACACACACACACACACACACACACACACACACACACACGACTTCCATCAGTGGAAGAGAATCAGGAAGTTTTACAATCTAAGAGTGTGGACTTAATCTTGCTCCCAAATGTATTGTTGGCATTAGTGGTAAATTCTTACATCAAAACCCAAAATACTGAAGAAGCAGAATTTGGATTCTAACACTAAGAGCAAATTAGTTTTCCTCCTTTGCTTCATTTCAAATTTGTTTAGTGGGGAAATCTCTTCTCTTGTCCCTGGATAAAACCTTGGGGTTAGAGATGTTTGGGTAGATAAGAGAGGCAAGCCATCTTCTCATTTAATTGGTAGAGTCTGAAGATGGGCCTGTGCTTCCTGGAACTGGGAGAGATTTAAATAAATCTATTTGCTCACTGTTCACATTTTCAGGCGTTTGAAGACTTTGCCTCACTTGCATTAACTCTTCCAGCTGCTGCTTGCTCACTTCTTAACACCTAAGAATCCAATGGTGTCTCTCCATCTCCTGTCTGGTTAGTTTTCATTGCTCAAGTGGATAGAGTCAAAGTCAGCTCCTCTCTTCCTCAATGTATCTCTTCTTGTAAATACATTCTTCTCTTAGATAAAATCCAGAAAGAGAAGATGCCTGTAAGTTAGCAGTTTTTGTTCTAACACCAGTACAACCAGCTTGCCCCTCTCCCTCCCCACAGACTAGTCAGAGACTCAGCAGACACTGCAGTGTTCCTCCGACTTCAGGAGACATCTCTAAGCAGTCCCTTAACAGGCTGATAATAAGAAAAGACAGAACGTCAACCCACATCCCTCCCTTTGGGTAGGAGAAGAACAAATTCCCAACAGTTTTCTCCAAAGAAATTAACTTCAAAAATATCCTTCTACCACTACATCAAACAATTTACCCCTCTTAAAAAACAATTTATTGACTTCAGAGAGGAAGGGAGAGGGAGACATATATAGAAACATCAATGATGAGAGAGAATCATTGATCGGCTGACTCCTGCATGCCCCACACAGGGGCCCTGAGCATGTGCCCTGACCAGCAATTAAGCCCTAAGCTCCTGGTTTATAGGTCAGAGCTTAACCACTGAGATACCCCAGCAAGACCAATTTACCACTTTAAAATCCTCTAGTGAGTAAGGGTATAAGGGGATTCAAAGTAGCAAGGTGTTTAATAACTTTTGAAAATGTAAATCTTGCTTAACTTTGGTCAATGATAGCTTTTCAACCTCAGGGCTTCAGTGAAGTCTGGAAACTTTAATATACAATTACTCATCCTCGACGTCCATATTTGTACAATTTTTAAATCTTATATAGAAGTAAAGGAGTTTTATATTTTTGGTCATTATTAACTTCAAAACCACTCTTTGAGAGATGACCCATTTGTATTCTAATTGTTATTTTATATTTACAACTCTTAAAAATGTTTTCGCTGCTAAAATAGGGGCCAAACAAACCTTCAAGAAAGTTGTTTAATACCCTTGATTTGGATTCAGAAAACAGTTTGTGCCTACTTCCTGTGTGATTAAAGACAAACACCCAAACCTTATGAATTTCAGTACCTTTTTTAATATAATAAAGGAGTGAGACTAGCTAATTGCTAAAGCCTTATTGGGGTCTAACATTGTATAATCTAAAATGCACATGTTTTCTGCTGAATGCTTGGGATCCCTGGAGGTTTCTTATAAGTTTCTGGGATGATTCCCAAGAATCTGCCCCATTTTAATTAGCACTTCTTTTTATACTTGGTGTGCCATGAGACTGCATAAAATTGCACTCAACAAAAAGTTGACATGTTTCTGTTTTTATATTCTGTCTTAAAACTACTGCTCAGGGCACATGGAATGTATCTAGCTCTTATATGCTTTTATTCTTTAAACAAACAGAACTTTTCCTCTCTTGTCATATGACTCTTGTAATCTATAGGACCTATATGATGTAATCACCTCTGCCCTTTACTGTAATTCACTGTCTTGATTTACTTTTGCCATCAACAAAAACCATAAATGTATACTCATTCATGACCTGAAAATTCAAGGCCCTTTATGAAATTATTTGTATTCAATCCAGACTTACTGATAGTAAGTACATGGGGCATCTTTAGTCAGAATTATATTCTGTTTTATTTTAATAAGAGATTCCTTTAAAAGAAACATAATGAGAATACTGTGTTGTTGTTTTTTTAAACCACAGCCAATTATAGAAATGTTTCACTCTTCCATATGAAATAACCCATTTTTTAAAAATATATTTGTTAAAAATATTAATGGGTAGTAATTATCCCTGTATACTATCCTTGACCATGAAGAATAATTACCTTCTGTTCTGATTTCTATACACTACTGAATATTTGTTAAAACCCATAGTACTTATTGTCTATCAATAGTTAAACTGGCCAATATTTGAAGGGCATTTCCTTCATATTTTTGGTTTTTTTCTCAATTATTGTTAAAATTTAGTAGTCACTTCCTATTCCCTTACTTCTGCTTCCTTATAGGAAATTTGTTTGTACTACTTCAAATGTGATGTGGAAATTAAAAAGAAAAAAAATTTAAAGGAGGGAAGAGAGCTACTTAAAGCACTTGGAACCAAGCTGAGTAAATTTAAAATCACTTCATTTTAACCCTATGAAGCATACAGAACTTGTCAAGTAAATAAATATTCTTTATATTTGCAAAAGTATTTATTCATTTATTAAATACTAGCGTTCCCGTTGCAGGAAAAATCCAGCAATAGGGTTTCCTGCTGCACTCTACCCCACCCTGCCTGCTCTCCTCCCTTGTCCCCCGCCCCGCGATCTCCGCCAGCCCCCCTGCTTTTCTAACTTCTCTGCCAGCCCGCTCTCCTTCCTTCTTCCCTGGCCCCGCCTCCGCTCCTCCCTTCTCCCTGGCCCCGCCTCTGCTCCTCCCTTCTCTCCCGGCCCGCCTTCTCTGCCAGCCCGCCTGCTTTTCCCTTCTCCCCCGGCCCCGCCTCCGCTCCTCCCTTCTCCCCCGCCCCGCCTTCTCCGCCAGCCCCCCTGCTTTTCTAACTTCTCCGCCAGCCCGCTCTCCTTCCTTCTCCCCTGGCCCCGCCTCCGCTCCTCCCTTCTCCCCCGGCCCGCCTTCTCCACCAGCCCGTTCTCCTTCCTTCTCCCCTGGCCCCACCTCCGCTCCTCCCTTCTCCCCTGGCCCTGCCTCTGCTCCTCCCTTCTCCCCTGGCCCCGCCTCCGCTCCTCCCTTCTCCCCTGGCCCCGCCTCCGCTCCTCCCTTCTCCCCTGGACCTGCCCCTTCTCCCCCGGCCCCGCCTGCTCAACTTCCTTCTCCCCCGGCCCCGCCTCCGCTCCTCCCTTCTCCTACCCCCGGCTTGCTTGCTTCTCTGCAGCTTTGCTCCCTTCTGCAGCTCTTGGCTTCTTTCTATGCTGTTGCAATATGCAAATTAGCCGCCATCTTTGTTGGGATAATTTGCATGTTCGTCCTGATTGGCTGGTGGGCGTGGCTTGGCTGGTGGGCGTGGCTTTGGCGTAGCGAAGGTGCGGTCAATTTGCATATTTGTCTATTATTAGATTAGATTTTCAGAGAGAGAGAGAGAGAGAGATCAATATAGCAGCAAAACATCATTGGCTGCCTCCAGCACACCCCCTACCAGGAATCAAGCCAGCAAACAGGGCATGTGCCCTGACGAAGAATTCAACAGGCAACCTTTTGGTGCAGGGGGTGATGCCCAACCAACTGAGCCACACCACCAGGGCAAAAATATTTATCTATAATAATAAAAGTGTAATATGCTAATTAAACCAGACATCCTTCCAGACATCTTTCCAGACGACCTTCCGGGTGAAGCTGGTAGCTGGAGGGAAGCCTGGGTTCTGGGTGCCAGAGGGAAGCCAGTGCCAGCAGCTGGGGTAAGGAAGGCCTACTCTTGCAGGAATTTTGTGCATTGGGCCTCTAGTTTTTAATAACATGGAGAATATGATATTTATCACATGTGTTTATTTTAAGCTATGATGAAGCTGTCTAGAAACATCTATATATCTATACATATAAAAAGCTAAGTGACTGTCTGACCGTCAGTAGGTATGATGCGCACTGACCACCAGGGGCCAGATGCTCAACACAGGAGCTGCCAAGCTGCAGTGACTTGGCAGCGGTGGTTCTCGGGTGATGCACCGGAACCAGAGAGGAGGCAGCCCAATTCCTCCCGGGGCCCTGTGATTCCACCTTTGGCCATGGGTTATATTGTTGCTGGGGCACTGTCAGCCCCAAATCTGGTTTACTGCCAAGCTGCAGTGAATGCAGATGCCCTTCAAGCCACGGTGCCACCCCAGGTGTGGCTGGCCAGGGAGGGACCATGGGAGGTTGGCTCCAGGGCGTGTCTGTCCCCTATTGCCCAGTCCTGCCCTGCCAGCCACCTTCTAATTAATTTCCTTTCAATGTGCACAAATCCGTGCACCGGGCCACTAGTATTTTTGTAAAGTTTGAAGTCTAGACTTTCAGAGATATTACCCATCTGACCTTGCTGACATAATTTCAAGTCTCAGGACAATCTGAGGTGTTATCTCATTAATGCGCTCATTCGCCAAGGAAGTCAGATTTAATGAATACCCAAGACACAACAATTATTCAGTCATATGGTGTAATCCCAAGGAGGGGATCAAGTTTTAATAATTGGAACCACTTGTATCATGACCTTCTGTTTGCTTGGTTTATGTCACATAATAGTTATATCTGGTTCAAAATAATTTATTTAACTGCTGACTTTTCAGTGACATCATTAAAAAAGAGAGGGGGAAAAATACAGTAAATGATGATTTGTCCTTTCAAAGCCCTCCATGACCCACAGGCTACTTATTACTGGGATGGATGTCTGATGTTTGGAAAAATCTAATTGATAGAGAAGTTCATTGTGATTTTTAAATTTTCTTTTTTTGGTTATATGAGTACTATATGGGTTGGATATCTTAACTTATGTGGACAATAACTGTTATAAAGATATATGGTACAGCATGATTATTAAAATATGTATAATTTTAAAATGCTGTTACCTGGTAAAATAAAATAGCATTTTCTTTTAATTAAACCTGGCTACACAAATTTGTAGTTATAATAAATGGAGATAAGTAAAAGATATATTACATATTTGTTTCCCTTTCTGAGTTTGTCTAAATCATTTTTTAAATAAAAAAGAACCAATTTGTATGTTTAAGAATAAAATTCATATTACCTGAACTTTAGTTTCTTGGCAGGCATTTAAAAAATTATACTTCCATTCTTTTTAATAAAAAGTTATTTTAGAAAATTATATTGGGTCATAAACCTTGTTCCTAACCACTACATATATGAAGGGATAAAAAAACAGAAAATATAAGTATAGCATCAACTCAGATAAATTGACATTTATGTCCAGGTAATAATTCTTTTCACTTTATAAACTTGTACTAAAGATAAAGGTATATTCAAAATTGTTACAATATAACTCCCTGAAGTTCATGTGTTTGCTGTTCTAAGAGAGAAAATGAATTATTGCCAGTAATTAAATAGTTTCTTATAATTTAGCAGTGTTAGCTATCATGGGCTTATGTATTTTAAAATTTGTAATATTAAAATTATTCTTAAAATTGTGAATTTGATTAGATGTTATAGAATACAGAAAATTTTGATTTTTATCTTCTGTTTTGTTGAATTGGACTAATTTCAAATATAATCATAAAATGTTTTTAAAAGCCATCATGTTTATAAAAACCTGGCACATTTGAACACAGGTTTCAAGTTAATTAGAGAAAGGACACACACAAAAATTAGAAGACACAGATTCTGGCCCTTATTCAAACAATGACTACTTTTGTTACCTTTGAGAATTCACTTAAATCACCTGGGTCCTAATACACTTCTCTCTAAAATGGGACCAATAATAATTTGTTTTTGCCTACTCCTTAAACTTTGTCTAAAAATAATAAATTTGAGGATAATGACAGAAAAATGATAAATACAAAAACTGGTAAATTATTAAACTCATGGAATATATTACTGTTTTATATGGTTATCTTAAAGAGTATAACATTTGCAGAGTTTTACAAGTATTCATTCAGTTTTAACACATACACTCGCAAACATACTATATGATAACTAAAGTTTAAACCAGTCTAATAACAGTGCTGCCTCATTTTTAGGGTATTAATATTAATAATAAACTATGCCATTCCCACTGCAATCATACATAGTTATTCAACCTATCTGCTCCAGAATGACAGAGGTTCATATTGAGGAAATCATATTCAAATATTGTCCATGTAGCTTTACTAAGTAAATTATATATGCATATATCTGTCATATATGTGTGTGTGTGTATCAGTGTGTTGAAAATACTATATGCCTGCAAAACTTTCTTAAACTTGTTATGTGAGTTCTTAAAATAGCTATTTGTTGAAGACAACATTTAAAAGTAAGAGCTAAAGCAAAATATATTATTTTGTCATATGTATTCAATACAAAATATAAGGTCTTCTTGCAAAGCATCTATGTAGAAATGGAATGAGGGAAAAACAAGATAAGAAAACATCAGAAGAGGAATTGATTGGGCTCAATTATCTTTTGATCATAATGATATGAAATATAATAATCAAAAAGGTAAATATTTAAAGTAAAAAGGTGTATCTTAAATTTAGATATTTTAAACCTATTTAAAACTTTTTGTTAAATGTTATTTAATTTACTAATTTACACACACACACACACACACACACACACTTAGGAATGTTATGCTCCCAAATCCTAAAAACATATTGGGATAAATTATAATACAAGAACTATTATATATTGAAGACATAGAAAGACTTTACAAACAGAATAACCATGATATTACTTATGTGCATAATTGTCACACTTAAGAATCTCTTCAATTGTCTCTTTTTAAATCACATATAAATGTACCATGTCTTTAGAAGGTTGTCACATGTCTCTTTAAAAAGACAGTATATTTTGCTAGGATAGGCTTGTTTCTAGGCAATCCTGCAGACAAAATACATAAATAAGAAATAGGCAATTCTATGATGCATGTAAAACAAGTAACTATACTACTTGAATTAATTAGAACTGATTTACCCTTTCAAAGGACAGTGTTAATAAGACTACATTTAAAAATCAGGAACACATTAATTTTCCCATATTAATGGTTACTAAATTATAATAATCTTAATTTCTATTTAATACCTTTTATAATCTCTTTGTTACATAATATAAAAAAATAATTACTAAGTAGACAATAAAATGGAAATAAAAATAAGGAATAGATTTCCCCAAAGACAACTTATTTTCCACAATTAACAATAAATTCCCCAAAGTTTTCTTGTTTAATAAGCACCTGAATTCTCACTTTTAAACCATTTATAATAGATTTACGTTTTCCCACTAAAAGTATATTTAAACCTCATTTACCATGTCCATAAGATACAAAAGTTTAAGAAACTTATTAGAAGGAAAAAGCAGGGTGAAAGTAGACCAAGAATTAATTCTAGGTCTCCTGCTGCGACAGAAGTGACTAAAATTCCCATTGACGGTAACAGTATTAGTTCAAAAATCACAAATATAAAAGTAACGGGCTAATTGATTTTTGATTTGTGAAATATAGATGTTTTAAAACATCTAAGAATATGTTTTACCCTTTGAAGTAATTACAAATTCCATCTTTTTGTGTGTACTCTAAGTTACTTTTTTAAAAATGCCAAAATAAAGATATTCTTAAGTTCGATATTTTTAGGGTTGCAGCTCAGTTTCTAGCAACATTTAGGATTTTTTTCTAACATTTTTATTAAAATATAACAGGCATGAAGAAAAATTCATGCATTGAAAAGTCACCTCTCTATGAATTTTCACAAATGAAAATAACTAGAGTTTAGGTCAAGAAAAAGAACAGAATTAGTGCCCCATTTTATCATCTTACAGTCACTGCAACCTGCTTGCCTGCCCTGGCCCAGACTCCAACTACCATGAAACTGCCTTCTAAAACAATAGGTTAGTTTTCGCTATAATTTTACTGTACATTAATGTAATGACATTTATGTGCTTTTGTTTTATCTTGTTTCTTTTCCTCAACATGATATATGGAAAATCCATCCATATTAGGCATATAAACATAGACCTTTATATATCATTGCTGTATAATCATTCATATGTGAGCATACCCAAGTATGTGCTTATTATAATAATGACTAGAAGCCCGGTGCACGAAATTCGTGCACGGCGGGGGGTTGTCCCTCAGCCCAGCCTGTACCCTCTTCAATCTGGGACTCCTGGAGGGATGTCCCTGGGATCGGGCCTAAACGGGCAGTCGGACATCCCTCTCACAATCCAGGACTGCTGGCTCCCAACTGCTTGCCTACCTGCCTTCCTGATTGCCCCTAACCGCTTCTGCCTGCCAGCCTGATCACCCCCTAACCACTCCGCTGCCAGCCTGGTTGATGCTTAACTGCTCCTCTGCCAGCCTGTTTGCCCCCAACATCCCTCCTCTGCCAGCCTGGTCACCCCTAACTGCCCTCTCCTGCAGGGTTGATCACCTCCAACTGCCCTCCCTTGCAGGCCTGGTCCTTCTCAACTGCCCTCCCTTGCAAGCCGGGTGCCTCCCAACTGCCCTCTCCTGCTGGCCATCTTGTGTCCACATGGGGGCAGGATCTTTGACCACATGGGGGCAGCTATATTGTGTGTTGCAGTGATGATCAATCTGCATAGTACTCTTTTATTAGATAGGATAGAGGCCTGGTACAGGGGTGGGGGCCAGCTGGTTTGCCCTGCAGGGCGCCCCGGATCAGGGTGGGGGTTCCCTTGGGGTGTGGGGCGGCCTGAGCGAGGGGCCTGTGGTGGTTTGCAGGCCGGCCACGCCTCCTGGCAACCCAAGGGGAGGCCCTGGTATCTGGAATTTATTTTCCTTCTACAATTGAAACTGTAGCCTGGGGCAGCAGCCATTTCTGGGGCGGCAGCCATTTCTGTGGCAGTTAATTCACCTTCTACAATTGAAACTTTGTAGCCTTAAGCGGGTGAGCCCGGCCAGGGTGTGCGGAAAGCTTTGCTTCCACTGTTGCTGCCGGCAACCCTGGCCTGCTCTCTCAAGCTCCATTCTGCCACCATTTGTTTGAATTTGTTTACCTTCTATAATTGAAACTTTGTAGCTTGAGTGGAGGCTTAGGCCTGCAATGGCTATGGAAAGCTTGGCTTCCTCTGTTACCTGGGAAACCTTGCTCTCTGTGGCCGTAGCCATCTTGGATTGGGGTTAATTTGCATACTCATCCTGATTGGCTGGGGGCGTGGCTTGGCTGGTGGGCATGGCTTATGTAGTGGAGTGATGGTTAATTTGCATATTACCATTTTATTAGAGAGGATTGACAATCATGAAGTTTCCAATTGGAGGCTGATTAAAATAGTGCTACTATAAATACATATTTTTCATTTCTGTTGCGAATATATGTAAGAGTAGAAATGTTGGGTGATGGTACAACACAAGTAAAGCTTTAGAACAGGGGTGGGGAACCTTTTTCCGCCAAGGGCTATTTGTATACTTATAAAATCATTTGCTGGCCATACAAAATTATCAACTTAAAAAATTAGCCTGTTATATTAGTTAAAAATTTAATTAATTAACTCACCCCTAATGCCTTGGCAGGGCCAGACCAAATGATTTCCTGGGCCTTACATGACCTGCAGGTCAGATATTCCCCACCCCTGCTTTAGAAGACATGGGCAAACAACTTTCCAAAGTGTCTGTATGGCAAAGTTTTAAAAACAGGATGAATCAGCCTCAGAATGTTTGATATCAAAGGAAAGGGCATTTCCCAGTTTTCCTGGCAAAATATAATTATAACTTTTTATAATTATATTCCCATAAAGTATTAGTGAATATAAAGTAAAAGTAGAAACAATTCTAGAGGGAAGACAGCAATTTCAAGAGTCAAAGCAGATATGCTCAAAATTGAACACAATGAGAAAGTTAGTCAAGGATGAAGTTCCTGAGTATTTGAATAGAAAGTAGCTTATGACCATGTGGCACAGGAGTTTGAAGACCCTCCAACATGGATCTTAGCTAACTCCCATCTAATCTCAAAAGGAATAACCAAAGAACAAAGCCACATCTAGAGCACATTAGATGAATACGATTTTAGGCAGCCATTGTTATGTGTGTATATATCCTATATAATAAAAGAGTAACATGCAAATTGACCGTATCTCCGCTATACCCACAAGCCACGCCCACCAGCCAATCAGGAGCAAGTATTCAAATTAACCCAACTAAGATGGCTGCAACCACAGAGCGAGCAGGACGCTTGGGTTTCCCTGGCAATGGAGGAAGCCAAGCTTCCCCACACACTCTGGCGGGCCTGGACTCCACCCAAGACTACAAAGTTTCAATTATAGAAGATAAATAAATCCCAACAAAAATGGCTGCGGCCACAGAGCAAGCAGGAGACTTGGGTTTCCCCGGTGATGGAGGAAGCTAAGTTCCTGGCCTGCCCTGGCCTCCGCTTAAGGCTACAAAGTTTCAATGATAGAAGATAAATAAATCCCAGATACCAGGGCATCCACTTGGGTTGCCAGGGGGTGTGGCCAGCCTGCAAACAACCACAAGCCCCTCGCCCAGGCTGCCCCATGCCCCAAGGGAACCCCCATCCTGATCCAAGGACACCCTTTAGGGCAAACCAGCTGGCCCCCACCCGTGTACCAGGCCTCTATCCTATCTAATAAAAGAATAATATGCAAATTGACCGTCACTCCAACACACAAGATGGCTGCCTCCATGTGGTCAAAGATGGCTGCCTCATGTGGACACAAGATGGCCACCACAAGGTGACCAGCAGGGGAGGGCAGTTAGGAGGGATCAGGCCAGCAGGGGAGGGAAGTTGGGAGTGATCAGGCCAGCAGGGGAGGGAAGTTGGGAGGGACCAGGCCTGCAAGGGAGGGCAGTTGGGGGCGATCAAGCCTGCAGGGGAGGGCAGTTGGGGGCTATCAAGCCTGCAGGGGAGGGCAGTTAGGGGTGACCAGGCTGGCAGAGGAGGGAAGTTGTGGGCAACCGGGCCTGCAGGGAAGGGCAGTTGGGGGGACCCAGGCCTGCAGGGGAGAGTAGTCAGGGGGGACCAGGCTTGCAGGGGAGGGCAGTTAGGGATGACCAGGCCTGCAGGGGAGGGCAGTTAAGGGCAATCAGGCTGGCAGGGGAGCAGTTAGGCATCAATCAGGCTGGCAGCAGAGTGGTTAGGGGTGATCAGGCTGGCAGGCAGAAGCGGTTAGGGGCAATCAGGAAGGCAGGCAGGCGAGCAGTTGGGAGCCAGCAGTCCTGGATTGTGAGAGGGATGTCCGACTGCCTGTTTAGGCCCGATCCCGAGGGGTCCCAGATTGGAGAGGGTGCAGGCTGGGCTGAGGGACACACCCCCCATGCACGAATTTTGTGCACCGGGCCTCTAGTATATATATAAAATAATACAAACACTAATGGTGAACATCCCTCTGTACATGAAAGAGTGTACTGAGTTACACTTTAAAATTATAGGAGATTCACCTGTCAATTTAACTTGCTTTGTGCTATCAAATTTCTGGAAAATGCATCATTATTTTGTATATGAATATTACTCTCCTCCTACTGAGAATAATCTGTCATTTGTCCACTTTGACTAAGTTAGTGCTGACCTCTCTCTCACCTCTGACAAATGCTTCCGTAAGTGAAGTCTATTTACAGTTATCCTTCCCGCTGGAAATCATAAGCTCCTTTTGCAAAAAAAAAAAAAAAAAAAAAAAAAAAAAAGGCTATATAAGTGTTAAAATGACAGCATTTAGTGAACAGCTTCCCAAAGATTACATTTCATTTGCTCTTCCTAGAAACAGCCTAGGCTTTTCAATATTGATTTATTTCATTAAAAGTTCTTTTGGAACAGGGGAAATTTCTTTACATCTTAACACTCTAGGTATTTACTACATTGAAACATTGGCAAGAAATCGGGACATGGGGGGGTGAAAATTATTTTAATATTAACTCTTCCCAACAAATAATCTTCTCAACTTTCATTTGCTATGGAGCTTGAATTATTTGTTTTCAACCAATTTGTGCATTAGAATAACTTGGGAGCTTTAAAAAATATATCCATGCCCAGGTCTGCATCCAGGACCAATGAAATGTTCATCTGTAGGGGGAAGCGCATGCATTAGCATTTTGAAAGCATTCTGGGGGTGACTGCATGAAGCTGATTTTGAGAACTATTGCATGATGCCATCAGTCTTCTCAAGTCCCAAGATCCACCTATAGTGAAAGCGGAGAATATTCAGTACTCTTTTAAATTAGTATAATAAGAATTACTTTTTTTTTTCCTTTTTCTGTCTTTTTTTGTTAGCAACAAATCCCAACTTTAAAGCACTCCCTTGGCACAGGAAGTCATTAGCATTTTCCATATCTCATAGAAACTGATTTTCCGCTTTTATTCCTCTCTCTACAAATTCCTAATCTTCACTGTAGGTATTTTGTCAGCAGTGTGACCTTAATAAACTAAATTACCTCTCTCAAAAGCATTGAAAAAAAAAATGCTGAAGCATATTCTCTTTGTAATATTTTCATGGGTATGTATGTATTGGCAGTAAATGTTTCTCCTTCCTCATATTTTAATCTTAGCTAAATCTGATAACTTCATATTATGATCAAACACTTTAAAATTTAGTGATCAACATTCAATTCTATACCTCTTTAATTGCTGCATTATTAAAATGAAAAGGCGTGATTATGGAGTTGGTAAGATTTACTTTGTTTTTATTTTCTTTTTTTGTTATTGAGATTTATAGTAAACTAAATCTTTTTGGTGAGTAAAGACTGGTATTCTTTTAGATATAACAGATTAAGAATATAAAATGACCTCCAAGTATGCTCTGCTCATCTACATTCAATCAGCATGAATTTCTCAAAAGAATTCTTCAGATTCACACTTATTGTTTTTAAGACTTTGCTTAGATGTCATTTCTGTTTAGTGAATTCTCCTGTAAAACACTGCCATGGTCAGGTTGGGGAACAAAACAGAAAAGACAAACAAGGTTTCTATTCTCACCAAGTTTCCTCAACCTTTTTCCTTACCACCCAAAGCTTCTGTACCTGGCCTCTCCAATGCATCCCCATGGCATCTCTTACTCACCCTTCCCATTAAATTCATTGCACAGTAAGGTCATTTTGTTCCTTTCTCCCACACACGAGAACTGCAGTAGCTCTGTTATTCACAGTTTTGTGGGAATCAGCACAGCACTGGGATTAAGAGACTGACTTCTGAAGTCAAACCACAGGCATTTTTATCCTGGCTGGCTTCATAATTTATCAGTTGCATGACCCAGGGAAATTATTTAACCTTGGTGTCTAGTCTATGCATTTCCTCTTATGTAAAATGGAAATAATAAATTAATGCCTGCCTCTTAGGGTTGCAGTACTGAATGCATAAAATAACTACTATAAAGATATAGCATGGTACCAAAGATATAGTATCTTCTCAAAAATTACTACCATTTATTATATACCTATTTTTAGCACCAAGTATGCACAATTAATACTGATTCTATGAATCTGCATTGCACTATTTAATATAAATATCATAAAACTACATTTGTAAAATTTGATTTCAAAGACTATTATTTAAAATTTTTTCTTACTTTTTTCCAAACTAGTTTATCTCACAGAAGAACAAATGTTCCATAGAACAATTTGAGCAAGTGACTAAAATGGTTTGGACAAGGCATACATTCATCATGATAGGAATAATAGTGCCCAACCTATCAAGTTGTCAAGTGCCAATCTCCATGAAAATCATAACTAAAGTGTATTTTAACAAAGATATTGGCTTTCTAGTGCATTAGGGGTATGATAGCAATTGTGTGTGAAGTGATATTCTAAATTGAACACCTAAAATAAAATTGGGTTGGTGAGTTTCGCTGATATAAATTTTATCAAAGTCAATTCAAATGGAGCAAAACTTTAATGAATATTTGAAAACAGACACATGACAAAATTTACAGATGTCATTTAGGATCATGAAACACATTAATAAATGGTATAATGGAGATGAATATCACAGTGGAAGCTACTGTCTCTACAACCCGACTAGAGTAAAACTATAAGGATTCACATCATGTGAAAATATGTGTTCTGGGCTTACTATGGAAATAGCCATCACACTAAATCTTAAGCAAGTGCTAAAATATTTTGTTTGCTGTTCAGAGACTTCATGTTAGAGATATTTGTTTCATACACTTAGTGAGATGAGTCACAGTGCAAACATAATACATACTTCTTGGTTGTTGGGAGCTTCACCTTGTCACTAAGGTATTAAATAATCCTCTTAAAGAATCAACATGGTACTGTACATATCAACACCAATAAAAATAATTTATTAAACATTTCATTAGTATCAATACTGAGTTTTCGTTTTCTCAATAATGGTCCATTCATTTACTCAAAATTATTACTACCAATGTCAGCAGCCATCCTTGGTGCTGGGGATCCAGTAATAAATAATATTAAGGTAAAAATATTTCCCATAGTAACAGAATTTACATCAAATGTGGCAGGAAGAGAGCAGACTGACAAATGACAACAACATATGTTCTGTGTGATGGTGATACATATTATACCAAAAATGGGGAAGAATATAATATTGAAAGACTGAGGGGTCATCACAGAGAAGGTAATATTTCAGTGAAGATGTGAGGGAGGGAGGATGAAGCCAAGTTACCTATATATATAAAAGGCTAATATGCAAAGTGTCCCCTCGGGAGCTCGACGGGGAGTTCAATCGCTCGCTATGACATGCGCTGACCACCAGGGGGTGGCACAGAATGAAGGAAGGCCCCAGGCAGCAGCCAGAAGGCCCCGATCAGCCCTGATTACCAGCCAGGCCTAGGGACCTTACCTGTGCACGAATTTCATGCACCAGGCCTCTAGTGAAAGTATAAGGAGAAAAGCATTCCAGAATAAGGTACAGAAAAGTGCAAAGTACCTAACATAAGAATGGATATAAATGGCAAGCAGTTGTCCTACAAAGGGAGTGTGGCCATCACCATCATCAGCACACTCATCAAATATATTTTTTAAAAATAATGATTAGATTTTTATTCACTACAATGCACACAAGCAATAAGATACAAAGGTTTAGTTAAGAATGAAAAATACAACAGTTACCGTAAATTATATATTTCTGCACCAACCATGCTTATTCCATTTCTTACTAAATAAACTGTGTAACAAGAGAACAGAAAGTGTTCTTGCATAACATGCTGAGATTATATGCTACAAAGTGGTAATTCTGGGAAGAGACATGTTCAACTCCTACCTATTTACAGAAGAAACTATATAGTCGTGCCCCATAAAAGACAAGATTAAATTAGATCGCAAATCAAAAATAGTTTTCCTTATATAAGCACATTCCCTTATTTCATTGAAATTCAACACTAGGGGATAATATCTAAGAAAGGCATGAATACTGAGTTTGCATCTTTAGAAAATGTATTTCAATCCATCTTTTTATTCAAATGTGGAAATGTATAGCTGTATGAGTGAGTTGGGTATGAGATTATAGCTTGTTTTCTACAAATTTGAAGCTGAAGTACCCATGAACAGAGGAGGGAATATAAAAGAAAAATTCCACTTCAATGTACTTGACATGATTATAGAATACTACATTCTTTAAAAAAACACATGTGTATACACCTACCATACAATTCTAAGAAAGATCACAATGGTAGTTTTATAATAAGAAAACATTCCTGAATTGCCCACAGCTTTGCTACACTTTAAGGCCTTAGACATCAATGCAGTGTATGCATTTCTCTCTATGACCTTTTCCCTTCTTCCTAGGATGATGGCTTCCTGTTTCATAACACTTTGTGATTTTGTTTTGGAGTGTACTACCACAAGCCACCATAAACATGTTCATGTTTTGTAAAGCAATGCAAAGAATCAATGAGAAAATGAAGGATTAAGCAAAAATCATCTTTAAGCACTCAACAGCTATGATTTTTCAACACAGGAAGTAATTAACATTTGTTAAATTAATAAATTGTATTTGTTCACAGTCAAGAGGAGGCAAATCTATTTTATTTCCCCTTCCATGACCTCATCCCATAAACCCTTTTGAGAAATTGAAAGGGGCAAGAGTGACACTGTGCAGCTTTGAGGTCTGGGTGTTGAGTTGCACAACTTTCGCCATCACCCTGTTGGCACCTAGCAGCCATTGTGTGAGGAAACCTGAGCAGTGATGAGGAGAAGCCAAGGAAGTCTCTGTCCCAAAGCTCCTGCTGATTTTTCTCAGCAGTGGAACGAAAAGTCAGATATCTAAGTGATGTAATTTGGACCCTGTAGCCATCACAGTGCCCATTTGACAATGACAATGAAAAAGAAAAGTTCTCAATCAACCAACAGAATGATGAGGAATGCTGAGTTATTTTTCTTACTAGATTTGAAGTTTGGGTCTGCTTTGTTACACGCCAATAGATAACTGAAACAACAGATGAGTGTGGTAGATACTTTGCTGCTTCCTGGTTATAGTTTGACACTGGAGTTTACCTTGGAGTCAGAACATAATGTCCTACATCTGCACAAGCAAACCTGCCTAAAAAAGAATGGACAGATTCCTCATGAAAATAAAGAGAGTTTTTTTTTGTTTGTTTTTTTGTTTTTGTGTGTGTGTGTGTGTGTTTATCTTCACCTGAGGATTTGTTTTTAATTAATTTTAGAGAGATAGGAAGGGAGAGAGAGAGAAAACAACATCAATGTGAGAAAGAACATCGATCAGTTGCACCTCCTGACCAGAAATGGAACCCACCACCTTTTGGTGTAGAGTTGATGCTCCGTGCAACTGAACCACCCATTCGGGGCACAAGAGGAATTTGTTTCTATAGTGAGGTAAATATACTTTCTAATTTGAATAAAATAGTCCAGATATACCATAATAAGCTGAAACTATGAAGATGGCTTTTTGAAAAATCTATAATAATAAAAGTGTAAATATGCTAATTAGACCGGACAGCCGGACAACCTTCTGGATGAAGCCAGGGCTGCGAGGGCCTAGGCAAGCCACTGCAGCTGTGAGGGCCGAGCCCCTTGCACGAATTTCGGGGCCTCTAGTGTCACCCATAAAACAAGACAACTGCTGTTAGGGATTAATTAGAGTTAACATCCATAGCATGTTGGAAGAATGTCATTTTAGAATTGACTGGAATTTCTCACTTTTTAAGGAAAAGCAGTCCATAAGGGGAGGGAAAGAATCAGCTACAGAAGAAATTCAGTCTGTTTCAGGTATACGTGATTTTGCACTGCTTTCAAATATCCCTCTGAGAAATATATCAAGTAAATGATCAGAGAACAATAATGCAATCAGCAACTATAGTTAGTACACTTTCCAAGTAGCCATATAAAAATATCAAGGCGATGCTGCTAATGAGTACTTCTATTAAAGACACAAACGCTCTTAAGTTCATAGTAGGAAGAGACATTTCAAACCTTAATTTGACATAGATATTACATAAGAACACAAAAGTAGCCCTGAAAAGCACACTCAGGCTGTGAGTGAGCCCCTCAAGACTGACCCACAGTCAAATATTGTGGGCCCTCACATCTGAATCTGTCCTCACCAATTCTAAGATGACTAGTAAATATTTGTAAGGTAGACACTACCCTTGTGACAAATTTTCACCCTTCTCTAGGTGAATATGTGATACTGATCCAAAGCCTAAGCCTAAGAGGGCCATTGCACAGGTAGGACAACAATTAATCCTTTTTACAGAAAATTTAAAATATTAAAATATGTTATTTTAAATGATCTAATTATAATACTATTATTTTAAGTGCTTTCTACTATGGTCAAAGATTATATAGAACCAGATTAAGAGGATGGAGGGATGGGCAAGAAGCAGAGAATGAGAGAGAGAGATAGAAAGAAAATAAAAAAATATATGTTAATATGTTATATTAATATATGTAATGCTAAATATTATACAAAGTAATTCCTTTATATCAAATTAAAGTAATATATGGCTTCCTTTCACTTTATTGGCTTTAATACATATATATATGTAATAGATATAATAAGTAATTTTTATAGAATGTGAAATACAAAGCAGATCTAATTTTACTTATTATTACTAGAGGCCCAGTGCACGAAATTTGTGCATGGGAGGGGGGTCCCCTCAGCCTGGCCTACACCCTCTTGTAATGTGGGACCACTGGCCTGCCTGCCTGCCTCATTGCCCCTAAACACTTGCCTGCCTGCCTCTTCGCCCCTAACCACTCTACCTCCCTGCCTGATCTCCTCTAATCCCTCTACCTGCCTGCCTGTTAGCCCCTAACTGCTCACCTGCCTGCCTGATCACCCCTAACCACTCTACATGCCTGCCTGATCACCCCTAACCACTCTGCCTGCCTGCCTGATCGCCCTTAACCACTCACCTGCCTGCCTAATTGCCCCTAACTGCTTCTGCCTCGGCCCTCGCCACCGCTGTGGCTTTGTCCAGAAAGATATCCGGAATGACATCCGGAAGGTCATTCAGCTGTCTGGTCTCATTAGCATATTATGCTTTTATTATTATAGATTGTAATTATTATTATCATTATTTGTTGCTCACGTGAAAAGGTAAGCATTTCAAAACTCAGTAAGCCTAATTAATAAATATTTCTAAAAAGGTTTATGATAACCCTATGAAGGATATAATAAGAAGTTTCTAGATATTCTCTAAAGTGATTCAGGAATATCATAAATACAGATTTTGAGCCAGAGCTATGTGATACGGGAAACCTATAAGCAAACATATAACTGATATAGTTATACAAATACAAAGGAAAAATAAGTAAGGCTCAATAAATCTAAAGACAATTTCTTAAAAAAGAAGAAGAAGAAGAAGAAAAATACAGGTGTTTGGGAGATAACTGCCATAATAGCTTCTATAATACATTTGTCCTCTCTCTTAATGTGGTTGGTTGGCATTGTCTTTTCAGAACACATTAAAGTTGTGTCAGTAAAATAAGGGAAAATATTCTAAGTAAATAGGCATAGACACTTAATACAAATGAGATATTTTTATGCAGGTGGACTTTTTGGATTTAACAGATAGAATTTTAATGGGAAAGATTCACATTTCTAACATTTGTTACAATTTCTTTGTTTTTCTTTCTGATCATTCAATCAACGAACAGTTCTATAATCCTGAGCCATGAATAACTAGTACAGCAATTATCTAGTACAGATAAATGCTGACTATGTAAAGAAAAATATATCATGTACTATGCCTGTTTTAACAAAAAGTGGTTTACTATAATTTCTTGATTGTATAAAACCTAGAAAATAAAGTATATTTTCATTTAGTAAAGAAATTATAACAAAGGCTATAATTTTATATTTAATGTATAAAATTTCAAACCTTACGCATGAAAAGTAAACTTTTGAATTACTGATTTTAAGATATTTAAAAAAATTAAATATTTTACATAAAATTTGTCTTAAATGTTATTTTCCTCTCTAAATATGTTTGCTTATATTTTGACAGTTTAAATTTTCTATTGTCAAAACATGACAACAGGCCCCAAATGGAGTCACTTATGCTATGCCACATGCCCAAACGGAGACTTACTAGTTTTGGCTATCCCAAAAGTGGAATCTTAAACCAGGAATCCCCTGATTATCATTAGTGAGGTAATCGGCCAGATAAATTCCTGCCATGCCCTAAAGTAAAGTAACCTTGCAATCACCAACCCACGTTTCTGTCTTGTATAACTCCTTGTTCCAGCTCCAATCTGCCTATAAAATACTCCATTTTGTTCAGCTCCGCGGGACTCCTTTCTATGTGCTAGATTGAATGCTGCCCAATTCAAATCAATTTTTGCTGAAATAAATCCTTAAAAGTTTGAATATGCCTGTTTCTCTTTTAACCACACTATGTTACATTATCAAATTGTATTGTGGCCATTTACATTTTCATGGAAAAATTCCAGATTCTCTGATTCTAAAGACCAGATTGATATCCCTCATGAATATATTAGAAAACCAAATTAGCAAATGGATGTGAAAGATAGATGGTTAATAACGAAATTCAATTATGATTATCCATCACCATTAGAAGATATTTCAACTATATATAGATGTTTGAAATGACACTTTCATTTCTCAATACTTAACGGTTATTGAACTTTCTCTGAATTATTCTGAGGATGACTCCTAGTCAAATAAACTGGAAATGGCATTGGAGTTATCGATACTGACTTACAAAGTATGACTAATTTGATCTAAGAGCTCCAGTCAAGTGATTCAGAAAAGGTAACAGAGTAATATAAAGAGCCCAGTTCTTCAAAATCATATAATTCACAGGTGTTATCTCTTAATGAGATAACTGGGTTTTTCTGAATGATTGGACAGCTACCTCTTTTTTACTTCATAGACATGCTGCCTGTTCCTGAAATTTAAGGGGATGTTAACTCTTAGATATTTCTGTTTTTGTGTGGTTTTTTTTTTAAATATATGCCTATTTTTGTGTGTGTGTGTGTGTTTTTTTAATATATGCCTATTGATTTCAGAGAGATAGGGAGAGGGAGGGAGAGATAGAAACATCAATGATGAGAGAGAATCATTGATTGGCTGCCTCCTGCACACCCCCTACGAGGGATGGAACCAGCAACCCAAGCATATGCCCTTGACCTGAATCGAACCTGGGTCCCTTCAGTCTGCAGGCTGACGCTCTATCCACTGAGCCAAGCCAGCTAGATATTTCTGTTTTAAACCAAACTTTCTACAGTTAGTCTTCTAGGAGATAAGGAAATAGTTAAACAAATATTTTGAGTTGCTTTGACTCTTAGATGGAATTGTTGGACTAACCCTTTCTAGGAATCAAATATGAAACAATTATGATAACTATCATAGCACAAATCCATTTGTCACTTATAAAACTAACACCTGATTTTACTTCACAAAACCATTCCTACCTACCACCTTCCCTCTCTGAGTAAATGTACTGTTACTACTCCTAGCTAAAATACTGAGTCATTCTTCATTTTTAATTTCTGTTAGTCAAACAATCAAGCCCTTATCAGGTTTTGCATGCCCTGATTCCTACTTGCAAAGCAAATTTGAGATTTCTCCACTTCTTACATCTTTATGGCTACTACCCTCATGTTTCAAGTTTGCCATCACCCTATCCCCATCCACTTGGATCACTGAATTTGCATCCAAAGTGTCTGTTTGTATTCATGATCTTCTGCCACCTAATCTCCCTATGCTAATCAAACTCTTCTATAAACATAAATCAAATATTAGGTGTTTTTTTTTTTTTTTTTTTTTTTTTTTTTTGCTTCAAGCCATCCAATGGCTTTTGAATTGGAGAAAGAAAAGGAAAAAAAATCTCAATTCTTACTAAGTCTTGCACGGTCCTATTTAATTTTTCTGTAAAACGTTCACTATGTTCCAGAAGTAATTTTCCTTTGCACTTCTCTATGGAGTCCTTTCTTGATTTAGGGCATTGTTAGGTATAGCTTCCTACTGTTACTAATAAAGGGAGTTACCAATGGAATCAGACATTAAGCTAATAAACTAGGGAGCTGAACCAGATACTGGGCCTATTTCATTCACAGGCTCCCTAGGAGAACTCTGAATCTTCTATCAAAGGGACTTAATCCCTGAGCAATACCAGAGTGGGTAGGAAGAATCAGTTTTCCAATCTCCCCAGCGGGCCAACCTGCCTGGTAGCTGGGATTATCAGGGGTAGGAATAAAGCAGTGGGGGGAATTCCTTTACTAGGTGTATGCACAGTAGAAGCCAAGATGGCACGGGGGGAGGTAAGCATATGTGCAGTAGAAACCAGATGACAAAGCAGAACTTTGAGGCTTGCACATTACGAGCCAAAATGGTGACAGAAAGGGGGTCAATCTAGCCTGGGGAAATAACAAATTGGATAATGGCATGAAACCCTGGAAGATCCAGGAAATGGATTGGTCCGGGGGAGGTCCCAGCCCAGCCCAGGAGGTAGGTTGGATAGTTTGAATGACAACCCTGCTTATTTCTGAAACCGAGAAAACACACGGAGGATTATCAGGGACCTTGGGGCAGTGGCTACATCCTGCACACCCTCTATAGCCTCAGGGACGCATTATTTCCCTTCACCCCGATAAATCTTGCCTCTGCACTTAAACTTCTTACATGTGAGTGCCCTTTGAAATTCCTTTCTCCAGACACCACAAGAACCCATTTTCACGGGCAACACTACTCTCCAGCCTGCTCTTATTTCAGGTTTGGGTATGACTAGTTCAGCTCACCCTTGATGTTTAGGCCTCAGAACAAAGTTTATCTCCTCAGCTAGTTTTTTCTAGCCTCTCTATTTAACCTCTCGAATCACTGTCTCTTTTTTCTTTTTTCTTTCTTTTTTTTTAAGTATCTGTTAGGTCTAATCAAATAATAGAATCCATACCTCCTCCCCTGGGAAACTGACCTTTAGATCATTTCAAAACCAACATTCCCTTTCCTTAGACCACATTCCATTTGCTGAGACCAGTAACTTTCCCCTCAGGATTTGCCCAGAGAATTCCCTGCCAAAAAAAAAAAGCCCGCCTAAAGTCCTTTAAAACCTCTGCCTCCCCAGCCCTGGGTGCTGGCACCACTTTGGGGCTCAGCCCATCTGTTTTCCAGATCACCTAATAAATGTTATCATTCTTTACCCATTTTGGCCTTGTGCGTACCTTCTTCAGCGACCCTAACAATAACATTTATCTTTCTCTATTCATAATTATTTCATTGATTTATTTTGTTTAGTATCTCTCTTCCAGCTAACCTGTTCTCTCCCTATCAGCAGTGGTCTAATTTTCACTGCTAAGCACCTTGCAGAATGTCTTATGTCCAGTGGGTACTCGATACGTAGTTGTTGAATGAGTTGAATAAAAAAAAAAAATGTAACCCATGCATATTGCCATCCTGAAATGGAGAGTTTTGTGGGAAGTTTACTATTCATCAGAGAGAACTAGTCATGCAGCAGAAACTGCTTTTCCTGCTCTGCCCCTGGATGTCTTAATGTAGTGTTGACAGCTTAGAGAGAGGACACCTAGTTACACTTGCCTTTCAGATAAAGCTGATTTTTTGCAAAGTATAAATATGTCCCAAATATTGCATGGGATATTCTTATACTAAGTAATCATTCATTATTTATCTGAAATTCAAATTTAGCTAGACATCCTGTATTTTTATTTGCTAAATCTGGCAATGCTACCTGGAATATACCGTATACAGGGGGTGAATGGCTGACTCTTTAAAAAGCTTTATTTAAAACACTAATTTTCAAAATGCTGTCAACCCGAGGTCTGTTGAGTTTTAAATCCAATGGGTAGGCAACTTATCAGGCACATGGATCCTTATGATCTAGACTTGCTAGAGAACAGGACCGTGAACAGAAACCCTTGCTTAAACTTCATCAGAAGTCTGGTTTATAAAAATGGTAATTGTGGCCAATAATTTGTAGGGTATCTGGTATATTTATTTATCTAAGCACACTATTATTCAAGGATTCAGAAAGATGCAGGATTTAATAAGCCAGGATAATGGTATATTTGTGTCAAATTGCCTAGGCCTCTAACAAAAGGAGTTTCATGGCCTTGCCTTCGGAGTTATGTTGTTGCTTCACTCTAAGGAAACCTGCAGGAATAACTAAATGAAGCCAACTTAGCATGTTCCATAGTGACACTCTGCAGGGAAAATCCTACTGCATTGCTCACTGTCCCCTGAATGGAGGTTCACATAATGTGTTATTGCTGACCCCGATGCCTTGGTACACATCTAAGTGGATACCGGGCTCACTGCCATTGACAAGCTTGGAATTGAAAGGGAAAATTCTATTAACATCTCTTTAAGCAAGTTTGTGTTACTCTGATATGTAGCTACTGTGAAATACAGTAATATATATATGTATGTATACATATGTGTATGTATAACTCTCCATTACATTGTCATATTTAATTACATTCTTTGTTCACTTTCTTTCCAATGAATAACAAAGAATAAGAACCTAAGGACAAATAGTGCCCCTCTGGGATGTATTTCTATATCCGTATAGAAATGTTCTTGTATGTAAATAAATACAAAATGCCATCATTTTTACAATTCATTTGTACAACGTTTGAATACCCTCTCAGCTCCAGGCATTGCTTTACATTAATTATTTACATTACTCCACACTCTCAAATCCCCCTCCAAGAAAGCAGAGTGAAGAGACATTTTATACTGTAACCATTAGTCATGTCCACTACTATTGAGTCTCATGAATAATATTACAGGATAAAATATTACAGATAAAGCAGCAGATGATCAAATAAGAGAAGTGAATTCAACAAATATATTTTTACTGTTTATTTCTTCTGTATTCCTTTTTAATAAAATACTCATTTGAAAAATAATCTAAGTTATAGGATACATATGAAAACAGACTTCAAATGTCTGTGAATTTAAAAAAAAATCTCAGCCAATAGCATGTTTAATGGATTTATGTCTTCAGTTTTCAGTTAGACAAATATTTTAACTGTCATATATTCATCTGCTAAAGTATTAATGAAATACCTGCAGCTCTAGATGAAATTGATGGTGTCATATAAACCAATGCATTTCCTTCTCCTATATAATTATCTCAGACTTTATAAGTGGAAACCAACTGATTTTATATTTATATATGATTATAACTATGCAATACACAACATACATGTAAATTATATACTAAAAAGAAATTATTTTACTGTGTCTTTGTCACAGAATTTTTCAAGCTTATAGAGAGAACATTACCAAAATTAAAATTTTAAAAATTATTATTATGTGAATATTTCCCCTAAAGATTAAAAGTCAGTTAGAGCAAAATAACCAGTATATCGTAGAAGAAAATTATTTTGTTATTGGGTGGATTTATACGATGTCACAAACTATGATGATATTCATAAATAAGGGTGCTATTTACATCTAAGATTTTTTTTTTTAATTTTAGCCTGCGGCTTCAGCATGTGGAAGAAAATCTGTTTTGTTTTTTCCCTCCTAATTTCCCAAACTGATAACTTTGTCACTATTCTGTCAGCAAACAACTGCAAATAAATGCAAGCTTGCTAAAAAAGTTTAAATAGGATGCTACATGAGGGGGTGGAGGGGAGGGATCTATATTTGGTGAGCCAAAAAAAGTAAAAAAATATAAATGTGGACAACCTACATTGTGTGTTTTGTATGCTAATTTGTTAAGGTGACTGGAGAATAAAAGACACAAAAATTGATTTATTGGCTTCCAATGATGAAGATGTTTTAAAAAACAGGGTGTTGAATGTCTTACAATATGGAAATATAAATTGTATATTAACCAATTGCTATACAAATTAACATAATTCCATTTATTCTACAGTTACCAAAATGTTCTGCTGATTTAATGTTGACCTTTCTGTAGACTCATTAGCATTCTCATGTAAAATAATTTATCATGCATTTTAATTCAATGAATTGTACTCCACAAACTTTGAGCTATTAAAAATATTTCTGAGATAGCCCTTATTTTATTTCCCATTACTTAAGGATGCCTACTGACCTAGATATTTGGATATTCAAATATTCTCTTTAAAACTCACTGCTCCTGCCTTCCCAGCCAGTGACGGTCAAGAGGAGTCACAAGAGGCCACAGAGGAAGGTGGGCAACAATAGGGTAAAACAGCCTACATGGATCCTTATCATCTAGGCTTGTTAGAGAATATGACGGTGAACAGACCCTTGCTTAATTTTCATCAGAAGTCTGATTGATAAAAATGACACCTTCTGGAGGCAAAACCATTGTCACCTGACTCCAATATTTCTATCTGTGTGACTTTGAGCAATTTACTTGATCAATGGTGCCTCAATGCAAAAATGGTACCAAAAAAGCACAAGGATAATCTATACTAATAAAAGGCCTGTGGCCATGACGCAACGACCAAACAACCAGTCACCAGGAGGTCCAGAGACCAGAACACTGCGGCCCCAGCAGGGACATGCACCCCAATCAGGGGCGTGGCCGGCCTGCAAATCGCAGGCTCCCCAAGCCCAGGCTGGCTTCGCCCCAAGTCCAGCCACACTGCTGATGGGAATTAGCAATTACTCAAGGGGATACGCATAAGACTTAACTTTCTCCCTGGGCTTCGACACGAGCTTACATGTAGCCTGCGTTCTAGATGTTACATTGGCTCCTTCCTCCTTCCCTCCCCCCAGTTGAATATCTAATCCCCAAAGGGGATAAGGACACCTACCTCAGAGTTACTATTAGGCACTGTGTGTTTTCCTTTTGACAACTTCCAAGGCCAATAAAATAGGCATCTATTGAGTACCCACCATGGGCAGGGAGCGAATCTTCTATAAAATCCACGAAGTAAAAGAAGAAATAATTCCAGGACTCCCATATTGCTGAAGATAGATTTCTTATAACCATTAAGATCTTGAAACATCCTTGCAAAAGTATTCTACTTGGTTGTTAAAATAGTCTTAAGGGATGATATGTGGATGTGCCAGAGGGTGCTTGGAGGTGCAATGGCATTATTTCTGTTTCGTCAAGACGCCCTTTTCCTCTTGAATTTCTGTATTGAATCCAGGACTTTTCCCTCCCAGTGCCGGCCCCACTATGACAAGAGGGAAGCACAGGGAGAGACGAGGGAAATAACACACAGCACCCATATCTGACAGGACATTGGTCAGCTTGCTGTCAGTGGGCTGACAGCAGGAATCCCATTCACCCGCACCCAGGACCCAGACAGCAGGGCAGCGGGAGCCTCATCCCTCACGGAATCGGCCGTTGTGTTTTTACTCTTAATGTAGTATACAGGGAGATATTAGAATAAGTTTATTCAATTTATCAGTCATTGTTTGTATCAATGTTGTTTTGATATCATGTTTTTGGTTTTTATATCATGTTTTTGTTGTTTTTATATCATGTGTTTGTTGTTATATCATGTTGTTATTGTTTATTAATAAATTGATATATTACTTTCATATACTTTTTTTAAATTTTCTTTCATCTCTGACACTTCTATTATAGAGAAAGGGCAAATAGTGATATTAAAATATTTTTTTCTAGCCCTAACTGGTTTGGCTCAGTGGATAGAGCATCGGCCTGCAGACTGAAAGGTCCCAGGTTCGACTCCGGTCAAGGGCATGTACCTTGGTTGCAGGCACATTCCCAGTATGGGGTGTGCAGGAGGCAGCTGATTGATGTTTCTCTCTCATTGATGTTTCTGACTATCTCTCTCCCTTCCTCTCTGTAAAAATTCAATAAAAAAAATATATATATATTTCTTCTAATTAATTCCCTTTCAATGTACACAAATTCGTGCACCGGGCCACTAGTTAAAAGATAAAATATGATTATTCATGTGGTGTCTCTTACTACAAGTATCAGGCACACATAGAATGCTCACTACAGTTTAGTTTTTAATCACTATTTTACTATTACTAATGACTCGTCATTTACTAGGCATTGCAGTGGAGGCATCTGAGATAGTTATCTAAGAAAACATACTCAAATCCTTCCTCTAGTTTAGACCCCTGTTCAAATAGTAATATCCTCATGACCATTATCAAGTGAGATTCCTCAGCCAATGTTTAATGCATGGTTATTAATCACGCCAGAGGCTGAAAGTGTCACATTATAAATGTATTACCACACCCTTGTCTAATTGACCATGTAATCTATTGCCATATCAATTTTTAAAGCTGAAATGTGTGTCCAAGTAGCCTTAACATAAAAGGAAGAAGTGTGTAACTGCTTTCATAAGATTTTCTTAAATAAATAAACTTTATTTTAGAGCAGTTTTAGGTTCACAGCAAAACTGAGTGGAAGGTTCCCATATACCCCTTTCTCACAGACACACACAACTGCCCCTGAGGTTAGCATCTCCCCCCACAGTGGTGTATTTGTATCAATGAACTTACGTTGACACATTGTCACCCAAAATCCATAGTTTACTTTAGAGTTCACTCTTGGTTTTTTACAAATGTACATGTATCCATCATTACAGTATTATACTAAATAGATTCACTGCCCTACAATTTCTCTGTACCTTGCCTCTTCATGCCTCTCTCCCCTGTAACCTCTAGCAACCAATGATCTTTTTACCATCTCCATAGTTTTGCTTTTTCCAAAATATAGTATTATTGGAAGAATACATATATGTAGCCTTTTCATGTTCCCTTCTTTCACTTGGTAACATGCATTTACGTTCCCTCCATGTCTTTCCACGTCTTGATAGTTCATTTATTTATTTTTATGATTAATAATATTCCATTGTTTGAAAATACCAGAACACCTTGATTGCTTCTAAGCTTTGTCAATTACAAAGAAAGCCACTATACACATCCATGCTCAGGTTTTTGTGTGGATATAAGTTTTCAATTCATTTGTATAAATAGCAAGGAGTGTGATTGATGGATCATATGGCAACATTCTCACCAGCATTTGGTGTTAGTGTTTTGATTTTTGGCCACACTAATAGGTGTGTAGTGGTATCTCATTGTTTTAATTTGCATTTCCCTAGTGACAATAATCTCATAGACTTACTTGCCACCTGTATATCTTCTTTGATGAGGTGCATGTCTTCTGCCCACTTTTTAAAAATCAGGTTGTTCATTTTCTTATCGTTGAGTTTTAAAAATCCTTTGCGCATTTTAGGTAATGTCCTTTGTCAATCGTGTCTTTGCAAATACTTTCTCCAAGTCTGTGCCTGGTCTTCTCATAATCTTGACAGTGTCTTTTGTAGAGCAAAAGGTTTTTATTTTTATTTCAATGAAGTCTAGCTTATTAATTCTATCATGGATTGTGTTTTTGGTGTGTGTCCAAAAGTCATTGTCCTAATCAAAGCCATGTTGGTTTTCTCCTATTTTATCTTCTAGGAGTTTTATAGTTTTACATTTTACATTTATGTCTATGTTCCACTTTGAGTTAATATTTTTAGGATAAAGTCTGTTTCTGGATTCACTTTGTGTATGTCAATGTTCCACTATTTATGGAAAAGGTTATATTTACTCAATTGCATTGCCTCTGCTCCCATGTCAAAGAACAGTTAACACCTATTTATGTGGAACTAGTTCTAGTCTTTTTATCCTGTCCCAGTGATCTCTTTGTGTATTCTGTCACCAAACACCACATTGTTTTATTACTGTAGCTTTATTGGAAGTTGTATTAGTCCTCCAACCTTGTTCTTTTCCTTCAAGATGGAGTTGGCTATGCCAGGTGTTTTGCATCACCATATAAACTTTACTGCTAATTTGTCAAAATTCATAAAATAATTTGCCAGGGTTTTCATTAGGATTGTGTTGACTCTTTAGATCAAGTTGCAAAGAACTGACATCTTGTATTGATTCTTACCATCCATGAACATAGAATATCTCCATTTATTTCATTGTTCTTTGATATCTTTCATTAGTGTTTTGTAGTTTTCCTCATATAGACCATATACATATTTTACTAGATTTATACGCAAGTATTTCATTTAAAAATATATATATATTATTGATTTTTTTACAGAGAAGAAGGGAGAGGGATAGAGAGTTAGAAACATCGGTGAGAGAGAAACATCAATCAGCTGCCTCCTGCACACCTCCCACTGGGGATGTGTCCGCAACCAAGGTACATGCCCTTGACCTGAATTGAACCTGGGACCCTTGAGTCCCCAGGCCGACGCTCTATCCACTGAGCCAAACCGGTTAGGGGAGTTTTTCATTTTTTTTACTGTTGTAAAGATAATGTATTTGTAACTTCAAATCCCATTTGTTCACTGTTGGTATAGAAAAGCAATTGACTTTTGTACTTAAACTTTGTATTCTGCAATCTATTACCAACAATTAGTTTGATGAGTATTTTTTGTCAAGTCTTTTAAATTTTTACATAGGTGATCATGTAATCTGAGAACAGTTTTGTATCTTCCTTTCCAAACTGTATACCTTTTACTTCCCTTTCTATATTATTGGATTAGGTAGGACTTCTAGTATAATGTCAAAAAGCAAGGGTAAGAAGGGTGATCTTTGCCTTGTTCCTGATCTTGGTGGGAAAGCTTCAAATTTCCCACCATTTTCTATGATGTTAGCTATAGGGTTTCTGCAGGAGTTCTTTACCAAGTTGAAGAAGTGCCTCTCTGTTACTAGTTTGCAGAGAGTTTGAAATCATTAGTGCGGGCTGAATTTTGTCAAATACTTTTCCATATCTAGATTTAATCATGTGAGGTTCTTTAGCAGGTGATGTGATGAATTGTATACATTCCTTTTTTAAATGTTGTATCAGCTTTGCATATCTAGGATAAATGTCACTTGGTTAAGGTGTATAATTTCATATAGACATTGTTGGATTCAATTTGCTAATATTTTATTGAAAAGGAATTGGTCCATTTCATCAAGGTTATCAAACTTGTGATTATAGAGTTGTTCATAGTTCTCCCTTATTATCCTTTTAATTTCCATGGTATCTGCAGTGATGTCAGTAATTTGTATTTTCTCTCCTTTTTTCTTAGTTGAATATAGGCTTATCTTTTTTATATATATTTATAAAAACAGCTTTTGATTTTGTTGATCATCTCTTATTGATTTCTTTTTTTTTCAGTTTCTTTAACTATTGCTCTAAGTTTTACTGTTTCTTTTCTTCTGCTTTTCAAAAGTGAAAGCTCATAAGATTTTTAAGGAAAGTATATTGTATGTGTGATATCTTTTAAATTCTCTAAAAACAAAGAATCATTTGTCATGTAAAATTAAACCCTACCTCTTTTGGAATATGCCCTTTTTTCCATTTCAAAATATATTGTCTAATCATGACTAAAATTTTTCAATGATCTGATGTTATTGCTGTCTTAGGTAAAATTGGCAGGCTTCTTTGGAAACTAGATAAGAACATACACTTTAATTCCCACTCACTCATCTATAATCTCTTCTCTCCAATTTACTCCCTTCCCCCAAATAAAAACACTTTATATACAGATTAGTCAGATAAGAATAAAGAGAAAAAAATTGAATCATAAAACTAAGAGCATCAGTGAGCAACAAGACAACTAGAGTGAAGTATTTAACATGTTATGGCAAAGGAAACAAACACTTTTTACACTTGTATCAATATAACTTGATAAAACGAAACTCAAGTATGAAGAGTGTAACTAATTAGAAATATTCTATTCTGCCACACAAATTTTTTAGAAAGATATGCAGCATGGTGAAGGACAAGCAACTGCTTGGAAATCCATGAAGCATTAAAGAAAAACACAATAAAGAAAAGTTATGAAAATATAGATTTTGGCTTTTAGAAAAGCACTTTCTGTCATTTGACCAAAGATGGCACAGGGAGTCCTTGGGGATTGTACTTCTCATTAAGAGGTTCAGGCAATATCTCCACTTTCTGTTTATATAGTTATTACAAGGGGAATTCAATAATTGCATGTGTTTAAAAGTAATACCTTTTAAATGTTCTTTCAAGTCTCAGATAGGCCAACTATAGTTTTTTTCTGAAAAGTATTTGCAATCATCCATAAAATCTTCATATTCTCTTTTCAGCATTTTTTTTTATTTCAACCCAAAGTATAGAAAACTCCACCACAACAAGATGTGTGGAGTAAAAAAATAAAATAAAAAATCTCACTCCTGTAAACTAACCAATTGCCAAAATGATAAAGCTGAAGTGGCCTAGGTAGAGGGCTCTCCTGGACACTAGGTTTCTCCATTTCTGGTTGTATTTGGTGCCACCTGGTGGCAACTGCCCACTGTAGCTTAAATCTAAGTAGGGTCCTGGGCCCTGGGGTGCTGGTCAGCTGTGACTCCGAGTACACTGAAGGGAATTGCAGGAAACACTTTTAGTTTCCATTCGCTGCATTAATCCAATCCAGAGGTATTGGACCAGGAGAAAACGGGAGTCATTAGGACCCTATCTGGTACCACTGCCAATTAAGAGCCAGGCCACAGACAGAGCAGAAAGAAAGTCAGGTTCATAAGGCAGTCCTATCACTTACTTGATGTGAAGTCTCTTATTTACCTAAATTTGTTTTGTCTCAGTTTGTTCATTAATTAAGAGCTAGACCACAAGACTCTAGAGGCAGAATGTCAGGTTCATATCTCAGTCTTAGCATTTACTAGATTTGCAATATTTTAATTACCTAAATTCATTTGGCCTCAGTTTTTTTTATCTTTATAAAGTATGAGTAATATAATTTCTCCATAATGTCTTGTAATGATCCATATAAGTTTTTTTTGTGTTTGCTAACACTCAGCAAACAACAACAAAACATAATGAAAACAAACAAACAAACAAACAAAAAGCTATTAGTATCATGTCATGTTGTGAGCACTATAGAAAGATACTTAAAAAAATAAAAATATTGATGCTTCATAATGTATATTATATCAAGCAACACACACAAAACAACAACACATAGAGCAGAACAATGAAATGTTTTGAACATAAGAATAATATCCCAAGCAAAGAAAAAAATATTTATTTTTGAGAATGGTGTGTGTGAGAGAGAAAAATTAAAACCTTAAAATAGCACTTTTCAAGACCCAATGTCTTCAAGAGAAAAGAGTGGTGATTAATCCAACACATGTATCAGAGTCAAGGGACCAGGCAGAGGAGCTGCATTCTTAACTAGGAAGGAGAATAAAGCCTCCTTCCTACCTGCTGCATCCCTCTCCTTCAGTAAAGGCCTTTGAAGTCCTTCAATCCTGCTCTCTCCACAGGTAATCACTGGCCTCAATTATGGCTGTCACCACAGACAATGATGCATTCATCTTTACTTTCACTGGAGTGTAAGCTTCTTCAGGGGAATTGCTGAGTTTATTTCTTCGTCTGGATCCAGGACATCATTAATCCAATGCCACCCATCAAGGACAGAAATATATGATTCTATAAATGTCTCTTTTTTGCTTCCACATCACTATGTAAGAAAGAGGATGAAAGGATATGCTAATTGGAGACTTCATTATTTTAAGTACAAGGACTGAGTCAGCAATTGGGACTTGACTTTTTTATCTCTTCATGAAAGCAGTTTAATCTCCTCACAGGCACTGCCAAATTTCTTCCACATCACAAAGTTAAGCTACTTATTCATGATACTTTTCCACAGTTTCAACCTGGCTTCTTCACAAATAAAAGATACATTTCTGAATGGCATTGATGCTGGTAACATTTAGAAATAACAATTACTTGCTTTCTAGCAGGCGTTCCTCTGTATCTTGGAACATGTCAATCATTACCCATAAGTTTTTGTTTTTTCTTCTCTTTCATGGCTGTAATCATTTAAGTATGTATGTCAAATGTAAGACTTGGATACAGTAATGAAAAATGTGGGCATTTTCACTAAATGTGAAGAGGGAAAGCATATGAACTTGAGAAGACCTTTCTTTTTCATCCAGATTTTCTTCTGAACTAAATATACTCCAATCCCCTTAACCGTCTATAGTGATATGTAAATTGTGATATTTTATACTAGTAATTTTCTAAACTGATATTTAAACGAAGTTTTAAGCACAACTGCTCATGAAAATTTATAACCTGGTACATCAGCAAACATTCATCTCTTTGTTGCATGTATATTTTTAAGACACGTGACCCATTTTTTCCCATTACACAGAAAGACTATTTGTCTTAACTTACATGTAGAGTTGCCATTCATTAAATGTAATGGTTCTGAAATCATGTCTTAGAATTTTATTTTATGAAATATGAATATATTTCAAATGTGTTAAAGATGAATATCTATGTAAATAAATCATTTTTTGAATTTGCTTCTTAATTGGATGTGGAGTAATAGTTTTCTTAATGTAGAGTAAGGTAAATCTGATGATGCAAATATGAATATTATAATAAATATATCCAAATATATGATCATAAATTCAGTGAGGCACACAATGAGATTCTAGTCATAGATTTCTTCAGACAAAATCCAAATCATTTTGAGAGTGAATGGAAAATAAATGAGAAATAAAGTACTTTTAACTAATTATATTCCATTATGGTATCTTATGAAGCAAATTATTCCAAAATTATCTAAACTGTCCCCAAGTACTACATACTTGTAATCCTCAGGCATATGGCTTTGAATTTAAATATGCTAAAACTGATACCTATTGTATAATATAGTCACACTAGCCTTCATCCCTGGTACCTGGGAGGAAGATTCTAACTCTTGAAATTTCACAAGTATGAGGAGCGTCTTTGTTATTCATGAGTTCCTTAGATCACATATGATAGTTTATGCTAATGAAGTTACAATGGTAAGACCCTAGAAAGCTGCAGGATGGGAGACAGTAATACTAAAAAGATCAACCATGTGATTAGTGAACAAGGACTTTGAGCCTGTCCAATCTCCAAGAAAGGGAAGGAGGCTAAATATTAAGTTCCTTCCCATGGCCAATAATTTAACCAATTATGCCTATGTAATGAAACCCTAATATAAACTCTGGACCTCAAGTTTAGGGAAGCGTCCTTGTTAGTGAACACACTGATGTGTTAACGAGGGTGATGAGCCTTAATTCCACCAGAAGAGGCATCAAAACTCTGTATTCGGTACTCTCCTGGACCCCCCTCTGTGGTACTCTCCTGGACCTCACTCTGTGGTACTCTCCTGGACTCCCCTCTGTGGTACTCTCCTGGACCCCCCTCTGTGGTACTCTCCTGGACCCCCCTCTGTGGTACTCTCCTGGACCCCCCTCTGTGGTACTCTCCTGGACCCCCCTCTGTGGTACTCTCCTGGACCCCCCTCTGTGGTACTCTCCTGGACCTCCCTCTGTGGTACTCTCCTGGACTTCCCTCTGTGGTACTCTCCTGGACCTCCCTCTTTGGTACTCTCTTGGACTTCCCTCTGTGGTACTCTCCTGGACCCCCCTCTGTGGTACTCTCCTGGAACTCCCTCTGTGGTACTCTCCTGGACCCCCCTCTGTGGTACTCTCCTGGACCCCCCTCTGTGGTACTCTCCTGGAACTCCCTCTGTGGTACTCTCCTGGACTTCCCTCTGTGGTACTCTCCTGGACTTCCCTCTGTGGTACTCTCCTGGAACTCCCTCTGTGGTACTCTCCTGGACCCCCCTCTGTGGTACTCTCCTGGACCTCCCTCTGTGGTACTCTCCTGGACCTTACTCTGTGGTACTCTCCTGGACCCCCCTCTGTGGTACTCTCCTGGACCCCCCTCTGTGGTACTCTCCTGGACCCCCCTCTGTGGTACTCTCCTGGACCTCACTCTATGTGTCTCTATGTGTCTCCTTACTAAGCTCTTCCGGGGGGGTGGGGGTGGGGGGGGGGGAGGCAGAGGAACTGGAGAGAGATTAACCCAAGAATTTATATGCATACTAGAGGCCCAATGCACAAAATTCATGCAAGGGGCTTGGCCCTTGCAGCCATGGTGCCTTGCCTCAGCCCTCGCATCCCCAGGTTCATCCAGAAGGTCATCTGGAAGGACGTCTGGAAGGACATCTGGAAGGTTGTTCTTCTGTCTGATCTAATTAGCATATTATGCTTTTATTATTATAGATATGCATAACCCAGACACAGACAATAGTGTAGTGAAGGCCTGGGAGGGGGACAGATGTGGGATGGAAGGGGTCAATGAGGGAAGAAAGGGAATATCTGTAATATTTTCAACAATAAAGATACATTTTTAAAATTTGTAACATTAAGTAGAGCACTTTTCTGAGTTCTGAGTTATTCTAGCAAATTGTCAAACCAGTGGAAGTCATTAAATGAATCCTTAAACTTGAATCTAGTCACTCAAGGTTGCCTGGGACCCTTTTGTGGCTGGAGTGAAAGTAGTCTTGTGAAGCACTGAGGCCTTAACTTGTGGGGTCTACACTACTTCCAATTGGGGCTGAAACAGAATGGTGGCCAAACATTTAAAACCATGTATGCTAAATATATAATTCATATAGTAAATTTTAACTCTTTCCAAACTTATAAACACATATATTAATCCTAAAGGGAAATAGTTTTTCAGGTGCACCCTAAGTTGACTAAGTTATCTAATATAGTGTTAAAATTTAAAAAAGAAAAAAAGTAATAAATTCAGAAATAATCGAACAGATAGTATTTACTCAAGTTTACTGATAATGATAATGCAATAGAATTCCTAAATCTTTTCACATTTAAATTTTATTCAACTAATTTTAGAACTCCTTTAAAATTAAATATAAAGATTTTAAAAATAATTGTAAGATTTTAGAATATTGTTGTAGTAAAAAAGAAAATACATATATTTAATAAAATAGCCCTCATTAAATTTAGCATACTACCTAGAAATTAAATTTTATAAAATTCTTAACTGTTAATACACTTACATTTATTTATTTATTTATTTATTTTGCTATAAAGAAATGACATTTATATCAAACTAGAGGCCTGGTGGATGAAATTCGTTCATGGGGGTGGAGGGTCTCCTCAGCCCAGCCTGCACCCTTTCCAATCTGGGACCCCTTGGGAGATGTCCGACTGCTGGTTTAGGCCCAATCCGGGATTGGGCCTAAACCAGCAGCCAGGACTTCCCTCTCACAATTCGGGACCACTGGCTCCTAACTGCTCCCCTGCTTGCCTGCCTGATCGCCCCTAACTGCCTCTCCCCCCGGCAGCCTGATCACCCCTAACCACCTCTGCCTACCGGCCTGATCACCCCTTACTGCCCCCCTCTGCTGGCCTGGTTGCCCCCTACTGCCCCCACCTGCCAGCCTGGTTGCCCCACACAGCCTGCTGTTCAGTCATTTGATCGTCCCTCACTAACCCCGCTCCCGGCCTTGTCACCCCATGCAGCCTGCTGTTCAGTCGTTACTGTGAGGGCGTCCTGACCAGTTTGCATATTACCCTTTTATTAGTATAGATTATTAGTATAGATAGTATGTCATGGAAATAGATAGATCCATAATATTTCTAAGTAAGCTAATGTATCTCTACACTTATTTTAAACTCTCATTCACTATATAGTTTTTCCTTTCATTACATGATGACACTAAATATTCACATTATAAAAATTAAATAAAAATATAATCACAATTTCATCTATTATACAATTCAAACTATGCATATAGTTAGAGGACTATGAAGGAGAAAGGGTAAAAGAAACCATCAGTTCTTTCCTTCCTTGTATATATTACTCATTCAGTCCAACTCATGTTACAGTTAAATTTTTTAATATCTAAAAATACCTATATTATTTTTCACATCACAAAACATCCACAGGGTAAAATTTGAAAACCATATAGTAACACACACTATATATACATATCTATAAGTGTGCATGTAAAATTATGTTAATGAGTTTTAAAGTGTAATTATTTTAGATTAACATAAAAGATAAGGGAATCTAAATAATATTGATCAAACACTATATTCCATACATTTTATTCATTGTTCTATATGAATTATTATATTTAATTCTTATAATCCAAGAAACTAGGCTTGCCAGTACTTCATACTATTCCTAGAACAGTTTAATAATTTTTGAACAAATAAATGGAAAAAAAATGAGGTCAGATTTGCAAAAAATGACATCACTAATAAGTTTCAGAGCTGAAATTCAAAGCCAGACCCAGCTGAGTTCAGTGTCAAAGCTTTCACCTAAATGCTTTGGTATTTGTGTATGAAATATAAGTATCTTCTATGTCCGAGAGAATGAGGTGCACATTCAAGTCTTTGCTGCGAACGGATGAAGAAGTTGCTACACAGCATGTTCAATTTCACTAGAAATCAAGCAAGAGCAACAACAAAACTTCAAACACTTTGCCGTTTTGTCTAAAGTGGGTGCGTCTAACCTTCACCTGCCCAAGCACAAGTAGAAACTGTATAGGAAATCTGTATGTCTTGCAGCTGCAAGTACTGACAGCATGTTTTATAAGAATCCTTTTTCAAAACACAGATGATTCCATAGAGAGGAAGTTCTCACTCTCGAGGTTTTAATAACAGGGAACACATTATAACGTGTAATGCACTTAATCCTCTCCCTTCGTGTGGTGAGTATGATTCCTTTATAAAATTTTAAATATCTAATTGCTTTATGATCATAAACCTGCATGGCATATTCCAGACTACCAACTATCCTGTGTCCAAAATAATTGGTGAAGGTATAAAAATTTTCACAAATTTTTAGAGCTACTGAAATCCGTAACGTGTGTAAAACATAGTTAAGGCCAAACCACACAGTGTGGCAGCCAGGGGAAAAATATGCAATGGTATTGCATAGGACTTAAAAAGGTGCTCATATTTCCAACCAACGTGGAGGCTAATTTTAGCTCAGATCCAAGTGGTGAATTACTTTTCCTGCCAAAATTCAGGGCAGGATAGAGTCCCTTTCTATTAATATAGCAGTGACACATCAGGTGAGTAAAAAGTACAGCTATGAATGCACAGATGAACAGAGAGGCCATGATAAGAAACATGTGCCAGGTATGTTACAGACTCTATTAGAGAAAAGTGCGGGAGAGGGAATCTGTGGGAACACAGCTGCTCCTCTGCGGTGAACTGAAAAACTGCAGGTGCAGGAACCTGGATATTTCTACGGGTAATAACTGAATTTTGAAACAAACAAGAGATACTAGGCAACTTCTTGAGAGAGATGGAACTAAGACAATGAAGGAAGACATTACATCCTTATTAGGACAGATGCAATTTTCTTAACCAACCCTGGATCAGATTTTCTTGTGGTTTCGTTAGGATATAAATTTCAGCAACATCACAGTCACAGCTTTGTATACAGCTATGATTATGGTTTCTGGAAGACATGTTTCATTCATTTTTATAAGTTCAGTTCTCTGCTCATTTTCTCTGTTTCTGGAAAAATATCAATGAAAAAATACTATCTAGATAATGTAAAACAGATCAATAATACAGACACATCTACACTTATATCTATATCTGTGTATCTATACATTTATGCATATCTATCTATCTATCTATTGATCGATCAATCAATCGATCTATCTACCTACCTACCTATCTTTTCTATCTACACCTGACTTCCATAGTTATGACTTGGTGTTTACTACAGGCAAAGAAACACACAGACAAAAAAACATCACTTTCATAGGATTGTGGAGCAAATACTGATTAGCTATACTACAGTTGTATTGTCATATATTCTCCATATATTCAGACCCAAATAGGGAGGGCAAACATTTACTGATTTCATGTCAAAATATTGTTGTTCTTGCTGAATATATTACGTACTGTCTCATCAAAGGTGTTTTCGTGTGTACAGAATAAATTTACTTCTTCGGAATTTAAATACCTACTAACTTGGAATTTACCTTATTTTGGTTTGTCTCTGTCGTCAAACAGAAGAAAAAATGTTTTGTTCTTCATCATAAGAGACAGAAATCGTACAGAACAAGCATGCCATAATAGCAATTACATTTTTATTTTAACATTCTTGTGTATGTGTGCCTGCAAGATTAATGGAGATTTGAATAGGAATAGAGATGGTCTCTGAACATTTTCCAGATACTGAATCAAGGGCAGGAATCAGAGTGTACTGCTTACTACCATCTCACTAACGAGGACCCAACTAAAGCAGAAATGGAGATTTATGATAGTGGCTCCGAATGCCAACTTAAACTAGGCTAATCATTAAGTGTGTTCGAACTAATTTTAAAAAGTGTTTTCTAAGGTCTTCTTCCTTATTTCATGCATCTTCATTTGGGTTTAAAATAATTTTAAAAATTATGAAAATGTCCCTGTCGTTTGCAGGATAGAAGCAGTACCAGATTTAGTTTGGGAAGGAGATAACCAAACTAAATTGTGTTGCAATTACAAGACTCATGTTTAAATGATTCAAAATTGTTGGAAATTGTTTGCTTATTATTTATCACTTCTATTACAATTTTATTGATTTGTAGATCTTACTTCAAAAAAAAAAGGAGCTCATGCCATATATTAAAGCTAAAGTAAACATCCAGATTTCATATCTCCAATAAATCATTTATTTAACCAAGAGTTGAAAATAAGAGAGAGAGAATAATATGCAGTATGATAGTCACATAGTTATCTTGGTTAACTAGTTAGAACACAAGACCAGCCCCAGCCTGTTTGCTCGGTGGATAGAGCGTCAGCCTGCAGACTGAAGGGCCCTGGGGTACGATTTAGGTCAAAGGCAAGTGGTTGCAGGCTCCTCCCTGGCCTGGGCTCTGATAGGGGCACGTGCAGGAAGCAACCAATTGATATGTTTCTCTCACATCGATATTTGATATTTCTCTCAGTCTTTTGCTCTCTCTTCCACTCTCTCTAAAAATCAATGGAAAAATATCCTCAGGTGAGGATTAAAAAACTAAAAAACAAAACAGAACACAAGACCAGACTACATTTTAGTTTGTCTTGTACTAAATTAAAAAAACAAAAACAAAAACAAAAAAACAAGATAAAGTACAAAAGGTCAACAAGACATTAACAAATAATTTAAGTATTTTAATGAGCTGCTATTAAAATGTCACATTTTAAATGATATAATTTTTAACTATAATCAAATCAAACCATTTTAATAGTGGCATTAAGCAGACTGGAAAATCAGAGAGTGTGAAGAGATAAGGGGGTGTCACTCCCCTGTGTGAGGGCTCACACGGCACACATTCTCTGAAGCGCCTTTTCTTTCGGTACTAACTCACCATGAGATCACAGCCAGTATGCCTCCTCCAGAGGCTGCTTTCCTTTTCCTCTGCCTCCTACTTCGGCTGATGGCCATCACTACTCACCTTTCCTTTTTAGTCAAGGACAAAACCCTGATTTCGAAGTTGAATGTCATACCCTCAATTCCTTCCATTTGAACCAGTTACCAACAATTTGGTTTTTACCAAGGCAATGGTGCATCTGGCATCTTTCCTGTCCTCGCGATTTTTAGTTTTCTTGTCAGAGTGAAGCCTCACCACTAACACCACCACTAGTTTCCCCATGTCTGTGTGCCTTTTACAGATGATCTTTTCCAACTACCCAATTGCTGTGAGCTGCCAAAGGTCTGCTTTTGGTCTTCTAATTCTATGTTCCATTCTAAAGCTGCTTTATATATGTATAACTTTGTATATGTTATAGATTGGAGATATATATATATATATCTCCAATCTATAACATTTTTTGAATGGCACACTTCATTTTTAACATCATAGAAATTGTCAAACACAAAGGTACAAAATGTGGCTTTAAGAAGGATATTTTTCACTTTTGTTATATCTTTCCTTTGCTGACTTTTGGTATAGTATTTTAAAGCAATCTCATATTATCCCATTTGCTCTATAATTTCATTAGCTTCTCTTATTGATACAGACCTCTTTTTTTAATGGAATCACTATGCCATCCTTATCCCTAATTAAATTAAATTATAATATATGGTGCCATCAATATTTAATTTCCCTGAAAATATATTTTAGAGTTAGTCTGTACAAAACATTACCAAACAACATCCACAATTTGCATTGTTGCCAAAGTGCATGAACTTTTTATTAAATAAAAATTTTCCCTTTTGTCATATATTTGACATTCTAGGCAAAATGGATCATTGTATCCATATAATTCCTTCACATGAAATTGACTAATTGTTTATTTGTGGTGTTATCCACCTTGTTCTTCTATCTCCTATGCGTTTTGTTACCTGGAGAAGCCAGAACCAACTGCAAAACAGACATATATACCTGAACTTGGAGCAGGTATCTCTAACCATACATGCTAAAAATTATATAATCTTTTCCTCTCAAGTCTGTACTCATTATGTATTATCTCAGTTAAAAGAATAAAATATATTAGGCAAGAAAAATAAAACTAGGAATACACTGAATATTCTACCTCCCTCAATCTCAGATACCCATTGGGCGTTATAGCTTTGCTTTGCTACTTAAACAATTTTATTTATCAATTTATTAACAATTCCATCAATTTTATTTCCTTTACCTTTACCCTACTGCCAGAGTACATGAACTCATCAGTCTCTTGCTGAAAGCTTCTGATGGGTTAAATATGATTTTTCAATTGTCACTATGTTAATCAATATCCTTCAGATTCTGCTGAAGTTATATTAATATTCACTTAGTTATTTTCAAGTGTCTGTGCCGTTATTCATATGGTCCGCCATACCTATAATGTGGTTCCCTCCCATTCCAAATTGCTTACACTCAGTCATGTATAACAGGAGTCACACTTTTTCTTTCCCAACTTAAAATTGATTTATTCTTCCTCCAACTTGAATTTAATTATTCATATTTATGGGGATAATATTTCATTCTTTGGGGTATACTCTCCAGTTATGTGTATGAAGAAATAAATGGGAAATAAACATAGCACAGAATAGTACATGCACAATGGAAAAAGAATCAAATAAAGAGGACATAGGAACACACAGATTTCAGAAAGCTCCCTTGAAGCATAAAGTGACATTTAAACTAAGATCTCAGAGTATCATACTAAATGACTAGGAAACTATGTTACAGAGTAAAAGAATAAGGTTTTGTAAAGGCTTTCAATAAAGAATGTACTATTTAAAAGAAATTTTTTTTTTAAAAAAAGGGTGAGAGAGTGGTAGACTCTCCATCGCCGGCTCTGATGGTATAATTAGTTTTTGAAAAGCCCTCTCATTTAAACAACTTAAAAATAGAAAAATAATGTAAGATTTTCAGAATTGGACAGAACAGTAAAACTTGAGAGATGGGAAATAATCAGATGAGACCCATGATCACCTTGCCTTTCTGCCTGAAGGTATTTACTAGACACCAATACAGGGTGGGGGCAGAACACAGGGGTTTCGGTGAGCTCTGGAGACAGACAGTCAAGTTCAGAAGAGGTAGGTTAGCCAAAAATTGTGTCAGAGTACTGGTGAATAGGAGGCTACACAGATAAGGAGCTCCAGACATCTACATAAGTGTCCCCTTGAGTCTTTTATTTAATGCTAAGATAATAACCTTTCAGAGGAAAAGAATAACTGATGGGAAATGAAGCTCAAAACCACCACAACTCACAGGCTGAGAGATTCCAAGTCTGAACAAAGCAGAGTAATTTCTTGAATAACTTGAGCATTCAGTGGGGATCTTATAAAGGTCAAGACTTTGAAGTTGAGCTATACTAGTTCTAGGTTACTGCTTCCTCAAACTCCACCCTAAGATATCTTAAAATAGAGCTTCAACAGATCAACTTTATCCTCAAATACATTGATTTTCTTCCTAGCAAAACACAATCCCTTTTAGGGGCCAACACCAACATCCAGGAACTCAACATTATGGTACTCACAATGACCAACACACAACAGTAACAACAAAAATAGTAGACTAATTAAGAATCATGAAAATGTGACCCATAACCAGAAGAAAAATATATGAATAGAATAGATACAAATGACAAATAAAACAGAAATAGTTGGCATGATCAAGGCTTTAAAGAAAAATACAAATTGTAATAAAGAAAATACATGGAATCATAGAAAAAAAATCAAATGGAACTCTAGAGTTATAATATATAAACCAAATATTTACTGGATTTGTTTAACACATTAGAAACTTCAGGGGAAGAAAAGATTAATTAACTTGAAAACATGGTAATAGAGATTATCCAAACTGAATCACAGAGGAAGAAAAGAAGGAAGGAAGGTAGGAAGGGAGGAAGGGAGGGAGGGAGGGAGGGATGGAAAATATCAGTGTTCCATGGATTACCATGAAGAAGTCTAACATACATAAAGTTAGAGTCCCAGAAAAGGGGCACACCATTTTTGAAGATATAGATAGTGGAAATATTCTAAATTTTATGAAAAAAAATACAATCCACTAATTCTAAAAGCTCATCAAACTCTAAATAGAATAAATATTCAAAATCACATTGAGGTTCATCATAACAATACTGCTGAAAATCAATGATAAAAATAAGATATTAAGTGCAGCTGGAGAAAAAAGTCATTTTATGCACAAACAAACAAATATAGGAGTATCTCTGATATTGCATCAAAAACAATGCATGCCAGAAAACAGTAGAAACCCATATTTAAAAACATAAACATGAGTAAAAATACCATGCAAACATATTTTATAATCAGAGGGGAAAAACAGGGAAGGATTTAGAACATATGAATGATTCTATTATCAAAGTTGACCTTAAAATGAACTCATTTATAATGCTCTATAACTCATCATTGTTGAATAAATATTCTTTCCAAGTATACAATTAATCTTTTCCAAGATAGATAATACATTAGGCCATAAAACAAGTTTAATGAGTTTAATATAACTAAATCATGCAATGTATGTTCTCTAAATCAAAGGAAATTGACTAGAAACAGTGAAAAGCTATTTAGCAATATCCAAATATTTTTAAATTAAGTAAATACTTAAGAATAGCCCATATTTTTTTTTAAATTAGAAAATATTTTGAGTTAATTAAATATATCAAAGTTTTTCAGATATAAAAATATTGTAAACATTTTGGTTTAACCGTTAATATTTTTAAAAAATGATATAAACTTAATGATCCTAGCTAGCTTCTTCCTTTTTTTTTAAATATATTTTTATTGATTTCAGAGAGGAAGGGAGAGGGACAGAGAGATAGAAACATCAATGATGAGAGAGAATCATTTGATTGGTTGCCTCCTGCACGCCACCCACTGGGGATCAAACCCACAACCCAGACATGTGCCCTTGACCAGAATTGAACCCTGGACTCTTCAGTGGCAGGCCAATGCTCTATCCACTGAGCCAAACCAGCTAGGGCCTAGCTAGCTTCTTTCAAAGTCAAAATCTACCAAAACTGGCACAAGAATAATATCACAAGAAAACTGGCACAACTATAACATAAATATTAAAGAAATAAAAAATGATATTTATAAATCTTCCAACAGAAAAAACTCCAGATAAAATACTTTATTTGCGAATTTTATCAACTATTTAAGAAAAGAATAACATCAAACTTATATACTAGAACACTCTTTAAGAAAACAAACACAAAGCGAACACTTTCCAACTAATTTGTAAAAATAGTATTACTCCTATACCAAATGCAGAAGGAGATATTACTAGAAAACAATAGTGCAGTCATGAATATACGTGACAATGAAAAGAAAGTATTAGCAACCCAAATCCAACAATATATAAAACAGGTAGCATGTTTTGACCAAGTTGGACTTATCTCATCAAATGACATCAAACTATATAAGTTGCCACACTATAAATTAAAAGAGGAAAACCATGTGACCATCTATATAGATGCCAAAAAAATTTTTACAAAATTCATTACCAATTAATGATAAAGTATCTCACCAGACTAGGAATAGAAGAAAACTTCCTCAGTCTGATAAAGGGCATCTACACAGTACCTACCTGTAACATATTTAATGGAGAAATCTGAATGATTTCTCCATAAAATCAGGAACAAAACAAGGATGTCTTTTCTTACCATTTCCATTTGTGGTATAGTTCCCAAGCAGTTGAGTAGGCAAAAAAATAAATAAGACCAAAGAAAAAACTCTAAATATTGGTAAAACTTTCTAATTCACAGATAATTTTTAATTGAGCCTATAAAAATATGAGAATTAATAAGTAAATATATTTGCAGAGAACATATCAATAGGTAAAAATTAATTGTATTTCTATGTAACAGCAATAATTATACTTTTGCTGTAATAACAATATCTTCTATAGTTATATAAAACTTGAAATATTTAGGGAGAAGTTTAACAAAATATATGTGACATCCAAACATTTAAAAGTAGAAAAACGTAGCTGAGAGAAATGAAGGAAAATCCAAATAAATTGAAATATTCTATAATCTTTTATTGCAAGGATCAATATTATGATATTAATTATTTCCACATTTATCTTTGGAGGAATGAAATTCCTCCAAAATTCTCTGTAGTTATTTTTATTTTAAGAAATTGTCATCTGGCTAGTGTTGTTCAGTGGTTGAGCATCAACCCATGTAGCAGGAGGTCACTGTTTGATTCCTGGTCAGGGCACATGCTCTGCTTATAGCTTCTTCTGCAGTAGGAGGCTTGCAGGAGGCAGTCGGTTGATGATTCTCTCATTGTTGATGTTTCTATCTCTCTCTCCCTCTCCCTTTCTCTCTCTGAATCAATAAATACATAAAAAGAGAAATTGTCAAGAAGGTTCTAAATTTAAATGAAAGAGGAAGACCTAGAATAGCCACCACAATTTTAAAAAGGAACAGAGTAAGACAAAGTGCATTAACTATTCCAAGAATTTATATAAAGCTACTGAAATCCAGACAGTTAGGTGTTGAAATAACAGAAATAGAGATTGACACAACACAATAGAGTCTAGGAATAGACCCACAGTTGGTTTCTACTAAGGTCTATGTTAATAAATCTGGAAGGACAGATTTTCAATAAATGTTGCTGAAAGAACTGAATATCCATTGGGGAAAAAAGGAGGTAGCTATGTATGCAGTAGTAGCAAAATAAATATAGTAAATGTGATATATATATATAGTTTTAGAATCATTATTTCTTTTATTTCTAATTTAATACTTATTTGTGGGTTAGTAAATAAATTCAAATAAGTCTACTTATATGCAAAGATTTGTACATCAACTGAATATACTGGAAAGTCTAGGAAATACTCATAACTAAGACAACTTAAGGTCATGAGAATATTTCTCACTACAGTTACTAAAAGAGCTTCCCACAAAGAAAACTGTAGACCAGAATTCTCTACTTTTAAGATTCTGAAGGAAAAGTAAAGATTGTAGTTGTTAGAAGTTGTATAGTTCCCTTCTTTTGGATGAGTTTAAAAGTCTCCATTTTCAAAGTATCTTCTTACAGGAGAAATGAGTTTTTCCAGAAAGTCTCTGATTAGAAAGTAATCAAAGAAAGGTGACTAACTGTGAAGAATCTCCCAGGGAAAGCTATTTGGTAATCTGCTTTCTTGCCAAACCATGATGTACATCACTTCCTGTTCAGAAATATATTTAAGATAAGGAAAGTCTTCATTTCTGTGGCCCTACTATTTAAGCACAAACCCTCTAAGAAATTTCAATCCATATGGGTCACTATGATCACCACAAAAGACTTAAACATGCTCAAAAGAATCAGATCCAACATGTGTCAGAAAGACAATTAGCCCTCTATAACATTTCATAGCACAAAACAATAACAACACCCTGAATATAAACTAAAAGAAAAGTGTAAAGTAAGGCTGTTTGATATGACCTACAGAAATAACTTGCCTTCCTAAAATATATTTGTATGAAATATAATACTTAAAATGTTATTCAGAAAAATATTTCGCATACTTATCACATATGCTTATATCTTACATTTTAAAGTAGTTTTATCGCAGCATACAGTGATAGAAATCATTCGATTCATATTCTCACTTTATCCATTATTACTTTTGAAAACTATAGAAACATGAGCCTCTCTGTTGCAAAAACTTTTCAGGCACAAGGGCAATTTGAAGATTGCCATCTTTGCTCTCTACAAGCCGAATCCTCTGTACAGCCTGGCTGGCATTCCTGCTTCCCTCAGGCAAATTTAATCCCCTCTTCACCATTTTATCAAGCTCTGTAAGCACATTGCTGTTGTTAAATGTATCACAGTCCACCTGAGTCATTGCCTATCTTCTTACTAGACTGTGAAATCCCTAAGTTCAAAAGAGAATCTCATTTATTCATCGTTTTATTCTCAGTGTCTTGAATTGTTCCATGCATATTAGAAATCATAAACTTCTTACGGATAAATCTTTAATTTAGATTGAATTAAAGGTTTATAGATTCTAAATCTTTATAGATTCTCTTGGATATATTTTACTATCCATATTTCCATGTTGCAATAATCCTCTTACCTTCTATTTTGGCTTCATCTTTTTTTTGAAAGATGCAGATTTATTTATACACTACCCTAAAATATTGGAGAATTACAAAAGACTAAAATTATAACAAAACCATTATGCATGGTCATCCGTCATGAGCACTTGTTGTTTTCATCCATATTTAACTCTGTGTAAGACACACTGCACAGCTACATGGGAAAAAACAAACAAACTCATGAAGAGAGTCTTCTTGTGATTACACATATAAATTTCAGAAGTTATTAATTTATACTCTATATCATTTTAACTATTCAATTTAAAAACATGCAAATGGTCAAGATAGTAAAAATATTACAAATAAAAGCAAATAAATTCAATTTAAAATGTGTGTTATTGTTTTTCTTATACTGAATGGCTTCATAGCAAAAATAACTTACAATTTATATTAGCACAAGCTTCACAGTCTTCCATTCTGCTTTTGTTTCATCATTATCAAAGGTTTTCTTATTTTTCTATATAAGGAACATTGAAAAAAGTTGGCAGAGTAATAATATGAGAGGACTTAGATGTATCAAACTTCATTGGTTACCAACCTTAATTCTCTACTATGAATTCATTCTCCTAGAAAGTAATGCTGCTTGAAAAATAATCATATCAGTGGCAATAAAGTTTTTCAATCCTTAGTAATCTTTCTTTCAATTTTTCATACATTGATTTGCTTTTCATATATATAATGATCCTTGACTTTTCAAAGAGAAATTCCACTATGTTGGCATGATTTCTGCCTATGTTCTCTATATTTCTTTATTCCCTATTTTCCATTTATTGATTAAACATTTTGCTAATCAAGATGTATTAAATTTCTTAGTCTTGATTCTTTTATCTATAGTTAAATCTATGAATGTAGAAAGAGGGAAGAAGAAATGATAGAGGCATATGTTAATCATTTGGGAGTAGAGGTGTTTGAGCTTAATTGGATAAGATTTCCCTTGTATTGTATGATGATAGGGCAAGAGAAATTCAGAGAGGTGTCATGAATGGAAATCCTAAATTAATTTTTTAAAATTATATTTTATTGATTTTACAGAGAGGAATGGAGAGGGATAGAGAGATAGAAACATCTGATGAGAGAGAAACATCCATCAGCTGCCTACAGCATGTCCCCTACTGGGGTTCGAGCCAGCAACCAAGGCACATGCGCTTAACCAAAATCGAACCCAGGACCCTTCATTCCATGGGCCAACGCTCTATCCACTGAGCAAAATTGGTTAGGGCAAAAATTTTATAATAATAAAATATTATGATTGAATGAAATGCAATGAGCAACTTGAGAACTGTAACCTTGACACTGTTGAGTCTTCCCCTCATGACCGTGGTGTGTGTCCATGGGTTTGGGTCTTATTTGATTTCTCTCAGCAATGTCCTTTGGTTTTCCATGCACATGTCTTAAACTTACCTGTTAATATATCATTTTAAAATGTTACTTTAAATGCCTTTTTCAATTTTTTTATTTTGATATTTTTTGCTTATTTATATAATGCTGGTATATAATAAAACAGTTTTCCTTTGAATTATTGCAAAAATGATCACAAAAAGCCACAAAAGTAGACAGAGAACTAGAAAACAAATATTATATCCTTGGGTAGGAAAACCCTTTATCAAAAAGACGTGTCTTCGTGATAAGCTAGTTTAAGCATTTATGACAGTAGCAACAAAATCACATTTAAAAAAACTTGACACATGCAAATGTGCTTTTAAATTTTATTTCAAAAACAAACAAGTGTAAGTAATTATTAGTCAAAATATTCTGAAGAAAAACAAAATGAGCAAAAAGAGAAGAGACCTGCAAGTTATCTAACTTTTTACATACTGTAAAATGTATTTTGGGTGCAAGAATAGATAAAAGCAAGGGATCAATATACAGATTTAATGCAATCACCATAAAAAATCCCAATGTAATTTTTTAAAGAAATAGAATGAGAAATCATCAGATTTGTATGGAACCACAAAAGAACCCGAATAGCCAAAACAATCCTGAAAAAAAAAAAAAAAAAAAAAAAGAATGCTGCTGGAGGTATCATGCTGTCTGACTTCAAATTATACTACAGAGCTACGAGCATCAAAACAGCATGGTATTGGCAGAGAAACAGACACACAAATCAATGGAACAGAATAGAGAGTTCAGCTATAAAACCACATGTCAGAAATGCACATTGGAGTAAAGATAGTCTCTTCAATAAATGATGCTGGGAAAATTGGAACACCTCATGCAAATGAATGAAATTGGATTACAGTTTGTCCCCATGTACAAAAATTAATTCAAAATGTATCAAAGACATAAACATAAGACCCGAAACTATAAGTTACCAGTACTGAAGAAAATTATAGGTATTGAACTTATGGACCTGGGTCGTAGAGAACATTTAATGGACTTGACCCCAAAGGCAAGGGAGGTAAAGGCAAAAATAAATGAATGGGACTATATCAAACTGAAGAGCTTCTGCACAGCTTCCGATAGCACGGAAGCTACCAATGACTGCAGCAAAGGACTTAGCTAGTCTTAGCTAGTTGAAGACAGGCTCTTGTGAGTTGAAGTTGAGAAATTTTGCACATCAATAGGAAAGTAGTACTGGTAATTTAAGTAGGTTTATATCTATCAAATTCATTAATACCTATGAGTTTAAATGATGTTCAAAAAAAAAGTTTATTGCTGAAGGTTTTAGGGAAATAAATATTTAAAAACTAGTAATTTATGCAAAAAAATCAAGCACTTATCTTGCTTTTTCTGATACCACTGGTACAATATAACTGAGGAGGGTATGTTTTTCTTTACAAATAATATATGCTGATGTGTAAGAAAAGAAAGATGAGATTAAAATAGAACCAATTTTAACTTCTGGCGAATTATTAGATCTAGGCAAAGATCACCAACAGCTGCCAACATCAAAGACAAAGAGACCAGACAACCTGGAACCGGTGATGGGAAAGCAATTTACAGAAATTGGAGAACAGCGTGTTAAAGTACACCGCATCATGTTTATGCACACATACCTGTAGCCACTCTACAAATTTTCCACCATCAACACTTGAAAATTAGTTTTATCCAAGTGGAAGTTTTAAAATTTTGAAATGTTACATTTTCCAATTTTATCAAGATCAAAAAATCAAAGTTACAAAAATGTGCAAAGAGAGGAAGATATTCCCTATTGAAAATACTATCTCTCGATGGAGAGTGTCTACCGCCTCTGGGACTCTGAATGAATCGTCCACTTTGATAGCTACACAGGCCTTCAGGGCAGGGTGCATCTCAAGTCAGGGTTAAGTGAAGAAATTACCTTTTCTTCATTCTTATTGCTCACTATAAACTTTCCCAGACCAACCTCTGCACCCCAGCTGCCTCGCAATGCATTGAGAATTTGAACCAATTAATTTGACTCCTTAATTGAATTAAAGATCACTCTTGAAGAGTAATCTGAGGATCTAGGAATTGTTACATATTTTTAAAAATACTGAAAAAGAAGATAAAGTGATTTTTTTCAAGATTTTTAGATGGTGGTTTTGCCAAAGGAAAGAAAAGAGAACACTAAGAATAACGTAAGCTTTTTCTGAGGATCTCTGAGTAAAATAACAGCTAAATCAGTGTACAGGTTTCTGAACCCTGGTGATCCCATTGAAAGAAAGAGGTTGATGAGATTTAGACAGAAAAAAAAATGTGCCAACCTCATGTGATTTTTACTCTATGTTTCCAAAAGTATAATACACCTTGCTTATTAACATCAATAGAATAATCTCCTGAAGCATAAAAGAAGCGTAACACTAATGGTGGGATGAATATTGTCTTATCTCTATTAACAATTTTATTTTCACAAAGAATCACTTACTGAAGTTATGACTTACTGGATGGATCTATTGTGCCCAGAGGCCCATGGGAGTTTTCAGATGCTCTAGCCAACATTACTGAAATGGAAACTTGTAGCTTCGATGCCTAGATATAAACAGTAATTTATCTTTATAATCCACAAATCTGTGTTTAAATTTTCAGTACCATTTATTTTTCAAGACTTGTTCCTTATACTTATTATTCTATAACTTCTGAAATTAACACAAATAATAACATTGTACCGACTCTAATGATTTCAAAGTGGATTTCAATACTTTTCCTGTTTCCAAAGAGTAACCTGACCTAGTCAGTTTCCAGTCAACCCTACCTACTGACTGCGGATACCTGATCAAACTCAGCCAAGATTAGCCAATGCGAGCTCAGATCAAAAGGACCACTCAACCAACACACAGAATTGACATAAATCGTTGATGGTTTGTTTGTTTTTTACCTGTAATTATCGGGATAGCTTTTTGCTTAGCATTATTGTGAAGATTCACAACTAATATAAGGAAAAAATGTGTCATGGGAAGCAGTATTAAAAATTATCTTTTTAAAAAATATATATGTTTTATTGATTTCAGAGAGGAAGGGGGAGAGAGAGATAGAAATATCAATGAGGAGAGAGAATCATTGATCAGCTGCCTCCTGCACGCCCCACACTGAGGATTGAGCTCACAACCCAGGCATGTGTGCCCTTACCATAAGTCAAATCATGACCTGTTGGTTCATAGGTCAAACCTCAATCCATGAGCCACACCGGCCAGGCAAAACTGTCTTTCTTCTACCTATTTACTAAAATTAGGGCTCTACATGGCATATCTTAGAAAACTCGGGCATTATATTGTATATAGAGTACCTGAGTCATTTTTCATATTGAACTATTTGTCATTTCATGTAATCACCTTATCAGATTATGTTAAAAAGTTAATTAATGAATAAAATGTATTTTATGCAGTTAATGATTATTAAATTATGCATGGACAATCTTGGGGCTGAAGTCCTCTCACTAAAAGGTTGACTTTAGCTTTCTTTTCCTAGCCTAGCAGTGTTTGCTGCTTCTGATATCTTACTTTAGAGCTTCTAAGCATTACTAGACCTCCATCAATGATATTAACTGATTTTATTCCTTCTAAAACCCAAGAGGGCCAAATCCTCATCAGAATGCACTGTCTTTAAAGCTCAAGCCCTTTCACAGTTGTTTTTGGAAACTGGTATAACTCTTCAGGATTCAGTTCAATGAGTTGTCCTTTTCCCTTCAATCTGTTGCATCATTTCTTCTGACACAATGTGGACCTGCAGCCTGCAGCTGTGGTATTAGCTTCCTGATTTAATACATACCCTCACATGACAGAGGCAGCAGATCCATTGGCCGAACACTTCAACAGCATGATGCTGGCAGGGATTCCTGAGGGCTCAGCCTATATATAGCCTTTCCCATCAGCTTTCCAAACACACCACTGAGCAAGCTATAATCTATGATAAATCCCTTTCTGTTTAACCCTTTGCACTCGCTTGCTTTTTTTCTTGATTCCTTTATTTTACTCGGGATTTAATTTTTTAAATACCCCAGATTTTACAAAGCACGGCAGTAGAATAAAAAACTGGAGTTTCTTTTCATACAAACTTATTTATTTGGATTTTTTTATATTTCAAATTATTGATACATTCAAAGAGTATAAAAAGAGCTGCTACTGATGCTAACCCTGTCGAGTCACACTCGACATCCGAGTGCAAAAGGTTAAACTGCCTAGACTGGATGCTATTATCTTTAACTAAGAACTCTAGACTTAACAGAAGGATCATGGTTATTTTGCATCCTTGATCATATCTGGACACATCTTAATTGCTTAATAAATATAGCAGAATAAATAAACTCTGATAACTTTATATTCATAATTAAATCCCAATTTAAAATTATTCAAAGTTTTAACTATGACATAAACTAAATTTAGGACTACTAATTTTATCTACTCGCTCCTCTACATTTAATGTACTATATTAAGTAAAATTTAAAGGATAATCATAATGATAAAAGACCAAGAGGCGTCACGACCAAAACAACCAAATGACCAGTCACCATGAGGTGCATGGAGCAACTCTCAGGCTCTCCCCCTCGGCCCTCAGGCTCCAATCACAGCAAGGCTGGCTGCCGGTGGGTGGGCAGGGTGGCGGGTGGGTGGGTGCAGTGAGGCGGGCCGAACTTCGAGCGTGGCGGGTGGGTGGGTAGGGCCGTGTGATTGTGCGCACTGGGCCTCTAGTCTATAATAATAAAAGCGTAATATGTTAACTAGACCAGACAGCCAAATAACCTTCCAGACTTCCTTCTGGATGACCTTCCAGACAAAGTCGGGGCTGCGAGGGCTGAGGCAAGCCACCACAGCTGTCAGGGCCAAGCCTCCTACATGAATTTTGTGCACTGGGCCTCTAGTTCTTAATAAAATAGTTTTTAAAAAGGAGAAAGACTAAGTGATGTTCACTGTACTAATCAGAAGCTGTTTAAATTAACATTTTCACAGTGTAGTTTTTAATATTTTTATAAAAAGAAACTTCTATTTATTTGAGAGTAACTTCAGAAATATTAGAAAACTAGTGGCCCAGTGCACAAAATCCATGCACATTAAAAGGGAATTTATTAGAGGAAATGTTTTAATATTGCTATTTGCCCTTTCTCTATAATAGAAGTGTCCAGCCGGCCCCACCCCCATTGGGTGACACCAAGACCTGGCTGGTCCCACCCCCGTCAAGCCCCACCAGGCGGGGAACGCAGCCTCACATCCTGGCGCTGAGGTGGGGGGCTCGACCTCAGGTCCCCTGGCCCTGGTGCTGGGGCAGGGGGAACAGCCTCAGGTCCCCAGGCCCTGGCCTGTGCCACGCAACCTCACCCAGATTCACCGCGCTGAGAGACCCCAGACCCATCACACTGCAGGACTCATCAATGCACCTCCTTGTGACTGGTCGTTTGGTTGTTACGGATGAAAATAAAGTCATGCACTTAAGCATGCACATTCATTTTCAATGCCTGATTTGTCTACATTCTCTAAATTGCAAAATAAATAAGATCTTCAGCCAGATAGCATCATAATGCCAAGTTCTTTATATAATGACACATACCATTCTCTCCACTCAGTATGCTCCATTTGAATGGATTAAATGTATGTGACTCATATGAAAGTCACTGCTGCTTGCTATTAATAGAGGAAGCATTAGCTCATTACCTAACGCCATAAAGTGGTTTAAGTGGCATATACTGACTTGAAGAACAGAAGGAAAAATAACAAAAAAAAAGACAACAATGTTCAGTGCTGTGGACAGCAGAATCCTCTCCCTTTCCCTTTGTTTTTTTCTGCTTTTCCCATGAACCTATTTGTGCTCTGCCTCAAAATCAATACAGAAGACAAAATCAGAAGTTGTAATCTGCATTTTATAGTGCCATTTGAGTACAAAGAGGCGTTTTTCAATCTCTACCTCTTTTTTTTTTTTAAATCAATTCAGTTCAAACTTGCTCCCAACGTTCCAGGAGCCCAGCCAACATGGCTGTGCGGACACACCTTTGCTAGGTGCTGTCAGGCTTCAGGGCTGGGGCAGGGAACACGCCAGGTGTTGCTGGAAACGAATCAGCTCTCCTCTCTACATAGCAGGAGTCTTTTCATTATAAAATGCAAAGCAACAGCCATTTTTCCATTACCCCCATCCCCAGCCCTCCTCGCCTGGGGGCATAGGAAGGGGCTGGGAGGATATTTACTCTCAGCTCTTTGATTTCTCTTATTTAACTGAGCCCAGTGACAGCTGCTTCTCTGAGCTCAACGCCAGCCAGCTCAGGGCTAGCCGCACCTGGAAGGCAAGCAGCAGAGCTGACCCGTGGCTTTGCCCAAGCCCAAGCGCATGGGTCACAGCAACCTCGGCAGGAAGGCTGCTCCTGAAGACTCTAGGCCCCTCCCAGCTCCGCACCCCAGCTCCCTGCCCTCCCCCTTTCACCCACAGGCTCCACTGGCATGGTGTGCCCCAAGGCTTGGTGTGCAGACACCAGGGTTGCAGGTTCAAGACGCTCCACCTCCTCCTGGCACTCTGAGCCATAAGTGCTGGCAGGGACCTTTCCACTCGGTCTTGGTCTTTGGTCACTGCTGAGGTTTTCTGGACTCTCTAGACAGGGACAGCCAGGACCTTTGCCTCTGACCAACACTGTGCCTGCAGCCTGCCTAGGGTACCCCCATCCCCAGGAAAGCACAGGGCTGTGGCTGGCCTGAGTGAGGGGCAGTGGGGGGATGAGGGATTGGCTAGCTGCGCCACCCTCAATTTGGGTGGGAGAGGCTGATTAGGGCTGGGCCCGGGGGGGGGGGGCTGGGAAAGGCAGCCATCTTGTGATGGTGTTATGGTGTGAGGGTCAATTTGCATATTACCTCTTTATTATATAGGACAATATTATACATAACTAGAGGCCTGGTGCACAAAATTAGTGCACGGGGGGTGTGTCCCTCAGCCCAGCCTGCACCCTCTCCAATCTGGGACCCCTCTAGGGATGTCTGACTGCCCGTTTAGGCCAGGATCGGGCCTAAACGGGCAGTCAGACATCCCTCTCACAATCCAGGACTGCTCACCTACCTGCCTTCCTGATTGCCCCAAACCGCTTCTGCCTGCCAGCCTGATCACCCCTAACCACTCCCCTGCAAGCCTGATTGATGCCTAACTGCTCCCCTGCCAGCCTGATTGCCCCTAACTTCCCTCCCCTGCAGGCCTGGTCACCCTTAACTGCCCTCCCCTGCAGGCTTGGTCCCCCCCTACTACCCTCCCCTGCAGGCCTGGTTCCCCCAACTGCTCTCCCCTGCAGGCCTGGGTCCCCCACAACTGCCCTCCTCTGCCAGCCTGGTCACCCCTAACTGCCTTCCCCTGCAGGCTTGATCTCCCCCAACTGCCCTACCTTGCAGGCCTGGTCCCTCCCAACTGCCCTCCTCTGCTGGCCATCTTGTGGTGGCCATCTTGTGTCCACATGGGGGCAGCTATCTTTAACCATATGGGGGCAGCCATCCTGTGTATTGGAGTGATGGTCAATTTGCATATTACTCTTTTATTATATAGGATGATCACATAAAATAGCAAATAATTACAGAGAAATCCAACAAGAATATAAAAAATGTAAGCTTAGTAAAGCCATTCCCAGCATACAAATAAACATAAATTTCTTTTAAAATTTTAATTGCTTTTAAAAAGACATTATGTCCCTCTCCACATTGGACTTTTCCCCATCCTGTTAAACACCTGGTACCTTTTATTTCAAGGTTCTCTATAAGGAGTTTCCACTGCTTGTAAGTTTCCTAACTGCCACCTACCTTTCATGATCACCTTAAAGCTATGTCCTAGGGACACACACACACATGCACACACACAAAACATCACTCTACCAATGCATTTTCCATCCCTAAATTAATGTTATTTTCTTCTTCATTGATAATCAATTGAATTTTTAATCACAATATAATGACTGCCAACAGTCAAGTGATATTTTCTTTCCCTAATTTTCACTTATACAAAATTCTGGTAATTCTTGACTATATGTATCATTATCCTTGAAAATCATTAATAAAGCTGTTCACATCAACAAAATTCATATACCTATATTTAGAAAGTATAATATTAGTCCCCCTAATAAAATAATAAACTGTAAGAAAGTATCTCTCACTCTCTATAGAACTCAGGAACAAAGACAACTTTCTAACTAAGGCAGCACATTAGAGCAATTATCAAAATAAAAATGAGGCTTCATTATAATTATCACTACTACTGGGCAACAAAGCAAACACTGAGGTAAGGGAGAAAAATCGATGCTTAGGGACCACTGCAGGTTAAGGTCACAATGGGATTTCACAAAAACGTAAATCAAAGCAGATTACATTTGAACACAAATAAAATAATTTATCTTAAAATGCATCTATTTATTTATATTTTGAGATTCAAAAATTTCAGTAGATTATAAAGATACTAAGTCCTATGTTTGTAAGCTGCATTTGGAATTACTTATTTTCCTAAAAGTTTAGATGTAGTGTTAAGATGTCTCTAGAGAATTTATTTTCTTTTGTTCCTAGATGTTATTATCAAAGAAAAGTGGGTTCATAAACAAGTCAAGGTTGCTAAGAAACTTGTATTACTTTCTAAATTGGCTTATTAAGTAGGATAATAATCAAACAAATAGTCACTTTAAAATGCATCTGATTAGGTTTTGTACATTTTCTGCCATCTTATAAACTATGAATGATTCTAGCAATAACAAAAATATATTAACTGTACAGCAATTATTGCTTCATATGCAACTTAAGGCCATGAAGCAATAGTACAGTTTTTAAAATCAAATACCTAAGAGATTATCAGAAAATCCTTCATTAGAACACTAATTTCTTCTTATTGATGGGGACACAAAATAGCTGTATAACTATCATAACTACCAGAAATCTGAGCTTATAGTCAGCTAATTTAAGAAACAAGATATGAAATTAGTATCCTGGGGCTGAAAACAAGCACTTAGAATTGAGATGTGACATTAATTAAAGTAAGAAAAGGACTCTAATATTACTGTGAAGTAATCATTATGCTGAGAAGAACATATAAAAAGAGAAGTAGAAGTGAAGGAAATGTCTAATTATCTTGCTCTGAATGAGGTTCAAATGCAATATCATGATCTTCCATATGAAAAATTAGAGTTAAACTTCTGATAATCTGCAGTATGCTCAAAACAAAATAAAATGAAAACAAAAACAGAAACCATAAAACAAAAAACAAAGGGGAGATAAGAATGATTACAGCTACCCTTATACTAGTGCTCAGTAGTCTCAAAAGCTAGGAGTGGACATAAAATTAAGAACCTTCATATACACTAGAGTCCCGGTGCATGAAATTTGTACACGGGTAGGGTCCTTAGGCCTGGCTGGTGATCAGGGCCAATCAGGGCCTTCCAGCTGCCAACCAAGGCCTTTCTTCCCCAGCTGCAGGCTGTTGGCTGGGCCTTCCTTTGTTACACACTGCCCCCAGGTGGTCAGCACACGTAATAGCGAGTGATTGAACTCCTGGTCTCTAGGTCGAAATCCCGAGGGGACACTTTGCATATTAGCTTTTTATATATATAGTATAACTATGTTATTGCCAATATTGTCATATAGAAAAATTTCAGGAAAGGTGCTGACCTTTTTATACTAGAAATTAAGGAGTGTGGGAGAGTTCAAGCGAGCTATCTCAACATCCTAAATCCATTGGTGCAAAAGAGTTGGTATTGAGTGTGGAGATGGAGAAGGGGATATGAATCAGTGGAAATGGTGGAAAGAGAAAGAGAAAAATGAGATGGACAATTTTTTTTAAAAGGAAGATATAAGAAAAAGAAGGAGGGAATGATTTTAAAAATTAAGGAGAAAAAAAAGAAGGAAAAATAAAGGAAAAGCCTCTGTTTTAGCCTTACACTAATTAGCATGACTGTTGATCAGTTCAGATTGTACACATTAAATGAGTAGGAAGCATCCTTGCTTATTTCTTTCTCTCTACCTACAATTTCCCTCACCTCTTCTTTTCTTGCCTGAATTGACAAAGTCTTCAAGGTGCAGTTCAGATCATCCATCTTGCAGAAGGACAGGATGACCTCTCCATTCCTGGATTATTGACACACTTGGGCTTCAACTTATTTTGATATTGAACCAAATTCTGCCTCCCTTATATGTTGGTGGTTGTTCGTAATAAATAATGTATTAAAACAGAGGGCCAGACATGGACAATGTTGACTTAAACTCCTTTCTTTCTGATAGAGTGACCTATTTAACCAATCAAGTTTATTGAGCAAGTGAAAGTAAAGTGACGGATTCTCATTTTGAAGAACATTGAAAGTTATAAAATTACATCATCACAAGAACTTACTGTCTATTTGTTGCTGGGAGTCTTTGTAGGCACTCTACCAGGCAGACAAGAGAAAATTTCGCAGTCAAATCTTTCTACTAATATTTGAAAATTTATTCCTAAATAGATGCAGTCCTTTCTAGTTCTCTCTATTGATTAATAGCACAAATATAATTTCTTTCATCCATTCATCAGTCCAATTATTAAATAGAATTGGATATTTTTAGTTTGTGTTTACTACTGAGCCATGTCCTTGTGTAAAGTATCCATCCAATGAGACCAAGGCTCTGTCTTCATAGAACCTGAAATCCAGTGAGGGAGACCATCTTTAATCAAGGAAACACACATATAAATGTAGAATCACAAACTGTGCTACATTCTTTGAAGAAAAAGGATCAACTCCCTTATTCCTCAAGTCTTTACAGATTGAATACAATGATTTCAAAGAGTAGAGTGTATATAAAGAGTGGTCTTCTGCATTTCTTCAAAGACTACTGCCTTGCAATTTTTTTAAATTTATACCTGTGATTCATTCATTTATTCATGTATCTGTTGAGTCAGTCAGCAAACAGCTATTTCTTGAGCACTCACTATGCTTAATTGATCAAACAGGAGCTAAAGATAGTACACAAAACTGACATGACCTTCAATTAAATTTATGGTCCAATAAAGGTGAAAGGTATGGAATCAGTGATGAACCAATTAATGCTTAAGTGATGGGGAAAAAACAGAGGGACCTAAAGCAGTGGAAGATCTAGTACAATACTTCAAGATTCCCAAAGAAGTGATCTGAGAATACTAGTGAAGGATGAGTTTAAATTAAATAGACAAAAGGTTTGTCCTAGGTAAGAAGGCTCAGCCTATGAAAGGTCTTAACATTGAAAGAAATGAATGAAGACCAGTATGTCTGAGCAACTTCAGCAGCCCCATCTTGTGATCATGTATCACATATATGGATAGACTTCATTTTCTATTATCTCCCACACAGTCTAACGCTGTGCTAGAAAACAATTGTTATTTTCCCCTTCAATAGTGCACTTGTCAGAGTGGTAGTTTCCCCTGATGATTCCTTTAAACAATAATAATCAGTGCAGACAATGCATGGGATTCACCTCTGACCAAGGAGATGTTGGGAGCATCTGAAAATTAATTAACTGATCCTCTGGTAAGAAATTCAAGAAAATAAAGTCTCATCTCTTCCTTTGGACATTACTTGTCTATATATGATGCCTGGAATTGCTACATAGAAACTGAAAACTGAGGAAAAATCCAATCCTTTAAAAAAGATGAACCAGCTTGGCCTATGAACCAGGAGGTCATGGTTTGATTCCCGGTTGGGACATATGCCTGGGTTGTAGGCTCAATCCCCAGTTTGGGGTGTGCAGAAGGCAGCTGATCAATGATTCTCTCTCATCATTGATGTTTCTATCTCTCTCTCCTTCTCCCTTCCTCTCTAAAATCAATGAAAAAGAAAATAAAAAGACAAACCACTTTTTCAGCACTCTTGACATCCTTGAAATAGCCTAAGCCACATCCTCTGTCATGATCTTTAGATTTAAGAAACAGCTTTTGGCACAGATGATACCTCCACCCTTGTTACTAACTTGTTCCTATGGCAGAGCATTGGCAATGACCCTGGTACACTAAGGGTTATATCCCAGGAGATTCATTAGTACATAATCACACTTGTACTTCCAAACAATGTTAGAAACACATTCATGCAAAACTACTTGCAATTTACAAATGATATTTTTAAACATAACACTTAGGAAGACAACATATTGCTTACAGTAGCCCACACTCTGTGTAAAGAATAAGGTTTTGTATGGAAGACAGGACTTTTACAAAATAATATTATGGTAAGATTAAGATATTGAGTGTTTTATGTTACTTTCAAGTGTGTATACTAGTATATCTGAAGATTCTCAAGGGAAGCTTGCCACACTCTTCTTCCAAAACCTGGAATAAGGATCTTGGGAGTTAGGTGAAATCTAAAAGGCATGCTCACAACATTATGATTTTTCTAGTAAGTACTACTGGATTTAAATTTGGAGGGATTTCTTTTGGCTCTAAGTACTCACACACTATATAGTAAGAACATATCTTAGAAAACAGGGAAAAAGGGGGAGAAAAAAGAGGGCTAAATAAGCCATAACAAAATTAGATAACTCAGAAGACAGATTCTAACTCAATGACAATGTCAGAAAATGATACGGCATCTCCGACTGTTTAAACTCTAAAATAAATTAATATGGAGTTGAGGTCATAGAAATTGAAACTAACAATATTATTATCCACAGTAAAGACCAGCATTGAATTACCAGAAAGCCAAAGAGGCATTAATTTGTCTTAAAATCTTAAGATAATACCTGGAAAAAAATATTCCATTATCCAATATTCATAATGCAGCACAGTTCTCACTATTTAGGATCCACTGATTAAAAGGACAAATTTTATGAATGACAATAAATACCGTCAGTGGTTTCCTTGAAACAACAGGCTCGCTTATACCTTTAACAAATAAAAAAATATATGCAAAATACCCAAATCCAAATAACTATATTTTGTCCATCATTTTTCCAATAAGAATAATGTTCCATGCTTTTAAAAAAAAATCAGTTTAGTTCACAACTACAATAATCCACACTTGCTTTTTCCTCAAGATAATTACTCCACCTTTATTTGTATCAGAAATGCTTTATCCGTCATTTCAATACTAAATATTGAAAAGGTGTGTAATCAAGTGTTGATATACAAAATAATACTGTATTTTCTTACTTCTTGAAGGACATGCTTAAATGAAATTGGCTTTATTCTCCCCGTGATTGTGTGGTAGAGAACAATTTCATACCACTGTCTGATCCGCACGCTTTTTTCAAGGGGCAGCATCTTAGCTCAGAACTGCTTTTGCGCCATTAGTGTCAAGGTCAACACATTGAAAATGTCCAATTACTGTCTTAGCCTCATTATGAAAATAGCTTACTTAAAAGTCACAGATCCCTAGAAAGTTTTCGTCCATGGATCTGGGTGATTGTCTGATTTGGAGAACCACCGGTATAAGATTTAAATGCTAAAAGCCCCCAAAGCCTTCGGCTAACTCTTAGCAAAGAAGTTTTGTGGGCAAATGGTGAGGTGCAGGAAAACAAGGCATGCACCCCATGCTCAGGACCACGTGCTGGGAAGCCACGGAACACACTGCATTCTTTCTCATCTTAGGAAACCAATTCCATACGCAAGTCGTTTAACGGAGGCCTCCGGATATGCTTTGACTAATACTTGTTATTGATTCCAGGGTGAAAAGATGAATCCCCGTGCAACCTGTTCAATCTCACTGGCCAATCTCCTACAGTAATCTGCTCGGGGGCACTCTTTGTGCTCGGCACTATTCTGTTAGCTTGAACTATCACCCACTTGCTGGTGGGTGATAAGGCCTGATGGTGACAGACTGATAAAAGTTTTCTCTTCCTACTTTCTTAAATGGAGTTACCAGGACAGATAGCATCTGGCAATCAGTGTGTCACAAAATAACTTCCAGAGCTCCGCGGCTGCAGCCCTCAAAGGATGAGAAGGAACGGAGCCTTTTCAATGCACGTTGAGGTGTGTTTAAAGTACATTCAGGTTACCTGTTATGACTCAACTTTATTTCGAATGGGAAATCAACACTCTTGAGAGAAGTTGTAATAGAAGCAGGGAAGGAAGAGAAGAAAATGAGAACAATAATAGGTCAGGCCTTAGAAAATTAGTCACTCTCTATTCTCCACAGGCAAAAAGAATTTCTAAACACAAAAATTCAGTACTCAGAGCAGAATGTAAGAAAAAAAGAGCAAAATGTATTTTAGGGGGGAAAAAGGGAAATAGAGTGAGTGAAAACAGTGGCAAGGTCAAAAACAGCAACACTGAATCATAGAATATTGTATCTTCAAAAAAGCGAAAGAAACTAAATGTAAAAAACACAGTAGTTTGTTTCAATGGAGAAAGAAAAAAGAAAATTAAATTTTGTATGACATAGAATTATGGCAAGTAAAATAATTGCATGCTTACACTAAATTAACATTGCTCAACTATTCAAAATATTAATAAAACAGTCTTTAAGGCCACTATGATGTGATTCATTAACGGTTCAGTAATTCATACAATAACCATAATCTGTTATGCAAGAAACTATCTAGCACACTTTATCTCCCATGATCATGAGACTCCGTTTTTGCTCTTAAAAGGGCACAAGATAATGAGAGGACAGAAAACCCTACTAGTCAATTTGAGCTCTGAGCCCCTCAGTGGACTGGAGTGCTCCATGCCTCTCCAATTCCCTCAAACCTCCAACAACCCTCCCAACCTCCTCACATTCATCTGATGGATTGGACTGTAATGTTAAAAAAGGAAACAGTAAGCCCTAGCCTGTTTGACTCAGTGAATAGAGTGTCAGCCTGTGGGCTGAAGAGTCTCTCCGGTTCGATTCTGGTCAAGGGCATATGCCCGGGTTGTGGGCTCCATCTCCAAGTGCGGGGCGTGCAGGAGGCAGCTGATCAATGATTTTCTCTCATCATTGCTGTTTCCATCTCTCTCTTCCTCTCTGAAATCAATTTAAAAAACAGCAATATCAAAAGAGAACTTTCGCCTTCCCCTCTCGTGCACTATACCAGGCGTCTGCTTTTGTAGCCACCTACTTTGCCTTTCTTCTTGTTTCATGTGAATGATCCCCTGCTCTGCGTCTGATCAACCCTGATCTGTGTAACACGAGTGACAGTGGATTATCTCCTTCTTGAATCACTTTTTGCACTTGGCTTTTGGATCAATTCTCTCTCTCTCTTCTCCTCCATCCTCTGTTTTTAGCCTTCTTGTGAGATTAAGTTCACCTTCCAGATCTCTAAATTGTGGGATGTCCCAGAGTTTACCATCCATTTTCCCTCACTTTTGGATCACATTTAATCCTATAACTTTAAATAACATCTCTATACTTTCAATTCTCAATGAAAGAGATAATAGTCCTGATATCTATTGAAATATGGATTCATATTTAAAGGGAGCAGTAGTGTATAAATAATAAAATAAAATAGAATAATCAACACTTGTAAAAACCTAGTTACTGCAATTTGTTTAATTTAGGTTCAGGTTTCTTTGAAACATAGAAAGATTCATTAGAAAGGAAAACATGATGGATATTATAATTTCCCTTTTCAGATGAAAGGAAGCATACACTTTTGTTTGAAGAATAATTCTCTGCCTGGAACTGTATTCTATGAAGAACTGATTTTGTTGCCATTGAAATAAAGGATAGTACACAAATAAGATGTTTCTGAAATAATATTTGCATGATGACTCTTTGTGTAGTACTTTGATTCAACTATTATTCAACACACACTATATCCAGACACCTTTTCGTCTATCTTTTTTATAATCTCTCCAATTCCTAATTATTATGTGTATTTACACAAACAAGAGCTGAGGCTACTAGTTTGAGGGACTAAATTGGCTCCATTTGTAAGTAGGAGAGCCAGTTCTCAGCCATGTACTCTCTCCCTTCCCATGAAGGACAGTGTTCAATGAAAATCCTGTAGTAGAGAAACATGAAATCTCCACATAACTGTTTTATTAAAATCACAGAATAGAATGTTTTCAAAAGAATAACTCAGAGAAGTCATTCTCTGGTACTTTCACAAAAAGTCCAGATTCACAATAATTTAGTGTGTTAATCTGATATATCATAGATTATAAAACATAGAGGAATTTATTTTTTTCATTACCTACTTGAATTAAAGAATTATTGTGTATATGTGATATTTCGCAATTAATTTAAATTGTAGGCAGGAAATATATACACTGTCTAATTGTCTAAGGTTCTTCTCTCTGAATATTATGTGCGATGTTGCTACATGCCAAATATTTCATTAACAGGAAATAAAGAGATGGATTAGATACGGTTTCTGTCCTCAGAAAGTTAACATGAATGAAAAATAACAGTATGATTGAATCACCAAACTGAGGATATATTTAAAAGACAGTTCAAGCTTAAATAACCTTTCAGAAGTTCAACAAGTTGCCAAAGTCTTACAGCTCCACAGAAACAAATAAATAAATAAATCCTATATAATAAAAGGGTAATATGCAAAGCGACTGAACGGTGGAACCACCAGTCACTATGATGCACACTGACCACCAGGGGGCAGATGCTCAACACAGGAGCTGCCTCCTGATGGTCAGTGCGCTCCCACAGGGGGAGCACCACTCAGCCACAAGTCTGGCTGATGGCTGGCGAGCATAGCAGCCCGACTCCACAGCAGTGCTAAGGATGTTCAACTGATGGCTTAGGCCCATGGGGAGCAGGCCTAAGCCGCAGTCAGACATCCCCCAGGACTTCCGGACTGCTAAAGGGCACAGGCCAAGTTGAGGGAACACCCCCCCTCAAGTGCAAGAATGTCATGCACTAGGCCTCTAGTAAATAAATAAAATGGAAAGGCATTTCACTGAACTTTAATCACCATTTTTTTTTAATTTCAAGTCACACTAAAATGAAATTTAATAGTGATAGAAAATAGTTATTGTAATTTTCAGGGAAATGTTCACTTTTATCATATGAAAGTTACCTCATGTATTAGTATACTTTTATGTTAAAATATCTGGGATATGTGTATCTATATATGAAACAATGTACCAAAAATATTTGAAACACTCTTTTCAAGAATTTCTAGTGAGTGTCAAAACTTATTTAACTGGCCAATCATATTATTAAACCTAAATCATATCTGTCTCACTTACACCAGGCTTAGCCTTAGAAAAGCATTATAAAGACAAATTGTTTTTTTCTTTCCTTAACTAACAAAAAATAAAAATAAATATAAAAGATGTTTTCTTTTCAAATAAATCTAAATATATATTTCAGTACCTGGAAAAAAGTATCATGGATTATCTTTTTATAGTAGCAGTGAACCTTTGCACATATATTATGTTATCTTCACAATTATTTAGGCTCTACAGAAAAACAACAACACTAGAAACCATTACCATAACTGAAGTCAAAGACATTGGACTCCATGTTTCTCTCTTACATTGATGTTCCTCTCTCTCCTCTCCTTTCCTCTCTAAGCCATCAATAAAAACAAACAAAATGAATAAATGTGTTTCTTGCGTAAGAACAAAGCTTCTCTTTAAAGATATAAAGTCTCTAAGAATTTTAAAAAGTATTATTTATTCCTTTTTTATATTTACTTTTATATAACCAGGAATAGTGATTGAAAGTAACTGAAATTTTCTTAAGCAGTTATTAAAAACGCTATAGTCCTGGCCAGGTAGCTCAATGCATTAGAGCACTGTCCCAATAGACCAGACATGAACACATAAATAAGTAGAATAACAAACGATGTCTCTCTCTCTCCCTTCCTCTTTCTCAAAAATCAATAAAATAAAAAACTTTTTAAAAGGATAAAAAAAGAAAAAAAAGACATTGGACTCTCATCCCAAGCACAACCTTTGGTGATATCTGAGAGTTAGTAAATAAAAGAGGCTGACTTATCCTGTGTTGTGTTTTTGTTTGTTTGTTTTCTTTTTATGTATGATCTGATTTGGAGAACAATAGGAAATGATTTCTGAGTTTGATTACAACTTCTTGAAATTTAATAATTTTTTTTTTTTTTTTTGTATTAGATAGCCCCTCAAGTCCAACAAAAAGCTAGGGGAAATTTCATGAGCTATGCCAGTGAAGAATTTTAGATCCATGCAGAAATGTTCTTATTGCAGATTCTATGTAGTCTTTATAACAAGTGAGAAATTTAAAATCCATTTACTGTAGGATTTTCAAATTGTGACCCACTCTTATAATTTGATCATTCTATTCACCTTTAAAAAAATCCATGTTTTATACAGAGTTCTTATCTCTGCTTGATGGAATCACAACACTTAATTTCATAGCCAGAGCTTTTCAATTAGCACACACATTTGACAAGCAATTGGATGGCAGTGTGACAGCTTCTGTGTAGCTTCAAAATTAAAAGCACCATCGACGGCCCAATGTATTCTAGATTGCTATTTCACAACAGAAATTAAACTGTGAGAGAAAGTCAGTTGTCTGAAAATATAGCTTCACTTTGCTGAATTCCTCCGTAAGACTTAAAGCCTGGGACACAGTATATTTTAGTAAGTGATTATTGGGGGAAAAATCAAGAACTTATGAAAATTACCTTTTAAAATTGTTTGATTATGATTCAGTTGGGCAATTTAGCTTTATAAACATAAGATTATTTCTGAGACAATATAAACAAAAAATGAGCAAAATTAAAATATGGGATTTAAATGATTAATAAATTACAATATACCACAGGCACTTTACTAGGGAAAATATATATCCACTTTCCATGTGCAATTTAGTTATAATGTATTTTGGGAACATTCAAATATTTATTAAAATATTAGTAAATTGTAGGAAAATATTTTATTATATCCACACAGTATATTATGAATTAATAATAGGTGATCAGATTAAAGAAGATAAATATGCAATTACTAGAGGCCCGGTGCATGAAATTCATGCACTCAGGGGGGGGGGGGGTCCCTCAGCCCGGACTGCACCCTCTTGCAGTCTGGGAACCCTCAGGAAATGTCCGACTGATGGCTTAGGCCCGCTTCCCATGGGGAGCGGGCCTAAGCCATCAGTCGGACATTCTTAGCGCTGCTGCGGAGGCAGGAGAGGCTCCCACCACCACTACTACACTAGCCAGCCATGAGCCGGGCTTCTGGCTGAGTGGCACTCCCCCTGTGGAAGCACACTGACAACCAGGGAACAGCTCCTGCATTGAGCATCTACCCCCTGGTGGTCAGTGTGTGTCATAGCAACCGGTCGTTCTGCTGTTTGGTCGATTTGCATATTAGTATTTTATTATATAGGATTCTTATTCCAACAATGTATTTTAAATCTTAGCAATGGCATCAGGTTGAAGCAGGGTCAGTTCCTAGCATGCCCACTGGGTGGTGGTGAAGAGATAAGGCCCAGATGGTCAATAATGAATGTACTTGACTAGGAGCTGCTCTATCTTCCCATTTAATGAATTCTGTAAAATGTCTTCTATTCCCAAGCACTTTCATAAGTGGTTTTAGGAGTACAGTCCTGCCTTCGCTATTTTCATGCAGCAAATAGAATATATTAGGACTTACTTAAAGTTATTCTTCAATTAAATTAATGAAACAAGTGATCTCCAAACAGGAATTAAATAGAAAATATAGCAACTGAGATGGTTACTATGCAGAGAGAAAAAATGTAGGTTGGAAAACTGAGGGTGAGGGAGACATTTTTCAGAAAGAAGTTCCTATCCTAGTCAATAACAAAATCAAATGAGACTTTTTGGAAGCTGTAATAACTATCTAAGCCTCAGAGGGGAGGGGGGGAGAACAACCCAATTTACTTTTTGGAGACCTTATTTCACTGTGGGCTCTGGAGTAATGTTCTTGCTCTACTACGTATGAGACTTGTAATGCTGGGCAAGACATTTAATGTCTCTGAGCCTCAGTTGTCTTATTTCTCTAAAGGAAGCCATTAATCCAAGTTACCTCAGTTGTGGTAAGGATAAAGTGAAACACTGCATATGAAGCACAAATGAAACTAGTAATTACAAAAGTAACACACTATGACATGGCAAACATTGTCATATATTTTAAGACCTCAAATAAGATAGATTAGTATCAGTTAAATATGGAAAGCAGAAATTACTTCTGAATCCCTAGTCACTCTCTACAGGAGAAATCATAAGGCTGCCTTGTAATGGATAAGATTCTCTTAGTACTACTACCTCAGATTTTGAATAAACTAAAACTCAATTTGAGACTAATTTTTGAGAATAGTTTTTACCCAACTAAACTGTTTTTCAAACATTGACTCACGACGGAAACATCATTTTAGCAATCTTAATAAAACATTTGTGAATGGCCTATAATTTACATGAAAACCAGAGAATTTAATGCCTGTAATAAATTTATAGTGGATATATCTTTATTAATTTTAACTACATATTCTGATGTATTATTTTCTCTTAAATGATCAATCCTGTTTTAATTTTCCTTATTACTCCTATGATCTCTTTCTTCTGCTTTGTTTAAAACAATAAATGAAAAGTTTTATAAAGCCTTAATATGTAAATAGAAATAGACTAATGAGAATGTACATTATCACTATAAATAACTGAATGGATACAATTATTAATGCAATCAAATTACTTTATAGTTATTTGTTTTAAAAGAAAATCACAATATAGGTAAGATTTTTAAAAATATATTTTTATTGATTTCAGAGAAGAAGTGAGAGATAGTAACATCAATGAGGAGAGAGAATCATTGATCGGCTGCCTCCTGCATGTCCCCCACTGGAGACCGAGGCAACAACCCAGGCATGTGCCTTGACCGGGATGTAGGGAATATTTTAAATAATGTTTTATTCAGTAAATTTTTCTATATTTTACAGTTTTTTAATAGTTTTGGATTATTTTTATTTGTAGAATGAAATCAGATAAATCAAATCAAATCAAAAACACAAGATCCTCAACAGAATTGATAAGCTGGACTTCATTAACATTAAAACTTCTGTTCTGCCAAAGACACTGTCAAGAGAATGAGAAGAAAATCTATAAACGTGTAAAAATATTTTTAAAATAACACATTTGATAAAGTACTATTATGCAAACTATACATAAAACATTTATGTGTCAACAATAAGGAAATTAGTAAGTCAACTAAAAAATGACCCTAACACCTTAACAGATATTTCACCAAGGAAGATCTATAGGTGGCAAATAAACATAAGAAAAGATGTACCACATCATATATCACCAGAAAAGGGCAAATTAAAACAATGAGATACCACCACACACCTATTAAAATGGTCAAAATCCAGAACACTGACAGCACCAAATGCTAATGAGACTCATGAGATAAACAGCATGCTTGCGAAAAGAACCTCTTCGTATTCACTGCAGATGGGAAGGCAAAATGGTGCAGCCACTTTAGAAAACATTTTGGCAGTTTATTAAAGAACTGAGCATACTCTTACCATACAGTCCAGCAATTAAACTCCTTGGTATTTATCCAAAGGGGTTAAAACTTACGTCCACATAAAAACTTGCAACTTAATTTATAATTGCCAAAACATGGAAGCAACAAGATATCCTAAAAAGAATTGAGCTGTCAAGCCAGGAAAAAATCATGGAGGGAGTTTAATGAATATTATGAAGTGAAAGACAATTGGAGATAGCATAAAGATCAGTGGTTACCAAGGATGGGGGGGAGGCTGGATGAGTAAGCAGAGCACCGGATTTTTAGGGTAGTGAAAATACTCTGTATGATGTTTTATATGGATATATAACATTATAGATTTGTCCAAACCCATAGGATGCACAACATCAAAACTGAACCCTAAGGTAAACTATTGACATTGGGTTATAATGTTGTGACAATGTAAGTTCATCAATTGTAATAAATGTGCCACTCCAGCGGGGATGTTGACAATGGGGGAGGCTATGCATGTGTGAGGTGGAATATATGGGAAACTATCTTTTCCTCAATATTGCTCTGAACTAAAACTTCTCTAAAAAAAAAAAAGTCTAAAAAATATTAAAAACAGCATGCTGGCAAAAAGAACCCCTAAATAGAGAAAAAATCTGAAGTAATTAAAAATCACTTCCAAATCCAGAACTATTCATAATTGCTGAACTTCCTTCCTTCCTTCCTTCCTTCCTTCCTTCCTTCCTTCCTTCCTTCCTTCCTTCCTTCCTTCCTTCCTTCCTTCTTCCCTTCCTCCCTCCCTCCCTCCTAACCTCCGTCCCTCCTTCCCTCCCTCCCTCCCTCCCTTCCTCCCTCCCTCCCTCCCTCCCTCTCTCCCTCCCTTCTTTCCTTCCTCTTTCTGCCCCCCCTCCCACAAATGACACACTAGGCAGTGTCCAGCTAATTGCAAAAACTTAATTTCCCCATTAAAGCAAAATCACATGGCCATCTACCAGAGCAGAACAGTCATGTAAAACAGAGGCATATATTTCTAAGAGCAGTCTTCCACTGTACTGTGGTTAGCATCCACAAGAGAACATAACCAACAAATTAAGTATGCCAGACACTTATAAAATATCTTTTAAAAAAAGAATCATAGAATGTTTTTCTCTTGATAACAACTGTGAGGCTCATTTAGCTCAAGTTCTTATTTCATGGAGAGAAATTGGTTATTTCATGTATTGTTAATTTTTATTTTTTACATTTTGAAATACATATTTCTCCTAGATGTAATACAGTTTTCTTAATTAATTGCTATTGTACTGCCCCTTGAATTATTCTGCTTTTGATTACTGGATTTGTGTGTTGTTTTTTTCAGTATTTACTTCATGAACATTCCCTTCAAATAATCAGCGTTTTGTTAACTTTTTTTTGAGTTTAATTTCAGTGCCACACAGATCAAAAAATGAAAGTGTACAAATCTGGGTTTTGTTCATTTTTTTCTTCTTGCAACAAATGGCTAACCATAAATACTGTAGAAGGATTTCTTAGACTAAATTTTAAAATAAGGTGACATTGCAGGGAGTGATTCTCTGAAAGATTTTACCCCCAATAATAGCTGTTTTGTAAAACTTGGACTTTGTACAGCTGCTGAATTTTTGAGTTTCCTAGGAGACTGTAAGCTAGCGTCACTTTCTTAAAAACGATGAAAGCTCTCTTTAGTCTGGGTCTATGCCTTGTTGATTCACAAGAATGAATCCTTTGATAAAAACACTAGACAAGAATGCATGCATTAGATGATGGGATTTAAAACTATGACAGAATTATATAAAGTGGCAAAGTCACAAAAGTATGATAAAAAATGGGGGTACATTACATAATTATATATGATTTCTTTTCCATTTTGTCTTAATCAACACCTTTCAGGAAAATAACAACATAAAATGATGCCTTCCTTTCTCTTCTCTCCCTTTTTGTCTCTTTCTTTTTTCTTTCTCTCATTTTAAATAAATCCCCAAACCAAAAACAGGTTGAGTCACAGAAAAACTTTTTCAAACTGCTTTATAAAACATTAGTGATATTTTCTAGTGAAATTTTTATAACTCGGCACCACTAGTTTAGAAAATCATCATAGATTTCTCATTTTAAGTAGCTTCATTTTCACCCCCACCCCAATTTATTACAGTGCTTTGTACATCCTTGGCACTTAAAAATTCTTAAATTTCATCAGCTTGGCTTGTAATTGTTGTGATTCACATCCATGGGTAATTAAAGTGCCAAATAATCTAATCAAATGCCCAATTCAACTCCCTGAATCATGCTGCTGTGCTTAACACTTTCTGTACTATAGCAGAACCTTATGTATAGGAACTACCACCTGACAAGTAGTCTATTTTGAAGTAGTAAAAAAAAATAGATTAAATTAAAATGTCATGGTCCACAACCTTATAAATAGAGATTTACAGATAGTGTTTCTAATGAAAAGTTTTATATTATTATATTGGATTATATTATAGTATGCATTTTTAAATAATTTTAAAAGTAAATATAAATATAGGCAATGATTCAAAATCTTTATAAATATTGTGACACTCAGGAAAGTTTAGGCTATGTTGTAGTTACCTACAATCCCAAAGTCATATTTTAAAACAAGGGTTTATGTTTTGCTCTTGCTTCATCTCCAGTGATGGTCAGCAGGGGGCGCTCTCATCATAGTCACACACAGTCTGGATGGTGGAACCTTCACCTTGACTGGTGCTTCAGCAATCAAAGTAGTGCACCAAGAAAGATGACAATGGCCACTTTTGAACTTCATTGGCCAAAGCTTGTAACATTCGAGGCCTAACTTCAGAGGCAAGCAAATAAAATCCTAGCACATATCCAAAAGGTGAGAGCTGAAAATGTTTGGTGAACACCACTAATAATTGTCAAAGCTGTGTTTTCAGGTAGCAGCCTTGTGTAAACTTAAAAAATTAAAAGTGGGGTCACAAAACTAATGATTTTTAATTAATTTTCTTTCTTTTGTTCATTCATTGTTTGAGCAGAAACCTAAATTCATCTCTCATTTCCTGTTGCTTTTGTTCTTGTTACCTCAAAAGTTAGAAAATAACTTTTTTGGAAAACGATTACATTTAAGTACATTACACATTATTATTGGCTAGTGAGTCATGGATAACTTTTCTTTTACCTGCCCAATAATTGTACCAGGTTTTATTCTAAGTCAGAATTAGAGAGTTGAATAAAAAGGAAACTTTACATTATGAGTATCTATAATCAGAATAATCATCTATAATAATAAATCTATAATAACAAAAGTGTAATATGCTAATTAGACCAGACGTCCTCCCAGACGACCTTCTGGATGAAGCCAGGGGCTGCGAGAGAAGCCCGGGTCCCGGGTGCCAGAGGGAAGCCGGTGCCGGCAGTCAAGGGAAGGAAGGCCTACTCTTGCACGAATTTCGTGCATCGGGCCTCTAGTACAAACTAATGATTTAGTGCTTACTATGCATTTCCTGCTCTTCTGTTTGATCCTCATCATACCACATACTATATATGTTATAATAATTTTTCAGATTAGAAAACTGGAGCATGGAGAGTTTTAGTGACTTGTCCAGAGTCTAACAGCTGGTAAACAACATGGGCAGTCGAACCCCAGAGGCAGAAAGACAGTTAATTATGTTGTGTCTACCTTGATTCTTGGAGAACATCCATGTGTCAATTTAAGTTGGGTAGTATGCATTGCGCCTGCTTCCACAAACCTGTTGACTACTGATAATATTCCTTCAAATAAAAAGTAGTATCTATGTAATCATAATCACAGAAGCAAGAACACAAGGGAAATAAAACATAGCTTCTGTTTCATAATTAGCTATGATTATGTGTTTGCTCCATTTTTATACATATTTCCTCATGTTCGATAAACATCTATTATCTGTTCAGCTTAGAGCTATGTTTTCCTTTGCAAATTTATTTTAAGAAAAATTAACACATATTTGCACAATTCTAAGGTTAAATGAGATAATGTGTATGAAATCATTTTTTAAAAAGTACTAGAAATTCACATTAGGTAACTGTATGATACAATGTGTACATTCACTTTTATAAAATTAAACTCTAGAAGTTTATATTGTGGAAATCAAGCCATTTTTGTTATATTCATAATGACTTAGATTTGCATAACTGAGAGATATTAGATTACACATTGCCATAGGAAGAGGGAAATCTAAAATAGGTTACTAATATTTACTTGTTCTTTGTCATTTGAACACACTAGACTTAACCATATTATGTAATTCCAATAAATGTCAAAATACGAGTATAAATTTATAGAAATTACAACTGTTACTATCTGAGTAATTGTGTGGTGTTATATTATTGTGAGGCAAATATCATAAACAGAATGATCTCTGTGAGGCTTAGCAAAAAACATAACACAGTTATGGTTCCAATCACTAAAGTTATCTACTGAATAATTTCTAATATTGTGCATTCCATTAAGAAAGTAATTACTGTCTCTTGCACATACATGAGAAATCAAGGAAAAAATGGAGATATCAGAACATTTAACATTATAAGCATTTTTATTAAGAAGTTCCCTTTAGCTTATATTTAGCGCAGACCATTTAATTACCCAATATATTGTTAATTAAATCTTTATAAAAATATAACAAAAATGACAATAAGTATTCCACGGTAATAAACTTAGTGTCAGAAATATTTTCTGTGCTTTAAAAAATTTTTAAGGCCACACTTAAATTCCATCATTTGCACCTGCTCAAGATAACAGTTTTAAACAAATATTTTGTATTCTATTTAAAATTACCAAGAAAAGGGGATATTGTTTTCTGTGTTCATAATTGTTTTCATGCTATAAAGCCAAATAACAATAATCTATAACAATATTAAAGATTGATTGCATATGTCATAGTGCCATCTGTCTAGCCGATGACAAATTATCTTAAATTATTTTCTTTACTTTAAGAATTAGGCATGTTTTGAGATTTGCTATAATTGTGATAATTTCCCATTACCTGCAAATCTCATTACTGTACATAGTTCAGTGATAAAATATGTTCCTCCCGGGATTGATTATAACACCTCTCCATTTGGATAAATGTTACTGCAGACACTCTCATTTCCTTTGTCTGCATTAAAAACAAGAAGAAAGTTGAAAAAATTTGTAAAATGGCCTTTTAAAACTTGAAATAGACTATATTTTACAATAATTATTTCCCACATACCTGTTGACTACTGATAATATTCCTTCAATAAAAGAATAAATTATTTATTCCAGTTGAACTAGTTATTATAACTCAAATTTCCAAAAGTAATTTAATCTCAACCATATCCTTATCAGTTCATTAAATGGATCTTACCTCACATAATGTATTATAAAATGAACAACAGAAGATGAATCAAGAGTGACAAATGTTAACATCTGCTGTAGCATTATACTCATGGAAACGTATTTAGGGAGTATGGCAAATGAACACCTGGTAAGGTATGATTTGATTAATTATAGGCAACACAAATTCAGGCAGGGGAGGTCATGCTTAACAAACCTACTACAATACTTGGAGGTTATTACTGCCACAATACATTCCAATTCAATTCATAAAGTACAGTTAGACTTTAAGAAAACTCTCCAAATGTATCATCTGCTATTAACAGATATATTAAATAACCATATAATGGGAAGGAAAATAGGATAGAAAGATAACTTTACCAGAGAAAGCAATGACATCAGGATGTAAATATTTCTAACTAAATTCTACTAAAATCTCGTGTTCTCATTGATCATAATGAAAGGTGAAGGTGCTTAAATATGAATAATATGTTGTTAATGACTATATCAAAAGCCCAGAACACTGGGAAAATTAGAAGAGTATAAAAACAATAGAGTCATATCAATGGAAGCCTGTATTTTGATGAACAGCTATTTTGGATTATGATTCTTGCAGTTATAGAAATACTACTCATTAAATAAAGCACCAAGAAGAAAATTGATATACAACTCATCACTTATGCTAAAGAAATTCAAAATTACATTACAGATATCTAAAAGAACTACATTTAGAAATAATTTCCAAATTAAAAATATATCTAAAATTTAAATTCATCAATGAACCTATAACCTGTAGCTACTTATTTCTGTAATAAAAATCCCAGAATCACATATTAATATTCAATATTAATTATTGTATATAAAATTCCATTCATATTTTATATTACACTTTAACTTTATAGTCACTGTAAACACTAAATTATTTTTATATTCAGTCACAAAATGGTTTATTCATTTCTTAGTTATCTAAGAAAAGAGCTCCCATTATTTGGCCACGAGGTAAGAAAAAAGCTACAATTTAGTAAAGAGTAACAATAATTAAGACACACACACACACACAATTAGCCACTTACAGAAGTAAACCAAAAAGATATAGTGTATAAATGTTTGTGATGAAATATAAACACCTTGGTGATGAAATTGGCCTGTGTTTCAACTCTCCATCAATAGTCCTGTGTGTATTCCTAGGAAAACATGTCTTGCTATGGCTGATGTAAAAAAAGTGTAATCTGACCCAATTATACAACAACATGCCTGGAAAGAGTAAATAATGCTGATTGTAAGAAAACAAAAATACAAAATGAGTTTAAGTGAAAAATAAATTCAGTGCATTTCCAATACTGATCAACACTCAACAATCACAACTAACATATGGTGCTTAACTAAACCTCAGGCAAGTATCTAAGTCAGGCGTCCTCAAACTACGGCCCGCGGGCCACATGCGGGTGTTTTTGCCGTTTTGTTTTTTTTACTTCAAAATAAGATATGTGCAGTGTGCATAGGAATTTGTTCATAGTTTTTTTTAAACTATAGTCCGGCCCTCCAACGGTCTGAGGGACAGTGAACTGGCCCCCTGTTTAAAAAGTTTGAGGACCCCTGACTAAGTGCTTAACATTTATTAACTTACCTAAATTTAACTTTTCCGTATGTTTTAGAAACTGTCATTTTCTCCATTTGACAGATAAGGGAACTGAGGAACAGAGAGGTTCAGTGTCAATTCCAGTGTCACACAGCATGTAAACTGTGAAGCTGGGATTTGAACCTAGGCATATGGCTCCGGAGCACTGATACCTATCAATACAGTGTGAGTCACATAAAGCAATTTTAACTTTTCTGTAGCCATGCTGAAAAATTAATAAGAAGTGGGTCAAATTACCGTTAAGAATATATTTTATTTAAACCAATATAGCCAAATAATATTATTTCAACATATGATCAATACAACTATAATGATATTTTAACGTTATTTTTTCATTATAGTCTTCAAAACTCAATCTGTATTTTATACTTAGAACATGTCTCAATTTTGAACTAGCCACATTTCAAGTGCTCAATAGCCCTCTATGGCTAACGGCTACCATACTGAGATACACTGACCTAGAATAAGTGCTTTTAGGTATTAATCATACTGCCTTTCAAGGGTGAGTCAATGGGAACCTGTACTCACTGTCTCTTTAAAGGCAGAGACCTCTAATTCTAGCTCTCGGTAGCCTGATCAATGGAAAGCAGTGTTGAGATTCCTATCTGGGCAAAAATCTCTTAAAACCCATCGTGACAGTTGCATCTAATTAATGGTTATATTTGCGATTATCAATTCAAAATTCGTATTTGGCATATAATTGCTTTTTTGCTCTTTGGGTTGGAATGAATCACTCCTGAAGGTCTGGCAAACAATGAGTGTTCTGGCATAACAGAGTCTCTGGATTGGGCTGACAAAGCCACAGATTCTTTCTGGCAGACATTGGCACACACTGGCCTGGGTATGCTTGACACATCAGCCAGGCAGGCTTTTTACTGTTCACTCAACAGATATCCACTATGTGTCCAAGTCAGTGCGGTATAAGTAGGACCATCTATGGGAAGCTACATGCAACATACAATAGTAAACATACAAAAGGTTATAATTGACATCTGCTAAAAATTAAATAAGTTTACATAAATGAAACACAAATAATAAAATAATCAATATTTATGCCAAGTCATAAATAGCTTTGTTTTTGCACAGTTCTAAGGTGCATGAATTTTGGTTACCCCAGTTTGGTTAAATAATATCAGCTCCCACACACGGTTCAGGACATACTGTTACTATGGCATCCTGGCTATAACTGCATTGGGTAAAAACATGGGTTCTAGCTGATCAGTACAAAAATTATTATGTAAATACCGGATGCTTATCGTGATCACTGACCAATCATGTCACTGTTTTCTTAGTCTATTAGCGACTGGTCACAGTGATTCTACTTAGTTCATGCACAGACTGCAAAGCGGATGGCTGTATTACCTCTTTGTCTCCCGGCGATAAACTCACAGGACATCTAACAAAAATGGATAAGAAAAATGAATTATTAGGGGAGAAAATAAAAGTGATAATGCTGAAGGTAAAATTCAAGTACAAAATAAATGGAATTACAGAGGAAATAACTGATTGGGAAAGGTGAAACTACTGCTTTATATTTGAAGAGGCTTTCTATATGAAGCCAGAGGAACTTATGTAAGGCAAAAAGCAACACAAAAGAAGAAACTAATTTTGACAGGAAGGATGAAGACATTCCAGAGAAAGTAACACCAACAACAACTTCACATTAAGGGCACTCTTGGAGATAGTTCATAATATTGAAAGAGGATAAAATTTGGAAGCTGATCCCAACTTTGAAAGAAATATGACAGTCCACCAAGGCACAGATAAGATGCTGGCTTAGGATACAAACCATCTGTCATTTGACCCAGTAATCCCACTTCTAGGAATATATCCCAAGAAAACAAAAACACCAATCAGAAAGGATATATGCACCCCTGTGTTCACAGGAGCACAATTTACAATAGCTAAGATTTGGAAACAGCTTAAATGCCCATCAGCAGATGAGTGGCTTAGAAAACTGTGGTATATCTACACAATGGAATACTACGCTGCTGTAAAAAAAAAGGAAACCATTTGCAACAGCATGGATAGAACTGGAGAGCATTATGCTAAGTGAAATAAGCCAGTCAGTAAAAGAAAAATACCACATGATCTCACTCATTTGTGGAATATAAAGAACATTATAAACTGATGAACAAAAATAGATACAGAGGCAAAGAAGCATTGGACAGACTATCAAACTACAGCGGGAAGGCTGGGGAGGGTTGGGGGAGAGGGTAAGTGATCAACCAAAGGACTTGTATGCATGCATATCAGCATAACCAGTGGATGCAAGACACTGGGGGAGGGGGTAAGGGCATGTGCCAGGGGGAAGGTCAATGGGGAAAGAAAGAAGACATATGTACTACTATTTGTAATACTTTAAATAATAAAATAAAAATTAAAAAAATAATATAAATAAAAGAAAGCACTGTTCAAACAACTTTGGATAAGTATTTTACAAAAGAGAAGTACTTTAATTCACCATATGGCTGATGTTTTAAGCAGTGTACTAAATAAATATTAGTTTTACTATTTTCTATGTTCTTGTAATTATGGACAAGGATAAGAGATGTGTTAATGTTTTGACAAAAAAATATTAAATATCATGAAATAATCTTGATTTTTCCATTGATTGTTCACATAATCTCAGCTTGTACTGGCTTTTTTATTTTTAATCCTCACCTGAGGATGTTTTCCCATTGATTTTAGAGAGAGTGGAAGAGAGAGGGAAAGACAGAGAGAAACATTGATGTGGGAGAAATACATCCATTGGTTGCCTTCCCTAGGTGCCCTGACTAGAGCCCGGGCCAGGGAGGAACCCGCAACCAAGGTACATGTCCTTGACCGGAATCGAACCCAGGACCCTTTGGTCTGCAGACCGATGCTCTATCCACTGAGCCAAACTGGCTAGGGCTGCACTTGCTTTTTTATGATCCTGCACTGCCATGCAAAGAGAAGACGGCCTATATGCACATCAAATCATCATTAATGTTGAATCCAACGAAATATAAAAAGAAATTCACACTGTGCACTTGGGGATTTAAAAAGAAGTGAATTAAAACATTTAAAGCCATCTTCGTATCTATGCTGTCTGAGATAAAGAAAATTGGAAAAACTTGGCAAGTACCTTTGCTGATAAGAATGTGTGGCACTGTTATCTAATGTATTAAATAAAATTAACAGTGGTAAGTAAAGGGTTTTTGGTAAGACAAAGACAAAATGCAAAGGGAAATGAAGAATCTCCATGGATGTTCCCACTGGATAGTTAAGTACTTCTCTTTTCTCATAAACAGATGTTCTGCTTGTATTGCCTTTGATACCTATCTGCCTCATTAGTTTCTCCTCTCTTGTCTCTCACTTCCCATTTATTTTTTTAAAAATACATCTGTGAATTTCTGATGGGAAAGTGGAAAATTCATCAGCTAATCCTTAATGGGTTCCACTCTACGTCAGATACTGTGCTAGCTTAGCAATATATATAAAGAAAATATCAATAAATCACAGCTCTCTGAAAAATACTATGGCAAAGCTAATACTTGAATGAAGTCTGAAATAAAAGATAAAAACTAACATCATGATTTTCTTTCATAGGTGATACTCAAGTGTTTCATACTACCTTTTTACTGGTATTGCTCTCTGGAACACTCATGTCCCATTGCTTTTATTTACATATTCACAAATACACAATATCTTCATTCTTCAAAGAAATTCAAATAGTTAATTATCAGCCTTTCTCCCTTAAAGAACTTATTTATCTTCACTTTATTTTTTCTTCCATGACTTTTTGGAATATACTTCTTGTCGACACATTTTATGTTCTTTTTCCTTTCTGTACAAATATTAAAGACGAAGTTAGCTCTGTCAGGAACAGATAGATAATCCTCAAATGAAAAGATTAAACGGGAGCACACATGCTTTGAAAAAATCTACTTGTTGATTTATATTCTTTAACAATTAAGTCATTTTTGAATTGGCACATACTTACTTTCTAAAACACCGATATAACCTGAATTGACATTATATTTCTCAAGACATACAAGACAACAGCCTACTTCATGAAAGAGATCATATTGAACTACTCAACGGTTAATTCATAAACTTATATAGAAAAAGCTAATGAGCTAATTCCTTTTTAATGGTGAATATCGATGTTCAGATAAACTTAAAACTCTTTTAGAAGTCAACAATTAGGCCTCTGATATGCACCAATATCCTTCATTATTCAATGATTATGATTAATGTCCCTGTGGAAATTTTGCCAATTAGAACTGTTTAATTTAAATTTTCTTAAATCTTTATAGCTAATCTACCCTTTGAGAATTGTCTTTAAACAAGTTGCTATATCTATACATAAGCTTTCAAATAATGCTGCACCTAATATCTTTGCAGAAACCTTGTAATACACGCGATAAGTTCAAAACAAAACACTGTATTCATTTCAGTTATTAGAAAGATCATTAAATGTGTCCCTGACCAAAACCAAAGGGGAAAGAATATTGAAAAGAGAGCCTGAATGTTAGGCTGGAAGGAAAGAGACACACGAATCAATATATTAAACAATCACCTCCTGAATCTTGGTTAGAAGATAAGATATGTTCAAGAAATAGCCATGAAGACAGAAGAGGAGCAGTCCAGAGACGGAAGACGCTGATGTGGCCTTGCCATACTAGCGGTTAGCAGCTGTGCATCACCACAGGTTGCCCAGGACCAAACCAGAGAGAGTTGGACCTGCATTACCACCATTTGTCCACCATCCAGAGCTGAGGGGTCAGTGCTGACATGTACACATAAGGAACTGTTGGACATTGAAATTGGGTCTCAAAAGAACTGTTGGACCAGAAAGAAACTCACTACAGACTGATTCATTTGCCTGTCACCATAACCATTATTGCTTGTCTCATGTTCGGTTCTTATAAGTGTATTTCTAATAGCACATGATCTCACTCATCTAGGGGAAATAATGAACAACATAGACTGATGAACAAGAACAGACCCAGAAACAAGGAGGCATGGATCAGACTGCTGGGCCTCAGAGGGAGGATAGGGGAAGGTGGGGGTAAAGGGGAGAGATCAACCAAAGGACTTGTGTGCAAGCATATGCGCCTAACCAGCGGTTAAGGACAATAGTGGGGTGGGGGCATGTGTGGGGAGGGGTGTGGGATGGGAATGGGGGGGTGAGGACAAATATGTGATACCTTAATCAATAAAGAAATTAAAAAAAAAAGAAAGAAAGAAACACGACAGACCTTGGTGGACTGAGACCTAAGTAGAAGGCAAATCCTGAACATGCATGTCTTCTTTTAACTTGATTGCAGGCTCCTACTAGACCAAGACAGACTTCTGAAAGGAGCAGCTTTCTATGAAAAGTCATGGGATTCCAAATCTGGGATTCAATATGATTCATTAATTGAATGAGCTGGGCCATCTCATTAAAAATGTGGGTATTTTTGTTTCATTATTCATAATAAATGGATATGGAACTAAATTTTTTTCTAGCATCCTTCAGTGTTTACATTCCAATTTCTTATTGTGTTTGTTTCCTTTTCCCCAATACTGTAAACTGGGGCTCAGTACAGCCCATCCGAATTATATATTCTAGCCTCAAACTGCACTTGTAAGAGATGCTCTTGCTATAGAAGATGCATTAATCAGGAATGTGGCTGAAAATTAAAGAATGAATCTAGTTTCAGTCCCAGTAAGAATTATTAGCTAATGTTATCACATCACGGAAAAGGTGGGGTAAAGGTGACTATTAATGGGACAGGGACGACCTGTATGCTAGCAGTAATTTCATTTTCCTTTTTCTTGGTTTCTCTTGAAAGGGTGTCTACAGAGCCTTTCATATTCATATCCTATTAGTCCATGATCCAAAGAGGCATTGGCTCTTCCCGCCATCTCCACTTGGAGATATCTTTAACAAAGACTGGATAAGTTTAGAGCACTTGTCCATTTCAGTACTGGTGAAAATGTACAACAGCATCTGTCATTTGGATCTCTAACTAGAGATGATGGAGAGGCAGTTCTCAAAAGAAGAGGTATGCTAATACAGAGGAAATGGTGAAGAGACAAAGTAATAAGTCGGGAGGCAGCTGGAAGAATCTCACTCAGCCTTCTTGGTATGTATACCTTAAGCCTGCTCTTTATCACCACTTCATTTAAACCTTGACCCCATTCATTGTCCTGATAAATTGATTTTCCTGAAATAACCACTATCTTCCTGATCTTCCTGTAACCCCTGTATTTTATGATACCTTTGGACTTCGAAAAGTTATTGAAAGTTATTAAAAAGTTATGAAAGCTACAGTCAATGCCAAGTCATTGATATTCAACTCATTGCTTCAAAAATTCTGTGGAATATTTGTAACTGACATTATAATTTGTGTTTTAGTATTTTATATAAATGTTTTTTAAATGTACTTAATAAATGACAATCTAAGGACATTCCTATACAAGGATATGAAATAGGTACTATTTTCTGTAAGTACCAATTGAGTTATGTTTCAGTTCAATGCCTTTGGAACATCTACAATATTGAATTATATATTACGTGTATGTACATGGCTCAGGTAAGATGCAAAGAAGTCAAGTTCTTATCACAGATTTCTCTATTTCACTTCTTTGACCTCATATTTTGTTTTCCACTTTAAAGATAAAAATCATGGTAACTAACTAGATGCTCACTTAACCGACATCTCTATTAGTATTCTGAGAAATGCTTCTCATTTTTGTATCTTCTCCTAGCACCAAAGCAGGTGGCTATTATGAGTGGCCATTATAAAATTTATAAAATTTATAAAATTTTAAAACATATACATGGTAATGGATATTTCTATTAAATTGAAATTAACATTAATTAAATTTTTATTCCACTTAATTCTTCTAGCTTAGCCATATAGTTTGTAGTATGTAAGGGTAAATAAATATTTTTAATTATTTGAAATATTTAAATTGAAATTCAATTAAAAAGTTATAAGAAGTTATTAAGTCTCCTAAGTCATTAAAGTCGATTAATTGCTAATTCAAAATTGTCCTCCCTTTAATTTTTTTTGTCTACCACAATGGAAACACTTGAACACTTGGCAATGCTGCAGAATACATTTTAATTAATTCTCATTAACAGACCTCCTAATCAACTTCATATTGTATGTATTTATATATATATATATATATATATATATATATATATATATATATATATTATTTCAGAGAGGAAGGAAGAGAGAGAGATAGAAACATCAATGATGAGAGAAAATCATTGACTGACTTCCTCCTGCAAGCACCCCACTGGGGATGGAGCCCACAACGTGGGAATGTGCCCTTGACCGGAATCGAACCTGGGACCTTTCCGTTTGCAGGCCAAGCCTCTATCCACTGAGGCAAATCAGCTAGGGCTCATATTGTATTTTTTATACAGAGCATCGACTACCCTCCTCATCATAAGCAAGTTCCCCATCATGCAAGAACTTACCGGTTCTATACACAAATAAATATGTCCCACATAATATCATTTTTATATTAGTCATTGTTTGTCAAATATTTATTGAGTAACTATCTTTTATATATTAAAACCAGAGGTACCTAAAATCAGTTCCCTAATAAATGGAGAGGACGTAAATGAATAGTAGCTTTCAAGATGCTCCTGTGTGCATCCTCACAGCATTATATAAAAAATTAATGGAAAGGGTCGTTTAAAAATTACTTCTTGAACATTGAGACATTATAGTAATAAATTGCATTCTATACCTTAAAATATTCTGTCTAGAGTAATCTATTTCAGTGTCAGATAATTATGTGGCTAACAAATGTACTTGAGAAGTATCAAAGTTTCAAATCTCTTTCTTAGAATGATAACTGAGTAGTACTTGGAATCATATTTATTATTTTCAGTAAAATGTAAAATGTTTCAAGGAGCAGTTGTATAAGATCATTTGCACTGCCATTCTGATTCAGGGGGGAGGAAACTTTTCTAAGAATAATTGTATTGGAGAGAACCAAGATGGCGGCACAGGTAAACACCTATACTTGCTGCCTCTCACAACCACATCAAAATTACAACTAAAAGGCAGAACAACTACCACACAGAACCACAGGAAAGCTGGCTGAGTGGAATTTCCACAACTAGAGAGGTGAAGAAAGCACATTGAGACTGATAAGAGGTGCAGAGGCGCGGAAAGTTCTGGCACCTGGATGTGCTGCTCTTTTAATCGGGAGGGAGATACAAGCTCCCGCTTGCTCTGAACTCCAGTTCCGGGAGAGACTCTGCGGGACCCAGACACATGAGGGGAGAAACTGGACTGTCTGGCATTGGGACAGGAATGTGAGGGCAGCTTACTCTTAGAGGTGCTCGCAATGATCATTGTTCCTGCATGGGGGCACGGGATGCAGAGACCCAGGGCTGACTGGTAGCCATTACTGTTTGCTCTTCCCTGGTGATTCCCAGAGACCCTGTCCCACCCAGTTTACAACCCCACCCAAGCTGTGCTATTTTGCTTTTGCATATGAATGGCCTGTCCTTTCTCCACCTAAAGCCTGTCAAACTACTGCTGCATCAGAGAGCCCCAGAGCTTCCAAAAGAAGGCCCAACGCCCGGCAGCAGCAGCCTGCCTTGCTTCACAGATGGGCCTCATATAGGAACTTCCAAACCCCATGCAAAGAGGAGGAATCTGCAGATGTCTCTGTAGCTCCTGCTGGGCAGCCCCAGACAGTGGTTGACCTTGCACCTCCTTGGAGATCCAAGAGCCAGTGTACCCAGTGGTCAGTGTGAGACCATACCGAATTACAACTCTTCACATCCATAAGAGACACACTCACGGGGCACTCAGTGAGCACCAAAGCCCCACAGAAGCAGGTCCTGCCCCATAAGGGTGTCTCCTGTGCAACAGATCTTCCAGTGTAGACACAGCTGGTCATCATAGCCAATTGGCCTGGAGGTCAATTCCTCCCAGTGATACCAACAGCAATCATGGGTTAACTACAACAAGACTGTGCACACAGCCCACAAAGGGGAACACCAAGAGTGTCCACCTCTGGTGACTGGGGAGGCCGACCCATTGGGCCCTATAGGACACCTAGCACACAAGGTCACTCTATCAACTCAAGGAGACTTAGCAGCTACCCAGTACATGGAAACAAACACAGGGAAGTAGCCAAAATGCGGAGACAAAGAAACAAGTCACAAATGAAAGAAATGGATGAAAGCAAAATACTGGATATAGAGTTCAAAACCACGGTTATAAGGTTACTCAAGAATCTTGTAAAAACCTCCAAGAAATTTAGTGAGACCTTCAAGGATATGAAAAAGGACCAATCAGAAATTAAGCATACACTGACTGAAATAAAGAATAATATACAGAGACCTAAAAGCAGACTAGAGGATCCCAAGAATCAAGTCAAAGATTTGAAATACGAAAAAGTAAAAAACACCCAACCGAAAAAGCAAAAAGAAAAAAATAATCCAAAAATATGAAGATAGTGTAAGAAGCCTCTGGGACAACTTCAAGCATACCAACATCCGAAGTATGGGAGTGCCAGAAGAAGAGAGAGAGCAAGATATTGAAAACCTTCCCTACCTGGTGAAAGAAATAGACTTACAAATCCAGGAAGTGCAGAGAATACCAAATAAGAGGAATCCAAAGAGCACCACACCAAGACACATCATAATTAAAATGCCAAAGACAAAGAGAGAACGTTAAAAGCAGCAAGAGAAAAACAGTTAGTTACCTACAAGGGAGTACCCATACGACTGTCAGCTGATTTCTCAACAGAAAATTTGCAGGCCAGAAGGGAGTGGCAAGAAATATACAAAGTGATGAATAGCAAGAACTTACAACCAAGATTACTCTACCCAGCAAAGCTATCATTTAGAATTAAAGGTCAGATAAAGAGCTTCACAGAGAAGGAAAAGCTAAAGGAGTTCATACCTAACCAGTATTACATGAAATGCTAAAGGGTATTCTCTAAGAAGAGGAAGAAGAAGAAAAAGGTAAAGATAAAAAATTATGAACAACAAAGTGACAACACATACATATCTATCAACAATTGAATCTAAACATCAAATGAATAAAAAACCTGATGAACAGAACACACTGGTGAATGTAATAGAATCAGGGGCCTGGAAAGGGAGCAGACTGACAATTCTCAGGGTGAAGGGGCTGTGGGAGGTGCAGGAAGAGATTGAACAAAGAGCTTACACTATGGATGAGGTCAGTGGCGGGGGGCAAAGGCCTGGAGTGGGGTGGGAACCGGGTGGAGGGGAGCTATGGAGGGGGGAGGAAGAGGAACATCTATAATAATCTGAACAATAAAGATTTTTAAAAGAAGATTAATTGTATTTTTTCATTATACAGTGTGATATTTTTCTATTTTATTTTAAGTTGCATTTTGTTTAAACCAAGTCATATACCACAGCTCAATTATTCAATTTAGAATAGAGTTGATAACGAATGGTTAGCACTAACAATAAAAAATTATTAAAGACAATATTATGTCTGCCCTTCATTAAAGATACTATGTGATAGGCACACTTGGAAGTAAGGCAATATAGTTGTAAAATTTCCAGAATGGCAGAGGAATAAATAACCCACACGTATATAAGTGTATCTGAAAACCTATAGAATAAGGAGACTCTAATCATAGCACTAACAATAAAAAATTATTAAAGACAATATTATGTCTGCCCTTCATTAAAGATACTATGTGATAGGCACACTTGGAAGTAAGGCAATATAGTTGTAAAATTTCCAGAATGGCAGAGGAATAAATAACCCACACGTATATAAGTGTATCTGAAAACCTATAGAATAAGGAGACTCTAATCATAAATTATGCCTGCATTATACACTTATAATAAAATCACCTTCAGTTGTATACCACTATGAAACAAATAAAATAAACAAGCCTATAGATAAGGGCATAATGCCACATAATTTTTAAGCAAGGATATAATCTGTTCACACTGCACTTACTATTACAAACCTACTATGCATTTGTCAAGCATGGTACTCAGATTGGGGATACAGCATGAACAAAAGATCAAAAGCACTGTCTTACAAAGAATTAATGATCTAGCAGTGCCCTCGGCGGTCCCGGATCTGTCTCCTGCTTCAACAGTGTTTGGACGGAACAGACCCAGGGATGCCCTTCTCCCAGCCTCCGGCCAACCTCCTGCATCTTATCCAGTCACCACCTTCAGAACCACCACTTGGTGTAGACAGCGCCTGGGAAGGCACATGGGTATTTCTTTAATTATTGTCAGCTGAATTCAAGGCGACAGGCAGAGCCCTGTCTTGGATACACATTTACGAAAAAGGCCAATGTGTTATCAGTACTGACTCTTGCCTTTGCCAAGGTGTTGGGTAGTGGGACTTTGACATGTAAATCCAGTCAAGCGCCAGGAATGCTTGGGCCTACTCAAGAGTGCAAATGATCTCCTTTGATCCTAACTTTTGGTGAAACTTTCTGGTATTTGGGGGTATAAAATAAACTTGCTGTATTGGCTCTGAGTCCCTGTCCCTCCATCAGAGAGGATGGTGTCCCACCCAGCTCCCAGCTTTTTCTATCTTCCAGTCTTGTCTCTTTCTTTCTTTTATTTCTCAATCCCCAGCTCCTCTACTCAGGAGCTGGACCTGCTCTTTTTCCATGCTGGATGCGGAAAGAGAGAAACACCTACATCCTGGACCAGCCAACACACCGGCTTCTTTTCTACCTTAACTCCTTATTGCCAAACAACCACCAACCATGAGTTCCCAAATTCATCAGAATAATTCCACCGAGGTGGAGGCTGCTGCCAACCGCCTGTGCCCCCTGCCTCTGCAGACTCCACACCTACCTCTCTAGGGGCTTCTGTTGTGACCATGAAGATGTGACTCTCAAGGGCGTGGGCCACTTCTTCCAGGAGTTGGTGGAGAAGAAGCCGAGGGCGCTGAACTTCTCTTAAAGTTGCAAAACCAGCGCGGTGGCCACATTCCCTTCCAGGACGTGCTGAAGCCTCCCCAGGTGAGTGGGTAAAACTCAGGGCCCATGGAAGCCGCCCTGGCCAGGCCCTCTTGGAGCTGCAGGCCCTGGATTCTACCCGCGCAGGCCCTCAGCTCTGACTTCCTGGAGAACCACTTCCGGGGTGAGGAGGTGAAACTCATCAAGAATATGGGTGCCCTAACCGGTGTGGCTCAGTGGATAGAGCGTTGGCCTGCGCACTGAAGGGTCCCAGGTTCAATTCCAGTGAAGGGCATGTACCTTGGTTGCGGGCACATCCCCAGTAGGGGGTGTGCAGGAGGCAGCTGATCGATGTTTCTCTCTCATCAATGTTTCTAACTCTCTATTCCTCTCCCTTCCTCTCTGTAAAAAATCAATAAAATATATATATTTTTTTTAAAAAATAAGATGGGTGACACCTGACTCACCTCCGCAGGCTGCTGGCCCCCAGGCTGGGCTGGGCGAGTATCTCTTCCAAATGCTCCCCCTCAAGCACGACTAGGAGCCTTTGGAGCCCAGAGGCCTTTGAGGGGGCCTTTTGCATCCCCCTGGGGTCTGGCTTTTACCTGAGCCTCTCACCCAAACTACTAGCCATTCTTTTAACCACCCTGAAGCCCTCTCCCATGCATTGGACCAAATGAAACAATAAAGCGTTTTGCAGAAAGAAAAAGAAAAAAAGAATTAATAATATAGAGGTGAGAGACAGGAAATAAGCAAATAAATAAAACAACTTACAGAATTCTCAAGGTGGTGATTACGCCTGAGAAAAATCGTTAAAAGAGTGTTGGGGTGAGCATGTGGGGGGGGGGGGGGCGCTGTAATTTTCCTGCTTTCATTAAAGACAGCCTCACTGTACAAATGACATTTGAGACAGCACTGAAATGGTTGAAGGGCAAGACAAGCCTATATATGAAAGGGAACACAGAAGCATTGTTTTTCTTTTTTTATAAAAAAATGTATTTTTAATGGTTTCAAAGAGGGAGAGAGAAATAGAAACATCAGTGATGAGAGAGAATCATTGATCGGCTGCCTCCTGCACACCCTCTAATGGGGATCAAGCCGTAGTATGGCTAGCTGCCCAAACTGTAAAACTATGATCCCTGAAGTATAAAATCTCTACCTATGATTCTCTCTGGCTATAAACAGTTATGCTCAGTAAAGAGTTTCACCAAACACTGACAGTTGCAGTCATAAATAAATCCTAAAGATCTAATGCACAGCTTAGTGATTATAGTCAACATTACTGTGTAATAAACGTCAAAGTTGCTAACAGTCTCTATCTTAATTGCTAACACCACAAAAAAATAATTGATAATTATGTGACAAGATAGAGGTGTTAGCTAACGCTATGGTGGTAATCATATTGGAATTTATAAATGCATCAAATCAACACATTGTACACCTTAAATGTACACAATGTTAATATGTCAATTATTTCTCAATAAAGACACTCCCAAAGACTGACCCTAAGAGAAAAAAATCTTCACAAAATGAAATTGCAATGTAAGACTATCAAAAATTTATATGTAATATTATTGATCATGGCCGTTGGTTCATATTTCAGTTTCCCTCTCATGTGGAAATTTGAGATAACCACACTGACATTCTGTTTTTAATTAAGTATTAAAATGGGAAGAATTCCCAACATAACTTTTTTGTTGCAAATACACAGCCCATAAATGCAATTATATATAATTTAAATATAGTACTTGAAGATTATTTTATTTGATATCCTGGATATTAGTACCTTAAATAATTCAATATGAATTACAATTTGACATAACCTACTATCTATTACTCCAGCGCTGCATTATTTAAATTTTTGTTGATACTTGATTGACTTAAAAAGTATGCATTGCTCCTGAAGTGATCTAGGAAATGCACTTTCTTAATATTTTTATTGATTGATAATCTGGATCATGTGTAACTATTTGAAAGCTACTAATTTCATATTCAACCTAAAGGCGCTTTATTATTATTTAATAATGTATCACATTCTTGCTGTAATAAGATTATAGTTCCACAATACTTTACAGCATTTCAACATACCAAAAAATGAGAAGGATTTTATTTCAATATACATTTAGAGAGCTTACATGTATTTGAAAGGTGATACTCCAATAGCAAGAATAAATTCAATGAAACAATTAATACCTGACATCTTTAAGATTGAGTCCTTTTGTACTCACACAATATTTTATGACACACAAAATCAAATATGTCACAAATAATGCCAAACCACAACTTCATCAGTTTGGCTTTCCAAAGGCCTAAGCCAAACAGAAGACTCTTCTCAATTCAAAGGCTAGGATCCAAATGAGATGCATTCTTGTTACCTTATGCAATCATCTCTCAATTTCCTGTCTCACTAGATTCGCAGGCCTGTCTGTGCTACCCAGAATGTTGAATCTCCCTGAGGACCCCACAGGTCACAGATGGTATACGCCAATTAAGATCACACCTTATTTACAAAGAGACTAATTACAAAGTTGTGTGTGATATATGGGGGAACCATAATGGAGGGTTCAAGGACCACGACCAGCAGCATAGAAGCTGTTGCCACCAGTTGGTACAAGGGACCAAGGAGAGAAGAGCTTATCAGAGTCTAGGAGAAAAGGTACTTGTGTGGACTAGGGGGCCTGTAGGAGAACAGTAACATTAGAGCAAGACACATTCTCAAGAAGGAAATCAAGGGAGTAAATCCTCATTCCTCCTCCTCTTCAGTCTCTTAAGACTCCTCACTGGCTGATCCTAACAGACTACAGGTCAGTGTCTGGGACAAGAACATGGCCCAGAGGAGGGCAGAGGGAATCTGAAGGCACAAAGAAAAGAGAAGCGTAACAAATCCTCAACAGAATGGGAAAAGTATGTTTCGATTCCTTTCAAACCTCAAATTTTATTTTTTAAACATACTTTATTAATTTAAGAGAGGAAGGGAGAGGGAGAGAGAGATAGAAACATCAATGATGAGAGAGAATCATTGATTGGACGCCTCCTGCATGCCCCACATTGGGGATCAAGCCTACAACCCAGGCAATGTGCCCTGACTGGGAATCGAACCGTGACCTCCTGGTTCATAAGTCAACACTCAACCACTGAGCCATGCTGGTCAGGCTGAAATTTTCTTCTTAGTGCTAGTGATTATCAGGAAAGGTTTTAAGAGGAAAGGCAGTAACGTATACTGTAAAGAGATAACTGAAATTCTTATGTAATTATTGTCATTTTTCCAGGAATACATGTTATAATGTTAGACCCACAAAATGGTAAATACCATTATAAAAGAAGAATAAATTAATTTATGCATTTTACATAAGCACACTAAAAAATTATAAAGACTAAGAATAGGAAGAAAATTATACACACCCATTCATTTCAACTGGAAACTTCTTGAAGCATAAAGTGTGAAGATTTAACACAAATAAGACTTCCATGTTCACTTATTCTAGTGAAATTAACTGTCTACTATTACACATCTTGTTATTGAAAATCTTTCAATCTATCTAATTATAGGTTCTGAGGTAGTGACATTTTGCTACACTGAGGCACCCTGCATTGCTCCTGATGGTCCTGTTTCTTGTAGCAACTCAAAAATCAACAGTATGTACCCCAAGCCTTGTACTATCCTACATAATAAAATCCTAATATGCAAATAGACCAAATGGCGGAACGACTGGTCGCTACGATGTCCACTGACCTCCAGGGGGCAGACGCTCAATGCAGGAGCTGCCTCCTGGTGGTCAGTGCGCTGTCACAGGGGGAGTGCCACTCAGCCAGAAGCCGGGCTCACGGCTGGAGAGTGCAGCGGCGGTGGCGGAAGCCTCACCCACCCCCCGAGGTAGTGCTAAGGACCTCTCGGGGGATGTCGCTGAGGGGTCCAAGACTGCCAGCAGGAGTAGGCCAGGCTGAGGGATCCGCCCCCCCACTCCAGTGCACGAATGCAGTACACTGGGCCTCTAGTATACACACAAAGCAGGGGAAAATGATGAGATAAACCTATTCTGACCACACAAAAAAATAGCATGTCCTTGAACAGCAGTATACTGTTTGTATACAATGCTACATTTCCATAGAATGAGTTGCATGTGGTTGTACTTATCTCTTGGTTTATTAGTAGACTCTCATATCAGCAAAATGAGCTGTGGTATCAAAAGAGGACACGCTTTGGCAAAGTTTCTTTCATTTTTCTTCTGTATCACCAAAAGCTGCTTCTATTATACTTTGAGATTATCTTTCAGATGTCCTGAGCATGCAAAGCACTCTCTGAGAGTTCAGCATCAGTAATATTACATGTCACTTCAACTTCTACACCTTCTCTCACTTTCCCTCTTATTTATAGTAAACGCGTTGATCGATTACAAACATTCTATCACTTGTAAAGAATGTGTCCTCACACGTTATCATTGGATCATGTGAGAAAGCCTTCAATGTTTTCCTATAAGAAGGTTCTTCTGCAAGTGAATATTAAAACCCCCTGAATATTTTCCTTTAAAATACATTTAGGCACATTCAATTAAATCTGAAGGTGTTATATAGTTTCCATAAACTGCATGATCAATTAATTTCCTCATGAATTTCTGCAATAACCTGCATATACTGAGTAACAGATCTGCTCTCAGGTGTAAGGTAACGAGCTGATGTTAACTAACAAGAAAATGGCAATAGAAAGTAACCTTTATTCATTATACTAGGAGTCTTCATAGCTGCCTTAAGGTGCCTACAGTCTGATCTTCTTACGTAATCCTGAAACTGTATAGAAGACCTGGCAAAGTGGAAGAGCTTTTCAGGAAGTGGAAGCAAGGATTCAGAGACATAAGGGATGTGGCCAATTAGTAAAAACCTAAGGCACCCAGTATAGCTGGAACACAGAGCAGGAGATAGACAAACTGAGGTTCTATGAGAAATATGAGCCATAGAATGATCATAACAAATCAGCCCAGTCATGTCTTCAGTTGACATCAGATACTCAGGTAAGATCCAAAAGTATTCTCTATGGTAAATGTCGAATATAAGCACTGTAGCTAATATTAATTATAGTATCATTCGGTATAATTGCAATATTAATAATAGCAAAAGTAGCAGTGATATTTAGTATCACTTTTAATAATGTCTTTAATAAAACCCAATTTTTATTGAGCTAGCTACTTTTCAAACTAAATGTAATTACATCACAATAATTAAATATTCTGGGAAATCCAATAGTTAAGTGCCACTTATACAACAGTCAGATGATAATCCACATTTTTCTAAAATCAGAAATTATGACCAACTTTTCAACACAAAAGTAGACTGAATCCATATAACACTAGACTTCTTATTACCACCACCAAATCTTTCTTGAGCTCCAACAGGCATAAAACATGGGAAATTCTTAATAAATAATATAGTCCTTTATGTGCCAGGAGCTTACAGATCGTGAGGATAGAAATTTACCTAAATAAATTCAAAGAGTAATAACTGTGAAGGATGCGAATCAATGTTTTATAATGGCACTAGAGGCCCGGTGCACGAAATTCTGCATGGGTGTAGTCCCTAGGCCTGGCCGGCAATTGAAGTGCGAGCATCTGGCATGGAAGGGCAGGTCCCAGCTGACCTCTAGGCCCTGGGCAGCATCTGGGACCCTGGGCCCCCGTGTGCCCCTCTCTGCCTGAGTCACGAAGCCCGAGTCCCCACGTGGAGATGCAGTGAGTGTGGCCGGACGCCGCAGGCCGGGGCGCAGCGTAGGCCTCTGGGCTGCCCAGGGGCACCACACGGAAGCCCAGCAGGCAGTGCACTCTCTCCCAGTTGGCCTTGCAGACTGGCTCCTGCACAAACACACAGGCAGCCCGACCAGCCCCTGCAGTACCAGCAGCTGCAGCCTGGCTCACTTGAAGACGCCACGTGGGTGTGAGGCGGGCTCCTCGCAGGCACCCGGCACCTGAGCGCAGGGGCTTCCCCAGCGTGTGAGCCCTGGCTTCCCAGGGGACGGTAGCAGGCGGATTGAGAACGAGCTCGGTGGACACCCAGCATTCTCACTGCACCTCCGTCCTTGTCATCCCCACCCCCAGCTAGCTGTTGAGAGGTTGCAGCCCCCGCCCAGGTGCCGCAGGAGGTTGGTCACCATCCCCTGGTGGTCAGCACACATCATAGTGAGTGGTTGAATTCCAGGTCTCCTGGTCAAACTCCCGAACTCCCACCAGAGGGGACAATTTGCATATTAGACTTTTATTATATAGGATTATCAATTATGACTTCAGAATTCTGAGACTTAGGAAATCTGAGGTGAAATTATAGTGTCATCTGTAAATAGAAGCATCATTTTTCTAGGCACAGCAAAAGGGAAGGACATTCTAAGCACAAGGAACAGAGAATGAATGCCATTAAAATTTGAATGTTTTATTATGGGGAATAGTGAATAGCACCAAATGTTTGAAAAATGTAATAGACACAGTGTGCCTGGATAGTGAAGGAACATTTGTGGTAAGCCAAGGAGTATAGTCTTAATGTGAAAGAGCTGGAGGGCCATCAGTATTTTTAAGCAGATGAATTTCTATGAAAATATTCTACTGAGAGTGTGAGGGATAGACTAGCTTATAGAGGGTAGAAATAAAAGTGAAATGAAGGAAACCATATGAATAACCCAGGAGAGAGATGGCGATGATCTGGAATGAGAAAAGTGCACAGTGAATGGAAAACCCATAGGGCAAAATTGATAAGACATGGTCATCATTTCCTCACCATTTGCTGCAATATTTGTTTCTCCTCTTAAAAGTTCTCATCATAAGCAATCAGTTTTTGATGCATCTCTTCTGAATATAAATATCTTGGGGTCAAAGATGTACTTCTATCTTTAAAATAGCCACAAATACTGTCAAAACTTCTCACTCATATTAGTGGCTTGCTAAAAGTCTAATGAATAAATAAAATTCTCTATTCAAGAGAAAAGCAAAAATCATCTCTAAGATGAAACAATAATTCAGAATAAATTATATGCAATTAAGTCCCAAAGAAATATCACTTTTACACATGTCTAAATTAATAAAAACAACTTTGCTTACTTCTTCCATAGCCAAGGGAAAATTACCAATAAAAAGTGAATTATTTGTGCCTGGCTGGCATGGCTCAGTAGTTGAGCATCGACCTATGAACCACAAGGTCATGATTCAATTCCCAGTCAGGGCACATGCCTGGGTTGCAGGCTTAGTTCCCTTTGGGGGGTGTGCAGGAGGCAGGCGATCAATGATTCTCTCTCATCATTGATGTTTCTATCTCTCTCTCCCTTTCCCTTCCTCTCTAAAATCAATAAAAATATATTTTTTTAAAGTGAGTTATTTGTGAATTTCAGACTCTCATCTTTTTTGCCAATATCTAGAAAAATCAGGGTGACAAAATAATTAATACAATAAACCCATTAATCTATTTAACCACTATAATCAGCACATGATATAAATAAACATATATACCAAAGCCTCAAATTTACACACACAAAAAGAAGGAAAAAAATTCACACATAAGCACTCAAACATACACACTATATTTTCCCCTAAAAAGGAATATTGAGTCTAAACTAGCAATAATAATACTGTGACTCTATTTTATTTTATGTTAACACTAGAGGCCCGTTGCATGAAATTCGTGCACGGGTGGGGGGGGGCAGGTCCCTCAGCCTAGTCTGTACCCTCTCCATTCCAGGATGTCTGACTGCCAGTTTAGGCCCAATCCTGCTAAACGGGCAGTCGGACATCCCTCTCACAATCTGGGACCCCTGGCTCCTAACCGCTCACCTGCCTGCCTGCCTGATTGTCCCTAACCACTCTGCCTGCCTGCCTGATGCCCCTAACTACTACCCTGCCTGCCTGATCACCCCTAACCACCTCTGCCTGCCTGCCTGCTTGTTCCTAACTGCTCCCCTGCTGGCCTGATCACCCCTAACTGCCTCTGCCTTGGCCCAAGCCACTGTGGTTTTGTCCAGAAGAATGTCTGGAAGAGGTCTGGTCTATCCAGTCTAATTAGCATATTATCCTTTTATTAGTATAAATGGAACAAAAGCAATACACTTCCCTTACATGTGAGATGACATCTTTTACTTAAAATTGAGCCATGTTCATTGTGATACAAATTAAAAGTTCACTGACTTCTATATTACTGTTATTCTAAGATAATTCTGCTACTATTCCTGTTATCTTAGAACGAAACTTTGGTTCATAATTCTCTAACTGAAGTAAACTTTAAAATTTACTGTCACATCTCACCAACACTTTAAAATGTTAAGTGCAACTTGGCCTGTGAAGATCACATGACAATTTCTCCATATATCAAGTAAATGAGCAAAATGCTGTACCAGTAAATAAATACAACTGTGTGCCACAAAATATTTACCTATAGTCTATTTATTTAAAAATAGTTGAAATGCACCTGTAACTCTCTTTCAATGGAGTCAGTGAATGTTCATCTGAAATCTACCTTAAAATGTTGCATTACTGTTTTCTTCAATATGTTAGAACTAGTATTTTATCTTCTTTACAGGATATACAGAATTTTGATTCTGTACTTCTCTTCAGTTTTTTACTTATAAAATTTGCATTGTAAATATGAAATCAAAGGTACTGGATTACTTGCTAGGTTATATCAAATTGATTACATAATGGCATTGTCATTCACAACATGTTCCAGCCCCAAAATGCAATGAACCTCATTAATCTGAAATTGAGAAACAGGAATGAGAAACGGGAGTTAGTTGTTTTTATTTGTATACAATGATCAGTAAATGATTCCTTCTCCATGATCCTTCAATTACCTTACAAAGGGATTTGAGGACCTATTCTATTAAGGGGAAAAATAATAATCCAAACCCAAAATCTATAACAGGAGGCAAAATGTTTTCTTTTTTTTTTTTTTTTTTTTTTAGGCTTAAATAATCTCATGTGGAGATACTGGGATGAAATATAACACTGAATCAATTCTGATGCTACATGTAATCTACCTTAAATAATCTATCTTAAATAATCATATCCTGATTTGCAAATCATGGAATGACTAATCAATGATAAGCACTTCATCTAAAATATCTTGTCATAAAGTTTTCTCCTTTTTTCCTAAGTGAAAATATAAGACGAAGAGAAGTTAAGTAACTTGCTCAAGATCACAAGTATTACATACAGAAGAAATAATTCAAAATCTCATGTTTCTTTTTGTTTTTTTTCCCAAGTATATTTTTATTGATTTCAGGGAGAAAAAAAGGGGAGAAAGATAGAAACATCAGTGATGAGAGAGAATCATTGATCAGCTGCTTCCTGAATGCCTGGGGATTGAGTTTGCCACCCAGGCATGTGCCCTGACTTGGAATTGAACCAGTGACTTCTTGGTTCATAGGTTGACGCTCAACCACTGAGCAACACCAGCTAGCCCAAATCTCATGTTTCTAAGTACTCTATGCAACACATTCCCTCCTTTTCTATAATAAACAAGCTCTACTAATGGAAAGAAATCAGCCTCAACCATTTGGCCAGGGTTGCAGTCACCTCACTCAACGTTGATATACCCTTCAAAGGACCATCTTTCAAATCTCTGCCTCTCACTGGCCAGATGAAAGGAGGAAGATGGGAAAGGAGTTATGCCTTATAAGAAATATTCTGCTGATTTTTGCTCCAGGAAAAAGAGCCCATTTGAGAAGAATTATATTGTCTTTCACTGGGCAAGAAAAAAACAGCCAATTAGAAATCAGTACAGTTTTTCATATACATATACTTAGTTGTGAGGGCTGCAAAAACTATTTTGTGCATCATATGTAATACTGAATGTCAGCAAGCCTTTTTATTTTGAAATCAATAATCTTCAAAAAGCAACAAAGTGAAATTAAAGTAGGCTGACCCAGTTTTAAAATGAATGATAGTTAAGGAAGAAACAAAGGAAGGTAGAGAGAATATCACGCCTCAAACTTAACTGACGACGGAGCTATAAAAATCCTTAACAAAGGAAACTAGACAAAGCAAAATGTGTACAAAAGGAAATAGTAAAAAAAAAAAAAATTAAATGGCTCTAATTTTCTGAGAAATTTTCGTCAGTATAAGCCTGAAATAATTACTTCGCAAGCATTCAAAGAGATCAGAACAGAAACTAAGGACATCCTTTTTGTTTAAGTTGATTATTTTGGTAAATTACAAGGGTCCAAGTTTCATTATGTGCTGCGTTAAATACATAGTCAGCTTTAAAAATCTCCATAAAAGCACTATAGAAGAATGTTTTCAGTTCATTTCCCTTGTAATACAAATTATACTTTTATCAGACTTCTTTTAAACATGCTGATCTTCGTGATCATATTCTTAAACTACATCATCACAAAGTTGTCCTTGTTTTTTTAAAACTTAAGTTTCTCAGTTTCTCTTTAGAGAAAGTTTTCATGTTTTGAAAACTTAAAAGTTTCTCTCATTTTATATTTCTGTATTGAATTATGAGAGATTGAACAACTCCATAAAGAAGTCAACCTATGTTTAAGGCCTGAGCAATTATATATGCCAGGTACTGTGACTTTAGGACAAAGGGGCCATTTGCTTGAACAGCGCCAGGAAGATTCATGGAACTATCATGTATATCTATCTACCTAAACCTCTCTACCTTGCAGCAAAGGCACACTTATCTCTGAGCCCCTGATGGCATTTGGCATTAACAAACAGAGGTAGATTCAAAGGAAACATGCGCAAAACTGATTAGAAATTAACAGAAGCTGTTCTTTGATTGGCTGCCTCCTGCACGCCCCCTACTGGGGATCAAGCCCACAACCTAGGCTTGTGCCTTGAAGAGGAATCGAACCATGACCTCCTGGGTTCATAGGTCAATGCTCAATTACTAAGACACCCTGGCCTGGCTGTCCTTAAATGAGATATTACTTTTAATCTTCTTTGCCATCACAGCTAATATACAATTATTGTGTCTCCTGGGTTTTAAATCTATCTGTGTATCCTTGTAGAGAACCAAGCTATGTTAATTAGATGTTATCTCTCAACTAGTGTCTGGCAATACATATTAGTCTTACACATCTCAACAAACATGCATGAACTTTAAAGACATTAAACTAAGTGAATAAGGTAGTCACAAAGGACAAATATTATATGATTCTACTTATATGAGGTATATACAAAAGTAAAATTTACAGAGACAGAAAGTAGAATGTAGTTGCCAGGGGCTAGAGGCAGGAGGAAATTAGGAGTTATTCTTTAATGTGTACAGAATTTCCATTTGAGAAGATGAAAACATTCTGGAGATAAATGTGGTGATTGCACAACAATATGAATAATTATGGACCCTAAATTGTACACTCGAAAATATTTAAAATGGTACATTTTAGCTTATGTCTATTTACCACAGTAAAATGTTACAAATAAATCAAAAAGGCACTTTCATAAATATTTTGCATTTTTTAAAAATTCAATAAGAGTCAACATATAAAATAAACATGATACCAATACAATTTATGCAACCATTAGAAAAACTAATTTTACCATGTTGCTTTATACTGATACTAGATGCCCAGTGCACAAAATTCATGCATGGGAGGGGGAGTCCCTCAGCCCGACCTGCACCCTCTCCAATCCGGAACCCCTCGGATCGGGGATGTCTGACTGCCGGGATCGGGCCTAAACTGGCAGTCGGACATCCCTCTCACAATCCGGGACTGCTGGCTCCTAACTGTTCACCTGCCTGCCTGCCTGATGGCCCCTAACCACTCTGCCTGCCTGCCTGATCGCCCTTAACCACCTCTGCCTGCCTGCCTAATCACCCCTAACCACCTCTGCCTGCCGGCCTGATCGCCCCTAACTGCCTCTGCTTGCCTGCCTGATGGCCCCTAACCACTCTCCCCTGCTGGACTGATTGCCCCTAACTGTCTCTGCCTCAGCCCCCGCCACCATGGCTTTGTCCAGAAGGACGTGCAGAAGACATCTGGTCTATCTGGTCTAATTAGCATATTACCCTTTTATTAGTATAGATTGAATTTTCCTGTAGGTCTAGTCATCATCAGTAGCAGGACACAAGGTCAAGTATTAGTTTTATGGCTATATTATTCTTTAGCTGATAGAAAACTAGACCACCCATAACAGCAGAAGCAACAACACAGTAACAACAAACAAATAATAGTTTGAGTTAGACATCTTAACAGCATATATATATATTCTGGAAAACAGTGTTTTGATAGTCATGAATACTATATGTGGAATAACTCAAATCAGGGGTCACTTTAAAATGTGCTAATATTTACATAAAAGGAACTTAAAGACTGATCTCCATTGCCTGTGAAGGATAAACTAATGAAAAAAATACCTATACTCATAAACTAAAATCTGATTATAATTTCAAACATTATTGACTTGTAAAGATGATAAATTCATCAGTAAAAGAGGAATCTTGCTTAATGTTTTGAATTTTACCAAATGGCATAGAGAACATCCCGTGAGGAAATATCGTCCTTGTGTCCCTTATTTGAAATTCACTCACTGATCACAGGACACTAAAACAAGGACACTCCCTCCTCAGTAAATCTGGAGACAGGTCATAGAGGCATCTGTTCTCCATATACCTACTTAATGAGGTCATCTGGTACACATGCCATGCACTGGGGAGCGCTTAATTTTTATTAGGAGCATTAATCTAGCTAAGAGTTAGTGGATTAAAATTATCTTTGAAATGAAATAGGACACTCCTTTGTCTAATTTGCTCAAATTTATTGACATATAACCCTTCCATATAAGCCATTTCCTTAATGGCTAAGAATAAATATATTAGTCGTTCACATTCCCATTAAAATAATCAAGTACTTTTGTGACCTTGAGAAATAATTAGAATTCAAATGATTTTAAACTACAAATATTGCATTGCCTCGTAATAGCCAGTTTCGTTGATTTGGGACTTTGGACTCCCTACTGTATATTGATTACAGGAATGACCTTTCAAGCCATCATTTTTAATAACAAGGGATATTTACATAAGTAGAAACACTGTGAAGAAGTGTCACCTATTCAAAAATGAAGAGTATAGAAAGCATTCATGCCATGCTGTCATGCTCACAGTCTATGACATTTGGACTGTGGACTTGTTTAAAGGATTTGTTGGTTGTGTTCTTGTTTTAGGGGGCTTTTGTGAACCCCAGATCAGATATAAAAGGAAGCTGTAAATCTTGAGTTCTTTCAGGGTGATGGTCATGGGATCAAATTGGAAAACAAAAAACAAAAACCAGAAAAAAACGAGGCCTGTATGATTTGGGTTTTTAAGTTAATACCTGCATTACATAGAACTCAAGAAGTACTGTTGGGCTGTAATTTCTATAATTTTGTATTATTTGTAGGACATTTGATCCTAGAAAAGAACTGACTGATGGGAGAATAATCAAGTTCCATCCACCAAGTTCTTACCTGATTGGATTAACATATGGGGAAATATACTAACAGCCCCACAACTGTATAAAGTTATAATGAGCTAAAATCTAAGTCTGGAGACCTGAGATAAATGTTTCTCAGTTTTGTGGAACATGTTGTAGCATTTTATTTCTAGAAGCTGTCTCTAGGAATTTCTAGAAACTAGCAATAAAAATAACAGAAAAACTGCACTTCTCAGAAAACTCTGAATCTACAATTCCTAGCATGACTCAAATGAATGGTGAACCTTTGTAGGTGGAAGGTAGAATGTGTTTTGTGGAGAAAAAGGAAATAAATGACAAGAAACCATAATGCGAGAAATGCATCAATACATCAATAAAAGAGAATAAAGATGATATTCAATGAGCTCTGCGGTTGAGGAACTTTGAAGAAAGATATCTAAGAAGCTTTCTGCACGGCACGTTCCATAAAGATGTTCAGTCAGTCCAGGATCTCCCAGCATCTCTCAGGTCTCATATTACATGTCACTTCCTGCATGCCTAACCCACCGAAAATGGTCCCTATTATATCCTTTAACTTATCTTTCTTCCTGGCTGTCATCAAAATATAATTATTTGGGCAAATACTGCATTTCTATTTCAGACCAAAAACTCCACTGATGTAAGAATCCTTTCTTTTTTTATTATTATTTTACCCTCAGTATTTAACAATGCACCCTGTAATGAATAAGCTCTTAATAAACCTATTGAAAAAAAAAGTATATCTTAATTAGAATAATACCACTAATAAGTACTATAAAAAGCATTGATATTAGCTAATTAAATACATTGTACTGCATGGTGTTTGATTTTTATGTGTTTTTTTTTCTTTTTCCTTTTCTTATGTCTTACACATATTAAGATGGGTATGTATTACTGGGAAATTATTCTCTCCTCTGACACTTAAATTTATATAGGTTTTATTAAACTTCACATTTGTACATGTTATCATTCCCATTGTGCTAAGACTGTAAATGTAAGTCGTTTTTCGACTTGAGGGGCAAGTGAAAGATTTAGCACTGATTCTCAGAGATTTTAAATCTAGTGGCCTATCTTATAGAACTGGTTTTGCCAGCATTAGGCAAAAGAAAATAGTTAATCAAGATGAATTTTGGTTAAAAAAAACAACTATTAGGTTTCTTATTTTACGTTAATGTTCATGTTCTCTCAGAGCTTTTTCACAGTGTAGATTTCTTTAGGATGAATTATAAAATTAACACTCACTGCAAAGATCCTGAGTATGTAAGTGCCTCATATACTCAGAGAGGAAGGGAGAGAGAGATAGAAAGATCAATGATGAGAGAGAATCATTGATTGGCTGCCTTCTGCATACCCCACACTGGGGATCAAGCCTTCAACCCAGGCATTATTCCTGACCAGGAATTGAACTGTGACCTCCTGGTTCATAGGTTAATGCTCAACAACTGAACCATATTTTGGGAACCCAAAATAATATTTCATTTTCTTCATATGTATATTATATATAATCATCTTTCTCTAACACAGAACAAACTTTTCAAGTACTGAAAAACTTATGAAAATTTTATTTTAGAAAATGATTACATTACATGAATTAAACAATAGCAGTCCAGACCAAAATAGGGGACTGTTAATAGACAGACTTTTAAGGCATAACCACATTTCAAACAAAATTTATATTTTAAACATCCAATCAATCCCAATAACTATTTAATTTATATTGTGTTGCCACACTTAACATATATTTCAAAAAAAATAAAAGTATCAAAACTTAGATTGTGTTATTTAGGCATAAGCAGTATCATCTGTCTAATGCAACAACAACTGGATTAGTTAAATGTTTCCATTCAGATTACCTATTGAAGGTTGTTGTTTTGTTTTGTCTTTTAATGTAGAAAGTTCTTTCTCCTTTATTTCATATAAGAAAGGAATCATGAAAGCTTATCAAGACTATTTGTATAAAATACACCTAAATCTAAATGGGCTCATTCTTCATCTTTAAAATGGAAATAAAAGCACACCTACAATTGAAAAACAAAACAAACAAACAAACAAAAAACACCTGTGTGGTACTATAACTGTGGTTATTAACAGGAGCCAACTAATAATCAAGCCAAGGCTCAGCAATAATTTGAAATGACTCTAAAACTGTATTTTCAAGAACATTTGAAAGGCTCTGTTTAATATTCCATACGGCCTTTAACTCCTTTAGAATAGAAATATCAGAGTGGCTTCAGTTTATGCAGAGGGAGCATTGGTAGCTGACTCTTCAGACTCTGGTTTATGTCCACAGCTGGTGTTTTTGCTGAGTAACTACTCTGAACCTGCACACTTTTTCAAACCTCATACTCTCTTTACCCTCTTTCCACTTAGTACCTTACAACAGCAAATTTCAACCGGTGTGCCACACGAATTTTTAAAACATGCAATACCTGATTATTTAGTCAGGGGCACTGACCTCTTTTCCCTTCGACTGTCAAATTAAAAAACAGAAAATGCCAACAGGCAACACAGCAACAGCCATCCAGTGTGAATGAATAAAAATTATACCTATTTTTTTTTGCCAGATCGGCCAAAAATATAGTATATTTTTTGGTGTGCCACAGAATTTTAGTAATTAGTTTATGTGTGCCATGAGAAAGAAAAAAAAAGGTTGGAAATTGCTGTGTTGGGGAGGTTCCCCTAGACACAAATTTAATTTTAAGTCCATCTTCACTTGGATTCCCCTTAGCATTTCTAGCTGCACGCCTACTGCCCAAGAATAATCTCATTACTTGGGCACTGGATGACTTGCCCTCTATCATGGCCATTCTCCACCAATCAGTTCCTTTCCACTTTATATCTCCCATTTCTCCCCCACTACTTGTTCTAATGCTCAAGTTTGTCACATTAAAATATTCCAACCAACAGGAAAAACCTTCTTCCCTTTTCCAATAAGACTAAAAATCTATATTTATCTGTATATACATAAATGCATACACATATATATATACATACACATCAATACTACTCATCTACCCCATTAAGCAAAAATTATTGAAAAAGAGGCATAGCTCGGTATTTCAATATTGTCACCTTTTACCTCTGCTTGATATGTAATTAATAAATGTAAACTTGTTAAAATCATTTTAATTAGCATTTACTAGTATTAGTGTTCCCAAATGTCTTGAAACTGTTGTTTCTGATAATCTTTTGATGCCTAAAATTGTCTGCTTAACAATAAATTTTACTGATGTATGACCTAGCAATCTCACTTCTGGGTATTTATCTAAAGAAACCCAAAATACTAATTCGGATGAATATATGCACCTCTCTGTCCATCGCAGCATTATGTAAATAGCATAGATATGAAAGAAAGCCAAGTTCCCATCCATAGACCAGTGAATAAAAAAGCCGTAGTGCATATATTCAATGGAATATTACTTGATCATAAAAAAGAATGAAATATTACAATTTGAGACCACCATATTACCACCATACCCTCTAGCATGAATATTATGCTAGAGGGTATGGTGGTAAATTAAATAAGTCAGTCAGAGAAAGATAAATGCCATATAATTTCACTTATATCTGGAATCTAAAAAACAAAATAAACAAAATTGAAACAGACACATAGAAACAAAACTGGACTGGTAACTGCCAAAAGGGTTGGGGGTTTGAGAGACTGGGTGAAAGAAATTAAGGGATTAAGAAGTACAAATTGGTAGTTATAGACTAGTCATGTCGATGTAAAGTCCGGCATGGGGAATATAGTCAATAATAAAAAAGAATAAATTTTAAATATCTGAACACAAAACTAAAAGGGAAAGTCAACATATATCAACCAACATTTTCACCTTAAGACAAAATAAATTTTAAAGAAAATGATCCAAAATACAAAGGATTTAAACTAATAAAATACACAGACACACATACACTGATATGATTATGCATCTATAGTTAACACATTTACATATCATTGAACACCAATATACGAATTAATATAATTTGATAATTGGTGACTAATATCACTGACAATGTGGTCATTTTATTATTTTTTAGTGATAAGTTGAAATCGATCAAAATATTATTAACTTAAACTGGGTATTATGCATAAGCAATCCTATTAAATTCAGTAGTAATGGAATAAATATTGTTATTAGCGTATTTATAATTGTCACTCAAATATGCGTCAAGCATGTGCAAAAACAACCCTCACCTCATAATCAGATTAGGTAAGACATGTGAATAGCATATTTCTCATAGTCAATTATAATTACACAGAATCCATAAAGTTGGATATTTTCCATATCTGAACAAACATAATACAACACCTTCTAACTTCTAGAGCAGAATGTCTCAATCTTGGCAACCTTCTAACTTCTAGAGTAGAATGTCTCAACCTTAGCACTACTGAAGTATTGCACTGGAGAATTCTTTATTGATGGCAGTAGAGCTGTGCATGTAGGATGGTGAGCTGCATCCTTGGTCTCTATCCATAGATACTAGTAACATCCTCACACCCACACACGGTTGTGATAACCAAAAATATTTCCAGACATTGCCTAACATCTTCTGAGGAACAAAACATCCCTGTTGAAAAACCACTATTTTAGAGATGGAGACTGTCTGCTAATTTAAAATCAAAGAGGATACTGTGCAAAACCATTTTTAACTTGTCAATAAAATGTGAGTTGTCAGAGAAATACTATGTAAAAGATAAAGACTACATTAATACACACACAGGCTATTGTATTTTAAATATAAGAGGGTTCTTAGGTTAAAATGATCCCTAAATAGTATAATCATATACCCCATTGTTACTATTTTTAAAATACTCTTGGTGAATACAAATTATCAAAATCTAGAATGAAATATTAATTTCATTTAAATTAAGCTTTAATTTTTATTTTATTTTATAGCTTTACTAGTAAGAACACTTAACATGATATTTATTTCTTAAATGTTTAATTCTTTACCACAGTATTATTGACTACTAGAGGTCGAGTGCACGAATTCGTGCACAGGTGGGGTCCAACTGGTGGCCAGAGGTAGGGGACTCGGGAGGTTGGCTGGCCAGCCCCACCCTCTGGTTGAACTTCTGGTAGAGGGGACAATTTGCATATTAGCCTTTTATTATATAGGATAGGTACAATGTTGTACAGTTGATTTCCAGAATCTAGTTCTATTGCTTAACTGAAACTTTATACTCATTGATTAGTAGCACTCCAGTTCCCTCTACCCACACCACAGATTCTAGCAATCACGGCTCCATTTTATTGATTCTGTGAATTTTTCTATTTTAGATTCCTCTTATAAGTGCAACCATGCTGCATTTCTTTCTGTGATTGACTTATTTAAATTAGCATAATACCCTCAAGGTTCAGTCACGTTGTTTCATGTTGCAGATTTGCTTCTTATTAAGGCTGAATAATATCCCATTGTATGTATATAACACGTTTTCTTTGTTCAGTCACCTGTTGACGGACACCTGGGTTGTTTCCACATCTTGTGGCTAGTGCTACAATGAACATGGGAGTGCTACTACCTTTCTGTGATCCTCATTTTAGGGTGTTTTTTTGCATAAATACACAGAAGTAAGAATCCTGGATCTCATGGTAATTCTATGTTTAACTTTTTGAGAAACCTCCATGTTGTCCTCTATAATCACTGCACCATTTTGCATTCCTGCCAACAGTGTACAAGGGTGCCAATTTCTCCACATCCTTGCCAACAATTATTCTCTATTTTTAATAGGCATCCTGACAGGTGTGGGATGATATCTCATTTTGTTTTTTTAATTAAGTTAACAAACTCAAAGCCTCTGAAATTCTGAAGCGTGCTCTACCCATGCTATTTTCCTCCAATACCACATCTCATTAATGCCCCCAAATACCTGACTTATTGAGCTTTGAACCTTGGCATAGTGCAAGGCTCTTTCCCTGGCTTCGATCTTGCAATTTCCCTGATTTCATCTATATTTCTATAATATTTCAAGTAATATGCATTAGATAAAAAACTACAATAAGGCAAAGTTGACAAATATAAGAAAAACAGAAGTTCACTTTCAAGCTTAAAAAGAGTTCAACATGTTGATGTGGTAAATAAATGAAAATTCAAAATGCTTTAAAAAAAACACTAATGTCGCCCTAACTGGTTTGGCTCAGTGGATAGTGGATAGAGCATTGGCCAGTGGACTGAGAGGTCCCGGGTTCGATTCCGGTCAAGGACATGTGCCTTGGTTGCGGGCACATCCCCAGTAGGAGATGTGCAGGAGGCAGCTGATCGATGTTTCTCTCTCATCGATGTTTCTGACTCTCTATCCCTCTCCCTTCCTCTCTGTAAAAAACCAATTAAAAAAAAAAACACAAAAAAAAACTAATGTCAGTACTAGAGGAAAGAGAGAGAGAACCATATATACACATTCATGGTCAGTGAATATCTGGGATGTTAAACTCAGTTTTGAGTGCTATATTTTAAGCAAATATTGGAAACTGATGACCACGGACGATCCTTCAAACAGGGCACTAGAAAATCTGATGGCAGTGTAATACAAGTTAACATAAAGACAATCACATTTGGTTAGCTATGGTAAGAAATGCAGTGAAGAATGGAAAAGCTATTTTCAAATACTGAAAAAACTGACAGTAAGAGAAAAAATAAATATGTGTATTCACATGAAAAATCATGACCCAATGGGTAAATGTAAAGGACAAATAAAAGAAAAAAGAAAAAACAAAAGACTGTGTGTGATATTAAGTGTAAGGCTGCTTCCACAAATACCTGAATATATGGCTAACAAACATGTGTCAAAATCTATGCAAAGGATGTCCTTGAGATCGCATACTTCTGACTCGGTAGCCAAAAAATTTTCTCTTTATTTTTCTTTGAGCATATCAACAAATGCTTGGTAATGCCTTTATTATATATCAACCTAATAAAGTATTCTTTGTTTAATTCCAGAGTAGAAATATAAGGTGTACTCAACATAATAAATGGGAAAACTACTTTTAGGTATCCATGAATATAATGAAACTAGAGGCCCAGTCACAAAATTCGTGCATGGGTAGGGTCCCTAGTGGCTGCCGGCCAAGGCCTCCCTTCCCCAGTTGCTTGCCGCCGGCTGCCGGGTGGGGCCTTCCTTTGATCTGTGCTGCCCCCTGGGTGGTCAGCACACGTCATAACAAGCAATCAAATTCCCAGTCGGGAAACTCCCAAGGGGACACTGCATATTAGGCTTTTATATAGAGAGATAACATCACACAACACATACACACACACACACACACACACACACACACACACACTCAGCAATTCGGTCCCAATATTTCTGTACTTTAAACTACTGAAAGTGAGAACAAACTGTTACTTAATCTTCCTTTTTTCCCCCTTTTCCTTGAGTTCTAAGTGTAGAAACTAGATTATGTTGGTAGAGGAAGATACTGGGGGCCACTTTGGTACATCCCTTTTGTGAAGCATGTGGAGTCAATACACCCAGAGTTCCCGGGCATTACTCATCACTGGTGCAAATGGTTGTTAATGAAGAGTTAAGCATTATGCTGTTTTACACAGAATTTTTAAATATATTTTTAATATATTTTTTTATTGTTGACAGTATTACAAATAGTCTCCCATTCTACGCGCCCCCCAAATAGTCTCCCATTCTCCCTCCCCTTTACCCCCTTCCTCCTAGCCCTTACCCCCCACCAGGTCTTCACCATCCTATTGCCCATGTCTAAGACTATGCATATCCTATATAATAAAAACCTAATACGCTAAGTGTCCGGTCTTCCAATCGGCCATTCAACCAATCAAAGCGTAATATGCTAATGATATGCTAAGGCCGCTCAACTGCTCGCTATGACGTGCACTGACCACCAGGGGGCAGAAAGTTGACCGGTTGACCAGTTGCTATGATGAGCACTGACCACCGGGGGGGAGATGCTCCAACCAGTAGGTGAGCTTGCTGCTGGGGTCCAGCCGATCGGGACTGAGCAAGATGGCCTGGACATGCCCTGGAGCCTTCCCGCAGTCCCTCCCTGGCTGGCCAACCTCCTGTGTCCCTCCCCGGCTCCGATTGTGCCCCGGTGGGGTCCCTCGGCCTGGCCTGCACCCTCTCGCAATCCGGGACTCCTTGGGGGATGTTGAAGAGCAGGTTTGGGCCCAATCCCACAGGCCAGGCCAAGGCCTCTAGTAAGTATATAAATTCTTTGGTTTATCTCTTCTCATCCCCCCAGCCCCACATGGAGGTATGTCAATCTATTCCATGCCTCCATGCTTTGGGTCTTATTTTGTTGGTCAATTCATTTTGTTCATTAGATTTGTTTTGACAAGGGTCACAAAATTCTTTGAAGGAATATTTTCTATTCCCAGTGGCTGAAGTCTAAAAGATAAAGCAGTTGGAAGATTCTGTTCTTGGGTAGGTACGGCTAATATCTAAGGGATAGAGCATAAACAAGATGAATCTCAGGAGAGAAATGGCTAGTAGGACTCCCAGGAAACAGACAGGCCATTTTTAGCTAGTCAACACTGTCATTTCATTCAATTACCTTCAACCCTTCCGAAGTCTTTAAAAATGACAATTTTAAATATATTTTTATCGATTTCCGAGAGGAAGAAGAGGGAGAGAGAACTAGAAACATCATTTATGAGAGAGAATCATTGATCAGTTGCCTCTTGAATGTTCCACACTGGGGACAGAGCCCACAACCTGGGCATGTGCCCTGACTGGGAATCGAACCATGACCTCCTGATTCATAGAATGACACTCCATCACTGAGCCAGGCCGGCTGGGCACCAGTTCTAATTCTTTAAGAGTATCCTCAAATCTGCAAGTTGCCCTTGACCTTTGCATCATGTTAACCATTATCTACTAGTTTTTTCTCCATTTTAAAATGTTTACATACAAAATGCACTGTGACTTCCTACAGCAGCAACAATTCAGTGATTTAAGTAACCTTGCCTTGAAAATCTGTTTTTCTTTCTTTGTTTTTTGTTTTTTTGTTTTTTCTTTTCTTCTTTAGAAGGAGTAACATTAGGTCTTTGGTGATAAAGACAGTGCACACCTTTGCTACTTGCTCTCCACTGACAATTATCCATTTATTTTAGTGACTCTCTGGAGGAATTTTTGCAATTTGATGAATGAGCTAGAAGAAGGGGAAACAAAACCCTACAAATGTAAAATAAAATTATACCACCAGAAAGAAAAAAATCGAATAAAATTGATTTACTCATTAATTTCAATTGATTTCCTCAATGCTTCTACCCCTTTTCCTCACAATTATATTCAACATGCATTATTGATCAAAGTGTATATTCTATTGGAAAGTTTTGTTAATGAATATGACTTTCTGACCATGTGTAAATCTTTAGCATGATCCCTCTTAGTACTTTGTATCATTTTTAATACATAAATACACACTGGTTCTTCCTTTCTAATTAATTGTTGTTTTTCTCTGTACAGACAGTAGTTGGTTCTATGCAAATAAAATGCTTAAGTCAGATTATCTATTCCTTGCAGAGAACACACTTGATTGGATATAAAGCTACTGCTAAAATGAGGTTCTTTAGGAACAGATGTACTGTTTTATCTTTTATTCATCCTAATGGATTTTGAGTCCCATGGAAATATGTAATATACATTTAGGAATGTGTAAGTGTAACAATAATGGTGAAAAGAGCTAATAATTGCTGAGCATCCGATGTGCCAGGTGCTGTATTAACAAGGTTTTTCTCTTCCAATTCTTAAGCCTGTAAGTTAGGCCCCATCATTATTGTGATTTTACAAATGAGGAAATTAAGACTTAGGAAATGTAAATCATAGCTACAGACTGATGAAGTTACTAGTCTGATCCCATGTGGGGTGCTCCTCACCTCTCCCAGCATTTCCCCACGTGCTTTCCATTTTAATATGCAATATGCTTTTGTACTTTATTACTAAAGAACTATTTGTCCTTCTGAGAGTTCATTATACCTCAAACAAATTAATGAGCGTAGGCTAAGAAGACGGGTCAAGCAGAGCTGCTTTCAAAGTATTTCAGATCGCCGGTCACTCTTCCCTACTTAGAAAGTATCCGATTAATACATTAAAACTATCACTATTGTTAATAAAGGGATGGTCAATGTAGTTTCCTCTTTATGACCTACTGAATAATATCTTGCTGGAACAAGAAAGATGATTCAGTTATTTTTAGAGATGATGCAGTTATGTTTAAACTATCCTTCTAAGCTGCCCAGTGGGCATAATCTCATCCACACAAAAACATTTGAATACTAGTAGTTTCACAGGATGCTCACATAACTGATGTCCAAGTGCTTTGGAGATCATTTGAATTTAGTGGCTTCTCTGTTTGAACCTCCAGTCTCAATTTATCCAACAACATCAAATATATCCCAATATTTAAGTTTGGTTGTCCCAAAATTAAAAGATGTTAGAAAAAGAAATGATATACATGTATTTATTTTCTGTAGCTGACATTTTTGTTTCATTTTCCATTAAGGTGTCTGTGATATACATTCTTCCAGTGACTCTCAAGATAAAAGAAAACGGACCCTAAGCAATAATGTCTTTATTTCTGCATTTAAGACATTTCATTCTAAGAAAATGTTTAACTGTAAAGACTTATGAGGCAGAAACAATATCCTGGGTTATTTCCTTAGGGGTGGAAGAGAAAAATCTAAAAAAGTTCTTATACTGCAAATGCATTTCCCCTTTCAACATTTAAATGTAAAACCATCATATAAATACTCAGAAGTAAATTTTAAAATTCTAATAAAGTTTATTAATAGAATTTGTTAATTCTCCAGAATTATAATAATTAGTTCTCAATGTATTCACAACGGAACATAAAAGTCACATTTTTGGACTTTTATTTGCCACCATTCAATAAAATGATTGTCTATACGAAATAAAAGATATTAAATACAAACACGCTTAGATGGTGAGTAAAGAGTGAGAAATGGTAAAGAAGATAGTGAAGCACAGTCAAAAACAAAAAATACATGCAAAACAAAATTTTTAAATTTTAGAATTGTCTGTCTGAGGCTTCTGAGCCCTTTGTTGTTTTTTTCTAAATTTCCTTAAAAGGCCAGTTCTGCACTAAAATGCTAACATTACCTACTTTTATTTTTACTTTTGAGCAAAAGAGTAAGCAGAACACTATACAATAACTTAGTTTCTAATTATAGTGGGAACTCCACCTGGAGCCTAAATTGGGTTCATGTAGACAAACCTGTCTGAACTTGTCTGGTTGTCAGGAGTAATGAGTGGGCCACCAGAGGTCTATTCGCCTAAGGGACTGAGAGGCTTGCGAAAAAAGAATTCACTGTAAGGAAAACAGTTTAAAAAAAAGAAAGAAAAGAAAACAGTTTATGGGTGTGGGAGAAGAGGTGATTTTTAGGGTTCAGTGTTTCGACAAGCCCATTGGTACTTGTCCAGCATAGGCCCCATAGAATCTTTACCATGTGCTGGAGAGAAAGATGCTACAAGTCCTACCTGAAATAGAATCGGGCCTAAAATCTCCAGAAGACACTGAAGAAGAAGTCATCATGAGTTTGAGTCCCAATAATAAAGCTTATTAAGATGATGGTTAAAGGATTCTCTCTTTCCTTTGAAGAACTGAAGTTGTTATTAACAAAATAATTGTGGAATAAGGTCTTGGAAATGGATTACCTGAGCCACTATTTCTGATACATTAGAGACTTTTGTATTAGAGAGCCGAAAAACAGGAAATTACTGTCATGCAGAAACAGAGAAGAGGATATCCCTACATTTTTCTGAGACCCCAAAAATTTGGCCTGGAAGAGGAGGGGTGGACAATAGAAGGTGTGAAACAGCAGTTACAAAGTGACAGAAACATTCTACCTACTGTTTCACACAATACAAATTCCATTTGGCATCAGACATTGTGCTAGGGTCCAGAGCTATAATGTTGAATCCAACAACTATTATGACTAATTTTTATCTCCAGCCTCATGTAGCCTAGGAAACCTGAGTTGCAAATAATTTGGATTCTGATAAAGGAGTTTGTTATGTTTCATTGTTCAGCTCAATGTGATACCCAATTATTAAACATCCACCATGTGAAAAGTTATAGCACCGTGTGGGTTTCCTAGAAACAGCCTCTGAGGTGCTGTAGCATGCAGAATGTTTATTAACAAGTGCCCTTGGGATCAACAGCTGTGAAAGGGGAGGGAAGGATGCAGAATTGGGAAGAGGAAGAAGTCAAGCTGCAATACCCCTAATGGCAGCCTCGGCTAACCCCACGGAAAGCTCTGCGGTAGGAGGCGTGAATGTCCCTGAGATGAGCACTGAGGGCCAGGCCTTCTATCTCACCTCACCTGGAAACTGGCTCTGAACAAAAGCAAGGAAAAGGTGTGACCTAAATCACGGGGCCATCTAGGGGGAAGTAATTCCTGAAGAGACTGAAGTCTGTTACTGATGTCCCTGTCTACAGCTGGGACAAAGGTCTCTTTCATCTGCACTACACACCACAGTGGACACCAAGAGATGTTGAGTCTAGAGAACTTGTTCTGAAAAGTGTCAACTTTATATCTTGATGAAAAGAAAGCAAGACTCTTAAACTGTTACCGAATCCTATATAATAAAAGCCTAATATGCTAAGTGTCCAGTCTTCTGGTTATCCATTCAACCAATCAAAGTGTAATATGCTAATGATATGCTAAGGCTGCTCAACCGCTCACTATGATGTGCACCAACCACCAGGGGGCACACACTCTGACTGGTAGGTTAGCTTGCTGCTGGGATCTGGTGATCAGGACTGAGCAAGATGGTTCGGACACTCCCTGGAACCCTCTCAACCGTCCCTCCCCTGTTGGCCAACCTCCCTCATCCCTCCCCAGCCCCGATAGTGCACTGCTGGGGTCCCTAGGCCTGGCCTGCGCCCTCTTACAATCCGAGACCCCCTTGGGGGATGTCGGAGAGCTGGTTTTGGCCTGATCCTGCAGGCCAGGCCAAGGGACCCCACTGGTGCACGAATTCGTGCACTGGGCCTCTAGTATTTAATAATTTCCATCACCAAACTCACTTTTAATACTGCTATCAAGTTCCCTATAACCTCAACAAAATAATTCTAAGGATACTAACAATAGCTAACATTTTTAGTTCCTACATGTGCCAAGCACTGACTCAGGGCACTGCATTCATGAACTCATTTAACTCTTATGACCATAAAGAGAATTAGGCTCTGTTTTGATTTTCATTTCCCAGATCAGGACTGTAAGGCACCCAGAAGGTAATACCACTGACACTAAACATCTTTTGGGCCTCTGGCTACACCAGTGATGGGCCCTGTGGGGAATCCAAAGATGAATAAGACACGGTCTCTAAATTTGATATGTATCATTCCAGTAGGAGAATCAAAAATGCTTTACATCCCAAACTGAAGCACTGGACTATGAATCATAACATGAAGCTGAAAATAAAATAGATGGAACCAAAAGGGGTCAAGGAGGAACACAGAAAGCAGTATGAACCAATGCATCTTCTTCATTTTGACCCAAATGGTGGCATTTGAGACACTGGGGTCCTGTTAGTACTCATAACACTGACCCAACCCCCCCAAAAAAAAAACAGCCATAGGAATGACACATAACCTCTGACTTAACTCCTGCTAAAAGCAGTGTTGGTGGAATTAAACTACATGGATTCTAAAATGATCGTTTCTCAGGTGCATCAAGAAAACGTATACCTTTCGTACCTCTGTCATAAAGTGGGAGAGTTATGAAATGCAAACCAAGAAGTAGATCATATTCAAATAGATTCATGAGGAGTTAAAACCATTTTTGCATTTTACAGTCCTCAATGTGAATTAAATAGAATATCCAAATTTTGTCAGTTCTAGTTAGTCAATCTGAGTAGTCATCTGATCAGTCACTTGTAGGATTCCTGTGTGATTTAATAATCTAGAGTAACAATTCAGGTTGTCTTCAAATGCTCCTACCCCCAATATCTCCACTTACATGCTATTTACATTTTCAAAAGCCCGTTTATAATGTGTGATCTTCTGTAATAGTAACAACAATATTAAAAGGAAACTTTAGCATATAAATGCCTTATGGCAACAGGCAGAGAAAAGGAGTGACTGTGAAACTCAGGGGCTGATTCCAGTTCTCATGCTCCTTTTATTAGGCAATTCAGAAGGGTCTTGGCCATCAATTACCAATCCATTAAAAAGAATCAAACATGTAATTAGAAGCCTAATGTAGTGTTATTTTATGGACATGAAAAATTACTTTCAAATTTGATCATTATAGGGTATTTAATCTGTAAAGTTTAGTTGTATCAGCAGATAAATTAAACATATAAAAATAAAAGAAATAAAATGGAAACCTAACACTGCACAATTTCCATACAGTGACTATAGAGATAAATTATGATTAATTTAAACCCATTACTCCCAAAATGTGTTTCATATTTAGATGGAGGGGAGTGGTTAAAGTAAAACAACTTGATTTCATCAACAGGCATGAGGTAAACTTTAGAGAAAAGCTATGTTTTTTGCTTTGGTGATACTATAGGGAAGTAAAGTAAAATTAGAAGATCATTAGTACAATGTAGCGCTTAAGGGCTCATAAAAGGAAGAAATTTGCATTGATCGACCAGTATACAATTATATTAAGGTGGAGGAGGCCTAACAACTTGTTTCTTTAAAATTACTCGCTTTGGAGACCCAAATTAAAAAGCCCTGTTTCTGAATATAAGTTTTAAATGACAGACCAAAAAGAAGAAACTTAAAAAATAGTTTCATGAGAAAAGGAATCAGAAGATTAGGATTTCCCCTTTGCACATATTACAAAGTCAATTAATATATTTTTCCAAATGTTTTACTATTAAAATGTACTAAACTTTTCTAGTGCTTTTTTTTAAAGTACTTTATCTTCATGGTTATCTTATGGGAGATGCACAGTATATGAGAAATTTCAGGTAAGTAAAAGTAAACCCGCCCTAACCGGTTTGGCACAGTGGATAGAGCATCAGCCTGCGGACTGAAAGGTCCCAGGTTCGATTCCAGTCAAGGGCATGTACCTTGGTTGTGGGCACATCCCCAGTAGGAGGTGTGTAGGAGGCAGCTGATCAATGTTTCTCTCTCATCGATGTTTCTAACTCTCTATCCCTCTCCCTTCCTCTCTGTAAAAAATCAATAAAATATATATTTTTTAAAAAAGTAAACCCAAGCTGAAAGAATCCTTGGATATACAGAATTTGAAAAACAAAACAAAAACCATAGAATATTCTGCCCCAGTAAATGAGCAGTAAAAATAGTCATTAGCATGGTAATGAGATATAAAAGAAGATAAGAAAACATTGTGTAATATATTAAATATGAATTAATTTAATTTGTTTCAGTAATTTTAACTCCTGATGCTACATGTGTATGCTGTGATTTATCTCTAAAATTCTATCAGTATTTTTCTGAAATTTCAGTGCATTTCCATACTATATTCAATTCTATTAATAAAACATTTTCCATTAAATGCCATCAAACTGGATACTTTTTAGTGTTTTTGTTTGTTTCAGCAACTACATCCATACCTTCAGTTAGTGTGAAATACACAAGCAAAAAACAAACAAAAAACCTATCCATTTGTGTTGCTCATTAAACATCTGCTCATTAGCCACCTCCTGGTTAATGAATACTTAGAATCTAAATAGCAACCCATTAGTAAAACTAGTTCTGTTTCCCAGTATATTTATCAATTCTGCAAGTAATTTTTATTTAAAAAATATGTACTTAGCCAAAATTCACTTAATCATATCAAACAAATCACCAAAGAATTACAAGCATCATCTTAAATATGCCAGTAAAAGTGAAATACCCTTAGGGCCTTTATAAGTATATAATTATCATTAAAGCAAACCTAACAAAACTATTTAATTATTAATTGCATACCTTCTATAACTTGTGCAAACCAAGTGATTCTGAGAAAGGATATAAGCTATTTTATAAAGTAGCTATACATACTTAGGCAGATAGCATTTATTTCAAATGTCATTAGAAAGTTGTAATATGTCCTAGCAACAACCACTAATTTTATTCTTTTAGAGATTAGTTTAATAAAATAAAGGAGATGCATAAATTAGGAAGAAGATAATCACTAAATACCATTTAGTGATTTTTTTTTTCATTCTGAAAAAATACTTACAAAATTTTCTTAGATATTTTGTTATTTGGGTTTTTTTTTCCTAGTTAAGTTTTCCCTCATACTTTCTCCATTGTCAAGAAGCAGAAACTATACTTTAGTATATATATTTTTCATTTGCTTATGCCTTGTCGACATTACCTTTAATTAAATTGAGAAAAAAAACCACTAAATTTTTATCTGAACCGCAGTATCGATGCAGACATGCAACTAAGAAATGAGTTAAAAGTTCTTGTTGGTGACAGGAAAATCTAAACCAAGAGATGAAGCAGAAATGCTTTCAAAGGAAAATCTATGCAATATCAGGTAAGGAGTATGCTAATAAGGTTAGCAGGAAGGACAAGTAGTTATTTTAAAAGCTGTTTAAATATATATATATATATATATATATATATATATATATATATATATATATATATAAATATATATATATATAATTATTTGCCCCATAGGAGAAAATTTGAGATTTATTTAAATGTTGAGATGTATGAAAAGAGAATCCAATAGCATTACAAACACCTATGAGCAGAATATCTAAATTCAAGAAAATGCTTTTAAAATTAAGTATAATAATCACCAAAATATTAATCCCCTGCTATTTGCTTGACACCAGGATAGACGTGAAACACAGATAAGTAATAGCATTTTCCTTACCATCAGGGGGCTCACAATCTCCTGTAGAAAACAGACACATTATCTAGTATTTTGAAATACTATTATATATGATGCAGAAAACAATAGGCAACACCTAGTGAGATCTGAGTTTTTCTGAGCATCCTGCATTTAATCCTCATGCCCATCCTAGGAGTAAAGAACCATTATAATTAAGTCAGACAACTAGTGACACTACCAAACTTTAAACCCAGACTGTGTGGATCCAACAGTTGTAAAGAATATGTCACTGATATAAATCTTCTAGATATCTGGTATACCAGGTAGGTTAGAGAAAATGGTCTTGAAAGAAAACACTTTCGAAGACAGACAAGAATGAAGGGAACATGATTGACATCATGTGATATATGTTACCATGATAAATTGAAATGAGTTGAGGACTCAAATTATTGCATCCCTTTTAAATAGACCTACTTCAATTTTTAATGCAAGCGTATCTGATGACAGAAACACTGGATGTATTCATTGCCATTAACGTTTAGTTTCTACCTACTGTGAGACAGATCTTGTATACTGACTTTGATATTAAATCAGTTAATATTCAGATCCTATAATGTTTCTATTATTTCATCCTTGTCTGTGTTTTAGAGGCATACATTTTTAACAGGAGATTGCAGTGGCATCCACAGTGGAATGGAGTGGGCTTACATTTCCTCACCATGATCATCATTTAAAACTGACATATCTTAAATTTAATCCTGAAATACCAAATATACCAGCAGAGTAACATGGACCATCTTGTATAAACACTGCTCTCTGTTCCTCTTCAGAATCTTCCACAGCTTTGAAAAGGAAGATCACATCCTAGCACAAATCTACGACAAAGTTATATTTCTAAAGATCCAAGTATCTATAAATTGGCCCTTAGGACAAACTGACTAAAATTACTATTTTGATAGGTAAAATGTACTTATATGTTTTGTAGTAAAATTTCCCATTAATACGCATATTCTTTCTCCATCCATCCCTCCTCTCCCTGTCACCATCACACATATATACAGTCTTTATATAACAAATTTGAAAAACACACTTTTTATGGTTGAAATATCATTAACCAAAATACTTGATTAGCTTGTTGTAAGTTCCGTATCCTGTATTTTTGGATTGTTTTCATAGTCTCAAAGAGGCACATGCATACTTTACCTTTTCTTTTAAATACTTTTATTTATTCCAAAGAGGAAGGGAGATGGAGAGAGAGATAGAAACATCAATGATGAGAATCATTGATTGGCTGCCTCCTGCACGCCACCTACTGGGAATGGAGCCTACAGCCCAAGAATCAAACCATGACCTCCTGGTTCATAGCATAGGTCTATGCTCAACCACTGAGCCATGCTGGCCGGGCTTTACCTTTTAAATTACAGCATAATTTGACAGTATCTTACCTTATAATAGAGAAACATGCAAATTGACCGCACCTCCGCTATGCCCATGATTGGGCCAGCGGAGGCTGAGGGCGGGACTCCGGGTGGCCTGTCGACCGTTGATAAAATCAAGATGGCGGTGCCCAGTGGCCACGCCCGAGCCGCTGCTCCCCTGGGGTGCCTGGGGTGATCGGCACCCCGGGGGGCGTGGCCGCGCCCGTGACCGCTCCCTGGGGGTGCCTGGGGTGATAGGCACCCCTGGGGGGCGGGACCATGCCCGTGCTGCCGCTCCCCAGGGGTGCCTGGGGTGATAGGCACCCGGGGGGGCGTGGCCACGCCCGTGCTGCCGCTCCCCGGGGGTGCCTGGGGTGATCGGCACCCCGGGGGGGTGTGGCCGGGCCCCTGCTGCCGCTCCCCGGGGGTGCCTGGGGCGATCGGCACCCCGGGGGGGCGTGGCCGCGCCCGTGCTGCCGCTCCCCGGGGGTGCCTGGGGTGATAGGCACCCGGGGGGGTGTGGCCACGCCCGTGCAGCTGCTCCCCGGGGGTGCCTGGGGTGATCGGCACCCCGGGGGGCGTGACCACACCCGTGCAGCTGCTCCCCGGGGGTGCCTGGGGTGATCGGCACCCCGGGGGGGCGTGGCCACGCCCGTGCTGCCGCTCCCCGGGGGTGCCTGGGGTGATCGGCACCCCGGGGGGGCATGGCCGCGCCCCTGCTGCCGCTCCCCGGGGGTGCCTGGGGCGATTGGCACCCCGGGGGGGCGTGGCCGCGCCCGTGCCCGCTCCGGGGGGTGCCTGGGGTGATAGGCACCCGGGGGGGCGTGGTCACGCCCGTGTAGCTGCTCCCCGGGGGTGCCTGGGGTGATCGGCACCCCGGGGGGCGTGGCATGGGGGCGTGGCCGCTCCCCGGGGGTGCCTGGGGCGATGGGCACCCCGGGGGGACGTGGTATGGAGGCGTGGCCGCTCCCCGGGGGTGCCTGGGGCGATCGGCACCCCGGGGGGCGTGGCCGCGCCCCTGCTGCCGCTCCCCGGGGGTGCCTGGGCGATCGGCACCCCGGGGGGCGTGGCCGCGCCCCTGCTGCCGCTCCCCGGGGGTGCCTGGGCGATCGGCACCCTGGGGGGGGCGTGGCCGCGCCCGTGCCCGCTCCCTGGGGGTGCCTGGAGTGATCGGCACCCCGGAGGGCGTGGCCGCGCCCATGCTGCCGCTCCCCGGGGGTGCCTGGGGCAATCGGCACCCTGGGGGGCGTGGCATGGGGGCGTGGCCGCTCCCCAGGGGTGCCTGGGGCGATGGGCACCCCCGGGGGGGTGTGGCATAGGGGCGTGGCCACTCCCCAGGGGTGCATGGGGCGATCGGCACCCCGGGGGGGCGTGGCCACGCCCCTGCCATTGCTCCCCGGGGGTGCCTGGGGCGATCGGCACCCCCTGGGGGCATGGCAAGGGGGCGTGGCCGCTCCCCGGGGGTGCCTGGGGCGATCAGCACCCCGGGGGGCGTGGCCACGCCCCTGCCATTGCTCCCCGGGGTTGCCTGGGGAGATCGGCACCCCGGGGGGCGTGGCCGCGCCCGTGCCGCCGCTCCCTGGGGGTGCCTGGGGCGATCGGCACCCCAGGGGGCGTGGCATGGGGGCGTGGCCGCTCCCTGGGGGTGCCTGGGGCGATCCGTGTGAGAGGGATGTCCAACTGCAGGTTTAGGCCCGATTCCACAGGGATCGGGCCTAAACCTGCAGTTGGACATCCCCCGAGGGGTCCCATATTAGAGAGGGTGCAAGCTGGGCTGAGGGACACCCTCCCCAGTGCACGAATTTCGTGCACCGGGCCTCTAGTCATCTAATAAAAAGAGAAATTACTAGCACTGTAAGAAATTCTGTCCCTTCACTAATACTTTAATACAAAAGCTATTTATTATGTGCCAGAGATGGTACCATCCAACTTGTCTATATTATTTCATTTAATCCTCAAAATAAACCCATGGAATAGATATTATTATAATCATTCTTATTTTATACATGATTAACTTACTCATCTTAGATGCTAACCTATGTTACTAGAATTCTCTATTAGGCATAGTGACTCCAGAATCCACGGAACTATATTTCTATTTAAACCCGATTACTGTGTGCATGATGTTGCCATGGGTTTTACCAGAAAGCCCTTCGTAGAGGGCATAGGGCAGAGAAGGAAATAAATCTGACTGTGGCCTGACATATAAATGTTTACCCTGATATAATTCACATTTGTAAATTAGTTACAATTAAACATGCTTTAAAATGTTAAAGTACTTTAAACAAGGAGGTCATCAGACTGAGGTGGCTCTAATGCTTTGCTGGGTGACATAAGCAAATGAAAACCTAAGCCAGAGTCAGTGCACTCAAATTTGAAAAAAAAAAAAAAAGAAACTTAAGAATAATCAATCACAAACAGCCAATAAGCCAATAAGGCAACTGCTTGAGCTGTAGCCAATCAAATAACCCCCTTGCTTTGCTTCCTAGTCTTTTCCACATGAACCTCTCCCCTAGCTCCTGTGGGTGGAGCACTCCTCACCACTTTCAGTATGGCATGTCCCAGTTTGAATCAATGTATGCTCAAATTCTTGAAAATTCTCAATTTATCTTTTAACAAAAAGAACGCCTCCCATTTATTAGCCTGATTTTAGAGAGCTAAATGGAAGGTGAGTTATGTTGTGGTACATGTTACAATCGAATATTGATATTGATATCTGGATTTCACACATTTTATTTCATCTTGCCTGCTTATAAAGCTTTCAACGACATGAAGTGTAGTAATGTGTGCTTAGAAAAATGTCTACCGTTATTCAAACCTATTGATCAAGGACAGCTGTTGCAGAAAATAAGATCTATATAAAACTTGCTTTTTCCATTTATTTACCTAGCCAACTCAATTCTTCATTATTTTAGAACCTCTGGTCCATTCCAGGTCCATAATATCAACCCTGAATAACAGCTGCTATGTGAAATGAAAGGTCTACAGGGAGTAATTCACACTTAATTTTCTAAATAGTTGGTAACATTCCTCATTTGTAGATGGAAAATTCAAGTTCAAGAAATTTAAGTTGAATGACAAGAAGAATCCCTGATATTTTTGCATATTAACACATTTCTAAACTTAGAAAGATGAATCTCACTCCCTGTTAAATTAATTCCTAGAACTTTAGAATGCTAACCCCTGGAAACTAGGAGAGATTTCTATTTATCCCACACAACAATCTATTTATGTAGAGTCAGACCCAACAATCACTAGACACCTTCTGAACGTTAGGTTCTTAATTTTGTTTGGATAGCAAAATCCTTGCCTCTGTACATGTGTTATTGTTGAGGCAAAATGTGGACATATTTAAAAAGTTATTCCACTATGTGTAAAATTAATGAAAGTTGACACTAATATAACCTGTTACAAATCTGTCCACATTTCTCCATGTTACTCACAAGCTACCTTCTGTTAAATGCTAAGCTCAGATTCAGATATGCAAGGTTTACTATATAATTTTCCTACTAATCAGTCCAATGACTAACCACTAAGTCAAACAAGATCTGAACAAACACTTCTTCTGTCTCTTCCAGCTCAAGTGTTTATGAGTACACACACACAAACACGCACATACACACATGCAATATAATATATTTTGAAATCTCTTCCAGAATCAAAGTCAAGGTCACAAATCTATATAGTTTGCTGTCCCTGCCTTGTGAAGACTAAAAAAAGAATCACATCTTTACAGCAACATCATTCTGCTTTCACTACTTCAAAGACTGCAGCATAAAATGTTTTCACCTAGGTTCAGGTATTACTCTGCGATATAATCTATTGGGATAAGGAAGCTGAAAAGAACTTGGAGGAGGTAATTGTTTTCTTAAAGACTCCTCACCTAACTCTACTTGCAGTGCTTCTGGACTATCTGAAAATAGTTCAGATATCTGAACTACTGAAAATATTTCTCTCTCAAAGGATTCAAATAAATTGTATAGCCACTTTTTCTCTGTCATCATCTAACTGTGTGTGTGTGTGTGTGTGTGTGTTTGTCTGTGTGTGTCTGTGTGTGTATGCGTGCACACACACACGTGCTCCCATGTTGTTGAGTCTGGTTCAATTCCTGGCAAACCGGCAAATGAGTGATGTCCACAGTGCCCTAACAGCTCTGCTCAGCTCCTGTAGCTCATGCCTATGGCTTCTTTCATGGAGTCAATCCATCTGAGATTTAGTCTCTCTCTTTTCCCTCTGTGTTCCATTTTTCCCAGCACTATAGTCTTTTCCAAAGAACCCTGCCTTCTCACAATGTCCACAAAATAGGACAACTTCATTTTCATCTGTGCCTCCCAGCAATGTTGCAGTTTAACCAGGTAGCTGTTCTATTTAAAAACACCTCTTTACAGTATAAATGAATGACAACACCTTTTTACATACAGCAGGACTTCCTTGGGTAACATTGTATTGCTGTTGATATTTTCCAAAAGCCTCATCTTGCTCTCAGGTGTAATCGATTTTAGAATCATTCTTATACTAGAGAAAGGATGTTGTTTTCTATTTTTTATTGGTTCCGTTTCTCTTACAGCCCTTTGTGAATGTGAGCCTATCAAATAACCCTTTTTCAATGAATACATCTTTCTTCACTATTTTTTTTTTTTGGTGTAAATCCAGATAATACTTATTGTAGAATATTGCGCTAATGCTATTGTGATGTTTCCATATTTATAGTTTAATGTTAAACAATACAGTTAGACTGGAACAGCAATGTTTTTAAGTAACAGTGCATTAAGAGGGAGACAGAGACAAAGACAGAGATAGAGAAAGAATGAAGGAATAGGATGCTTGAACCAAATGAGTCAGTTGTGATTTACACAGCTTCTCGGGGCCAGAGTGTAGTAAGTCCTCAATAATGAAAAGGCATCAATATCTCCAACAGAAAAATGAAGATTCGGACATGATAGTCTGAATAGTCCCGTATAGTCTGTCCCCTGTACCCTTTCTAAAATTCTATAACTCTATGAAAATGCACTTGGCTGGCAGCTGAGAGCTTGGTACAGGGAGTAAATAAGGTTATGGTGTGACAAGAATTAAAATGGAGAACTGTAGGGAGAATTACGACGTGCCAGCTAAGGTTGCCCTTAACGGTAATGCCACGAGCAAGCCTCCTCACGGGTATGAAATATCTGCAGCTACTCATCACAGAGTTCCCCCTCTCTGGGAAGCTGTCAAAATAAAAAACACTCCGAACTGTTTCGAAATATAATAACTCTAGTTAATATGCTTCCCTGATCTGACAAGCACAGATTTATGACGTTAACTGAGGACGAGATATCAACAAGCAATGCAAACATTTAGTGCTGCACTTGAGAGGGAATCACATAAGTGACCCTCTGGCAAACTTGGGTGATTTGCATAAGTCCAAGGCGGAAAGTTATGGGATTGCTGGGAAAATGTTCTCATTTTAATTTTTAATGTTTTCACACATCCAATCTTAAAATGATTATTGAAATATTAATTTAAAATATGCACACATCTGAATAGAGCCCTGCTATTTTTTCTTTCCTGGTTATATTATTTTTTTCTACAAGATGTGCTGTTCCCTCTGAAAAGGAGATCCCTTATTAATCCACTGTTGTCAGAGAACACATGTATATTAATGCACCTGTTATATCAGCTTTCTTAGTTAACTGAAGTGTCAAAAACTGTCAAGAACAAGTGAGGGACGCCTATTTCTTTATGGAGATTATACATGGAATGAACAGTCCACATAGCTAAAGGTCTTCCTTTCCCTGGCCAAGAACTACATGGGTGAGTGGTGCGGTTGGAGAGGTGAATGGTCTGGTTTACATGTGAAGATGATAATTGTTGAAAGAATGGCTTCCAGGAAAAGAAAGCGGTTCTGCCTTGTCTGTTCCCCGCGTGGAGCCATTGTAATTGGAACCTGCTGAGCATGAGGCCTGCCTGTGCATTCAGTCCAGAGTCAAACCGGGATTAAATAAATCAGTCCATTTCAGGAGTGGCAGCGAAATTGGGACTTCGGTTTCCTTAGTAAAGAACAATTAAGAGTTCCTATTTCTTTCAGAAAATAAAGCCATTTAAAATATCTAATCTTAATTTTCTTTTATATACAGACATTTCAGCTCACACATATTTCTGAAAATCTGTATATATATATATTTTTTTTGGGGGGGGGATGACTAAACGGCTCTTACTAGTAGCATGTCTAATAATCTAATCTCTGTATTCTCTATAAAAATCAATCTTGTCAGCCATTAAAACAAATTTAGATTTGGATCATGCCAATTGGTAATTTAACATTAGTTGCAGGAAAATTCTTTAAAGAATTGTGAACAGAAGTACTCAAAGTACACTATAAATTAAGGCTAGAAAACAGGAGAGACCATCTCTAATATATTTTCCTCCCATTTCTCATAATTTCATGAGCAGAATAATTAATAAGATATCCCAAGACAAATGATATTATCTGCATTAGTGTCTTTTTGATGCACTGTCATAAAACAAGCTGGTCACACATAATGGGTAGAGGATTTCTCTTTTGATAAAAAATTAACAAGTATATATAGAAAATGTATCTTTAAAATGGGCATTCTGCTTATCAAACAAGCATTCCCCTACCAAAATATCAAAATTATTGCTTGGCCGGCATGAGTCAGCAGTAAAGCATTGACCTATGAACCAGGAGGTTATGGTTCCATTCCAGGTCAGAGCACATGCCTAGGTTGTGGACTCGATCCCCAGTGTGGACCATGCAAGAGGCATCCTATCAATGATTCTCTCTCTTCATTTGTTTCTATCTCTCTCCCCCTCTCCCTTTCTCTTTGCAATCAATAAAAATATTTTTTAAAATAAATAAATAAAAATGTATCAAAATTATCATAAAATTGAATCATTCTACTGTTTTTACCCCCAATTTTAATCAAGTAAACGTAAATCACCAACTTCAAGTATCCTATATAATTAAGAGATAATATGCAAATTGACCCTCACGCCCATGTGTCACAAGATGGCCTCCCCCATGTCATCACAAGATGGCCACCACAAAATGGCTGCCACCGTGTCATCACAAGATGGCCACCAAAAGATAACCATCCCATGTCGTCACAAGATGGCCACCCCCACATCATCACAATATGGCCACCACAAGACGGCCGTCCCCACATAGTCACAAGATAGCCACCACAAGATGGCCGCCCCACATCGTCACAAGATGGCCGGCAGGGGAGGGCAGTTGGGGGAAACCAGGCCTGGAGGGGAGGGCAGTTGGGGGGACCAGGCCGGCAGGGGAGCAGTTAAGTGTCAATCATGCTGGCAGGGGAGTGGTTAGGTATCAATCAGGCCGGCAGGGGAGCAGTTAAGTGTCAATCATGCTGGCAGGGGAGTGGTTAGGTATCAATCAGGCCGGCAGGGGAGCAGTTAAGTGTCAATCATGCTGGCAGGGGAGTGGTTAGGTATCAATCAGGCCGGCAGGGGAGCAGTTAAGTGTCAATCATGCTGGCAGGGGAGTGGTTAGGTATCAATCAGGCCGGCAGGGGAGCAGTTAAGTGTCAATCATGCTGGCAGGGGAGTGGTTAGGGGCAATCAGGCAGGCAGGCAGGCAGGTGAGCAGTTAGGAGCCAGCATCCCAGATTGTGAGAGGGATGCCGAATGCTGGTTTAAACCAGCATTCAGACATCCCTCAAGGGGTCCCAGATTGGAAAGGGTTCAGGCTGGGCTAAGGGACACCCCCCCACACCCGCCCAGTGCACGAATTTTGTGCACGGGGCCTTTAGTATGGTATAAAAAGCAACTATGTGTCAAAATTATCAGTCCATTCAAACTAAAATTATTCTAAAGCCACCACACTTTTAGGTTTAAATATTTAATTCACTAAATCTGAACTCCAGTAAGATCTGTACAGTGTTCTGTTAGCTTTTGGTTATGATAATCACAAAGTCTTAACACAGTCTTTTGCTACAAATTATCAAATTAGTGCTAATTGGTCTCTTATTGAACATGCAGCCTAACATAGAGCCTATAATATGATAATTGCCTGGCATTTATTATTATTAAGTATTATATTGAACAGGAACAACTGTAAGTGAATAATTAATTATATATCATCAAACCTTACTCATTCTAAAGAGTTTGAATATCATCCACAAAATCATTTGTCTTCTTGGAAATCCTTAACTGGCGTAGCTTTTAGAATAATAACATACAAAATAACAGCAAAGTATGGACTACTATTGAAAAATGTGTTCTGTCATCAATATCATTCCATAGGTAAAGCAGACATACATTCTTTTTCTGCCACCAAGATCGGAGCTATAGTAACATCACTTTATCATCCCTGTGCCTGAACAGAATGTAGTATACATTATGAATGTTGTATAAAAGAAAAAAAAACCTCTGTGTTGTTAGGAATTAGAATTAAATAGAATTAGAAACAACACAGAATAGCATTTTGCCAATGTGTGTGGATAAATTAATTTCTAAATATATTTTATGTAAAGGAGATTCTGGTCATACAAAAGTAATGATGAGTTGTTCCTAGCTACGAACAACCATTAATTTACCTGATGAAATAAGGAAATAATTGTGTCTCTGACTATTCTATTGTTTGAGTAAATTAGTACTTGAACACTTCAGTGAAATAACATTTTCTTATAGTTTCAAATGCACTGTAATTATACTCCCTTTAAAAAGCACTAAGAGTAATACATATTTTAGAACCAAGGCAAAATAAAGAAGGTAGATATGAAATACTGAGAAATTTATTTTGATTTACTGTAGTAAACACATATTTTTCTTTTCAAACTGAGGTAATGCAGACATTAGGATTACTTTGCTATTACCTTGCTGATGGTGTTTCTGGAAATTACAATAACATTTCCTGGTGTTAATGCATAGCCACCCTATAATTCACAGACTAAAGCCATTGGTTTCTACAAGACAGAATCATAGAGACTTATTAGCCTACCTGACAAGGGAAATCTTATAGAAAACTTTAAAATTTTTAAATAGCTATTTTACTTATTATGTGTAAGTAAACATAACTTATAACTTAATTTCCTTACTAAGTAATAAAAATATTTTAATGGCTACAGCTTTATTTCCATTGAAATAATCACTGGCTATAGCATGCTGCCACTATGTGGAAATCACTTTAGAGGGGAAATCACCTATGGAGTTATTCAGAATGAAACTGATTTTTGAAAATAAATTAATTGAAAAGGGTCAAAACCAGCTACAATTTTCCCCTCAATTAGTATGTTCACTATCACGTTGATATCACATCAAAGTCAGTGAGGAACAATTTTGCTCAGTTTAAAAATATCTAATCAATACTGAATTCTATCAGACCACATTTGCTTTAATGTTCCTCTACTAGAAAGAATTCTCTGTGTTAAGATCTCCATATGAGGATTAAAAAACACAACATCTACCTGAACCACAGAAAGAACATATGACAACAATCAAATCATACATTTACAAATAAATATAATAAATTGTCTGTGTGAGAGAGGGCAGTTGGTAAGGAGAGAGAGAGAATGCTATATAATAAAAGGCTAACATGCAAATCGACCGAATGGCGGAACAATCAGTCACTATGATGCGCAGTGACCACCAGGTGGCAGACACTCAAAGCAGAAGCTGCCCCCTGGTGGTCAGAGTGCTCCCACAGCAGGAGCGCCACTCAGCCAGCAGTCCGGCTAATGGCTGGCGAGCACAGCAGCGGTGGCAGGAGCCTCCCCAGTCTACGCGGCACTGCTAAGGATGTCTGATGGATGGCTACGCTGTCAGTCAGACATCCCCCAAGGGTTCCCAGTCTGTGAGAGGGCGTAGGCTGGGCTGAGGGACTGCCCGCCCCCCTCCCCAGCCCGAGTGCATGAATTTCGTGCACTTGGCCTCTAGTAGTTAATAAATGTTAATAAATATTTAGGCAAAAGTATTCAGCTAACCTAGCAAAGGCTTATTTCAAATATTAAATACGGCTCTGGTTTGCCTGCCAATTCTAGCAGCCATTACTGCCTACCTGCATACTGAAGATCTCACTTGAAGAGTTTTATAATGATGTAGGTTTCCTTTGCCAAAGTCAAGATGACCTAGATCACACCAACGTAAGACTATTTATTGCCAATTACTGTATGACACACATGAACCTATATAAGTAGTAACGTCAGAAGACTACGGGTTCATTACATTCTGTCTAAGAATTTGGGAGGTAGTTGGAGCCACAGATAATCACTTTAGAGTGGAATCTAGTGAACAAGGTAGCAGGCCAGGCTGTGTTACAAATTAGTTACATTGGGGAATTTACTAAAACTCTCCATGTTTCATGAATGGCATTTTCTTTATTAGGATTAATACTCTGTCTAGAATCTGAGATTTATTACAGCAGGTTATAGAACAACTCAATAGAAAATGACAAATGCAAAATTTAAAATGGCAGAAAAAACAAATAGTAAAACTAATGATACATGTTAGCTATCAGGCATCAAGAAAGGCAATATATTTATAAAGCGGGTTTTAAAGCAACAGTTCTATTACCTCCAAGATTAATGTGAAATTCAATGGGAACACAGATTAGAAAAAATTTTTGCAAAGTATAAAGTACCATGCATTTAATATGTTTATTACTGTAGATGTGTTTTTCTTAATTCCAGAAAATACAACATTGAAGATAAAATACTTTTTTGATTCACTTTAATCTTTATCTTTTTAAACTGTTAAATTCATACATGTATTAATATTTATCAATTAAAATCATTGTGATAAATTCATCATACTTCTTCAGCTTTTAAAGCCCACTGCATTTTACATTTCTCCATTATTTAAACTAAAAACAATGTTAGTTGCTGAGTTTAAATATGTCACCATTTATCAGATTAATCAATTAATATGAAACAATCCCTTTTGAACTCTTCACAGATGGGATTAATACATTTTCCATTATCTCCCTCAACACCACTCATTCTAGAAGAAAATGCATTGCCAACAGTCAGTTAGTAGAGTACACTTGTGGTAAAAAGAAGAATGACACACCCTGATAAGAAACTTGAGATAGGGAGATATCCTGAATTATTATCTGGGTTCATTATAATGTTAAAGAACCTTACAAAGAAAAATTGAGGCAGTTAATTCAGATGAAGATAAAGGGGAAAAGGAGGAGAGGGTAAGAGAAGGGAGGGGGAGAGAAATTTGAAGACTATACTGCTAGCTTTGAAGATGGGAAGCGGCCATGAACCAAGGAATTGCAGATGTCCTTTAGGAGGTGGAAAAGGACAGAACACATGCTCAGTTAGAGCCCCAAGAACATAGTCCTGCCAGGCCAGTGTGGCTCAGTGGGTGAGCATTGACCTATGAACCAGTAGGTCATGGTTCAATTACTGGTCAAGGTATATGCCTGGGTTTCAGGCTCGACCCCCCCATTGTGGGGCATGAATGAGGCAGCTGAGCAATTAGTATCTCTTATCATTGATATTTCTCTCTCTCTCCCTCTCCCTTCCTCTGTGAAATCAATTAAAAAATACATATATTTTTAAAAAAGAACATAGTCCTGTCAGCATCTTAATTTTAGCACAGTGAGACTTTGGACCTCCAGAACAGTAAGAAAATAAATCTGTATTGTTTCAGCCACTAATTTTGTGGTGATTTGTTAAAGTGGTAATAGGCGATGTATATAGTCATGGCAAAAGGCATGCCCTTTGAGGTCAGGCTACTTTGTCTTGAAATCTGTAAAATGGCTTAGTAATAACAGTATTTACCTTATTAAGGTTATGCATAGCCTCAAGTGAAATAATGCAGGTGCTTAGAGGCAAGGTTATATATACTCATGTGAACAAGAATTCCGAAAGTAGACAATCATAACTTTGGGTGGTGGGCACACAATGTAATACACAGATGATACATCATAGAATTGTACACTTGAAACCTATATAACTTTATTAACCAATTTTACCCCAATACATTTAATTTTTAAAAAGTAGATAATCATGATTTCGATTTCCCGATTCTTCACTTATCAATTGCACAACCTTGGACAGTAATTAATCTTCTCTGAGCCTTAGCTTCTTAATTGGTAATTTATATAAAATGAACATTCCTCATGGATTTGCTACAAGAGTTCATAAAAGTGTCTAACACAACCTGGGACACAGGGGGTATTGCTAAGTATGAATTTTCATACCTTCTATTCCTATTTGTGCCTTAATAATTTGAATATACTGGAACATGTAACCACATATAGCACAATTATATAGACGATGATATGGAAGCCCAGAGAAATGAAATCAATTCTTGATCGATCCCAGGAATTCTGTTTTCAAGCCAAGGGTGTGTGTTTTTTTCCCCTCCTAAATTTGGCTAGAATATTAGAAAATCTTCCAAAGAATTAAACAAATCAGGTAACCAGTGCCCCTAAATGTTCCTGACTTTCAACGCCAGTTCACAAGCAGGGAGTTTTGACACTACAATAACAAATAATTATATCACATGATTGCAACAGGTATTTTTTACTTTTATCAATGTTACATAAAATGTACTGAAGATTTAAACTAAAAAAAAATAGGACAGTTTAAACAGCAAGTGCAATGCCAAACAGTCTTAGTTTATGAAGATAATAATTTGTTTTCTAATTCTGAAAGCTAGCACTTTCGTTAAATATGCATTAAATGCAAATCCATTGCTCTCAGTCCTCCTGCCCCTACATTTGTTTCAAGTTGACAACCTCAAGAGTTAATCACAGACATAGATTTGGCAGGCATCCCAGCACAGAAAAAAGGATGTATGGATTAAAACTACTCTGCATTCTAGTCACAAACAGCACACTAGCAACATGACAACTAAGAATTTTACATCAGAAAGAACCTATTGTTCTCTGAATTTCATTAAATGCTTGTGATGAAGTCCAAGTATACCTTGACCACTTGTCACAAATTTCATCTGAACATAACAATTAAAGTTTGGGGCAATGTAAGGAGTCACATCAAATAAAGACAAACATCGCAAAATATTTGTATAAAAGCATACCTTTGATTATAGAAAATGTGTGTTTTTAAAATTAAAGATTGTGGATATGTGGGTTACGGAATAAACTTTAAGTAAAGTGACATTTTAGCCTACCCTTTAAGAAAGTCGAAGAAGTGCTATATTATTACTCAAATGCTCTCAGAAATAAGTTTATTCCATACTGAATTTTAATACTAAAAGTAATTTTAAACAGTCATACTTATGAAAAACATGGCTGATATATATCTCTGATAGCGTATTATATAATTTTGTTGAAAACATTTTAAATAATATTAAACAACCCCACACAGAGACACTTGTTTCCCTATACACCAATAGAATAGTAACTACAATCAGGTAAACTCATATGGAAACACTGATTTTACATAACAATATTAGCATACTAGTGTTATAGACATGTCATACAATGCTGTGTTATACAGAAAAACAGAAGACTAGGCACTTTGGGTACAAGTTTAATATGTTTGTCTTGCATAAGTCTGCATATTGTATTGCATTGTCTCATTTTAATTCCATTAAGGTAGTCCATGCCACATTTGTCTGTCCCTGATTACATGCAGGCTGCACACCGAAGTTTTCTGGCAATAACAATGAGATGCTGGGAAGATTAAGTACAATGACAAAAACAAAGTGACCTCAAATATGACTCAAAATCATTTAGATTGAAGGTCTGCTTGGGAAGTATGAATCACTGGGTTTGTTTTTCACTCAAAAGAGCCGGCCAGGCCTCATTAAAGAATCTGATAAGTAAATATGCTTCACACAACATAAATTTTTTAGCTGAATTATGGTTTTAACATTTTTCAATAACAAGATGATTGGGATTCGGAGGCTTGCGCATTTTTTAAAAGGAGGTGTAGAGGGCTCAAACAATGTGTCCCTTTTAATGTTCACAATGAGAACTCACTATAAACTAGAAAAAAAATATATTCTTTTTTGGTTAATCCTTACCTGAGGATATTTTTCCATTGATTTCTAGGGAAAGTGGAAGCAAGAGGGAAAGACAGAGAGAAACATCCATGTGAGAGAAACACATCGATTGGTTGCCTCCTGCACGCGACCAGGGCCCGGGCTGGTGAGGAGCCTGCCACCAAGGTATAGGTACATGCCCTTGATCAGAATCGAACCTGGGACCCTTTGGTCTGTAGGCTGACACTCTAGCCACTGAGCCAAACCAGCTAGAGCTAGAAAGAAGTATTTTTATTCATAGTTCTTCCTTTGAGAAAAAAATCAAATTTGAAATTAACGTACATTTACATATTCCATGCTTGAAGAAATAATTATAAAACTGAAAACAGACTAGTAAAATAATATGATGAAATGATGTATCAGTACTCGTCCATGTTTACAAATTATTTCCATATAGGAGTTGTTGGTTATAATTAGAATATCTTACTAGTACTGTCTGCTTATGTGGCTTCTCCAAAAGAGACTCCAAGTTCCTTAAGGAAAAAAGACAATGTTTTATTCTTCTCTACAAATCTAATTTATCTAATTTATATCAAGATGACTGGAAAACAGCTTATTTTCCAAAGATGTCTTCAATAAATATACATAAGTAAACTCACCTTATCCAGCAATGGAAAACATAAAGTAAGACTGACCCCAGACTGCCCGTGGTCAATTAAAAAAAATTAGAACTCCTTAAGAAAATGAGAAATGGTCATGGTTAAATGCTGTATAGAATGAATGTTTGCGCACCCCTCCACCCCAATTCAAATGCCCAATATGATGATATTGGGATTTGGTTAGCTCATTGGGGGGGTGCCCTCACAAAGGGGGTTAGTGCCCTAATAAAAGAAACTCCAGTGAGTGCTCCCATCCCTTCTGCCCTATGTGGACACAACAAGAAGAGGGGCTTTCCATGAACAGGAAGCGAGTCTTTCCCTGACACATAATCTCCTGGTACCTTTCTCCTGAATTTCTAGAAGATTTCAAGAGAATTTCCATTCTGAGCATTTAATCTCAAACTCTAAAATGCGTTTGCACCCTCTTCCCTAACCACCTTTGTGCCACGCCAGCACAGCCAAGGGTTCGGTGAGCCTGAGGAAGGGCTGGTGAAGGATGAAGAAAAAGACAGACAAGAGAATAAGCTGGGTCTAGGTGGATCTTCTGCGCCTGGCTGAGGCCACAGAACAGATCCAAACTGCAAAGCTGATGCTTTATTTATAGTCAGAGGCAAACAAGGTAATTTACAATGTTCTTGTAAGTTTCACTTGTTTTGGCAGCACTTGCTGCCCCTCCCACAGCCCACTAGCTACTCAGGAAAGATCTAGGGAGCAGTCACAAGATCAAGCTTAATTATGCTTAGCAGGCTCTGCCCTCAAACCTGGGACTTGTTTGTGACTTTGCCAGCAGGTCAGTCCCAGGCTTAACCCTATAACCGCTCCCTACACACCTTCTTTTCTGAAATAAACCCCAGCTGTCTACAGATAACTAATCTTCTTTCTGCCTTTGATAAGATGTTGGAAAATGGTCAGCCTAAACCTTGTTTCCTTCCAGGATCATGTAGGTTGTCCTCTCTCCACCACCATCACCATGCTTCCAGCATAAATCCATGCTATGCTAACACCTTACAAGTTCTGAACATTCTCATCGAACTTATTTCTTGTCTTTAACATTTGAAGTGACTCTGGATAGAATATGGCTTAGTTTATTCTGCACCTGTCCCTGCAATTATTTACAAGTCAATAAAAAATATTGACTGTCCTTGAATGTACTCAATTCTATCTTCACTTCATTTGCCCAAAGGCATTATCAATTTGCTCAAAACTCTTCGGCCAAGACTTTGCATATACTTGTGGATATACTTAATAAATCTGTTCCACTGGACCCACTCTCTCATTCTGATACACTCCAGTATATGCAGTTCTTTACATCATCCCAAAACTGCATTCTTAGCCCTGGAAGTATGAGAGTATTTTCATTAGTTTTCCTTTAAAATGAACCCTCATCTAAGAAATAAAATGCATTGGTTTGATTCCAAGTAAAATTAACACACTTCAGATGCAGTAAGACCCTTATCTTTAATAATAATAATTTCAATATTTAAAAAGATAGAAATTAAATTCTTCCAATTAACCACAAAATATTAAAGAAACTGTGGAACACTCCTTATCTTATAAATGTCCTCTCTGACACAGAGATTATTACTCCTGGGGAGATAGAACATATTAAAACAGTTCTACTCTTTAATTTTTAAGTCCCTTTCCATTGTAATAAAATAATATAGTGGATATTTAGATATAATAAACAATAAACAGGCACATTTAAAATAAAAGCACTCAGAATTTGGCCTAAAAAAAAAGAAAACTAAACATTTTTATTTCCTAAAATGAAGTGTTTTAAGATTTTCCTACTTAAATTGAAAAGTTGCTTTAGACCAGGAGTGGGGAACCTTTTTTCTGCCAGGGGCCATTTGTATATTTATAACATCATCTGTGGGCCATACAAAATTATTAACTTAAAAATTAGCCTGCTATATTTGGTCAAACATTTAATTAACTCACCCCTAATGCCTTGGTGGGGCCAGACCAAATGATTTTGTGGGTCTTATATGGCCTGTGGCTGAATGTCCCCCACTCCCGATTTAGATCAAGCCCAAAGCCATGCTACTTGCTAGCTGTGAATAGTTAATAAACAAGTCCCTTATACCTTTAAGGACTTTTTTCTTTTCATTTGTAAAATAAGGATGTTGATTAAAATAATGTGCAAGTCTTTCTCTTATAAATAAACATTGCAACTTTCTTTGTTTGTTATAAGTATTCTATGAAAACCCAAAACCTAACCATCTTCTTTGCTCCAAAGCGAGGCTCCAACCCCAGCGATAGAGGTATAATCTGGCAACTGATAATGTTGTAGGTTCCAGAACAAAACTGGTTAAGTCTCTGGTTCTTCCTGAGTCAGCGACTCACTTTCACTGTGTTATTTCAATGGAATGCTCAGCACTTGGTGCACACTCATACGATCAAATTTCATTCACAGGCTGATACCACATTTTGTCACTTATATGGAAATATCATATATTTCTTTGTGTTCTTGCTTTGGGAATACGTGTATTGTTACTGATGCTAGATGGTAAATCTGTTGAGAAAATGATCCAATGAAAATCTGTTGAGAAAATGATCCAGGACTTATAAATCTTTTTATTACCCATGAATTCAATGGCGGTGCAAAGCAAAGATTTGACAAATAGAAATTAGTGAATGAAAATGAAGTGAAAACCCTCAAAGATACATTTGTAAACTTTCCTTTTTATTATTCATTACTTTAAATTACAGTTTAACATCTTACTATATGGTAAAAAAATCTAATATGACTGAAATATCTAAACTAAACAATAAACTAAACAATGAACACTAAATAACAATGTATCTCTTTGATTTATAGATATATATAAACATATATAAATAAATAAATATATTATAGATTAATACAACCTGCTATGTCCTAGATCAACAATTCTCAAACACTTTTTAATCTCATGACACACATAAGCTAATTACTAAAATTCGGAGCACATCAAAAACTAAATTATAAATGTTGCCGACTTGACCCAAAAAAATAATCATAATTTGGATTCATTAACACAGGATGGCTATTGCTGTATTGGCTGTTGTCATTTTTTTATTTGGCAATCCAAGGGAAAAGAGATCAGTACCACTAACTAAATAATCAGGTATTGCATGTTTTAAAAATTCTTGCAGAACACCAGTTAAAAATCACTGTTTTAGACTCTTGCTATGCATGGTATATGAAACAACTCTATTAAAAAAATTTGGATCTTCATAAAATTAGAATGCACGTCATCATTAGCTGTTTATCATATTCTGAATTAAACAGCCAAACAATAAATTAATTTCATTTTCCTTCTGGATAAAAACTATGATTTCCTCACTTCATAATAAAAATTATAAATCCCTTCTTTATTTTTTCCTCTTTTCCCAGAAAAAACTCTAAGTTAAATGTAACTTTAAATAGAGCAACATAATTAATTTATATTTTGATGTCATTATTTTGCCTGTTTTTCATGTTCTTATTCAGGTTTTTAAGACTATTGTTATATATATTAGAGGCCCGTGCATGAAATTCGTGCACTGGGGTGGGGGGGGTTCCTCAGCCTGGCCTGTGCCCTCTTGCAGTTCAGGACCCCTTGGGGGATTTCCGACTGACAGCTTGAGCTCGGCTTCTGGCACACTGACCACCAGGGGGCAGCTCCTGCATTGAGCGTCTGCCCCCTGGTGGTCAGTGCGCATCATAGCGACCCATCCTTCAGCTGTTCAGTTGATTTGCATATTAGCCTTTTATTATATAGGCTATCTTTTTCACAGTGCAACTACAAATAAATTTTTGCATTTGCAGACTATACATCTTAACATATTTAGGTAAATTAAATATTTTGGAATATTTTATTTAATATCGCATCCATTTGTAGGATGGTTGACTCCTCCTACTTTCTTACCAACACTTTAGTCTCTCAAGGCTCTGACCTTGAAAACAGTTCCCACTGTAGCAATGGTGGGAAGAGGATACATCCTAAGCACAGGGGAGGGGATATGAAGCTTCTTGTTGCTAGAGTCTAGCTTGTAGGTCAACTGGTGGTCATGTCCTCTGATGAGCTCTTCCAACACTGGCATTCCATATGGTCTATTTCTATAGCTTGATCAATGCACAGTGGTTCCCAAACACCACCTTGGCTCCCCTTGGCTCTGGTTATACTTAGAGGATTAGCAGTCGCTCCCTCATGACCTGGCTGGTGGTGTTACCCCCAAATGCTACTGGTTTTCCTAGTTGAAGCATTGGTGATCTTCAAAACACACAAACAACACACACACACACACACACACACACCCCAACGCGGTTTAGTGAAAATTTTTTCTCCTATAATATCTACATCATAATAAAGGAATTATAGGAGCACTTTCTAAATCTTTCCACATTACATCAGAGTCAGTGATGACAGGGGACAGGCACAACTTGGGTCCTCTGTGGCCAACGAGACTTCCTTATTTTGTTCCCTTAGATAATCAGTCATTCTGGTGCCTCTGGGCTTACAGCTGGGAAACAAAGATAATGAGCATTCTGACATCTTGCTCTAGAATGTTTCCAAGACGGTGGTAGTAGAGATTACGGTGGTAGGGCTGGCAGGGCAGGCTTGGTAATTGTCTTCTGGATCCTGCCCAGAATTAAAGCACAAGGAAGGAAAAGGTAACCATGTAAGCGACACAGTGGACAACCTTCTGTTTTCATCCTTCCCAACAATGAGGTTCATTCTTCCATTTTTAGGAAAAGGTAAAATATATTTACGGCAGGTACATTCTTTTTTCCCCCATGGATCCTATTTTAGTAAGTCTTTAATGTGAGTCATTAGTTATTGATATTGTAAAAGACACTTGTGCCCTAACCGGTTTGGCTCAGTGGACAGAGCGTCGGCCTGCGGACTCAAGGGTCCCAGGTTCGATTCCGGTCAAGGGCATGTGCCTTGGTTGCGGGCACGTGACTTGGTTGCGGGCACATCCCAGTGGGGAGTGTGCAGGAGGCAGCTGATCGATGTTTCTCTCTCATCGGTGTTTCTAACTCTCTATCCCTCTCCCTTCCTCTCTGTAAAAAATCAATAACATGTAAAATAAGAAAAATAAGAAAGAAAAAGACACTCGTTATGAAGATACTCCTTTCTTTCCAGTGCCAGGATTTTGACGCTAAAATCCTAGCATTCAAGACTATCCATTCTCGATACTCTATTTACAAGTGCTGTTTGTTTTTTTAAATACATTTTTATTGATTTCAGAGAGGAAGGCAGAGGGAGAGAGAGACAGAAACATCAATGATGAGAGAAAAATCATTGATCTGTTTCCTCCTGCACGACCTACACTGGGGATCAAGCCCAAAACCCAGACATGTGCCCTGACAGGGAACTGAACACTGACCTCCTGGTTAATAGGTCGATGCTCAACCACTGAGCCATGCCGGTTGGGTTACAAGTGATGTTTGGAAATCAAAACTCATCATGACTTCTTGGTTCTCCACTCTTGCAGTCCCTGTCAAAGGGTGGCTGGCTCAGTCCCTGTCAAAGGGTGGTGCAAGTCACAGGCAGCAAGGTTTGGAGAGGGGCAAGGTGATAAATACTCAATGTGTAGATATGTAAGAAAGAAATAGAAATACTCAAGAGGAGAGAAAATTTGAGTAATTCGTGATTATTATATATGATGTACATTTGAGTTAAGGATGAAAGAGAGTGGAGGAGAAAACAGATAGGCTGAGTAGGGTCTGGGAAAGAGGAGGGAAGCCCTTGAAAGGGAGACTGAACCTTGCACTGATTTCGGAGTTAATCAGTTCTGAGTTGGTTAAGTAATAAACTGAGTAATTACCCCTCATTCCTCATTCTGCCCCTCTGTGAAGCCCTGCACCATGATGCTAATGATGGCAAACATGTAATTCAGAGGAGCAGGGAGCCTAGATTCCACAAAGGCCCCAAATGCCAAACTTACCAGCTGCCATCTGCCCTTGGCAAAGGGTGGGGAAACTCAACAGAATGCAATCAGCGGTGCAGTGATAGCTTTCCAAAACTAATAACTGCCTCAAAATGAGCATTCTGACATCTTACCAGAGCATTGTTTCTCATGAAGCCAAATGCTCTTTGCAAGCCTCTCAAGGAAGCCTGGTTAATATATTATTTTAAAAAATGGTATAATTATAACTTGGCTTTACAGTAATATTAAGGATGATGACATATTATTTGAACAATTACTACGTAAGTAGCACTACTGTTATCCCCATTTCACAGAAAAGAATATCAAGGAATAAAGAAGTGAATCACTTGTTCAAAATAGCAAGTGTGGCCCAGCCAGCATGGCTCAGTGGTTGAGCGTCGACCTATGAACCAGGAAATCGTGATTCGATTCCTGGTCAGGGCACATTCCCGGGTTGTAGGCTTGATCCCCAGTGGGGGACATGCAGGAGACAGCCAATCAAAAATTCTCTCTCATCACTGGTGTTTCTATTTCTCTCTCCCTCTTCCTTCTTCTCTGTATATATATACTAGAGGCCTGGTACACGGAATTTGTGCATGGGGGGTCCCCTCAGCCCAGCGTGCACACTCTTCAATCTGGGACCCCTTGGGGGATGTCCAACTGCTGGTTTAGGCCCGATCCCTGGTAGTCGGGCATCCTCTCAGAATCCGGGACCACTGGCTCCTAACTGCTCACCTGCCTGCCTGCCTGATCACCCCTAACCACCTATGCCTGCCAGCCTGATCACCCCCAACTGTCCCCCGCTGCCAGCCTGATCACCCCTCATTGCCCCCACTGCCGACCTGGTCACCCCATGCAACCTGCTTGTTCAGTCGTTTGGTCGTCCCTCACTAACCCCCCTGCTGGCCTGGTCGCCCCACGCAGCCTGATGTTCAGTCATTTGGTCGTCCCTCACTAACCCCCTTGCCAGCCTGATCCCCCCATGCAGCCTGCTGTTCAGTCGTTTGGTCTTCCCTCACTAACCCCCCTGTCAGCCTTGTCGCCCCATGCAGCCTGCTGTTCAGTTGTTACTGTGAGGGTGTCCTGACCAATTTGCATATTACCATTTATTAGTATAGATACTAGTATATATGCCTAAGCGACCGGCTGACCGGCCAGTAGCTATGGCATGCACTGACCACCAGGGGGCAGAGACGCTCAATGCAGGAGATACCAAGCTGTGGTAACTTGGCAGCGGGTTTCTCGGGTGACCCACCCAGAACCAGAAAGGAGAAAGCCCGATTCTGGGGTGCATCACCCGAGAACTGCCCTCTCGCAATCTGGGACCCCTTGGGGGATGTCAGAGAGCCAGTTTTGGCCTGATCCCCACAGGCTAAACCGAGGGACCCCACCTGTGCACGAATCCGGAATCCGTGCACTGGGCCTCTGATATATATGTGAGTGTGTGTGTGTGTGTGTGTGTGTGTGTGTGTGTGTGTGTGTTTAGCAAGTGTGTGAGCAGGATTTGAAATGAAATCTGCCTGATTTCAGACTGTGCTCTATAGCATCACACAGCCTCTGGCATGGACGAGTATTCTGTCGACTCAAACTGTTTGCATGCCCACAAACAAAAATAAAAATTTTTGCAAGTAAAATTATCCAAAAAATTTGCTTTGACGCTAAAGGGAATGTAAAAGATATTTAGATACTTAGTTTATAAATAGAGATCTGGGCTTCACTCAGTGTGAAATAATGTTGGAAATAAAACAGATGTTGAGTTATTTGCTGAAGGTATCATTTGGGCTGCAGAATCCAAATGTATAACCAGGAAACCACTACCAACTTGGGCACAAGAAAGAGTTTCTCCCCCGCACTAAGCAGCCACTGGCCTCATGTGCTGGCAGGAATCCATTTAGCATCCAACCGGCCACGTGATGTGAATTCTGAACACTTGAGAAACAATTTTGACTGGTGTCACCAAACCATAGGGACTAAGGAAAAAGAAAACAAAGAAACCTTAAAAAATGAGACCATTCAATACCATTTCTAGAAAAAGGAAAGCTCCTCTCAAATCAATTTTTATTTCCATAAAACCATAAATTAGTTGATGACAGAGTTAGCAGAAACTATCCTGTTTGAACACTCTCACTTTGCCACACATAAATAAACTCAGTTGTCATAAATACCTGCAAACATGGAAATGCTTCACGTGGAAAACACTCTCCAACATATCTCACAAAAGCTCTTCACACAAATGAGTTTGTTCTCTGTCCTCAGAAACAGAAGCAGATTATCTACTTAGTAATCCTCAAAAAAAGACATGGCAATCAACCACGGAGATACAAGAGAATTTGTAGCTACGATGTGATGATCCTATCCTTATGGTTGTATTACAAATATGTGAGGCAATTTGTTCAGCAGCTTTTAAACAAGAAATGGTATAACTCAAGTTGTGCAGTGCAATGCAAACCAGAGTCTAACAAACACCGTTAGATACTTAGCAGCCTTCATCTCTTCAGTTACAAATTGGAGAAAATGAAAATAAAGAATCAAGCCTGTGCATGCATTTCAATCACGGCCCCTGAGCTGGAACCAAAGCAACCCTGTTCCAAATGTTGATTTTATCTATGTTCAGAGAATACATTTTGATGGAAAATATCATAAATTATGAATGCTTGCGTACTGGGAGTTTGTTGAAAAAATAAGGTGGGAGAGCTGTTTAGCTGTTCATTTTGTGTAACAGAGAGACAACAGATATTGTTTTGTAGTCTTGAGAAATTAAACACTGGCTAATTAGTCTGCAGTGATGCAAAGTGTGAATAATAAGTCCAATGTTTTATCATGGAGCACATTTTATTCTTAGAGGAAAAAAAGCAGCAAAGAACAAGTCGACTTAAAATATTCATAAATTTCAGCACTGGTGAAACAAATGTAGCAAACATTTTGACACAACATGCCATGATGGAATGGCTTTCTAAAGTTTTTATATGCATCTATATATATGTTATATATACACACACACACTTCTACACACACTAATAAATATATATGTTTATGTATTTGACCATTCAAAAAATGCACAATGTTGATGAGAGTAACTGGCATTTAAAAAAAAAAAAACACACACAAAAACCTAATAGAATGGCTATCTAAGAAACAGTAATTACAGAGTAAGCACACAGTTTTATACCCTGGGGACCTCAATCTCCATCCTGACTTTTAATTTACTGTGGAGTCTCGGGAAGAAACCAGCTAGAGGTGAGTAACTGGTGTAATTCACCTCTCGGTCTAGGCATGCATTAGATTAGATCCCTGATTAGTGAGTCCGCCGCATTTCAATATTTAACCTGTCTCAGCAGTCAATTTCAAATCAATATTCCTTGTTTTTCATTTCAGCTTCTCCCTCTAAAGAATACCCGGACCTCCATTTCTATTTTTCATCCAACTCTCCTAGAAATCAAATAAATATTTTTCTTGGCCTCCTTAAACTTGAGAACATCATTCCCCTGTCTAATTTGGAAAATAAATAAATAAATAAATAAGGCAATTAATTATATTCCCTTTAAAAAGTTGGCTGCCTTTACATTATAAGCTTCTGGAGGGCTCGTTAGGTTTACACAATGTGTTTTCCTCCAAATCTTTCCCCTACCCCTGCCATACCTTCACTACGGTCCTCAAATATTGTATAGCGGGGGGCATGCAGGCCTTCACATTCAAAATAAGCCTTCACACAAATCCCATGTCGGATACTTCATAGCTATGGGACCTCAGGTAAATTGCTTTACCTCTCCATCTCTTAATTGGTTATTTATGTGTGTTTTTTAAAAAGACAGTAAAAGCTGAATAAATATAACATTAAAAAAATCAAGTATTTCTTAGGAGACTGGCCAAGACATGGCCTATTTACAAAGGAAGTTAGTATCCTCACCTACCATTCTCACAGGAAACAAAACTATGCACAGTGTTGTTTTCTTTGATGGTGACTTGACAGAGAAAGGTGACTGTGGCCAGCCAGCCAGCCTGGGTTCCAATCCCACCTCTGCCACTGAGCAGCTTTGGGACTGTGACGAGTCATTGAAACACTTCAAAATCTCTTTGTATCCCCTCCTATAAAACAGCATCAAACCCATAAGGAACCTTGAAGGATGCAATTAGGTCCCACATACAAAGCATGTCAATATGGTATCCCTAAGTGCTTCATAAATACTGACTTTGGATATTGTTTATATACTTTGTCAAAATGGGCCCATTCAACACGCCTGGGGCAGCCACATTTGACAACCTACCACATATTTATTCTCCTCCCCCATTCTTCCTTAATAAATGAACACTGGATTTAAAAAAAAAAATGTTTTATTGATTTCAGAGAGGAAGGGAAAGGGAGAAAGAGATAGAAACATCAATGATGAGAGAGAATCACTGACTGGCTGCCTCCTGCACGGCCCCTGCTAGAGCTCAAGCCCGTAACCCGGGCATGTACCCAACTGGGGAATCGAACCATGACCTCTTGGTTCAAAGGTCGATGCTGGGCCACTGAGCCACACCGGCTGGACATAAACACTGAATTTTATTGGCCAATCAATTTTATTGGCCAATCAAATCAATTTTATTGGTTAATCTCCACCTCAGCACCAGAAAAGAGTTGCATGAGTCAAGGGAAATGACCATAATGTCATCCTCACAAAAGATTGGTTTAGGGGGGTTCATATGAAACAATTCTAGCCAATGAAAATTGAGGGAAGTCTGCTGGATGAATTAGAGGGATCCCTCCCCCTTTATTATTAAAATGAGGCCAGAAAAAGAAATGTTTATCTTTCCTAACTTCAGATCTTATTGCGTAAGGATGTGATATATAGACTTACTGCAGCCATGCTTCTTCCATGCTGTCAGGAAAAAAACAGCCAAAACTGAGGAGAAACATGAAGTCCAAACCTACTTCCAGATGGCTTCTCTCATGTTGTAATATATTTTTACTTTTAGGCCATTTTCAGTGTGTGTTTCTCTTATTTGTCCCTAACAGTGTCCTATACAGATATAATTTCATTATGAAAGTATTCAGAAAATTAAGCACAAACGGATGACTTATTGAATTATTAATAATTATAGTGTTTCACATGAGAAAAGCCATTTAAAATATATAGCTTATATTTAAATATTAATGTTATATAGCCCTTAATGAATTATACTGCCCTGAACCATCCAACTGCCCCACCTTGCAACCACTCTGAACTCCTGTCTCTAAATCCTTCTTCCTTCTCCATGCTCATTAATCTTTTAAGTCCCTGAAAGATTTACTCCTTTACTAATTGGTAGTCACTCACCTAAAGTTTGGTCATTCAAAAGAAATGGCCAGAAAGAACGGTAAAAATCTGAAACTGCAGCTACTCCTGACACTTTCTTTCTTCAGCAATCCCTTACTACTTCAAAGAAACCATGTTTTAGTCAATGGAATGAAAAAAAAAAATGTTAGAAACAAATATGAACTGATTTTGCATTTCAAGTCATTTACTTATTAGATGCTACTTAATTTTTATGAATTTCAGATTCTTTATCTGTAATATAAGAGTTCAGAACTCCTATCTATGTTGTGAATATAAAAATGAGGTGACCTATATGAAAGAGCCTGCAGGGTGACTGGCATTTTCATCTGATGATGATTCTCTCCCTCTAAACTAGCCAGACCCCACTGAGCCCTTCTCAGCTAGGCTTCAACCTCGGCCTCTAAAGATTTGGACAAAACACTAACATCATTTTGAACACCTCAAGGGTGCATTCCCTAGGATGACTCTAACCCCCTTTAAAGTGCCTACCTGAAAAAACTCAGGGCTACCAAAAATGTTACTGTGTCTTCCAGTCAGCACCTGAAGCTAGGATCGCACAGACACCCTCTGTGGGAGGATAGGAACCTGCCTTTGACAAGCACCAGTTAGCAGATCCTGATGGGTGTCCCATGAACCCACGGCCCCCATTTCTGGTTTCTGTCATTTTTCACTTCCCTGACGCTATTGAGATCCCACTCCCCCTCCCCCTACTCCCCCATTCTTTCTTTCAAAGGCCCAGTCACCAGTCATGTCTGTACAGATCGAAGTTGAGTTTATTTCGCAATGGCTCTTGACCCTATTGAAGATAATATACTAAGTTCCTAATATAGTAGTATCTTACTGATTAAAAGCTGTCCTTACCATGGCGTGTCTCAGTGGTTGCATGTCGACCTATTAACCAGGAGGTCAGGGTTCCATTGCTGGTCAGAGCACATGCCCTGGTGTTGCCTGCTAGATCCCCAGTAGGGGGCAGGGGGCGTGCAGAAGGCAACCTATCAATGATTCTCTCTCATCATTGATGCTTCTATTTCTCTCTCTCCCTCTCCCTTCCTCTCAGAAATCAAGAAAAAAATATATATATATGTCCTTACCACTTTAACTAGTGTCTGTCTTTGTTGATCTTGGACACACCATTCATTCAATTAATTCATCAAATACATATAAACAGACACTGTTTATGGAGGAAATGAGGTTGCCTAATCAAGTCATTCTGTTTTGTTGGGCATCGCCTTCTTCCTTTGAATGCACATAACTGTGTAAGACTTTATCCCACCACCTACATTGACCCCCACACACATACTTCCTCATTCCCTTTTAGCTGGTGAATTATCCTCCCTACAACAAAAGAATGACTGATCTTTACCTAGTTTAACTTCCCTTTGGCAGTCTCAGTTTCCTGCAGGCATTTCTGCTCAGGGAAATGCGTTTCAGAGTCCCAATTAGCCCTCTTTGGAGTCACAATTAGTAAGACACTTCACACTTTGTTATGGCAACTTCTCTGCTCCCAATCACACATCCACAGTCACCTACATCACCTGAGACAGGAGACTTCTAAATGAGGATTGGGAGTGAGAGGCAGACAAACAGGACGAGACAAGTAAAAGTTAACTAGTAAATAGGTCCCCTCCTCCACCATAGTCAAGAAGTTTAATCCTTTGATTTTTCCTAGCAAGAAAACCTACAATCTGCTTAAAGAAGTCACCCTTCACCACACAATCTCTGTATTAATGCACAGTGTAGAAAGGAGGGTATTTTTAATAAAATGCTTCATTACAATAGAAATGGAACAGGCACTTGAAAGAGAAATACATTAGCAACTTAGGGTATGTCATAATTGCTCAGAATTCTGTACTAGCTGTTATTTCAATGTGATGAGCATACTAAAGTTGAGTATTTCATATTGAAATACGGCTGTGAAAGTTTTCAGGAGAGCATAGAGGATGGCATAATATCATCTAATAACCTATGTTGAGTTTTGTTTCTAAATTGCAGGCCCACAGGCAGTCTCTGCCGAGGTAAAATGCATTAGCAGGGGGCTTATGAGGGGTCTTTGAAATAGAATGACTCACATAGATAACCAATTAAAGTGATTATAAATTACGTGAAATTTGAGGAGGAAAATGAAAGTTAAAATGGATGAATCAGAAGCAGTAGTATTATCTTTAATTGCAAACTGCTTCAAGTTAAGAGTGACATTCACAATAATGGTAACATTAGTGGAATAATGGTAGGCAGGCAAATAAATACATGATAAAGATATTCTGGATTATCTAAAAATGTATGCTGTCCAATTAAATGCTTTTATCACTGAAGTCAGACCTAGATAACATCATCAAATCATGACAAAACACAGCTACCAGGCAAGAGAAAATGTTTTCAGTTAAATTGAATTTTACTAAAAAAAAAAAAAAAAAAAAAAAAGGACAAAATCCAAGTACTTATGAAAAAATAAGGTAAAATAACTCTTACTTATTTCTCTATTCATACAGTTTAGAACTGGCTTCCAATAATCATTGATTGAGTAATAAACTTTTAATTAACCCCAGGATTATCTTAATTTTGAGGATTTTAAGTACTTGCTTTATTGACACATTAGATATTTACTACTGATAAAATCTAATCTGTTTAATTATACTATTATCAGTATATTATCTGTTTAATTATACTATTATCTCCCTCATGTATCACAACACTTTGAAGACTTTGAAACCTCAACTATGTAACCATATCCTATGCCTTGGATAAGGCTTCAAAACAGCAAATCTGACAGCAAGATTTAAAAGTGGTTTTTTTTTCAATTCCCAGCCTAATTTGTTTTCCAGTATAGGAGATAAAGGAGGTCACCTGTACTATTCATATTCAATTAAATAATCATTGTGATTTGATTATGTTATAGATATTCATATATTTTTGAAGGCCTATCACATGCATGGCAGTGATATAAACAAAATGTTTAAAAGACAGTCTCGGACCAACTTATAGTCTATATCCAGCAAACCAAATCATTACCCAAAGTACAGAATAAATATAGGGTGTCCCCCCAAAATATGTACACACACCTTGAATAATTATAAAGGCAGTGTTTATTAAAATACATTTCATTTTCAAAATTGAGCTATCAGCTGTTAAAGTATATATACATACTTTTGGGACACCCTGTATATTTTTAAATGGTCAGCCATTTTGTTTTTCTCCAGCTGGTTAATATTGAGATATCCATTCAGCACATATTTGCTAAATATCTACTATGCTCCTGGAATACACATATGAATTTACAGTGAACACCCCAATCAAGTACATTCTATTGAATGGAAAGGCATTCTTGCTCTCATGGAGTTCGCATGGAAGGTCACAGCACAGCAAAGTTGGACAAGCTGAAATTCAGTATATTACCATCATAGATTGGATCTCCAGTGCCTTGCATACTGACTGCTATGTAGGAGGCAATTAATGTATATTTGTTGAAAGAAAGCAAGATGTCTTCAATGATGAGATACTCCAAGACTCAGCTGGATTGTGTAGACACAGGGTCAAAGTGTACAAATACCAGAATTGGCACAAAAGTGTTTAACAAGCATGAGGTGGAGAAAGGATTGTGCAAATGAATAAAAGGCAAAAATCTTAATAGTCCCAAATAATTCAAACAATTCAAATGAAAGGTATATCTCTAATTAAAATTAGAATGTGTCCATAAACACAGTTCAAAGGTAACTTTGAGGAAAATAATGACATAAAGTTATTTTTGAGAATTGCTCCATAGGTATGAGTAAAGCATATTTAGGTAAAAACAAAGACATCATAATAGGAAAATGTGATTTATCTAGAATAAAATATTTATACCAAGTCTTGGTCCTATACTTTTTTATATTTTCCTTCCTGGGAAAGTTACTTCACCTCTTTGAGTTTTATTTTCCTCATTTCTAAATCAGGAATGGCATCTATCTTTCAGGATAATTATGGGACTCCTATTAGAAGTGTCTTATCAAAATAACTAAATTTTAAAAATAAAAAAATAGGTAAATATCATCGATCAGTACTTTGACAAAGTACTTGGCATATATTTTAACCTTCACATAATCAATGTTTAGTATTTCTTTTATGGATGACACAAAGATATCACTGTGTTATAAAAATGCAACTGCTCTGGTCAGGCAACATGCTCAATATTTGTGATTGGTGATAATATTCAGAGAGAAATTAAACAGATAAACATAAAAGCAATCGGCAAGACTAGTATTATACTTATTGGAAAACTGGTTGGGTATGGACAAGTTTCAATAATAGAAAAATTGTCCCCAAACACTCGCATACCGAGAACAAAGTACAAATGCGCTTTTTTTCTTAAGTTGGGACTTATAGGTCTTAGCCATATTGCATTGGTTTATTTTACAGGAGGTGTTTCAGTTCTAATACTGTATTTGCATCCCTAAAAAAAAACACTGATGTGTAAAAAAAGAAAAAAAGTGCAGTAAAAAACACCATGGCTTATAGGAAAAAACAAGATGAGAGGTCAGAACATTCACAACCTCCAGATAACAGTCTGAACTAAAATACTAGAACAGTTAAATCTCTATAGGCATATGTATCTAACTTCTCCATCTCTTTCAAGATGCAAGGCCTGAAGGGCATTCACTTTAAAATGGAAAACTATGATCTAGGGTGTAGCTTTTAAAAAATAAAAACATCGAACAAGTAAACAACACATCATGGTAACACAGGAGACAATGATGTGCCAGTTTCTTCAGCTGCATTCTCAATGTTACCAGATACAGAATAGTAGAAATCAAGGTGGTTCTTAAAACCACTAAACAAACTAATACTTGCACTAAAGGAAAGGCACTTGAGTTGATTTTTCATATATTTCTTAACATCCTCATAGATTGCTAAGGCGTACTCTGTAATTGTGAGAAAGCTTGCTCTACATTACTTAAAAATTAATGAGCTTAAGAAACCATATTCCTGCATAGTCCCCCTATTTACCAATAATGTATGAGGTAATATGCATCAAAGAAGCATACACAAGCAGGGAAGACTGAATTATATCTTAAATGCATTTGATGTTCATTGGCTATAAATTTGGGAGTCAGCAACAGAACATACCTGTAGGCAAATCAGATGCTCTCAATCTCAAAACACCATCTATCAAATGAGATTTTATCAGGATTAAATGAGATGAGTGAAAATGCTCAGCATAGCTCCCAGACACAGAGTAGGGCCTCAAAAAAATGAGTTCCCTTGAATACCAATAGAAAAATTTCAACTCTATTTACTCAGTATAAAATTTATATTTTGGTTTTGCTTTTAGTTTAGTTTTTTTGAGGGGGCGGTTCCTTTTGATTTTGTCATGTTTTGTTTTGTTTTTGAGTGTCCCGGAATAAATAGAAAACAAAACCAACTATGGCTAAGCACAAAACATGAATAAAGAATATATAATGAAAGCAAATTTGACCTAAATGCTTCTGTGATTTTACCCAAAATCCAAGACATATGCTAAATAATAAGAGTACAATCAGTGATGGCTAAATGAGATAAACACAGAAGTTAAATAAGAATGGAGAAAAATTCTGAAGAAATGACAAATAAACTGATATTTCTATCTAGATTTTTCATGAATATCTCAAACTAGCATTTTAGAAAATTAAAAATGAGCAAAAAAATAAACAAAAAAAGAAAAATAAATCACCTAAAATAGTGGTTATCTTTATTTCCTTATTTCTGTTAAGATATAACCACCCTTTTTTTTTTGAATTTATCTTTTCTTTTGGAAAGTATTATAGATGTCCCCTCTTTTTTCTCCATTGACACCTTCCTCCCAAACCCCACTCCACCCACTACCCCCTAGACCCGTGGTCGGCAAACTGTGGCTGGTGAGCCACATGTGGCTCTTTGGCCCCTTGAGTGTGGCTCTTCCACAAAATACCACGGCCTGGGCAAGTCTATTTTGAAGAAGTGGCGTTAGAAGAAGTTTAAGTTTAAAAAATTTGGCTCTCAAAAGAAATTTCAATCGTTGTACTGTTGATATTTGGCTCTGTTGACTAATGAGTTTGCCGACCAGGGCCCTAGACCTTTACCACCTATAGTCTGGGCCTTGGTTATGCATATATGCATATAAGTTCTTTGGTAGCTCTCTTCCCACTCCCCCACCCCACCTGCACCCCCACCTTACCATTCTTTTTTATCAAATAGGCTTAAAACTTCTGGTACTGCCTTTTCCTTAATGTCCCAAATTGAATGTGTTATTAAAATCCATTAATTCTTCATTAGAAACATGTGTCATGTCCACACAATCCTTCCTGCCCCCCCCCCCCAACCCACCCACATATGGCCAGTAGTTTTAAAAACAAAACAAAACTTTAATCATGTTATTTTCCTGCCCAAACAATGGATCCCAAAGATCTACACAGCAGAGTCAAACTTAGCTTGGCCTCAAGGCCTTTCTGCCTCCACAAATATTCCCATAATTGAGACCAACAACTCACCTCTCCAAACCCTTAACTTAATTAACTTCGATTATTACTATCCTCTCAACACTGGCCACCTTTCCTACTTGTTCACTCATATTTTTTTTTCCTCCTTGGATTTTTTTCTCCATTTTCTCATCATGCTAAAACCTTGCCTGCTTCAGTGAGTGGCAAGTTAGTGTCCTGGTTAAAAAGCAAGTCTTTGTCCATGTCTTGAGTTCAAAACTTTGTTTCCTTGCTGTGCAACTTTAGACAGTTATTTAAATTTTCTATGCCTCATAGCCCTGAAGTGTAAATGGGGAATAATAGTATGATAATAATTTGAAGGTTCATGTACTGATTAGGCTAGTTAACACATGTAAAGTACTTACAATAGAGCCTGGCTATTAGTACACTATGTTTTACAAATTTATATTTTTTGTCTTCTCAACCCTCAATGCTAAAATTTATGTACCACCCATTCCCCCACACATGCTGATTTCAGACAAATACATTACATATATTAAAACACAGGCATTGAACTAGAAATGAAAAAATTTAATCCCAATTGCAGATAACTACTAACTATAACTGATACACACAAATCAAATAATTCCTCTATAACTCAATGTTTTCATTCATAAAATAAAGTTAACAGTCGCTTGGATACTTGATGACCATTAGTTATAAGGTGGTTAGAAGCACTTTGAACAAGTGGTGTGTACAGTTATAAGATGGTGGCATTATATTTATTTTAAGGGCTGAATAAATATTTGTTAATTAACTGACAAAATGGTACAGAATTTAAATATTATCATTACTTTGAGCTGAAGTAACGTTAGATTATCTTTTTTAACCAATTGAAAAGTTTGGTGATGGAGACCTGAATTAAGAGTTTAAAGACCAAAGCTCTAGTTATTAGCCTTTTACTTTTCTATTTGACCTTTAGTAAGTCGATTATACGAATTGTGTACCCATCCTAAGACTATTGGTTGTTGGCCCATAGATGGGACTCAAGATACAAAAAGAAACCCCTTCTCCAAGACTCTTTACTGCCACCTGCTGGAAAATTGTGACAATAATTATGCATTCTATCACCATGAGTATGAGTGGCACCCCCTAGAGTTGTTCATCACACAACCAATACAACCATTTCTAGGAATGCTGCCTAATAAGGTGTGTGAGACACTACAGGCATTTAAAAAGTATTTGATGAATGAGAAAACAATGGATGATCATCCATTATCAATAAATTACATTATCTCTACCCTATCGAGGTTTTTTTCTAATCACAGATTAGCTTATAATGATTTTTTAAAAATGAGTATGGGAGATATTTTTAAACCACAGGCAGATTTATCTATATACATATTATACCAAAACTATAAATAGTGTCTGGCATAGTGGGGTTGACATTTTGTAAGATGTCTACACATATCTATGATCACAATTGCTCCTCGTGGCAGAACAGCAAGACCAACCAGGGAAGATATATTTATATCAGACTTTCAAACAAGCAAATAAATTTTCCGAGAATTTAAGTGGCTTCTTCAAAGTCAAGAGACTCTTAGTGGTCTAGGTCTTCTGATTTCAAATACAATGTTCTTTCCCTTTCCCTACTAGTTTTAATAACAAAATGCAGCCAAGATAATTTTGATCAATTGACCTGAAATTCTTCAAACTCCCGTTTGTTGATTGGTATGCTCATAACTACTCTCAAAATTCTCCATCATCTCTCTTAACTATTGATAGTGGTACAAATGAATACGTGAGACCGGAAAGAACACTGATAGCTATTTGGTATCTGCACTATTATTATAATTGTAAATAGTTAAAAGTTATTAAAATATTTTAAAGAATTCCATATAAAGCACTTTTATTTGCTGAACAATTAAAGATAGCTTGGCTCTCTGAAGCTCAGGGATATTACATTTAATAAAAGCATAAAAGCACTGGTTGCATCTTAAAGTGCTCTCATATCAGATAATTTGGAAAATTAAAACTAATTTATAATCTTTTAAATAGGCCTGTCTTCAATATAATTGGGATAGTATAAAGAGCACAAGGAATTTAGAATCTAGGTCAATAAAACTTGAAAAACAATGATTTTCCTTTTACAAGGATATTAAAGTTATTAAATTAATTTTGCATGCACCAACACCCAGAGGATTAATTTTATTTTGGACGCAAATAACAAAAGCAATTCAGACTCTCTCTACCACTTATCGAGCACTTTCTTCATGCTCTTGAAAGTTCACTGCTATGAGAGATGACCCTGAAAACAGATAAATTAAAATCATTTTCCAAATGTCAAAAGCCAGAGAAAGCAGCAGGACTAGTCGTGCCAGGACCTTCAGATTGACAACCCTGTTTCCTTCTGCATTGCTCCCTCTCAAGGAAACAGACGAAAACAAATTACACTCTCCAGCTTGGTTACCAGCCTCAATCTCTGTTAGGTCCCTGTTCTCAGTCCCAAGACAAACTAGTTCTATGTTTGAAGGAAAGCCTTTTTTTTTTTTTTTTTTTTTTTACTAAATTATATGAAGTTTGACTTTCTTCTTGTACTGAATGAGGTTCTTTTGTTCCACTAGTTGCTGTCTACCAGGACATTACCACTGGGAGAACATTAGCCCCCGTGTCACTGAAAAGACTCACTGGACATCAGGGACCCACCAACTCCCCTTCTTGCTCTCTGGGCTCCAAAATCACTAAAGTGACCAAATGCTCTGCTTCACTCCTTTGACATAAAACGTGGACGGAAACGTTCTGGGTTATGCGCTGATAATTGTTTTGTTTTGTTTTTAATATATTTTATTGATTTTTTACAGAGAGAAAGGGAAAGGAATAGAGAGTTAGAAACATCAATGAGAGAGAAACATCAACCAGCTGCCTCCTGCACACCCCCCACAGGGGATGTGCCCGCAACCAAGGTACATGCCCTTGACCGGAACCGAACCCGGGACCCTTCAGTCCACAGACCGACGCTCTATCCACTGAGCCAAACAGGTTTCGGCTGATAATTGTTATGCCCAGTGTTCAGAATCCCCAAAAACCCACCAGGAAGGAGCCAAGGCCCGCTGTAAATGCAAGAGAACCTTTATTCGTGCTAGCACGAGCCCTAGTCCCCAGCAATCACCAAGAGAGAGAGCTTTTGGGAGAACAAAGGCCTTAAAGGGGGTCCAAAGCAGTGGGTGGGGGGAACGTTCGTGGCCCCGTTGATTGGTCAGGGGGCAGGGTCAGGGCAGGGGTCTGGTTACACGGGGGGGGGGGGGGGGATACTGTGCAGCTTGCCTAATTTGGACTGAGTCCACTTCTCTACATTCCTATTGGCAGGTTTACGCAACTGTTGCATTCTCGCGGTTTTCTCAGAAAAAGGAGTCATATACATAGTTACACAGGATGGAGGGTACAGTACATTTTGTGCTGTCCTGCTCTGCCCTTTCAATAACAATGACATTAATTTGCATAGCCTATGTTCTCTAAGTGCAAATGAATGTGGAGTTGATTCAGTAGGCACCTAGCACAAGGAGGTTTACCTCAAAGAGTGAGACCAGGGTAGACAGAAGAAGGATGGGTAACACCCTGCACAGAAGGTAGCTCTGTGGAGACCTTCCTGTAGACCTGACACTGGTAGACATCCACACCCCTATGCTTTGTTTTTTGAAGGTACACTTTTCTAATGAATGATGACTTCACCAGAAAGCACTTCCCTATAAAGAGTAAATACAAGCAGATGCTTGTACACGTAAGCCATTAACTGGGCAATTCACACACACACACACACACACACACACACACACACACACACACCCCGTGCCCCTGATTTTGGCTTAGGTAAGTATTCTGACTATGTCTGGGTGAACTGGACTGTAAGAAAGATGGGTAGCTCTGTTTTTACCTTACATTTTCACACCGCAATGCTTCTATTTTGTATATGTGAACATCCAGTGATAGACCTTAATCATACTTGGATCATTTTATTTTTTTAAAGAAGGAACTTATTTTAGAAATTAAAAAGGCTTCGGGAATACAACACATTTGGGAATCTAAATTGACACAGATCCAAACGGCCAACGCACTGTGACCACAGACTTCAAGTTATCCCTTGAGATTTAGGATGACAGAGGATGTGACCAAGTTTTGAATACCAAGAAAACGTAATTGCAGAAGTTAGAATTATAGAACCTCCTTTCCATTGGCAATTACATTCAGACTTGACAATGAACCCCAACCTTACTTCATTAGATATTAATCTTGCAGTGGAAATGGCAGGCTTTTAAAGCGGCATTTCTGCTACAATAGAAAAGGCTCTTGCTCCAGCAGAACAATAATAACATTGTGTTGGAAAGTTAGAAAATAGAACTATTAGGCCGTGTTAGCTAATTATAGTATTGGCATCCACTTAAGTTAGTCCGTTTTTCATTTCTGTCATTTTCTCCTATTCAACGGCTGCCGTTCAAAACGTTTTGACTTCTTAAAAGGGGATACATCATTGTTGCCTTTCCCCAGTCGAACTGCACACCACTTTCCAAAGCAATAGCTTCAATCATGCTTCATAAAATCCCCTGCAAGTATATTGTTGGAAACATAAATCAGCAAGCTAGGACTTCGGTATTTCTAAGGCAAGCCCAGGGATCACTCGCTGGAGGCTTTTCCATGGCCCCTTTATAAAAGAATAAACAAAATTACGAGTTGCACTAGATTCATTTTTTTTTAAAAAACCTGCTCCCAGTGGTGTGTCTGATACTTGCTGCTACATCCTTAATTGGAGAACAAAACCCTAGCAGAGAGGGATTGGACTCCCGGATCAGGCTTGCTGTGTCTAAGCATCTCTGACTTCATTAGGACACAGGACACAGAAGTACTACATGTTTCCGTTTCACAAAAGCCAGGGCTCTCTGATGTGCATCTGTGCCTCTATGAGTGTCATGCATTTTTTAAACTGTACTAGATAGAGAGATCCGTAGGACGATGCTGTCCTCATCCCCTGTTTTATTACAGTGCATATGGGCTCCCCTTCAGGCAGGCTTTAGTCTTAGAGCTCCTCTTTATAATGACCCTGCATTCTGAATTATAAATTGTGGGAATCACAATTTCAGATATATGTTACCTATCCAGGCTCAAAGTATGTGTCTCTGTGTGCTAAACATTCCTAGATTTCCCTTGTATTCCCCAAATTCCAACACACTTAATGTCTACATTGGTAAACTCACAGACTCCACAACTGAGACATTTTTCTTCTCCAAATCAGTGACAATGAAATCACAAGTCTGCATAAACTTGCTTCTTATTATGCCCCCATCTTGTTCTACACCATCTACACTTGGTTAATTGCAGTGGTATTTTAACTACAATTTGCAGGGACTGCTTCTTAGTATTCAGAAATACCTGTCTATATTATAAATGAACAGTTAAACACAATCAGCAAGCTCTCCCAAAATTAAAGCAGCATATGTACAGGGTATAAAGTATATGTTGATTTTTTTTTCTTTAATAGTGTCTGAATAGAATCAATTGGGCTAATATTATCTTCAGATGGATATATCTGCAATTTCGCTATGACTGAGATTGTTCATACTCTGTATTATTAAGGGGAATTGAGCAGCATCTTACCAAGACACTTTACAAACTATAGCAACATCCAGTGTTTGCATACCGAACATAAAATCTGCATCCATCCGTGTTTCGTCAATCACTAACACTATAGCGTTAGGGAGGAGAAGGGCAGAGAAAGGAAGGTTTCATATCCAAAATGTCAAACCTTGCTGAAGAATGATAGAAGGACCAGTGAGTGTAGAAGAGCAGAAATAACCATTTCTAGGATTAAAATGGAGTTCTACCACCCCCTGCTGGACCATATGACCAACGCAGAAGAGGCTAAAAAATGCTTAGAATTGAATATAGTGGAGATATTTTAACTTGTCTTGTAATTTGTTTTTTCTCAAAAAAGGATTTCATGCTACACTAATAATATAACATTCTCTGCAATTACCAAGCATCCCAAAAATCACTGTTGTTTTCTTTTTTTAAAGAAAGACTTCCACCAATGCATATTTTAGCATTTTGTGTCCCCAATTAAATGTCCAAACTTGTCTGAATAGTTGAAAATGCCTCCATTTATTATAAATATGTTTTGTGTGAATGTGAACTACCTTGAAAAAAGGCAAAATAAATTCACATCTACCTCTATTCAGAAAAGCAGAGGTAGCTTCCACAAATTATCTCTCAGGTTACTCTAGCATGCTATTCATTTTTTTTTTTCTTAAGAAATAAAAGCTCCCACCAGTTCTCCATAAGCTTTTTAAAAAAATCCCTTCAGGTGTAATAGCCATCTGATGTTACAAAAATTTCCAACCTCGATGTATTAACAGGGGGTAGGGAGGGTTAAAATGAATGACTGCAACATATCCCTAGTTTTATCCATTTGCTTTCTTACACAATATCCATGGCCCCTCTCTCATCTCTTAGTTTCCAACAGAAATAAGGCATCATCGTTCACTTCCTAGTCAGGAATTGGGGTCTTGGGAAAGGGTGGGGGGGTGTCTTAAGAATTGCATTTCTTGCACACAACACATATTTCCCAAACGAGTTTAATTCTGATAGTTTTCACTGCTTCTGTCAAACAACCTCGTCCCCTTTTCCTTCCGCAATCTCGGATATTTACCTGTTCACACACACCAACATACTCATCCAATTTTTTTTGACAATGAAACCAGAGAAAGCCAAGATCCCAAGGGGGGAGAGAGAAGAGGAGGGTGGGGGGGAGGAAAAAAAAAGGCAGTTTGTCTCAATCTCCTGCTCTCGGATGCCCATCTCCAATTCTGCATCTCCTCTTATTTTAAGAGACAGAGGCAACTGTCAGCAGCCGCGAAAAATCACAGCAACCACCACCCCCAAAAAAAACTATAACTTTAGTTCTTTCATTTCCATCTTCTCCTGCCTCCCTCTGCCTCTCCGGGTGGGGTGGGAAGGGGGGAGGGAAAGTAAATGCCATAAAGCACCGCACTCCTACCTTGCCCGCTACTGACAAGCAACCCGAGCAGGTGGAAGGAGAGGAGGAGGCTCATGTTCAGGACGTGACACCGGCGGACACTTCCAAAGTTATTAAGTCCAGCCCCGGAGAGAGACCCTTCCGCTGCCACGGCCGCCTCCGCGAGAGCCGCCGCCACTCCCGGGTGCCCCGGCCGCCCGCAGCCCGCGCGCTCCTCCTCGCCAAGTGACTGCAAGCTCCGCTCCGTGCCGCACTATATCCAGGCGGCGGCGGGAGCGGCGGCAGCGGCAGCAGCAGCAGCAGCAGCACCAGCAGCGGCCGCCGCGGCGGCAGCAGAGCCGGGCGGGGAGGGCGGCGGGGGCGGGGGCGCGGGGAGGGGAGGGGAGGGAGGCGCGGCCGAGGCGTATCCCTCCGCGCCGCACACCGGCCGCTTTCGGGGCGCGCGCGGGCCCCCGGATTCGTCCGCAGTGGAGCTCTCGGAGATGCGGGTTCGGTTCCCGAGGCCCACCCCCCGGCTGCAGCGGCCGCGGCGATCGGGCTGCGGGGAGCCCGCCGGCGATCGGGCGGACGCGCGCTCAGCCCGTCGGCCCTCCGCACGTGGACGGACGCCCCTGCGGGCGGAGGAGGGCGCCCGGCCTGGAGCTCTGGCTCCGCGGGCGGCCGGTTCGCGGACGCCGGTGGCTGGAGTGGGTGCTGAGGCTGCGGGCGCGCCCGGGCACCTCGGGAGCAGGGGCTCTGGGGGCGGGCAGTGTATTCTGCAGCTCTCACTCCTCGGAGCGCAGGGGTAGAGGGGGGTGGAGGAGGGGCTGGGGCGGGGATCCTCTGTCCCTCCGGACCCTCCAGCTCGCCCACACCTCCAGCAGGCTGCCCCTGCCCCACGCTTCCCATTCTGCCGCCGCAGAGGAAGCAGCGGTCCGCTAGTGTCTACACTGCCTGTCTCCTCGGGCTCCGAAGGGCCGGCGGGAAGAGGTGCCGGGTGTTTTGTAGGCAGGCGACCCCCTGCCGGAGCAGGTACCTTCAGGGAGAGAGACGGCGGCGGGGGGGGGGGGGGGGGGGGGGCAGATGCTGGAGGGGCTGCGTGAACCTCGCTGTCCATGGTAGCTCAGTCCCTGCAGAAGTCCAAAGTCTCCAGAGCCACGCTCAGCGGGATCTGCCCTCGGTCCCCAGCGCCCAGAACTGGCCACGTGGGAGGTTCTGGAAAGGTACAGACAGGAGTTGCGCGAGGGGGTCCTTCCCCAGGACCACCCCCACCCCCACCCCATCCCGTACACACACCTGCGCGCGTGGGAATGGAAGTGATAAACCCCTGGCAATCGCCCAGAGCTAACTGTCCTTGCCCGAAGGCTGGGCACATCATTATTATTATTTTTTTTTTTTCCTGGAAAGGTAGGGGAAGGTTTATCAGTTTGATGTCAGACCTGCGGCGAGAGCTAGCAAGAGGCAGCATCCCTGCCCCCAGCGCCCCTGTCAGCCGGCCTGGCTCAGCAACAGGCTGGAACTGACAATGCGTCCGGGCCTCTGCGCCTTGGTTGTGGTCCCTTCAGCACTCAACTGCCTCACCCCAGCCCCAGCGGGGCCCCTGGTCCTTTCCCTATCAGGGGGGACACGGACGTCGGAAGGGATGGGGATAGAGTAGAGTTCAGAATCCGGTACTCCTCCCCCACACACTCACACACCTGATTGGATACTGAAATGGAGGCCCCATTGCCCAGGGAGGGCAGGGGGTAAGAAGAGAAACCAGCTGAGGTGGGTGGGGCATATAGTCCCTGCGATGCGTGCTCCCCAGGCAGAACGCAGTCTTCTTTGTGCAGATATTCACTCACTGGGCATCCTGGGATGGGGGTGTGACCCAGAGGGGCGGGCAAAGGCAGCTCTCGACATACACCTTGGCTGATCTCCTCTCACCACTGACCCTCTCAGCGCCTAGGGCTTGAAAACCTCCTCTTCCCTCTTGATTGTACAGGGATATACTTAGGGCAGTATATTCAGGAAGTTCTTCTGCCAAGCCTCCCTCCCCACCCCTTTTCCTCATCCTGGGAGGTAGTAACTGCGCTTCAGTAAGCGCACAGTCAGCTCTTTGCAGGGAAAGGTGGACACAGCACACATATGAAGGAGAACTGATGCCTTTATTCTCACCAGTTCTTGATTCCTCTAGAGCAGGGGTCGGCAAACTCATTAGTCAACAGAGCCAAATATCAACAGTACAACGATTGAAATTTCTTTTGAGAGCCCAATTTTTTAAACTTAAACTCCTTCTAACGCCACTTCTTCAAAATAGACTCGCCCAGGCCGTGGTATTTTGTGGAAGAGCCACACTCAAGGGGCCAAAGAGCCGCATGTGGCTCACGAGCCGCAGTTTGCCAACCACGGCTCTAGAGAATCAAGAAATGCTACACACACACACACACACACACACACACACACACACACACCTAAAGACAGAGAAGAAAGCTAAAAGGATACTACCTGCTGTGCCAAGTTTCCCCTTCACCAAAAACCTGCAATTTTTCACTGTGGCACCATGAGTGGCCAACTGCCTGACATACACTACACACACTACACACACCACACTCCTGGTAATCTTGATAATATCATTGCCCTCTTTATTGTTGGAAGTCAAATTATTAGGGTAGGATGGAGGGGGGGAGAGAGGGTAGCAATGATCCATCAGACATTAATGAAATCTCTAAGTAGAGCTTCGCATTATAAGACTGTGTATAAACTGAGAGAGAGAGAGAGAGAGAGAGAGAGAGAGAGAGAGAGAGAGACTTAGTGCACCTGTGTGTATGGAAACAGTGAACAGACAAAGCATTGGTCCTCAGGAATATGCAAGTTGATACACGAATTGATCCTACCCTCAATTTGTTAATAGTCTTATTGAAGAGATCAGGCATAAACATAAAACTTGACTAGGTATAAACCAAGTTATACAAATTGTCATAAAAAAGTGAAACAGATTGCCATTGTGGCATAGAGGAGAGGATTATTTCTGAATGAAGAAAGGCATGAGGATGCTCTGAAGGAAGGGGAGGAATGAGACAGATGTGGGCGTGACAGAAAGGAGCTTAAGCAAACCCTCGGGGTGTGAAGGCACACAGCTTGTGTGGAGAACGGAGAGAAGACTAATCTGAAAAACACAGAGTGTAAAACGTGCATGCAGGTTGGATGGAGTTGGAAACAGGGTCTAGGACCACGTTATGCTACAGAAGCTATTTACAGGCTCTCCGAATGTAAGTCCAGGCATGCGTGGGCAGGAAGGGCCAGAATGGTTGTCTCCATCCCCGGGTTTAAGGCTTGGTTGCAAATGTGTAACCCACAGGAAGATTATGTTATGGGCTCTCATGGGTTTTCTCCATAGTTAACCTGAAGTGATGTGTGTTTTCTTTTTAATTTTAAAAAAATATATTTTATTGATTCTTTACAGAGAGGAATGGAGAGGAATAGAGAGTCAGAAACATCAATGAGAAAGAAACATCAATCAGCCACCTCCTGCACACCCCCCACTCGGGATGTGCCTGCAACCAAGGCACATGCCCTTGACCGGAATCAAACCTGGGACCCTTCAGTCCACAGGCCAACGTTCTATCCACTGAGCCAAACTGGATAGGGCTAAAGTAATGTTTCTGTGAGGTCTCAATAGCAGCCAATAGCAGGCAACACATACTCAAAGGATGGCTCTTCCCACACTTACCTGAACAGCTTCTTGGCCAATGGTAGAAGTGCCTCTCCAGGGCTCCCTCCAAAGCACACCCTCCCCTCACCCCCAACCCTCCACCCTCCACACTGATGAAGTGATATACAGCCTGATATTTGCCTTGATGGATTCCTCTTTGTAACAGATTGAAGGTGTGAAGACAACATGTAGAAAAATCACCTTAGCTGACTGTCACCCGCCCCACTGCAAAGGCGTGGGTCCCGTTGTGCAGTCACAGCACCATCACCAAATGTGCCAAGCCTGTGAACGTGACTGAGCCTCATGCACTGTGTAGAATGGCAAAGGTATAGCGATGCAACGCCCCTCTTGTACGGGCCTCATCATTTACATTTAAGCCAAATGATCATAGTCTCCAACTACCTGAGGACGGGTTCCGAGGCTGATTTGGAGCTTTATAAGAACAAGAGAAAGTTGAACAGAACTCAGCAATCTATGAAAAGCTGAGTAGTAGGAAATACCAACTGGCCTGGATGCATGCTTAAATGAAAGCAGATAAATTTGTTTTTAAAGAATCAATAAAATAAACATGAAGGAGTAGCAGAGAGATAGAAAATGATAAGGTGCATTACGTGTGGAAATGACCTTCTCAGAGAGATTCTGCCTCTTCCACGTACACTCTCTTCTTGCAAAAAGCATGCAGGTATGCAATCTACACATAGATCCTAGGCATGAATGGTATGCTGTGGGTAGGATTTACACATTATTTCTGTTTGTGTATTTCTGGCCTTATTTTTGTTTAGTCTCCCTGTTGACAGAATTCGTGTGTGTTCAGATTATACTATTAGGAAATGGGACATTCTGCGTGTTCATTTATATTTTCAAAATGTCACAAACCATTATACCTATGCATTTACTTGTCCAGAAAATTTCCTGTTTTGACTTTTTTATTACCGCAAAAGAAGAAAAATAGCCCCTGTATGTATACGTAGCTCGCCTATAACCTGTCCCAATTGATGACCCTGCTGCCGCCCCTCCTCCTCCATTAATGCCACTCTTCCTAATGATCATGTCTTAGAAAATAATTTCAACTTTCTTGATACAGTGACACGTTAGACGTTTTACCAGGCTCTTTGTGAGCATCTGACAGTAGCTACTTTAGTGGTAAATTTAGATTTAACACATTCCTGTGAAAATGCTTTACTTTCTCAGCCATTCTATTCGAAATTGAGACACAAAGGAGAGAGATTTATGCTACCAAGGCACCCTAATTGTCACCGATTCTTACATTTTAATTTCTTTCAAGATACATGGGGTCATTTTCCTTCATGGCTACTTCATGTTCCCTCTGGGCAAATAACTGCTCACTTCGCTCTGAAATTATGCAATAACTGCCTATAATTTGCCACTTCCCAGAATAATGTTTTCTTAACTCTGAGGGGCATTATATTTTTCTTCACCAGGACATCCCTGGCAAAGATAATGATGGACAGCAGAAAAATGTAACAGACCTTAAACACATTGACAAAACGTGATTGACACAGCTTTAAGAATATATTTGGGATAAAGTGAGCCGGGAAAAGGGAATCGAGCAGTGGCTGGCAATGATATTTGATATGACAAGGATCATGTTGTGAAGTGCCGGTTCCCCAAATATTGATCACAGCACTCAGAAAACATAGTTTTGTCCATGGGGAGTATTGACCAAGGTGATGCCTGCACAAATCCTATCAAATGGAGGGCAGTTATTACACACTAGCTGACAGCAAACCCTTCACGTCTGGAAAGTGATCCCATACAGGTGTAGGTCTGAGAGGAAAAAGAATGTTAACTAAGTGAATTTTTGCAGGAAATATAATTAGTAATTAAACTTGAAAATCTCTTATTGCGTAAGATCATTGGGTTCCTTACTTAATGGAATTATGTTTCTGTTAATTTTCAAATGCGATATGCAGTTCTACTGGTGATAGGCAAGCCACTGGTAGCAATGAGATTCCCTACTCCATATCCACAAACCATTAATATTTCTACCTAGTAATCAACCGATACACATTATTCAAATACACACATCATTCCATTTTAATGTGAATTATTTAGGTTAAAAAATGCTTACATTTTACATTTACATGAGACGATGCTCATTCATTTTAAGGAAAATAACACATTTTCCCTGTAACCATTTTTAATCATTAGATTTTACACTTAAATAAACATGTACTTAATACCTGTTATTGGATTTGATAACCTTTCTGAAAACAAGGATCCCAACACCTATTATCCTGGAAGAAATTGACATGAAGAGCTAGTCTTTGTGAAAAGTAGTAGACTAGAGAAATGAAACTTAAACCAAACTAAACTATATATAAATGTCTGTATAAATCTTATTATAAATTAATACTTATTATCTCAAGTTTCTGCATTCTGTTAATAAGACAAAATTAGAAATATCCATACCCTGTCAAACAGACAGAGACTACCCTTAATCATTTTGTCACATTTTATCCAATCTTTCATATATATACATATTTCTTAATAGGGCTTCAGATAATAGTATTTGGCATATTTTACCACATTTTATATTGAAAATTAATATTTTACATTGTAATTAATGTTTGAAAATATAAATTTAATGACTTCATTTGATTATATGTGATCATAGTACACAACAGTTTTCTACACTAAGACATTAAATGTTTCTCTGTAATTTTTATTATTATGAATAATACTGCAATGTGAATATCTTTGTCCACAGAGCCTTGATATATTCTAGATTACACACCTAGGCTGCTAGGTTTTAAGTTTAACTTGGTTATAAACATGGCCATTTGTAGGTACTGAATTCATAATGATTAAATTGTTTTTCCAAAATGTATAGCTTAATCTTTGATCAGGAAGACCTAAAACATTCCACTCACATTAGCATTGCCTGTTTATTTTCATTTTATATTTTGTGTGTGAATTTTCTGAGTTTCTATTTGGTAGTGTGTTCCTTTACACATCTTCAATTGCATTATTAGATGTTAGAAGTATGTGTATATTCATATTTGTTCAATGTAAGATGTATTAAAAGACTTCTTAATATTTTATATCATTTTAACCTTATTCTTCTGCTCTGGAATTGAGACATTCTCATTATACTTACTAGGATAAGATGTTGAAAAACTCTTTAAATGTCAGTGACTGGATATTCTTAATTGTCTAGTTCATGAGCATCAAACTTTCCATGTTGTTTCCACACTACATCCGCACAAATAAAGTAGGCTCAATATGGCAACGCATCTGCTCTAGGGATATATGGGGATGCCTGAGGAATGCTGGCATATTTCACACATAAGACCTAGTACTTGTTTTTCATCTCAACTCCATCTCTGCTCTACCCCCTGGAGGTTACTTACTGCCATCTTATAAATGGCTACCCAAGACTGTCCCTTCTTTCTATATCACTTCACTGGAAGCCTAAAACACAGACACCTGTCTTCATTCCTCAGGGCTCAAGTAGAGGTATTTTAAAAAAGCATATTGAAAGCTTGAGAATAACATAGACACAAAAAAGCAAAAAGGGAAACACAGCTTTGAAAAACAGATACCATAGTACAGCCACTTCGGAAGACACTTTGGCAGTTTCTTACAAAACTAAACATACTCTTACCATAAGATCCAGCAATTGTGCTCCTTGGTATTTACCCAAAGGAGTCGAAAATTTACGTTCACATAAAAACTTGCACACAGATGTTTATAGCAGCTTTATGTGCAATTGCCAAAACTTGGAAGCAACCAAGATGTCCTTCAGTAGGTGAATATGGTACATTCCGACAATGGGATATTATCCAGCACTAAAAAGAAATGCGCTATCAAGCCATGAAAAGACCTGGAAGAAATTGAATGTATAGCTCTAAGTGAAAGAAGACAATATGAGAAAGATACACACTCTATAATTCCAATGATATGACAGCCTAGAAAAGGCAAAACTATGGAGATGATAAAAAGATCAGTTGTTGTCAGATAGAAAATGGAGGGAAATGAACAGGCAAAACACAGGTGAGTTTCAAGGCAGTGAAATAATCTGTATGCTATTATAATGATGGGTCTATATTTTTATATATTTGTCCAAACCCATTGAATGTACACCAAGAGTGAGTTGCCGAAACCGGTTTGGCTCAGTGGATAGAGCGTCGGCCTGTGGACTCAGGGGTCCCAGGTTCGATTCTGGTCAAGGGCATGTACCTTGGTTGCGGGCACATCCCCAGTAGGGGGTGTGCAAGAGGCAGCTGATCGATGTCTCTCTATCATCGATGTTTCTAGCTCTCTATCCCTCTCTCTTCCTCTCTGTAAAAAATCAATAAAATATATTAAAAAAAAAAGAGTGAGTGAACCCTCAGGTGAAATACAAACTTGGGATGATTATAATGTGTGAATGTAGGTTCATCCTTGATTTTTAAAAAAGTACCATTCTGAGGAGTGATGTTTATCATGAAGGAAGTTATGTATGTCTGCGGGCAGAGAGTATTTGGGACAGCTTTCTACCTTCCTTTCAATTTTGTTGTCAACCTGAAACTGCTGTAAAAATTAAAGTCTTAAAAAAAAAATCAGTTCTAGACCATTGGCCACTTTTCCCCTTAATACATTATCTTTCGTAGTGCCATGAATATTTTAGGTATTAATTACCTTTCTAAGAAGAATTTCTCTAACATGGTCATTCATAAATGAGGACTATTTTGTCCCCCAGGAAACATTTAACAATCTCTGAAGACATTTTTATTGTCATGATCGGGAGGATGGTGGTACTGGCATCCAGTGGGGAAAGACCAAGGATGCTATTAAGCATCTCCCAATGCACGAGATTATCCTCCACAATGATTATCTAAAATGTCAGGTTGAGCAATCCTGCTCTAATATATCTGTCTTTCCCAGGCTGAGTCTAGGAAACTACCTGGGTCCCCCCAAATGATGCAATTTGTTTGCTTTCTAAAACCAAAGTCTGCCCCATTTTCTAATCAGAAATATTTATAATGGTACTATCTGCATCTTCCAGAGTGAAATTTGACCCTACATAGAGTGTGGTGTGACAACTTTTGGTCCAACAAAGGGCAATAATTATTAAAGAAAAGTTTGTTTCCTCAATTTAAGTTATATCATGGGCCTTACCCCAAATAGAAAAATAGATGGGAGTGCAACCCCAAGGGGACTCCGTGTTCTTTACATAAAGTGTCTTTATTTAGGTATAAATCTGTGAGGAGAACAATCTGAGATCAGTCTGCCCAGTCCCACTAACCTGACAAAACTGTTTCTAAGTTTCTATATAAATGAAAGTTCAAGAATGCCATGGTTTGGGACACATATAGGGAAGGCAAACCTTAAGAACCAACTGTTATTTTAAATCCAGTACTCAATTTATGGTTCAAAATAATGTCTTTAACATTTTAGGTGGAAACACAAATATGACTTTATTAGGTCAGAAATACCCCAGTATAAAAACAGGTGTACAGCCCTAACCGGTTTGGCTCAGTGGATAGAGCATCGGCCTGTGGACTGAAGGGTTCCAGGTTTGATTCCAGTCAAGGGCATGCACCTTGGTTGCAGGCACATCCCCAGTAAGAGGTGTGCATGAGGCAGCTGATCGATGTTTCTCTCTCATCGATGCTTCTAACTCTCTATCCCTTTCCCTTCCTCTCTGTAAAAATATCAATAAAGTATATATTTTTAAAAAACAGGTGTACATGTATGTCTCATATGTCCATATTGAAATGGATTCATGTATGGAACCCCTCTAAGAATGAAAACATGTCTGACCCAAGCATAAAAGTGCAGAAATTGCTGTTAGTCTTCTGAAATGGCTGCTTACAAAACATTAAGATCCAGACTCCATTCAGCAAACTGTTATAAGTCCAAGTGCTAAAACAATTGCACCACTTTATTTTACTTCAACTGGTCAGTTGTTCAGGAAATAGTTCATAGAAATAAACACACACACACACACACACACACACACACACACACACACACACACACACCATGGAGAGTGAAAACTTAGTTTGGTTTCCAGAAGACTCATCAAAAGCATTTTGTGGGTAAAAAGCATGAAAATTAATTAGTTAATTTTGTTCACCACTCTGTTTCAGTGCCTAGAACTCAGCACATGGAGAAGGACAAGATTCAATAAATATTTGTTGACTGCGTGTGGAAAAGTAAAAGCAATAGAGGGCTGATATTTAAAGAGGACAGTGAAGACAAATGCTGCTTAAGTTACTTGTTTCCTTATGATTGCAACTCACATTCAGGATCAAACCAGAATGAAAATGTCATTTTAATCATCATTTGGAGTAATTCATTTTTCTACAAATTGTTGTTATTTAAATGGCCTTTACTATTAAATGATATGAGCCCTGTTTCAATATACTTAATATTCTGCCACATATTAAATAAAACTGATGGTAATGTGACTCAAACAGACTTGCAGTCAACCAAGTAACAACAGAGATGTTGGTGTCTTCTCCTGCTTAAAAATGTACTCAGATAAACCCAATGGAGGCCTGCATGAAGGCCTTTGATCCGTTTGTGGAATTTGTCCAGACTCAACTAAAAACCTCATTGTCTTTCTTGGTTTCTCTACTCCATTTTTGGTTTTGTACCTTGGTTACCCAACTGATTTCAGCACATTATATTTACACTAGAGGCCCAGTGCACGAAATTCGTGCACTCGGGGGGTGCATCAGCCCGGTCTGCGCCCTCTCATAGTCTGGGAGCCCTCAGGGGATGTCCAACTGATGGCTTAGGCATAGGGAGCAGGCCTAAGCTGGCAGTTGGACATCCTTAGCTCAGCCGAGGAGGTGGGAAAGGCTCCTGCCACCGCCACTGTGCTCGCCAGCCATGAACCCAGCTTCTGGCTGAGTGGTGCTCCCCCTGTGGGAGGGCACTGATCACTGGGGGCAGGTCCTGCATTGTGCGTCTGCCCCCTGGTGGTCAGTGAGTGTCATAGCAACCAGTTGTTCCACTGTTCAGTTGATTTGCATATTAGCCTTTTATTATATAGGATGTCAATTTTATACTGTACCTGCTTTGATATTGATCCTATCCCTTTTTCACTGTTTCAAATCATGTTTTCTGAGATTTCATAATGACCTCATGTATGCTACCATGGTAACTGCCCCCAGCATGGATCCCGCACTAGTTTAGGGCTTCGTTCCTCCATTGTTCTCATAATAACTGTTTCCATAATAACTCTAATGAATAGCCGTCAAGATCAATTTCCAGAAGTGTGAACTTAGCAATTGTAGCTCTAGCATTTGTGCTGCAGGGTTGGGGTCATTCTGAAATGAATTGTAGACATACTTCATTCATCAGTGTTAAAGCAGCATTGTCTTAAAACTCCTGAAGAACTGTTCTTTAATTTATCTCTGAAATAGAGCAGTTGTATTTAAGACTCTTGTACTGAGTGGTGCTAATATCAGTTGCAGAATGGGAATGGCAAATGCCATAAGGAGGACCCAGGACCATGGCAACTTCCAAGCCTGATATTTGAATACTCTTACTACTATTGTTCTTATTTAAAAAAAACAAATTATACCTAAAAAACTTTGAAATTGGCAAGTGGTAATTATTAAAGAGTGGTCTTAAGATGTAACTTCAAAATTCATTGTTCATACAAGAAAGAAAATCAACGTTCAGAAAAGTTGACCTTTAATTACATCTTCCTCAAATTACAGGTGGCATCTCCCAAAGTGTTATGGTAACACCTAATTATAGTAAAGTTAAGTTCATTCAATATTAGAAAGGCCAAAGTGTTGTCTAATTGAATGTATGTGTCCTAACCCCATTTCCTGGAATACCATATATGATAGGTTTAACAGAAATATAAAGTCATAATAAGCATAATTTATAAGCCTCTTATGCCTGAATTTCCTTCTACTTACAACCAAATATAAAGTGGTAAACTGAACATTTTGTTCTCTATATTATAATTATTTGGATTCTGTAGTTAATTAGTTGAAGGGACGAGAAATTTTAGATATAACATACGAGTCTGACTCTCTAAACTTACAAATTAAAAAAATTGTCAATGAAAAGATTAAATTACCTGCCAATTTCATTGTGCTTCAAAAGCAAAACTATGACTTGAATCCAGAGTAATAATTTTTCTGCTTCAGAATGCTTAAAAATGGGAAAATGCAAGATCAATTTTGTAATCAGTACATAATGTAATTCTATAATTTATTTTCTAAATGCATGCGAGAGTATTGCCTATTAAGATATTTTTTAAAAGTTAAATTCTATTCTAATGATTTCCAAGAGCAGTTTTATGTATTGGTAACTCCAGTGCCATTATTATATATTAATAGATTCCTATCTTCTTAATTCAGTTTCCATTTCTAATTACCAAAGTGACTATAGCTACTAATGCCAAAACTGATTTAAAAGTGCAAAACCAAGCCAAATCACAGAAGGCTGACAATTTACTGGCTAAAAGTCTCAAATAACTAGTTCATATTTTTTCTAAATGTGTCTGTAACATAGATATCCCATAAATAATTGGTAATTGGTTGTTATCAACTTTTTAAGCACCAATGCAAAGGGAGAAAATAGAAGTTTGAGTCAGGTTCAATGCAGTTAGGTAGTCCTGAAAGCATTACTCAATCAGTTCTTTATAATAGACTTCCTTTTCTGTATTGTTTGTAACATATGTAATTGCTTTCTTGATTATGGTGCTTACAACATGCCTATAGAGATAAAAAATATAATTGCCTACAATGGCTAAATTCTTAGCATGATGGTTATAAATAAATGAGAAAAAAAAGTCATGAGGTAAAAATAAAGAAGGAAAATATCCCTTAAATATATTCATGTTTTATAGTATAATATAATGTATGAATCATATCTAAAGTTATAGAATGTGCTAATATACACATTTATTAGCAATTTGGTAAATTCTGAATACATAATAAGTGCCATGTACTGAGTTAAGCCCGTTATACACATCACCCAATTTATTTTTCACAGAGATTTTATGAGACACATTATTATTTCCACTTTATAGCTGAGACAACTAGAGAAAAAAGCAACTGAACATGATGACATAGTCATGAAGTGTCAGAGCTGTGGGTTGGGCCCAGGCATCCCTGACTGCAAAGGCAGGTGGGTGTTTTTCAATAAGCTGAAAAGGTTTCATTTAAATGTAATGCATATATAAGCCATTTATTAAAGGTTCTTAGAAAAGCAAAGATGTTTTGAAAAATAAATGTAGAAAATTTCAAAATTATCCCCACAGATTACAATTTTGGTATACAATGAGAAAACCATCAATTATATTAACAATAGAGGCCTGGTGCATGAATTCGTGCACATTGGAAGGAAATTAATTAGAAGAAATCTTTTAGAGGCTGGAGAGGGACTATAGGAGGTTGGCTCCAGGGTGTGTCTGGCCTGTCTCTCCCAGTCCCAATCAGGGCCTATCCGGGCTGTCTCGCCCAGTTCCCATTGGGGCTAATCGGGGCCAGCCAGCTGGGGAGGGACCACGGGAGGTTGGCTGGCTGGGGGGTGACTGTGGGAGGGCTCCAGGGTGTGTCCGGCCATCTCGCCCAGTCCTGATTGGCCAGACCCCAGCAGCAAGCTAACCTATCAGTCGGAGAGTCTACCCCCTGGTGGTCAGTGCGTGTGATAGTAACTGGTCGAGTGGTGGACCGAATGGTCGGACACTTAGTATATTAGGTTTTTATATATATAAGATAGGTTCTAGATGGACAACTTAAGATTAAAAAGATTCACAATATTAGTCTATTTCTGATATCACCAAGTTTTGAAATATTAACTATTACATAAACAGTATATATTTGCATAATATTATGTAAAATTCACAATTTTAGAAACTATTATTGTATTGTTTTCAACAATTATAAAGAATAAAATAATGCACAAGTAAATAATAATATCCAATGTGTTATTAAATAAGTATTGCTAACAATACATCTGTATACACGTGTCATTTAGTAATTTTATTTATTATGCATGTTGGGTATATTTATTACCTATAAGTATGTTAGCATATATGTAATTTACCTTAAGTCATAACATTTATATGTTTAGGTGTGTATGACATAATCAAGTAAAGAAAATAAAATAGCTGTTTCTCTTTTTTTTTAAGCAAAAAAAGGCACTCTTCTAAACTACTTAAAAGCACAAAATGCTTAGAAGAATTTCTTAAAATATTCTGGAAGAAAAAGGATGAAAAAAGCACTTATTTATACCTTGTAGGTCTGAGTATATGAAATTTTCTTCTTGCAACATTTTGAGTAATTTTCTGAAGTGTTCATGAGCCAAATTACTGATCTTCAGGAAGATGAGTAATTATCCAAACAGAATGCTTCCTTGTGAATACTGCAAACACAATTAAAGAGGCACTAACATAGATGATGCTAGAGTGTAGCACTATATTCCTTTTCTTGAATTGGTAAAGACATCTTGAATATAGCCAGAGAAGGTATTATTGGGACTGTTTTACGTCTAACCTCTTTTTAAAAAAGCAGCAGCATTCAAGATAAATTTGACCTGGTAACAAAGTGACAGGAGCTGGGATCCTGTGTGCCACCCCCGGAAGGCCTCTTTCACTCTCAGAGATGACCACTGTGTTGAGGAAAGCTGTCGGTGTTTGTGCAGCTTTGATTTACCTGTCTAATTTGGATCCTAATGATGTCCCTGGGTGGGGAATGTAACTGGCTCTGTGTTCTGACAGCACCTGGTGCACAGTTGGATTCTCACTAAGTGTTGAATAACAATTTACAGAAATCAATTTAATAATAGGAAAATAGGCCCTTCTGCAGCACAAAAATTTGTTATCTCTAAGAATTACTGGGGAAAAAAATTCTAGCTTAGCGAAGAACGTGCAACACTTGGGGTCATTCTGTCCTACAGGAAAATGCCATGTGTCTCCCATTTTCTGTCTATAACAGACAAGAGCAAAGCCGGGGACTCTGGAAAGAGTCCAGTGCAAATGGAAGAGGGAACATGCATCGTCCCCATGCCATCTTGTTGTGGTATGCCCTCTGGAAAGGCTGGCATGGATGCTCATGGAGCAGATGCAGTCCTCTAGGCAATCCATGCCATGTGAGCTGGCCTCCCAAGCCATGTAGCCAATGAGAGTACATGAAGAGCAGCCCTAGGGTCCTGAGAGTCTATCACTGCAAGGCCCTTCAGCAGACTGGCCCAAGCCCTTCAGCTTGAAACTGAAGCCCAGAGATATCACCTGGCTTGCTCAGAGCTGCGCAGAGATTGTGTGGTGCCTTTTTCATTATGCTATCCTCTCCCAGACAAAAACCATAAGAAACATTTCTTTCTTTCCTGGGCATACACCGAAAGTTTGGCACGTAAAATAATATTTTCTGCTGGCCAGCATGACTCAGTGGTTGAGCATCGACCTATGAGCCAGGAGGTCACGGTTTGATTCCCGGGCAGGGCACATGCCAGGGTTGCGTGCTCGATCCCTAGGGTGGTGAGTGCAGGAGGCAGCCGATCAATGATTCTCCCTCATCATTGATGTTTCTATCTCTCTCTCCCTCTCCCTTCCTCTCTGAAATCAATAAAAATATCTTGAAAACATGAAATAAAATAATATTTTCTATACCACTCTTAAAAATAAAACATTACCTCTGTTCATCTTTATTTTTAGTTAAATATGAGATAGGTCAGACTAGTACTGGTCAACCACTGTTATGTGGAAATGAATGTAATGGTATTATTGGTCACTGGATGCCATCCCATTATTTGCTAGAAAATGTGGTATTTTGGTTGTGACGTTCATGCTCCTGTCTTTTCTCCTTTGCTATTTTAAACACTTGTTTGAAGCAATTTCTATCCTGCATTCTTCCCAGTGGGGTTTTGATTGCCCATCCAACCCTCATAATTGGTTTGGTTTTCCAGACCCATTACCCTGATAGGTGAAATATCAGAGCGATAGTAGCATTGGGAACATTATCAACTGCATTTCAACAATTCCATCTTTGGGTAATGAATTCAGAGCAGAGTACTTTGATCTATACTATAATATTATGATGGCCGATAGGGTTCTCTTTTCTTTTTCATAAACCCGTGATGTGAATGAAATAATATAACTTTAAAATCTTGGTGCTCATATACACGGAAAGCTATTCTTTGTGTATTATCCATAATGTATGATCGCAGTCCTCTACAACTTGTGCTGATTGCTAGATTATAGGTAACATTTGAAACAAACAATTGAACATGATTTTATAGCTTGGGCTTGTATATAAGTATGACTTTTTAGAATTGCAAGAAGAAGAGGAGTTATCTACTGAGAAATAACAATGCACTGTGGTCTACCATTCATTTGCCTTACACAACTTACTGGACTTTTCCTTATGCCCCTTTTGAAATAAAAAGAATTAGAATATAGGAATGTTAAAAATAGAAGTGTCATGACAGAATTTATATAAAACGTGTTACTCTTATATTGAAATGTGTCTATGTCTGATAAAAGGCAGTCATTTCTTTTGGATAAATGGAATTAGAAGATACAAATATTTAAACTAGAAATACAAGGCAATATTATGATAGAGATACTAAAAATAACACAGCTAAGTATGGTGTATTTTAAATTCATAATGTTTGTTCTTTCGATTAATTAAAAATAATTTCTATATTTATGTCAACATCCAAATAGACTAGAGTATAATAAGCCCTTTTCTTTCTTACCCAAATGGTTAAGAAAGAAAAGGGCTTATTCTTTGCTTGTAGTTAAGAAACCTAGTTCTGTATTTATATTCCTGTCCCTGGCACCTATAATAGGAGGAGTATTATTAAAGTTGATCTCTTCTGCTCTTGTCTTTGCTTTGCTATTAAGGCCTCTGGTGATTCAGCATGGTGACTTGGAGAGTGAAAGCAAAATAATTTATCTATGAAAGATGAATAAAGTACCCTTTTCCTCCATTTCTTCCCTGAGAACCCAATGCCCTATGGAACTTTTCTAGTCTAAAAACATGCAAAAATTAGTCTGTGTATAAAGCTGTTTATTGCAGCACCATGTAGATTTCAAATGAATGAAAGGACATGTGGGAATTAGAGATTAGCGTTTGCCACTCTCCCTAACAGAGTAGTTCCTTTTACCATAAAAGGGGAAAGCTTTTAGACTAGGCTTTTATAAAAATTGCTTCACCATCTAGGCTCTCCCTCCTTCCAAAATTATCTTTTTTTTTCACATGGCTCAATATAATCTCCCTGTCAAATGGAGCACCTCAGACTTCATCATGATGCTAAAAAGAGCTTCTCACTGTTCAGTATGTGCTGCTATTCCTAGAGACAGATGGTAGCTGGAGTCATAGGAAGAGTCATAGTCAAAGTAGATATTCAACTCTATTCTTCCAACTAGATAGTCTGGAGATGATTGTCTCACCAGCTGACCTAAGACACAAATATATCTTGCTGAGAAAAACCTGTATTTTTCATAAACAATACATTATATTTCCAAAGTAAAAAAAGACACCCCTCCTGTTTCTTTTTCAACTGGGTTTCTTAAAGGCAACAATGAGCTTTTGATCTCTGTTTTGACCAGCCATGTTCTACAGATTTATCTCCTATTCAGCTTCTGTATTATGTTCCTGTTTTGTCTTTTGAATTTCAAGTTTCTCCTGGCCTTAATTAGAGAACTTGTGAATTATTTCTATTTAAATAAACAATCTTTGTATATGTTTGATCCTTCTTTCAGGAAAATTTCCTACATGGTTGATATGGCAATGAAGTAAGTTATTTAGCACCATGTGATATACTTGTGAAACATCAGTAGAAGGTATGTACTTATACTAGTAAACACACTAGAGGCCTGGTGCACGGATTCATGCACCAGCGGGGTTCCTCAGCATGGCCTGCGAGGATTGGGTCGAAACCATAGTCCAACGCCACCTGCTACTTCTGACTGCCACTCCCGCTCATCCCGGCCCCACTGCACCTGCCACCGGCTTGCGCCCAATCTGTCCCGATCAGGAGAGGCTCATGCCACAACAGTGGAGCTTGGCAGCTTTGAGCCCTGCATCTGGCGCCCATTGGTCAGCTGAGTGGTGCTCTCACTGTGGGAGCACACTGACCACCAAGGGGCAGGTCCTGCATTGAGTGTCTGTCCCCTGGTGGTCAGTGCACATCGTAGTGACTGGTCTACCAGTCGTTTCATCGTTCGGTCTTTTGGTTGCTTAGGCTTTTATATATATATATATATATATGATAGATATAGAGCATAGGTCCGTATTAGGGTCCGTGGGTGGAGTGTACTTGGGTTTCCCAGGCTAATGCCAGATTGTTCAACTCAAACCAAAAGATCACAGTTTGATAAGTTACATGTGGGTCTTACCTAGGTGGGACTTAAAGGAAAGGTTATGAGAGGCCAGGGACTGTTAATCAAAAGGGCTATTGTGAAAGTCATGTCAGAAACTTAGTCTTTGCTTCTCTCTAGGACAGCACTTGCATGAGGGGGCTAGTGCCAGTTTAAGGTTCCTGCAGGCCTGTAGGTCAAACAAAATGGGTGCTGTTGCAGCAATTTCATGGAGCAGGTTAGATAAACTCCACATACTCATCATCCAATTATTATTTTTCTGTTTAGATTTTTTTAAATAATTTTTATCTTCTATTTACTTTCCACTTTGGAGTTGGATTATTCCACAAATTAATGATGTCTCAATTTTTACAATGACATTATATTTAATTCTAAAGAATTATATTTGTATTTAGAAAATTATATATTTCTCACCTGCATATTTTATCCAACTTTGATTACGTACTTTTAAAATAGAACTACATGGGTGATAATTACATAAGAAAATATCAGTAGTTTTATATGACATACATATGTACATTTTATACTTATAATTTATGCAAATATTGATAAACTATAGTCACATAATTTATATAAACATATAATGTATAATCATATAAGTATACACACACACACACATATATATATATATATATATATATATATATATATATATATATATCTTATATTACATAAGTATGGACCAGAAAGTCCTAGCACTGTGTAAATGGTAAAGTGAGATAATAAACATTACTTGAATGTTAAATGTACGGGAGTACAGTTTTATAGAAACAATGAAAGTAATGAAATTTTATATTCTGCTACTAGGCACTAGAAAATATAAAAAACATTAAGAAAAATGCAATTTCATGTCTAAGGCTTGTGATTTTGAATCTTGTTGAAATGTTTAAAACTAATTCCACAACATCAATATAACAAAGTCAAGGGGGTTTCAATGTACTCATTTACACCACACATTTTAATGACGTTAACAAGGTAAAAAAGTACATTGAGTGTTTTCTATATAAACTGTCACCTCTTTGTTACCTTCTAGAAATAACAGAGCAGTCTGTATAGAGTCTATAAAACTGGTAAAACTTATGAAATTTTATAGCATTTTCTGAAATTATCTCTATACTCAAATTTAGGCCACTTTTAGCAAAAAACATAAGTGATTAAACGTAGTGGGGTTTTTGTTCAAATAGTTCTTATTTGATAATTGGCTCACTTATTAAATACCAATTTAAACACTGATTCTTTTAGCAATGCACAATGTCTCTCTTCAGTTTAGAGATTTGAGTGGCAAAATTCCTGAGGACCATCCTAAAGTACATGTGTCTGACATTATCATCTCCAGTGAGCAACAGTCACTGGATATTAAATGTTTATCATAAGAATGTCCATTTTCTTGTTTCAAATTAATTTAAGTCATACTCAATTCTTATGCAAGTCAATATAAAAATGTAAGTTATTCTTGCTTTTTCAATGATAGTTTTATTACAGAAGTTGATATTTTAAAACTTGAATCATTTTTTTATATTCCAGTTGGTTACTTCAAAAGGGACTTGGCAGACACTAGAGGGAGCCCAAGTTATCTAACCCTATTCTCAGGAGCTATAGTGACATCATTTGTTATCCTATTTATAAGCAGCAGATTTAATATTCAGGATCAGGCTGAGACACATACGAATGGAAGCAAGCAACAAATAGCTTACCTTATTGAGATTTATAAAAAAATAAACTATCAAATAGATGTTCACAGTTTAACATTATAATCTTACAAATTATTTTTGAATGTTTCTAATATGGAAGGATATGAGCAGTATCTAAAAATACTTGGAATCTAGATTGACAGAATGGAATATGAGGGGTAATATAAATTCCTTTAGGGATCGAACCTCAGTGTGTTTGTAAAATGTGGTCTATTTCCCTCCTGCATTCTAAGAACATATGGGCCTGTAATATTCATAGTCTATCATTTTGCTTTATTGTTTTAGAGGTGATAAAACCCCTCTCTAAACCCTTTTTCCATTTCTGCCTTCTCATCTCCCAAACATTATTTGTTCTCTAAAGTACATGTGGAAAACAATACCTAGCCCAAAGGCGATTCACTATTTTAGTGAGGCCTTCAGTGATAACAAAAGAGAGATTGCATCATTTCAACATATTCATACTTTAGTGATACAGTCTCTTTGAAAAACCCAAACCGGGAAAATACAGGGAGAGCCTATGTTTGGGTTGATGCTGGCTGGCTATAGTTCAGCTATTTGGAGCATAAGCCTTTGAACAACAGAAAAAAGTTCTAAATTCCCTTTCACAGCTTTTCAAAAACGCTTACTGATTTTATATTTTTAAATAATTATAATGCCTTGTCCTAGCTGGTTTGGCTCAGTGGATAGAGCATCAGCCTGCAGACCAAAGGTGGAGAGTTCAATTCCAGTCAAGGGACCATACATTGGTTGCAGGCTCCTCCCCGGTCCAGGGCCTGGTCAGGGCTCGTGCAGGAGGCAACCAATCAATGTGTTTCTCTCACATCAATATTTCTCTCTGTCTTTCCCTCTCTCTTCCACTCTTCCACTCTAAAAATCAATGGAAAAATATCCTCGGATAAGGATTAAAAAAATAATTATAATGCCATATCATATAAAATAATATTCTATTTGCCATGAATGTTTAATGCTCTTCAAGTGTGTGTGTGTGTGTGTGTGTGTGTGTGTGTGTGTGTGTGTGTGTTGTTTATTGGTGTACTCTAAAAAAACAAATGAATAGTGTGTTTCATAGTGGTGGAATGAAAAAAAAACAAAAAACTCTGACTTATTTACAACTAATCCTGATATGAGATTCTCAACTCTCAGAACCTTTTTTAGAAATCATTCTCCCATATTCCTAATAAGGTACAATTACTGTTGTTAAATCCTTACTAAAGAATTATTTTGTGAGTAATTTTAAACTTATAATATTTGAAGACACCTTTAAAAATCAGATTAAAATACTTATAATGCATATTTCTTTTATAAAAATCATAATGCATAATTCTTTTCATTAATCCATTTTTCATTCTGCTCTTTCTGTCCATTGCTAAAATAGATCTTAATTACTGAGAACTTCCCCTTAATGCCACCATTTTCTAATATTTTTTTTGTGATGTGATGAGTTTCTGCCAATCTCCTCTTCTTCAGCATCTCTAGTGTTCTCTTCCTGCTCATGAAATAATCATCTGTAAGGAAAGGAATAGATATCAGCTATTGTACCAAAAAGCAAATTAAGTCTATGTGTTTAAAATATCTCTATTTTCATTTCTTTTTTATATTCTTATTGATTTCAGAGAGGAAGGGAGAGGGATAGAGAGATAGAAACATCACTGATGAGAGAATCATTGATTGGCTGCCTCCTGCACGCCCCCTATTGAGGACCAAGACTGCAACCTGGGCATGTGCCCTTGACTGGAATCAAACCTGGGAACCTTCAGTCCACATGCCGACTCTCTATCCACTGAGCCAAACCCACTAGGGCTATTTTCATTTCGTGAATGGCCACATTTCAAAGCTGATTACAAGGCATTATCATGTAGGAAGAGGAGATATTTAGAGGTAAAGATGTTTTGGTTACATCAAGGTGTGGCAAAAGTAGAGTTACAGTTGTCCCTTTGGAAAATAATAAGATAATTAATAAATAATAATACTTTAAAAATGTGTATACTCACTATCAATATGGCTAATGAATATAAAAATATATGCAGTCCTCTCAGAATCATTTATTTGGGAAATATTTACAAGTAAATTTTCAAGAAACAAGCCCAATTTTTGGTTAACAAAGTATGGCAATATACAAATATTTTAAAGTTTTATAATTTTTTTTAGGCTAATGGCAAGTGGAGTGATATTTGTAAACAAAAGAGATCATCATGTATACTGACTGGTACCAGTCACTATTAACCATGTGATCTAGACCTCATTCCTTAGCTCTTATTATTCTCAGTTTCCTTGTTTATACAATTTAAAAAATGTATATATCTCATAAAATGCTGTCAGAATATACCAGATAATCTGTATGAAACACTTAGCATACTATATGTCTTAGTAGCTCCTGAATAAATATGAGATACCTTTAAACTTTTCTCCAAATGAATACTGTAATTATATTGAAAATACTTTTTCATGTTCATAAGTTTGGCCTCCAGCATATTGTATTGAACTTTTACCAAAATAGAAGAAGAAGAAGAAGATGATGATGATGATGATAGATAGATAGATAGATAGATAGATAGATAGATAGATAGATAGATGTCATTGATATACTAAAGAAGATATTATTGGACAGTCAGAAAGATGTTTTACACGTCCCTCTCCTTCCCCCCAAACCTCTCCTTTATTTATGTTTTCTGTTTTTCCTTGGTGGTAAGAAAAAAGGGAATAGAAGTCTCTGATATATTAAATCTCCAATCCACTTATACTCAGCATCATACTTTCTGTGTTAATTTAAATCCAGAGGTTCTACTTAGTATCAATAACTATAGTCCAGTTGTATATTACTCTACCCTGCCTTTAAATCTCTCATGACTCACATACAAAAGTCTTGGATTCTGGAGTTTCTCTTTTCATTACATTGAAACTTTTCATTAAAAAAAAACACACACACAAAACAAAACAAAACAAAAAAACAATACCCCCACAAACTCCAGAAGCTCATCAAAGGCGTTTCCCTTTGTCCTCCACCCTATGTATTATATTGTTTGTACTCTGACTCTTTTGAGTAGGCAAGCAAAGTTAATCAGGGATATGAGATTCAGGAAGCCACGTATTTGGCCCACACAGCCAGTTTGGCATCTGAGCATTCCTTTTTCAGCTCAAAGCCCCTTTCCCAGTATATTTTGTTAAAATTCACTGGTATGTTCTGATTACTTGTTTGAGATTTAAAACTGCATCTATAAAAATGTTGCCCTAACTGGTTTGGCTCAGTGGATAAAACATCGGCCTGCTGACTGAAGGGTCCCAGGTTCGATTCAGGTCAAGGGCATGTACCTTGGTGGTGGACACATCCTCACTAGGGGGTGTGCAGGAGGCAGCTGATCCATGTTTCTCTCTCATTGATGTTTCTGACTCTCTATCCCTCTCCCTTCCTCTCTGTAAAAAAATCAATAAAATATATTTTTAAAAAAATGTTAAATGAACGCTCAAAAACATGTCACAGAACCAATAAAGAGGATTACTAGTTTTTGTTGGCAGCATATCTTTTAGTTTATTTAAATACTTGATGAATAAATATTTCTCTTAGGTACCTCCAATATTGAAATATAGCCAAAATGAAAAACATTGTCATTTTAAACATTATCTGGGGGGAGGGAGGGGGATCTAGGCACATACTGCATATGCAAAAAATACAGAAAATCACATGGTAGTTATACCGAAGATTATATTTATTCATTGTAACAGATATAAGGAAGCAAGAATTAAAAGTATATCATTCTATTTTAAAGATATATTGACTTCCTCTCATATTAACCATTGTTTAAACTTAGAAAGACAGGAGAAGTTCCCAAATACTAAGAACTTACTACATCAAGCAGTAAGGAAGTATATTCATATCTTGAACATTTTAATTGAAATCTTGTTGAAAAATAATATTTGTACATTCTATTTGTGAAAATGCATCACAGATTCCTAGAAAAGAATTTTCTGTCTTGATGATATGCAGGTGGAGTATTTGTTATGCACCTATTTAGGAACAGGGCATTCAGTTACAGTGGCAGGAGTTGTATATCCAACTTCCTGTGCTCCGGCTGCATGGTGAGTTGCCTCTCCCTAATCCTGAAGTCCTGATCATTCAGGCAGGAGAGGTGGTTGCCCTGGACTACAAACCCTGACCTTTTAGTGACTGCTGAACGTATAGCACTGAGCTCCATGAGGACATGCGTTTCTGTGTTTATTTTCATAGTGAAAGTCTGAGAACTCTTTATGCCTGGACTACTAGAGTAGCCCTGCTTTCCAAAAGGTCCTTTTTATTTATTTTTGCTACCTTGGAAAAGTATAGTCAACTTTTCTGTTTCTGGGGAAACAACAAAAAATACCATATTTGAAAGCTATCATTAATACCATAAAGTCAGTGTACAGGAACTAAAGGGAGTTCTTCATTCTCTTTAATTACTTTTGTGTTTTTTTATTATACCTTCCAATCAACGTACATGAAATGGGCTTTCAAGAAATAGCTAATTCATCTCTTCATGTATTAGATTGAATTTCTTTTCAATTGCTTTGACTGGGAAACAGTTATTCCAATATTCAGTATATAGTAAGAGAGTTTATCAGAAAGAATAGAGTATAGCCAGAACATATATAATACAAAGTGATGACTAATATAAAAAGCTTTATTTTAAAAAGTTAATTTTATCTTTGCATTTGCAATTTAAGGAATTTAACCTAGCATAGTTTTACATTTATTTATTTATTTATTTATTTATTTATTTATTTATTTATTTATTTATTTATTATTTTTTGTTTAAAGTATTACAAATAGTAGTACATATGTCTCCTTTCTTTCCCCAGTGACCTTCCCCATTGACCTTTCCCCGGCCCCCCCTACCCTCTGGCACATGCCCTCACTCCACCCCCCGCAGCGTCTTGCGTCCATTGGTTATGCTTATATGCATGCATACAAGTCCTTCAATTGATCTCTTACCTCCCCCGACTTACCCTCCCCAGCCTTCCCACTGTAATTTGACAGTCTGTTTGATGCTTCTCTGCCTCTGTATCTATTTTTGTTCATCAGGTTATAATGTTCTTTATTATCCATAAATGAGTGAGATCATGTGGTATTTTTTTTTTCACTGACTGGCTTATTTCACTTAGCACAATGCTCTCCAGTTCCATCCATGCTGCTGCAAATGATAAGAATTCCTTTTTTTATAGCAGCATAGTATTCCATTGTGTAGATGTACCATAGTTTTCTAATCCACTCATCTGCTGATGGGCATTTAGGCTGTTTCCAAATCTTAGCTATGGTAAATTGTGCTGCTATGAACATATGGGTGCATATATCCTTTCTGATTGGTATTTCTGTTTTCTTGGGATATATTCCTAGAAGTGGGATTAATGGGTCAAATGGCCTGTAGAGCTATGAACTTTCCTCTCAGGACTGCTTTCACTGTGTCCAATAGATTTTGGATTGGTGTGTTTTCATTGTCGTTTGTTGCCATGATGCTTTTTATTTCTTCTTTGATCTCTTTGGTCATCCAGTCATTGTTAATAGCATGCTGTTTAGCCTCCAGGTGTTTGAGTTTTTTTATTTTTTTTATTGTAGTTGATTTCTAGTTTTATGCCATTGTGATCTGAGAAGATGCTTGATATGATTTCTATCTACTTGAATTTGAAGAGACTTTGCCTGTGTCCCAATTTATGGTCTATCTTTGAAAATAACCCATGTGCACTTGAGAAGAATGTATATTCTGTGGCTTTGGGGTGAAATGTTTTGAAGATGTCAATTAATTTCATCTGATCTAGTGTGTCATTTAGGATTGATGTTTGTTTGCTGATTTTTTTGTTTAGAGAATTTGTCCAGTGGTGTTAGTGGGGTATTAAAGTCCCCATACTATGACTGTATTGCTGTCAATCTCCCCCTTGATATCCTCCAGAAGTTTTTTTTTAATGTATTTGGGTGCTCCTGTACTGGGTGCATATATGTTTACCAGAGTTATATCTTCTTGTTGGATTGCTCCCTTTAGTATTATGAAGTGGCCTTCCTTATCTCTTGCTATGTCCTTTATTTTGAGATCTAATTTGTCAGATATAAGTATTACAGCCCCAGTTTTGTTTTGTTTTTTTCATTTCCATTCACCTGAAAAACCTTTTTCCATCCCTTCATCATCAGTCTGTGTGAGTCCTTTTTTCTGAGGTGAGTTTGCTGTAGACATCAGATATATGGGTCATGTTTTCTTATCCACTCAGCTATCCTATGTATTTTGATTGGGACATTTAATCCATTTACATTTAAAGTTATTATTGATAGGTACTTATTTGTCACCATTTTTATTCTTTATGCCTGTGTTCCTTCTTTGCTTCCTATTTCTTCTTTTTACAGCAGACCCTTTAGCATTTCTTGCATTGCTGATTTGGTGGTAATAAACTCCCTAAGTCCTTTTTTGTCTGTGAAGCTCCTGATTTCACCCTCAATTTTGATTGATAGTCTTGCTGGGTACAGTATTCTTGGATTCAGATCCTTCCTTTACATGACTTTGTATATTTCATTCCATTCCCTTCTGGCATGATGTGTTTCTGTTGAGAAATCAGTCGTTAGTCTGATGGGGGATTCTTTGTAGGTAACTTTCTGTCTCTCTCAGACCACTTTTAAGATTCTTACTTTGTCGTTGGTGTTTGCCAGTTTAATTATAATGTGCCTTGGTGTCGGTCTTTTAGGGTTCACTTTGTTTGGGACTCTGTGAGCTTCTTGGATTTGTGTGAGTTTTTTCTTCACTATATCAGGGAAGTTTTCTGTCATTATTTCTTCAAACAGGTTTTCTATTTTTTGCTCAGTTTCCTCTCCTTCTGGCATTCCTATTCTGTGGATGTTGTTTTGTTTTGTGTTATCCCAAAGTTTCCTTAGGCTCTCCTCCTGTTTTTTAAGTTTATTTTCTAGATGCTGCTCTGCTTGGTTTTTTTTTTCCCTTCCTTGTCTTCTAGCTCACTGATGTGGTCCTCCACTTCTTCCAGTCTACTGTTGATGCTTTTTATTGGGTTCTTTATTGCAGTGAGGTCATTTTTCATTTCCTCTTGGTTCTTACACATATTGTTGAATTTGTCTTCCAACCTTTTCAGTGACCTTATGACCATTTCTCTGAATTCTTTCTCTGACATATTTCTTACCTCCATTTCATTTACTTCCTTTTCTGGTGCTGCCACCTTTTGTATGTGGGCTGTTTCTTTGTCTCCCCATCATCTCTCCTGTCTGGGTGTCTGGTTATATAGCTCTCTCTCTCCTGTGTTGACTTAAAGGCACAAAATACAACACAACAAGGCACAACGCACAAGGCACTGAACACAAATATATTCATGATACTAATAACCCCAAATAAAGGTGACCACCAGAGAAAAGAGAATTAGGGGATAAAAAAAAAAGAGAGAGAGAGAGAGACAGTGCAAAAATGATATTGATGAAAGGAAAAAAGTAAGAGAGAAAAGAAAAAGAATAAAAAAGAAGGGGGAAAAACTATTTATATGGGGAGAAAACTCAATAGAACAACAATTAATCCAAAAAAATGCAAACAATTAACACCCAGAGATGAAAGCAAACTACAAACAACGACTAATAACAAGTGAGGCCGAAACCGGTTTGGCTCAGTGGATAGAGTGTTAGCCTGTGGACTGAAAGGTCCCAGGATCGATTCCGGTCAAGGGCACGTACCTTGGTTGCGGGCACATCTCCGGTAGGGGGTGTGCAGGAGGCAGCTGATCGATGTTTCTCTCTCATCGATGTTTCTAACTGTCTATCCCTCTCCCTTCCTCTCTGTAAAAAAAATCAATAAAATATATTTAAAAAAAATAAAGTGAGGAGAGGAAAAACAGACACAAAAAAAAGAGAGAGAGAAAATCACACAAACAAAAAAACGAATCTAATCAACAATCAAACAAACAACAACAATAGGACAGAGAGAAAGAAGGGCAAAACCAAACAAAATAAAACATAAAACAAACAAAACAAAACAAAACAAAAAAAAAGGGGGAAGAGAGAAAAAATTGGATAGTGAAGAAAGAGAAGAGAGAAGTGTGTATGGACTTGGAGCAGAGGATCAGAAATTAGATATTTAAGTAGAATGAATTTTTAACAGGGGGTAAAAAAAAGGAATAGGGAAAACCTAAAGGGTAAGAGAAACAAGACAACAAAAGGGGAAAAGTGAGGAAGAGAATGTTGGCATAAAGGTAAAGTTGAGATAGAGTAAAATGATGCTAAAGGAAAAAAGAATGTAGAACATTAATCCCAAAATTAAATAAAATAAAATAAAGAGAAAAGAAAATGAAACTTTTAAAAAGGTAAAATAGTAGTAGTAATAATACTGATAAAAATAAAAATCTAATAATTAAAAAGGTAAAATCAAGTGAGAAAAAAAGAAAAAAAAATTAGTTTTTTAAGTAAAAGATAAAAAATAAAAATGTGCAATAGTGAAGGTCATTCACTTCCTCTACTGTTGTTTGGCATGCCTGTTTCCTGTCAGGTAGTCAGGACAATATTAAAGTTCCCTGCGTTCCACTGCTCCTCTGTGTCAGAAACCACAATCCTGTTTTCAAGTTGGCAGTATTTATTTGTTTCTTAGCCTGCCTTTAGTTGTATTTACACAAGACTCAACCCCTGGGTGGCAGTGTTTCTGTATTGACATCCAGGGCTATAAGTCCACTTACCCAGTATTTAGATTTTGTTTTCCCTGCTGCACTTAATACTGGTTTGGGGGAATGGACTGCCCCAGAGCTGGTTTTCTGATTGTTTCTCCCTGCTCTTATCCCCAGGTTCTACAAAAACAACTTTCCCCTGCAGTCTCTGAGAGTGTTTTTAATTGGGTGATCCCATGTACTGGGCTTAGTAATCAACAGCAAGGATTTAAAGAGAAAAAAGAGCCAGAGTAAGCACGCGAACTCATGACTTTTTCGCCCCAGCACTGCATGCAACTATGTCCATGTCTCTGCACACGTCTTTTTCCCCTGGCACAGTGTAGCCAGTATACTGGTAAAACTTCAGGCTGCCTTTTTGTGCCCAGCCTAGCTATGGGTTGATTTCTAGAGTTCCCTTCTGCCAGCAGCCCTGTGGACCCCCTTCCACATTCGCAGACTATGCTGGCCCCAATGGCCGTGGATATTGTGGGACACAGACTTCCTCTGTACCTCTAGATCCCACTGGTGTGTTTCTCCCTCCAGCCTGGATCGCAGACCTCACCTTTCTCTGGGAGAAATCTGACCTTTCTGTGAGAAGGTGCAGAGCTTGTCCGAGTCCACGAATTCGTGCTGCTTGGGACCTGGTGTTTGTGGGTTCACAGCTGGTAGTGTTGTTGGTTGTAGGGTCCTGGCAGGTACCCATTTCTTCCATGTTGAAGGTAAGGTTAGGCTTCCGATCACAGCCACTCTCCCCTTCAATATGGCGTGGTCTCTGCGGCAAAGCCGGTCGCTCCGAGAGAGATTTCAGCAACAGTGGAGGCTGCCAGGTCAGGGGAGCCTGGTCCAGCAGCCCCAACAGTCACTTGGAAGATAGCTGTCCCTCACTCACAAATAGACACTCCCCATATGTCCACACACTCTCCTTTCATTCTCTCACTCACACACTATCTTGCAGCCTGCCTTCCCATCTGCAGCCATCTTTGATTCTCCATAGTTTTCTTTTAAAAATATTTTTTAATTGATTTCAGAGAGAAAGGTAGAGGGAGAGAGAGACAGAAACATCAATGATGAGAGAAAATCATTGATCAGCTGCCTCCTGCATGCCCCCAACTGGGGATCAAGCCTGCAACCTGGGCATGTGCCTTGACCTCCAGCTTCATAGATAGAAGCTCAATCACTGAGCCACACCAGCAGTGCCAAAGTTTTTCATTTTATTTTATTATACCTTAAAATGAAGCTATTTTCAATAACTGTGTTAAATTTTCTAAATATTATGATATTTTATACTTAATTTTATATAATTTTTTCTGAAAAATGTCAACATTGATAATATTCTCCAATGATTTTGCAAGTGAGAACAAATCCACTGTATTTCCAAGACAGTGATTTTACCCAAACAGCTTTGAAGCATTGTCCATGCAGGTATAAATATGAAGCATGACTATAATAAGAATAATTTTAATAAGTATTTACATATTTCTTAATATAATTTCTCTATCTTTTCATGATTACAACTTGCATACCAAGAACTCTAGCTTCACTGGTTTACCAACAAACATGGAAATAATTATAAATGTTTCTTTAATATTATGTTCTAATGGAAATAAGAAACTCTCAGTTTGTTTTTAAGCTGCAAAGACTCCAAAGGAAAAAAAAATGTGCAGCAGATTTAGATATATGAACCCATAATTCTTCATGATATGTTTGGATTAAAGGATATACTAAGAGAAAAACTATGAAAATAAAGAAACTTAACTTTATAAAAAACACATGGCAAATCATAGAACAAAAATTAAGGGAATCGGCTGGAAAGAGAAAGAACATGTGGGTTTCAAGAAATAATGTAAAAATGAAAACATTTTATTAAGAAGTATGTGGTCATAAATTATGACTGCCATCTAGAAAACAGACTGAATTGGAAGAGCAGCTGCATATAAGTAAGCAAAAGAGCAAATATTTAAAATAATCACTCAGATCATTTTAACAAAAGATGAATTATTTAAAATATAAAATTTGAAAACATGAACCAAAGTGCATAGAATGAAAAAATTTAATGGAAGTAATGAAAACGTTTGTAATAAAAGTCAACTAAAATTAAAGGATTATACAAAACTGTATTTATTCTTTGTGTGAAAAAGTCTCTGTGTGGGTTTCAAATGGAACCCACCCAGGATTGCACATCTTAAAAATTTTATTTTTTCTAGTGTTAAAACCCACTATCTAAAATTGTGCACCCAAATCTTATGGGGAAAAAATGACACTCAGTACCAAATCTTAGTCATTGCAATGGTGTGTCTGTAAAGCTTTGAGTCATCATATGGTCATTAACTTTGTGTAGTTCTCAGAGGTCCCATGTCAGTGGGGTCTCTAGGACATGTTATTACACTTTCAGGTCAACAGAACTCAGAAAGGCTGTTTAAAGTTTGATCAGTGATGACACCCAATATCTTATTGTTTATTTGGGAAACTATTTTAGTCTGGATAACACAGTGTAACCTCCCTCTCTTGTTTATCCTTTGTATGAGAGCTCTGGGATCCTTCAGTGCATCAAAGGCAGATGCTAAGGCAAGGGCCCTTCTGAAAATGTTCTGTGTCTGACAATCAAGCAGGTCCCTATTCACCACCTTGTAAAGAGAATGAAGGATGAGGATTGGCCCGGATTCCTCTTAGGTGATTTAGAGGTTTCACCATTTCATAATTGCTTTGGCAGGAGAAATGTATGCTTTCAAAGACCAGTTTTTTTTTTTAAGGACTAGAAATGAAGTGATTTCAGAAACTTGTCAATTTTTCTATTCATAAAAGCTTGGTAGAAATGGGGATTGATCACTCCCTCTGTCATTCTTTTGCTGTTGTGATCTGTAAGAAACATTTTGGCTCTTTATTCCAGAGTGTCTGCTTTTACTCTGAGTGAGTGTACTGAATATCTATGGTCATCAAATTACTGCCCAAAGGTTTTTACATCTTTTTTTTTTAAAAATATATTTTATTGATTTTTTACTGAGAGGAAGGGAGAGGGATAGAAAGCTAGAAACATCGATGAGAGAGAAACATCGACCAGCTGCCTCCTGCACACCCCCTACAGGGGATGTGCCCACAACCAAGGTACATGCCCTTGACCGGAATCGAACCCGGGACCCTTCAGTCTGCAGGCTGACGCTCTATCCACTGAGCCAAACCAGTTTTGGCGGTTTTTACATCTTAATGTTGCCAAATTTCATGTCAACTATTCATCTAAGTGTAACAAGGTGCCTATCCAGAAAGAGATTAAATGCAGTGCTCTTTCATAAGAGTGTTTACAATACCAGCTTCTCTTGAAAGTGCCTGGAGCAGACTAGATTTAAGAAAAAAGTAAATAAAATGATAATTTTTAGAGCAAAGTGTTTTTGAGCTTAACTTTGTGACTATTATTGTGCTTTGCGTGGATTACTCATTCTATTGTAACATCTTTAATGCAAGTACTGTTTTAATTCCCAATTTACATACGAAGAATCTAAGTCTTAGACATGTTAAATGCCTTGCCCAGAGTCACACAGATATTAAATTGTCAAAGCAAGATTTGATGGACTATATTCTTTACTATAATTCCATTGTACATAATACTAAAATTAATAGATGGTTTTCATAAGGGGTGAAGAACCATATTAGACCCTAATCAATCTAAGTAGAAGATCTAACAGCTTCATGCCAAGTGGCCATCAATTAGTAAAGGGACTTGGTGATTCCTATTGATTGGAAACTTGCTTTGAGCAATATAAAATAGCTGAAGTTGTATTTACACAATCTATAGCTTTCCCTTTTCTTTTACACACCAAGAACATGTTAAAATTGTTTATGATAATATGAATGGTCTTTAAATCAAATGAAACTTTTTACATCAAAAATTTAAAATTAACGAAGAACAACATGCATACAGTATTTAAAAGTCTTCATACAGTTGAAATATAAAGCACTTATAATAGAATAGCTGCAAATAAAGAGAAATATGGCATATATGAAGGAACAGATTTGATGTCAGCATTGACTTTATCCCTGCTGTCTTGACCTCCATCCCCAACTCTTACTTTCTGCACCTTCAGTTGAATACTGTGCTACTTGAACATCTGATCCTCAGAAACTCCCCACAGCTGCACAAGCTCCTTGTTTAGAAAGAACAGAATGAAGTGTTAAAATTGGCTGCTAAAATATATTCCAGGATTGAGCATGTACTTAGACACAAGGGCACATAAGAACACGTTTTGCATTTTCCTGTCATACACATTCCCAGGTCTAGGGGGACTTTGACCTTAAATCTCACTCCTTTGGGGCCACTATTTGAGACCCAATTGAGGTTGCTTATGACTAGCAGTGACCAGCCCCTCATCCTTGGATTACCAGGCTATTCCAGAATGTCCTGCAGTCTAAGGGTAAGAGTTCCTCATGTCTCACCTGTTACTCATATGGGAAACATCAAGATGCCACAGCATATTATTTACAAAGCCCTTCCCTTGAGCATTTTCTGAGTCCCTTTGTTATTCTGAATTCTGTTAATTAAAAAAAAACTAATTAAAATTACAAGCTAATGAATATTTACATTGGACCTCAAACTTAAGATAGAATTTAGTTTATGATATATTAGTAGTTGTTTTGATGAACACCTATGTACCTTCAACTGGAAATTACTATTATTATTATTACGCATTGCTATTTGTGAAAACTATAGAAAAGTAATTTGTACTCCCGTGAAAAATCGTGCATTGGAATGACAAACTATATCCAATGGGAAATTGTGTCTACAACACACCTTTCTGAGTTATTTAATTCTAGTCTTTATTATCTTTGAGCTATTTTACAACTATAATTTGTAGGTAACTGATTCACATGCAAATTCAGCTCTGTCAAGTAGAGATTAAACTGACTTCTTTTTTCAGCAAATGGAAAACCCAACTGTGCCTCCTTGTAGTTATTCATTTGAATATTCCTGATTTATAAACAGATCTACTTTTTTTATTCTCTTTTAAGCCAAATATAAGATCTACCTGGGCCCTTCATTAAATAAGTTAAATAAAATAATTAGCAATTATTTATTTTTATATATTTTTCTGACAACCATCTTTTAACAAAACTCACTGAAGATCTCCTTTACTACTATATCATAATCTACATACATTTTAAATGAGATAATGTGTGTGAAAATGCTCTTCAAACTCTAAAACCCTTTACAAATAAAACAGAGTTATGACAATAACAAATTAAAGCAATATAAGAAGCATATTATTTAGAAAAATCTAGTATTTTCACTAGATGGGAAATTGTAAGTTTTATTTTTCTGTCATAATAAATTCAGGTATGGTGAGAATAACAGGAAAGGCTGAGCAGAGTTGAGAAAACAGAGCAGTCAGACAGTGATGAATTGTTTTAAAGTCAGCCTGGATCACAGAAGACAACCACACCTGACAAACCTGAGAGTATTTTGCTTGATAAAATAATACAGTTGTCAGAGAAAATTGGGGACATAATTTTGGTACAGTACAAATTGTTCCCTAAATGATCAGATAGAAAACTAAATCTACAAGGTCAACTGTTTTAGAGAGACGCAGAAGACAGCTACTTAGATACAAAACTGTCTTGAAGAATGAAGACAAATGATAACAGGATAAGAAAAACCTCAGTATGGATAGAAGTGACAAGTGTGATGTATCAAAGACCCACATTAGTTCCAATTGTGGAAGGTTAGATACCAGTGATGTGAAAGGTAGAATACTCAACAAGATAAACAGTGTTCATTTGAAAAAACTTTGAGTCTGAAGTCAGTAATTAATTTCAAAGATTTGGCAAAACTACACTGGACAATCATTTCAATAGACTAGCAAACTCAATGTTTTTCACTGTAATAATACTAGAACAATTGAGCCACCGATAAGGAAGAAAAGGTGAAATCAAATTCTTCAAGGTTATAACATATTAAAAATTAAAAAATTAAAAAAAATTATCTTGGGTATGTAGTGTGTGTGTGTGTGCACATGCATGTTTATAAGCATGCATACAATGAAATCATCTTTATGTATTTTCTAGAGTCTTTTACCTTTTCACCTTAACCAGAACTTAAAGCATGTCATAATCTCAAATCTCAAATAAAATTCATTTTCTCAGGTTGGCATGTTACTAAAAAAAAAAAAAAATAGTGTCAAAATCTTTATGAATGTGGCTATGAGCAGCCAAATTGAAATTTTGTGCAACCTCAGTGACTACTATTCACAGAGCATAGAAGGGTCATGTACAGAGAGAATTATAATGAAAATGTAAACAATTTTGTACAATATTTTCAGATTTGAAAGAACTTTTTCATATTTGGCCTGTTTTGAAATTCATAGCTTATTGAGTCAGGTAAAGCCAGTAAAAAAAAAAAAAAAGACGCCAAATTATTAACTGATGATTGACTAAGAAAAATCTTGAACCTTTATGTCCCATTTTAAATCCAGGATTCATTCCACTGCACCAAAAATATAGGAAAACCAGAAGTAATATCACCATCACTACACTAGAGGGCCTGTAACGGAATGATGTTGAATTATTACACAGGGATGTCAGAGACACTTGAAAATACTCATATAAATGGTGCCAGTTGAAAATAAATTCTAAATATTAATTATTCAAGTGGAAAATACGTTTTTTAAATAAGTGAAGATTAGCTTTTTGGATCAGCCTGGAGTTTCTACACATTTACAAGTCCCAATAGACTTGCTTTGAAATGTTGCCTCTAAATATACAAATCACCACACATGTGCTTTAAGGTTGACTTATTAAATGATTTCAAGATGATGTATTTTATTCATAATAAATCATTTGAATATTTGCAATAAAATTTATTTCAGTAAATAAAACAAAAAGTCTAGGGCCCTGACTTTCCAGTTTACTGATTCAAGGAAAATGCCAAATGCTTTAAGGAAATTATTATCAGGAACAGAAGTCAGAGAATTGGTAACTTCTTTCTTAATCTGAGCCTATATACTCTCACAAATCATGGGGAATTGACATTACGATGCATTTTTCAAAGCCTGTTTTGTAATACAATAATGTCTACATTATTAATTAAATATTTGAATAAAATAAATAAATGTTACTTACAATAACCAAGGGGTTGTAGCAATTTGAATGGTTTTATTTATTTCAAGATGTTTCTGATCCCTTAACATACTTAATACAAATGGTGGAGAAGACTTTTAAAGAAAAACGGGATAGATGTTAACGAAATGAAAGTAGATATGATTCAGGGGAAAAAATATTGTGATAGCAGAAAAGATAACTCTGCAATGAACTTTTTATTGTTTGTAAAAGTTAGGCAATCAGGGTTTTTTAATTCTCTAAAATTATAAAAAAATAAACAATCCCATAGGTTATGAAAAAAGCAAATATCTAGCAATTGGATGCAAATCCTACTTTGAGATGGCAGAGATTCACTGAACCTGAGGAACTTAGACCTGGACTATGAAAGACAGTTCTGTTATTTTCCAATGTTTCACTTTTCTAGAGAGGATCAAGATTTCCTGCTCTGAGTTAAATGAAATTTAGAACAAATAAAGAGAATTGAGACCTAACTGGTTTGGCTCAGTGGATAGAGTGTCGGCCTGCAGATTGAAAGTTCCCAGGTTCGATTCCGGTCAAGGGTGTGCACCTTGGTTGCGGGCACATCTCCAGTAGGGGGTGTGCAGTAGGCAGCTGATAGATGTTTCTCTCTCATTGATGTTTCTGGCTCTCGATCCCTCTCCCTTCCTCTCTGTTAAAAAATAATAAAATATATTTTTAAAAAAATAAAGAGAATTGATCTTGGTAAAAAAAAAAAAAGACAATTAGTGAATTAGGGCCTGCAGGTAAAAGTTAGAACAAATCAACAGAATTTGTTAATGTCTAACAGTGTTTGTGTTACTAATTCATATGATAGGAATAATTTATCTTGCCAATTTATGGGTTGACAAATGTCTTTTTCATGAGAATAAATAACAAACAAATTCTCTCTTTGTAGTTTTATCCAAAACAATAAAGCAGAAGCCTTTTTTTTCTTTTCTTTTTTAAAATATATTTTCATTGATTTCAGAGAGGAATAGAGATGGAGAGAGAGACAGAAACATCAATGATAAGAAAGAATCATTGATCAGCTGCCTCCTGCACGCCTCCCACTGTAGATAGAGCCCGCAAATTGGGCATGTGCCCTGACTGGGAATCAAACCTGACCTCCTGGTTCATAGGTTGACTCAACCACTGAGCAACACTGGCTCGGCAAAACCTCTTTTTTCTTGTCTTTTATAATGGCATTCATTACATATAACTGCCATTATTTATATTATGCACATATAGAAGAATAGTGTAGTAAGAAACAATGGAAAATACAGGGGGGAGTAATATTAAATCTTTACCAGGATTTTAGTCTAGTTACCTTTATTTTAAACATCAGTTGTAACTTTTTGGTCTCACAAAATCTCTTTGGTTTTGTCAGTGATATGCTATGGATTTTAATTGCCATCCTGACTAATATTTAATGCTTTTTTCTTAAAGAAGTTATGAAAAACTTGAAGCAATTCCTGCAGAGAGGAAATAAATTGAATTTTTGAAGTATGATAATTTATTGAGGTTGAGAGAAACTGAGGCTTTACATATAAATGTGTTGTCAAGTTTTCATCATCTTTATAGTCTTTGTAGTCTTTTCAAATTTAATATAATAAATGCATAAATGTCATGTAAAAGCAAATTGAATTATCTTTCAGTCAGTGATATCTTCAATTCCTTTGCTGTTGAGATATTGTTTATCATTTTCCCATGGGAAGCCATTTCCTATTTATAATATGTTTTTAAAGATAGCCTTAATTAACTTGCTTTGAATCCCAATTACAGATATTTTATCATTACAGATATTTTACAGATTCAAAATGCACACAAATTTTATTCAAAAAAGAAAAGTTTTGAAGGAAAATTATATTATCTGAATGTTTTAGGCATTTTTTAATCGATTCATCATAAAAGCAAGAGAAATAATTGGCACAGTCAGGGACCAGAGTTGAGAGATAAAATTAATACTTGACACAAATCCAGATGTATTAAGTTTAAAGCTATATAGCATTTAGGATAGTTAATCATTTTTTTCCAATTCATTGGAAAAGGCAGTTTGAGATCTTAATGTGGCTGATTTTGTGTGATCCTAAAACTATTAGTAAATAGTTCTTGGTGTTCAAATGTTAATGGAGAAGACCATGCCTTGTCTCCCCCAGTTGCTTGTGGGAGTGGGCTTCTTGGAGCACTGCTGGAATAAGCATTTCCAGAGGCCTCCACAGGAAGATGAGATATAATAGAAAGCTTTATTTCTATGGAATTACGCCCTTCGATTTCCAAAATCCCAATTCCCTTAGTCTGGTCACAGAAGAAGAGTAGCTGGGGCTTCAGTAGAGCTAAAATCAGAGCCAGTGCCTAGAATATCCTTTCCATGTTGGAGCCGGGTCCAGTTCAGCATCAGGCTAGCTTAGTTTGTACTTTCCCACTGCAGTCCCTTTGTCCATTGTGTGTGTGGTCCACATGGCCATGGGCCATATGGGTAAACACAAAAGAACCAAGAGAGCAAAAGTGTCCCAGCAAGCCAGGAGTTAAGTGCAACATGTCAAGAGAGCAAATTTCTTTATTTGGGGTGTTACATATTCCCAAATGTCCGGGCACTTGCCGTGGCCATGCCCATTCTGGTCAGTGACCTCTGTTCCCAGGTCTGACTGACAGGAAGCACCTTCCCTGTGTCACCTCAACTTTATTGGACATGTGTCACGCTTCCCCTTGTGGGACTCCTATCCCAGTGTTTTGCATGGAACATGCCTACAATGTCTGGCCTTTCCTTTGCTCCTTTGCTGTTATTAATAACTAGCCTATTACAATGGTATCACAACCACATTTTTATTTTAAAAGGAACCCTTTAGATTTTTTAAAAAATACAACATAAGTAAAAATCCAAAATATAAGAAGCCTGTTTTTCAATAGTAAATTATGGAAAACAAACTCCCAACACCACAAAAACTAGTAGGGGTGAGTATCTCCTTTACTACTATTTTGTATTGCAAGCATTTGGAATTTTTATTACAGAGAAGCTCAGAGAAATCATTTGAGTCATTTAGAGACAATAATTATGTTATGAATTTACAATATTTGGTTGAATTAGATGTTGCATATGAATTAATTATTTTTAGAGGCATAGGGAAATGCTTAGTATTGGAAACTATTTCCTAAGTCAGTAGACAGGATAAAGATCTCATTGAACAAGCAGTATTCAATTCTTGATGGGTGTTGAGAGGGATAACTTGAATAACAAAAAGTAAGAAACTGTTTGCAGGAGTTCTGAATTGCCAAAAATAAGAACAAATAGGATAAGGATTTTGAAGTATTCATTATTTGTTTTACTGGGTCTTCTTTACTTAGGAGCTAATTGGGCATCAACCACATTAATGTAGCCAAATCAGGAATGAATTCCATGCAATTCAAGTCTTGTTCACATCCCAGGGTAGAAAATTATACAAAGCCATGCACACTGGCAGTGGCCTTCCGGAGAGCCAATTTAGATTCTGTCTGCCACAAGCATGTTTACTGTGAAAACTCATCAAGCTGTGGTTTACAATGTTATGTACATTTCAGTCTGCAGATTTTACCTAAAAATAAATAAATTAATTAAATAGATAAAAGGGAAATATACTACTCAAGCAAGACAGGAGAGAAAGATAAAAATAAAGGAGATACCATAGGATAGCTGGTGAGTAAACAGGTATGCCCCGATTTTTTCAAGAGTTTGCTTTACACCACTTTGTTTTTAAGAAAGACCTGCATTAGTGTGGTAAAGGCTTCTGTTATGAACATGAAATGCCACTTGGGATTTCCTTCAGTTACCAAAAGCATAAAAGCAAAGTGTGTAGCACAAGCTTTGGGAAAGCAGGGGGTACTCTTTGCTTTCAGCCATTTCAGTTTAGGCAAGGTGTCATAGGAACCTCTGCCCTGGGATAGCGGGACAAACCTCATAAAAGATACCACATACTAAATGTGGCGAATATAAGGAAGTGGATTACTGGGAAAGGAGCAGTTCTAGAGTGATATATATTACTAGAGGCCCGGTGCACAAAAATTTTTGCATGAGTGGAGTCCCTAGGCCTGGCCAACAATCAGGGCCGATCAAGGCCTTCCAGCTGCCGGCCGGGACCTTCCTGCTGGCTGCCAGATGGGGGTGGACCAGGGAAGGTTGGCTTTGGGAGCACACTGACCACCAGAGGCCAACTACTGCATTGAGTGTCTGCCCCTGGTGGTCAGTGCATGTCATAGTGACTGATTGTTCTGGTCGTTCCGGCGTTCTGGTCGCTTAGGCTTTTATATATATAGATTACAATATGAATCATATTTGCTTTCTTTTAAAATTGAGAGCAACATCAGAGTTTAAGACGTGAAAAGAAGATTGTTTAGTAATACATGTACTTAGATGAGCTATGCATACTTAGAGAAAATACCAACCATTGAGTATTCTCAGAGAAACCAAAAGAGTAAGGTGATTCAGGGAGGCAGATTGAGTGAAATCAATTCTTCAGAGAAGCCAGTTAAATTGAGGTTTTAAGAAAAGATGTTTAATTTGCCTGAAGTAATTCAATGTGATCTATGCAATGATCGATTCAATGAAGTGGTGAAAAAATAAACTAAATTATAGCAATTCTATAGATAATGTTTAGAAATGCAGACAAAGATTCAGACACTTAGCAGTTCATAATTCTACCATTTTAAAAATGCAGAATTTTTAAATAGAAAAAAATTCCCTCTAACAAAAAAAAAAGTGATACTGTAAATTATGGTACATCTGTGGAATGGAATATTATACATACATTTTAGAAAGGTTACTTTTGCAATCATATAATAATTGTCATGGAAACAGACAGTGAATAAAGTCCCTATATTTAAGAATTTTACTCATGAAGAAAGATAAATTGCAAATAACGTAAGGAAAATGTATTTTGTATGTTTAGTCTGTTTAAAATAATTTTTAAAATAATAAGGCAGAATTAAATAACTCTGTAAATATCATAAAGCCGCAGACATCAGAGGATAGATGGTAGAGCCCCAATGAATTGAGAGAAGAGTTAGAACAAAAAGTAATCCCGAGACCAGGCTAGAGAAACACTGCCAATGGCTGGTGAAGACATTTCCCTGGGCTTCAGAAAAGAATAAGGGAAGTGATGCATCACCAACTCCATCATTTAGGCAATGAGAATATTTCCGTGTAACATTTAGAAACAGAGGTAGGTCTAGGATAGGGAATAGGTATCAAAAGCATAAAACAGTGGACCTCAGATTGGTAGATCTTTTTAAACTTGAAAGTGTTTCTTCATAAATATTGGGTCTCCTCCCCTCAACTGCCCCAACCAATGACAAAAATTAAGAAGTCATTTGGACACTTCATGTTTTTAGGTGAAAATTTACAAAATAATTTAAAATGAAAACAATGCTTTATGTCTTTTTCTACCTCATATGTTGCCTGCTTTGTAACAATTTGGATCATATTCCTGTTTCTTGAAAGTGATTTGCTTTTAACATTTTAAAAGAAGTGTGGACCATTGTCACTCTAAATTTCTAGTTTGATCTTTCTTGCTCATATTAGGGTCACATTGTGTTATCTCAGTAACCTGTACTTAGGATGAATCCACTGTCCACAAAGGGATTTCTCACACTGCTTCAAAAGAAGGCTTAAGAATTCCTTTGAAGAATAATGCAACCCTGGATTATTTTTAACTTTTCCTGAGCTTTATTTGACTCCCTTTCCTCTTGATACAAAGTATTAAGAATGAACTAAATCTGCATATGAAAAAGGTGTCAGATGCTCAATTTTGTTTAAATTAGTAGTGGTATTGTGGATTGAGCTGGAATGTGAGACTGAGTATATGAATAAAAGTGGTTAATTATCTAGCTAATCAAAGAATATATTAAAACCGCATTGGCTTATATCTTCCTAGGGAATTACTGTAGCTTTGAATACTTTTACATGCATAAGTATTAAATGTAAGGAACTTCTATCAAATGCTATCATTTAATAGGCATCAAGAAATAGAATTCTTAATAGAGACCATCAGAAAAATAGGACTCAAACTAAAACAGCCTCTGCCAGCATTATCTTCAATATCTTTGTAATTTTCTAAAAATAATAATGATATTAATGTAGTTAATTCCTTATATTGAAGAAAAAGATAAAAGAGGGAACAAAGTTTTCTTTATCATTCATTTTGATACGGGAATTTTGGACTGGAACACACGGTGTTCCGCTGGGCAGGATGGCTTCCCCAGATTCTTTGTTGGTCAGAGTTGAAGAATGAAACCACGGAGGGAAGATGGTATAGCAAAGGTGGAAATTTATTGAAGAACAAGTACAGACTCCCATGTGAGGATGGGGAAAGAGTCCCAGCAAGTTCCTCCTTCCCAGGTTTATAAAGGCTGCAAGTCCCTGTGTCCTGATTAGTCACTATTCCCTTTGATTTGGTCACTCTAGCTACTCCTGAGCTCCAAGGTCAAACCTCACATGGGACACGTGAGTCCCTCCTTCTTCATTGTCCTCCTATTCCCTCTGGACTTTCTCCCTTCTTCTTTTTTTTTTTTTTGTAAATATAGACCTTTTGTTACTTCCAGTTCCCTTGTCTTATGGAAATGTAACCTTTGTAGCTCTGTAGCCCTGTGTTTCTTCCATGGACCCCCTTAATTTAAAAAATCCCCCAAATCTGCCTATTTCATCCCTAAAAATTCCTATTTCAATTTTGTAGAGAAAATCAACTAAGGAATTATATAGGAACTGATCAAAAAATGATTCTTCTTAGGTCAAACAGAATCACTTGGTTGATTAGAAACTTGTGCTGAGTTAGAAAACTTTTCATCTCTAGTTCACTACTCTAAACACCATCAAGATTAGTTGTGACTAAAAGTTGCTGTAACTAGATGGATGTTAAGTAACTCATGAGAATTTGCTAGTGGTCTGAATTCAAGTCCTAGAAGGCAAACTGCCATCTCTCAAATCAATGCGCATGACAATTATTACTTGAATCAGCCTTTAATAAATAGCCCTTTGGAGTGAACTGTCCGCCTCCATTAAGGTAAATCTCACAAGAAATTATGTTAGGGATTTATGCACTTGCACATCTTATTGCCTGAATAAACGCATCACTCTATGGTTTACCTTGATTTGAAAGGTATTTAAAGGCTGTTTTTTTGTTGTTGTTGTTCTGCTTTGTTTTTGTAATTAAAAATAAACGAATCCAATAAACTGGGGCCAATGCATTATGAAAAGCAATCGATGAATATTTCCACAAATTTTTTTCTTGCACACAGTAGAATTAGAAGATAGCCTAATGGGAAGTTTGCCGCCATTTATTCTCCAGCAAACAGTAGCAGGGCAAGCGAAGCATCTTGACATATCCATTTCACCTCTGCTTGGTATCTAAAAGCTGAACATTTATCAACCTCCACAGCCTTGGCTGTCTGAATTGCTTAGAGAGAGCATCTGCATTCAGACATATGCTGCGGATGACTACTAAGATATTTTAGCCAGTTTGGTTTAGCAGCTGTTCTGTGAAACTGAGATGAGTAATTTAATAAGCAACTCTCCTAGATTCTGATACTCGTTTCCCAGAGTATGCCAAGCTCAGCCAGAAATGCAGCCTAAAAAGGTTCACCGCCTGTGAGACATAAAGACAGGATAATGATTTATGCAGAGGACCATCTTCCAGGCGCTGACAGGCGCTCACTGTCCCACACAAGTCATCACTGCCGCCGCTCTAAAGGGAACAGATGGCTTTGCACACATCACTAACAAAGAAGGAATTCTGCACAGATAGCATGAAGCTTCGCTACTTTTCTGAGCTCATCTTGTTATAACCAAGTAATCAAAAGAACTTGCCAAAAGGCACCTCGCCAAAATACAATGAATGTGAACCTTGGGCTTACTCCTAGAAAAATATAGCATAGGTTAAAACATATTTTAAGAAATGGATGAGGCACGGCAAACTAACCTATTTGAGACTTTCCGTATTAAACCAAATAGATCTGGTCACCATATGGAACCAAAGCAAATGCTTTGATGTAGTTGTAAGATTGTGACTGGGAAGCTATCAACACAAGATAAAATTCTGGGTTAAATGATATGATACCCAATGCTTGTTCATTCATAAAGTTCTTGAATGCTTTAGAATTTAGTTAAAAATGTATCCTCGTTGTAGATTTTGGAAAATATCTTAAAAAGAGAAAACAGTAGACAATGTCTAGATTACTAATATTTTTTGACATTTCATGTCATGACTATTCAGGGAGTGTACTCCCCAACAGTGCCCCAACAGACTGTGCTTCTGTTATGAAGTGTCAATTTTCACTTTATTATTGCCTTTCAGCATATTCAGTTTATTGGGCCTTATAATATATCCCAAAATTTATAAATGGACATGTAAATTTATTCAGAAAGCATATTTGTTCAAAATTGGACCCTAGAAAAACAAGTGTAGATAACTAATCGTGAACCAGTTTGGCCAAGCATCATAAATCTCCCTTGGGGAGAAACACACACACACACACACACACACACACACACACACACACACCCCTTGTGATAGGAAATTTTGAAGTTTCTAAAGGACATTGTTAAAAAGAATGTTGGGCATGTTAGCCATGATCAAAAAGGTGGCATTTTGCTGAGTTTGCAATTACAGCTGCCATATCCCGTGGTTACTCAACAGGTAGTACATACAACACCAGCATTGGTAGTGTTAATAGAAGAAGAGGCTTAGGCTGTCAGAAAAACATTTATTCAAGCAAAAAGGATTGCAATCCCAGAGGGACAGATTCAGGTAGCAACCAAAATTGTGCTCTGAAGAGAACAAAGACAGGCAGGGTTTGTAAAGGCAAAACCACAGATGCAGTTTCCATGCGAATGAAGGATTGCTGGCTAGGGTAACGGATTGGCTAATTTCAATACTCAAATGAGGGACGTGAAAACTACAAGTAGGATTAATGTCTGTCTATGTCTTTGGAGCCTTTGTTGTTCCAGGATGTTTAAGGTCCAGCCCTGAGCTGAGTTTACCAATATGTTAGAACTTAATAGCAATTCTGAGAACTGAGGCATGAAGCTTGGATAGGTCCCACTTTCTCAGTGGCCTCTCTACTCAAGATATTAAGTGACTTTCTTAGGAATGCTAGTTCTATCTTATTTTCTCCATTATCTGCATCCTCTAGGAGCTCCATAGAACATACTTTCAGGAACCAAACAATACCTACTAAACCAGAATCTGCATTTTAGCAAGACATCCTGGAGATCTACATGCACGTTAAAATGTTGAAACCCTTGCTTGAGCCCAATGGGCCTGAACCTGGACTCCATATTAGAAGAACCTGAGAAGTTTTGAAAAATTATCCAGGCCTGGGTAGCATGCCTAGGTCAATGGCATCAATCTATGAAATACATGTGGATAATTCACACTTAATCCTTTTGAGAAGACTTTCTAGTACATACCTCCAGGTGTACATGGGTCCAGATGCAGGCATGGTGAAAAAATGATAACCACTGGAAAGACCAATAAATGTATTTAATGATAACATTTCAAAAACCAAACAACTTTGCTGAAAATAGGAGGCATTGTTTGATTTGGGTCATGATCCCTTTTGATTGAACAAAGCACTCTGAAAAGCTCTCTATTCTCTGCATGCTTAACAATGAAAAGAAACACAATTTCAGATTTCTGAGCCACAAACTGATCTGCATGCCATTGTTTCTCAAGTCCATGTCTTTATTAATATATGAAAACATGCTTTTTCTTCTCTCTTTGCCATGGCTCAGCAGTAGACGGATCTAGAGTAAATACATAGAAATTCTCTTCATGAAGCTTTCTTCTTTCTTCATAAGTGAGCCAGCAGGAAAAACAAAACAGAACAAAATAAGTCAAAACCTCATAAACAGCAATGGACCCAGAGAGGGGTCCTGAGGTATTTTTGGAAAAAATATGAAGTAACTTGTTTTTTAACTTCAGAGACGTGATACAGATTCATTGCAATCTGAACTGGGGTGCTAAGTAGAATAGAACTGCCATCTGTTATGAAAGTAATGTGATAATATTTGAAATCTAACTATAATTTCTCATGTAGAATAAAGTAAATCATAAATCAATTTTTTTGGCATTCTGGGATAGAGATGCAAATACCTTATTTCAAATATATGAATTGCTGTCTATGAATGTATAGATGTACTTGTAAATAAACATCTATGTATGAATGCCTATTAAACAATCAGAAGCAATTTTTCTGTATCTTGGAACATAAATGATATAATCTAAGCAATTGTCTGTATAGTAACCCTTAATGTTTGTATACAGAACTTTAGTTCATCCTTTTCTCACTTCATTCACTGGCATATCCAACCCCAAAACATCACTGTAGGCAGATGTCTATGCTGGTTGGAACTCTTCCTATGAGAAGATGAAACTGGTTTTTAAGCATCGCAGTGCTGCTGAAATCTCCCAGAGCAGGGTGTATTTTCAATCCTGACAACTTCCAGCGACCTGCCGTCACCTCTTCAGCGTGATAACAGAGAGCCTCATCACCCGGAGCCTTCGCTGACCTGCGCTTCATTTCACACCAATGCCTCCACTCCACCAGTGCCAGGCCTCCCTTCCTGGATCCTCTGCAATATTTTGGTGATTTAATTTCTGGTTGTAAATATACCCTGACTTTATACGAACGCTCCTTTTTGTGTAGATAAGCTGAGGAAGTACGGTCACATCTGAGTGGGCTAGCTCAGACAAATTGCTGACAAGGCTCCCCTAGTCCCTGCTGCAACGCAAGTCTTCCAGGAGCTGACAAAGCCTTCTGACCCTAGAATTTATTTATTCCTGTGTCAGGAAGTGTTGATTTAGCACAGGACCAAACTTCCCTGTGTATCGTTAAGTAGGTTTGAGTCACATGATGGAAAGATGATCGATACTGAACGCCCAGCAACCAGGGTCCGGGTGATGTATTTGTGACAGAAAAGGCCCTTGGTGTTTAGAATATAATAACCCTTAAGCGGTAGACAGAAGTAGAGTGATCGAGTTCAAAGGCCCAGAAAAGGCATGTGACTTACTGCCTTTCCCACAATATGAAAGAGAAAACTATGTGAATTAAGGTTATTCTAAAACCTGATATTGTGAAAAGATAGTATTGGTCAAAACAATGAATGAATGGGTGCCTAATGCAGAAATCCTAACTCCTGAGCATGGTGTTTGTGGTCTTTGTTAATTCAACTACAGTTATTTCATTAGAGAAATCTGTGGCAGAATGCTAATCTCAAGCCATCGTTATTCTAGGTCACACTACATCTACTATATCCTAACATTTTTTTCCAGAGCAGAATCGACAGTCACCAAATATTTATTAAATAATATGTCCTTACATGTTATTAATATAAATTTTATATCAACTTTTGACAGGTCCTTCAAATAAAATTATTTTGTTTATTATCTACTGGACTTTAAGTGAACATGGGGTATTTGAATCCTTGGAATTATGCAAAAGCCGCAGAGTTCAGCTGTACCGGGAATGGAAATATCATACTTAGAATGATCATAAAGAATGCTGGTTCTTGCCCGGTTGGTGTGGCTCAGTGGTTGAGTATGGACCTATGAACCAGGAGATCACGGTTCAATTCCCATCCAGGGCACATGCCCAGGTTGCGGGCTCAATCCCCAGTGTGGGGCGTGCAGATCAATGATTCTCTCTCATCAATGATGTTTCTCTCTTTCCCTTCATCTCTGAAATCAATAAAAATGTATTTTTAAAAAGAAAATAATATGCTAATATAAAAAAGAATTCTGGTTCTTAATTTACCCACCAAAAGAAGAACACAGTGCCTGAGTTCACTAACAACATTCCATCAGCCGCCTGGCTGGCAGGCACTCCTGGGGCAACTTGGATTTTAAGAGTCAGTGTTCTTCCAGGCAAATGCAACCCTCTTTATATGGCAACCATAGGTAAATCCCAACACTTTCACAAAGAAATGGCTCACATAGAAAACAAAGGACAAACTGGAAGTAAATTATGGAAACTAATCACAAACAGGAGAACTTTGTAATATGAAAGGACAACAGCGAGAGAGCATACAGTACTTAGAAACAACAGTGTGGTTTTTTTTGTCATTTACTTTGAAATTGCTGTCAGATAAAAACACAGCTGCAAAGAATACTTATTATTTTAACTCTATATTTGTTATTCTGCATACACATTGTCACAAAATATAGCTCTTAGCAAAAAATGTTTAAGATCTGTCAGAATCAATGTTTTTTTTTTTTTTTTATCAATCCCAGCTCTATTTCCATGGTGAAAGAAAAAGGATAAAAGTACCCCAAGAAAAAAAACACACATTTTTTTTTTTACCTGAAAGCTCATTTCACATTCTTTGAAGAAATGGTACTTTCAGAATCTTAGATGAAATCGAAGCCCTTATATCATTCCGGAATGAGCAATAAATAATATGTTACAATTGGTTTTATACTGCTAATTCAAGTTTCTCAGCTTAATATTATGAATAACAGAATAAAAAACATTCTAGCTTTCAGGGCAGTGACTTTTGAAAATCTGGATGTCACATTTCTTAAATGCCATGGCGTGTGTGTGTGTGTGTGTGTGTGTGTAAAACAAACACTTTGGAATTGTGTGCTGATATATGTCAGTGACTATTTAGCATACCCCTAGTGACCCGGTTAATGAAGTGTACACTGCGCTGAATTGTAAAATGCCCCTTTGCTACATTAATTGTTACGTTAGGGCTCCTGCAAGAATAGTTGCTACGTGCTGCTAGTTCTGAGAGAGCCATCCAGACACGCATGCACTGGAACCAGAGGCCATGCTTTCACGGCATTTTTGCTAAGAGGTTTCCTTGCCTCCTACTTGAGATCCTTTTCGAGGTATTTGAAATGTCAAAGGAAGATGAGTTAAAGTCTGTTACAATACCCCGTCTTTATCGTATCTCAGATGTGCAAAACATCAGTTGGATAATGTGTTTTCTCGAAAGGTCACTTTCACTAGAAAATAAATAAGTGTTTTGACAATAAGGTAATCAGTGTACATGTGTTTTGGTAAACAACTGCTTAACATCACCATCAGTTGTCCTTCAGCAAACCAAAAGTTCATAGTTTCCATGAACTCAATTCTGTATTCTTTTATATCACAACATTATTTTTACAGTGGTATTTGTTCATGTATTTATTTGTGTCACATCTATTTCTGAGTTGATTTATAATTTAAGAATATTTCCTACTTTATCTTTGGTTAGTTCTAGCAACTGAAATCCTGTGTATACTCTGTGCAGGAATAAGAATTTTTTAGTAAGCTCCTTTCCCATCGGATTTTATTTTTTACCCTGGGAACCTGGGCTGCGGGTGGGGTGTTCTAAGTAAGATTTTGCTGATGAGCAGAGTCAAAAAGCCATTATTCTTCAGTGGGATTCGCATGTAGGCACATGGAAATCTGCAGGCATTTGATGCAAGGCTTTGCTATCTATTTCCTGATGAGCAAATTATTTACTTTTGCTTTACAAGAAGTTGAGATAATACACCAATGTCTTTCTGATCTTGAAACCCCTGGTTCTTCCAAAATTCTGTGTAAGTTAAAATCTCCCTCCATTACATTCCTTCCTGTTAAATGTATCCAAAGTATTCTTTGTTTTCCTGACCTACATACTATTGTAATATTTACCTGTGATATTGACTTCTAATTTTCCTTCACATTAATATGAAGCAGATATCAGATGGGTTTCTTACCTGCTTTTCCCATTTATGACCCAAGTTTCCATGGCTGGCTGTGCTATCTCTACAAATGGGAAAATCATCAAATGCTTGTAATATAATGTTTAAATTCAATCATTTGGCCTGAGTTTTAACTGAGGAGCCAAAATAAATTATATCCAAAATGAATAAATTAACATACGTAGAGTTTTAAGGGAAATGTCAAAGAACTTATTTCCTGACTCTTGAATCTCCTCTCTCAGTCAAATCACATTTTAAAAGTTAGAAGGGTATGTGCTTTGAGGGGCATATTTTAGTAGGAAGATATGCTGTTTGTTCTTTCCCCATCTCCCAAGAAAGAGAAGCTCACAGTGAAAGGGTGGAGACCTTTCAAGAGCTCTCCCTGTGTTGGGGTCCCTCGGGTATATATATAAACAACTGCTTAACATCACCATCAGTTATCCTTCAGCAAACCATACATTCATAGTTTCCATGAACTCATTTCTGTATTCTTTTATATCACAACATTATTTTTACAGTTGTATTTGTTCACGTATTTATTTGTGTCACATCTATTTCTGAGTTGATTTATAATTTAAGAATGTTTTCTACTTTATCTTTGGTTAGTTCTAGCAACTGAAATCCTGTGTACACTCTGCAGGAATAACTATTTTTTTAGTAAGCTCCTTTCCCATCAGGTAATATGCAAATTAGCCAGGACACCGTAACAATCACAACTGGTCAGGAGGAGGCTGCACGCGCAGGTGAGGCCTGAGGCCTGGAGCAGAGACGGAGTCAGAGACAGAGGCCCTGCCAAGATGCCACAGCCAAGGGCAGGCCCAGAGAGGAGAGGGTGGGGTGGGCCCGGGAGGGCCCGGGCCCACCCACAGCCACCACAGCTGAGTGCAGGCCAGGAGGGGAGAGGGGAAAGGGAAGAGGGAAGAGGGGATAGGGGAGAGGTGAGAGGGGAGAGGACCCACCCACAGCCACTGTGGCTATGGATAGGCCCTCACTGGCAGTCCCACCTCTGTGCATGAGCTGCAGAGAAAACACCTTTTCTGACTGCTCATTGGCTAAGCTCCCAGTATGCCACTCGCAGTGTTCTTGGTAACTTGCCTAATAAGAATTCAAGAAGGCGATCTAGGGTTTTTCCACCTCACTCTTGGAGGAAAAAATTAAGGTCCACTGCTGGAGGGCTAAGAAATGTCATATCCTGCCCTAGCTGGTTTGGCTCAGTGGATAGAGCCTCGGCCTGCCGACCACAGGGTCTGGGTTCGATTCTGGTCAAGGGCATGTACCTAGGTTGCAGGCTCCTCCCTGGCCGGGGACCAGGTCAGGGCTCATGCAGGAAGCAACCAATCGAAGTGTCCCTCTCACATTGATGTTTCTCTCTGTCTTTCCCTCTCTCTTCCATGCTCTCTAAAAATCAATGGAAAAATATCCTCAGGTGAAGAAAGAAAGAAAGAAAGAAAGAAAGAAAGAAAGAAAGAAAGAAAGAAAGAAAGAAAGAGAGAGAGAGAAAGAAAGAAGAAGAGAGAAAGAAAGAAAGAAGGAAAGATCATATCTTATGAAAGAGACATCTTGAAAATGCCTAAAGAAAGTTGTCATTTTTTCATGGTAAAGGGACTGGAGTCTGTGTTGATGAAAACACCTTGGTGGCTGTGGCAGCCAGCAGTGGCAGCAGCAGCAGGGTGATGGGGGCAGCGCCTTCCCCTGATCAGCCAGGTTGCCTCCTGCAGAGGAAAGCCGAACTGTGGCTTAGGCCCGCTCCCTGCATGGAGTGGGCCTAAGCCATCAGTAGGACATCCCCTGAGGGCTCCCAGACTGTGAGAGGGGGCAGGCTTGGCTGAGAGATCCCCCCCCCCCCAGTGCACAGATTTCATGCACCAGGCCTCTAGTAGGATTATATTAGAGTATTCATACCCTATACTGGCCTGATCATCCAGTGAACTGGGGCAATCAGTATGTGATCCCCAGGTTTGAGATGTGTGCCAATGATGAGGAGAACAATCTGGTGAGCAGTTGCTCTTTATCCTATCAAAGAAGACTGCCCAGGTGGATGGAGAAGTATAAGCCAAAAAAAATAAAAAGCTGCAGGTGACTACCAGATATCCAGACCTAAGGAAATAGTTGCAAGCAAGCAGACACCTTTATTAAAGACTAGAGGCCCATTGCACAAAGATTCATGCAAGAATAGGCCTTCCTTCCCCTGGCTTCATTCCCAGCCGCCCGGGAGCCTACAAGTCTTTGCTCCTGGCTGGAGCACCCCTCCTGTAGCTCCCTCCGTCCCCCGCCCTCCTTCTCATAGCAGGCGTCCTGACCCGCCTGGCCACTCTGCACCTGTGCATGCAAATTAACCCACTATAGTTGTTAGATTAATTTGCATACTCACTCCTGATTGGCTGGTGGGCATCATGGAGGTATGGTCAATTTGCATATTTCTCTTTTATTAGTGTAGATATGAAGATGCCTCCATCCAAAAATGAGATAACTGCAGGAGAGAAGAACCTATGCAGAAAATTTCCAAAGAAACCTTTACCAGGCCAGAGAAGGTGAAGTTAAGTCATGAGGGCATCTAGTCAAAAGAGACCTTTTCTATCCTCTTGCCAGGACCTGCCCCCACTCACCATACACTGGTGCATAAGCAAACCAGCTAGTTAGTCTTTGCCAGTGAGGGAACAGAGAGGAAGCTCAACACAGAAAGCTGACTGTCAAGTCAGCCTTTGTCAATAGTGGCCTTCCACCCTCAATCAGGCCCTAGTCTGAAGGTGTAGAATATTTGAAATTAGATCAGGTCCATAGTCCTGGATTAAGATGTGCTGAGACAATGAGAAACCATGTGGGTGTCTATTTCCTGTGAGAGAGCAGAAAAGCCATGGACTCTACAGGAATCTGCATGCAGCAGCAAATCAGATTACACCCATCAGTACTGTAGAAAGGGGTAAGGGGAGACAAGCTGGAATGAAAGTTTGGGTCATGATTCATGTGTCACGTGGGTATAACTTAATTATATATTGTATATGCATAATGAGGAATAGGAGCATATTGACCAAGATTGGGCAAGAAAATACCCAGATAATTCCCTGTTGTATCTTGGGGACCACTCTGTAAAGCACATGGTTTTCTAACCACTTTGCTGTACAATTGAAACGAACACAAAATAATATAGAATGTAAACTGTAAGTGAAAAATAAATTGTAAAAATAATGTTACCCTTAACTAATCATAAATGAATAATTTTAATGTATCAAAATTTTTAATTCTTGATCTGAAATTTGCGATTCCCCATATGCAGGTCACATTAATATAGATACCAGGTTTAATATAGGTATCAATATTTTGGTGTCCTCTAATTACTGAAGATGCATTGCTCCTCTTTTCTTTTTTCCCCAAACAAATAGAACTGGCAAAAAGCACATCGTACTGTTTTTTGTTTTGTTTGTTGTTTCTTGCCCTACTTATCAGCAAAGAAAGTTCCCAAGTTCCAAAAGCCTTAAAATGCTGTAGTTATAATGTAACTTTCGCTTATAAACCTGAAATCCCTTTCTTAAAACTTGGGTGGGAAGAAGAATCCTGCTTAGAACACAGCTGAATGACTTACTCCTTAGAAAGTTACTGATTAACTCTCCATAACATCGTGTTCTTTTAATCTTGAAGTTTCCATGAGATCACCATTTCTCTTTGCCAGGCTGAAGCAGCATTTTGAGATTGGGTGGGTGTGAGCATTGATTTTTTGGAACTGGCAGCTGAGGTCAGCTTTTAATTTTTCTTACTTTGATCTTTTTACTATTAGAAAATAAGCCATAGCCTCGCAGGAGTGGGATGGGTTAGTGGGATTTGCAGAGCTGAGAGACATCTACTAAAGTGCAGAGCACTGGCTTATTTTATCTGTGGGCCTGGGGGTGCTCCAGGATGACCTTACAATTCATAAGAGTGCATTTGCCCTGGCTGGCGTGGCCCAGAGGTTGAGCATCAACCTATGAACCAAGAGGTCACAGCTGATTCCAGGTCAGGGCACATGCCTAGGTTATAGGTTTGACCACCAGTGTGGGGCATGCAGGAGGCAGCCAATCAATGATTCTCATCATTGATGCTTCTATATCTCTTCTTCTCTGAAATCAAAAATAGATATATTTTTAAAAAGAGTGCATTTGAATCGCAGTTTCCTCCGTTTAGGAGAAATTCATTCAGTCGTTGTAGGGCATCTATTTGGTTATCATTTATCAGAAGTGCAAGGAGAAAGCACTGTGAGAGCCACAGGAGAGATATACTGTACATCTAAAATACCAAAATACCATTGGGTATCCCCAGTTGGAGACATCAGCGCTATTGGTACACAGGATGGGTTTGGAACTAGAGGACGTGGAAGAAATCCTTGCTTATTTAGCTTTTCAAGGAATGCCTTCCAATTGTATATTATCTAAAAGATGCTGGAGGAAGGATGGAGGCCACTTAAGAGTAAAACCTGTCCCTGTATGGCAGCCTCAGAATAGCAGCCTCCTGGCTTTGTGTCCTAGCCTGTAAAGCAGGGATAACAACGAGAATTCTTAGCTCCTAAGTTGGTTATGAGGATTAAAGCATATGATTCGTGTAAAATGCTCTCTCTGTTGCCAAGCACTCTAAAGTTTAGGTGTCTGTTCTGTTAGGATGGGAAAATACCTTAACTTGCTCTCTGAATGATTCGTGTGTGAGGGGGCTTGCCAACTTCTACTAGATGTTAAGCTCTATAAGTTTTTGTGGGCATTAATATCCAGAAGGAATATTTGGTCCATTTGTTAAGCTCTATATGCCTTTGTGGGCATTAATATCTAGAAGGAATATTTGGTCCATTAGACTTAACATTTTCTTAATTTGGCACTAGGATTAAAAACCTTGACCTAAAGGTTAAGTATCTTGTACCTGTCATCTCAGAGCCACAATTATGAACATCAGTGAGCACTGGTTACATGGTTTCTGTAGGTATAGATGGTTTTGCTTATAATGCATGCCTTTCTTATAAAATGAACAGCAAAACTTGGAAGGAAAATCAATTTACTCTATGTTTTACAATTAATATGAAATTTATACATCTTGCCTCAATTTTACTTGCATGCGCGCGCGCGCGCGCGCGCGCACACACACACACACACACACACACACACTTATATAATATTACCTTTTGATTCAAATACTGTAGCTATATTAGTCAGAGAGATGAGCTGTTAACAATCCCGGCTATCAAAGGATTAACCTCACTGAAGTTTACTTCTCAGTCCAATATGAATGGTCTTGGTCAGATCACTTCCCTGGGCCACACTCTGTCGAGAGGTAAATTAGGGAGGGAAAGTCCTTCCATTTTTTGGTTCTTTGATCACTTTGGCTCTTGCCATTGAAAACAAAGGAATAAAGTGGAAGAATGTGTAATATTTTAGGTCCAGGAGTGCTATGCAACCCTTCTGCCCATATTTCATTGCCCAGAACTTGCTACTTGGCTCCATCTAGTTGCTAGGGAACTGATGAAGTGGTGTCTTTCCAGGCACACAGAAAAAAACTGAAACAGTCCAATCAAATTCTAGCATTTTCTTTATCATGGAAGCACATTGCTGTTACTATATATAGATTTCAGAAAAGTATACAGTATTTGTCATTATCAATAACTGAGATATTCTCTAAATAAACACCTTACAGGTCGTAAGTATATATTTGTAAAAGTTAATCCAAGGGATAACTAGAATTTGTGATTATGAGATTTCTTTGCCAGATGTTATTTTTAGGTTTGAACAAGAAGTGGGCAATTCAGATTACTAAAATAAATTCCTGCATATCCCTTTATTCACAATTTTTGATAGAGTGTACAAGATAATGATATTTTCTAAATAAATTTCAACCTATTCTTCAGCTTGAAAACAAGACTTATATACCAGAACACAGGTGTTTTTATATAACTAATATAATTGTATTTTGTTTTACTGAAATTGAAAAAATACAACTGAATTGAAAATCTTTTTCCTACTCTTTTCAGCCATAACCAATTTGAATGAACATAACATTTGAACTGCTTAGTGGTAATTTCTCTTCCTGACATGGTGAATAAAATACATTTCATTGGGAATTGAGTAAAATTTTGATATACTAAGCACACACTTAAATATTGTTGAGGTGTGTTTCTTTTTAAGTTGGTATAGGTCTTTATACCTGAGATAGTCAATAAAAAGGCAACATGGCACATCACTTATAATTTCACATTTATCTTAAAGTTGATAACTAATGAATTGTTAAAAAATGTGAGGAAGGGTTATATACATGTATCAGAAAAGATTATTTTAAGTTTGTATTAAAGAACATCTCTTATCTCAACATTAGAGTTAGAGAGATGACACTATGTATCATTATCTGTCTCAGACTCTACTTCACATGTGATATATAAAGTACACTCCATGCTTTCAAAAAGGACATTGTCATGATAGATTATTTGGTGGATGATGCTTGAATCTTTAATCACTTTAAATGGAAAATAATCAAGTATCTTTCATGTATAAAAGACATACAGTTTGACAGCCTTGGAGGCAGAGGACTGGTGCATGAAAAAGTCCAGGAAAATATGAATTTAATATGTTTTCCTTTGGATTGTTGGTTTTGTAAGTCACAAAAATTTCTAATCTTTTCAAATTAGTATGTCAGTTAATCTAGTCAAGGAATTAGAACACTTACATGGTCAGAACAGAACTATGCATAATAAAGGATTGAAAGATAAATTGCAGTCAGTTCTTAATTGTTATAAAATTTTTGATTTAATTATATATTCCCCTAGAGTCTAAGAGTTCCTATAAATTAGTAGTAGTAGCAGTCCAATGTTTTTCTTTTTTGAAAAAATACATTGTTATTGATTTCAGGAGAAAGGGATAGGGAGAAAGAGATTGAAACATTAATGATGAGAGAGAATCATTGATATGCTGCCACCTGCATGCCCCCTATTGGGGATCAAGCCCTGGAGCTCCGGGGGACCCTTCCATCCACAGGCTGATGCTCTATCCACTGGGCCAAACTGGGGAGGGCTTCTTTTTGTTTTGATGTCATTACAAACTTAATAAAACATTGCAAGAATAGTCCAAAATATTCCCGTAAACCCTTTATTAAGATATCCCAATAATGCCCTTTGGGGAATAAAGTTAATCGTCAATCATTCCTTGCATTGATCACCATGTTCTTTAGTCTTCCTCATTGTGAAACAATTCCCCAGGGCTTCTTTGATCTTTATGACAATTTTGAAGGCTATAGCCCAGTCAGTTTGTAAAATATTCCTCAGTTTGAGTTTGTGTGATGTTTTGTCATGATTAGACTCAGGTTATACATTTTTGGCAGGAATAGAAGTGATGCTGTGTTCTTCTCAGTGAATGTCAATCTCTCACATTCCTGGGGATATTAACTTTGATCACTATGTTAAGGTTGTGTGCCAGCTTCATCTACTGTAATGTTACTTTCCCCCTTTATAATTAATACAAATTCTGCTGGGAAGTACTTTGAAACTATACAAGTATCCCAATGCTCATCTAACTTTTACTTACTAGTTGTAGTATTCATTGATGTTTGAGTTAATTATTACTATGATGATTGCCAAAATGGCCATTTACTATTTCAATCATTCATTCTATTCTTTTATTTATCATCCTATTTTGAGGAAGGACTTTCCATTTAAAACTAACTTGTGCATTTACATTGGTGTAGACTCATAGGTTCCTATTTTATTTGAAAGGATGTAATTAATTGATAACAATATGTCGATGTTAAACTTATTCCAAGTACATACTCTTTGTGGGTGAGTAGGTGGGGAGCTGCTCACAGATCAGAAATTCAAAGGGCAGCTCGATTGCAGAGTATACTAGATTTTAAGAAGACAATATCTTCCTGAATAAATAACACATGAAAAAAAATAATTTTGAAGAGTCTTTGACAGTATTATACTTTCTATTTTACAATACTAAATATTTTATTTTGATAATCCCTGGGTTATCATTTCTAACCATTCAAGGAGACTCAAGAATGAGACTTCACAGGTTAAAATTTCTGAATTTCCGAAGGCAAAACTGCATATATATACATATATATATATATATATATATATATATATATATATGCTCTCTAATAAAAAGGTAATATGCAAATTAACCATCACTCCGATACATAAGCCATGCCCACCAGCCAAGCCACACCCACCAGCCAATCAAGGCAAGTATGCAAATTAACCCTAGCCAAGATGGCTACAGCCACAGAGAGCAAGGTTTCCCAGGTAACAGAGCAAGCCAAGCTTTCTACGAGCTGTTGCAGGCCTAAGCCTCCACTCAAGCTACAAAGTTTCAATTATAGAAGGTAAACAAATTCAAACAGAAATGGGAGCAGAAGGGAGCTTGAGAGAGCAGGCCAGGGTTGCCAGTGGCAACAGGGGAAGCAAACCTTTCTGCACAACCTGGCCGGCCAGGCCTCCGCTTAAGGCTACAAAGTTTCAATTATAGAAGGTGAATTAACTGCAACAGAAATGGCTGCCGGCCTGGAGGAGCAGCAGGCTTGGCTCCGCTCCAGGCTACAAAGTTTTAATTGTAGAAGGAAAATAAATTCCAGATACCAGGGCCTCTGCTTGGGTTGCCAGGGGGCGTGGCTGGCCTGCAAACCACCACAGGCCCCTCGCTCAGGCCTCTCCATACCCCAAGGGAACCCCACCCTGATCCTGGACACCCTTCAGGGCAAACCAGCTGGCCCCCACCCCTGCACCAGGCCTCTATCCTATCTAATAAAAGAGTAATATGCAGATTGACCATCACTCCAACACTAAGGTGACCAGATCATCCCGCTTTTGGCGGGACAGTCCCGATTTTTAACAATTTGTGCCGCATCCCACGGCGTTTTAAAAAAGTCCCTATTTTTGGAAAAATTGGGACTGTCCCGCCAAAAGCGGGATGATCTGGTCACCTTATCCAACACACAATATGTTGCCCCAATGTGGTCAAAGATCCTGCCCCCATGTGGACACAAGATGGCCACTACAAGATGGCCAGCAGGAGAGGGCAGTTGGGAAGTACCCGGCCTGCAAGGGAGGGCAGTTGAGAGGGACCAGGCTTGCAAGGGAGGGCAGTTGGAGGTGATCAACCCTGCAGGAGAGGGCAGTTAGGGGTGACCAGGCTGGCAGAGGAGGGAAGTTGGGGGCAAACAGGCTGGCAGGGGAGCAGTTAAGCATCAACCAGGCTGGCAGTGGAGTGGTTAGGGGGTTATCAGGCTGGCAGGCAGAGCGGTTAGGGGCAATCAGGAAGGCAGGCAGGCGAGCGTTTGGGAGCCAGCAGTCCTGGATTGTGAGAGGGATGTCCGACTGCCCGTTTAGGCCCGATCCCACCAGGATCGGGCCTAAACGGGCAGTCGGACATCCCTCCAGGAGTCCCAGATTGGAGAGGGTACAGGCTGGGCTGAGGGACAACCCACCTCCATGCACGAATTTCGTGCACCGGGCTTCTAGTATATATATATATATATATACTTCTACCATATATATATATATATATATATATATATATATATATATATATACTTCTACCATGAGATATGTCAATAAAACATGTTAAACTACACCTGCTAACCTGTAGAGGCTCATTAAAATAGCTAATATACATGGACCTGTCCTCAAGATCCAGGTAATGTGTCCCACTATTTCCCACTCATACTACTGCACATTTCATAGAATTTTACAGTTATGATCATTTTCACAGGTATAGCCATGAAACAGAGTTTTAATAAACATGATCGTATGTAGTTTGAAAATATTACACGACTGGTCCCTCTTGGGTTAGCCAAATTCTATGTAAATGAAGCACCCTGTCATAGAACCAACTTGAATTTCCAATTTGATGAATCAAGACATGATTACCAATAAATGACTATACCAACATGAATTACTGAGTATTAAAAAAATGATGTTTATAATATAGCTATGGAAAGTAGCTAAAATTAACCATTAAATAAGAAGTTCTTTATTTCACAGTTTTATTCATTTTGGTTATTGATTATATTAAATTTCTTTTAAAGAGATTTTCATAAATACTTTCAAGGTCCTACTTCACTAACGTCTTATGTAAAATGAAGATAAGTGTCAGTATCATAAAGCTGTTATGAAGACTCAATGCAATAAGCCATTCAAAACTCGTAACACAAGGTCTGACACTGGGACAAGATCAGATCAAGAACATATAGATAACTCTCATTTTCAAATTTTCTTTTGGCAATTTCATTAATTTATACATTTTTAAAATTGCATCCTAACTACTGCCTCTCTACTATTGATTGTATTATTTCTTTTACTTTCTTGAGATAAATGCCTTTGGTATTCCCTTTTTATTTTTAAATGATAAGATACTTTAAGAATAATTGTTCTCCTTTTGACACAGCTTTGGGTACACACAGTTTTGACATACCTTTGGTTACATACCATTTAATTGGTAATATTTTCACTCCTGCTATTTTTTCAATATATATTTTTTATTTTTAGAGCAGTTTTTAAGTTCAAAGCAAAATTAAGTGGAAGGTACAGAGTTTTCCCATATACCCCCTGCTCCCACACATGCATAGTCTTCCCCATTTTTCAACATCCCCCACTAGAGTGGTTATATTTGTGACAACTGTGAATTTCCATTGACACACCATTATCACCCAAAGGCCATAATTTACATCAGAGATCATGCTTGGAGTTATACATCCCATTTATCAATGTACTCATAATTATGATTTTTGCAACTATTACAAGAATATTATTTAGCACTAGAGGCCCGGTGCACGAAATTCGTGCACGGAGGGGGGTTGTCCCTCAGCCCAGTCTGTACCCTCTCCAATATGGGACCCCTTGAGGGATGTCCGACTGCCCGTTTAAACGGGCAGTCGGACATCCCTCTCACAATCCAGGACTGCTGGCTCCCAACTGCTTGCCTGCCTGCCTTCCTGATTGCCCCTAACCGCTTCTGCCTGCCAGCCTATCACCCCCTAACCACTCTGCTGCCAGCCTGTTTGCCCCCAACTTCCCTCCTCTGCCGGCCTGGTCACCCCTAACTGCCCTCTCTTGCAGGGTTGATCACCTCCAACTGCCTTCCCTTGCAGGCTTGGTCCCTCTCAACTGCCCTCCCTTGCAGGCCGGGTGCCTCCCAACTGCCCTCTCCTGCTGGCCATCTTGTGGTGGCCATCTTGTGTCCACATGGGGGGCAGGATCTTTGACCACATGGGGGCAGCTATATTGTGTGTTGCAGTGATGATCAATCTGCATATTACTCTTTTATTAGATAGGATAGAGGCCTGGTACAAAGGTGGGGGCCAGCTGGTTTGCCCTGAAGGGCGTCCTGGATCAGGTGGGGGTTCCCTTGGGGTGTGGGGTGGCCTGAGCGAGGAGCCTGTGGTAGTTTGCAGGCTGGCCACGCCCCCTGGCAACCCAAGCGGAGGCCCTGGTATCTGGAATTTATTTTCCTTCTACAATTGAAACTTTGTAGCTTGGAGCGGAGCCAAGCCTGGGGCTCCCTCCGAGGCTGGCAGCCATTTCTGTTGGGGTTATAATTGAAACTTTGTTGCCTTAAGCGGGTGGGCCTGGCCAGGGTGTGTGGAAAGCTTTGCTTCCCCTGTTGCCGGCGGCAACCCTGGCCTGCTCTCTCAAGCTCCATTCTGCCACCATTTGTTTGAATTTGTTTACCTTCTATAATTGAAACTTTGTAGCTTGAGTGGAGGCTTAGGCCTGGCAAGGGCAGGTGGAAAGCTTGGCTTCCTCTGTTACCTAGGAAACCTTGCTCTCTGTGGCTGTAGCCATCTTGGTTTGGGTTAATTTGCATACTCGCTCTGATTGGATGGTGGGTGTGGCTTGTGTGCATGTCGGAGGTATGGTCAATTTGCATATTTGTCTATTATTAGATAGGATTATGTGTAAATGCTTAATTTTTACCAATTCATTTCAAGACTATAATCATGAATATAGTCAACAACTCATCTCATATTCACAGCAGCTTTAGAAAACCAACTAAATCTCCATTGATTGTGGATTGGTTTAAAAAACTTATTAAATTATTCATATGCTGACATATTACTCATTAATTTGAAATTACATTGTAATATATATTCAAAGCTTTATTGGTGGTGTAATAATTTTCATATTTATTTTATGCAAAACATAAAGTATTGGCATGCATACATGTGCATGTGTATATACTTATGATATTGAAATGGTGCAAATTGAAAGCTGAGAAGTAAGAATACAGAGCTAGCAAGTTCATTTTCTGCAGGAATCCTAATGTCCCTTTAATGGCATCTCTGAAGGATTCAGTGGAATTGGTGAATCACTGCTATTATACCATGTATTTGCAGAAAAGTGCTAAATATTTGTGATATATTTGTGATATATTGTCCCAATTCAAAACAGTATATAAAAATAGAAAGAAATTATATTTAAAATATTCAAACATTTATCCTTTAGGAGATTATACCTTATTATATTGACAGTTTTTATAAGCTTTTTTAAAGTAAGTAAGCCCAGCTAATAGAAACCACTCTTCAACCCAAGTTCTGGAAGACTATTGAAGGGAACTCTGAGGCCTGAAGATCATTTGTTGAAAACCACAGGCTTGTGAGGAATGTGGTCCCCGCATTGCCTCTCTATAACATTCTTAAGCATGTTGCTAATTTTTGGCTCAAGAAATGGAAAATCCTAAAATATGCTATATACACATTTTTTAAAGAAATATTGTGTGGGCAGTATTTTAATTTTAAGAAAAGCTTTTTAAACCAACTTTATTTTTAAATCAGAATGTGTATAATAAACAAAACACATTACATACAATTACAGTGTATAAGATATCACAATAGAAATATTGTATGACAGAAATTTACGTGGATGTTTGTAACTAAGGAAAATTTATCTATACATTTCTTTTGGAAAAATTAACAGATGCTGTTTCCAAGTGTAAGCACCTAACTTGCTAACTGTCAAGTATATTCCACAAGAAAAAGTTAGTTCTTTTCCTGGCAAAAGAAAGAATGGATAATTAGAATTTGCAATATTAATGGACATAGATTTTTTTGAACTTATGTCTTATGAGAAAATTGGAAAACATAGAAATGACAAATAACTGTCTTGTATTGAATATTCCTTCTGCCATAAATTGAACTTAATTTTATTCTTTCTGAATATACTATTCAAATACTATTTGCATTGAATATTACTTCTGCCATAAATTCAACTGAATTTTATTCTTTCAGAATATACCATTCAAATACTATTTGCTACCACACAGCAGTTTGATAGTTTGATAAAAAAGCCATATGGGACATTCCAAAAAATGTCAGCATACATTTCCAGTATTTATGTGTGCCTAGCACCATATCTGAGACACAATAAGCAATTAAATGCATTAATGAATAAATAAATGGGGGAAAGAAAATATTCAATCTTTCCAATAATGTATATCACAATCACTTGACACAACATATCTCTCAAATTCCATGGATGGTGTACACAAGATTTCCCTCCCTCCCGCCCTCCCGTCTCCGTCTTTCTTTCTCTCTCTTTCTTTCTCTCTCTTTCTTTCTTTCTCTCCCTTTCTTTCTCTCTCTCTCTCTCTCTCTCTCTCTCTCTCTCTCTCTCTCTCTCTCTTCTTTTCTTTTCTTTCTTTCTTTCTTTCTTTCTTTCTTTCTTTCTTTCTTTCTTTCTTTCTTTCTTTCTTTCTTTCTTTCTCTCTCTCTCTCTTTCTTTTCTTTCTTCCTTCCTTCCTTCTTTCTTCTTTCTTTCTTTCTTTCTTTCTTTCTTTCTTTCTTTCTTTCTTTCTTTCTTTCTTTCTTTCTTTCTTTCTTCCTTCCTTCCCTCCCTCCCTCCCTCCCTCCCTTCCTTCCTTCCTTCCTTCCTTCCTTCCTTCCTTCCTTCCTTCCTTCCTTCCTTCCTTCTTTCTCTCTCTCACGTGTGTGCAAATCCACTTATCTACATACACAGCCTATTCAATCCTCAGTAAAATCCAATATGACTCTGACTATAGAATTTTGAGAAATGTTATACATCCAAATGCCTCCTCCCTCCACTCAAACATTTTTTGGGGCTGGGGTGGGGAAGGCTGACTGGGAGGGGCACTGAAAGAACTAGTGTCACTCTCATTTCTAATTTCTCAGTTCTTCTAGAATTCATCACCTTTATCACTTATTTGATGCTTCAAATATATACTGTTTCATGCTGGCTTTTTAAAATTTCTATTAGCCATCTATCTCCCTGACAAGGAAAAATAAACCTAATTCCAAAGAATGTAATACCATCTTACACTTAGAGGGTACATAATTTTGATTGCTTCAGGGACTTGAGAAGGCAACAAAAGCTAATCTTAAGTCAAATGCAGTGCCTAACCAGTCCAAATCTCATATATGGAATTGCAGTAATATATAGAATTATAGAAATTCTCATCACATCTCCTATAGTTATGAACTCTCTCATGACATGTGGGTGGCACTAAACATTTTTAAAGAACTCTCTAATCTTGTGTGAAAAGGTGTTTTGAACTACTGAGTTCACTGCAGAAATATCTTCTACCTCAGGCCTCAATTTTTGTCTCCTATTCTGAAAATAAAAAGCTTTGCAATAAGGTTTTTTTATAACTCATTTGGATTGCAAAATATGCTGGAATAATCATGAGGCTACTTAGGAGTTTCTATTTATGCTGTTGTCACTGTTTTAATTCCAATTAATGTCTGTGTGTTTCATCCATCTTTATTTATGAAATATTACAGTGTACTGCCAAGACCTTACTGAAGTGTTGAGTGATAACCATATATGTACCTATCTGTCTAAAATATGGAAAATCTGAGTTCTGAAACACATCTGGCCCAAAGATTTGGGGTAATACACTAAGAATCTATAATATTTATGAAGTACATACATTGTTCCATGCTTTCCCAAACAATGCATACACAAGCAATTGATTTTAAAATATAAAGCAGGTGACATCTACAATAAATTGGACCAAAATAATGCCTAGCATGGCAAATATGAACCTCTTTATAGAAAAAAAGAAGATAATTTGTCAGATTAAGTAGTTTAATATGAATTCTAACAATAAAAACTTTCTAAATAATTCAGATTATCTAGAGTATGTTTATGTGGAACAAATGAAATACATAGTGAGAGAATAATCCATATAATATTTCCTACATGCAGTATATGTCCTCATATTAGTAATTCTTTGTGAGGGTTGGAACATTTTATTAATATATAGTGAACCTAACTCATTTTTTTATACTGACTTGAAAATACATATTCAATAAGTTTCTTTAAGTGAAATTTTAAGTTAAAACCAAATTAGAAACATTTTAAAAGGTACACACAATAAAAAATAATCTTATAATTCTTATTAAACAGAAAATATTACAAATATTATTTACCCATAACTAAATTATAAATGTTTAGATTCTTCTGGTTTAATAACTTATTCCAGAGTCATTTAAATCTATTGCATTTTTAACTTACTAGAATTTTTGTTTCTATATCCAAATATCATCTCATTAACTATGCCCTCTTCATTATTCTTTGAAATGTACATGTCATCCTTCAGAGAAAGGGGACGGTGGTTGTAGGGAGACAAGATAGAGAGAATGAGAGAGAGGAGAGAGATTATATTCACTTTCGTAACAAACATGGTCTTTACATTTATTGATATAAAAAATGAATTTCACTATTTACACACACAAAAAAACAATAACCACAAATCAATGAGGGGACTTTTGGTATAGATATAGAGTCAATTTGTATCTGATGCTTTCTGTTTTTCTTCCTCTAAACCAGATAGAATAAATTTAAGAAGCAGAGCCTTATAAACTGAGCTGCATTTTCAGCATAACTAGAAATCAGAGAACATCCTTATAATTAACACTAGAGGCCTGGTGCATGAAAATCTTGCACTTGGGGGAGGAAGGTCCTTTAGCCCAGCCTGTGCCCTCTCGCAGTCTGGGAGCCCTCGGGGGATGTCCGACTGCCAACTTAGGCCTGCTCCCTGCCACCACCACCGCCACCACCACCACCACCGCCACTGCTCCTTGCCACCACCGCTGTGCTTGCCAGCCATGAGCCCTGCTTCTGGCTAAGTGGTGCTTCCCTGTGGGAGCACACTGACCACCAGGGAGCAGCTTCTGCATCAAGCGTCTGCCCCCTGGTGGTCAGTGCTCATCATAGTGACCTGTCGTTCCTCCATTCGGTCGATTTGCATACTAGCCTTTTATTATATCGTATTATTTCTTAGTCATGATGCATCATCTCAGAGTAGCAGAGACCTGTGGGAAGACATTAAGAAGTTGTGACCAAAGCACTGATGAAGACTAGGAAGGGTCAGAGGGCCTTAGCTGTGGCATATCTCAGATACAAAAGAAGCCAGCAAAAGCATTCTTTCCATGAGGAAAACACCTCACCCACAGTGGGAACCGCTGTGAACAGAATCAAGATCTTCCGTAGTAGGAACACATGGTTCATAGCACTACCGTGTAGTCTGAAGGTGGAAAACCCCAAAATGTACCAGCAAATATATCCATCCTAAAAGAAAGGCATGGTCTGTGTCTTGGAGTCCATAGCCATTGAAATCATGGGTAACTTAGGGCTAGACACCAAGAATTCCTCTGACTTGGATAATAAATTGCAAAATCGACCTTCACAATAGGCAGCAATTTTGGTTCCCAAAGGGCATTAGGCAATGTACGGAGATATTTTTTTTGGTTGTCAGAAACTGGGAGTTACAGAGAAGGCTGATGCTAATTGTGTAAAGTCTGAAAAGGCCAGGAGTGTTTCTAAACACCCTATAATGCTCAGAACAGCTTCCTCAACCAGGAATCTTCCAACCTAAGTCATCAATAGTAGTACTGAAGTAAAGAACCTTAAATGTTTAAATGGGATGGATGTTACACAAGCTACAGCATTCCATCTCTGCCACCAGGATGCAGACCTCTGCTTATGGAGGCTATTACACTAGTGTCCCTCTGTTAAAGCAAAGCTGGCTATTCACCGGTTCCTTTTCCTCAAGGTTGCCCCTTAGACTGGCTACATTAATGTGCAGAGTATTAAGCCAAGTTCAGAATCCATGTACCTGCACAGGTCACACGCCCATACATTGGGCCCTGGAACCCATCAGCAACAGAAGGTTAATTTATTTATTTTATTTATTTATTTATTTTTTTAAAATATATTTTATTGATTTTTTACAGAGAGGAAGAGAGAGGGATAGAGAGTTAGAAACATCGATGAGAGAGAAACATCGATCAGCTGCCTCTTGCACACCCCCTACTGGGGATGTGCCCGCAACCAAGATACATGCCCTTGACCGGAATCGAACCTGGGACCCTTGAGTCCGCAGGCCGACGCTCTATCCACTGAGCCAAACCGGTTTCGGCAGAAGGTTAATTTATAATGAATTCATTTCTGAAGATCCAACCAAAAGGTTGAAGGCCTAAATATTCTTTTAATTTATTTTTATTGATTTCAGAGATGAAGGGAGAGGGAGACAGAGAGAGAGATAGAAACATCAATGATGAGAGAGAATCACTGATCGGCTGCCTCTTGCACGCCCCCTTCTTGGGATGGAGCCTGCAACTGGGGCATGTGTCCTTGACCAGAATAGAACCCAGGACTCTTTAGTCCACAGGCTGACACTCTATCCACTGAGCCAAACCAGCTAGGGAGACCTAAATATTTTTGATTCCATGGTAGTTTTATTTTGTGGGACTAACTTGTAAATTTTAAACTTGCAAATTCTGGTAATTGGGTCAACCTGACCAGTGATATTCTATTTTTTGATTTAGAAAAAAAAAAAAAGAGCTGTGACATTTTGAAAAATAAAAGCATTAATGTGAGCTTTCCTTCTATATTTAAGGAGAGGAAAACACATAATAATATTTAGCCTAAAAAATACCTATTATACAAATGGACACTTGCTTCATTGTCTTATCCAGTCCATCAAGGTTAGAGTACCTCAAAAAGACCAAGTACATCCTTTGGCACCATTTAAAATAGTGCTCCACTGAGGTGTGGTTAGAATACTGATAGTTAGAATTAATTGATATATTAATTCCCCGTCTACATATTTATATAAGCCTGTAGAGTCTAATCACTTTACTCCTTGGAGCATTAAGGCTTAACAGGGGTCCTCAAACTTTTTAAACAGGGGGCCAGTTCACTGTCCCTCAGACCGTTGGAGGGCCGAACTACAGTTTAAAAAAAACTATGAACAAATTCCTATGCACACTGCACATATCTAATTTTGAAGTAAAAAAACAAAACGGCAAAAACACCCACATGTGGCCCGCGGGCCTTAGTTTGAGGACGCCTGCCTTAAGATGTTGAATCACAATACCATCAGCTTTTTTTTTTCACTGTATTTCTAGACAGGGCATTGTAGATGGGCAGGCTTGCCATCATTGTTATCTTTTTCAAAATGTTAAGGAGTTACCTCTCAAATGTATTGTTTTCTCTACTTTTCCCCTTTTCCTACTTACATTATACCCATTCTACCAATAATGTAATCACAAACAATGGTCTTTTCTCAAGTACACTTCCTTTGCCTTTGGCTGGCAGCAATATTTCAGAATTTTTCAACCTTGTCTCTAAAGCATAATTAGGTAGCAGAGCAAAAAGTCATATAATCACTTGTTTTCTCAGCACAGATAAACAGAGATTTGACAGAGAAACAGTTTTGATGTAGAAATTTTATAGACATTTGAGAACAATGACAACATGTTTTTTAAGGGGAGATGAGTTTTTACATTCCACACAGTGACTTTTCTTTCTGAATGGGTAGATAGCATCTCCATAAAAAAAATATATTGATTTTTAGAAAGAGGAAGAGAGAGATCAATTGGTTGCCTCTGATTGAAACCCACAACCTGGGTATGTGCCCTGACCAGGAATTGAATCCACCACCTTTTGGTATATGGATTGACACTCCAACCAACTGAAACCCACTGGTTCAGAGCCAGTGTCTCCATTTTTTATTCCTGTTAACAGGGTTTCTCAGTCTCTTAGGTTGAATAACTAAGGGAAGACTCTCCTGCGCACTATAGGATATTGATTATCACCATAGCTGCTGCCCACTAAGTGCCAGGAACACCTTCCCAGTTGTGAAAACAGAAAATATTTCCAAGCATGGCAAAATGTCCCCTGGAGGGAAAAATAACCCCTGGGAAAGAACAGTGGCTTTAAAACAAGTCTAAAACAAATACATCAGATTTTCAGGTTAAATTTCTCTTGATATTTCCCAAAGGAGCTCAGTGAATTTTCATGCAATGATCTATAAAGCTACCCCTGACAAAGCATATTAGACAAATGAAATAAGGATCTTATTTTATTGATATGATAACAAACCTTCCCAATATGATGAATGTGTTTATTTTTGTATTAAATTTTAAAAGTGTTACTTTGAAAATGATGCAGACTGGAGTTGTACCTTGGCATGTTAAGCTTGAATGTTACTTCTATTGCCATTGTACTAATATCACAAGTTGTACTAAGGTCTAAATGTGCTCTTATATGCCAAAACAAGGGAAGAAAGGCATTTGTTCACTTCTCACACATATTAATATAATCATGTCATCTTCGGCTGTCTCTACTTAACAATTCAACTATCCAAACAAAGGAAAGAGTTGAACAGCTGCATAAAAGATGAATCATAACTATTCTCACTGATTGTTTTTTACTATTTTCACAGATTCTCTGGATCTTTTATGTTTATAATTGTCTTTCCCTTCAAAGGGTGAAGCAGTAACACTGTTAAACTTGAAGAGTACTAGTAGATAAAGGATAAATTAACTGGTCATTTGGGTAGATTCAAATCAATTGGCTGAACTAGCAAATGCACTTAAATATATTTCTATAGAGATATGTTTCCTATTTTTAAAAATTGTCTTATAATTAGCCTGTATTTAACATCTCCCTATCTTCTTTGACTTCAGATCAATTTATCTATAAACTGAATTTCAGAAAACTAAAAAAGCAAATAAATGTATTCACACTGGAAAATGTGGGCTAAAGCATAACAGACAATTATGCATTTAACACTATTTCTACACATTGTTAATAGAAACTAAGAAAAAGATTAAGAAAAAATATTTACTGTTGGGCTGGTGTGACTCAGTAGGTGAGTGTCCTATGAACCAGGAGGTCACGGTTCAATTGCCAGTTAGGGCACATGCCCAGGTTTCCGGCTCGATCCCCAGAGTGGCACATGCAGGAGGCAGCCAGTCAATGATTCTCTCTCATCATTGATGTAGCTATCTCTCTCTCCCTCTCCCTTCCTCTCTGAAAGCAATAAAAATATATATATTTTTAAAAAGGCTGTGCTACATTTTAAGTTAAGTACTACTCAGCTATAAAAGAAGAAAGGAAACCGTACCTTTTGATGACAATGTGGACGGACCTAGAGATTACTATACTAAATGACAAAAGCCAGTCAGAGAAAGACTCATACCAATGATCTCACTTATATGTAGAATCTAATGAACAAAATGAACTGATGAGCAAAATAGAAACAGAGACATAGATACATGGAGCAGGCTGACAGCTGTCAGAGGGGAGGAGAGCTGGAGGCTGGGAGAAAGAAGGTGAAGGGATTAAGAAAAAAAAAATTATCTCCGTCTCTCTCTCTTTCTCTCTCTCTCTCTCCATCTCCATCTCTATCTCTCTCTATCTCTATAAAAGGCATAGACACAGACAACAGTGTGGTGATAGCCAGAGGGAAGGGGGAGTAGGAGGGTAGTTGGAGGTGGGTAAACAGGGGGTAGGGGGGTGGGGGGAAGGAAAAGGGATTCACCTTGGGGCAATGGGTGCAGGATGCAGATGGTGTTTTGTTGAGTTGTACATTTGAAACATGTATGGTTTTGTGAAACAATGTCATCCCAGTAAATTCAATTTAAAAAGAAAATCATTTTAAAAATATGATGTTTATATTTCAGGGAGGGTCTGTAGTAAGATTTAGTGAAAGCATTGGTTTCCTAGTATTACTGAAAAAAAAAATGATGCTCTGTTGAAAAGGGGACTTCCTTAATATATTATAACTAGAGGCCCGGTGCACGAAATTCATGCACAGAGGAGGGGGGTGTCCCTCAGCCCAACCTGCACACTCTTCAATCTGGGATCCCTCACAAACCAGGACTACTGGCTCCCAACTGCTCGCCTGCCTGCCTTCCTGATTGCCCCTAACTGCTTCTGCCTGCCAGCCTGTTCACCTCCTAACCACTCCCATGCCAGCCTGATTGATGTCTAACTGATCCCCTGCCAGCCTGTTTGCCCCCAACTTCCCTCCTCTGCTGGCCTGGTTACCCCTAACTGCCCTCCCCTGCAGAGTTGATCGCCTCCAACTGCCCTCCCTTGCAGGCCTGGTCCCTCTCAACTGCCCTCCCTTGCAGGCCTGGTGCCTCCCAACTGCCCTACCCTGTTGGCCTTCTTGTGGTGGCCATTTTGTGTCCACATGGGGGCAGGATCTTTGACCACATGGGGGCAGCCATATTGTGTGTTGGAGTGATGGTCAATCTGCATATTACTCTTTTATTAGATAGGATAGAGGCCTGGTGCATGGGTGGGGCCAGCTGGTTTGCCCTGAAGGGTGTCTCAGATCAGGTTGGGGGTTCCCTTGGGGCGTGGGGTGGCCTGAGCGAGGGGCCTGTGGTGGTTTTCAGGCCTGCCAAGCCCCCTGGAGTCCCAAGTGGAGGCTCTGGTATCTGGAATTTATTTACCTTCTACAATTGAAACTTTGTACCCTGGAGCGGAGCCAAGCCTCCTGCTCGCTCCATGGTCTGCAGCCATTTCTGTTGGAGTTAATTCACCTTCTATAATTGAAACTTTGTAGCTTGGAGTGGAGGCTTAGGCCAGCCAGGGAAGGTGGAAAGCTTGGCTTTCTATGTTGCCGGGGGCAACCCTTGCCTCCTGCTCTTTCCAGCTCGGAAGCTGCCTCCATTTCTGTTTGGATTTGTTTACCTTCTATAATTGAAACTTTGTAACCTTGAGTGGAGGTTTAGGCCAGCAAGGGCTGTTGCCTGGGAAACCCAAGCCTCCCTCCTGCTCTCTGTGGCTGTAGACATCTTGGTTGGGTTTATTTGCATATCTGCTCTTGATTGGCTGATGGGTGTGGCTTGTGGGCATGGCTTGTGGGTGTAGCAGAGTTGGGGTCAATTTGCATATTACTCTTTTATTAGGTAGGATTATACTAGAGGCTTAGTGCACAAAATTTGTGCATGAAGGGGGAGGTCCCTCAGCCCAGCCTGAACCCTCTATAATTCAAGACCCCTTGGGGGATGTCTGACTGCTGGTTTTAGGCCCTATGGGATCAGGCCTAAACCGGCAGTCAGACATCCCTCTTGCAATCTGGACTCTTGGCTCCTAACCGCTCACATGCCTGCCTGCCTGATAGACCTTAACCACCTCTGCCTGCTGGCCTGATGCCCCAAACTGCCCTCCCCATCTGGCCTGATTGCCCCTAACTGCCCTCCCCTGCCAGCCTGATTGCCCCCTAACTGCTCCCCCCTGCCAGCCTGATCGCCCCTAACTGCCTCTGCCTCAGCCCCTGCCACTGTGGCTTTGTCCAGAAGGACATCTGGAAGATGTTTGGTCTAATTAGCATATTACCCTTTTATTAGTATAAATAGCATCAGGAAATGGCTTCATTTGGTAATCTAAAATGAAAAAGGATTAGAGTATGCACATGTGAAATACCTCCAGCATACAGATTTCAGAGTGACTCTTGATATCATAGTCCTACCACTTAAAAGTGAATTATTTCAAAAAAATTTTTCAATCAAGACATGATATAATAGACAATCAATATGCAGAATGGCAGCAAAACATCATATAAACTATGCATTTTTCCTTGTTAAGTCTTATGTGAGCCATGAATTATGCAAAACTACCAAGAGATCCTATTAAATAGGTGATACATCTTTAGGATCCTAAGACATGAAAGACCATTGGAGCTTTTCTCTCAAGGTTGTTACAGATTTATCAGAAATCCTCAGAGTCTGAAAGTTTTAAATGGAAGTAAGATAGTGAGGATATATTGCAAATTATTTGCTGATGGAAGAGAAACAATACAGAAAAATAATTTGACGAAGTAATGAAAATTATTTATTTAGTAGGCCACTCATTTGTTCAAAAATGCAATTTATAAAGTAACAGCCCTATTACAGCAGTATTATCATTGGTTAGCGCAGGTACTTTGAAACAATTTTCATTAATATGCACAACATATTACACAATAAGAATTTATTTTAACTTATCTGGCAGAATTCAGTGTATTTTTAGAAGTCCCATTTAATGCTGTAAAATATGATTGTCAAATTATTAGAATTATTAGTAATAGAACTGCCACTCAAGCATGACTTAGGAGACCCCGATTAATTATGAAAATAGCAGGTTCAGATGGTCTTTTATGGGCAAGATTATGACTTTAACACTTAAAACTGGTGCCCTGTCTGAAAGCCATTCAAACTCTTGGATGAGATGTAGAAAAGCTGGGTAGTCAGCTTGTTGCTTACTTTAAATAATTTTCTCCAGTTTATTAGTTTCTCTTTACTGTCTAATTAGTTTGGCAAAATGAAGGCTGATGATTTCAATCATATTTGTGTACAGAAGCAAACTAGTAGATAAGATGGTTAGCCAACGAAAGAAATGACAAAATGCCTTTCGGCACAATTTAGACAATATAATTTTTACCCTACAAAATGTCTAATTTCAGTAATTTTATATAGGCTACTGTTAAATTGTCCCAAATACACACACCATTTTAATGTAAATAAATGCACACTACCATAGTACTTTCAAAATAACATATTGTAAAGAAACAAAGAATAACATTAAATGTGATTCCACTATTTCAAATGCTTGGAAACATGATTTAATGTAATCAGTTTGGGAATATCTTGGATTTATATATCAACACACACACACACAGAACTTTGATGCTTTGTTACCATTAGCAATTTGCAATTACCGTATTGTTTGTCATAGCCAAAGTTTTCACTGAAAATGGTGAAAAGGGTAAAAAAGAAGGCTGTTATTAGCTCATTAACCTTCATCCAAGAGTTGGCATAGATTGTTTAAGGGACTTTGGAGCCATAACTGGCTGTGATCTAAGGGGAGTAACCTGATCTGCTGAGCTCCTCAGTGTCTTCTTTGTAAAATAGGGAGAAGAAGACAGCGTGATATGTGGGCTGTTATGATGTGTGCTGTTCTGTGCTTTCAGCTTTCTGCTTGGTATCACAGGGAACTCTACTCCTGCAGGCTGCGCGCTCAGTCTCCCAGTCAACTGCAACATTTGCCAGCGGGAGGCAATGGGGGACTTTTGAGCTATAGGAAAGATGAAGCCAAAGTATACCCCTAGCCTCTCTGTATTAGTTTGGCAGAACTATCATAACAAAGTACCACAGACGGGCTGCCTTAAACAACAGAAGTGTGTTATTTCACAGTTCTGGAGGTTAGAAGTTCAAGATCAAAGTTTTGGCAGATCTATTTTAAAAAATATATATTTTATTGATTTTTTACAGAGAGAAAGGGAGAGGTATAGAGAGTTAGAAACATCGATGAGAGAGAAACATTGATCAGCTGCCTCCTGCACACCCCCTACTGGGGATGTGCCTGCAACCAAGGTACATGCCCTTGACCCGAATCAAACCTGGGACCTTTCAGTCCGCAGGCCGATGCTCTATCCACTGAGCCAAACCGGTCAGGACGAGGCAGATCTATTTTAAGTGTGGCTTGCACTTGGCTGCCTTTTCACTGTGTCCTCATATGGCTTTTTCTCCATGTGCACACTTACATTTTCTCCCACAGCTTTTATCATGTGCTCAGTCTTTTGGGGTGTCTCCTCTTTACTACACTGAACAGTTGGCTTTTGGAAAGTCTATCCCCTGGTTTGCTTTCTCTGTTTAGATTTATTTGTAAGACCTTGCATATAACTATGGCATTATTTACTACTTATGTTTAAGACTCACAGATAACTTATATCTGAAACAGACCTTTCCCTTAGGCACCACTTGTCCATATAATCAACTGTATGTGAACTATTTCCTAATGGAAGATCTTATAGGCTGGTCTATAAATAAACGTGTTGAATTGACTATATTGCATCTTCCTCAAACTTGTCCCATAGTGATGAATGATTCCATCATCCCAAAATGTTTCTGAACCTCAAATCATCTCCTTCTAATATCTTCTCTATCTAAATATATACTGATATCTAATTATAACATTAAATATATCCCTATCAACATTGCTACAATCTTTCCTCATAGCCTCAATATTTCATCAAATTTTGTTTAGTGATTTGCAAATACTTCATCTTTCTGTTTCTGATGAAGTTAAAATAACAGAAAAAGAAAGGGAAGTTGGGGAGTGATAACTGAAAGTCAAAGGGCCATAGCTCTATTTCAAGACAACTGGTAACCCAAATAGCTGGCTTTACCTGGGAAAAAAAGAAATCTAATGATTGCACGATTATTGTAGTGCTGGTTAACATATGGGATATTTTTAAGCACTGAATTAGAGCTGCATATTCATTATAAGGTGACTATTGGACTGTCAATCATTTAATAGTGATAAAATCATCATGGAGTCATTCTAGAATTTTAAGTAGTTTTGAGGGGAGATCTATGCACATTGAGATAGTTTAGAAAGACAGAGGAAAAAGTAAAAAGTCCCCCATTGCCTCCATTGTACCCCATGAGTACCACCCATTCAATGACGTGTTGTTTAATACTTAATGAACATTTGTTGAATGAGTGAGCTTCATTTTCATCTTGCTGTCTACTACTAAGCTGTACAACCACAAAAAATGTCTGATAACATTGGCCTTGTGTAAAACTAAGACATTCCTCTGAATGTCATAGTTCGCTTCCAATCCCAAATTTCTACTATATTTTAGTAATCTTAATTTTTCGAAAATCACTTTCTAGAAAGTTTAGATTATTTTAAGCCCCCAAATAATAACTTTTTCATTTTTAATACAGAGATACTAAAATGAACACACACATACACATACACATACACACATATGGCTGACATTATGAAGCTGAACATTTAACTGAGGAGACAGAAAATAGATATTTGCAAAATATTTTATAAATATAATAATAGAACATGGAGACTAAGGCTATCACTTGAGACATATTTAGCCTCTATAAAAGATAGATGTTGGCTCTTTGTATGCATAACCTTAAATCCAGAATTATACTCAGGATATTGGAAAGTTCCACGTCAGCCTAAATTGAAAACAAAACAAATACCTATTACTTAAAATTGAAAAGGTCCACATTTAGCAATAAGTTTTATATTTTGTTTCCTTGATTGTTTAGTTTAATGAATTGCTTTTTTTGTGTGTGGGCAATTGGGGTTCAATAACATGTTTGGTTTTTTTTTTCCCAAGCATTTTGAATGTTTGGCCAATTCAGTATCTAAGTATTTGGATTCAAACCACAAAGGAAGGGCGTGGCATTGAATGCTTAATTCATTGTACAGGACAGTGTTTTATGAATATGTAGGAAAATATATATACGTCATATCTTGTATTTACTTCACAAAAAATGGAAACATTTGGCACTTTCTTGTTTCTAGCTACATAATTTCAATAGTTTTATATGGGGAGCATTCTTATGACATTTAATTAAAGTTATAGGTGTATAAGATTGACAGACATCATTAAATGTTAACAATGAAAATAGAAGATAAATTGTTAAGTAGCTTTATATTATGAGTAAATTTTATTCAAAAATATCTGTGCAGAAAAAATCCAAAAAGATTAAACTTTGAAAAATGCACTATAATTGCTCTCTTGGGAAAGTAATATGAGAACAGATTTTCAGTGGGAGGGAGAACCTGGAATATTACAGTACCAGAAGATACCTAATAGTCACTGACAGTGAATTAGACATTAGACATAATGTGAAAGTTAAAAAAGAAATAAAGCCATAAACATTCATGTTTTGAATTTTCTATTCACATTTATATTGAAGTATGCACAATGTTAAGTTCAACTGCATGAAATTATGTAGAGTTAAGAGATACATAAATCATAAATCTACTTATAAAGACACTGACAATTCACACTGACCCAAATGAAGATTAGAGAACATAACAAATAGAGAACATAACACAGAAAGTTCAGATAATCTGTCCATTTTAACACAGCTGAAAACATTTTTGTTTTTTAATCATTAAAAACAAAGAACTTAGTTTTCTAACAGTAGCAAAATTAGAAACATTTAATTAGCTTTAAGATATCTTCAATATTTCAGAACATATGCTCTTAAACACTAAGACATAAGTGAGAATAGCTTTGCGAATAATATATTTATATACACATATATGTATATATATATATATATATATATATATATATATATATATATATATTATGATAGGCATCGATTTGGGTACAAGTATAAATTTTGATAAAGTATGTAGAGCAATATTTTCACTAAAAATCTGTACTGATATTAATGAATCAAAGTTTTAAGAAGTTTGACAACAAAGCATCAAAGGAAATGCATAAGAGGCTTTTGTAATAGATTCCATAAGCACAGGGTAGAGTAGGAAAAATCGATTCCCTATATCCCAGTTGGAAAATTAGCCTGAGGAGCACAATATAAAAGAGCTAAAACCTAGCAGGTAAGTATTTTTAAGATAGAAGGTTGACCCAAACAAATGCTTCTCTCTCTAACATACTTTCTTCAGCTTTCCTGTATATGTTGAGAAAAAATATTTTCATAATATATCATGCATTACACAGTGTACTTTAAGGTCTCATTTAAGTTGCTTTTTAAGAGTTTATGTAATTTTTTGTCCATTGACTAAAGTGTAAATGCAAGATGGATGCCATATAACAAATGGTCATACATTGAGGCTCCACTGGGGCTTACTATTCCTTTAATGAAAACCACTGCCAGGGCCGAAACCGGTTTGGCTCAGTGGATAGAGTGTCAGCCTGCGGACTGAAAGGTCCTGGGTTCGATTCCGGTCAAGGGCATGTACCTTGGTTGCGGGCACATCCCAGGTAGGGGTTGTGCAAGAGGCAGCTGATCGATGTTTCTCTATCATCGATGTTTCTAACTCTCTATCCCTCTCTCTTCCTCTCTGTAAAAAATCAATAAAAATATATTTAAAAAAAAAGAAAGAAAAGAAAACCACTGCCAGGGGTTAAAATTAGTAAATAATAACATGGGCACTCGTTGTGCCTGAGGAAGTCTAAGGTTTCTGTCAGTTTGTTGTAAAACCTGCCAACAAGCATAATATGGAACAGGAATATATCACTGATCCAACCTTTATATTGGTTACATTAACTCTATTGAGCATTCTTTGGATGAGAAGAGCTGTTTCTGATGATGAAAACAATACTATAATTAATATAATCTACTATTATATCACAGTTGTCAATTCTTTCAAAATATGTCTAAATTGACCACCATACCTGCCCTTTCAAGTGGGTGTGAAAGAAAAATGAAACTCAGAGAAATTAAGAATCTTATAGAATATTAGAGGCCCGGTGCACGAAATTTGTGCACGGAGGGGGGGTGTCCCTCAGCCCAGCCTGTACCTCTCCAATCTGGGACTCCTGGAGGGATGTCCGACTGCCCGTTTAGGCCCGATCCCAGTGAGATCGGGCCTAAACGGGCAGTCGGACATCCCTCTCACAATCCAGGACTGCTGCCTCCCAACTGCTCGCCTGCCTGCCTTCCTGATTGCCCCTAACCACTTCAGCCTGCCAGCCTGATCACTCCCTAACCACTCTGCTGCCAGCCTGATTGATGCCTAACTACTCCCCTGCCAGCCTGTTTGCCCCCCAACTTCCCTGCTCTGATGGCCTGGTCACCCCTAACTGCCCTCCCCTGCAGGGTTGATCACCTCCAACTGCCCTCCCTTGCAGGCCTGGTCCCTCTAAACTGCCCTCCCTTGCAGGCCTGTTTCTTCCCAACTTCCCTCCCCTTCTGGCCATCTTATGGTGGCCATACTGTGTCCACATGGGGCAGGATCTTTGACCACATGGGGGCAGCCATATTGTGTGTTGGAGTGATGGTAAATCTGCATATTACTCTTTTATTAGATAGGATAGAGACCTGGTGCAGGGGTGGGAGCCAGCTGGTTTGCCCTGAAGGGTGTCCGGGATCAGGTTGGGGGTTCCCTTGGGGCGTGGGGTGGCCTGAGAAAGGGGCCTGTGGTGGTTTGAAGGCCAGCCACGCCCCCGGCGACCCAAGTGGAGGCTCTGGTATCTGGAATTTATTTACCTTCTACAATTGAAACTTTGTAGCCTGGAGCGGAGCCAAGTCTCCTGCTCGCTCCGTGGCCAGCAGCCATTTCTGTTGGGATTAATTCACCTTCTATAATTGAAACTTTGTATCCTGGAGTGGAAGCCTAGGCCAGCCAGGGCAGGTGGAAAGCTTGGCTTCCTCCATTGCCAGGGGCAACCCTGGCCTTCTCTCCAGCTCCTTGGCTGCCACCATTTCTGTTTGGATTTGTTTACCTTCTATAATTGAAATTTTGTAGCTTGAGTGGAGGCTTAGGCCTGCAAGGGCAGGCGGAAAGCTGGGCTTCCTCCATTGCCTGGGAAACCTTGCTCTCTGTGGCTGTAGCCATCTTGGTTGGGTTTATTTGCATATCTGCTCCTGATTGGCTGGTGGGTGTGGCTTGTGGGTGTAGCGGAGTTAGGGTCAATTTGCATATTACTCTTTTATTAGGTAGGCTTACAAAACTATACACGTAATTGTATTTGACCTGGCTAGTCACTGTCTTTGTCAGTTAATAAAAATTCTTTACAGATCTTAAAAGTGCCTTAAGAAACTATACTTTCCTTGCAAGAAAATAGGACTTGCAAGACATTATTACCCCTTGTGATTCTCCTCTCATGGTGTTCAGGCCCCATAAAGTCCTTTCCAACATGGAATCAAGTTGACTGGTGTAACCCATAGGCTATTATGGAAATTATAGAATGTGTCTTCAAAGCTAGGTCTTAGAAGGCACATTGGCATCTGTGTTCTATTGGATCACTCTCTCTGTAATAAATCATCTGTACCACCCTCAAGGATAGGTCCATGTGGTGAGAAACGGAAGAATCCTGCCAACAGCCTGCTCAATTTGCCGGTTCTGTATTGAGCCCCTTGTGAAAATGGATCCTGTAGCCATTGTCAAGCCTTCAGGTGACTGGAGCCACAGCCATCATCTTAACAAGCCACCTGAGGAGAGATTCAGAGCCAAACCACTCAGCGGAGCCAATGCAGAATTCCCCACCCACAGAAGCTGCATGAGATAATTTCATTGTTCTAAGTCATCAATTTCATGGATAATTCATTGTGCAGCCAGGTAACTAACAACACTGTTGACCATACTGGCCATATAATACTATTTTTTTTTTTTTACAAATTGTACGTATTGTTATATTAGATTCTCTATGATAACATTTCCACTTGCTCTCCAAATATTTAAGAAAAATAATTGTTTAATTCATACATGGTAATAACAATATAAAACATAAAAACAAACAAAAAAGACTCACTCCACACAATGAATAATTTCCTCAAGAGCAAAACAGTGCAAGTCAATAACAGTTTCTTCCAAATTCCTGATATTCATCCCAGCAAAAATGTTTTTGAGACTCTGTCATGTGTTGACAGAGAAAATAACATAAACATTCTCTTCTCTACTGGTGATTACATCCCAGAGTGGGGAGATAGAAAACAAACAATGAAGTCAATCAGACTGCAGTGAGTGTTATGGAAAAGAATATATCCTCTGGCAGGAGTAAAAAGCCGGGAGTGACATGAGCTGTATTTTTGTTTGTTTGTTTGTTTTTAGTAGAATCTATGGACTACCAGTGGATACTGGAAAATGCAACCACTGTGTCTAAAAATTTAGCATGATACCTGATTTTTCATGTTAACATTTCCAGTTGAAAATGCAGGGCAAGCGTAGCCAATTGATGGATTCAGTCATGTGACTATACCTTAGCCATAAGATGTCAAGTCTAAAACTGTAAAGAGATAGTACTTTTATCCTACTCTCACACCAGCAAGTGAGCCTGCCAAGGAACATCAGGGACCACGCTGCCTTGCTGAGTCCACTCTCTTGAGTGTTGGGACAGTAGCTGCTATTTGGAATACTCACCTTTGGTAGACTAATAAAATGCATGACTCCTTGGTCAGAGACGAAGACCATTTATCATTATATTCTATTGGTTTCCTCTACATCAGTTCCCACAGGGTAAAACAGTGAGAGCCAGAAGTCACGGGCACATGCAGAGGTTGCATCACAGAAGAAAAAGCTCAAAAGGGGGAAACTCTGCTCCTACGTAGGGCTGCTCATGCCCTGCCTATCCTCCCCTCCATAGAGAAAAAGAGCAACAGGAATACTTACTATCTTCACCCTGGAAAGGAAGCAAATATCTCTGGGTGTGAAGGGGCAGCCATCTTTATGTTTATTACTGTGAAATATAAACAAGTTTCTTCCACAAAAGGGAAAATAATACTTAAATATCCTGAACTATCTCTGAACACAAAAATCGGCTTTAAATGCTTTTGCTCAAGAGACTCCACAGATGCAGGAAAGCAAGAAATCCATGGGAAAATATCTTCCAAATCAAGGAAGACTGGGGAGAAAGAAGCATTTGCAGATTTGGTAGTGAGATTCAGGGTCTTCAAAATGTAGAATATTCTGCAAACATTGAAGGCAAGTCAGATGCTGGATGGACAAAGGAATGTTACATGACTGCTAAAGAGGATCTCAAAAAGGTGCTGATTAATTAGCACCACAATGGGGACAGAAGCTGTTAAAAATATAGTAAGAGAAGTTCCAGGAATTATGAAATAAAATAACAACAAGAAAGGCAGCAGCAGCAACAATCATAATAATAAATTTCAAAAATAAAAGACAATATTTTCCTACAGCTCTATTGTGTGAATGAGAAAACTTTTATGAGATGCCTTCCAACAGAATTTGTTTCTATTTCCATGGTCTAGGATTGGATCCCAAGCTCTTTTCTGAAATGTCCACCAGTATACAGAGTATGGAATTACCAGAATTGGCTTAATCAACTGAGGTGGATATGAAAATGACCACCAGAGGGTGCAATGGGAATGGCAACTGACCCAGATTGGGAGGATTAAGAAACTGAACTAAAATCCCAGACTGCTAGGAGTAGGTGTAGTAAGAAGGAACTATTTGAAGGCAGTGGAAAAAAAAAAAAAAAAAAAGAGTCCCAGTGGAAAAGGGTGGGGCAAGTATAGATATTTTTCAGGAACAGAAGGGAGTTCAACTTAAATGGAACTTTGATTTCAACAGTGTAGTTACCAGAAATAAGACCAAAAAGGGGCAAATAAGTTTTAAACACAAGGAGTCAAGCACAAGAATGTTCACATTTCCCTAAGGGCTCTGGTTGTATACTATACAATATAATGATTTTAGCACAATTAATTCCATAGCTTCATACAACAAATATCCTACACTGACATGTAATTTCAAAATTTGGAACTACTTTTATAAAATGTATCCATATGTACTACTTGGAAAGTCAGTCGATGTCTCCATAAATGATAATACATTTTTATTATTGCATAGTATGTTAGAAGAAACTAAAATTCAAGGTGTGAGCAATGGTTATAGGTAATGAGGGAAAGGTATCTATATATATAAAAGCCTAAGCAACTGTTACTACCAAATGACCCGTCACTATGACGCAAACTGGCCACCAGGGGGCAGACACCCAGTGCAGGAGCTGCCCCCTGGTGGTCAGTGCCCTCCCACAGCCAACCTCCTGTGGCCAGCCAACCTCCTGTGGTCCCTCCCCTCCGCCGAACGGCCCCTATCGCCCCGATCTCAGACGGGGGGGGGGGGGGGCATGGATCCCACCTGCACAAATTCATGCACCAGACCTCTAGTATATTAATAATGGCAAACATAAATAATGGAGGAGATAGTAACTTAGTAGTTTTTCAAAAAATGTGTGACCTAAAATAAAATTTTTAAAAAAATGTGTGACCTGGTGGTTTTATTTACCCCTATAGGATATTTTAATTCCTTTCCTCTTTCAAATACTTATAAAGCTCTTAGAGAGAAAATGTTATTTTCCAAACAATTATTTTGAGTTTCTTACCTTCTTTACCCCATTTGGTGTCAGATCGCGTGGATACAACAGGCAAAGAAGCACAACAGAATTTCCAGGGTAGAGTTGGGACCCTGGTTATATTTTCACAATAGTTTTGGTGAACTGCTCTGAAAATGAAGTTCTCTGATGTTTATTCTCATGGGGAGTAAATGCATCAAATATATAGTTCATATTAAAAGATATTTTGTTCTTCCCTCATTTTTACCCCATCATGATGCAGTTGGATATTATGCTCCTTCTTAGGTCTGATCTCATAGACAGTAGGAAAGTGGAAACATTTTTTTTCCGAAGAAACATCCAGAATCAAAATAAACAAGAGGGCACTATCTTAAAACACACACACAGTTAAATTAAAATTTATTTTCATTAAAATTTGATACACAATAGGAAGTGGAAAAATAATTTTGCAAAACCACACACACACACACACACACACACACACACACACACATACACACAGTTTTTTGTTTGTTTTTTTTTACCTTCTAAAATAAGACACATTTGTAAGTGAACACACAAGACAATGAAACATGTTTTATGATATGGTGTTTCTGGAAGGTACGTTATTACTTTATTTGATTGGAAGATATTTTGGCTGTTCCATGTTTCCCCTTTACTGCAATCTTATCAAACGGGGGTCATAAAAGCATAAATATTATATGAAGGAGGACTAGATGGAGAGACACAGAAGCTTTCATAGAATCTTCAAAAAGCCTACCCTGCCAGCCTGATCACTACCCTGTGATATAACAGATACACATCTCAAAAATGGGAAAATATTACTGAGAACCAAAACAACTTGCTACAGGTTAGTAGAAGAGTATACATCGTTTAACACTTGTTTCCCACTCTATGTTTGGGTAAGGTGCCAAAAGACTATAGTTTTTGGATTTTGAAAGAGAAAAATGCCTTTTTTTTTCCCCTCCAAAGAAACTCAGTTGTATTGATTTAAGAAAATTTCTCATCTTGAAATGATCTGCTTATTGGAAATTTTCTGGTCAAGTGATCTGATTAGCCCCCAAGGAGAAACATAATTTTAATCTCTTAGGTTTAAAGAACTATCATGAAACACTAACCTAATTTTTTTAAGCTGAGGTTGTCCTGTTCTACTCACCTGAGTATGAGCAAAGTTACATATTTGTGACAGGTATTCGAATTAAAAATAAAAATTATGGTTTCAAAGTGGATCATTCAGAACCCAAGTATAGGAAAATTAGAAAGTAAAGTAAACAGCAGGTACAGGAACTAAAAAGAGTTACTGTGCATGCCCAGCCAGTGTGTCTTAGCAGTTGAGCATGTACCTATGAACCAGGAGGTCATGGTTCGATTCCTGGTCAGGGCACATGCCTTGGTTGTGGGCTCAATCCCCAGTGGGGGTGTGCAGGAGGCAGCCGATCAATGATTCTCTCTCATCATTGATGTTTCTATCTCTTTCTCTTTCTCCCTTCCTCTCTGAAATAAATAAAATTTTATATCAAAAAAAAGAGTTACTGTAACAATGTCATCAACTCTTCCTATTTCATTTGGCATCAGTAATGAGTGTTGGGGGCTATTGGAGGGAAAGAGAATGAAGATAATTCCCAGGAAATCATTGTAAGACATTAGAATAAAATCAAGTTCAACTAGAATGTATTGGAAACATTTCAGTAACATATTTATCAAAACTGAAGTTATATTTTCCTACTCAAAATGAGCATTGAATACAAATAATGACAATGAAATTATTATGTATATTTTTGGACTTCAAAATAAGTTCTGTTTTCTTAATTTGTGGCTTTTATTCTTTTTTTTATTTCACTAGAGGCCCGGTGCACAGAATTTGTGCATTGGGGGGGGGGGGTGTCCCTCAGCCCAGCTTGTACCCTCTCCAATCTGGGATCCCCCTCACAATCCAGGACGTCTGGCTCCCAACAGCTCACTTGCCTGTCTGCCTGATTTCCCCTAACCACTTCTGCCTGCCAGCCTGATCACCCCCTAACCACTCCCCTGCCAGCCTGATCAACACCTAACTGCTCCCCTGTCAGCCCGATTGCTCCTAACTGCCCTCCCCTGCTGGCCTGGTCACCCCTAACTTCCCTCCCCTGCCAGCCTGTTCACCCCTAATTGTCCTCCCTTGCAGGCTTGGTCACACCCAACTGCCCTCCCCTGCAGGCCTGGTTGCCCCTACCTTTCCTCCCCTGCAGGCCTGGGTCCCCCTCAACTGTCCTCCCCTGCAGGCCTGGTCACCCCCAGCTGCCCTCCTCTGCCGGCCATCTTGTGATAGCCATCTTCTGTCCACATGAGGGCAGCTATCTTTGACCACATGGGGGCGGCCATCTTGTGTCTTGGAGTGATTGTCAATTTGCATATTACTCTTATTAGATAGGATAATACTATCACTCCTTCCCCAATTTTATTTTATTATACCTTTACCTTTGACACTGAGCTTCTAAAGTAGTGTGTGGCAGATGGGTTAGAAGGCATAACTGGATTAGGAGGTGTTAAGTGTATTCTGTCCAGTAAGGGAATAATTAACTTTTCTGTCCTGTCCATATCCAACTCTCACTCTGAATTTCTCATGAAAAGATGCTGAAGATAACAGTTATACTTAAGTATTTATAGTATATCAACTCCTCAATTCCTATAAGAAAATATCTAAAGTTAATTTGGTAAAGTCCATCTTGTTCCAATATATACAAAGTAGAATTATTCATACATGAATAGAAAAACCACTAAAAAAGATATCAGGAAAATTTTGAAAGCCTTGTGCATTTTATTATCTCCAATTCCCCTCCCTTGAAAAGTTCCATTCAATTACTCATTATTTTATTCCTAGCACATATGTTCTCAATTTGCATTTATTTGTAGATTGCTGTTCATAAAACATTTCTTAATGTTGTGTGAATGTATATTTATTTGTCTGTCTTCACCACTGGATTGGAATTCTGTGAAGGACAAGCACTTAATTGACTCTCTGTCCCTAAGCTAGGACAAGTGTTCAATTAAAATTTACTGAAAAATAAAATTGTTGCTTCCAAACCACTCTTCACTACCAAACACAGAAACCATAAAGGAAAAGATTGATTGATTAAACCATCTAAACATTTTCAATTCTGTGCATTAAACATAGATAAATAAGCAAAATCCAAAGTAAGTAAATACTGAGAAAGCATAGATGACATTTATGACATGAAGTTTTAATCATTAATAAATAAATTAATGTACATTAATAGTAAAAATGTACTCCAAATATAGAAATGGGAAAGGGTTATAGTAATGCAGTTTGCAATGGAAAGGATGATAGGTAAATAGATATACAGATAGATAGATATGTCCATACATTCATATGTAGAGAGATTAATGCACAGATATAATCAGATGGAAATATACTGACACCAATAGTAATGCAAGTATGATTTAAATGAATAGAAAATATGTTTACCTCTTAAATTGGCATAGACTTTAGGGACAATAAAGATAAATGTTAGTATGTGTGTGGAGGAATCAGAGACTCTGAGAACTGGGGCAGGGTACCACATACTGTGCACTTTATGAAGCAAATTCTCTCCATGTGAATCACATATTTAAATACTGTACGTATTCAAATGTTGGCCCATCGTTCCACTTCTAAGAATGTATTGTAAGAAAATACTGAGTGTATTTAATAATCCAAACTTGCGGAAAATTAAATTTATTACCTAAAAAGGGTACAATTTTCAGCAAATTAGTGATAAACATAAGAAGATATTTGTCCACAGATTGCTGGTTGGCACATTGGGCAAACACATTACATATTGTACTCTTGCATTTCACATATTCACTCAAAAATGGATAATTTTCATACTTTAACTTTTTATTCAAATAATTAATTCACAACCTGCATTGTTGTTTTTCTTGGTCTAGCACATTTTCAAAATGTTTTTGCGACATGAACATCTGTTTGTTTTGCTTGTGGTTATAATACCAATAGAAAGAAGCTAAACAGAGGTATGCAATTTATTTGTTATATATTTTTCAAATGCAAAGATAAAGTAATAATAAAAACATTAATCTTGTTTTAAGGTAGCACAACATATCATCCTTTAAAAAAGTAAACTGCCTCACATGTAGCAAAGTGACTGCGGCTAATCCCAGTGGGTGGTATTGAGGCCCAGAGAGGCTGCCCCAAAAGATCCCACAAGGATATAATGATTACTTTAAATCAGCCATTTTCCATCTTTTCCATCTCATGACACACATAAATTAATTACTAAAATTGTGCGGCACACCAACAAATACATTATATTTTGGATGAGCTGAAAAAATAGGTATAATTTTGATTCATTCACACTGGACAGCTACTGTTGTATTGGCTGTTATCATTTTTTTTTTTAATCATTTGACAGTCTAAGGGAAAAGAGATCATGCCACTGACTAAATAGTCAGGTATTGCATATTTTAAAAATCCTTGCAGCACATTGGTTGAAAATCGCTGTTTTAAATAGAGTAACTTGACAAGCACCTGGTAGAAGAAGAGCAAGTCTATCCTCCCTAGTCTACTTGAATACAGGAGATAAATCTCCCCGGTAAAAGGTACTCTCCTCAAAGAGGGATGAGAGAGACACCTTTATCCACTAGAGTTAAGGAATCCAGAGCCAAGAAGCCTGTATAAACAAACCTTGTTATTTTTTTTTTTACTATTTACTACTTACTAGCCTTCTTTCTGTTTAGATTCCTTACTATGAACACCCAAACCTGAGTTTCTGTGTTCTGTCAATTCTTCACAAATTTATTGTTTCTGTGTTAAAAATTATAAAAAGCAAGGCTGGTTGATCAGCTAGTTCTCTGAGCATCATCTATGATCTCCCATGTGTACACATTACACTGGCTCTTCTCCTATTAATCTGGCCTTGTGTCAATTTTACTCTTAGTCTAGCCATAATAACCCAAGAGGAGTAAGGGGGAGATTTACCCCTCCCCCACAGTAGCTAATGGGCATACCTTTAGAAAAAACATTATGGTTGATAATATTTAACTTGCCTATTTATGTAAAGAATGAATTTTAAGGCAAACCTAAAGGCCTAACTTGCTTCCATGCAGTGGCTTCTATCCCTGCTCCCTCTTTTTGGATTGTGATTCCTCCACCTATAATTTTGAGTAGATTTACGGCTATTTAATTATTTTTATCAATTTTTGCTCTTCTCCGGGAAAGCTGCTCAACTGAGGTTGAACTATTTCTTGCGGGTAAATAAGGACAGTTAAAAAGTCATGAATAACTGATTTGCTGGAGGTAAAAGAAAGGGTCTCCTGTCAACTGTAGTTTTCTACACTGGCTCACACCAGCCCTTCAAAGATTCAGCCTGAGGAGCTAACTCTACAGCCCAAGAGCAATTGTAGCATCTTCAAGTTTTTGAACTTACTGTTATAGCAACCTCAGGTTACCATGCTCTTGTCAAACTATGGTTACTAATAGCAAACCCAACATAGATGTGCCAAGAAGTGACCAAAAGAATCAGCTCAGGTCCAACCACACTCCTCCCTTTCCTATTGTGGTGCAACTACCCACCGTTTCATGAAAACCAGAGTCAATTAGTCCCATAAGAATAGTAACTCCTTTTGGTGATTGCTGGTTTACTGTAAGGTGGAGGCCAAATGATCAAATTGAACCCCTAAGGTTACAGTTAGTGAAATCCTAAGAAAAGGTCTGTTGACCTAGGATGAGATTATCTTGAAAGTTTTTCTTGGCTAGGCTTTGAAATGGAAGGTTATATGGTCTTCCCTTACTATGTCCATTCTGTAACCTAGGCTAAATGGACAGTGTGTAATCCTATATAATGAAAGCCTACTATGCAAATTGTCCCCTCGGGTGGGTGGTCGACCGGGAGTTTGACTGGGAGACCGGGAGTTTGACCGCTCTCGCTATGATGTACGCTGACCACCAGGGGATGGTGTGGACCATGGCGGGTGTCGGTGACGCAGCACTGGCAGTGGGCAGCAGTGGAGGTGCTGCTGGCCCCAATGGGCTCTGACAAGAGCGAAACCACAGAGGGATGGTGGAGCAGGTGAGTTGGCAGTGCCAGGCCAAGGTGGGTTGGAGCAGGTGACTGATCGCCCCACCAATCACCCCGTAGATGGTGACCAGCAGCGGCTCTGACACTTCCATTGCAGAGAAAGGGCAAATGGCAATATTAAAATATATCTTCTAATTATTTTCCTTTCAAGGTGCACAAATCCATGCACCGGGCCACTAGTATATCATAAGAGCATCAGAGGAAAACCAAGACACTCAAGCACATTGAAGACCTCTGCTCCTGTCAAATATACTTACACTAGAGGCCCAGTGCATGATTGAATCATGCACGTGTAGGGTCCCCTACACGCTTTTGCTTTTGATCACGGGGAGCTGGGTGCCTGTCCGCTAGTGCACCAGGCCTTTCAGAAGCCTCCAGCACGGCAGAGGCTTCTGAAAGGCCTGGTGCTTGAGCGGAAAGGCATCCAGCTGCCACACTTTTGCTTTTGATCCCGGGGAGCTGGGTGCCTGAGCGGACAGGCACCCAGCTCCCACGCTTTTGATGGTGTGGCCGCTGAGGGGGGCTACCCTGCTGTTGAGAGGTGCAGGGGGCGGGACTCCCACCCCCTGCGCCTCTCAACGGCCGCTGAGGGGGGCTGCCGTGGACACCTGGCTACCCTGCCGTTGAGAGGCGCAGCTGGGTGTCCGCGGCAGGCCCCCTCAGCGGCCGCGGATCTGGCCTCGATCTGGCCGTTGAGAGTCGCAGGGGGCGGGAGTCCCGCCCCCCTCAGTGGCAGCGGATCTGTGCCTCTCAATGGCCGGATAGGCCACCCCAAGTCCCGCCCCCCAGCCTCCCACCGCCCAATCGTGGGCGTAGCGGAGTGATGGTAATTTACATTTTACTCTATTATTAGATAGGATATTTGTAAGCAAATAGGCCCAGTCATTGAAAGAAAGGCTCAAGTTCAAGCCCAGCCTCATTTGGGCAGGATAATAAACTTCCACAAAATGAGTAGAGGACGTGCCCTAGCCAGTTTGGTTCAGAGGATAGATTGTCAGCCTGCAGACTGAAGGGTCCTGGGTTCAATTCTGGTCAATGTACATAGGTTGCAGGCTCAATCCTGGTTGGGGCACATGTAGTAAGCAACCAATTAATGTCTCTCTCTCATATCAATGTTTCTGTCTCTCTCCCTCTCCCTTCCACTTTCTCTAAAAATCAATGGAAATATATCCTTGGATGAGGATTAACAACAACAACAAAAATGTGTAGAGGGTGAAGTGAATATTTGCTGAACAAAATTAATTCAAACTCCCCAAGAGCCTTGTAGGAGTTGTTAGATAATTAAGTTAATTAATGTTTTAATCACTCAGGAAAGCTCCTTCTCCCCCAAAAAAAGTATGTAAGAATTTGCTAAATAAAAACACATAAAGAAACAAACCAGTGATCATTTGCAAAATTAAATAATCTTTCCAGTAATATATATTTCTAGTACTAAAACACACTGAATCTACTGCTACAACTCTTTCTTCAAACTATCAAAAAATAACTAACCAGATGATAATGTAATAGAACTAGACAAGGAAAACCTTCTCTGTGAGCACTATGAATATTACACCATAGCAGGAATGAAATCATTTTTTTAAATATTGAATGAGTACATTTATTTTTTCTTAAATATTCTTAAAGTAATTCTTCAAGTTCAGTTCAGCTTTCCTAAAATAAAGATAAGTTCATTATGGAAAAACGTTATTGAGGTCAAAGGTTCAAATGTATCAAAGTAAATATCTCAATAAAAAAAAACAAACAAAAAAAAACATTTGTCTAGCCTGGCTAGTGTTGCTCAGTGATTAAGCATCGACCTATAAACCAGGAGGGCACGGTTCCATTCCAGGTCAGGGCACATGCCCGGGTTTTGGGCTCCATCCCTAGTAGTGGGTGTGCAGAAGGCAGCCGATCAATGATTCTCTCTCACCATTGATGTTTCTGTCTTTCTCTCCCTCTCTCTTCCTCTCTGAAATCAATAAAAAATATACAAATACATTTTTTAAAAAAAGCAATTGTCTACATGGGAGCATGTTGGCAAGGAATCCAAATCAGAGTACTGCACAACAGTTACTTATATTGAGTGATACTATATCAAAAGCATCATTTATGTTTTAAGATAATATTTAGATTTTATCTTTGGAATTCCAAGTTAATACTAGTATGTTGAAAATAATAAGAAAGAGAATCTAGGCATCTCTCCAAATCTTGCACTCTTCCTATGATAACAACCTTTAAGTTGCAAAATCTATCCTTTAAATACAAATATATATGACAAAGTATTTTAAATTGTTTTATAGACTGTTATTCCATCTGTATACATATATGTTTCATATCTATAAATAAATTTGCTATCTCTGAGACAATAGTCATAAATGACTTTCCAATGTATAATCATCCACAAGCTGTTGCTGTGTGTGATATGCAATGAGACTATAGAAACACTTAATGGAATAATCATGTTTTTCTGTAGGGTGTGAGATTACTAGTAAACTAGAACTATTAAAGAAATATGTATCCAAGGCCTTTTGATGATCTGTTCTTTCTTCCTATGTTATCCAACCCTCCATCTGAAAGCCACACTCCTGAATAGCATTTAGAATATACTAAACAGCAGAAATCCAACACACCCAGACTAGTGCAGGGTTTTATAACCAACAGAGGCAGCTGTGGAACAATGTGAATGGGGACATCTAACAAAAAAAATAACAGATTGACACTTTGATGGATCATGAGGTAAGAAAATATGTCCAGAATGTAAACTAAGATTTTTCCCAAGTAGACTTTTACTATATAGTATTACATATTATTCTATCACACAAATCACATGCAGCCCTTACATTATTTAAATTTTGTTTTCCCCAGACATATTAGACATGTGTATTATTTGTCTAAAACTAATAGAATTTCATGCTCTATTTTGCTCTACATTTCCTGCTTATCATTGGTAAGAACTGAAATCTCTTAATTGAAAACACTGTTGTTCTTTCTTTTAAAACTGAGATAAATATGTAAGTTGATGACCTCTGTTTTTTCTAAGATTAAACTCTAAATAAGGAAAATTTAAAAAAATGACGTACTTTAACTGGAAAATATCTGGATTCAGTTATGTATGAACTATTTTCTTTCAACCTCACAGTCATCGAAAATAAATTTATGTTTACTCAGATGTTATTGGATTTATAAGAATATTCCTAGACCTTATGTCATTTCAGTACTCCAACATTGGGATGGCAATGGATTCCTCTTTTTGCTGCATTTTAATGCATTGACTTGTGATATCAATGCATGTAAAGTGAAGTCATGTAAACTAACTTTAAAGAAAATCTGATCAGGCAAAACACCATGTGCTAAATGACTGCCTTACATGATTAAGGCACGTATTTGTCATAGCAGGAGAAAATTTTATCCAGTCTAGAAAGTTTGTAAGTTTGTACTATCACACACATGCATATACACACATATAAAACACTAGAGGCCTGGTGCATGACATTCGTGCACTCCGGGGGGTGTCCTTCAGCCCAGCCTGCACCCTTTAGAAAGTAGTCCAGAAGCCCTCGAGAGATGTCCTACTGACAGCTTAGACCCGCTCCCCTGACATGGAGGTGGGAGAGGTGCACCAACCCTCAGACCGGTTTGTGGCTGAGCGGCGCTCCCCCTGTGGAAGTGCACTGACCACCAGGGGGCAGTTCCTGCATTGAGGGTCTGCCCCTGGTGGTCAGTGCACATCATAGCAACCGGTCATTCCTCCATTCAGTCAATTTTCATATTACCCTTTTATTATATAGGATGTTTCATATAAATATACATGTATATTTAGAAATATATGCATTTAGAACTGACATGTGTCATATTCTGCATACCATTATATGAGTATTATAATATATACGAGAGACCCGTTGCATGAAGATTCGTGCAAGAATAGGCCTTCCTTTCCCTGGCTTCGCTCCTGGCTGTCCGGGAGCCTGCAAGTCCTCCTGTAGCTCCCTCCAACCCCCCACTGCTTTCTCCCTCCTCCTCCCCCTCATAGCAGGCATTCCACCCCGCCCAGCTGCTTCACAGCTGCATATGCAAATTAACCCACCATATTTGGGTTAATTTGCATACTCACTCCTGATTGACTTATGGGTGTCTTGGAGGTGTGGTTAATTTGCATATTTTTCTTTTATTAGTGTAGATATCTGCAACCTATGGGTTGAATAGTGCCCCCTTCCTAAAATATGTGGAAGAAGAATGTGACCTTATTTGGAAATATGGTCTTGATTGAAGTAAGTTGAAATGAAGTTATTAGTATGGGCCCTAATCCAGGATGTCAGAGATTCTTATAAAAGAAGAAATCTGGATACAGGCACAGACACACGGATAGAAGACAAAGTTGAAGCCACGTGACTTGAGTGATGTCTCCACAAGCCAGAAACAAGGATTTCAGACAAATGCCAAAAGTCAGAAGAGACAAGGAAGGATCCACCCTGAGAGTCTTCAGAGAAAGCAAGGCCCCGCCTCCATCTTAATTTCAGACTCTGGCCTTTCCAACTACGAGAGAATAAATTTCTGTTGTTTTAAGCCACCCTGTTGTTTTTTTTTGTGTGTTTTGATATGGCAGCTTTAGAAAACTAATACAGCTTCCTAGGCACTTAAAAATATAACTGTACTGGCTAATTAAAGTACTTATGTAGATTACATTTATCCCTTGACACTTATTTTGTGCACCCTTAAGCTCTGATGCCTCTTTATAAAATTTGTTGTGAGCATAAATCTGAAGTTGCCACTTAATATTGGAGATGTCAGCATTATGATTTAGAATTATCTCAATACTCTGGAAACATGAGTTGAAACCAGTAGTTATCATTCTAATAGGGATCAATGAAGTGTGAAAATTCACAAACTCCCATGAAGTTAAAAACTGTGAGGTGTCTGCTAGTCACAGGTATGAGGCAACAGGAACATACATTGCTTAAAAATTGAACAATTTTAAAAGACTACATTAAAAATATTACAATTGTAGGATTATTATTATTCCAGGCTTCATGGACTAATATATAGAAACTAGACGCCCAGTGCACAGATTTGTGCACTGGTGGGGGTGTGGCCTGTGGGGATCGGCCCCCTATGGGAGCGCCACTCATCCCAGTCAGCCGAATGGCTGTGGACCCGCCCTCTGAGCAGTTGCTCCCACTGCGGGAGCAGCCACTCATCCCAGTCAGCTGAGTGGCACTCCCACTGTGGGAGCGCACTGACCACCAGGGGGCAGCTCCAGTATTGAGTGTCTGGCCCCTGGTGGTCAGTGTGCATCATAGCGACTGGTCGACCAGTTGTTCTGGTTGTTCCGCCATTTGGTCACTGGGCTTTTATATATATAGGTGGTATCTAATTAGAAATGTCACATTTTAACTGAGATTATGAGACTGCAGTTACTAGGGGAAAGGCTGTGTATAATAACAAACCATAGAATGAGTTAACTGATCTGCATTTTAGTTCAAACCTGCCTGCAAACTATCCATATGATTTAAAACAATTCACTTGTTTTCTTTTTGGTCAGTATCATAGATCAAATAAAGGGAGCTAGTTTCCTGGCATCTTTTAGAGCTAAAAATGTGCATTTATGTATTCATTCCTTTAAGAAGTATTTGCTGAATACCTATCATGTGCCATGGATTGATTTATATTATAGGCAGTTGATAACAAAGGGGGAAGATAATTTTCATTTTCCAGGGAACTTATTTCAATGGGTAAAAGGAAACAATGAATAAGTGGTAAGTAAAACAAGGTAATTTATATGGTTGTAAAAAATAGTATGGGGCAATAAAATAATAAACATGGTATAAAGGGTCACTAATTTGCTGAGCTGCATAAAAGCATTTCATGTGAATAGTTCACTAAATATTAGATATCAGCTTGAAAATAAAATGTTAATATAATAAAAATAGTATATTTGAAATTTGAACAGAATCACTTTGCAGATAGAGACACATTTTATGTGTCCCATAGGGTACAAATGGGACCAGTAGGTGAAAGATAATAGTCATGGTTTTGGATTCAATATAAGATCTTTCTGGGAAAAAAAAGAAAAAGAAAAAGATTATATGAATGCTATGAATTTTCTGATAAAATTTGTCAGAATATTAATTTGAATTCCAACATTGAGCATGGTATCCTCTATCTCTAATACTTAGCATTATTTCAATAACAGATAATATTGGGTCCACACATTTGAATGATAAGCTAAGCACTCTGGGAAAACTTTGAGAAAGGATATCAAACCAATAGAGATTTTTACTTCACTTTTTCAACCTGAGAAACTTAATTGCTCCAAATATTTTTTTTACCTAAAGGTGTTGGTGGAGGGATGTGTGCTTCCATTGAAGCTATATTTAGTAGTTCAATCAAATTTTGGGGTAAACATAATTAAGAAAAGATTGGCAGTGAATTGGAGAAGGATAATACTATCTCTTCTAGAATCAAGACAATGTGGACTGGGGATTTGAGAATGAAGGGTACCTGAGGAGGGGCAAGCAGAAGACTGAGTGTAATAGTTTTGTGTTAAGAGTAGGCACTCTTTTTACTGTCTCTTTGTTGTTATGATGCATTCTCCCTCCAGAAATGTCAAACTTACAGATTTTAGGCTGTGATAGGAAAAAAATCCAGGTAATAATATATCTGCTACATCCTAATTTTAGGTTTTTACCCCAAATATTGGTTCAAGACCACTCCAAAGACCAACTCTGAATATTTGATTGAAAATATTTAAAAATATAATTTCTCACACTAAATTTTGAAATTACTGTATTTTGATGTTGCTGTATCTTATTTTTAGACCAAGACTGCTAAGTTGTATTTTTGGTTCAATGTCTGCATGCCTGGGAGGTCATTTCTTATTCTTTCATCAGCTCAGTAACCCATTCCTAAATGGATATAATATTTAAAATAGGCTCAAAGGGCCATGTTAAATTAATACATTTTACATGGTACACTAAGATTTTTGCTTGCTGCCTCATTTAAGAAAAAAATAATCTTAGCCTATGAATATCTTAATGATATAATGGAATTATTCAAGAAAGTTTAAGTGCCAGCTCTGTGCCAATGATTTTCAGAACTAAGTAGATATCTGAATTTGGCCTAGACATTTTAAACCAAATATATTCAATATTCTGTGGGTCTTAATTTGTTTATAAACAGTGTAGTGTGGCTGATATGAACTGAGAGATATTCTTTCTTGGTTTCCTGAGGAAAACCATGCTCATGTACATCTTTATACTGACAGAGTGTGCACATCAATAAAAAAAAACAACCCCCCCAAAAAAAATAAAAAATGGAAAAAAAAAACAGAGAAGAAAAATTTTACTGCATTATGTACGTGCACATTGTAGTTTGGTGGGAAAGCAGTAAAATGTGGAAGCATACAGGATGGTGACTGACTCATGCCCACATCAAACCAGGTGGATATATATTAGACATAAACCTATATCAAGAAGCAATGCAGAGTTATGAACAGCAACACTATACAAACTGTAAGACTGCAATTAAAGAGACTGACAATAACATTGGGCATCCTAGTAGGGTTAGCATTTTCTTTCTCTTTTTTTTTTTTTTGCACATTACTTTGGAACATCTGCTTAAATAAAGGAGGCATATTCCATATTTTTCCAAATGCATTTAACAAAAGGAGAAAGGACAAATGCCACTGAGATGGCAACATAGGAGACTCCTGAATTTCCCTCCTGTGAACACACAGACTATACAGCTACACACAGAACAATTCCCTCAAACAAAAATCCAGAAACTAGACTTGAGTGACTCCTATATCCCAGGTAACTGAGAAAATACATTGAAACAGGTGGGCAAGGCGGAGACTCAGGCTGGCTGTAAATCCCACCCTCAGATCAGTGCCCTACAATTGGGTGGTAACCCCCCAACTCCTAGCTTCTAATGAGTTTGGACCACACATATAGCAAGCACCTCAACTTTCAAGGCCGACACCCAGTGGATGGGTCCCCAAAGCACCTATCTCAGATAACCAATAGGATTTGCATTCATGAGTCTCACAGGACTATAGCAAACAAAGAAGGACTTGTTACACAGGAGGATTCAGGAGCATGTCCTCGCTCCCCCCCTCCCCCCATTTCCTTCAGGCTCAGTGCAGAGGGAGCAGAGAGCAATGCCACCTCCCAGGGTTTCCCTGGGGGTGTGGTGTGATGAATACCTTACCAGCTGGTGCTTACATGGGGTGCCGAATGGGATCCTCCCTGAAACTCAAAAGAACAGGTGGACACTCCCCCACATCCTCCCTCTGACTTGCTCCAACAATAAAACCAAACCTCCAGCTTCCCCCTAGAAGGAGCTCGCCCACACATCTAATGCCCCAACATGTACAGTTGTCACCCAAAGAATGGACCTCCCAAATCACCTGTCTCTGGTAAGCAATGGGGCTCAGGTTCATGAGTCACATAGAACAATAGCAAACAAGAAAAAGCCGTTTTTAAATAGGTGCACGAGCATTCCTGTGGCCACACAACAGGGCTCAGTGCACAGGGCCCGGGCCAAAAGGCCTGTCTTCCAGTTTCTCTGGAAGGAATTCACTGCCTACTTCCCCAGCGGCTGCCAGTTCTACCTTAATCAGCCTGCATGAGGGACCTGACTAGGCTCCTGCTGGGAGTCTGAAGGAGCTGGTGGTGGGCACACCCTTGGTCTCTCCCCCTAGATTTCGCCAACAGCAAGACCAAGTATCGGGGTTCTCCCTGGAATGAGCTTGTCCACATAGGTAGCCTCCCAACATTCATGATGGACACCAGAGGGCTTGGATCCCAAACCACCTGCCCATGAAAGCCGATGCTCAGCAATCACAGGTTCCCAGGACCACAGTGGGCATGGCCAGGCTAGTGTGTGGGGCGGTCCCTTCAGCAGAGACTGCACTGTATCTCAGCAGCTCATGATGCCGGTAATATCCAACAACACAGCCCATTCTCTGCCCAACCCTCTTGTGTAGTACACAGAACTGGTGTTTTTAACACTGGACATTGGCTACTTTATTATTATGTTCTAAAAATATATTTTATTGGTTTCAGAGAGGAAGGGAGAGGGAGAGAGAGATAGAAACATTAATGATGAGAGAGAATCATTGATTGGCTACCTCATGCACGCCCCATGTGCCCTTGACGGGAATCAAACCTGGGACACCTCAGTCCGCAGGTCGATGCTCTATCCACTGAGCCAAACCAGGTAGGGCTGGAAATGGCCTATTTTACTTTTTTTTTTCTCAAGGAGTAATCTGAGAGTAGGAACCACCTGTACAGAGGTTTGCATCTGCAAGTTGGAAGTGGGATAGTAAGGAGTGTGGAAAAATACTTGTTTTTCAGAGTTGGTATCTCTCTGGCTCATTCATAAACCACCCAGAACATTCCAAACCAAATCTAATGGATCTTTAAAGTAGAATAAATAATAATAATAATAATAATAAATAAAACAATGGTATCAAAGAGAAAGAAAAGTAAGTTACCAACACATGATAGTTAAGGTACAATCAAACTGAGTACTATGATGGTAGGAATGCATAAATGTACAAAAATTATGAAATAATGAACAACAGTGCAAATGGTTGTCCTGCATCAATATGGGAATTAAACACTATTTTTAAAATTATTTGTTTTATTTGCTTGAAATACATCTGAAAGTTTCTCATTAATGAGACTCACTGTGATCTTGGTATAGATTAATTTCTCTAAATATCTTCCAGCACTTTAAAAAATGTTAAAAATGAAAAAAAAAAGTAAGGTAAATACATCATAGCCTATTTTTGCATTAATGCTAGGAGGGTTTTAACTTGGGATTTAATGTGTAATTCTTCATTTTAATGCACCAATATTATTTTTTGAGGAGATCATTTTAGAGTTCTCATTGGAACATTAACTTTCATAGAGTTCTATATTATCACATTTGTTAGCAGGAAATTCAGCCCAATGTAGCTTGGAAATAGTGATTACTTTCTGACTGGAAATAAGGGTGGTTGTATTTAGAAATGACTCCTTCCCATAGTGATTCTTTACATTGGCAACCCCAATTATAGACTGAAACCTGGTGCCTTGTTTTCTCTAAGAAAGTTATATAGACTTAATAAACTTTGATAGTGAATTTGATTAAGTTATCATTTTTCTTTTAGGTGAATGTAGATTCTTCCATTGATTCCATTAAAAGAAATAATTTTTTCAAGTTTGTGTACACATTTCTACTTATACACACAGACTCATGTCAGGTAAACTTATTTTTGGACAAATAAAAGTGAAATGATTAGCTGGGGGGTGAGGGGATATTGAAATATTTAAAGCATCATAAGGAGAGAAGCTTTAAATTGGAGGCATAATATTTTTGTTTGTAATCTCTCTCCCTGTATGATAGGCTATTTAGGGTCAGAAAGCTCTGAATTTATGTAATTATCACTTGGTTTCTCCTGCACCTAACACAATGGGTTGTGTACTGATGGATTTTCAACAATAGAATTATGATTGAAATTATTGAGCTAATTTAGCAAACAGGACTCTTTCGTGAAAATTAGAGATGTCACATCCTAAATGCTCACATAATGATGTGTCGTTGAGACTGTTACTATTAATATCAATGGGATGAATTCTGTATTATAGAAATCTTATTATTCCAAAATACATAGAAAGGCTGACAATATTCCACAAATTATAAATACATGAGTTGTAGAAAAGTATGTTTGAAATAGGTCATTTTACAAGCATTTTTCATGTAATAGTAGACATAGTGTACAATTTTTGTGGAAAATGTATCACTATTCCCAGAAGAATGGTGTATATCATTGAAGGATTTTTAACATACTTATTTTGCATTACTATGCATATTAAAGTGTAACCATGTAGAACAGTAATCAATAGTATGGTGGCATTCTTGTTTTTAATTCATGCCAGGATGCCTGGAGATGTTTTTTATTTAATATTGTACAGAAGTTAATAATGGATGATATGCATAAATATGCTCATCTGGGAATTCTACTGAGCTAGTACTTGCATTTCAACCTAATCAAGCAACTTAACTTTACAAAATACTTCACAAAACATTTCTCTAAGAATGCTGCATGGAAAAATCTCTTATTCTTCTCAACCACCCTCTTGTAGGAGCTGGGACATGACAAACACAAAATAATCCAGGAAAAATGCTCTGCATTTAGCTCCTCCTTTTGCTTATTTGTCCATATCAATTTTTTTTTATCACCAAGCTTATATTCTTTATGTCATAGCAATTTCTTGCCTTTTTTTTCAAAATCAGCAAAATAAAGAACAATTCTTCAATGAAATACATGTAAGCATGACTCATGGGTCAGCTCAAGGTCTGTCAGAGTCAGTCAGCTTTGTAGATTACCACATGGTCTGCATCTTTAAAATATTGATCAGCACTTACCACTCAATGTTTCAACTCAAAACACCCTTCAGAGTTGGTGGGAAAGTGAGAGACAACTAAAGATAAATTGAAAACTTGGTAAGGCATGACTATAAACTATGTAAGATGTATGTATGTAAATGAACTTAATGGTTAAGAGAGGTGATGTCACAAAAAACCCTTCTAGTAGAAAACAAATATTAGAATTTGATTTGTAGCTCATAGACAAATGGATGGCTATGGATTAAACTTCCTAATGTTTTCACATCAAATAAACGTTTTAAATCTTATATAAGAAATAATTATTTTTAAAATATATAGTATATACTAGAGGCCCGATGCACGAAATTTGTGCAAGAGTAGGCCTTCCTTCCCCTGGCTGCTGGCAGCGGCTTCCCTCTGGCACTTGGGACCTGGACTTCCCTCACAGCCCGGCTTTGTCCGGAGGGTCGACAGGAAGGACGTCCGGTCTAATTAGCATATTATGCTTTTATTATTATAAATATATACACACAAATATAAATATACACATATATAGATAGAAACACACACACACAATATGTATCTAATTTTAGCATTGAGTTGTGCCCTAAACTTCAGTTTTGAGCCAAATTATATGGCTGAGCATGAAAGACTAGACTTTATATTAGGGAACCTGACAGAACTTTAATTTGCCTGGTGTTATATCAGTGCCACCATAGTTAATTTTTTCACATTCTAATATAACAGGAACAACAGTGACTTGTGACCTTCAGCTAACAAATTTTTATTAACTCCTTCTACAGATTTTTATATTTTGTTGTAGATTTTGACATCTTGTTTTCCCTGACTCCCTTTGTATACCCAATTTTGATTTACACCAATGCATGAGAAAGAATATTTCTATTTGTTATACTACTTCCTTATTCCTTCTTCCCCCATAAGGGTAATACATTTTTAGTTAACTGAATGTGTTGTGCTTTTGCTCAGAGAGTTGAAGCCTTTACATAGGAATCTCAAAGAAATCCAATTGGTTGTGTCTATATCATCTGATGACAACTTGGAAGTTTGTGAGATAGCCAGCTACCTCAAGACATTTTTCCATAATACTATCATTTCTAGCATGTTTAATAGTATACCATTAAACTAATTAAAGTGATAACTAAATATAGTAGTCCCTCTTACCTGTGGTTTTTCTTTTAGCAATTTGTTACTCATGTCAACAGCAGTCCAAAAATATTAAATGGAAAATTCCAGAAATAAACGATTCATAAAATTTAAATTGTGCATCATTCTGAGTAGCATGATGAAATCTTGCATTGTCCCATTCAGCCCACCTGGATGTGTCCATGCTGTGTACAGGTGGACAAGCACAATAAAGTGAATATTGTTATAAAGAGAGTCATGCAAACTTTTTGTTTTCCCAGTACATATAAATATAAAACTATGCTGTACTATTCTGTAGTATATTAAGTATGCAATAGTATTATGTAAAAAATGTACATACCTAAATTAAAAGTGCTTTATTGCTAAAAATACTTTCTATGTATGTATTGTTAGCTCATTAACACCACCCCAAGCACACACAACTCTGGCTATTCCATCTCATCATTCAGTCATGTTCCTCTTACTTTGAGAACCGTGTCTACATTTTTTCTTGAATTAATTGAATGCTTAGAGTCTATGATCTGGTCCCTCCTCCCTTTTTAGTCCTATCCCAGCCAAACACATCCAAAGGTCATGTTTGAAGCTCTTTCCTTCAAATTTACTTGGTGCTGAAAAGCATAAAATAAATCACATTTATAAAATTCCAACATAGTAAAGTCAAATGTCACCTCCTCCAAGACTCCTTCCTCACCCTGTCAAATTTTCCCCTGCTTTGTGTCATTTCACTGAGGTGACATAATGAATCTGTATGGCAGGGGCTTGAATTATATTGTCATCATGTATCAGGCATGAAACCCTGAACATGTTTCTTTATTCTCTGTGTCTCAGGTACTTTTTAAATCTGGGCTGTGATGATAATTAATCTCTTATCCAATTCAGAAATCCAAAACTCTGAAAAATAAAACTTCTTTGGTAACTCAGGTGGCTGCAAATTCAACCTGATCTAAGCACTTTTTTTAAAAATATATTGATTTTTTTACAGAGAGGAAGGGAGAGGGATAGAGAGTTCGAGACATCGATGAGAGAGAAACATCGATCAGCTGCCTCCTGCACACTCCTTACTGGGTATGTGCCTGCAACCAAGGTACATGCTCTTGACCGGAATCGAACCTGGGACCCTTAAGTCCACAGGCCGACGCTCTATCCACTGAGCCAAATCAGCTAAGGCTGACCTAAGCACTTTTAGAAGCAAAAGCTGACTTGATCTTGGAATCATTATCACATTTAGTGTGAATATTTATCTTTCACTACAGAAATCCCATTATATTTTATTATAAGTTGCTCTCCTAGTCCTCCTGAACATGTGAAAAAATAGTGGCATGTACACACAATGTTTAGAAATCAAGGAATTGCAGCCATACAATTAAGTGGTAAAGTCCCAGCTCAGCCTAATTGTGTATATATAGTATAAACCTTCCATTCTCCCCTGCCCTGCATTTTCCAGAACTTTTACATTAAATTTAAAATGCCTAGATTAGGTATCCACTGTCTTCCTAAATATGCCCTAATAACAGACATGATGGAAAGCAAATCTAATATAGCCCTAAGGAAATTGAACCTGGGGTTCTCTGTTTATTTAAGGACAAATACAGCATATGGGAAGTGATATCCTTCATCAAAAAGGTTTTTCAACTAAGAGGGGGGAAAGTGAGTAGACATGGATACATTGGAATAAACGTGAAGAAGATCCAAGCTGAGGTTAAGCTTAAAAAGCATCCTCCCTTCAAATTTGGACCATAAATTTTACTACAGTGCTGATTAAACCTTCCTTTTATAAGCTCTCCTTAAATGGTATTTCATGTCATATTAAATGCTTCCTTTTTCTACGAGTCAGATGGAACTTTTATAGAGCCAATCCAAGTTACCACATGTCAGTCAATCCATAAGTGGGGTATAGGGGAAGTCTAAAGTGGCTCACAACTATCCAGGAATATCCACACAGCATATGGCATCTTAAAAGCCTGGGGACTGTGGGGCGGTTGTGCAGTCAGCCTCTTCATCCAACGAGTTGAGGGTTTAGCTCCAAAAATAGAGAACCTAAGTACAGAGGCAGATAGATGGAGTGGGAAAAAAATGAAACCGAGCAACCTATGCTCCCCCCCTAAGTACTCACAATTGAAAGTGCCTATCATTACAGGTAAACTCAAATATACTCAGAGGGGGGAAAACACACACACACACAACAACATATAGCAGGCATATTCATCTGCTCAGGCTGTATTAACAAAATACCACAAATACCACAGACTTGATGGCCTAAACAACAAAAACCTTATTTTCTTACAGTTCTGGAGGCTGGAAGTCCAAGTTCAAGATGCCATCTGTGTTGGTTTCTATGTGTACAGAGAGAGAGGAACTCGAGTGTCTCTTTCTCTTCTTATAAGGATCCCAGTCCTATTGGATTAAGGCCCCATCCTCAAACCCTCACTTAACCTCTATTATCTCCTACTGGCCCTATTTCCAAATGTAACCATAAGGGGGCTTAGGGCTTCACCATACCAAAAAAAAAAAAAAATGTTTTATGGGGGTGGGGAGGTGTGGGCGTGGGGAGAAAGACACAAGTCCTTTCACAACATCTGGAAGAGATACCTTACAGGACATTTTTTTATTTCTTACAGACATCCTCTTTTCTTTCTTTTCCATAAAGAATCCTGATTTCAGTCAGATATTCCCCCTCTTCCTCTTGTACATCTGCCCCAACAAAAGCTGATTCCATCCCAAATTTCAGGGTTTGACCAAGCTGATTTTAGATAGAATGGCAATATGACTTCTTACCCAAACTGGAACAATTTTAAAGAGTTAATGGTGACACTATTTAATTATCCTATCTAATAAAAGAATAATATGCAAATTGACCATCCAACACACAAGATGGCTGCCCCCATGTGGTCAAAGATGGCCACCCCCATGTGGACACAAGATGGCTGCCACAAGATGGCCAGCAGGAGAAGGCAGTTGGGAAGGACCAGGCCTGCAAGGGAGGGCAGTTGGAGGTGATCAAGCCTGCAGGGGAGGGCAATTAGGGGTGACCAGGCTTGATTGAAAAAGAGACAGAGACAGATACAGGGGTCCTGCCCGAGCTGGCAAGGCAGCTCAGGTGGCCCTGGAGTGGACACAGGCAGGCGAGCCAGCACTGAGTGGCGCTGGGCTCACTGGAGCCATGGGCTCAGGCAGCTGTGAGACCTGGGGCTCAGGCAGCCCCAGTGTCTGTGAAGCCCAATGCTCATGACAGCCATGGGCTCAGACAGCCATGAGCCCCAGTGGCTGTGAGGCCGAGGGCTCATGGCAGCCATGGGTTCAGGCAGTCATGAGCCCTGGCGGCTACGTGGGCTTAGGCAGTGTGGGTTCAGGCAGCCATGAGCCCTGACAGCTGTGAGGCCCAGGGCTCATGGCATGCATGCGCTCATGGCAGCCAGGGGCTCAGGCAGCCGTAGGCTCAGGTAGCAGTGAGCCCCGGTGGCTGCAAGGCCTGGGGCTCAGGCAGCCATGAACCCCGGCGGCTGTGAGGCCTAGGACTCACAGCAGCCATGGGCTCAGGCATCCATGGGTTCAGGCCGCTGCGAGGCCTGGGGATCAGGCAGCCATGGGTTCAGGCAGCCATGGACTCAGGCAGCTGTGGTCTCAGGCAGCTGTGAGGCCCAGGGCTCAGGCCTTGCAGCCCCTGCAGCTAGCAGTGGCAGCAGCAGCAGCAGCAACAGCAGGATGATGAGAGCAGCGCCTTCCCTGATCAGCCCAGTCGCCTCCTACAGAGGGAGTCCTGATTGTGGGTTAGACCCACTCCACAGTATGACATCTTCAGAGGGCTCCAGGACTGTGAGAGGGAGCAGGCTGGGCTGAGGGGAGCCCCCTCAAGTGCTCAAATTTTCATGCACCGGGCCTCTAGTGTAAGAATAACAGGCAATAACACTTTGGACAAAACTGGAAATAGGGTGACTGTTTGTCTTTGATACCATTGTTCTTAGTTATTAATAATAGGGAGGCTAGACAATATAAGCATGCCCATTTGGGCAGCTTCATCAGAAAGCTGCAACTTTACCCTCTCCAGGAACCACCAGTCCATTCCATGCAGGTCACTGGGGAAAGGGAGTCCAACAAAGGGGAGATGGGTGCATGTGCAATGGATTGGGGTGAGTAGAGAAGATGCCTGTCAGTCTAACCTGAAAAGAAAGATCATGGCTGGGGTGGTAGAGTCACTGCAAGCTTGCAAAAATTGGGGGATATATCACGCCCAAATGAAGGAATTCTCTCTCTCTTGGCTTTCTTGTTTCTCTGGTTTTGCTTCTGCTTCCTTGCGTTCTCCTGTGTTCCCAGAAGCTTTGTGGCCGTGGGCCATGTGGACCCCTACCCAATGGATGGATGGACTGCAGGCAGGAACACAAGCTAAGCTAGCCTGATGCTGAACTGGATTAAGTTCCAAAATGTAGTGGAAACTGGGCGGTGGCTTTATTCTAAGCTCTGCTAAGGACACAGCTGGATTTCTTCCCTGGCAGGACAGAGGGAGAGGGAACCTCAGAAACTCGGGGATTTAACTCCACACAAATAAGTGCTACTCATTCTCCAACTCGAGTCGCAGAAAATTCCTTTTCTGTGGACATCGCAAGAAGCCCACTTTCCCCGGGCAACAGGTGGGAATGAGAAGAACTCCTCACCAACAACATTTTAAACTATGGACCGTAGCACAGTTAAACAATAACATTCTGAATTCAACTCATAGTGATATCCTTTAATCTCTTCCAAGTAGTTCTGAGTGAAAAGGTTTAAAAAATGCAAAAGAAAAAAAATCAGAGAACTTTTAAACCTTTTCTGGACATCAGATAGACAGACACACCTACATGTCTCCCAGCATGCATTTGCCATTTCTTCCTTTTAATTAATGAACCTCCCACTCAGAGTTTAAACTGAACACCTAGCCAGAGACTGCACTTCACAACTTTCCTTGCACTTATGAACAGTCACATAAATGAGTTCAGACCAGATGGGGGTGGACAGAAATAATGTGTTCCACTTCCAGACCTTTTCCTTAAAACATTAAGTAGGAGTGTGATATTGTGATATTTATAATAAGAAATATGTATTTAGTCTTTATGTCTGTTCCTAGCACAGAGCTTCTAAAACCCTGGAAATTTCCTTGAGTGGAGAGAGCCATAAAGGTGTCTTTTGTTACGAGAATGAGGGGACTTTGGTGGCAACTCAGGATGGGGGTTGGCTGCCAGGAGAACCAATCACATGATTAGAGGATTGAAACTTTCATTCATAACACTGTGACCTCCAGGGAGGGAGAGGGGCCTAAAGGTTGAACACATCACTGGTGTCCAATGAGTAAACCAATCGTGCCTAAGTAGTGAAGCCTCCAGAAAAACCCCAAAGTACTTGGTTTGGAGAGCTTGCTGGCTGGTGTTGTGGGGGTGGAGCACTCAGCGAGAGGCTGGAACTGGTGCCCCTTCCCACATTCCTTTCCCTGTCCTTTCTCCTATCTGGCTGGTCTTTTTTTTTTTTTTTTAATATATTTGTACTAGAGGCCCAATGCACGAAGATTCGTGCAAGAATGGGCCTTCCTTCCCCTGGCTGCTGGCACCGCCTTCGCTCTGGCCCAGTGATGCTTTTCTGCCTTCCCACACTGCCCAGAGGTCCGGAGCAGCTGGGGTGGCAACGACGCAAGTGTCCCGCCCAGCCCCCAGCCATTCGGCGCCCGCGTATGCAAATTAACCCAACAGCTTTGTTGGGTTAATTTCCATACTCGCTCCTTATTGGCTGGTGGGTGTTGCGAAGGTATGGTCAATTTGCATCTTGCTCTTTTATTAGTGTAGATTGATTTCAGAGAAGTAGGGAGAGAGATATAGAAACATCAATGATGAGAGAGAATTATTGATCATCTGCCTGCTGCACACCCCCTTACTGGGAATCGAGCCCACAATCTGGGCATGTGCCCTTGACTGGAATCAAATCCAGAACCCTTCAGTCCCTATGCTGATGCTCTATCCACTGAGCCAAACCAGCTAGAGCTCTGGCTGTTCTTGAGTTCTATCCTTTTATAATAAAGTGGCAATCTAGTAAGTAAAATGTTCTCTGAGCTTTGTTAGCCACCTAATATATTAATCGAACCCAAGGAAGAGGGTGTGGAAACCTCCAAGCTGTAGCCAGTTTGTCAGAAGCACAGGTAACAACCTGAGCTTGCAACTGGTGTCTGAATTGGAGGGGAGGCAGTCTTATTGAATTGAGCCCTTAATCTGTAGGATCCGATGCTATCTCCAGGTACATAATGCTATAATTGAGTTGAATTGTGGGATACCCAGCTTAGAGAGGTGGTTGGTTGTGTTGGAAACATCTCCACACATTGGAATGGGTGCAGAGGATTAACGAGGTACCCTGTTCTCTTTTCTTTGCTGTGGACTGGTCTTAGCATATGACTAGCATTCTCAGCGATGCAGAACAAGATCATGGCCACCTATGTGATGGCGAAGCAGCAAGCTGCACCCTGACTAACCCTGTGGAGCAATGCTGAAATACCACCAACTTTTTTCATAAAAAACTAGATTGTTTTTTACACCAATTTAACCTCAGTTCTACCTTATATACTCAGTAAAATTCATTTCCATTTGAAAGCAAATATCCAAGTGTTTGCATATGGTTAACAAATCATACCTTTATCCTTATGGTTTAATTTTGTGAGTCCAACATAAGATGAAATGCAGACTTTTCTAAAAATATGAATACTAAAAATTAAGCCCATGGAAACACACACACACACACACACACACACACACACACACACACACTACAACAAATAAACCTTAATTATTTTTGTTCACATAAACAATGTCTTAACTTCATTGAATATGGCCAATGACAATTTTCTCTTTAGATTCTATCTGTAAAACAACTTTAATTTCCACAATCATGAGGACATGACTCTAACAGAGATCTCCATGGGGTCGAATAAGATCTGATTTATATGTTGACTTTTAGGATAGGTGTTCCAAATGAAGTTTCAAAAGCATCTACCCTTCATGAGGCATCTGAAAATAAGTGCTTATGAAAATAAAAAGCTTGGCACTCTCCAGAGACACTACATCAACTCATATTCACTATCTCCATTTTCATGTTCACATGAAATTCCTGATAATAGCACCAGCAACAAAATCTTCTGCAGTTTACTCATAGACAACAGTGATATATGAATGCTAAAATGTGGTCAAGTTGGACTTAATAAAACATTGAATCTCAAAATCTATGTTGCTTAAAAAAGGCATTAGCTTGCAAAGGGAAGTTTTTCTGTAACTTTAATTTTCTAGTGAATGACAATTTCCCACAATTCTCATCCTACTGAATAAATTTGTTCATTAGCACAAAAATTATAATTCATATATAATGTTTATCTAAGTTGGTACTCAATTTTTATGTGCAGTCATGGTGTATTTTTTAATTTTATTTAACAGTTGCAGGAATCCAGGTTTTCTATAAGCCTAAAAGAATTAAACACACCCTAATCGGTTTGGCTCAGTGGATAGAGTGTCGGCCTGTGTACTGAAGGGTCCCAGGTTCGATTCTGGTCAAGGGCATGTACCTTGGTTGCGGGCATATCCCCAGTAGGAGGTGTGTAGGAGGCAGGTGATAGTTGTTTCTCTCTCATCGATATTTCTAACTCTCTATCCCTCTCCCTTCCTCTCTGTAAAAAATCAATAAAATGTATTTTTTTAAAAAGAATCCCCTAATAAAATGGTAATATGCAAATTAACCATCACTCTGCTACATAGGCCATGCCCACCAGCCAAGCCACACCCACCAGCCAATCAGGGAGAGTATGCAAATTAACCCCAATCCAAGATGGCTACAGCCACAGAGAGCAAGGTTTCCCAGGTAACAGAGCAAGCCAAGCTTTCCATAGCCATTGCAGGCCTAAGCCTCCACTCAAGCGACAAAGTTTCAATTATAGAAGGTAAACAAATTCAAACAAATGGCGGCAGAATGGAGCTTGAGAGAGCAGGCCAGGGTTGTCGGCGGCAACAGGGGAAGCAAAGCTTTCTGCACACCCTGGCCGGGCTCACCCGCTTAAGGCTACAAAGTTTCAATTGTAGAAGGAAAATAAATTCCAGACACCAGGGCCTCACCTTGGGTTGCCAGGGGGCGTGGCCGGCCTGCAAACCACCACAGGCCCCTCGCTCAGGCGGCCCTACACCCCAAGGGAACCCCCACCCTTATCTGTGACACCCTTCAGGGCAAACCAGCTGGCCCCCACCCGTGCACCAGGCCTCTATCCTATCTAATAAAAGAGTAATATACAGATTGATCATCACTGCAACACACAATATAGCTGCCCCCATGTGGTCAAAGATCCTGCCCCCATGTGGACACAAGATGGCCACTACAAGATGGCCAGCAAGAGAGGGCAGTTGGGAGGCACCCGGCCTGCAAGGAAGGGCAGTTGTGAGGGACCAGGCCTGCAAGGGAGGGCAGTTGAAGGTGATCAACCCTGCAGGAGAGGGCAATTAGGGGTGACCAGGCTGGCAGAGGAGGGAAGTTGGGGGCAAACAGGCTGGCAGGGGAGCAGTTAAGCATCAACCAGGCTGGCAGCAGAGTGGTTAGGGGGTGATCAGGCTGGCAGGCAGAAGCGGTTAGGGGCAATCAGGAAGGCAGGCAGGCAGGCAAGCAGTTGGGAGCCAGCAGACCTGGATTGTGAGAGGGATGTCCGACTGCCCGTTTAGGCCCGATCCTGGTGGGATCAGGCCTAAACGGGCAGTCAGACATCCCTCCAGGAGTCCCAGATTGGAGAGGGTACAGGCTGGGCTGAGGGACAACCCCTCACCGTGCACGAATTTCGTGCACCGGGCTTCTGGTTAAACATGAGAGTCATAAGAATAATTTATCATCACTTCTATTGAAGCAATAATAACCAATGCAGTATCTAAAAAATAAAATGATTTTGAGTCAAATATCAAAATTATGTCTCACATAAACAGTAATCCTTGGGAAGTGAAGTGATCAGGTTGCTTGGCAAAACCTAGGTACATCTTGCCACATTTCTTTTGCTCTTCTTGAATTCTACTCTGTCAAGAACAATGCATAATGATCAGTTCATTATTCAGGCCAGAAAGCAGGGGTTAGTGACACTCTAGTCTCCAAAATTCTCAGGCAAATTTAAGCTTCAATAACTCTAGAATTATAAATACTACAATCTTAAACAAAATTGAAAGTTGATATTTAATTTTATTGAACATTCATTTAATTAAAATTTTTTTTAATCCTCGCACAAGGATATTTTCCAATTTATTTATTTTATTTTATTTTTTAGAGAGAGTGGAAGAGAAAGGGTAAGACAGAGAGAAATATTGATGTGAGAGAGACACATTGATTGGTTGACTCCTGCATGTGCACTGACTAGGGCCCGGTTTGGGGAGGAATCTGAAAATGAGGTACATGTCCTTGACCGGAATCGAACCTGGGACCTTTTGGTCCACAGGCCAACACTCTATCCACTGAGCCAAATCAGCTAGGGCTCGTTTTATAAATTTTAAATAACAAAACCCTATTATTTATTTTGGTCATTCAGATTGAATATAGTAATATTGACTAAAAGATACAATTTTTTTTAAAAAGACATATTTCTTTATATATATATATATATATATATATATATATATATATATATATATATATATATATTATTGATTTTTTTACAGAGAGGAAGGGAGAGGGATAGAGAGTCGGAAACATCGATGGGAGAGAAACATCGATCAGCTGCCTCCCGCACACCCGCTACTGGGGATGCGCCCGCAACCAAGGTACATGCCCTTGACCGGAATCGAACCCGGGACCTTTCAGTCCACAGGCTGACGCTCTATCCACTGAGCCAAACCGGCCAGGGCTAAAAAGACATATTTCAAAATCTAAAACTGTTCTTACCTTTCATGAGCTATAGACCTAGTTTCAGATCCTAATTCTGATACTACTTGTGGCAATTTATACAATGGTACCTGAAACTTGGTAGATGCTGCTTAACTCTAGGCATTACACTTTTTTTGTATGTGAATTATTCATTTGATTTTGTTTTATTTAAAATACATTAAATGGTTAGGACAACTAAGGACAAAATAGTAATGCTGAGTGGAACCTACAATGAATGATATTATTCAATAATGTGATCTTTGTAATTATAGACCCCACTAATTTGTTTAAGCTCAACCCATCTTTAGATACACAAAATAATACTGAGGCAGTTAGTTTAACTTCTGTACTTTTCAGCACGACTGAATATAGTATAGGAAGGTAATTACCATCCTGGTTTGGGGTTCAGGCAAAACTGAATCACATTCTTTGATCCAAAACTTAATAACTTTGTGTTAATGGGCAAATTTCTGAATCCACAATCATTGAATCTAAACTTCCTCATCTACAATATAAGCAACTGAAACCTAGACCAAACTCACATATGCAATCCAGACATTTGTCATTTAGAAGAATACATACTCGACTAGCCTAATCCAATTCGGTGTGAAGACCAAGGATTCCCACACATTCCCAAGATGTGAAGTGACTCATGTCTCTGTCCCAGGAAAATCTGGGTCTCTTGCCACCAAAACATTAGCACTTAGAAAGCATGGGCTTCTCTGTTCAATTTGCTGTAATATTTCCAATGTTCCAAGCACTGTCATTCAATAGTGGATTATTTGAGTTAATTAACAGGCTCACTACCCTGTATGTTTTTGTTCTTTAAACTCTCCACTGTTCAAAATAAAAATTATCAGCGGAGGATGAGGGAGTAAGACATCAACCAAAGGACTTCTATGCATGCATATAAGCATAACCAATGGACACAGACACTAAGGGGGTGAAGGAATGTGCTGGGGGTTGGGGATGGCTGGGGAGAGGTCAATGGGGGAAAAAGGAGACATATGTAATACTCTATGTAATACTTTAAACAATACAGAATTTTTAAAAAATCTCATATGGACAGCAAATAAATAAATAAATAAACGAACAAAACAAAACAAAACAAAAAAATAATCATTACCGAGGTTCTCACCTGTTAATGATATAACAGGCCAAGTATTAAAACATTACAATGTCTTCTCCTGTCCTTTTAGCACAAAAATGCCAACAGCACAAAGATTTATTTCCTCACTTTTATGGCTTGTCCTCCCACTTCTTAGAAGATAAGAGCAGAGCATGTGTAGACATTTTTAGAATTTGTTATTGTTAAAGCGGGGGGGAGGGGGTGTTTATAAAATGCTAAGCACAGTGCCTGGTGCACATAGGAAATTCTCAGCATAGAGTTTCCATAAACCAGATGGAGTTCCATGCATTCATCAGTTTCCTTTGCCATTTAGAGATGTGAGTATCTATGTAATATTGGAGTTCACGAAACTGGCTGCCATTTTGTAGGTGAGGAAACTGAGGATTGGAGAGGTTAGTTAACTTGTTCATAGACACACACCTTGGTAGGGACAGATAGATCCAAGCCTGAAAATCAAGCTTAGTTAGTCTGGCAATGAGTGATGGCTCTAAAAGTTGGTAAAGGCTCCTTCTCAATTTGTTTTTATAAGATCAGTGACCAGAAACCACCACACAGTGGTAGTAAACCAGAGTTTGAGAAGCATGGATTGCTCAACTGTCTCCTAGAGTCATTTTTGCTTTTGGGGGAACAGTAGAATGTAAGATTATTTTTCATAAACATGTCTAAAATATTAATGAGGAAGGCTTACTATCTCCCAGCCCTATACATGTAAGAAGTTTCTCAATTTTTATACTACCTGTTTTCTTCCCTTTTTTCACTTCAAAGTCAAAGCACTAAATTCAGTTATTGCTGTGTAAACATTTGCACAAAGTAGAGTGGATTTAAGTTAAAATATAAACTATTTTATCCCCTTCTTCTGTCCTTTTGCAACAGGCTTTTATGAGCTAGAAAATTATTTCTTGGGGGTGGGTGTTTAGTACATTGTGAGATGTTTAGTAATATCTCTGGCCTCTACCCACTGGATGCCACCAGCACCACCTCACTTGAGACACCAAAAAGTGTCTCTAAAAACATGTTGGGCCTGGCCAGTGTGGCTCAGTGGTTGAGCATTGACCTCTGAACCAGGAGGTCACAGTTCCATTCCTGGTCAGGGCACATGCCTGGGTTGCAGGCTCCATTACCAATGTGGGGTGTGCAAGAGGCAGTCGATCAATGATTCTCTCTCATCACTAATGCTTCTATGTCTCTCCCTCTCTGAAATCAATAAAAGTATATATTTTTAAATGTTGGCAAATGTCCCTGGGAAACAATATGGTGAACAAATGCTTTACAATATGAATTAAGACATAATCCTAGAGTGACTTTCAAAATTTGGTGTGTGTCAGAATGATCAGTAAGATGTCTGGCTCCTATCTGAGCCCCACATGTAGAGATTCTGATGCAGTAGGTTTGATATGGGTCCAGACAGCCACTTTTATACTAACCCCCAGGTGATTTGGGTACACACGAATGACAGAAATGCCACCACAGGGAAGAGAGAGAACATACGGCTCTGCTATTAGAGAAACACCAAAATAGACTCTCAGCAGAAAAGGTATCACGGGAAGTCTGGCTCGGTTACTCCACATTCTCAAGGACGCCTGAGCCAGGGACATATTTGTGTCACTAAAGTCTGGAAACTTCTGACATATACATACATATACATACACTAATGAAGGCAGAGGAAAAAAACAGAGAGCTCATTCACTTTCTGGGAACACATTTCAGGCTGAACCCCGTATTATGACATTGAGTCTCTGTTTGGAAATAAGGGTTATGATGGATCTGCCAAGGTTTTCCATTAGGCAAAATGACATAGTGGTCAAGAGCTTGACACTTACTCTATTTGATGTATGTAGAGGTCTACCAGTTATTGGCTTTATAACCTTACACAAGTTACCTGATCTCTTTTTATACCTCAGTTTTTTCATTTATAAGATGAGAATAATTATAGTTATCTGTAGTAGACAGAATAATGCCACCCAAAAGATGTCAACATCTGAACCACCCCCCCTCCCCACAAATATGATACTTCACATGGTGAAAGGAACTTCGCAGATGTGGTTAAGGATTTGAGATTGGAGGACCACACTGAGAGAGGAGAAGAGGATGTGACAATGGAAGCAGATATCAGGGTGATGTGGCCAGACACAAGCTTTGACTGTACTCTCTAGGAGAAAAAGGTGGGGAAGGGATTCTTTCCTGGTGCCTCCAGAAGAAACCAGCCTTGATGACATCTTAATTTCAGTTTAATAAGACTCACTCCAGCTCTGGCCATTGTGATAATTGGTTGAGAGTTGTCCAGTGCATTAAAGCTTGTTCAACTCCCGGTCAGGGCACATGCCTGAGTTGTGGACTTGATCTTCAGTAGGGGGCATGCAGGAGGCAGCAGATCCATGTTTCTCTCTCACATCAATGTTTCTCTCTCTCCCTCTCTTTCTAAAATCAATAAAGACTTATATACATCAAACCAAACAGACACACCTCATTTCAGATTTCTGACCTCCAGAACGATAAGGGAATACTTTTGTATTGTTTAGGCCATTAAAATTATGCTAATCTGTTACAGCAGCAACAGCAAACATGCATTATCTCATTGGGTTGTTATGAGGATGAAGTTCATACATGTAAGCATTTAGAAGCCTATCACACAGGAAGTATCAATGTGTTGTCTCTCTCTTATCCACAATGTATTGTATGCCTCTAAATAACAACTTTGTTTAAAATAATCTATCATTATCATATTCCATAATGGTTTCTCAACAGACATATCGATGACTTGTGTGGAGGAACAAATGAAGTCGACATGTCACTGTCCTACGTGATCCAGTTGCCCTGGAGCATCTAAGATTCAAATGACTTTGATCCACATTGGGTAAAGTCAGCTGTTTTATCTGGATGCAGATAAAGTTTTCCTGTGAGAAAGTAGGATGCCATCATATAAGTTGGAGTTATAAAAACACACATGACCAAAAGTCTAAATTTATTAAAGAAAGCTACAATTTATAATGTTGGGTACCTAAATTCAAACTATAAGATTAAGTTCTATATGTATAGTCTTATCATTTTTTCTTAAAAATATAACTGGTTAGAATTTATTTTTGAGAACCTTTATTTCTTAAAATTCATATCATGTTTGGCCTTTTAAAAATAAAGGTAACCATGTAAATAAATCACACACATTCTAAATAGAAAAAAAAAAGAACGTTTTTATACAAAGGTAGCCTCTTGAACTGTGATGGTGAAATTATAGTCCTTTCTAGTTCCAAAAAATAGTTCAGCTAACTTCCTTATAATATGCTCAATTAAAACAAAAACAAAAACACACACTTTGCCTGACCCAGTGTTGCTCAGTGGTTGAGCATCAACTTATGAAACAGAAGGTCACAGTTCTATTCCTGGTCAGCCCACATGCCCTGGTTGTGGGCTCGATCCCCAGTGGAGGAAATGCAGGAGTCAGCTGATCAATGATTCTCTCTCATCATTGATGTTTCTATCTCTCTCTCTCTCTCCCTCTCCCTTCTCTGAAACCAATAAAAATATATTAAAAAAACACACACTTTTTCATACAATATTTTCATCATACCTATGAGGTAGATAAAGAATGTATTTACTATTAGTCCCATTTTATAGATAAGAAAATGGAGGCAAAGGGGATTTAATGATTTGCCTCCTGCCACCTCCTCACTCAATAGTAGAAAAAAGTTTATACATCAGATTTTCTGACTCCTAATTCAGCATTTTTAGTACTGTTGGTATCATTGATTAGATTTTCAGGGCAAAGATAATGAGCCACATTGGGATTACTTGTATGAATTAGGGCAAGGAAATACATATATATAGAAATATATATGTAACTAGTGGCCCGGTACACAAAATTTGTGCACATTAAAAGGGAATTAACTAGAGAAAATATTTTAATATTGCTATTTGCCCTTTTTCTATAATAGAAGTGTTAGAGATGAAAGAAAATTAGTAAAATGTATATGAAAATCTCCCTCCTGTCAGAGTCTGGGGCGCGCTGTATGACCTAGAGTCAAGTCCCCGCACACCACCTGCACACACTTCGAAAACGCAGGAGACCCAGACCCCGCAGCCCCACCCCCGTCAAGTCAAGCCCCTCTGGGTGAAGGGTGCAGTCTCAGGTTCCCGCCCTGGTGCCGAGTAGGGGCCACAGTCTCAGGTAACCTGGTCAAGCCCCGCTGGGTGGGGGGCGCAGCCTCAGGGCCCCCTGCCCAGCTCTGGAGTTGGAGGCACAGCCTGAGGTCCCCTGTCAAGCCCTGCTGGGTGGGGGTGTGTGGCCTGAGGTCCCCTGTAAAGCCCTGCCAGGCAGGGGGCACAGACTAATGTCCCCATCAAGCCCCGCGGGGCAGGGGGGCACGACCTGAGTTCTCCCGGCCTGGCACTGGGGTTGGGGGTGCGGCCTGAGGTCCCTCACCCAGGGCCAGGTGCCATGCAGCCTCAGATCCCTGCTGTTTGGTCATGATGTCACGGCATCCTGGCTAATTTGCATATCCCTCTATTATATAGATAGATGTAGCATTAGCAGCACAGTCAACATAGTTCCCAGCCTTAAAGGACAGAACAAGAGGAGACTACAAAAATCTCCAGGATGCTGCTCAGCATTGTGTGGGATGAAAGCCTGTGTGTGGCTGACCCCACATCCTGCCCCACCTGTGTCCTTCACATGGGGAATTGCTGCTGAGTTGTTCTGGTGCTATTCATTATGAGCTCCACATTTTCCCAGCCAGAGCCCGAGAGAGCACTGATATGATGCTTGCTGCTCAGCCATAGCTTGTCATCTCTGGCTTGTGTCTGTCCCCACAACAATCCATTGTGGCTCTGGCAATAGATGACCCCTGTTATCAGTGTCCTTGTTCTATTAGAACTTTAATGAGGGCAACTCCCCAAAGGTGAAGCTGTCTGGGTCCACAGTGCCTGTGCGTAGTGGGATGAAAGCAAACTGACTTCACTCTGTTCAGACCTTTAGTGCATGGCACTGTGCTCTTGATGTATGGTACATAGATCCTTTCATTCTCACATCAAGGGAAAAGGAGGGAGATTTTATTCTGCTGTAAAACATGTATTATTTGTCATTTGGAACATGATGAAGCTGTGTTTTAAAAATTTTATATAGATACAATATAAAAATAGAATCAAAATACTCTTAATATGCTATAAGGATGTCAAATGTAATGCATAACCTTCCTGGGTTTTTAATTACTATGTCTTGTCTGCTGCTGGTAATTATCAACTAAAGTGAGGACCTTATTTAACCTTCTTAATGTAATCTTGGAGTCAAAGGGTCGCCTATGACCTCCAATCTACTATTTGTTAGTTCACACCCTCACATTTTTAAAGCACACGTCAAATGGGAACTTGAGGTTCCTTTTTTAGTTGTTGTTCTTACTGGTTTAATCATAACATTGTGCATCAGATGGATTTTGCATTTTTGAAGAGAAAAATTAAATATTCATTGAGAGAGTTTTCTTCATTTAGGAAGGCTTACTCAATACACTGCCATGGTTTTTCTCCGAATGAAAGACAAAGCTTTAACCAATCAAACATGGTCACCCACATCAAGTGAGGGCAATTCAGAGTTTGCTTCTCCTCATCTGATCAATGGTTATCCATTGGGTGCCAATACCTGCTTTGGGAAATTCTGCTGACAGTTATATTTTTTCCTCTTGGATATTTTAATCCATTTTATTGCCTTCCTTCTCCAAACAAAAATCCCACTTTGGTTTTCCCTGTTTCTCAAGGGACACACCTTCAACATCATCTGTAGATTTCAGAATAAAATCTTTAGCCATGGGGCTAACCACTGATTGCACCATGTGAGTACCATTTCTCTTTGCCTCATTCTTACATTTTATGCAATATTTGGTTCATTTTAAATTTTACATAATAGAGAAAAACAAATATACTTTGGTTTTCACTAAGGTAATCCTGAGCATGCTTCCCCTATTTTCTGAGGTTTTGAGTTTTCCATCATAAAATTAAATATCTTTAACCTGATGCATACTTCGATTTTATAAAATCATACGTGATCAAAGCATACTTTGATACTGAGTTATAGGTATATATGCTGACACTTTTGAGCCTTCTTTTTTTACATCCATGCATCAGAGGCATTGCCGTGCAGCGATTTAAGAATAAACTCTGTACAAGAGGACTGTGACTATATACTTCCTTTGATGATGTACTAGCTGCATGACCTTCAGCAAGTTGCTTAAGACTTCAGAGATTATATTTGTATCGCAGAGGTAATGTCTACAGTTTAAATGAGCAAATATTACACTTTAAGCAAAAGCACAAATATAACCCTAACTAAGCGAATATTGGTTTAAGTAAAGTTGGCTTCAGGAAAGTTTGCTTAAGTGGGAGTTGTAGATCTATGAAGATTGGGTGTAAAGTAACAAGTTGGAATTTCCCGTTATAGTTCTCAATGTTTTAGAGTCCAATTCAGAGGAAATATTTTGAATTATAAATTTCATAAGTGATATTATAAAAAAATAAAAAGTTCCTCATTTCCATACATCTATAACATTAACATTTGGCACCGTTTTTATATTAGACATATCTTTACATTTAGGCATTTTCAAAGGAACCAGAAATACTTACTTGCTTAAACTACAAGTTTTTCAACTAAAAGTGGTTTTTAAAATTTTAATAATTTTTTATGCTAGGTACCTAAAACATCAATCAAACAAATCTTTTAGAATCTACAGTATTCAATACAGTTACAAAAATATTAATATCTTAAGGTATATTTTGTCTCCTCTTTCACTGAATTCTTGGGGAGCTACTTTGCCATGGGTGCCTGAATACACATACAAGCTAACTGAGAATCTGCTCTATTAAAGATGAAGTTAAGTGGGCTGTTTTGTTTTACTTTAATTACTAACATAATGCATTTCTATAAGAAAGGGGAGTTAGACAACTTCCTTCCTAATGATGAATCAATGCAGACACAAGTTTTGCTAATATATTTTTGAAATTATAGATTTTTGGAATTGAAGAAATTTTGCTAATTAATAGGTCTGCCTCTTATTTTTATAGTTGGAAACACTCAAGCTTAGAGAATTAGAGAGATTTTCTGAGTCAAACTGTTCTAAACTCAGTCTGAGATCTGAATGCATCATCACTTTTTTTTTCTTTTACCAGTTTTGCTTCAATATTTTTACATGTTCTTTCAGCCTAAATAATTCATTTCCTCTAGAGAATAATACTTAGTTTCTGCTGTTTGAGTACATTACAAGTTATCCATTGTGAAAATGGATTTAAGAAAACTCCATTCTCATCAGAATTACTTAATGAATGCAGCTTCCAAGTCACTTTAGCACCAGCAGTCTAAACTGACATCAACCAGATTTACCGTGACTCAGAACGAGGAGGAGAAGCCTCTGAAATGGAAAGTGCTGCTCTCGTAGATTTTGAAAATGCTGTCTCTGCTGCCAAGAACTTTAGATTTCACATGATTTACTTTTGAGAATGGCTGAGGATCAATAAGAGGGCTGAAGGAATCGAGAATGAGTAAAATAGAACTTAAAAAAAAATAAAGGAAACATTATAGAAAAACAAAAAGGTCTGTAGTATGGGAAAAAAAATAAACCATGGACAGATAAAAGAAAGAGGCTTTAAAAACCAAAGGTGAGAGACTTGTTCTTTTGGATTTAAAAAAATAGACAGCCGAGACCGGTTTGGCTCAGTGAATAGAGCATCGGCCTGCGGACTCAAGGGTCCCAGGTTCAATTCCGGTCAAGGGCATGAACCTTGGTTGCGGGCACATCCCCAGTTGGGGGTGTGCAGGAGGCAGCTGATCGATGTTTCTCTCTCATCGATGTTTCTAGCTCTCTATCCCTCTCTCTTCCTCTCTGTAAAAAATCAATAAAATATATATTAAAACAAATAAATAAAAAATAAATTAAAAAATAGACAAATACAGATTAAGGGACCAAACTCATCTTTTCTCTTTTTTATATGTTTTTATTGATTTGAGAGAGAGAGGGAGGAAGAGGGATAGAGAGATAGAAACATTGATTAGAGAGCTAGAACCATCCATGAGAGAGAAACATTGATCAAATGATCCACTGCCTCCTGCATGCTCCCTATTGGGGATCAAGCCTGCAACCCAGGCATGTGCCCTAATGAGGAATTGAACTGGTGACCTCTTGTTCATGGGTCAATGCTCATTGACGGAGCCACACTGGTTGGGCTCATCTTTTCTTTACCACAAAAAACAAGTCACGCCCTGGCCAGGTAATTCAGTTGCTTAGAGCATCATCCCATATCCCATGTTGCAGGTTTGATTCCCAGCCAGGGCACACACAAGCAACCAATGAATGCATAAATAAATACTCTCTATTGCAAATCATCCTATCTAATAATAGACAAATATGCAAATTGGCCATACCTCCGACACACCCACAAGCCACGCCCACCATCCAATCAGAGCGAGCATGCAAATTAACACAAACCAAGATGGCTACAGCCACAGAGAGCAAGGTTTCCTAGGTAACAGAGGAAGCCAAGCTTTCCGTCTGCCCTTGCCAGGCCTAAGCCTCCACTCAAGCTACAAAGTTTCAATTATAGAAGGTAAACAAATTCAAACAAATGGCGGCAGAATGGAGCTTGAGAGAGCAGGCCAGGGTTGCCGCCGGAAACAAGGGAAGCAAAGCTTTCCACACACCCTGGCCAGGCCCACCCGCTTAAGGCAACAAAGTTTCAATTATAACCCCAACACAAATGGCTGCGGGCCTCGGAGGGAGCCCCAGGCTTGGCTCTGCTCCAGGCTACAAAGTTTCAAATGTAGAAGGTAAATAAATTCCAGATACCAGGGCCTCGGCTTGAGTTGCCAGGGGGCATGGCCCGCCTACAAACCACCACAGGCCCCTCTCTCAGGCCGCCCCATGCCCCAAGGGTACCCCACCCTGATCAGGGACACCCTTCAGGGCAAACCAGCTGGCCCCCACCCCTGTACCAGGCCTCTATCCTATCTAATAAAAGAGTACTATGCAGATTGATCATCACTGCAACACACAATATAGCTGCCCCCATGTGGTCAAAGATCCTGCCCCCATGTGGACACAGGATGGCCACCACAAGATGGCCAGCAGGAGAGGGCAGTTGGGAGGCACCTGGCCTGCAAGGGAGGGCAGTTGAGAGGGACCAAGACTGCAAGGGAGGGCAGTTGGAGGTGATCAACCCTGCAGGAGAAGGCAGTTAGGAGTGGCCAGGCCGGCAGAGGAGGGAAGTTGGGGGCAAACAGGCTGGCAGCAGAGTGGTTAGGGGGTGATCAGGCTGGCAGGCAGAAGCGGTTAGGGGCAATCAGGAAGGCAGGCAGGCAATCAGTTGGGAGCCAGCAGTCCTGGATTGTGAGAGGGATATCCGACTGCCCGTTTAGGCCCGATCTCTGGGATCAGGCCTAAACGGGCAGTGGGACATCCCTTGAGGGGTCCCAGATTGGAGAGGGTACAGGCTGGGCTGAGGGACACCCCCCCGCAGTGCACGAATTTCGTGCACCGGGCCTCTAGTTAATAATATTTAGGCAGATTAGGAGGTGAGCACATTTCCCAAATGATATCTAAGCACATTAGCAGTCCTGATGGTGGGACTAGTAAACAAATTAATAGTTGTATCTGGTGAATGGTAGGCAGCTCTCTATGCTCTAGAACTCCATCTTTATCACACCACTGCCAACAACTTTCTCAGAAGGACCATTTAGAAATTAGCTGTATTTTAAAAAAGAAAACCCCAAAGCTAGGCTCATCTGCATCTTTCATGATGTATAGGTTGGGACAAAAATAAGTTTACAGTTGTTCTTATAAAAATAATACAATAATTAATACATATTAATACAAGAACAAACTCACCACTGTAAACCTTTTTTTTTTCTTCCCCAATCCCTCTATTGGTGTTTATCACATCAGATCTCATAACTAGAATTTAACCATTTTCATTACTCCTCTTAACTGCCAGGGAAGCTGAGAAAGAGTCTGTGTACCCAGAATGAAATAAAAAATGGGTTTGATGGTTAGCTTAACAATCTTTGCTACACCAGGATTCTATAAAAGTACTTGGATATTATTTTATATCAAACTAATTGCCTATAACTGCTCAATTTTAAATGATGTATGGTGGCTCTGTAATATATCTGGATTCAAATTTATGAAGAGTTATGATCTAGAAATGAAGAAATCTTATCACTATTTCTTTTAAACATATAGTGAACATTAAAATAAATTGTTTTGTCAATAGAACTTTTACTCAGTACATACACAATGCTATGATAACGTCAAATTTTTATATTAAATATTGTGTCTTGATACTGTGACACATACTTTAAGGGAAATCATTGGGTTGGATGAAAAATAAACTGCAAATCTTATTCCATTTGCTCTCCTAGCCACTTTGTTACCAAACCCATTCATTTTTCCATGAAGAAAGTTGATGTGCAGTGCCCAGTTGCTACAGGTCTGATGAATTAACTTATTTCCCTGAGCATTCATCAATGCTCATGTGGTATAAAGTTTCAAGAGGCTCACATTAGCAACAAATGGAAGAGAGAGTAGTATTGTTGAAAGGAGCCGAGACACTAGTGTCTAGGAACCCATTAAATAAAAATGAGAATTAATGAGATAGCAAATTGAGATTCCCTGGAAATCACATCTCCATGATTTTGTATTAAGGCAGGAAGGGTTCTTGTCAGTTACAGCTACTTCAGTAAAGAAATGGGAATCTGTTCATTTAGCTATTTCAGACCAATGCAGTTGAATTTCTACCTCTTATTAGGGAAAGAGCACTGTAGTTTCCCTTAATGCTCCAGTTGACGGAGTATTTTATCTTTTAATAAAAAAATGTTACTAAAATTGTCCTAAAATCTCATTGCAGATTGAATGTTGTAGAGGTAAAATTCGATTAAAAAACATACTTCTAAAAATCTGCATTATAAAGTTTTGCAAAATAAATTCTTCATCTGCAAAAACAAGCCAGCACAAAGGTACTAACTCTAAGTTAGGGTGCTCAATTTTTAACAAGTTTCTTATACTTACAGTGAGATACTGGAATAATCAAAGGCTGACACAGGTATTTAATATTTTTCTCTTTCATGAGTATACTCGTAATCCTTCAATTTTTATTGGAATATGTGCACATAATAGTTATACAGTGATAATCTCAAGATATGCTCTTCTCTGAAGCTCCAGGACTTGGTTTTCAGAAGGAATCCACTTTATTGTTTTCTATGGGGATTATGGGGCCGCCTGATCGTTAGTTGTTCTTTCAAGTGGATTTTTGCCACACTTTATTGATCATTATCTGGTGTCTCTGTTTCCTATTTCACTCTCTTCTAATGCAAATTACATACATACCCCTGGTTAGTTTTTGGAAACGTCTCTTATAATCAACTTTCTTCTCAGTGATCCAAGAATCTCCAATGGCTTCCTCTTGCCCAAAACATAAATATGTTTAAGGTTTTCAATGTCATAAATCATTATATTTAAGAGATGTCACACTGATCTCCTCATTGATCCACAATCTATATATATATAAAAGTCTAAGCGACTGAACAACCGAACGACCAGTCGACCGGTCGCTATAATGTGCACTGACCACCAGGGGGCAGATGTTCAAGGTGGGAGCTGCCCCCTGGTGGTCAGTACGCTCCCACAGCGGGAGTGCCACTGACCCATCCTGGTGGCCACCATCCTGTTGGCAGCCACTCACTCCCTCAGTAGTCCTGCAGGTCCAATCTCTGAAGAACAGGCCAGGCACTGAGAGACCAGCACCGCCAGCACAATCCCAACAGCGCTACCAGCCGCCTGGAAGTTGGCCTCGGCACTGCGGCCATTTCCCCTCCCTCGATGCTCCGCAAGAAAGAAACGACATAAAAGCGACTGCTAGGTGGCTCCCAACTACCAGCGTGAATGTCAGCGGGACAGATCCGGGTCCTGGGTTGGTAAAGGTGTCCCACCATCCTCTGGAGGGCCGATTGTGTCCTGTCCCCCACTCCACCCCTCCCTGTATGGGTGCCAGATGCAGGGCTTGTGGCTGGCGAGCGCCACTGTGGTGGTGCGAGCCTCTCCCGATCGGGACTGACTGGGCGCGAGTCTGCAGCAAGTGCAGCGGGGCTGAGATGAGTGGCAGGCAGGAGCAGCAGGAGGCGTTGGACTGCTGGTTTCCACCCAATCCCCACAGGCCACGCCAAGGGACCCCACCTGTGCATGAATTTGTGCACCGGGCCTCTAGTCATATTATATTTAACCCTGTAGTTATGATTTTTTTCTAGAACCAGAAATGCCCTAAATATTTTCCATAACATTTAAATCTCACTCCTCCCAAGTCATGGCTGATTTTGCAGTGACTCCAAAGGATTCTGCAGGCCACAACCCACTTTTCATTCTCTTTGCTTCGGTTGTATTAAGTTGTCCTCCAACGAAATTTGTGCTTCAGTCCTGCTCTCAGGTACTTTGTTATAATAGCACACTATTAAATTGCCGGATATTTTTTATATTAAAAACTAGGGCATGGAATATTTTATGGTTATTTAAAAATTCATGCAAAGTGTTGGAGATAATTTAAAATGATATGACTTTCTACAGTGCAAATTTAACAATTTCTATCCTCAACTGGATAATATCCATGAACCAAGTTATTTCTGAAAAACCCATCCTATTTTTTTCTGTATAGTATTAAACACCTGTAACTCAAAGTACTTGAATAATTCTCATTAAATACAATTCCTCTTATGTAAAAAACTAGAGGCCCAATGCACAAAATTTTTGCATGGGGCTAGGGGACCCTCAGCCCTCTCACAATCTAAGACTCCTCACTCCTAACCGCCCACCTGCTTGCTCCTTACTGCCTGCCAGCTTGCTCCTTACCACTTGGCTTGCCGCTCCTTAGTGCTGCCACGGAGGCAGGAGAAGCTCCTGCCACTGCTGCTGCACTTGCCAGCTGTGAGCCCAAGGTCTGGCTGAGCGGCGCCCCCACTCCCACTGTGGGAGCTCACTGACCACCAGGGGGCAGCTCCTGCATTGATCGTCTGCCCCCCGGTGGTCAGTGTGTGTCATAGCGACCAGTCATTCTGGTCGTTGTTCCTTAACAGTCTCTGGGCTTTTATATATAGATAGATAGATACTAGATTTCTTCAATATGTGATGAGTTTGTAAAAGTTAATAAAGAACAGACTAACAATGTACAGTAGGTCCTCAGGTTATGTTGGAGATCTGTTCCTATGGCGCGACGTAACGCGATTTTCGCCGTAAGTCGGAACCCACCTACATAAGCACCTACGTCACTCACATGGAGCACATACACAGCAGTAATGAATTGAAACAGTAAAAAAAATTTACTGTGGTAAATAATAAAAAAACATAAAGCACATATGTACATATGTCTAAATGATGGAACTTTTTTTTAATAAATAAATGAGAGATGGTGACATAACCACAAAACAATGTACGTAGAGTCTGATGTAACCCGAGGACTGCCTGTAATTTTTAAAGTTAGCAAGTCTATGGACAGACAATTCATAAAAATGTAAAAAAATGACTTAGTCTTATTTTAATAGCTTAATCTATTAAAATCTATTAATTTTTAATAGCTTAATATTTAATAGCTTAACCTTAATGAATTTTTTAAAAAACAAAATGGAAGTAAAATTGCATTTTTTAAGTTTTTAGAATAGCAAATATCATGGCATTTATTAAATTTCAGTAGGTGGAAAAGCACATATATAAGAAGCACACATTACTTGTGCGAGTATATAGGATCCTTTGCAGTACTAAAAATGAACATACCCTTACACTCTAGATAAAAAGACCACACCAATAAAGATAATTTAGAGCATAGTGTCTGTGCCCTATTAATATTCTCTTTACATCTTTATAAGAAGCCAACTTCATGTGCACATCTGCATTTTTTTCTGAGGGTTGCTTTCCTATCTATAAGAGTATGCCCAGACTATACTCAGAGAAATCCAAAAGTACTAAAGAACTAAGTCCCTGTCGGCAGCCCACTGTCAACGGTGGACTGGATGGGAGTTGCTAGATAAATGTTATGGAACTAAAGCATGTTCTACTCTGTAGGCCAGAGTTTTCCAGCAAAGCTGAGCTTCTATACCTCACATTGACAAGTTTCTTAAAATTGCACTCTTTCTTGGATTCTCTTTTTTTCCCCTCTGTCTCTTTCTTCAATCTCTGTCCTGTTTCTGGAATAACTGCCAAATAAATGATTTGTACCCAAGAACTTTTATCAGATTCTATTTTTGGTAGAACCAATCTATATATATATATAAAACAAGACAACAACTAATCTATATATACATATAAAATTGAGAAATATGCTAATTAATTGGGACTCTGTAATGGGTCAACCAGACAGGAGGAGGTTTCATGTGCAGTGTCGGGGGTGGGGTGGCAGGGGCCTCCACATGCCTGCGCTGGGGGAGGGCTTGATCAGCAGTGGCTGCGGCTGCTTCAAGGGCCAGAGAGGGAGGCAGGGTCAGACCGGCAGGGGCCACAGCTGCTGCGGGGCCCAGAGAGTGAGGCAGGGCCGGACTGGCAACTTGAGGGTGGGCAGCATCACGCGATTTCGAATCGCACGCTGGGCTCCTAGTCTATCTATATAAAATCCTAAGCGACTGTTACACCTGAACGGATGACTGAACAGGCTGCGTGGGGTGACCAAGCCAGCAGAGGGGTTAGTGAGGGGCGGCCAAATGACCAAGCAGCAGGCTGCATGGGGCAACCAGGCTGACAGGGGTGTCAGTGAGGGGCGACCAAATGACTGAACAGCAGGCTTCTTGGAGTGACCAGGCCAGTAAGGGGGGCAGTTGGGGGCAACCAGGCCTGCAGAGGGGGAGTTGGGGGCGATCAAGTCGGCAGGCAGAGGCGGTTAGGGGTGATCAAGCTGGCGGGGGGGGCAGTTAGGGGCGATCAGACAAGCAGGCAGATGAGCGGTTAGGAGCCAGTGGTCCAGGATTGTGTGAGGATCGGGCCTAAACCAGCAGTCGGACATCCCCCGAGGGGTCCCATTTTGGAGAGGGTGCAGGCTGGGCTGAGGGGACCCTCCCCACCCCCGAGCACGAATTTTGTGCACTTGGCCTCTAGTAAAGAATAAAAAGCATTTATTTGAGCAAAGGAAAGATTGCAATCTGGGACTCAGATTCAGGCAGTAACCTAAATTTGGCTTTGAAGAGAACAAAGAAAGGCAGAGTCTATGAAGGACAAAACCATAAGAGCTGTTCGCATTAGGGCCTCCTTGTAAATGAAGGATGTTGGCTAGGTCAGTTGGGATTGGTTAGGCCCATTATGTAAATGGAAGTTGCTGGTTTTTGAAACGGATTGGTTCCTTTCAAGTTGAAGAATGCAGATGGTCTGGTCACCTTGATGAGGAAGAAGTAAAGACCATTATATGTCCATGCAGCAATCATTGATCCAGCACATTTGTTGTTAAGTCTTGAGCAACAGTCATCCACTTAATGATTATCCCAAGAACTGAGACGTGAGATGTCCATAAGCCTTACTTCCTCAATGGCCCCCAACTCCATTTTAAGTGACTCTTAGCAATATTTATTCTATTTTATTTTCTCCATTATCAATATCTATTTCAACCTTGCCTGTAAAAGGAAAGGATTTGGGGGAGATATTGATATCCTTATGTATAAAGATTGGTTGAACACATTGAAGTGCAGCCTATAAAAGAAGTAGTATGCTTCCTTCAAAAGTGAATGTGCTAGCTCTCTGTACACTGATAACAAATGTTTTCCAAGCTATGATACTAGGTTAAAAATAAGGAAGTACTTAGGTATGTGTTTATATAATTATATGATATCTCAGGTAAAATAAAGAGTTAATGATAATATGATAATAGAAGTTATTTCTGATAACAGGACCTGGAGGCTGAGGATAAAGAGAATCAGCAATATGCTACAGACCCTGTTGTGCCATTCAATTTTTATTCTATGTGCATTTGTACTTGTTCAAATACTGAATAAAAGGATATAGAAAGGCAGAATAGATAACTTCTTGTCTATGCGATTATAAGTTGAATATTCCTTGTTAGTCCAGCCTTGAGAAAATTGAACTTCATAGAAGAGTAAATAAGTTATCTGAGGCTATTGTGCTAAATGCTATTATTCCTCAGTCAAGCTCAATCCGAAGTTTTAAATGTAAGTGATATTTCATATCCAGAGTCCTTCTGCATGACTGGCCATGGACATAAAAGCAAAAACAAAAAATAAGACAACAACACTCCAGAGCCCTGGCTTTCTAACATGGCAATCTCATATTAGAAATAGATAGGAAACACTTTGAAGGATTTTGAGATGTTTTCCAAGAACATGTTAGAACTGAACAAGAATGTGATGAACATTTCCTGAGAGGCTGGAAAGGCCAGAATACTTTGTATGCAGTATGTAAAAAAAAAGGAAAAAATTCTTATATGTAAAAGGATTCTAAAATCTGTCTATAAATTCAGAGTGTTATTTTCATATACTCTTATCCTATATAATAAAAGGCTAATATGCAAATTGACCAAATGGCAGAATGACTGGTCGCTATGATGTACACTGACCACCAGAGGGCAGATGCTCAAAGCAGGAGCTGCCCCCTGGTGGTCAGTGTGCTCCCACAAGGGCTCCTGGCGAGCGCAGCGGTGGTGGCGGGAGCCTCTCCCACCTCCGCAGCAGTGCTAAGGATGTCTGACTGATGGTTTCCGGACTTCAAGAGGGCGCAGGCTGGGCTGAGGGACCTCCCCCCCACCCCCTGAGTGCACAAATTTTGTGCACCGGGCCTCTAGTTATTATATAATTATTATCTTTATGTATTCCAGTAAGAAAATAAAATTATAAGCAAAGAGTGATTGGAAGAAAATTTTTCATTGCTTGAAAAATCAGGTGTCTTGTTTATTGTTTCTAATTTAAAACTCTATATTAGATCCTCTACTGTCAGGTTCTTAATTTTTCTCCACCCTTCCCCCACACCATCTTTTTTTGCCATAAATTTCTGGGTGTTGTTCACTTTGTTCAATAATTAAAGATTTTTCCAACAGACAAATGAAGATGTATCATCTGAGCAAGCCTGGCAAATCTTCAAGTATATCAAACCAGAAGAAATTTGTCCCCAGAAAGAGCTGTAAATGTGTTTGAAAATAAAATTTAATTGTAGCCAGTATTTATTAGGGCACTGATGTTAACATCTCTGTCACTTTACAAAGGTGAGAAGACTGTATGGTATGGAGATATGGCACATGGTAACACAGATTATAATAAAGAATTTCTCTACATGCTTTTCTTAAGTATAAAAGAAAATGTGATGCTACTGAGTGGGAGGATATGGAGAATAACCATTATTTTAAAAGTAAAGATTACAAGTTAAACCAGAGACAAAATCATTTAAAGATTCATTTTAGATCTAATCATATATTGATGCCAGTAACTACTTACATACACTTTAAAACAAGATATTAAGTCTCAATTTTCATCAAATATGCTTTCTTGATATTTTCCTAAATATGTGCAGTTAATATGAGGTCTGCTGAATTTAACCTGGTAAAAAAGATAGAAAATGCTCTTTTAATTCTGTTGAATTAGAGTGTGGTAAATAGAAGATAATACAATCAGACATTCAGAGAATAATTCTTGAAGAAAGAGCTGGCTGCATAGCTGAACCTTTAATATGAAAACCACCAGCTCTGTGTGACCACTTTGACTGAAGATACCTTGTCAAGACACATTGTCATGCCCTTTCAACTTGTGCTTGTTCAAAAGAAAGATCCACTTTTGAGGGTCGGCTCTAATTTAGTGCATCAAAGTCTGCACCTTTAGAATACAAAAGAGGACCTTAAAACTCCTCTCTAAGATAACAAATCATTTGTAGCTAGCAGGAAAGATGCAGTTCAAAATACAATTGTCATAGATTTCTTCTAATATAATAAAGAAAACCAACACAAACCATCTTGAAAACAGCAACATGATTTTGACAGGGGGAAAAAAAAAAGTCTGTAACAAATTCTCACAGTACCTCCTTTGCCAAAATTACTCAAGACAGCAACAACGAAAACTAAAACAGAAACTAAAATGTGTTAATATAAGTGAAAAAATTCTCTGTTGAAGGAATAATCACAGCATACAATACCTGTATGTTTTCAGAGTCAATTCTACAGTATTTAAGGGAAAACTGTGATGAATGTCACAAACACACAATCTATAAGGTCACTGAGGAGTTCCAGTGTGATTGGATCAGGCTTGGTCTTTAGTTGTAATTTCAATGCAGTTAGAGCTCTTGAAAATAAGTGCCTAGTCCATGTCTTTCTTGGATTAGTTGACATAGGCATTGTTGGGTTCCCTAAGACAGAATAGAGTACCTGGCCAAGTAATAGAGTTAAAAGGTTATACCACTTGCACCAAGGTAGAGTTTTCACAGACTAGCATTCAGATGAATGCCATTATATCCAACTTTGATTAAAACCAAAACCACTTCAGTAAGAAAAAGGAAAAAAAAAAAATCAGAAGAAACAATGGCAAGAAGCTTGGCAACTCAAGTACTGCTAAGAAATGCTACATATTAAAAGGACGAGGAAAGCCAATGCTTGGCCGGGAACTTAGGAGCTGTGATAGTATAGCCATAGATTTATTCACTTGTCTTTCCTGAGCTAAGGAGAAAAGCAAAGGGGGAGGGGGAATGGAAAGGGATGATGGCATTAACTGTCAATGAGGTATTTATATGGATAAAAATTCCCTTCCCAAAGCTACTGATTCAACAAAGCAGAGTGGTAATAAACTGGAAAATATGGCATACGGATTTTAAAGGATATGTGTTATTTGAGAAGTTGGGGCATTCTATGCTTTGAAAGGTGAGGAAAGAGTGAGGAAACACAATGGAGTTACCATAGCAAAGCTAACAAAATTATTTAAATCAGAATGGGCTAAAACTTGGGAAATATCATTTATTTTACTTAAATTTACTTGAGGACTTAAACTTCTTAACTGTTCAGTTGTGTGTCAATCAGACCCTATATAATAGAAGTCTAATATGCAAATCGACCAAACGGCAGAATGATTGGTCACTATAATGTGCACTGACCACCAGGGGGCAGACACTCAAAGCAGGAGCTGCCCCCTGGTGGTCAGTGCACTCCCACAGGGGGAGTGCCGCTCAGCCAGAAGCTGGGGTCACAGCTGGCGAGCGCAGCAGTGGTGGCGGGAGCCTCTCTTGCCTCCTCAGCAGCACTAAGGATGTCCAACTGCCAGTAGGACATCCCCTGAGGGCTCCCAGACTGCGAGAGGGTGCAGGCTGGGCTGAGAACCCACCCCCGCCCCCGAGTGTATGAATTTCGTGCACTGAGCCTCTAGTGTATACATAAAAATCCTATAGCTAACCCTCTGAAGACTTTAGAATGTTCGGGCATCTGGAAAATCACCATAGTGGACCAATCCAAAGGCTGAAAAATTCAGGACTGGTTTTTCTCAAGAATGATTTTTTACTATTAGAAGTCTCAACATTTGCTCTTCTCTTTGGAACACTCTGGGTATTACCAAGATCCTTGAATACAACTTTGTCATTTAATTCTAGGGATGGCACTTAATTAATTTACACTGAGTTGATAACGGTGATACTAGCTGGCATCTTTATAGGCAAAGTAGTCACCTTGGAAAATTTGCAATGAAACATTAAGAAGTCACCAAGATTATGGTCTAGAATTCTAATGGGTTCATTTTTAGGACCCATCCACTTCAATCTGAAATATAAGACACTATTATTCTGACACTGATTTAATCACGAAGGACACAGCTGGACAGTAGATCATACAGCTTTTGTTTCAATGTGAGAACTACATAGATGATAAAGAAGAGCATTGATACCTTTCAAATAAGATGAGAGGCCTGTTTTAGTTTTGCAACTTCTAGAAAATATTTACTTATATTTGACTAGAGGCCCTATGCACGAAATTCATGCAAGAGTAGGCCTTTGCAGTCCTGGCCCAGCAGTTGCCTTGGCCCTCGCAGCCCTGGCTTCACCTGGATGGAAGGTCGTCTGGATGGTCGTTCTGCTGTTTGGCCATTTGGTCAATTTGTATATTATGCTTTTATTATTATAAATAATAAAACTACCAACAACAAAATCAGGAAATGTTAACATTACTGGAGTTGTTCCGTTTTTGCCTTTTTTGCCAGTCTTACATGGTCTCATAGCTGAGATCCCCTGAGTTCATCACCCCAAGGAGAGCTTAGCATATGAATATAGACAGGCGTGTCCTTTAACATAGTTGAAGTCTTCATTTACAAATGTAGGGCACTTGTCAGTGTGAATGTAAAAAAAATAAGGTATTAATTTTGGTATGCTTAAGTAATTAACATATGTTTCCAGCTAAAAGTAATGTTTTGAAGTTTAAAATACTTTCAGTTCACCTATGTTTCTGAATCAAGTGTCAATCTGATGAGCTCTGAAATTAATCATTTGAACTGTTCCTTAACTACATAATTTAATTGATTAAAAGATTACTCTTCTAGAGTTTATAACATGAAAAGACTTATTAGAAAATGATCACCTTGCTAATGCATAGCAGGATATTTCAAGCTGGAAAAGAAACTGATTGGTTATAACAATGTTGTTTGCAATACCAATAGAAAATCAGTCTTTTTGTTGTTTTCACACATTTCTGGTACATTTACATTCATGAAATGTAAGAAAAGTTTGCCTAGAAATTCTTGAAAGGTCATTGATTCTACATTTCCAGATTTGCTTGTTTTTATTAACAACTAAAATAAAAATGTATGAATGTGTCTTAAAGATTCTTTTCTTTCATGGAATCTAGTAAGCAAGCATGTGTTAATTTGTGTAAACTTATCTTTAGAAATTTTTGTTTGTAATTCTTGCTTTCAGAAAAATTGGCATTAATTATAACAGCAGAAGCAATTTCAAATGTCAGTTCAAAATTTTACAGCTTGAAACAGCTCATCCTTCAATAATTAGGTCAATAAAACTAACTTAATTTAATTCAAACAGTGATGCTGTTTTTAAGGCCTTGTGGAGTCATTACAATTAGTAATTCATAATTAGTATTTTATTGATGTCCTAGCACCATGTTGCTGAGGATCATCAAGAAACTATGATGATTGGTCATAATTTGATAAACTTTCAGAACCATTGCATTAATTATGTGCCTTCCAATTAAATCTGAAGTTAATGAATATATATGAATATTGTGGAGATGAATTTAAAGGACTGCTCAATCTTAATTATAAGACAGTTCTTTTTCTAAAATTCTAATTATAACTATCCTAGTTATTAGATTTAGACAAAATGAGGCTTATCCAAAATATGAAATTAGAATATTGTTCATTCCCAACAATCAGCTTTCTAAAATGGTAGTGGTGGATTCAAAACAGCAGTTGATGTAATTTCTGCACAATATGATGAATAAAAAAACTAAAGAGATTTTTAGAATGAACCAATAACAGAAAAAAATCCATTAAAATTAAAGTAAGTGATTTCAGTAATTTAGCCTCTATTTTTAGCATAAAACCATGATATAACCGAAGTCAAATTTAACTTTATTTATTTAGCAAATAAAATAAAAGAATTAAAATAGGAAAAAAACACATTTTCATACAAAAAATCTCTTACCAGTCAAAGTCTTTAATATCTTTTTCTATATTGATGGGGCTGAGGGAGGGCAGGGTCACCCTCAGTTGGCTCCAATTAAACTTAATTATCAGAGTTTATTTTTGAAAGGCATTTTAATGACCAAATAGTTAGAAAGTAAATGTATACATATTTTGAATTTAAATGAGAATGAGCATCTGTAGTAATGTCTATAGAATTCAGATGCTGTACCTCTTCTGAGTAATTTCTATAGGGTTCCAAAAATATAAATGTTAGTTAAGGATCTCACTCTCAGTCCATTCAACAGGAAGCTGATGCCCTTGTTATTAGTGCCTCTTGCTGTTTCCTTACTTTGCCTGAATTTTTGAGATTAAAAGGCCACTGACCAAACAAACTAGCATAATAGTCTTAATAGTATAAAAAATATGGGGGACATTGTTCCTACAAAATAGAGAAAAAGCTAAAATGAGAGGCAGAAACAGGGCTGGCCAGGGAGAGAGAGGAAGAAGAAAAAGCAACTGAACACTGAAAACCTATTTAAAAAAAAATGTTGGTTTTTAATGTACAAATAGTCATCAGATACTAACTAGACTTTAATAGCTTTTTTAGTTCATTTTAATTGATAGTGAAGTTATGGGCAATGGGGGATTGGGTTCACAACCAGATTCTATAATTCATCTAGATGTGTGATTTTTAAACAACATATTAAACTCCCTCCAACATTAGGGGTTTTGAATACTTAAGTTATGAAATCCCTTACTAACTCCAAAATTCAGTGCCTATGAAAATATAACTGCCATCAAAGTCCACGGTTTATGCTTGGAACAACTTGTTATTCATGCACTTAAAAATCTTAATTAAGGAATATACTCCAAGGTCAGTGTTAAAATGAGAAAGCAAACAGACACAAGTGTTTGTTAAATTAGCAAGAAATTTAACAGCTATATATTTAGTGTCTATTACATGTCAGGTGCTGCTCTAGGTACTGTGTCAAATTTTGCAATTTTTAGCTTCATACACTTTCATTTCAACAAGATTTATATAAATGAAAAGAATATTCAAGGTATTTATCCTTGCAGTATTTCTATCATTTTTGATAAATGTGTATGTGCAAATGATTGCATATAACCATTCATTGCAACAGTCTCACAAAGGATTGCCTAATCAAAAAGCATTTGAATTAGGTGTATTGGAAGCCTGAGCAGTGAAATAGGTCACCACAAAGGAAAAGGCACAGATATCTGATAGAATTTTAATCTAAAATTCTAGGAACAATTTTTAAATCTTTGTGATTTTATTCTTTATTGTTAATTCATGCTCTTAGATAGCTCACTCTAATCACATCCAGTTCCCAAGTACTTAAAATCGGATGTTCACTCTGAATGAACTAAATATAAGGTGTTAAGAATATTTTAATATTAAGACCTCCTTATGGTTTCATCTGCTTGTGGAAAACTTCAGTTTGGTAATGGTGATGATAATGATGATATTGGTAATGATAATACTGATGAAAGAAGAAGTTTTTATTGTTACTATTACTATAATGTTATGATTACTATTACGGCAGTTGACTCTATAACAATGTGGGGCTTAGGAATGCTGACCCTTAAGCAGTTGAAAATTTACATAAAACTTTTGACTCCCCCAAAACTTAATAGCCTACTGATAATAGCCAACTGTTGATAGGAGCCGTAACATAAGCAGTTGATTAACACATGTTTTGCGTGTTATATGTATCATGTACTGTATTCTTATAATGAAATAAGTTAGAGAAAAGAAAATGTTATTAAAAATCATAAGAAAGAGAAAATACAGTTACAGTATTTATTTGAAAAATTTCAAGTATAAGTGGACCCATGTAGTTTAAACCCATATTGTTCAACGGTCAACTACACAACATTGGCAGCCACGGATTCAATCTATGGGTCAACACAACACCAATTATGTCACATGTAAGTCAGCTTCAAAACCCAAAATTATATGAGTCATTATTATTTTTACCTTTTTATATTTCACATTACCTCAAAATACTTATTTATTTCTCCTAGGTAGTAAGCAGCTTCTTTATTTCCATGTATACTTTTATGGTCTCTAATTCTGTAAGGTTTGCCAATTTACCAGGGTTTGAAAATGGTTCTGTGGTTTTTTTAATGGAAATTCTTCAATATATGAAATGTTTATATGCCACTAGAGCTATCCGCAGTCCCCTCAGCTCTTGATGATCCTAAAAAAGTATTGCATTTGTTGCTAGCAAAAAGCCTTAGTGCCTTCCACAGCCAATTGGGGGTCTTCTATCATTCTGGAAAATTTCAACCAAATGAAACCATAAGAGAGCCTTTTTTCTTAGACAGACTTGTGTAAAGAGGGTTAAGACTACCCTAGCATAATGAGATTAACTATGTCTTTTACTTCAAGGTTATATATTCTCTTCTGTGTCAAAGATTAGATGAGTTTGCAGAGAGTAGGCCTATAGAGCAAGAAAGTAAAGGAAACCATTCTCTAAGTGACTTGGGCTTGGGCAAAGATCGCGATGCTGCAATAGACTGAAAACGGTTTAAATGCAAGCATTTATCAGAATGTCCATATTATTTTGCTAATCCTAGATTTGGAAGTAGCTGTTTAAAAGCAGTACCTGGGGTGGGGGGAGTGAAAAAGGTGAAGGAGAATAGGAGGTAAAAGCCTCCAGTTAGTTAAAACAATGTATGTAACAGGGATGTAATGTGAAGCATAGGAAAAATAGTCAATATTATTGTAATAACTTCGTAAGGTGACAGATAGTAACTAGATTTATTGTGGGGATCACATCATATGGAATATATCGCATAGGTCAAATCACTGTGTGATATACCTGAAACTAATATAATATTGTATGTCAGTTATGCTTTTATAAAAATTAAAATAAAAGCAAAATCTGTGTTTATGTAATCTAAAATGTTTATGTAATTCAAAAGCAATATCTAAGTTTATGTAATCCAAAACATAGCATGTAGAAACTTTTCTTATTACTCTAATTGTTATCTGTGAGGTTATTTTATTTATAAGTAGTATGTACTGCATCATTTCTATGTCTATTGTATTAAGCTAAAAAAGTTTTTTGTTCTGTTTTCTTTCTATTTCAAATGCTTGGGACCCAGCTTTGGTTATTTTCTATGGCTATTGTTGTATCGTCTGTAGGAAAATCTGTACTAAAAGCATTAAAACAATAATATCATTTTGTAGGGCTCAGAGTGTTTTAAACATGTCCAGAACAGAAATTTCAGTGACATTTGTTTTTTTAAATCTTGAAATCTAGCCTTAAGATTATCACTTGGACCAAAGCCTGGGAAAGATACAAAACACCTTATGTGCAAGTGGGCCGCAATCTCTCAAGTTGCTAAATTGTAGTCTGACATTCTGGTGCAGGGGGCCTCCCCGAGGACTTGCTCCGTGGAGGAAGGCTTATTATTCAGCCCGGTGATGAAAGTGCTCGTGTCATCGTTGATGCCATGCAAATGCTCCCCACACAGAATGGGTGCTTTGAAGCCTTCACATTTCAGTCCTCGGGTTGCATTTCAGTCCTTGGGTTTTCATGGATCAGTTCCGAAAAGAAAATGTAGCAAAAGCTGCACAAGAATCTCCAGAAATAGCCCAAGTCAGTAGCAAATTAACAGGCATTCTGTTGGACATATTGACTTAGTTTGTAATTTTCTTGTTGCTTGTTAAAAACCAGAATGTACTTAGAGCCTCCGTCTCTGTACAGCATAATGTGCCATTGATCTTTTCATATAAAAGTGCTTGTTGGGAATATCTGTCCACTTGAGCTTTCACATAGGGCACAGTTGGTTCTGATGGCAAAGTTTAATGGAGAGGTATGCGTTCTTATATTGAACAGGTGAAGGAAAGGCAATGGATAGGAAATAATTCCCACCGAATTTCCAGGGTCGTGTCGTGTAAATGCAAGTCTGACAGAGCTGAGTTGGAAACTGCTACTTGTATATCCAGACATGTTCAATGAGAGTAATATATGCCTTTCACTTCAAGTCTTCTGCAACTTTCCCATTAACGGTTAGTACTCTTCCTATAAAGACTCCCGAGTTCATTTGTGTTGCTTAAATATGGAATTTATTTTTAAAATTAAGTATAAAAAGGGAACAAATGAAGCAAAAGAAATCTGTAAAAGCCCTCGCTGGTTTGGCTCAGTGGATAGAGTGTTGGCCTGCATCTGAAAGGTCCCAGGTTCAATTCCAGTCAAGGGCACATGCCTGGGTTGTGGGCTCCATCCCCAGGAGGGGGTGTGCAGGAGGCAGCCAATTAATGATTCTCTCATCATTGATATTGCTATCTCTCTCTCCCTCTTCCTTCCGCTCTGAAATCAATAAAATAATAATACTCATTTTTTAAAAAATCTGTAAAAAGTAAACAATATAAAGGAATCGTTATTTTCATCCATAAATGGAAACATTTACTGAGTGACACGGTGTGCACTGCATGTTTGGGTTTGGTGGGAATAAGAGGGGCTGGGAGTACAAAGATGGAGAAAATGTTCCCTGCACTGCAATAACGTAAACAAGACATTTAAATAATTATTAACATTTCACATAGGAGATGGACATTGGAAAAGAGTATAATAAATGCAACAAGGATGTGTGAGGTTACAATTATAATCATAATTCAGAGAATGGCTAAGACAAAAAAGCATAAAGTATTCAGAAAAGGCCTATGATCAAGAACATAGACAATAGGAAGTGACAGGAATGGGAGGAAGGTGGGGGTTTGAGGAGATGTACAAATTCAGGCAGATGGCTAGCATTTTTTGTGTTTTTTTTTATTTTTTAGACTCTTACAGATGTTTCTCTTTATTCCTCATAGCCCCCTCCACCCGGTTCCTGCCCCACCCCAGGCCTTCACCACCTTATTTCTGTGCCCATGAGCAATTCATACATGAATATAAGTTCTTTGGTTAATCTCTGGTTGCAGGAAATTGAGAGTACCCATATGATGTTCTAGCTTCCCATAAGCTCTAAGGATTTCTATTGTTTTGTTTTCATATATTTCTTTTCTTTATGTGCATAGATGGTGACGGTGAGAGTAAGAGTAGGACCCAGGCAGAATGATGTCATAATCTATAATAATAAAAGTATAATGTGCTAATTATACAGGACGTCCTTCCTTCTGGACAAAGCCACAGCGGGCGGAGGCCATGGTAGAGGTGGCAGAGGCAAAATCTATGTTTATGTAATCCAAAATGTCTATGTCATTCAAAATCAATATCTAAGTTTATGTAATCCAAAAGATAACATCTAGAAACTTTTCTTATTACTCTAATTGCTTTTTTGTGAAGAAGTCATAACATAAAATACTCATTCTTACTCTTGGTCATAATAATGAAAGGCATTTTTTCTTCATGTCAAGAAAAGTTGCAATCAATATGTGGTATTTCTAATAATTATTTTAGGGATTTGTTAATGGACAAATCCATGGTTGTAGAAGTTGCATTTATCTACATTCTTCTTCACTGTACGTTTGGTGTCTGCAGGCTGTGCAACACTGGGAACAGATGTAGTTGACTGTATCCATGCCTCCCACTCTCATGACCTTTGGCCTGGCTCATATCCCTTGCTGTATTTCATCCCTGCACTTTTACCCTAGAGACTTATATTACCTATCCTTTACCCAAATACACTCACCTAGTACTTGCTCTTTTAGTAATGAGACAGTGATTACATGCTCATTATAGTTACACAGGTAAATAATATTGGGGAACAAAAAAAGGCTAGACATGTTGTGCTCTCCTTATTAACTCCAGAAATGTTAATTTCTGTCAATAACAATTGGATTTCTGTAAATAATAACATTTCTGTCAGTAATAATTGGATTTATTTTGTCAGCACAGAACCATTAAACATTTAGTGTGTGTGTGTGTGTGTGTGTGTGTGCATTTCCCACCATGATTTGAATTGTACCTAAATTTAAGTGAGCATATCCCACAGCAACTCAGGATTTTAATTTATGTTTTCTATAAAATGAGACCATGGATTTGGAAGATTTCCTCTCAGTTAACTTTAATAGAATGTAAACCTAAGCAGCCAATGTGTATTCACTTAATTTTTCCAGTTAGTTGCAACAGATTATGCCAATTATAATCAAGAAAAAAACTTAGAAAATATTACTATTTTAGGACTTAGACAGAAAGTTGGAGACATAAGATTTTTGCCTGCATAGTAAGTTAAATAATTACAACTTTTAGCTTACCTTAAATATATACAAACCTTACAATTTGTTATATCCTAATAACTATAATGAAAGGCATTATAAAATAGAGACTTTCTGCCTTAACGTGAATTTTACTAATCTAAAAGTGCAATGCAACCTTAATTTTAAATTATTACAATAATTTAATATGATGTTAATCTCAAGGGGAAGGATAGCTAACAAAGGGCATTCTTTTCAATATAAAATAGACATAATAAAAGTTTTCAAATTATGGTTTTAAAATGATCTTTTCATAGCATGTTTCTCTGAGATATTTCTTCTTCATTTTGTTAAAGTATTACTCATAGAATGAAGAAAACCTTTAAAAATGCTACTTATCATACCTCTAAAATCCTTTTGTCTTCATAGTGAAAGTTAGCAAATATTTAAAAAGTTTTTTTTTCTAAAAAAAAGTTACTCAGATTAAGATTTGACACATATTTTAAATACTTCCTATTTTAAATAGTCATCAGCCCAAAATTCCAGGCTCAAAACTGTTTCTTTCACAGTCATGTGACTATTAGGATTGTTTCTAATCTACATTCCAATTGATTAATATTTTTTCCTCATCATTTGATCAGCTTGTTTATTTATTAATTGACTTGGCCAAGTATTTATCATCTCCTTTTTGAAATGTCTGGAAACCATTTATAAGTTTTTAATTATTAAAGAACTTAGAGTTAATCTAAAATACATTTGTGCTGTGTCAACTTCTAGTTTATATTTAATTTTCTGAAAATTAGATCTAAATTATACATCACTAAAATTTACTCAGTGACTCTACTAGAGCTTATCTCCATCCTAAATAAGTATGATATTTCTAATTTATTTGGAAAATATTTCATCAGCCCTCCATTATGGCTATTAAGTGCTAAGCACTATACTAAGCAAAGGAGGACAATAAAGGGTCTTATTCCTTTCGAGGTCACAATCTAATAAGGAACGGATGTTTAGGCACAGAAAAATAATGACACAATGTCAGCAGGATACGCTCTCCTTAGAACTTATTTGAATATCATCTTTAGTGTTTTAAAAAAACCAGTGCTGCAAGTTTATAATGAATGAATGAATGAATGAATGAATGCATCCTATCTAATAAAAGGGTAATATGCAAATTAACTGTCACTCCGTCACAAAGATGGCAGCACCTATAGCCACAAGATGGCGGTGCCCAGTCCTCTCAGCCCCACCAGAGTCCCCCAGTCACGGGGGGGAGCGGCTGCTAAGAGTAGGCAGTGTGAGCGGCCTGGTGGAATGCTTGCTTCATCGCCCTGGTGATGAGGCAAGTGTTCTGCACCTGGCCGCAGATGGGCCTCTGGGCTGAGGAGAGCCTCTGAGTGGCCAGACCCCACAGAGAGCTACTCGCACATGGATTTGTGTGCAGGGCTACTAGTTAAAATGATAAAAACTATTCTCTGAAGAGAAAGATTGGAAATTCCCCTTAAACATGGAATGAGAATAAAGAAGTGCACAGGAGGAGAGAAGATATTCCCCAGGGACAGAATGTCATAAAGAGGGACCAGACATGGAAATTCAGGTGATAGATTGTGGGGGGCAGTGAATAGACCACAGAAAAGGTGCCTAAATACTGGTAGTGAGAAGACAGGCTGAAGATGTGTCAAAAGTTTTAACTTGTAGATTCTGTAATGAGAGTCTTGTTTAGAGATGAACTATTTGAAATCATTGAAGTGCTCAAGCTTTCTTGCCACAGGTGCCTCGTGGAATATGGTAGCAACTAAAGTATGTTCAAGGAGATTTTATTGCAGAAGCAAATTAATACTAATGAAGCAAAGATGTGGTAAATATCAGATTGGCTTAACTGAACTCATGACTGAATCTGCAACCCTTATCCAATATTTTCCCATTGAGCAGCACATATGTGCTTTGCTTGTTTTCAAAGTGGAGACTTTAGTTAAGCAGTGGAGACTTCAGTTAAGGAGGAAATAACTGTATGTAACCAACATACTAACTTGTCATATGTTCTTAGGTTTAAGTTGCTTATACTACCTTTTCCTTTATTATTGAGTTGAAATTGGCTTGAATCAACTTTCTATATGTGCTGGGGGTGGGGGAAAATACTTGTTCCCAATGTCCCTAGAGATTCATGGGGACTTAGAGGAAAGGTTGTCTACATGTTTCCCCTAAGGGTCTCAAGTTCTAAATTGTTTGCTTCTCTTTCTTCTAGATTTTTATTTCCTTCTGTACCTACAGTCTATTTTCTACATGATGTCACTCCTCAGAAGTTACTTCTCTCCATATTGTGTCACTTCCCTCAGAGACCATGGACTCAAGGCTATGTGTATACCAGACTTTCCTGAACATTCTGGACAGTAGAGGAGTTTCACAGAGGAGTTTGCAAAGCAACAATCTAACATTAAATATTTAAGAATGTGTTCTTAAAATTCCCTCCAACAGTTCTGCATTCAGGAAATTTTCTCTGATTATCTCTTTAATTCAAGCTCCAACCTCCCACCAATTCTACTAATGATAATAATAATAGCCAATATTTATGGAGCAGTAGACTAGTAGTAATAAAAATAATACCCAACAATTACTAAGCATCCTATATGCGTAATTAGTGTTCACATGATACTAATTTGAAAGAGAGAAAAAAACAAACAAAAAACGAAGACATTAAATTTCCCCAGATCTCATAGCAATGGAGCGTGGAGTGGAAATTAGAAAGCAGATTTCATATTATGTAATTATATTGACCATACTACAATGTTACCATATTTCTGGACAGGGCTGGTGCAAGGGTATGCAGAACCATAAGCAATGTGGGGACCCTAAACATATATAAACAATTCAATTTTTTAAATGCATAGACAGATGTGATGTTGAGTGATTTACTGATGAAGATTTAAAATAATGAGTTGTAAGAGACTTTGCTGTGCACCAAACTTTCTTTTCTTATTCAGGCCCAGAGACCATCTATTATTTTCATAAATTTTCCAATGTGCCATTTCTTGCTTAATTTTGTGACTCCCACCATGAGAAAGAGGTAGAAATATTCTTATGACACTTAATGACATGGTTCTTCTCAGCCTATTTGAATGAAAACAATATGTACTTTTTTTTTTTTTTTTTTGCTTTAACCATTCCCTAATAGCATTTATTTAATGCCGCCCATATCCTTACATCATGCTGTGCCATCCACTGTGCTACACATGAGTGTTGGCTTCAAAGGACTCCCTCAAAAGTTGTGATAATCGGGAAAACAAACAAGCAAACCAACAAGAACTCTTCTATGCAAGTGGTTTCTTTTTAGCTTAAATGACTTAAAAAATGTCAATATCAAACACGTTTATCCTTGATTTAGCCGCCAAGAAGCCAGAGATGAATTTGAAACTTGAAACTTCTATCCCCTTAGCATTCCCCCACCTCCCCACTCCGCCCCCCACCCCGCTATTCTGAGATATAATTGACATGTAATATTATGTAAGTAAGGTGAACAGTATGATGATTTGATATATGTATTGGTTGTTGCAAAATGTTTACCACATTAAGCTTGGAAATCCTTCACTAGAGCATTTGTTGTTCTTGTTAAGGCTCTACTCTCACAACAACTTTCAAGCATACAATGCAGTATTGTTAATCAGGCTGCTAGTTTGCACTCTGTCAAACCTTTTCCTGTTTCCCCCATCCCTCATCTCCAGGCAACCGCAATTCCACTCTCTGCCTGAACAATGAAAGTAGACAAGTACTCCTGGCTCTGATATTCATATTCTTACTTCTTCTACACCTCAGTTTCCTCATCTATATAACTTAAATCCATGTACTATAGTTACCTATAAATCAGTGTTTATGAGTTGGAAGCAGTTATTTGCCTGAGTTTCTTCAACTCTACGTAAAAAAAAATATGCATACATGTGCTGGGTGACATGTTTGAAATTTTGAAGTTCCATGTATCTGGTTAATTTTACACTTAATTTGATGCTAATAAGTTGTGACATGTATTTTTTGATACTAGTATCTCAAAGGAAAACACTTCATCTCTAGACTAAAGAATAACATCAATCAAAGAAAATCATTTGAAGTAAAATGATTAGTTGTAACAATCCAAACTTGTCATTAATAAGGTAATTAAGAAAACAGGAAAAAAAATCGATAAGCATATACTTTTCTAGCATTTTCCTTTTTGTCTGTGAAACTAATGGATATTTTACTGTAGTATATTTATTTTTCTAAATATAGTGATATTTTATAAAAGGTAATAATTACTATGTGTCATTTCTGATTTTTCTAATGACACACTTTTAAAGAATTATTGATGCGTGGGCAACTCCATTTCCTGAATTATGCTTATATACCAGTGATGGATATATTACTATGTATTTCTTAGATTTTTGAAGGAGAATATTGTTTAAACATGCGTTCTGCATAGATAAAATATAATGCCACTTTACAACTAAACACAGGCAAATAAAACTAGACTCAGGAAAGCTTTCCTGAATTAAACTGGAGAAGTCTCGTTGGCAGATTACCTTCCACATTTATTCTTTATTTTACTTTGATAGCCCTTGGAGTCCATTTCAAATGTGGAAATCAGTTCCATAGGATAGAGAAAAAGATCTGTCTATTGTATAAAATAAGAATTAAAAGTAAAAATTTGAATAGAATATTTCTAATCTCTTCAGACTTTTAATGGTAGGACCAAGAATAAGAATTACAAAGAACTGGTGGTTTATGTTACTGCAATTTTAAAGCTTTTAAATGAATTTTTTTCTTTCTCATAGACCGAAGCAGGAACGGTGATTAGTTTACATTCGGAGAAATTGGAACATCTGGTACAACACTCCTGTTACAAAGTTATTCCCCCTTGTCTGCAGCTAAAACTCAGGCAAACTTGGGTGTGAGAGTCTATTTCATTTTGTTGTAAACACATCTTTACTTTTTTTACTTGCTAATTCATCTATTATCTAAATTCCTACTTCATTTCCATAAAAATAATATTGTAAACTTGTAGGATTTTTTTTTCTAATCTCCCCCTGGTCCATTCAGTTTCAAATATTGTAAGAATTTACTTGTTCTCCTTTAATTTTTTTTGTAATTTAAAAATATGGCTTAACACAAGCAAAAATGTGATTATTGTTGTCACTTTGATGTTTTTCTAATACATCTATGTAACAGAAATAATTAAAACACATTCAAATTTTCCTTGTAGATCATATCCCATTGGCGGTGAAGTTACCATCCAAGATCAGGTGTGGTAATCACCCCTTTAGTAAGGCAGGTTGAACTCCAGGTTTAGACAAAAAAAAAAATTAAGAGATATTCCAATTTCTGAAAGAACCAGTCTAAAGGATTGAAAGCAGAGAATTCCCACGTGGAGTGAAGTCAGTCTTTGCCAGTTGGACTAGGTGATGCTTTGGAATAAAGGATACCATGACGTGGCAGAAATAATGCCTCTCCTTTCTGGTGTGGATTAAAATAAGAGAAAATAGAACAAAGCAGAAGGAAGGTAAGTGACCAAATTCATTAGTTCTTTTCTCCCATCCCTTGTTTCCCTGTTAGATAAATTGAGCTGTGATCAAGGCGCAGGGACTGGCTAAATGGCAGAGTTGTGTATATGAATGTGACAGCAATGGCAGGGTCCTGTAGAGAAAGAAGCTCTGTGTCCTAGGCTGAGGTCAGGCACAGAGCTGGATGAGCAGAAAGTCACTAATTTTTGAGCAGGAGACAGTAAACTACGATATGGAAGCCTGCTGCCTATTTTTATAAATAAAGCATTTGGGACAGACACACCCATCATTTTAGGAACTGCCTGTGGCTATTTTTGAGCTCCAATGGCTGAGCTGAGATGTTCCAATAGAGATCGTAGTCTCCACAGCAAAAGCTAAAAGAAGAGCATCAAGACAAGGAAGGAGAGGTAGAGAGACCTGCTCTCACCAAGGAATAACACTGCACCACAGTCACGGGATCCACCATCAGGACGGATACCAAAGGATTGGGACTTGTTCCTGAGGAAAGAGGGACTTAAGCCCCACCTCAGGCATTGCAACCCTTAGATTCTACATACATAGGAGAGACAAGATCTGCAATTACCTGCCTTTGTAGACCGATGGGGATTACATCCAGGAAAACTATAGAACTGTAGGACATGAAAAAAATGCTCTTAAAGGCTCACATGCAGATACACTTGACCTGGAAACCAGACCCAAAATTCCAGGGTGAAAAGCCCACAGACCTTAGATAAAGGAGACCAACTGGTCTCGGAGTGCCCACATAAAGGCAGGATCTAGTTGGGTCAATCCCCAATGACTGAGACATTGCAATCTTTCTCTCTCTCGCTAACAGGGATGCTTGTGGATGTCATTTTGAAACTCAGCCTCTAAACCTACTAGTGCCAGTGGACACCCCTTTTGAGAAACCCTCCCACCAATGTGCCTAAGCAGTTGCACATGTGCCCCACTGCTGGGCCAGGGTATGCTTATTTGCAAATAAATGAATGGGATACAATACAATAACAGAACAAAAGATAAAAATTACGTAAGGAGATAGGGGAGAAGATTGAAAGTAGGACATTCAGCAAGCAATGGGATAATTTGAACAGCCTTTCCTTTCTATATAGCCTACCTCCTTTGTTCCAGATACTGTGAAGAATTTGCCAAAATGATTTTAAAAATACTATAGATCACACATTTTCAGAACACGAATTTTGTCATTTATTCAAGATCTCCAACGTGAAGGATATAAGTGAGTTTAATCACTAGCCCAAAGCAATGTAGCTGCCAATTTTGAAAAATGTAAATAGTTTAAGCAAACTTCTGTTCGGTTACTTCACATCAAAGTTCTGTTTTAAAAATTGCTTATGCAAATATCTTCTACCTACATGTTTATGATACTTCTATTTCTTCAAGATGATTAAAATTAGAGAAGCAAAGTAACATGAGGTCTGTGTGTGTGAGCTCTTGAGAGTTCAAAACACCATGGTTTTGCACTCTGGCTTCAACACTTCCCAGCTGTGTGCCCTCAGTCTGTTGCATCATTCAGGGATGCAGTTTTTCATCTGTAAAAGAGAATACTGATTCCTAAACCTTAGACTTATAAGGATAATACAGATGCTCCACTGCTTACAATGGATTTAATATCCCAATAAACTCATTATAACTTGAAAATTCCTAAGTCAAAAATGCTTGTAATACACCTAACCTACTGAACATCATGGTTTAGCCTAGCAAACTTTAAGTGTGTTCAGAACATAACACTAGCCAAAAAATGCTGGCAACACAGTACACTGTGGAGTATGGCTTGTTTATCCTCTTGATCTCATGAGTGATAGAGATTTGGCTCATTGCCACCCAGCACCACGAGAGAATATGGATAGTCCAGGAAAATAGCACAATTGAAAATTCAAAGTGCAGTTTTTACTGAATGCATATTGCTTTTCAACCATGATAAAGTAAAAAAAAAATTAAATCAAACTATGTGAATCAGCGGCCATCTGTATGTAATGCACATAGAATAGTACTTTTACTATAATATTACTCAATGTCTATAATAATAATTAAAAGCGTATTCTAATATTGTAATATATTACCAAGTCATAGTCTAGAAATGTTTTTATTTTTTGTTTTATCAAGCAAGATAGAAAATAACAAATTTCCAAAATTCTTAACATCCTATATATTTAATGTTATTGTTGATTGACAATATGGTAGAAAATATTATTGTGCTCAAGTTTATAATTCTTGATTATTAGTAGCGTTGTTTTCACAATTTTCTTTAAAGGTTTTATCCTTTTGTTCTTTACCTATTTAGTGGGCATCTGTGTATATGTGTTTTTAAAATCATTCTGTAAAAGCTTTTAAAATTAGTAATATTATATCAGCATTCATAAAAAATGACAAATATTTTGAGAGCAATTTCTTCTAGTTTTTTTTTCTGACACTTTATTGTGGTCATGTAGTTTTTTCATACATATATGATAAAATCTGATATCAAAATCAAAGAAATAATACATTTTATATATTTTATAGTTTCATTTCTTGCAATTAATTATGTTAACCTCAATGGAATTCATGCAATAATATGACATGAGACTGGGGTATAGCTTAATTGTTTTCTAATTAGCTAACCTATTATCACAATCCCCCTGACATTTTGTGTAATCATTATCTTATGTTTCTATCTTATTTTGACTGGCCCATTCAGCTGTCTAGCTGTCTGTCAATTAGATCTGTCAGTTCTTGAGGCATTAAAAAAAATATTCTTGCAGCTTTGTATAATATAATTTGATAATTTTAGGGACATTTCTCTTCCCCATTTACCCCCCCCCACACACACACACTTATTTCATATTCCTTCCCTTGCAGCAAAAGTGTGAGCATGTGTCCCAATCCTGTCTACTTTATGCTCTGAAGTAAGTCTTCTGGTGGCTCTCTGGGAAGATATACCTTCCTCATTTAAAAGAGGGAGAGAGATGGGCAGAGAGAGAACCACCTTCTTTTTTAAAAAAATTCTCATCATGGAAATGTTTATTGAGGCATACCTTCCTCATTTAAAAATGAAAGGGGATGTGCCCCGACCTGGAATCAAACTCTCAACCTTCCCATGTACAGGACAACACTCCAACCAACTGAGCCACATCAGCAGGACCAGAGAGCCACCTTCTTAAGTCCTGATTTAAATCTGGTCCTGTGAGTATGAGAGGATGGATCGACTAGTATAGGACAGCCATCTTGTAAACAAGAGAATAGTATGAAGCTGACCCAGAATCCTACATTGTTGAGAAGCTGAATTATATAACCCTTGAACCATCTGCTCCATACATCTTTAACTATTGCATTATTAAATTCAATAACAATATGTCCTGCTCCTAAAACATTGTAGCTGATGTACTGTCTCTAGTGAGGTTGATACTGTTGTAATTAACCCAGTTATTAGTTAACTGGAAAGGAGCTAAGGGAAGGCCAAGTAGCATAGGCGTATCGTTTGTGCAGGCAGCTTTGCCTGAAAGCTGAAGCTTTAGGAAACCACCAGGCTACTCCCTGCAGGTCTCTGGGGAAGAGGCTGGACAGGGGAAGAATAGACACATGCCCAGTCCAGTCTGGGTGACATAGGGAAGATACTTTGCTGTCAGTCACACCCGGGAACAGGTTATTGGCCAGAGTAGGCATGGCCACTGCAAGCACAGGAAGATTTGAGATATTGAACCTCCTAAACAAACGAGTTCTCTCTCTGGTCTCTTGGTTCACACGCTTGCTCTTGCTAAACTGAAGCCAGCTCCACCATGGAACGGAAACTTTGGACGCTGGTTTTGCTTCTGAATTCCCAGCTGCACATCTTCAAGGCCTGGATGAAAGGAAATGGGACTTTGGACACCCAGGGGTGTAATTCCACGCAAATCAAGCTTTCACCACATCTCATCCTCCCGTGGGGGTCTCCAGAAGTGCTTATTCTAGCTGTACCCCAAGAACCTACTCCCACTAGCAATGGAGAAAGACTATCCATGCATTTTTCCAACAACAATATTACTAAATTGAAATGTCTTCACTAAATCAACTCTCAATTATTTTTTTCTTCTTGAGTCCTACTGTTGCCGGTGAAGTGGGGTTCTTGCAGTGTCAAAAGTAAAAGCATTTTTGGGGACCCACAAGAGAGAATGAGATCTAGTGGTAAGGTGTATTTGGGAAGCAAAATTAAAGGAGTTTCCCAATGTCCCACATACTGCCATGGAAAATCAGGGCCAGAAAAGAGTTAATGTCAGAGAGCCTCTGTCATATTAAAGCTTAGTCCCAGTCTAGCATCTGGCTAGCAATCCTTTGCTTTGCTGCTGTACCCAGGCTTCCACCTGGAACCTGCATTTGGAGTTCACAGGGCCAGTGGCCACATGGTTACTAGGGCCACTTGGTTACTATGGAGAAAATAGAAGGGGGTTGTGTATGTGTGTGTGTGTGTAGAGTGTGAGTCACGAGGGAGAGAGAGAGAGAGAGAGAGAGAGAGAGAGAGAGAGAGAGAGAGAGAGAGCTCTTTGTGTCTCCTGGGATTTTAACTGGGAATTTTGTCAAAATAACCATCTTCCCAAGTTTTTGTGGTCTTGCTTTGGGTCCAGCTCACCTAGCCAATGATCTTTTCCCCAGGTTAGACTGGCAATCCTCTATGGTTAAATACTTCCCCTCTGCGCCATTTTAACTTCACTGCACATGTCCTTATCTCTCCCCCTTCCCCCCACCTACCCCTGCCCCAAATCCCAAACGAGAGGAGGGAAGGGATGGGGTGTTAATCCTTTTGAAGAACAGTGCTGCCATTCCTTGGGGTGTGAAACTGTGGCTTCCCGCTGAAGCAAACAGGCCTCTGCTTACCGGCTGGATATGCTCCAAGATGGCCAACGTCCCCTTTGCTTCCTTTCCCATCGCTAATTAGCGGAACTTTAACACCACCAAGTAAAAAACAAAGTTCTAAGGTCAATACTCAAAATTCTTCAGAATCTCTCCCTTATATTTTTTTCCAGACTCATCTCTGGCTACTTAATAGAGAGAGCTGTATACCTCTCCCTAGTTTATAGCTTCAATCAATTCTAGCTGAAACATCTTTCCTATCCATGCCTTCTTTCTTGTTTTCAAGAATAGTCACAAATTCCAACAGAATTTCAAACATGCCTTCACTTATCACAACTGAAATATGATGCCTCTTTACTATGAAAATAAACAGCATTTGGCTTATAGCATTTAAATGGCAATTTTTCACATGGGGATTGAAGCCATTTACAGGCACAAAGCTTGTTGTTTACCCCAACATGAATTTAATATTTTACTGCCGGCAATTAACATGAATTTAATACTCCAGAACTTTTTTTGTCCAGGGAGATGATGTTGCAATAGTGTTATTAATTGTTTTAGGAACTTACTGGATATTCATTTATCCAAACAATAGTAGAGTCTACATGCCCCCATGAAGATAAATAGCTCCTTCTCAGAACAATAATGCCCAATTCAGCTAGACAAACAAATCTTTACTCTTCCTCACATAGTACCCTTCTCTCTCTCACTGTGTCCCTCAATCCTAAACTATTGTATCACAGACTTTGCCCACTCCCAAACAGGTGCCTTACATTGGAAATGTTGGGGAAATATAATTAAAGACAAAATCTCCCAAACCAGAGATCTTTCTACAAAGGTAGAACATTTTCATTATCCAATAAGCATTAATTAAACCAGACTGTGATGTGCATCACAAGTAATCAAAGATGTTGAAAAGACACAAAATAAATCTCACTCGTTTACATAGCCAGGCAGATGCAACCCAGTGCATGTTTTCAAGAAAAGCAATAGCTAGTCCTAAAGTCAGATGAACTATTTGTCACACAATAGTTCATCTTAACCTTACTTGATTCTTGGGGTGACCATCTGTGTGAGTTCATTGGCTTTATCCAGAGGAAAAACAGACTTTTCATCTCTTTATAACAGGGGGTAGATTTGCAAGTTTGAGCAAGGTGCTCCAGAGTTAGGCTCCCACCCTCCTGCAGAGTCTAGGAGTTAGGGGTGCTGTGTCTCCTCATGATTACATTTCAAAGAGACAGCTCCCAGGTCCTTGAGGAAGACATTGAAGGTCATGAAATTTTAAAATATGCCAATCTAGTTTTCAAAAGGATTTATATATATTTCAAAGAGAAGGGAAAGTACTTAAAATGACATTTTTTTTCTAAAGTAAATGCTCAAAGAAAAAGAAGGGGAGGGAAATTTCTTTCCTTATTTTTAACAGGGAGAATTAAGCCTCTTATTTTTAATTAATATTTGTCCTTACAGAAGACTCATTTTAAATATGATCTCCAAAACCTTTTAACTATACTGCCATTGATGTCTCCTTTCTGAGACTCTACTAAGACTGTCAAAAGAGTGCCCCTTCCTGCCCCCCCTACTGCAGTGGGAATGAACTTGTTTATTTTATCCACAGGTTATCATGTGGCATTTCCAGGACCTGGCAACAGACACCTACTATTCTATACTAGTTCTCTAGTTTTTAAAACTGCCACATATTCTCTACTAGATTACAAGCTGCTACTTGAATGTAGAAAATATTCCTCATGTAAATATGTATATAGATATAGATATTTAAAATTATTGTTAATCCGCACTTGAGGATATTTTTTCCACTGCTTTTCAGAGAGAGTGAAAGGAAGGGTGGGAGGAGGAAAGGGAGAGAAAGAGAGACATGAATGTGAAAAAGACACATCAACTGGTTGCCTCCTGCACATGCCTTCACAGGGGGACAGGGAGCGAACTGCAACCCAGGTACATGCCCTTGACCAGGAATCAAACCCTTGACCCTTCAGAGGGTGGACTGGGGCTCTAACCACTGAGAACACAATTGGGGACTATGTTTTGCTTTTATTTCTTCTGTGATTAGCATGACTCTCATACTCATTTAAATATTCAACCAATCAACAAATTTTCTTTTATAGTCTTAACAATATTTTGCCCATGTTTTGTAATGTGAACCAGACAAAATTAACAGACTCTCCCTGGCAGACAATTTATATAGTTCTCTCATTATTCTGAACACAATTTAAAAACAAAGACAAATGCAAAAACATCTCTTGTTTAATGTAAACAGAAAAATGACTGAAACAATTAATTACAAAATTCTTGCCATAAGCTGGTGTTATTTTATATTATCTGTAGTAAAATATATGCATATAGCATCGTTTTAGGAGACAGAAATTTCTAGACTCCCTAATGGACGCTTGAAATTACTTCTTATTCATCAATGAATTTCTTCTAGTTTTGATCCTCATGATTTTTGGCTGGTTCTCCATCTCCTAAAAGATATTCTTTTTAAAAAGCCCTTCAGAGATGCATAAATCTGCATCCCTCTGAAAATGACCTCCCTAAAGAGATGGCTCTGAGAAAAATTTTAAGCCCTTTCATTCCTAATTAACCTCCTACCCAGGCAATGTACAGTTTCTCACTCATCAGAAAAGCCACAGCTTTCTTTTCTTTAAACATTCTTAAGAGCAATGTCTCCCACTGTGACCAGACAAAGGCAAGAAGCCAATACAAAGTCAGCCATGACCTTTTTTCCTTTTTTTCCAGCGTCATCAGACAGTAGCTACTTCAAGACCACAGATGAAATAGAAAGACTTAAAATGGTAATAAAAAGTTCTGTTCTAATTAGGGAGAAAACAACAACAACAAAAAACCTGATAATGCAGTTTCTTTGCTTCCATTTAACTTGCAGGAAGTCTGCTGAAAGTGCTGAAAAACATATTAGGGAGTTTATTTGACCTATACATTGCAATTACCAAATATCTGCTGAGATAGGCAATTAAACTGGGCTAGTAAGAGCTTGTATTCAGTGAAAATATCATCCTCAAGTGGAATAAGACATTTACATAATGCTAACAATACGTGGTAGAGTTAATCACATGTTTCCTTCCTATGTGCTAGAACTCCAGAGTCATGTTTGGTTTGATAATTCTTGAATTTAGCAATCTTTTCATTTCAGCCAGACACCTCTTCTCCAGTTTTAGGTAACTACTATTATATTAATCAATTATGCATGTTATTCTTCCCAGATTTACATAAATAAGAAGCAACTGGTGAACATAACATGTTATCCCATATTATAGTTTTAAGGGTAAGCACACAAATTAAGGTTAGAATATACATATTAGAAAGAAAGATATACTCTCTTTCAGAGAGTATATAACAGGGCATCTAACCTTGTCCTGGAGAAAGTTTCACAGAAAAGGAGACTTTGGTCCTGAGAAATGATTGAGTTGACATTGGCTAGGAAAGAGGGATGGAGGAATAGTGTTCCCGCATTGGGATGTGTGAATATTTAGAGGGACCAAGAGAAGATCAAAGGGTCTGGATGTAACTGTGTGAAGTGGAATGTCTGGGAAGCAGTAAAAGGACTGATCCATTCAGGAAATTTGAGATCATAGGGAGGATATAAGGTATAAACAAGGAAAACCTTTAAAGTTCCATTGGTCTAAGTAGGACTGTGTAAATACTAAGTATCTGACATGTGTTTTAATACAGTTATAATTTCAAAATGGACAAACATCCAGGTACTAATCCTATATAATAAAGATGTAATATGCAAATGGTCGTTACGCCTTGAAGTAACGACCAACTGCATAACGCCCAGATCACGACTCAGCAGGAGGGTGGGGCAGTGAGCTACAAGCGGCAGTAGAGAGCTACAGGAGGGGACAGGGCAGCAAGCAATGAGGGGAGGGGGTTGGGGGAGGAGGGAGCTACAGGTGGGTGGGGCAGCAGGAAGAGAGCTACAGGAGGGTGGCAATGAGCTACTGGCAAACGGATTCCTGCGCAGGGCTACTAGTTAGAATGATAATATTTGGATTTCTATTTCTGTCCTCCCAGGGGATGAAAACAGAGTAAAAGGAGGAGAATGGGGCAGGTATTAGAAAGATGCAGGCTGAAGTCTCTCAGTCATATAGCTAGTTTTCTGGAAACATATCTGTCTGCAGCTAGCAGCAGGCATTTGTAGGAGTTCCCCTGAAAACTTAATGCCACTTGGTCCATTGTGTTATTATGAAATACATTCTTAAATTATATTCCTAAGTCAATTAAATCAATGTGGTTAAATGTTCAACTTTCAATGTCTAGGTAAATGCTTTAAAATTAATTTCAATGCAACACTAGGTAAAGACCTATAGGAGATTTAATGTTTAAGTCAATATCTTTTTAAATATGACTTGCTGAGCCAATCTCAAATTTACAGTTGCACAGAGAAAAAAAATATGAAAGTCTCAATTTCCTGTAAAGTAACATCTTAATCAAAGGAATGGATGCCACTCAGTTGGGACTAAAAATAAAGTTCTACATTGAATAAATGAGTCATTGCAATGCTGAATTGAGCCACATTGTCAACTACTTTAATGTCTGTTTATGTTAAAACTATTGTTTATGGCAACATATAAAATTTCATTTCTTAAGAGATGAGTTTGTAGGTTAAATAAAAACAAATTTCACTATTGCAGACTACCTACCACCTAAAAACATGAAAGACATATTAGCTATACTGAAATTCATCATTCCTCAGAAAGAGAATAAGTAAAATTGCTACAAGGCTCACTTGTCACTTTGAAATAAAATCTTGTCCCCAAAATGTTGGCTCTGATGGCATTGAGATTGAAAGAAATGTCACTGATGGCTCTACCCTCTGGACCACAGGGCATTGGGTCACATAATTCAATATAACTTTCTCCATGGCTGACAATCCTGTTCTCTTCCTGAATAAGATACTACTACTCTTGTTATACAAACTAATATACATTTGTTTTTAGCAGTAAAGTTCCAGTTATACAATCTCCAACTGAAATGATGCTTTTTGCCGTTTTCTTTCTACATTCAGATCAATACTGACACCAATTCCTAGGAATGTAAACTCAGAGTCAACAAAAGTTTCAAAGGTTTCGCATTAACAAATTACAGTTTAAATATGTTCTAACAAATAATAACAGGAAAATGAAAACCCTGGATATATACCGTATTTTCCGGTGTATAAGATGACTTTTTAACCCAGGAAAATCTTCTATACGCCCAGTCGTCTTATACGCCAGAAAATATGGTACTTGCTTTTCCAGATTCTATCTGTGACAATTAAGGGCACTCTGAGAAGAAAGTGCATCCCAGCATATGCATCTATATATATAAAAGCCTAAGTGACTGAATGATTGAACAACCGGTCAACTGGTTACTATGACAGGCACTGACCTCCAGGGGGGAAGACGCTCAACGCAGGAGCTGCCCCTTGGTGGTCATTGCGCTTCCACAGTGAGTGCACCACTCAGCTGACCCACGGGTGCCAGGCACAGGGCTCACAGCTGGCCGCTGCAGCCGGGAGACCTCAGCGGAGTGGCAGTGAGCTTTCCAAGCGGTGGCAGCAGCAGCAGGCACAGTGGGGCAGGGATGAGCAGAAGCGGCAGGTGGCATTGGACTGCCGGTTTTGGCCCGATCCCCACAGGCTACACCAAAGGACAACACAGGTGCACGAATTTGTGCACTGGGCCTCTAGTAAGTCATAAGACTATAGAAGCTAGAAACACAGTAGCATAACCTGGCTGGCTGTGCTATGTTACTGTGCCATTCCTAAAGCCCCGGAGATGGTGAATCTTACCAACTTGCTTGGAGTTTTAGTCTATTTCTTATTGTGCTTCATCACGCAGCCAGTTCTATAATGAGAAGTATCTCTTTAGTCTTTCTCCAACAAGCCAACTTTATTCCCATTACCTTGCCTTTGCAATTGCTCTTGGCTTCAAATATATTTTGCTATATCTTATATGCCAAATATTACTTAAATCCACCTGGTTATAGGAAGTTTTCCTGATTATTTTTTTCTTTATTGCAATAGGAAACATTCATTGTTACTACAGTAAAACTGACTCTGAATTGGCTTAAGGGAGGCTATCAATCGGCTCTGGGTTTATTGAGTTCTGCTGGATTAGGCTGGACTTGACTGAATTCAGATTAGCGACATGTATCTTCTAGTTCCAGAGCACAGCCTGAGGATTGACCAAGATCTGGGATATGTTGTTTTTAAATGAAGAGTCTGAAATAATTACATAAATATAGCCAAAGATTCAGCTTGAACTGTCATTTGTATGTCATGTCTACTCTCATTCCATTGGCCAAAACAAATCACTGACCCATGCATGCCTTTGGTGTTGGAAAGTATACGCACTTTCTGGGAGACAGGGTTATGTAATACGTTTAGAAGGGAGACAGTTCACATTCAAACAATAACACCAGTTGTTACAGTCTCTGCTCCTGATGGCATAATTGGTGTTCCTACTACATGAAAAATGCACTCAATATTTCCCCAAATGGCTTCAATTAAGGCATCAGATGCAAAGTCCTACATCTCAAGATCTCAATCAGGTCCAGATGCTGTTCCTTTTGATCTGTAAGAATGAATGAAGAAGACAAGTATATTCCCCATCCACAGCCTATATTTTATGATGAAACAGGGATACTGTACCCAAGAAACATAACCCATTCCGATAGAGGAAGAAGAGGAGACACTCAGGGTCACTGCTCCATGGCAATTAATCTCTGTGTCACAATAGTGAAGGTTCACCATTACTGACTGAGGGAATATGTCCTTATTAGACACCAGGTCCACTCACTCCCGTGTTGTAAATCACCAATCCCTGTTTCTCATAACTGTGACTCTGCCCTCAGGAGGATCTTCCTTTTTTAAAAAAATACTTTTTTATTGATTTCAGAGGGGAAGGGAGGAGGAGAGAGATAGAAACATCAGTGAGGAGAGAGAATCATTGATTAGTTGCCTCCTGCAACCGGGGAATCAAACCGTGACCTCCTGGTTCATAGGTCAATGCTCAACCACTGAGCCACACTGGCCAGATGGCTCTTCTTTTCACATCACCCTCCTTGGCCACACCAGAAAGGCACACGGGAGAATATGTCCACCACAGAACCTGAGTAACGTTGCCTGTTCCGCTGTTAGAAAACCGAAAGCCTAAGTATTGTTTTGCCTTTAGTTACAGTTGTTTTTCTAAGCCAAGTTGGTGGCACTTGTGGAAATAAAAATTTCAGAAACGGAGGCATTTAGCTCTCTGTGTGAGCCAGAAGTCACACGCATACTTCTCTTTGAGACATTTCTCTTGTCGAGACTTCTTGACAGGCACTTTGATCTTCGTTTTCTTTGGGACCACACATTTGGTCTCTGTTCCCTGACCACAAATCAGGGAAAAGTCTGAGGAAACAGCCTGATGATCACCACTCGCTCCCTGCCTTGATTTGCTGTTTTTCTCAAGGCTTTGTCCTCACTGACTGATGTGGCTCGTGTCTGTTCCCAAATTTATGTTTTACAGATCGGAGCTGAGGGCATCTTTCAAACCTGCAAGCTCTGGATTTTGTGAATTCTCATTTTGTCTGTTTCATCTCTGCTTGACAACAGCCTAACTTTCCCCCCAAACTCACTCTTTCCCTTGATATCATACAAAATACAGCTAATAGCAAAGCCAGGGGTGTAAATTCATTAGGTACATTACTTAATTTCATGACAAGCAACCGTTTTACCAAATATTTCAGCTGGAATAACATGGACTGTCATTTAGCTAAACTTCACTAGTGGTTTCCACACTGCCTGACATGTGGCCCAAGCCAGTGGCATATCCTTTTAGTTGTATATATGCTACCGTAACGCTCTTACTCCAGGTTTAACTTCTGCATAAGTCCTGCAATAACATCAGTGTCAAAGTATTAGCATGTGACAACATTTATGTCATTTATACCGAAGACAGTAAGTTGGCAGCTGTGAGCTCAGGTTGGCTCCCAGGTGCTCATTCTGGACCTGAATGGAGCAGCCTCTATCTGGGACATGTATTTTCTCGAGGATGAGCACTGAAATAGAGAGAGACTGAGCCAGACCATGCAATCACACTAAAGTTTCTGTTTCCACATAACAAAGTCACATTCACTCACATCCCATTGGTCAAAGCACACTGCATAGTCAATCTCAACATCAATGAGGTAAGGAAATAATGTCCACCCACAGAACACCCGAGTAAGTCATATGATGATGGGTCAGGATGCCTAAATCTATTAGGAAGGAGAACAAATAGTTAGGACAACAATCACTTCTATGACTGCTTCCCTAAATGACATTTCTTTATACGCCTAGAAATTTTAAATACTTTATTACTATAAACTTTTGTTTCAAGTTAGTAAATGTTGGCTTTCCAAATAGATTGTAACTACCTTGATGTTAATTCTGTATCCTCCATGCACTTGGTATATTACTGAAGATACAACACCTATTTATTAAAAAATATAAATAGCAAGTATATCTAGAGAATTTAAGGAAAGAAAACAGTAAATATTTTCTTGTGCAACAATGTCAACTGTTTGCACTCTTATTACAAGACAGGATTAGTTTGGAATTACACACAACCATTGAGCTGGTGAAAAGTCTATTAGAGTGATTATGAGTCATAGAAGATTCTCAGAGCAATTCTAGTGTCACTAGGAATCTTCTAGACTCCTAACGTTCCAGAGTTTAGAAGATTATACTGATTTTCTCAATGATATAAACATATTCCAACTTCATAAATGTGTGGATTTGTCACACATGATTTTTTATTATTAAATATTTGTTTATTCACTCAAGTAATACATTATTATGCATATGACTTTGTGCAGAAAATATTTTTGTCTTACATGGATAAAGAGTACTTAACTTCAATGGTTTAATTATCTAGAAAATGAGCTACATAGCACAAAACATCCTATATAATAAAAGCTAATATGCTAAGTGTCTGGTCGTCCAGTCATCCATTCAACCAATCAAAGCATAATATGCTAATGATATGCTAAGACCACTCAAATACTTGCTATGACATTCACTGACCACTAGGGGGCAGATGCTCTGACTGGTAGGTTAGCTTGCTGTTGGGGTCCTGCTAATCGGGACTAAGCGAGAAATGTGAAATGTGTGGGAGGCAGCTAATCAATGATTCTCATCATTGATGTTTCTATCTCTCTTTTCTTCTCCCTTCCTCTCTGAAATCAATAAAACATATTAAAAAAAGAATATGAGGATTTTAAGCGAGTAATATATTTCTTATTTACATGATTAACAATTAAAAAGAGTCAAGGGACCCCAAATCAGACCATAGTTGTTTAATACATTTCTAGATAGTTCTTGAATTCATAAGCTTCTCCCCCAAATCTTAAGACTATGTCATCAGTTTTGAGGCAAAATTTCTCTTAGTTTAATTAGCTATATATCTGAAGTGCACACACACACACACACACATATATATGAAAGAAATTTTATAATTCACACATACCCTAAAGAGTTTTTCTCATCTAAATCAGTAAATTACTTTTGAACTTGTAACTTAATTATCAACAATTCTGAAATCATGATTTTATTGCATTGAAGGCATTTCAGCCATGGAGATAAGGGAGCTGCCCAGGGATCCCTTGTTGCCAAGCAAACCCTACACCTGTGTTAATTTTCATAGGTAAATAGAAAGTGCCTCAAAAATGTCAATTCTCTATAAAGACAGAATGATTGTTACTCAATGTTTTGTTAGTTTTAGACAAATACTTTGTGGATATTTATTTTTATATATTAATAAAACATGATCCTTTTGATATTATTTATAGGGTAATTTTTAAATTTTTAATTTTAAGATATCACGCTATGCTTCTTATCCAAGGCTACCACAAAATGTTGGTCTTTTCTAACTTGTTTAATTTAAAATGTTTTCTTTTTAGAGTAGACTCTTTAATTGGTTATATGAAATATACAATTGATAGGTTTACTTAAAAAACATCTATTTATTCAAATTTATAGACACAAGGTTGATCTAATCAGTAGGGAGTTCATTAAAAGTAGAAGTGGATAACATGATGCTTTCAAATTACAGGAAACTAAAAAAGGTATGTGATAAATTAAGTGATTTAAAACTTTTATTTCCTCAAGTAACCACTTACTAGGCCAGAAACCAATTGCATCACTATCTGCTTTAATAGTTTTTCATTTTAATCCCTCAGTTGAATAGATCTATTTTTTAAAATAATTACCTACTCAACAATTCTACTAGATAAAACACAAAGACAAAAACCTCCTCTCTGTACCAGATTTTAGCAATGGAATCATATACACAATCCCAGCAATCTCTCTAGTCCAACATCTAATTATGTACATACCCATTACTTATTTCACAGAAATGAATGTCAAGCTAATTAGGACTTTTATTAGGTTCTTCATCCATATAGAAAATAAAATAGACTCTGGCCAGATTCCCTCATAAACTAAAAAGGACACTAAATGCAATCCAAGATTTTATTGTGTGAATTTATTGCTGCTATAATCCAAATCTTTTAAACAATTGCCAGTACTACCCTACAACTCCTTGCACTCTTTTGCCTTTGTCAGCACTTAAGATGGTGAAGATGGTACAGATTAGATGTAGCCAACGAGTTCTCTGTGTTCATGGAAAGAGCTTCTTTCTTCCCTCTCTGCATGTTGTCACCACTACCATCGGCCTTGGAGACCATGAACACAAACCTCATTAGGCCCTTGGTCTTTGTGCATCAGACACCATAAAATGGCCTGAGATCCTAGGTCATGCCTCATACCTTGGAAATGCATCCCCATATATATCAGACATGGCTTAATTTGACCCTATCTGCCATCCTGCCCAACTGCTGAAACCCTTCATTTTATTGTGTCCTCTACATCAGTTTTCTAACCCCAAGCTCCCCTCTCCTCATTTTTCTTAACCTTCTTGCTCCAAAGGATACCTGGTTTTTACCTGAGATCACTGTTTTACCTGCAGCTCTCATGACACTGACCCTGAGGTAGACAAGTCCCTTTCTCGCCTTTCCTTTCCTCAGACTAAACCCACCCTCACTGCTCTGCTTTGAGACACTTATCAGATTGCACAGTCTGCTCTCCAACTCTTTTTTTAAACTTATTTATAGATTCTGTGATTATCTACCCTTCATTTCTTTTTTTTAACCAAAATCAAAACATGCCACTGTTTTCATTTTTAAATGACAAGCTTCCTATAATACACAAAAAAAACCTTCAAAGTTATTTGCATTTTTTTTTAGCCTTCATTTCTTTAAAACGTTAACTCTTTACTCACTGAAACTCACTGTTCCACTGATCCTATTACATTTTCCTAAAAGCAGTACCTATACTTATGCTTCACCCATTTGGAAGGTGTGGTCAGCATTTGTGCTGTTGCAAATATTCTGATTGTCTTCTATTCAAGAAACATGCCACTTTCTAGTCCCTTTGTTGTTGGCTGGGGCCATTTGCCTATCTTCCATCAGTGAGTTCCCAGGAGAAGTGATTTAAGTGTCCCTTGAAAGTAGAGCATTTAGCTGTCAACTTTAGACCCTCCAGAGCCTGAATACAATTAGCAATCCTCCACCCCACATGAGCAAAAAATACACTTAGATTGTTTTAAGTTGCTGAGTACTAATTATTTTATATTCTACAGTGTACTGTAGCTTCTATTAAATGATATACCTTGCACCTTAATAGTAAAGGACCTACCTTGGTTACATTCTGTTCTCTTTTGTAATTATAAAGCATGCAGCTGAATGTGACTGAAAAAAACAAACAAAAAACACCCTTGCTGACTGGTCTTACTCTAAATCCAAACCGCTGACATCATGCGAACTCTTCATGCTGCCCTGCAATCCAACCATATAGGCCATGTTACCCTCCACTCACCAGCTGCTATAATATATCTTCACCTCTGACCTCAAACATTTTCTTCTGTGCTTCCTAGGTAATAACAGTACCAAAAAAAAAAAAAAGTCTTATTTCACTGAAGCTAGCTATCAACCATAGTCTGTGATTATTGTTTCAGTATTGACAATAACAACGTCTGGGACACAGATGTGAACGTTAAAACACATCTCAGCCTCTTTTGTTATTTTCTGACTTGATTTAAGCATTGTATTTTTGTTTTAAAAATTTAAAATAGCTATTATTCGTTTAGCGTCTGCTGAGTGCAGGGCAATGTGTTTCATTCTTTATAAGTAATATCTCATTTAATTTCCAAAACAATGCTATTATGTAAGACTATTATCCCCTTTTTCAGATAAGAACATGAAGGCAAAGATGTTAAATACTTTATCTGAAATCACACAGTCAATAGGTGTGTGGTTTGGAATGGGGAAATAGTTTAAACAGTTTGGTTAAGAAGCAAAAAAATAAATTTATATTGCTTCCTGAGGTTCCAAAATTAAGAGTTGTTAGATTGAATTTCACCCAAGAAAAAAACACTAGTCTTAGACCTGAGTTCATTTGAGAGTATTTGTCCATGTGCTGGGGCTACAAAGAAAAAAAAAAGATTTATTGCACTGTGTTATTCTTGGTAGTCAATTAATTATTGTATTAACTCCAATGACATTTTGAATAATGATATATCTATTGGGTGGTTTAGATATACCTTGTTTTACTGCAACATTGCCACTTCCTTATTTGACTTCAATTTATCTTGCTTTCTTTTATTATAAAATATCAAATAGGAATTCTAAACAACTATCGCTGTGTTATAGTGAGGGGTTAGGAAAATGCTGTATGTGGGAGAGCCTGTGTAACACGTTGTCTGTTCTGGGCTTTAGTTGCATTTGGGATATGCCAACTAGGCTGGCCCTTGTGATTAAACAGCTTCCTAAGAATTACCAAATGAATTTCTGGGCAAGCATAACTCCTTAATTGGTATCAAATGCTTAATATTTGTCTAAGCTTGTATCTAACTACTCCCCTAGGTTTGCAAGCAAAGATCCCCATGGAATATAGAAGACAGAGACTCAAAACCCATCTAACCCCCTAGCCTGTGTGGCTCAATGGTTGAGGGTTGACCTATGAACCAGGGGGTCACAGTTCCATTCCCGGTCAAGGCACATGCCAAGGTTCAGGCTGGATCCCCAATGGGAGGTGCGCAGGAGGCAACCAATCAATGATTCTCTCTCATCATTGATGTTTCTATCTCTCTTTCCCTCTCCCTTCCTCTCTGAAATCAATATATATAATATATAATATACAATACACACACACACACACACACACACACACACAAAAGGGCCTGGTGCACGAAATTTGTGCACAGGGGAGGGGTGTCCCTCAGCCCGGCCTGCACCCTCTCCAATCTGGGACCCCTCCAGGGATGTCTGACTGCCAGTCAGGATCCTTGTGCAATCAGGCCTAAACTGGCAGTCAGACATCCCTCTTGCAATCTGGGACCACTGGCTCCTAACTGCTCACCTGCCTGCCTGCCTGCCTGATTGCCCCTAACCACTCTGCTTGCCAGCCTGATCACCCCCAACTGCCCTCCTGCCAGTCTGCTCACCCCCACCTGCCCTCCTGCCAGCATGCTTGCCCCAACTACCCCCCTTGTCAGCCTGCTCTCCTCCAATTGCCCTCCCCTGCTGGCCTGATCACCCTTAACTGCCTCTGCCTCGGCCCCACTACCATGGCTTTGTTCGGAAGGATGTCCGGAAGTCTGCCGGAGGGTCTCCAGGTCTAATTAGCATATTACCCTTTTATTAGTATAGATATATACTTTCTTTAAAAAAAAAACCACACACCTGGTTACTATAGAATGCCATAAAACACAGATTAGAGGGGAAAATAATGAGTACCTTAGAAAAAAATGTGCCTATTTATGACAAAAGACCCTGGTGTGGTGAGCAAGATGCAGAGGGCCATGAGGTAGAATGAAGCAGCCATTTGGGTAGAATGTAAGGCTGCTCACTAACTTGTCAACATTCTCACCCAGGCAGTCTTGGAAAGGAGAAGACTGGGTGATAAGATTAAAAGAATGTGTCACTGAGAGACCAAAGAACTCTACTCTGTAATCTCCATTTCTAGGTTGAACATACTGAAGGGAATCTATTTTCCTATCTTCCAGAAATAAAAAGTAAAACTCAGGGAACTGAAGCAGGCAGAAATGGTGATGAACTTGGAGTGGGAACTGCAGAAGAAATAGTTTTCCCAAAGTAATCTGAGGTCAAGTGATGCTAGAGTCTGCTCAAAGAAAGCACTATTCAACATAGCAGGTCACTGCAGGTGGATGGATACAGAAGAGAAGTGATGTGGACAAAAAAGCAATGGGATGATAAGGGAATGAAAGGTTGTAGAACTGTTGGCCACCAGGATGCAATTTAGATTTTTGTGAGATACTTCTACTTTGGGGATTCCTAGAGTCATGAGTAATGGCCTATTTTTGGTGGGTGATGTCTAGTGATCCAAGGAATTAGGGGTAAACTGCTACAGTGCCTTTTCTAGGATCCTTAAGCTAATAGGTTTTAGAGCACATTTGGTTACACCAAGTAAAATATTTGATAAATATTGTTATCATCAAATACTGGTTTCTTCTCTAACAATTTTGTAACCCATTCTGTGCAGGTAGAAAAATCAATTTATTGTACAAATTTTTATCAAGACAAGAGCTATTACATAGAATGGAACCGTATTTTTGGGGTGAGAGACAGAAATGAATTTTGGATGTTTAATGTAGCTTCTACTTTAATCACATTAAAAGCTATAGTTCCATTCAAGTAACCAAACTTATTCAATTTCCATGAAAGTTTTGTAAAGCCCTGCTTGTTTATGGTTAGTTCAAATGTGAGGAAAATTGCCAACTTTCTACCTTCTTTTGTAGCAAGTAAACTTGTCCTAGAAAGTGAATTTAAGGATTATTATACTTTTTCCATTACAGTCCTTTTGTGTAAACCTTTCTACGTTGTCAAAATAAAGACTTTTTTGAAGGAAAGTGAAATAGAAAAGGACTAAAAAAATAAGCTTGATGGATTAGCTCAATGTTCCCCAGCAGAAAATTTTTATTCTCTTATGTTTGGTAGTTTCTTATCTCAGTGCACTATCCCTCTAGTTTTTATCCATTACCTGAGGGGCACATCTCTGCAAATACTCTCAATTCTATAGACTCTTCTGGCAGCCCTCCCTGTTACCTTTTGCTCTTTATCTCTGGATTCTATCAGATGCTTTCAAGAGAACTATTCTTCAGCCACCTCTTAGACCTGAGCACTAGACAGTTTCAGATCTTTTCTTTTCTTTTTTTTCCTATTAAATAGCCAAGGATCCCAAGATACCTATTTTTAAAGCAAACACCATTCTGTAAAGGCAGAAAAAGCTCTTAGATTTATTCCCGATGAGAAAAATTTCTACATTTTATTTCTATGAATTGATATTCTTCTGAAAAATTTCTATAGGGTGACATGTAGATTAGAATGATAGATGGATGATAGATAGGTGATAGATGATGATGATGATAGATGATAGATAGATAGATAGATAGATAGATAGATAGATAGATAGATAATAGAGTCAGGAAATCTATTAATTATTGCTGACTAAATGTTTAACGACAGTATTTTCTACTGTTAAAAATGAGCAGCATTTGAAAATATTAACATCTATTAATCTGGTGTCTTCAGTCAATTCAAGAGCTTCATGGATAGAATATAATGAATTTAGATTTAAAAAAATTACATATATATTTTAACAGCCTCCAACTGAAATTTAGCATTTTTTTAAAATTATGAATGGGGGTAATGAGTCACACCGGAGCTTAGAGTACAGACTATCTCAAACTTACTATGGTACAACTTATAATTTTTTGACTTTACAATGTTGTGAAAGCAATTTGCATTCATCCATGCAATCACAAAAATAAAACCAATATTCTACAGCATAGTATTAAAATGCACTTTTGACTTATAGTACTTTCAATTTATGATGGATTTATTAAAACATTCATTGTAAGTCAGGGAACATGTGTTCTTTGTTACCAATAAAAATTGTACATATTTTTATTTTTCTATTCCATTAGAGATATTATATATGTGTTTAATTTTATATTTACCACTATTTTGAAATTATAATTATTAGATGCCTTTCTACTAAAACATTAACTATATATTTAATAATTAGATATTCATTAATACATCAAACAATTTTAAAATTATTTTATAACCTTATTTTAATATATTTGTGATTGTTTTTATTCCTAATCTTTTGATTTAAGAGTTTTAAATATTCTGAGAAGAAAACCAAAGGAGTCATACAACTACCAAAAGTCCTTAAAAACAGAACTTAAGAAGTCTAAAAAATCTAAGATTCTTGATATTCTCTAAAAAAATTATAGGGATAATAAAATATTAATTTATATGGTGATTCCAATTATTAAAGACTTTTTATATTATTGTTTATTCAACAAATACCAATGACTTTGAAATTGTGAATTTTAAATGTTATGTATTATTTTATATTTTAGTATAAGACAAAAGTAAGTAAAATTTTAAAACAAGTACTATAATAATGTTGAAGGAATCACACCAATTAATTCTAACACTTAAAATCTGTAATAATTGTGACTGTGGTATTAAAACAAAGATTGAAACTTCTGAATGGAACAGAATAGAGATGCTAGAAATAGCTCCATGCATATAAATTCAACAATTTAGCAAAAGAAAATCAAATGGAAAAATAATAGCCTTTCCAACAGATGAAATTAAACAATTTGACATCCATAGGCAAAAAAATCTGAATATCAAATAATTAATTAAAAATGAATCGTACACTTACATTTAAATGTTTAAGTTTCTAGAAGAAACTATAGGACAAAAATCTTTGTGTACTTGTATGTATAGTGGGATCTCATTGTAATTTCACTTTGCAATTTCCCAGTCTAATGTTGAACTTTTTAAAAACGTATTTGCCATTTATATAACTTCTTTCATCAATTGTCTGTTCAAATATTTTGCCCATTATAAGTTGGATTATTTTGTCTCCTATTGAGTTTTGAGAATTTTCTATATTTTGGATATAGAATTCTCTATATTTTGGAGAGGCGTAGAGGGGGATTAATGGTGGGGGAGAGGACATCTGTAATATCTCAACAATAAAGATAAAAAAGAAGAAGTGGCTCAATTACTAGAGTTTTCAGGATTTTTGAGATCTCGGGATCTTTCTGATTTTATTTCTAGTTTAATTTTGTTGTAGTCAGAGCATTACTTAGTGTGATTTTTAGTTAATTTGACATTGCTGAGGTTGTTTCCCTGTTTCTTGTGTTTTTTTGTTTTTTCTGAGAACACATAGATCTTGTTGAAAGTGATCTGTGTACTCAAAAGGAATCTACATTCTGAAGTCATTGGGATGAGTGTTGTGTAAATAATTAGATCAAATGTTGTGTTCTTCCCCAATCCCCACCCCCTCCATTTTACCTTTTCTTGTAGCATTTATGACTTTGTTGAAATTTCCCCATCCTTATTTTTTATGTTCTACCAGCTTTCCATATTAATCATAGTTATTATAAATTATCTTTCTATAAATTTCTACATTGGGGTTCATATTTGAGTCTGACCATATTGATTATTTGACAATTGGTAATCCTTTTTTCTTTTCAGTGAGTTTCATATTTTGTTCTTGAATCTTGAACTTTCTACATGGAGCAGTAGAAACTAAATTACAGATTCAAGAAAGTGCTTTAATTTTCTAGTTTATCTGCCTTTATATTGCTTAAGTGGGAGTGGTATTCTTTCTAGCTTCCTATACCCTGGGCAACTGTTGAGTCAGAAAACCATTTTGAGCATAGTAGTGACATGATCTGATTTACATCTTTGTTAAAAGATAACTCTTGCTGCTCTATGCAAACTGTCAAGTGGAAACTGAAGAAATAAGTCAGCAAGATATTGCAATAGTTCTGATAATGGTTGAGTGTGGAAAAAATTGTCAAATTCATGATATAACTTAAAGGGAGAACCAAGAGGATTTTCTCATGGATTAATGTGGATTGTGTGAGAGCCGAGTAAGGAAAATTCCCTGGTAAATGTCCCTAGTAATTGGATGGGTTGTAGTGACATTTACTGAGAGAGAATATAATGGGTAAGGAGCAAATATTTCCCAGGAGCAGCAGAGAGGGAGACTAAATCATTTATTCAACAAATAATTGGTAAATATTGTTTTATTTGAAATGATAGGGGCCTCCTCAGTGAATCAGATGGAGTCTTTATCTTTGAAGCATGAGCATTATAGGACTGTAAGCAGAAAATCACAATTCTGTGTGACAAATTATAAGACAATTCAGGTTCAGAACACTTATGAGGAGGACCAATATTATTTCACCATAAATGTTGTTCCTATAAAGTACAGGTAATCCTACCTAATAAAAGGGCAATATGCAAATAACCATCACTCCAATACACCCACAATTGGGCCGGCGGGAGGCTGGGGGGCGGGACTCGGGGTGGCCTATCCGGCCGTTGAGAGGCGCCGGAGGTTTTTGGCCTGGTGCACCAGCGGACCCCCTGCCATCGATTTCAGGGAGCTGGGGGTTTCTTCGGCCTGGTGCACCAGTGGACCCCCTGCGATTGATCACCTGGGCAGGGAGCTGGGGGTCTGCTTTCAGCCTGGGCAGGAGCAGACCCCCTGTGATTGATTGTAGGGAGCTGGAGGTCCACTCCTGCCCAAGAGGCTTTCGGTCTGGGCAGGCCTGGGCAGGGCTGAGCCGGTGATCAGAGGGAGTTGGAGAGGCCTGCCCAGGCCTAAAGCTTTGGCCAGAGGCTTTAGGCCTGGGCAGGGCCCAGCCCTCCATTGGTGTGAACTATAGATGAAACACCTTTTCTGACTGCACATCGGCTAAGCTTATGTATGCCACTGGTAATATTACCTGTATTGCCACTGGTAATATTCTTAGTAACTTGGGTAATAAGAATCCAAAAAGGTGATCTAGGGTTTTTCCACCACACTTCTGGAGAAAAAAAATGAAGGTCCGCTGCTGGAAGGCTAAGAAATGTCATATCCTGCCCTAGCCGGTTTGACTCAGTGGATAATGCCTCAGCCTGCAGACAGCAGGGTCTGGGTTTGATTCTGATCAAAGGCATATACCTAGGTTGCAGGCTTCTCCCTGGTGGGGGCCCAGATCAGGGCTCATGCAGGAGGCAACCAATCAAAGTGTTTCTGTCTTTCCCTTTCTCTTCCACATTCTCTAAAAGTCAATGGAAACATACCCTCAGGTGAGGATAAAAAATAAATAAAGAAACCCATATCCTATGAAAGACACATCTTGAAAATGCCTAAAGAAAGTTGTCATTTTTTCTTGGTGAAGGGACTGGAGTCCGTGTTGATGAAAACACCTTGGTGGCTGGGGTGACTGACAGTGGCTGCAGCAGTGGGGTGATAGGGCTGGTGCTTTCCCCTGACCAGCCCGGTTGCCTCCCACAAAAGGAGGCCAGACTTCGGCTTAGGTACGCTCCCTGTGGGGCGTGGGACTAAGCTGTCAGTAGGACATCCCCTGAGGGCTTCCAGTATGTGAGAGGGGGCAGGTTGGGCTGAGGGACCCCCGGCCCCCAGTGCACGAATTTTGTGCACTGGTCCCCTAGTCTAATTATAAACTTGAAATAAAAATGCTCACTCAAACATTTAAAATTTAAAATATGAAACTAAAATTAAGAATGCAATTTCCCTAATTTATTTTTTTCGGTACTTCCTGACAGTCTAAAATTTAAATATCTTACTTTTAACACACAAATCTCTTCAGGATCTGATCTCTTTTACTTTTGTACTTCAAATCTCCAAAATTCATATTTTTTCTCTTTCTTCCATACTTTGTCTGGCAGAAGTGTTTTCTTCTCCTACAACTCCAATTCCAGGTAATACCTGGTAAAATCCTACTCAACCTTAAATGATCAACTCGGTTGTGATATCCTCATAGGAGCTTTCTTGCAACATGGCAAAAAGAGTTGGTTTACTCTCCTTTCTGTCTTTAACTATTTTCTTATATGGTTTTCTAACCCTTTTTTCTTTGTATTTTACTTGTTTGCTTAATTGTCTCTACTTAAGATGCTTAGTTTCTTTTATTTTAAAATTCATAACATCATTATGATAGTTTATAATTATTTCTGTGGAAAATAAATGCATGGATAAAAAAGTCCATCCCTGAACCAAATACATATTTGAACTATGAATTGGAGAAAACCCATTTTATCCTAAGCATTTCCTCATTTTTTAAATAAACTAGAGGCCTGGTGCGTGAAATTCGTGCATGGGTGGGGTCCCTAGGCCTGGCGGGCAATCAGGGCCTGAAAGCCCAGGCGGGGTTGAGAGAGGAGGTGATGGTGGCCAGGCCGGGTGTGGAAGGAACAGATGCCAGATGTCGACACTGCCCTCTGTGCCCCACCACCCCACAGTTCCCCGCCTCCCCCTCCTCCTGAGTTTAGCATCTGGCCCCTGGTGTTCAGTGCGCATCATAGTGACTGGTCCACTGGTCATTCTGGTCGTTACGCTGTTATGGTTGCTGGACTTTTATTATATAGTATTAACTTGTTCACTTAGAATTTAAAGGACTACTGTGGAAATATTGACTTCACTAGGCTTGAAATATACAGCATTGCTCTAAAGGAATCCTATAATGTGTGTGTGCGTGTGTGTGTGTGTGTGTGTGTGTGTGTGTGTGTGTGTTGCCTGAAAAGGGAGTGAATGTGTTGATAGGTAGAGGTAATATGTTTGTAAGGAAAGGACAGAAAAATAAACAACATGAAAATAAGACTGAATTTCTTTGGGTAAAGAATTTCTCTTGATGATATTTTTTTATCACCAGAGTCTGACATGGGAAATAGTCAAAGATAAATGATTCTCTAAGAAGATTACTATTGACTTTCATGTCTTAGTAATTCCAAGCCAAAATATACTCTTTCCTCCATCTATCAACCTATAATTTTAAGTTGTTATTTCCTATTTTTTATAACACTAAAATAAGAAGATATAGACAAGGTCAAGATGCTTCTGTAGCAATTATGTATTTACCTATTAACATGTCATATACATTCAATTCTACAGTGTTAATAAAATTATTATTTACTTTATTAGTTGGTTGAACAAGGGAAATGTGTTTCCATCATCTCATATACCTAGTGCAAAGTATCCAAATATATTTTTTAAAAATCTAACACCATCTTAGCATGTGAAAATTATGGCACAAAATTCCTTAAGCAAGATTCCACAGAAATTTTAAACCCTTGAATTAGGTATATACTGTATAGTTATACCTAATTAGTATATAATGAAGAGACTTGAAAAATGAAGACATTTGATGTTGAACTGTAATTTTTGAAAATATTTCAAAAGATATTTATGAAAATTTAAATAATTGTTTAAACAGATTTTTCTCTCATCAACTCTCTGGTAGTTACCAAACTGAAGAAAAAGATGCTCCCATCAATTCCTGGGAAACGGTAATGTTATATCCTCTTAAATATTATTGACTTTTCCTTTGAAATTTGATGCTTTGAGATAAATTTTAAATTACATTTTCAACACAAACTGTGAAAATAGGAATTGTAAAATATTACACTAAGTATTTTTTAGATTGCAGTTTTGTAGACGTGTGAATTTAAGCTTAAGGACAAGCTACATCACATAAACAACTTTATCTCAATGGAACAAAATACGAACTTTACAAATCTTTATCGAACAAATTATTCTGTGTTTATTTTATATCTGAGGGTTTCCCTTTAATATCTTGTACCAAGGTATGCTATTTTCTTGGCTAAGAAACAGAGAGAGAGAGAGAGAAAAAAAGAAAGATTCATGGACACAGACAACAGTACAGTGATTACCAGAGAGAAGGGGAGTGGGGTGGCATAAGAGGTGGAAAAGGGGGCATAAATGATGATGGAAGAAAACTTGACTTTGGGTGGTAAACACATAATAAAATATACAGATAACGTATGGTAGAATTGTATGCTTGAAACCTGTATAATTTTATTCACCAATGTCATCTCAATAAATTCAATAAAAATTAAAAATTAAAAAATCAACACAATGAAGTCTCCAGGGAATTACAATATTTTGCTTTGAGAGAGAGAGAGAAAGAGAGAGGGAGAGAGAATGATGTGGTAAAATAATTCTAGTCTAGGTTCAATAATCCATTTTCAACAAACAAACTTTTCTGATTTATTTCACATTTTCAAGTTCTGTGAAGCATGCAAATTTTAAAAACCCAGGCTAGGCCATATTTCTCACAATCATAAGAACTCATAACTTGATAGCAGGGGACAGATTGTTGTTGTTGTTGTTGTGTGTGTTTACACTAAAATAGGTCAGTTTTCCCTGGTTAAAATGAAAGAAAACAAAATAAAAATCTGCTGTATGACTCAGATAAACAAAATATTCTGTTTCATCAGAATTATCCTTACCTTTGCATTTGGGAATGGATAAGGGAAATTTGAAAATCAACAAGCATTTATTCCTTCAGCAAAATAATGTTACATCCGCTGCTCATTATTTAAAGAGAACTGTTGAGTCACTCCCTTTCAGCAGGTTATGTGTGTTTATGTGTTTTGTGCATTATTTTTGCTGTAGCTCTAGATTTTTCTTTTCATGAGATAGACATATGTTGGCAGTATTTTGATATGCACCTGACAGAAAAACATGTGTAATAGGACTATGTATGTATTTATATCAGATGATCAATAACAACAACAAAGTCTGCATCAGAGAAATATAGTTTCCACAGGGCATTAACCCGCTTCACAGTGTTGTATTGCATGGTAAATTTTGCCCAGTTGCTGAACAGAACTGCTATTGAAATACCATTTTCAGGATTCTCAATTTTTCAAATTTATGCAGGTGCTGCACTGCATGAGAAAATCCGCGCTTCGTATGCGAACTGGAATTGGCAAAGGAGAATGGCTGCTCTCCTGCTAACTTTAAATAAGTCATGTCACAAGTTGCATGTAAGCCTTATAAAATATTAACACCGACGACAGTGAAACAAAGTGGTATTACTCTAAACCTGGGAAAAGATCTTCCAAAGGTATATCTAAACTAAATAAAACAAATACTGTACAAAGTACCAGTTTTAAAACCAAGTTTAAGAATTATTTTTTCTCAAGCTTGTATGATTAACAGGAAGGTGGCTCACACAGTCGAGAGAAGCTGGAAGCTTGTGGGTTGAGGCAGCACCTCCCATGCTTTGCCTCCCTGCCACCCTGGAAGAAAACCCTCCCAAGTGAAACATCCCCCAAATTAAAAAATGGAAAACATGTAGATAAGACTTATTATGTGCTTCTGTTTCAGCCTTCCTTCTTTGTCTTTCTTTGCCCAAGTACTAAAGTTTATTTTGAACACAGTAATTAATGGGATTTATACAAAAACTATTGTGTTTATGATGGCGAGGCTGTCTCTTTGAAGGAGGTGCTGATTATAGTTCAAGAAAATTAGGTTAGGGAATAAACCATGGAGTGGCAGTTAGTTGTTTTATTTTTTATAATGAAAAGGATATGTTGTTGTGAAAGTAGATAACTATAAACAGTGTAGCTCAGTGTCTAGATCCATTCTGCTCTCTTTAATAATTAATAGAGAGAGGGAGAGAAAGAAAGAGAGAGAGACTCTGTTAAGTGTCAGCCTTATAATTTAAGCTATAATCAAGCTAGCTTATTAATAGCCTATGCTTTGTAAAAATAGATATGTAAAAATGTATGTAAATAGATAGATGCACACATATAAAGACAGATATAGAGTAAGTGAGGAATAAACCCTCTTAGCTATAATCAATTTATTGGTAATCCACTATATTATTAGTACTGGGGTAGATATTATAATAGACTAGAGGCCCAGGGCATGAAGATTCATGCACTCGGGGGCGTCCCTCAGCCCAACCACCCTCTCACAATCCGGGACCCCTCGGGTAGGGTCCCTAGGCCTGGCCTGAGATCAGGGCCTAACGGGTCTTTCCTTCCCAGGTCTGCAGGGAGCTGGCCCCACCCCCGCCGCTGCCACTGCTTGCCATCTGTGCAGCACTGCCTCCCCTCCCCTGCCACCGGTGGCCTCCCTCTGCAGGCAACAGGCTGGGGTGCAATGGATTGGCTGGCCTGGGCCTCCCTCTTTCTTTGCTGGGGGGTGGGGCCAGCCATGCAAGGGGCCCTCTGCCTACCTGATTGCCCCTAAGCGCTAGCCTACCTGCCTGATCACCCCTAACCACTGGTCTGCCTACCTGATCACCCCTATCCACTCTGTTTGCCTGCCTGATTGCCCCTAACCGCTTGCTTGGGGGAGGGGCCAGCACTGACTTCCAGTTGAGCCTCTGGTTGTCACAGGAGCCGACCGCCAGTTGCCTGCCATCCATCGCAGGCTCTCCACTTTTGCCCAGGCTTGGGCTCGGCCGCACCCCAGTGTCCCGGCGACAGATCGCAGGAGCCTACCACCAGTTGCCTGCCATCCGACGCACCCCAGCGTCGCCAATCGGCCACCCCGGCCACTCCGAGTCCCGCCCCCTGTGCCTCTGCTGGCCCAATCGTGAGCATAGAGGAGTGATGGTAATTTACATATTACTCTATTATTAGATAGGATAGAAAAGGAAGATATATAGTCTCTGTCTTCAAGGGAAATATAATCTTGTCTGGAAGGTAAGCTGCATCTGTAGTTGCTGAATTGACTAGGTAAATTATGGGAGAATATTTATTGAGTTTGATACTTGTTTCTGAATGCAGGGGCAGAAGATCGGGTTAGAGAAAAATTAACAATACTTAAGATTCTGTTATGAAGCAATGAGAGAGACAGAAAATTGAGTACAAGAATGTGAGAGGAGAAGTTGTCTTCATCTAGTGAGAAGAGTCTGAGCTTCAGAAAGTGATAGTACTCAGCCCTCACCTATTCCCTAATGTTGTGACATAGTCACAATATTTTCTTAGAGTTTCAGTTATGAAGGAAAATTGGAGCATGAATCTTACCTTAGCAAGAGACATTTGGCACATGATTGGTGCCCAAACCTTTCTCTTCTATTGGTACAAACTTTCCTGAGATAATTCCTTTCTGACAATTTGTTTTTCTCTTTATGAGCCTCCATTTCTCTTATTTTCACAACTAACAGCATTACCACATTGCTTTCTAATTAAAAATCAAAATTTATTTCCCATTATTTTGTCATCTCTTTGACTTCAGAAAATCTTCATCATCTTAGAATCCCCACTTCCCAGTAGTTCCTTGCATATATTAATTCAGTTCAAATTTCCAGGCAATATTGTCTGCTTGCTGTGTTCCAGGCACTTGGTGTTGCAAAAGTCAAAAGGGTTACTGTCTCAATTTATAGAGTAAAGGAGACAGGAAAATCTACAGGAAATTTCCAAAGTACAGATCTATGATTAAGGAGTCTGGTTGTTCGAAGAAAGGCTTGCTCAGACAAGTGGTGATAACCCAATTTCATCATGCAGCATGCATTTTCTTGTAGAACTAATTCACATCTGAATCATCAATATAGGTAGGGATTGGACAACTGAAGGAGTAAATGAATATTTTAGGTCAGGGGTCCTCAAACATTCTCTGTAAGGAAAGGGCCACATAGTAGACATCTTAGGCTTTTAAGGTTCTGCAGGTCTATTGCAGCTACCCAGCCCTGTCACTGTAGTGTAAAAGCAGATGGACAACACAAAGGGAATGGGTTGGGCTATCTTCCAATAAAACTATAAAAACAGGCAAGGCTCTGACCCCTGTTTTAGGCCAAGGCATTAGCATACATGTGTAGCTAGATATAGTTTGCAGATGGATCTAGAAACAGTTGGCTGTTGAATCTAATCATCAATTACAGTGTGTGTGTGTATATGTGTGTGTGTGTGTGTGTGTGTGTGTGTGTGTGTGTGTGTGTGTGTATGTCAGGCATTGAGAAGGTGAGGGTAGAGTGGTACTTACAAACCACCAACAATTCTCCAACACCAGCTGGGTGTCCTGAATTCAAATCAGTTCTGATACTATTTACCTGGAGACAGTATCAGATTCCAAAGGTCAATGGTTCAGTCTTACAAGACTGCCCCTGCTTCATATGCCAATTACAAGCCCTGGTTGTCACCTGTGCTGCAGATTGGAGGTTCCCAAGATGTCCACCTTGGGTTTGATTAATATTCTAAAGTGGCTCACAAAACGATGAGAAGCTTTTTACTTACTAGATTAATAATTTATTATAAAAGGATTTAACTCAGAAAGAGCCAGAGGGGAGACATGCATGGCCTGAGGTCCCAAAGAGAGAAGCTTCTGCCCGTATGGAGTTTGGGGTCAGGTATGGTGGCATGTGGAAGTGCTCATGTTCACTAACTTGGAAGCCATACAGATACCTTTCTTGTTTTTTATGGAGGGTTTATTACATAGACATGGTTGATTAAACCCTTGGCCACTGCCCTAGCTGGTTTGCTCAGTGGATAGAACATCAGCCTTCGGACTGAGGGATCCCAGGTCTGATTCCAGGCAAGGGCACATACCTCGATTATGGGATCCTCCCTGGCCCGGGCCCTGGTCAGGGTTAGTGTGGGAGACAACCAATTGATGTGATTCTCTCACATCAATATTTCTCTCTGTCTTTCCCTCTCTCTTCCACTTTCTCTAAAAAATCAATGGAAAACTATCCTCGGGTGGGGATTAAAAAAAAAAATCCTTGGCCACTGATGCTTGATTTAATATCCAGCCCTTCTCCCCTCTCCAAACATGCAGCGAGAGGACTAAAGAGTCCATGTCTCTATTATTGCTTAATTTTCCTGGCAATCATCCCCCACTCTTAGGTGCTTTCCAAAAGTCACCTCATTATCATAAACCTAGTTGTGCTGGAAAGGGGCTTATTATAAAGAACAAGACACTCATTTCACCTTGACGGCTCTGAATCAATTTCAGGAACTGAGGACAAGAGACCAAATGTAACAAAAGTTATTTGTATTGCTCTTATTGCTCAGGAAATTCCAAGAGTTTTTGGAATCTGTGAGCCAGGAGCAGCAAATATAGATGAGAAGTATATTTTGGCCACTGAATGACCAAATATATAAATCTTATAAATAAGAGCACCACAGTTATTAATGGTGAGTACTATGGAAGTGGTTGAGCATTGACCCATGCACCAAGAGGTCCCAGCTTTGATTCCCAGTCAGGGCACATACCCAGATTATCGGCTCCATCCCCAGCAGGGAGCATACAGGAGGCAGCCAATCAATGATTCTCTCTTATTATTGATGTTTCTATCTCTCTCTCCCTCTCCCTTTCCCTCTGAAATCATTGAAAATATATTATTTAAAAAAAACAAACAGTGAGAGAACTGCCTCCTTCATGCTCCCTACTGGAGGCTGAGCCCACAACCTGGACATGTGCCCTGACAGGGAACTGAACCATGGCCTTCTGGTTCATAGGTGGGCACTCAGCCAGTGAGCCACACTGGCCGGGTTCTGGCTGTTGTTTCTATCACTCTCTCCCTCTCCCTTCCTTTCTCTGAAATAAATAAAACACATCTTTTTTAAAAGAGTTATAGATTGAAAGGATCACAGTATAAGCTCTATCACTTTAGTACTTTCACTAATAAATTAGGATAAGGAAAGAGGTAAAAGGTAGGAATGATGTTTCATGCAGAACCACCCAGGTGGATTTTGAAAGAAATAGCTCCTAGCCCTATGCCATATGGTAATGGGGAAGGGAGTGTGGCAGGTTACAAAGTTTCGCTAGATAAACTCCTCCTCTTGAGAACCACCATGGTGTGTGCCAGGGTGACACTGAGCAATGTATATGAGAATTATGGCATGCCATATTTCCTGTAGATGCACCATTCTTGGGTCCTTATGGAAATTTATTTAAGGGGGCCAAATGGAGTCTTAGATGGTCCAAGTGAAAGGTGATGAAAAATTGCTATAGGGTAGTGATGATGAGGATAGTGCGGTCAAGCAAAATTCAATGCTTTGGAGGTCCATTTTGGCAATGGGTAGTTCACAACTGCCAGGGAAGATTGAAACAACACTACATGGTCTCTATATTTTAAATTGAGCTAATTATTAGTTACTTAACAGGTAACAATTTCAGGAATAGAGCAAATTAGGGCATATGTGTGTGCGTGGAACTCAATTCCTTCATTGTTAAAAATGTCAATTATTTTTATGCCAAATAAATAAATAAATTCAAATAATAAATGACTTAATTAACATTGGTTAACAGGAAAATTAATTAGTCTGCCTTTGTTCTTTTCTGGTGGAATTGCAGACTTTATTTTTCTGTGAAGTTTTGCTCCCTTAAGTACGAATGCAGGTTGGTGATACATTATGCTCATATGATATTTATCTCTCTTTTTTTTTTCTGAAGAAATTATAGACTTCACTTGGGGCAATGTCAAAGTCAAGTTATCAGTCTCTTCCCTTGCAAAGATAAATTTCACATCACATCTAAATTATGACTCTTTTTTTTTTCTCTCTCTCTCTCTCTTTGGAGAGAGACAGAGAGAGAACAAACTAGCATTATTAAGGAATAAGTCAAAGAGATTTGAAGAATGACTTTATATTCCCATGTGGCTAATTGCAAATTTTCAGGGGCAGAAATTTGACAAGACTTTAATAAATCTTGTGATTTGTACATATCCAGTGTGACATATGCCTCCAAGTCAATGCCACTAAAACATTTGGTTTCTCCCTTACTTGGCAGCTCAGAGCTATTCAGCGCTAAGTGTGACAAGTATGACTGGTAGAGGGTCTTTCAAAGGATTTAGAGTCATCACTGAAAGAAGAGTGAGAGGGCAATGCCATTTCTAAGACCCAAAGAAGAACAAAATCTGTACTAAGCATTGAGACTTGAACATCACTTAACGGTGTCTCCAATCTAGTCTCATAGATCACCTGAAATTTGTTGAAACTTCAAGCACAATGTGGGATAGGGTAAGATTAAAGGGCTAACAACCCTCCATATCTTTTCTAGAATGAGTTTCCAGGGAGGATAGCTAAAATTGTGATTGATCTTGGTTTTTCTTTGTAGCTATTATATTGGTGATATGCATATCTTACAAGTCTTAACATTTTACTTATTATTGTAGGCATCATGCTTATGTTTACAGATTTCACAAAGTTGCTTGAAAGCATGCTCTTGACTGGGAATAGTTCAAAAGTCCCAGAATAGTGTCAAAGACTAGTATGGGGCACCTTTTCTCTTTCTCAACACATTATTAGTCATTGGAAGCACATAGACAGGTTGGATACTTTCTGTATACCATATTATCATTGTTTTTGAATTTTTCAAGGTCTAGATGATAGGGCATTTAATACTGTTTTCCTTTAATATATTTGTCTTGAAGACTTAAAAGAAAAGTTGTTATTCATATCCATAGTAGTGAGCTCTCTTAAAATACAAGTATGTTTCCATCTACTTTATATATTTATTAACACTCTAACATTATTCCTCAAAATTTTGAAGCCACATAAAATTACAATTAAAAAGAAACTTCTCTTTCTCTTTTGTAATTTAATAGCATGTTAACCAAAAATTCAGGAAGTAATGCTTAGATTTATTTAAACATAATCAGTAACAAGAAAATTAAAGGAAGTATATAACACAGGATAAAATATATGATTAATTTAGCTGGGATGTCAGGGTTCAAATTCCTAACATTCTGAGAACTTGATTAAACTCTGAACTTGAGTTATTTTACTTCTCTCTGCCCAGTTACCCATTTATAATATCAGTTACTGCCTGTGAATATAATGTAGATTTAATGAGTTATTAAATATAAACCACTTAGAAAACTATATAGCACATATTAAGTAGTGAATAAATGTTAGCTGTTTTCAACTATTAGATTTTAATATCCTTTTCTTATAAAAATAATTTTGAGAAAAATCTATTTGTCTTTGTTTTTCATAATCTAATCTAATCTAATAATAGACAAATATGCAAATTGACCGCACCTTCGCTACGCCCAAGCCACGCCCACTAGCCAAGCCATGCCCAACAACCAATCAGGACGAATATGCAAATTATCCAAACAAAGATGGTGGCTAATTTGCATATTGTGACAGCATAGAAAGAAGCCAAGAGCTGCAGAAGGGAGCAAAGCTACAGAGAAGCAAGCAAGCCGGGGGGAGGAGAAGGGAGGGGCGGAGGCGGGGCCGGGGGAGAAGGAAGTTGAGCAGGCGGGGTCAAGGGAGAAGGGGCGGGGCCAGGGGAGAAGGGAGGAGCGGAGGCGGGGTCAGGGGAGAAGGGAGGAGAGCGGGCTGGTGGAGAAGTTAGAAAAGCAGGGGGGCTGGCGGAGATCACGGGGCGGGGGACAAGGGAGGAGAGCAGGCAGGGTGGGGTAGAGTGCAGCAGGAAACCCTATTGCAGGATTTTTCCTGCAACGGGAATGCTAGTATAGCTTATAAAAGTGACTAGGGTATGCATACATGTTAAATTTCAAATTTAGTGCTCTAATATAAAAAACATTCTGTTTCAGAGAGAAATTAACTTAGACTGTTTTCATGTAAACTGTCATATAATGATTGATGTTGCTATTCAAAATAAAATGAAGAGTTGACATATTTTCTTGGCTAATATAGTCTCAAATCTTTACATTGAAAGTGAGATATTTATCCTGCCTCTAGCTTTTATTCTTGCTAGAGGTTACCTAGATTAATATAAAAAACTATGCCAAAAATAAATACATATTAAATATCTAGATAAATATTTAGACACCTAGATATTTATAATTATGTATATGTCTGGAAGACTCTATCTTCAATTCAAGCTAAGTATATATATATATATATATATATATATATATATATATATATATACACTTTATATATGTGCATTATATAGATTTTATATATATGGCTAAGTATCTATACTAGTAAAAGGGTAATATGTAAATTGGTCACGACGCCCTCACAGTAACAAGCAAACAGCAGGCTGCATGGGGCAACCAGGCCAGCAGGAGTTTCAGCAGGAGTTTAGCAAGGGATGACCAAACAACTGAGCAGTGGGCTGCATGGGGCGACCAGGTCGGCAGGGAGGTTAGCGAGGGACGACCAAACAACTGAACAGAGGGCTGCATGGGGCAACCAGGCTGGAAGGGGGGCAGTGAGGGTGGCCAGGCTGGCGGGGGGGGGGAGCAGTTGGAGGCTATCAGGCTGGCAGGAGGGTCAGTTGGGGGTGACCAGGATGGCAGGGGCTAGCAGTTAAGAGCAACCAGGCCAGCAGGGAGGGGGCAGTTGGGGGTATCCTGGCTGGCAGTGGGGGACAGTTAGGGGTGACCAGGCAGACAGGCAGGTGAGCAATTAGGAGCCAGCAGTCCAGGATTGTGAGAGGGATGTCTGACTGCCAGTTTAGGCCTGATCCCCGGGATCAGGCCTAAACCGGCAGTCGGACAGCCCCCGAGGGGTCCCAGATTGGAGAGGGTTCAGGCTGGGCTGAGGAGACTCCCCGCCCCATGCACGAATTTTGTGCACCTGGCCTCTAGTATACAGTTAAAGCTAAGGACATATATGTAAAGTTAAATATATATGAATATATAATTTATATACATTTTATTGTTAGATATCCTAATTATACCTCAGTATTCAGGGATAATACAAGAAAGAAAAATACTGACATTTTAAAATTTATTTTTAAGACCAAGGAATAATCTGAATTAAAATAAGAGCATTTTTTTTTTAACTCTGAGGCACCTATGGCAGGTGTGTGTTTCTTGCTACATTGCAAAGTCTATAGTTAAGATGACATCAGTATAGTTTATTCCTTTTTCTATGTGCTGCCTTTATTTCTCTGGTTCCATGCAGTGTGACTGGACATATGCTCTTGTATATGTCAGTCTGACCAAAATTCTGAACTCTTAAGGCTTAATAAGGACAGAATTTGAGTCATTGTCCTGGGCAAATCAGGGCAGCATCTCAGTCTGTGAATAGAAATAAAAAGCATTACTTTGATATTAGCTTATTTTTAAATATGACTCAAACATAGCTTTCCCAGAAGAACCCCTCATTTAAAAAATATGTATTTCTTATTGATTTTTTTTAGAGAGAGAGAGGAAGGGAGAAGGATAGAGAGATAGAAACATTGATGAGGGAGAAACATCATCAATCAGCTGCCTCCTGCACACCCGCTTCTGGATCGAGCCCCCAATCCAGGCATGTGCCCTGACTGGGAATCGAACCACGACCTCCTGGTTCATAGGTCCACGTTCAACCACTGAGCTACGTTGGCCAGGCAAACCCCTCATCTTTTTTACTTCACCAGAAGACAGACATATAACTCTCCTCTCAGTGAGTTTTCATTACCATTACTACCCTGGAGACACGAAGGAGAGAAGACCCAAGTACTGAGATGTATACTGTGATCTTCCCTGTATCTCATTAAGTAGGCCTCTCTCTCTCTGAAGTATTTCTTATCGTATTAGAAAAAGCTGAAGAGAGAGAAAACACAATGGCTTTTTTATTTTTATTTTTCAAAGATAAAAAGAACTTGGTCCAGCAAGGACCTATGTCCTGGGAAGTCTCTTGAAACAGAGTGCAATTTAGGAAAGCTCCTGAGGAAGGGATTGGATAGACGGCTAGAAAGTTAGGCTGACAGGTTCATAATACAATAACAGCCTCAATACGTTTGGTTCCTCTCCAGTAAAGATCACAAAAAATATTGCTAAATCGCTAAAACACCTTTTTGCAAGTGCTTACAGCTTTATACCACTGTTGCTCAGTTGCCAACCTGGACTAAAAACATTTCTCTCACATAGAACAATTGGATGACGGTTTTATAGTAGATTTGCAATTATTAATATTTATGCCAATAATAGTTTAATAGTGCATCTATTAATATATGGAAATACAATGCCTATAGACAGATGTATAAAATTGAAAAATAAACATATAACAAAGAGATGCATCTATTGAACAGACAATATATGCATACACATCAGATAAAGCAACATTTTGGGACCACAATATTTATTTCTCAATTTAAAATTGGCCACATTAGTGAGAAGTAGAAATGACATGGACTTTGCAGCTCATAGGCAAAGATACAAGTTTAAAAATAAACATTATGTACAAACTGTATTTCTTCCTGTTTTGTAATCTTCATCTGCAGAAATTCACACACTTAAGTAACCATCTGTTTTCTTCAAGTAAAAATCATTCTCATTTCTCTTTCTTATCCTGAAAACAGCTGTCAGCCAGGAAGGTAGAGCTGAAATTTACTGCCCAAATCACATGAAGCATGGGACAGACTCCTTAAGACTTAAAGCCTTGCCTCTTACAAAGGTGTCTTTGTTTTGTCTTATTCATCATCACCATTCTCTCTTCTCCCCTGTTGTGCTTTTTGTTTTTTCTTTTCCTTTTTTCCTCATAATAATTAAATTCGTGAATGACTCTGTTCTGCCTTGGTTACAATAATTCCCTCAAGAAATATTTCAGTGCTGGGTCATTGACATAAAACATTCTTGGAAGGTGTTTTAACATCTTATTGACGTATTTATATATATTATACATGTGTGATGTGTACAGCAATTAATTTTAGCAAAATGAGCATACCCATGGTACCAGCATCCAAATTAAGAAAACAAATATTGCCATCATTCCAGAAGTTTTCAACAGGTTCTGTTTAGGTCACTATCTGCCAGTATGAAATGTAACTGCTATTCTGAATTTTAAAATTATAGGTTAATTTTCAGGTCATGGTACTGTTTTGCTATTTGTTTTTTGTTTTGTTTTTTTATAACTGTGATTCAGTTTTTTTCTTCTAGTCCTGGATCAGTTTTCTTATGTGTTTCTTAAATTGAGTTAAAATGTACAAACAGTTAAATGTACAAATATTAAGAGTATGATTGGACAAGTTTTAACCAGTGTACATACCTGTGTAATTGCTTGTGAATAGAGATGGAATCTTTTAAGTCCGTCCACATATAAAGTATAGATATAGCCAATTCTTATTTCTGTCACCTTAATTTTCTTTTCTCTAACTTCAGCATGTCATATAAATGGGATCATATAATATACATGTATGTTTTTGTGTCTGGCTTTTTTTCTTAATCAACATGTCATAATTAAAATTCACCCATGTTGCTTCATAACTCAGAGGAGCAAGCTAGCCAATTAAAAAGGGTTATTTGCAGAGCACAAGCCTTAGCATAACAAACTTGAATACAGAAAAATGAGTTTGAAGCAAAGACATAATAACTAGGTAAATGTCATAGGCACAGAGGTATGAAGGTTGTTGTAATCAATGATAATGCATAGCTTAGAATGAAGAGAATGGAAGAGAAAAATATATTAAACAGAAACAAAGTAATTTATGACTTCAAAATAGTTGTGGTTGAAACAAACCAGAAGCTGGAAGAGAAAAAAAGGATAAGAAATCTCTAGAGTGTAAACACTGAGAAAACTGAGACCGAAAATTTACAAGATATTTACATTAACTACAGGTATCATTTAAATAGATTGCAAAAGGTAGTTATGGACCTACCCATACTTTATCAAGCAGACTAATTAGAAGAAACATAAAAAGAATTTTCATTTATTATTTTTTAAAAGTATATTTTTATTGATTTCAGAGAGAAGGGAAAGGGAGAGAAAGATAGAAACATCAATGATGAGAGAGAATCATTGATCAGCTGACTCCTATATGCCCCACACTGGGGATTGAGTCTGAAACCCAGGCATGTGCCCTGACTGGAATTTAACCATGAGCTCCTGGTTAATAGGTCAGTGCTCAACCACTGATCCATGCTGGCTCGGTTCATTTATTTTTTAACTTTAAAGTCTTACCCAGACACCCAGGTCTCCACTGACTGGAAAACCAGATAGTTGCCATCATGCTGTTCAGCTGATACATTTTGAAGAGGTTTTTGTACTTTTGCCCATAGTTTTATAGTCATTTGGGGATTGCAATTTTAAGAAATCAATGAAGCAGGGAGTCAGAAAGACTGAAAGTGGTATAGAAGAATACAATATTGCAACCTAGAAGAATTTTCATACAAAATAAAGCACTTGCAGGTAGATGAGACCATTCCTGGAAATGATGCATTCTTCACATCCCATTGTCCTTTACTGTAGGTTATCAGGAAACCAAGCAATAGTCTTTGTTGATGCTCAGTGCAGGAAGCCTGTTTTCTATGAATGCAATTGGTTTATGGAAATAAGAAAGACATTCAGTCTAGATATGGGGAGGGGATTTACCCAGTGCTTATGTGAAAAGTGCTCCCAAGTAAGGGACATTCTCACATCTTATTCAAAGCAATGGCTCAATAAAGTTCTTCTTGCTCACTATATAATAAAGAAAAAAGAAATTAAAGAAGTAAAAAAAAAAAAGGTCCTGTAAAATGTTCTGTAAAGTGAAGTAAAAAAAAAAAAAGCAGTATCAGGAAGATGTGAGAGAAAAACAAATATCTGATTCTGAAATAATCTACGACAGAAATCCAAAGAAAATTGTGGATTTTTTTCATAGAAAAAGTGGCCTTTATGAAAGAACAGAAATTAGTAATCAGAAAACAGGTAGCTTTCTGATGTCTAAGAACCTTTGGTTGTTAGAAATAGAAATTCACTTCTACTAAGCTTGAGGAGGGAAAAAAGAAAACAAAGTTAAAAAAAAAGTGAGCTGTTAGGGAAGGATCCAGGCTATGCCAGGGAATTCAAGGGTTACATGCACTAAAAAGGAACTCTTTCCATTCGATGCAGTGGAAAGGATTTGGGGACATCTAGAATGACAGTCACTCCCACGGTCCTTTAGGCCCATGTTATCATATTTGCTTCATTTATCTCTCCAGAGAGTAGTTGCCCAGGCACTGCAAGCCTAACAATGTTTTGGCCAATGCAACTTGGAGCTCTGGGGCAAATATCACTCACCAGGTACCACTTGTTCTCTATCAGGCCTTCATATTCCCACCTGTCTCAGTCACCAGATATGGGCTGTCCTGGGTAGCATGAGACCTTCAGAAAGGCAATTATCTATAGCTGAGACAGGTCAAGAAAGTGTCTGCTGACTGCACGCCCCACAGCAGAACAAGAAAGGCTTTCTTGAAAGGGAATCTGAATGTAGTATCTCTGTGCCCACCATAGTACACACCCTGTGCTTCTTAGATCTACTTCTCCATACACTTCCAGTAATCAGCTTCCTGAATCCATGGGGCTCTTTTCCTGAGGGGAAATTTAGAAGAGAGTGGATAGTTGGACAAACTACAGCTCCAATGCTATAGCTATACTCAGGGCCCAACTGGTACTCAAAGACTCTTTCCTCCACTATACATACAGCCTTCTTCACATTCATCCTCAGGTATCCCCTTTGCTGACCTCAGATATAGTCTAGTTATTAGACCTAGACCTTCATCTCTGATCATCATGACTTCTCAGTCCAGGTTACTGTATTTTGTCTTCTACAGTCACAACTGGGCAAGGAATCATCAAGAAGCACTTAACCGTTCTCTACATGCATTATTCACTCCTCTTACCTTTTCATGATAATCATGGTCAATGTCTACTGTTGTGAAGATGGATACATTGAACAGCAATGCAGGCTCACCAAAGCTTTGGTAAATGTGGAATGAATATTGCTCATGAGGTCTGTCTGCCTTTGGGTTGATATGGCTAAACTTTTACATGCCTGCCACACTCTGTCAACAAATGTGGGTTGTTCCTCAAAAAACAAGACCTGGGTCAAGACAGTTCTTTTGCATTTGAGGCTGACCTTACAAGAGTTGACAGCTGGAGGGTGACTGAAAACTCGCTGGTGAACAGTACGTCCTCCCTTGATGTACGATCTCATGGGCATATCTCACTGTCTACCATAGAGAGCTATGTCTTCAGGGAAGAGGATATTTGAAAATTGTGGTGATACAAAAAAATGTATTCAATGCAGCAGTCAAATGAAAAGCAAACAAAATGAGATGAAAAGAAGATGAGTAAAATAAGATAGGATTGCAAAAACTTTTTAATTGGTTAGGAACATTAAAATATAGGATACATTGATATGTTCTCTCCATAAGGACAGCTAAAAGAGATAAATGAAAGAGATAGACATTTATAAATATTAAATAAAAAAGGAGAGTCAAAGGAAGAATTATAGCTCTTTTAGTTAGAAAAAAAAGATAAATTAGAACCAAGCAATTATTCAAGACACACTGTATGTAATTAATTCTAATACCCATTTCTTTTATACATTTTAATATTCTTCAAGTAAGGAAGAGGCTTACAGCAAATGTCAAAGTTTAATTGGCATTTACCTCCTGTTTTCTTAGTAAAATATGAAATAATGGTATATTGCACCCTCTGTTGGGGATATAGAATTGATAAAGAAAAATTATTATCAAACAAGTGAAAAGGAAATAAATGGAATTAAAAGGACTAAAATTCCAATCTGGATAAAGATTGAAAGAGAACTTCACAATGAGAAGAGACCAGTGCCTATATTTAATCTCCATGAAATCAGGAACCTTGTTTATTGCAGTTTTTATAGCTCCTAGGCTTCTGCCAGGCACATAGTAAGTAGGTGCAAATAAATATTTTAAATTAATTGTGCAAATACTGATCATTTAAATCATATAAAAATTATACATGCACTTTAAGCTACGTTTAAAAAGTATAATGGAAAGAATATAGGCACTCCTATGTTCATAGCAGCACAAGCTAAAATGGACTGACTTATTTCATTTAGCATAATGTTCTCCATGTCCATGCATACTGTTTGTCATGAAGGGGGGAAAATATTGAGAAGAGAGAGAGAGCGAGAGAGAGAGAAATCATGGACAACAATATGGTGATTGTGGGGATGGATGGTGATGGGTGGAGTTAATAGAGGGCATAGAGGGGATAAAAAGTGATAGAAAATTTTTAAATTAAAATTTTAAAAAAGTACTATTGAGCAAGTCTACTTGGGCTTATAATTCTGGTTCTGCTATTGTCATACACACGTGTGAAGATTACCCATAACTAATTAATTCTATTTTTCTCCTGTCACGTGATAGGGTTATATTTCTCTCTCACCATATTTGCAGTTAGGTAGGACCATGTGACTATTTCTGGCCTATGAGTCTGGCCAGTGTATGTCACTTCTGTTGAGTTATTTAATTGCAAGTGCAAAATCTTTCTGACACTTTATTTATGTGTTGAATGATATTATGTAAGAATTACCCTCCTATGGCTCAGTTTCTTTACCTTTAAAATAGCTAATGATTATACATATCTCAAGGTTTTTCAAAGGTTAAGTGTGCTAATCTAAGTAAAGTCTTTCTGAAACTTTAGGATCATATTCAGAGATCATTAAGGCAAAAGAGCATAAAAAAGTAAAAGAAAGTGATCTTCATAGCAAAATTAGATTATCCATAATTTCATAATATAATGAAGTAATGTGTTCAGAATTAGGAAGGGAATGACCAGCTCAGCTCCCTCAGTAGTTTTATAATTAGTGAATTGGCCTTTGATATGTGATGGCAACATGAGTATTTTATATACATAAGAACACAGAAATTATGGACACTTGGAAATATTGCCTGAAAATATTTGCCAGACAAAAGCAAATAAATTATTCAAGATTGATTATTCAGGAGTGGGGACATTATAATAAAATGGTTTATCTGGACTTACTTGGTTTTAATCCCAGTCTAATAAATCAGGTTGGGCAGTATTTTATGTTTTTCACCTGGATTCCACATATCTGGAGTAAACCTAGCCCTTCCTGTCTTTGTGCCCAATGTCTTCTCCCCATCATTCTTCTACTTCTTCAACTGTACCTCTTCATCCTCCTTAATTTTCAAAGAATTATTAGAAGGAAGACTTCTTTTTATTAGGTAAATTTTAGAAAGCTGAAAATGTTTTATGCATGTGCTAAATTGAATAATGGATTCCTGAGATGTCCATGTTGAAATCTCCAAAATCCATACCCGTTTCATATATAGCAAAAGAGACTTTGCAGATGTGGTGGAGTTAAAGATTGTAAAATGGGAAGATTATCCTGTGTTATCCAACTGTAATCTTAGTGGTCCATACAAGAGAGAGACAGGTAGAGTTCAAGTCATTCAGAAGGCAATGTAACTACGGAAACAGAGGGAGAGAATGAGATTTGAAGATGCTACATTCTAGCTATGAAGATGGAGAAAAAGAGCCATGAGTCAAAGACTGTGGGTGGCCTCTGGGAGCTGGAAAGGGCAAGGAAATGAAATCTCCCCTAGAGTCTCAGAGAATACAGTCTCGATGACCCATTTTAGATTTCTAATCTCCAGAATAGGTACGTGTTATTTCAAGCCAATGGTGGTCAGTAACAATAAGAAACAAATACATGGTATTTTGAAATAGTACTTTTTGTGTGAAATCATTGAGTCTTATTTTTCTTAAACAACAGGTGTTGAACTTGTTGGCTTAAAAATATCTTGTGTCACTGAAATATTTTTGAATATTCAATAATTAGTAAGGAAAGTAGTGTGATTTTTTGCCTTTCTTACCCCAAGCAAAAAATAAAGAATAATTTAGTAATTTGCCTAAAAGAAGAGGAGTTATTACCCCTTTCAGCCATAAACTTACTTGTTTTCTCATCTTCATGAGCAAAAATATTTAATCATATACAGCTAACATATTTATTGTTTCTTTATAAATTATATTCATGTATGAATGCATAATTTATAGTCATATCCATATAATTAATACACATATTTAAAAATAAAATTCAAATGCAAGAGATAGAACATGTGTGAATGGATGATCTTATACCTTCTCTTCATACCTTATTGGACCATCTGATAGAGCCTCCAGATTTTTGCTCCCTACTTTAGACATTGCTGTATTAAATGACCATACAATCTCTTCCTACTGTTTAATGATTCTCTTCCCTTTCTACTGTGAGCTGCAAGTGCCAAATATAGTACACATTTACTTAGATACTATGGGGCATGATACTGAATAAGCAATGTGACTAATCCTCATTGCGTATTCCCAAGCGGACCCTTAGTACTCTATTTTCATGTCTCTTGAGCACTATTGCTTATTAAAATTGTCTATTTCTTTAATGTTTCAGTGAAAGGTATTATGATGCAATATATTTTCTTTCTCAACTTGCAAAGGTGATGAATTAAAATTATATGATCATTTGGCTAAGGACCTTAATTTATCTGTGTGAATATATATTCTTTTAAAATTACATCTGTTATGCCAGGAAATAAGATTGAGTTTCTCACATTTTGAAAAATCAGATAATATACATGCCACAAGTAAAAAGACATTTTGTTGAATGAGTCTATTTTAATCTCAACATAATTATGCCATCTCATGATTTTTCATATTACAGTGAAATGTAGAACAGAGCTTTTCTATTACTAAAACACATTGCTGTTTTTCAAAGTGTCTGGCCTCCAGACAACTCAAGTGACCTAACCCATCATTACAATGGGACATAACTTACAGGAAAGGGGAAAACAACCCAGAGTGCTGCCATTAAGATGATTCCAACTATCAGCCAACATTGACTAATTTAAGTGCAAAATGACCTTTAAAAGGAACTGTGATGTTTTGAAATTTAGAACATCTGCTAAAGTTTGTTTTTTTACAAAGAAACCTAATAACCACCCACAATGTGATCGAATTCCTGTCAGTAATATTAAGGTCAGTAAGATCAAAGGAAAAACAGGCAATCCCCATTGTATATGTATAGTAATAAACTGTCTGAGTCTAAAGTGGCTGTTGTACTTTTACTGGCTAAATAGTCAGACTTGGCCTTGCCTACAGGACCATGGGAATGACAATTCTAATGCAAGCAGCCACAATAACATTTAGTTCCTGTGGGCCTTAAAGGATTCAATTTCCTAGGCACTCCAATTTTCACACAACTCTTGAAAATAGTTAGAAGGAAATCCAGACCACCCAGGACCCACATCTCTAAGGTGGATGTGTCACTCCAAGGATCAGATTGCCCACCCTAAGAATGTTTCTTCACTGGACTATAACCTAGTCAATGGAAGAGTGTCCTCAGGGGGAAATTTCCCAGAAGTCAAGATTATTAAAACAATGAGGGATAGCCCTCACCGGTTTGGCTCAGTGGATAGAGCGTTGGCCTGTGGACTGAAAGGTCCCAGGTTCGATTCCGGTCAAGGGCATGCACCTTGGTTGCGGGCACCTCCCCAGTAGGAGGTGTGCAGGAGGCAGCTGATCGATGTTTCTCTCTCATCAATGTTTCCAACTCTTTATCCCTCTCCCTTTCCTCTCTGTAAAAAATCAATAAAATATATATTTTTAAAAAAACAATGAGGGACAGACTGTTGGGAGGTGCTCATCTATGAATCTCTTTTATTTTGTAGATCTTGGGTTAGACTCCTGTCAATGGTGTTTGCAAAGTGAAGAGCCTTGGAAGATAGAAATAATATCTTTATTCAACACAAAGTGTGTATCTGTTAACTTCTAGTACAGTAAAATAGTATTTATGCCATGAAATATTAGGTTTTCTAAACTAGGGTTTCTGTACTTTTAACTCACTCATGTGCAAGCTTCACCTAGACATATTTGTCATGCCATGTAGGAATTGGAACTTGAGGAACTTGATGAGATTTAAGAAAATGCTTATATTCTAACTGTTGGAAATGTGATTAATAAAGTCATGTTACCTCACCCAGGAGTATCACATATTCTGCAGGCATCCATGAAACTATACAACAGTGGCAGGCTAACTTATTATTTTGTAAGAGAGATAAAATCTAACACTTCACAGTACTTGACACTCTGAGACATACTGAGAGTATAGATATCTCAGTTCTTATTTTCTTTAAAAAAACGAAAGAAGAAAAAAAAACAAATTATAAAAAAATCATTAAGAAACCAACATAGATAATATTTCAGTCATTACTCAGTATTATCCCAAGTAGAAAATTAAAAGAATATTGCTTAAAACTCCTTATGAGTTTATCTATCTTGGGGTTTTAAAAAAAATTATTTCCTTGACACTTTCATATAATAGAAGCGTTTAATTAATTTAGTGCAAGGCAGGGAGAAAGGAATATCTCATGTTCTTTGGAAAATAAGCCCATAAGAAATTGAGTAAAAGCATTATTCAATTATACAATAGAAAGAGTAGGGAGTCTATTCATACAAAGGACTCTGGGAACTAGCGCAAAGGAAAAAGTCTCCCAAATTTCTATCCCCAATCCAGTAGCTCTCCTAAAATGCAGCTCCACATATCCATCCTGGTATTCATCCTGGTCCACCAGGATGGCTGTGAACATGTGAAATACATTGCATGAGCCTGTTAGACCTGCTGTCCCCTTTTTATTTATTTGTAGGAGAGAAAGGGACAGACAGACAAGAGAGGTGAGAGTAGGTACCATCTGTTTGGACTGGTGAGCCTGCTCCAACCCTGGTATGATGGACCTTCCAACCATCCAGCAGTTAAGCCCCTCTCACTCTTCCTGCGGCCCACCCCACATGTCCCGGAGCCTCCAGGACCCTACTCCAGGGAATTAACCAACATCCACTCTGATTAACCGTTACACGTGCTGTATCCATTATGAAATGTTTTGAATATCACAACTGACTATTTATTTAGGGATCATATTGAAATCTCAATTAAAATATTCTTTTAAAAATATTTTATTTTATTGATTTTAGAAAGAATGGAAGGGAGGGGATAGAGAGATAGAAACATTGATGAGAGAGAAACATCAATTGGCTGCCTCCTACATGCCCTTACTGGGGATCGAGCCCACAACCATTCAGGGCATGTGCCCTGACCAGGTAACAAACCAGTGGCCTCTTGGTTCATGGATTGACACTCAATAACTGAGCCACACTGGTGGAACAAAAACCAGCATTCTTATTTTCCCTCCAAAATGTATTCCTCCTCCTTTGTAATCTGCCTCCAAGTGAGTCACCACTAAACCCAATCAGCCTGTTGCCTAAGACTTTGTTTGTATTTCTCTGTCTTTTTCACATTCAAATCCATTCTATTCTACTTCTTATCCCTGTAACATACCTTCTGACTTTCTCCTTACGCCCTTTATCTCTGCCTTATTTTTCTTTGCCTGATGTTTTACTCTCCTCCAATCCATCCATGCTTGACCGCTGCTAGAATAATCTGTCTTTAATAACTTTATATCTAATCTCAGATGGCCCAGTTAACCCATTTCTTACCATCCACCACTCACACCCTTGCTCCAGCCATAACAGACTACTTGTTATTCTATAAGTTTTTCCATTCCCTCAATGCCTCTGTACCTTTATTACACTTTTTTCCTGTGTTCATTTCTATAAAACTTAAAAAAACTAGGTGAATTAAATATTTTTTCTCACCTGTAATATACCATATGTGTATTTCATCTTGTATTTGTTGTTTGGTTGTTTTTCTAGCTTTTCCAGTGCAGCTGTCCATTTTTCATCATGTCAAAAGGTAATCATGTTGATATGGTGTGGGAACCACACCAAGTCCCTGGATAGTCAAGGCCAATGGGAACACAGAGGCCTTGTTATCAATGCACCAGAATGGCCAAAGGACGCTCTGGGCACGAGCCTAATCAGAATGTTCAAGGATGCTGAGCCTGGGAATCCTAATCAGGCCAAGATACCATGAGCGACTGCAAAGCCACAGCGCTCTCACGGTACACTGTACCCTTCAGTAGCCAATATGATTGATGTAATTATTGGCATGAAGCCTTCTTTGTCTAAATGGTATAAAAGTAGGTTATTGACCAACTAGTTGGCTGGAGTAGGCTGGAGTGAGAAGAAGAATGCTGGATGGAGTGTGTGAAGAAGTCTGATAGAGAGAGCAGCGAGGCAGGAGAGACAGGAGAAGCTGCTGGGCCGGAGAGCTCAGGTACCGCTACAGTGTGAGGCAGTGAGTCTAGGAGGCAGCGTGCGGCTGCTCAGATAATAACTGTAGGTACAGAGACTGATGTACCACTGTTTACTCAGCTTTGTGGGAAAGATAAATATTCCAAGGCCGATGTCCGGTTTTCCTGTATGGACTTTGCTGGGAGGACTGTTCTTGTCTAACGGCTATGTGACCATTGGCTTCAGCAATCAAGACTCATTCTTATATATCCACAAGCTCTCATGGCTTCTCCATCTAAGACCTGGCATCCTAGGAGGTCCAGCCCCAGGCAGAGGGGCTCAGACACAACACCTGTTTCTAGTGAGCAGAGGATAAAGGAGGAACTTGGACTAGGTTTCCAACAGTTAGTACAGTGGGAAGGGTTCAAGCAGAAACCAGCCCTGGCTTAGTTGAATGGGAAAATTTATAAGAATACATGGACTTAGAGCCAGTCAGACCAGCAGAGCTGGGTGGTGCTCTTGCTGCTGGCTCTGACATATGATAAAAATCGAATATCAATTAAAAACAAGCCAGGCCAGTGTTGCTCAGTGGTTGGGCTTCAACCCATGAACCAAGAGGTTGCTGGTTCAATTCCTGGTCAGGGCACATGCTCGAGTTGCAGGCCCAAACTTCAGTAGGGGGCATTCAGGAGGCAGCAGATGGATGATGTTTCTCCCTCATTGATGTTTCTATCTCTCTATCCCTCTCTTTTCCTCTCTCTCTAAAAATCAATAAAAACATATGGAAAAAAAGGGTCCAAGCTATGGAAAATTCCAGGAAAGTCCTCCCTAATAAAAGAGTAATATGCAAATTGACTGCACCTTCGCTACACCCACCAGCCAATCAGGGTGAGTATGCAAATCAACCCAACCAAGATGGTGGTTAATTTGCATATGCTGAAGGAGGGAGGAGTGAAGACTGAAGACAGCATAGAAGGAAGAGGGAGGGAAAGTGGAAAGCACGGTGGCTGCTGGAGGGAAAGCGCAGGTGGCGCGTGCGGCCGCAGAGGCAGGCAGCGGCGGGCGGGCGCGGTGGGTTGGGGCGCACAGCGGCGGCAGCGGCAGCAGCGGCGTGCGTGGCCACGGAGGCAGCAGTGCTGGCAGCAGGGCAGGTGGGCTGGGCGGGGTGCACAGCAGTGGCAGTGGTGGCAGCAGTGGTGGCCTCGGGCGTGGTGGGGCTGAGCAGGTGGGGTGGCGCCTGCCCAGCCCCGCCTGCCACAGCGGGAGAGGTGGGGGGGGGTGGGAGAGGTGGCAGTGGCGGGAGGGAAGCCCGCCAGAAGTCTTGCAGAACTCTTCCTGCAAAACGGGCCCCTAGTATTATAATAAAAGAACCTTAGACTGTTGGAAGACATATTCCCTCAGGCTCCACATCTCCTCCCTAAAATATCCTATGTAATAAAACCCTAATATGCAAATTGACCAAACAGCAGAACGACTGGTTGCTATGACACGCACTGACTACCAGGGGGCAGACGCTCAACGCAGGAGCTGCCCTTGGTGGTCAGTGCACTCCCACAGGGAGAGCACCGCTCAGCCAGAAGCTGGGCTCACGTCTGGCGAGCACAGCGGTGGTGGCAGGAACCTCTTCAACCTCCCTCCGCAGCAGTGCTAAGGACCCCTCAGGGGATGTCCAACTGCCAGCTTAGGCCTGCTCCCCATGGACATACCCCAAGGGGTCCCGGACTGTGAGAGGATGCAGGCAGGACTGAAGGATCATGCACTGGGCCTCTAGTTCTTATATAAAAAGCCTATAAAAGTTAATGAAAAATGTTCATACTAAAATGAAGCTGTATTCCAAGAAATTATTTTCCTTAGAATTAAGTTAGAATAATGCTCAGTTGTTTTGATTGCTTTTATTGTTCATTAGCAGTATAAATTTAAAAACCAAGAAAGACACAAATAATAATTGCCCTAGAATGAAAAAGTGCTTGCAAATGTCAGTAGAGACTGGTTGATGATTTCTCTTAAATACTTAAAAGTGTATGATTCATCTTTATTTGGTAGTAGTTTTAAACTTTTGCTAAACTGATTTTAATGGGCTAGAAAGAAAGGTATAAAGTGGGTCATGGAAAACTAGACATCTCTGTCCCCAATTAGAACTGCTTCTTTTTCTAGATGGAAGAGGAAAATTTCAATTATATATTTAAGTATCAAGGTCATCTGTGTATTTCTTCATGTGAGAAATTTATATAGAATTGATATAGAAATGTAATAGAATAAATTTATATAAGAAAGATAAGACATTTATTAAGATAATCTGTGTATTATGTGTATTATAGTATCTATGTGTATATTATGTAAATATGTAAATAAGAAATATAAATAATAAGTATATTATATGTAAGTAGTATTTCTATGCATTCCTTAATACAATTTCATAATATTTCTTCAAAAGAAATGGTTTTTGGGTTCCAGGAGGTAAAAAAAATAAGATACTAAACTCTGTGGAAACCTTCAATAGTTTATCCAAGGAATTTCTAGATTAGAAAATACAGTTTTAGTAGATTATAAAAAGTTTTCTTATTTATAATAAAAAAAGCATAATATGCTAATTAGATGAAACAGCCAAACAACCTTCCAGAAGTCATTCCAGATGTCCTTTCAGATGAAGTCGCGGCAGTGGGGGCTGAGACAGAGGTGGTTAGGGGCAATCAGGCAGGCAGGTGAGCAGTTTGGGGTGATTAGGCAAGCAGACAGAGTGGTTAGGGGCGATCAGGCAGGCATGTGAGCAGTTAGGGACGATCAGGCAGGCAGGCGAGTGGTTAGGGGTGATCAGGCAGGCAGGCAGAGTGGTTAGGGGAAATCAGGCAGGCAGGCGAGTGGTAAGAGGCAATCAGGCAGACAGGCAGAGGCGGTTAGGGGCGATGAGGCAGGCAAGAGGGCAGTTAGGAGCCAGCGGTCCTAGATTGCAAGAGGGATGTCCAACTGCCAGTTTAGACCCGATTATTGTGGGGTCAGGCCTAAACCAGCAGTTAGATATCCCCGGAGAGGTCCCAGATTGTGAGAAGATTCAGGTTGGGCTGAGGGACCTTCCCCGCCAGTGCATGAATTTCATGCACTGGGCCTCTAGTCTAGATATATTTGTGAAATACATGAAATTAAGGTGAAAGGAACTATATTCTAATGAATCTTTAAGCTTTATCAATGCTATTCTGCAAAGATTACTTTAGCAAATGTCATTGTAACACATTTTTTATTCTTTTGTTTTCTGGCAGCTAAGTTTAATTGTATTGACTAAAAAATAAATTATTCTTTACTCATAAGATTCAAAGACAGAAACTCTCTTCCATGTATCAGCTTTCTGTCTACATATCTACACTGTTTTCATACATTTTTCAATTAAGTTTCTTTCTGTCTTACATTGAAAACATGACTTGGTCTCATTCATTTATTTTAGTGGAATAAAGAGCATCTGGTACTTAAAATATTGCTACTGGGTTTTGTTCAGACAAAACCCATCACATAATCTACATGGACTCAGAAAAATCAGGCTACTTATTTTCTTTTAGGTTAAAAGTATTTCTAAATTCTGTTGTCTTGTATGCATCTCTGTATCTGGAGAATCAAATAACTTCCACGGGAATTATTTGTCACCTTAAAAAAAATGTCAAAGACTTTTTAATCTGCTACAGATGCTGGGCAGCTTAACTACCTCTGTGAAGATGAATCCTTGTTGTAGACAGTTGGACTGGTACTGTTTCTAGGCAGAATGATGTCATAACTTTGATTCCGCATGACTCAGAGGCTTCCGATCAAGTCAACTTTTTTTCTGGTTCCCTCTAAACTAATATTCTGATTCCAGGAAAAAATGGCACCTCTAAAATGACAAGTTATTTCAGAAATTACCATTAAGTTCTTTTGAAATTGAATAGTGTTATGTGGCATAGACCCTGAATTCCTGACCACTCCTGGCAACCCACATAACATGTACACTTATTCACAATGGCTAACTATCTCTTGCTTCTCTGATTCAAAGAAAGACCCAGAGCTTGGGGAAGGGAGGAAACTCTTTAGAGGACAAAACTAAGTCCCAGTTTCTTCCTCTTGCCCTTTTGTTCATTCCCATTTCAGTCCTATTCCTGATGCCATAACACCACTATTAGGATTGCATTATTCATCTACTTTAAATCATTTTTTTAATTAGTAAAAACTCTCAAATTTAATTTTAAACTAATTAAAATTCCACTAGCAATTTTATTAGCATGATCTCTAAGAATATCTAATCAGCACCTAAACACTCTCCAAATAAGACATAGAATGGATAATGACGGTTAAGATGCTTAAGATCATGGAACTTATTTACAGTAGGGCTTACAGATATCTCCCTGCCTTTGCCAGGCAGGAAACTTATGTAGGTGAAACTACTAGGATCCAGATGCTTATTCCAACAATGAAGGCTGTGAGGTTCACACAAAATTATTGCATTGGGTTAGTCAAATGTCAACTATTTCAAAATAATTATTATTGTTATGTTTATATAGCATCTCTCAATTTTAAAATATTAAGAACTTTTTAAAAATTCTATATATCAAATAAAAATATCTGAGGGCCAAATTTGCCCTTAGGCTTCCAGTTTGCCATTTCTTATTTACTTTTTGCTTGTGATTTTGCTCTATCTCTCTCTCCCTCCCTCTCTTTTATAAAGAAGAGTTACATCCAAACATAATCTGAGAATATTTGGTGAGCTAAATAATTCATAAGGAAATCATCCTGAGATTCATATGATAACTAGCAAAGAATATTTGAAACCTGTTTGGGTTTTTTTTGGTCAAAATGTTGAAATCTAAAGATATATTTATTGATACTATCATGCTCCCTTTCCACTTTACCCAGATACATTTATGAAATGCTATCATATTAGATTAAAAAATAATTATCAGTGAAAGGAACATGCTAACACTTGATTTCATTTACTGAAAACACTTTCCTATTAAAAAAGTATTAATGGATTATGCTGCACAGCATCCCCATCCAAATATGTGTGTTTAGTATAAATGTGTGACATACATGGGTTACTGTCACTCATTTAAAAATTATGTACATCAATGGCCAAGATATGATCTCTCAACTGAATCATCACAAAGCTGGGTACAAATTAAAATCACCCACCTGAAAGGATTTTGACTTTATCTGGAGTATCTCTACATAGTTTAAAGAAAATCACACAAAAATAAGGAAGAATAACAAAGGTCTGAAGATTGCAATTAACATGCTCATACTAATTGACATATATAAAACACTGCAGCCAACAACAAAATATTCCTTCTTTTCAGAGCATATGTTAAGTTCATTAAAATCAACCTGTGGTAAGCTTTAACAAAGCCTCAACAAAATTTAAAATATTGTAATAATCTGAAGTTTTATTACATTTTTCAAAGTATCTTCTTTAACTATGGGATTAAGTAAAAAATCAGCAACAAAAGTATAGTAAAAAAAGTTGTATTCCGGAAAATTAAATAATACCTTCCTAAACAACTCCTGGATCAAAGAAGAAATCAGCATAAAAATTAGAAAATTATTTAAATTAATTATAATAACATATGACAGACCAAACTTATTAAATACAATGAAAATAATGATAAAAGGGGATATAGCCTTACTTGTGTATATAAGAAAGAAGGAAAGGTGAAAATCAACAACTTCACTTTCTATGTAAGGAAAAAAGAGTGTAGAAAAAAGAAAAGAATAATAAAGACCAAAACAGTAGTGCATGACAATTTTTAAATAATGTAGAATGGAGAAAATAACAAACCCAAAAGTTAATACTTTGAAAAAAAAGAAGGAAAAGATGAATCAGTTTCAGAAAGCCTCAACAAGATTGATCAAAGAAAAAAAAAACACAAAAAACAAAAAACACAAAAAGCAGAATAATAAAAATAAAAATGGAAAAGTGAGCATAAATGTAGATCTATACTAATAAAAGGACACTGTGAAAAACTTTGAGCATCAGAATTTGATCATTTAGTTAAAATGAATAAATGCATCACAAACACAATTTACCGAAGTTATGTGATGACATATAAAATCTCAGTAATTAGGCATCTGTTGAAGAAATTAAATTTGTTATTTTTAAAAAGTTCCCACAAGGAAACTCTAGAACCAGATGGGTTTAATAGTGAATTCTTCCAACTATTTAAAAAAGAAATAACCCCAATCTTGCACCTATCTTCTGATAAACAGAAAAAAAATTGAGGGTGACCTTTCCTAACTACTTTTATGAGGCTAAGAAAACCACAAATTCTGATGCCTATGGAGAACATTCTAGAAAGAAAATAAATTATCATATCAACAGAAGCCAATTAATTCTAACACTAAAGGAGAATCTTGGAGGGAAGCTCTCAGGTTCCTGGAAAGCCAGGGGTTGGGGCTAAAACAATGCAGGCTTAAGAAAGTGAGTCCCACCTACAGGTTCTTGGTCATTACCTGGCTTTCTTAGTCTCATTCCTCAGTCTCCCTGCACTGCCCTTTGCAAATAATATTTTCATATTATTACAAAACTAAAATTCTTTTCAACGTCTTATGCCAGATGGTCTCACACTGTACATATGTTTCCTTGGCAATTTCTCTGCTGTCAAACCCCTCATGGAATGCCAGCAACCAGTCAAGTACAGGTCGCGCTGCAGTCTTGGCTTTCACCCCTGGCATCACCTCAAGGCTGGGAAGCTTACACAACTGTCAGTGTTTCTCAAGCTCTCATACACTTTGGGTTGTAATTTTGTTTCCTTATCTTCAGTGCACCATTCAGATGTATCTTTCAACACTCATTTTTCTTCTCCTGTAGAATTCCTTAGTTTTCTGTACCTGGTACAGTCCCCGTTGGGTTATATGTAGAAAAGTCTTGCCGAAACCGGTTTGGCTCAGTGGATAGAGCGTCGGCCTGCAGACTGAAAGGTCCCAGGTTCGATTCCGGTCAAGGGCATGTACCTTGGTTGCGGGCACATCCCCAGTGGGGAGTGTGCAGGAGGCAGCTGATCGATGTTTCTCTCTCATCGATGTTTCTAACTCTCTATCCTTCTCCCTTCCTCTCTGTAAAAAATCAATAAAATATATAAGAAAAAAAAAAAAAGTCTTAGCACAGCAGGCCTGAGACGGCTATTCCCAGAAATGCCCTTGGCTGGCATCTGAGATTTAGGGAGGGTTCCCATCATTCCACAAACTAATAAGTGTGTCTTACTTTGCCTAGACTCTTTGTACAAACAATATGTTTTATGCTGAACACCTGCTTTCCATCTTGGCAGCTGGTATTTTGAAACATGCTCGGCAGAGGGTGCCTACATGACCAACCCCCAGTGAAAACCCTGGGCATTGAGAGTCTAGTGAATTTCTCTGGTAGACAACATTTACACATGTCACAGTTCGTTACTAGAATTAAGCAGCATATGCTTTGAGTCACTTGGAAGGGATTCTTTGGAGCTTGTACCAAGTTTCCTTTGCAAAGGTGCTGGCTTAGTCAGCTTGGGCTAGAATGACAAAATACCATACATTGGGTGGCTTAAACAACAAAAATGTATTGCTGTTCTGGAAGTTGGAAGTCCCAGATCAGCATGCCGGTATGGCCTGGTGAAAACCTCTTCTTGGCTTGTAATTGGCCACCTTCTAAATGTATCCTCACATGGGGGAGAGATATAGATTATAGATAGAGATAGACATAGACATAGACATAGACATAGACATAGACAGACATAGACATGAACAGATTGTATAGATAGAGATAGAGATAGAGATAGAGATAGAGATAGAGATAGAGATAGAGATAGAGGTAGAGGTAGAGATAGAGACAGAGATAGAGATAGAGATAGAGACAGAGATAGAGGTAGAGATAGAGATAGATAGAAAGATAAATAGATATAGATATAGATATAGATATAGATATAGATATAGATATAGATATAGATATAGATATCTGATGTCTTTTCTTACAAGGGCACTAATCTCATCAGACCAGCCTCTACAACACAGGGCTTATCACTTGATATATTCTTTATTCCTTGATACCAGTTCAGACAGCTGGTACTTCCTGAGCCATATCTGTTGCTTTGGGGCCTCCCACACTGTCACAATGTTGCTCAAAAATCTACTTCTATTTTTCAGAAGCAAATCTACTATGTAAATTGTTATGTTTTGGACAAAACTCTTATACAAACCATTGTCTGTGAGCTGCTTCACCTTGGATATTTTCTATAGCGCCTTCCTACCTAATAATAGACAAATATGCAAATTAAAGTACCTTCGCTATGCCCACGATTGGCCAGGAGGCGCGGGGGGGCGGGACTTGGGGTGGCCAGGGTGGCCAATTGGGCCGGCGGGACGCTGAGCTCGCGTCTCCAGCAGCGGCTGGAACTCAGTATCTGCGCCATGGCTGTGCTGTGGCACAGAAGGGGCCTCTGGGGCAGCTAGCCCACGTCTAGCTGCGGATCAACAAAAGTGGGGGAGCTGGGTGCCTGTCCGCTCCGGCACCAGGCCTTTCAGAAGCCTCCCCCATGCTGGAGGCTTCTGAAAGGCCTGGTGCTCCAGCGGACAGGCACCCAGCTCCCCCGCGATCGAAAGCGGGGAGCTGTGTGTCCGCTCCGGCACCAGCGGATCCCTTGCCATCAAAAGCGGGGAGCAGGCTGCTAGCAGTGTCTGTGGAGCGTGCTAGGCTTTGCAGGGCAGTGGATATGGCCTGGATGGCAGGTTATGCCTAGGGGACCCTACACGTGCATGATTTAATCATGCACTGGGCCTCTAGTATGTGATAAAATCCAAGGGGGGAAAAAAAGATTCAGTTTTGTTCAAGGATCCATTGTCAAATTATGAGCAAAGTTCTAGAGTTAAAATCACTCTCCTTCTTCATATTTGCTTCCTGAGTGAGTTAATCCCTAGCATAATATTGCTTTTCCCATTTTTGTACGTTTGTTTGCTTTGACATATAACTATGTTTACTGCCATGATGTTCTGCTGATTTTATTCTATACTAGAGGTCCAGTGCACAAATTTGTGCACAGGTGGGATCCCTCGGCCAGCTCAGGGGAGGGACTGCGGGAGTGCACTGACCACCACGGGGCAGCTCCTGCGTTTGAGCATCTGCCCCCTGGTGGTCAGTGTGCATCATAGTTCTGGTTGAGCAGTCAATCTGCTGACTGATCATAAGGGTCGCTTAGGCTTTTGAGCATATATATATATATATATATATATATGTGTGTGTGTGTGTGTGTGTGTGTATACATATATACATATATATGTATATATGTATATATATGTGTGTGTGTGTATATATATATATATATACTTTAATTCAAACTCAGTACTATAGTATACTTGCCTACTAGCTTAAATTTACATGCTTCATTTCAGATCGGTTTTCCTACAGCTCGGCACCCCAAAAGACTTTCTCTTAAAGTTTAGAAGAAAGCAAAGTACATTCCATAGGCCTAAGAAATTATCAAACTGTCCTCCCCTCTCTCTCTGACTTAAAGATGGTATCATGAGCCTTCTTCAATTTTTCTTTGAATAAAAATAGTTCATATCTAAATTCAACTCAGATGGATATAAGGAAGTTCCTTCTCTATGGTCACTTTCTCTCTTCCTCCATTGTTGCAAACCTTTCTGGCCAATTTTCTCTATAGGGATGCATTTCTTTCTTTAGTTCTTTGATTTAGACTCTTTATCATTTGTCTCTGTTAAGTTTTTCTTCCACTGAACCAGAAGATCAGGGTTCAAGGTGGATTACATTTCAGCTTAAACAAACAGAATTAAGCCACAATGTCCATCCTGATCCTTCGCAAAAATCCAAACTTCCTTGGTTTATATCCATCAAGTTATAGTATTAATGCACAGAACTCATATTATATTATCTATATCCATAATCCTCACTTTTTAAAAATCTCTGCATCTGACCATTACTCTAATCTCATAATTTGCATATCAACTGTGTACTTGATATTTTTGCTTGATTAGAGTATATGTAACTCAAATTCAATATATTCCCAACTGAAATCATGATTGTCTTCTTTGTTTACAACATGGCCTCCCTTTGTTGTATCTCCACTCATAATTTTTAAACAAATTAGAAACCTAGATGGTTTTTAGGTTTATTTCTCAGACTATTTAATAATTAATCCTTCACCATGTCCTATCAATTTTACCTCGGAATTGTGCATCAAGTTATCTTCTCTCTTTATGCATTTACCACCACCATCTTTTTCATCTGAAATATTGCAGTGTCCTCCTTTTAATCTAATCTAATTCACTCTCTACACATCATAAAATAGATTGTTCATTCTCAAATAGGATTCTGATCTTGTTACCAAATTCAGTCAAATAATTTCCAGCTTCCTATTGGTTTCAGAACACAGGTCATACCTTAAAAAGTGAGTCCTCAAGTCACTGCATACCATAAATATGATCTCAGCCCCATTACATGTCTGCTTTCTTTCTGTGCTCCAGCATTCCCATCTTTTTTTTCACCTTCTTAAATACCATCTCCCTTCTGAAGCAGGACCTTGACTGGCACAAGCAGATCTGTAGGCTACAACTACTTTTCCTTCTCTCTAATTAATAGCTATTATTTTTATTTATTTCCCAGCCCAGTCACTGGTTCCTCTGTGATGACTATGATCAAGTTACATCCTACATTCAGTCTCTAATAAGATAATGCATCTTTTTTATAGAGATAACTACAGCATGCAATATTTTTATTTTTGTGTGGTTAACTGAGTATTGTTTTACTCTCTACCCTGGGCTCTATGGGTAAGAAACCTCTGTGTTTGTTTACCATTTAATTAAAATAATCTAGTTGCATGCCCAGCTCATAATTGGTTCTCAATAAGTATTTGATGATTTAATGAATGTATGTACTCTCTTTTTGCATTATTATTTTAAAAATCGATTTTTTTTTTCTTTTCAGCTTTTTTAAAAGATTTCATTCTGTTAACATGGTCTGGGATTTCCAAGGGATCCAAATGTAGAAATGAGTATGGACAGCATCTTGCATTATATGTGTATATTTAGAGGGAGAGAAAAAAAAGAGGGATGGAGGTAGATGGAGGGACAGTGGGCGGGAGTGTGTGTGTGCGAGAGAGAGAACTCTTTTAAAAATTTTTAATATTTCATATTAAAAATCATCTTAATTTTAGAAAAAAAAACATTTTATTGACATGCTTAGGTTTTTAGAATGAATTATAGAACTTAAAATACTCTCCTCTTCAAAATACTCTTTTGATAACTCTTATTAAATACAAACTGGGCACAGTATGTATTTTAATATCATTCTCAGTCTTTTCAGCAGACACTTTTCTGAAGGAATAGTCAAATTGTTTTCTTTTCTTTGGCAGGCAGTGAATAGTATTTATGTTATCAAAGTAGGAAATCCAAATTCAGAGAACTAGTATGTCAAATTATCTTTGAGATGTGATAACTGTCTCATTGGTTTAGAAGTTTTATATTATTTTCCCCTGTATATTCCTGAATCTTAATTCTAACTTTATACAAATGTTCTTGAATCTTAGTCTCAATTAAACTCTCATATTTCTCTGCCCCTCTCCACTTCACCATTAGGCAAGTTTTAGTTTTTCAGTTTTTGCCTTATAGTGGACTTTATAGCAATTTTACAGATGTGAACAATTATAGACATTTGTCTCTGAGCATGAAACTATGCCAGACACTCTCCTGCATGAGTCTAAAAATGAGAGATTCCTCAGAATTGCCTAGGATGATATTACAATCTCTTTTCTGGGCTCTGATGAGAGCCATATTTACTTTTAAAGTTTGATTAGGCAAAATAAAGGAGCACTTTACTGAATTAACTGAACAGGTAGAAGGAAACAAATCTAGATATATTTTTCCAAATAGACTACTTGTGGAAGTGAGGGAAATCTACAGGAAAAAAAAAGTGTACAATTAACTTTTGTTACACGCAATCTTAAGGTAAGCTGAAGCAGATATCATACTGAAGACTAGGATCCATCTGAGAGGTGGGAAGAGGCATATGAAGAATATACCTGAAACAAAGAGTGGTCTGAGTCAGAGGGACATCAATGGCGGTTAACAATGATTTCAGTCAAACAAGATCTTTAGTTTCCTTTTTCTTTCAATACCACTTCCTTCCTCCACCCAACTTTGTCTAGCATGTTTAGAATTCCTAGATGTTAAATACATTGAAGTTTAACCCCTTTTTTGCTTTTCCCATGGAACCTAAAAGATCATGAATGCTCAAAATGGGCACTTCCTTCCCCCTCTTAAATATTTTTGTCCCATATTACATATTGTGTTATGTTTCTAGATAAACCCACTGCCAAAGTCAATATGAATAAATTCTGATCTAGGAAAATAATTAGTTGTGAGAAAATGTTATTTTTTTCAAACAACATTGAATATTTGTCTTACTAAAATGGCTATTTATTCTTTTTACAATACCCTAAAAAAAGAAGTATTTTTGAATATAAAAATATGAATCAACAAGAGCGAATAAAATATCTTAGAATTAACTAATGTTAATTATTAGTTCAATGGAGATGTGATTTCATTATGTAAAACACATTAGATGAAAAGATGGCAATATTTTGAACACAGAAATACCTCATTTTATTGTACTGCATGATATTGAATGTTTTACAAACTGAAGTTTCATGGGCAATCCTGAGTTGAGCAAGTAGTTCAGTGTTATTTTTCCAACAGCATTTGCTCAGTTATGTCTCTGTGTCATATTTTGGTAATTTTTCCAATGTTTCAAACTTTTTTTTATTATTATATGTGTTATTGTAATCTACACTCACTGATCTTTAATGTTACTACTGTAATTGTTTTGGGGTGTCACAAACTGTACCCATATAGGATAGCAAACACATGATAAATGTTATGTCAGTTCTTTCTGCTTCAATAACCAGTCTTTTTCTTATCTGTTTTCCTTTCCTCAGACCTCCCTATTCCCTGAGATACAATATTATTGAAGTCAGGCTAATTAATAACTCTGAAGTATACTATAAGTGTTCAAATGAAAGGAAGAATTGCATGTCTCTTACTTTAAGTAAAAATAAAACTAGAAATGATTAAGCTTAGTAAGTAAGACATGTTGAATGCCAAGATAGGCTGAAAGCTAGGCCTCTTGCACCAAAGGAAAACTTCTTGAAGAAAATTAAAAGTGCTACTGAGGCTCAGCTGTTGAGTATCGACCTATGAACCAGGAGGTCATGGTTCAATTCCCAGTCAGGGCACATGCCTGGGTTGTGGGCTTAATCCAGAGTAGGGGGCACGCTGGAGGCAGCCAATCAATGATTCTCTCTCATCTTTGATGTTTTTGTCTCTCTCTTTCTCTCTGAAATCAATAAAAATATATTTTAATAAAAGTGATACTCCAATGAGCACATGAATTATAAGAAAGCTAAACAGTCTTATTGTAAATATGAATAAAGTTTTAATGGTCAGGATAGAAAATCAACCAGCCACAATATTTCCTTAAGATAAAGCCTAACCCAGAGCAAGGCCCTAACTTTCCTCAATTCTATGAAGGCTGAGAGAGGTGAGGAAACTTCAGAATAGCATTTGAAACTAGTAGAGGTTGGGTCATGAGGTTTAAAGTAATGTTATCTCCATTTTACATATATAAAGACGCAAGATTATGTAGCAAGTGTTGGATATAGAAGCTGTGGCAAGTTATCCAGAAGGTCTAGCTAATATAATTAATGAAAGTGGTTACACTAAACAACAGATATTCCATGTAGATCAAACAGCCTTATATTGGAAGAAGATGCCATCTGGGACTTTCATAGCTAGAGAAGAAAAGTCAATGTCTGGCTTCAAAGTTCACAGGACAAGCTGATTCTCTTGTTAGGAGATAATGCTGCTGATGACTTTAAATTAACACCCTTATTTATTTACCATTCCAAAAATCCTAGGGCCATCAAGAATTATGCTAAATGTACTCTGCCTGTGCTTCTTAGATAGAACAATAAAGCCTAAATGACAGTACATTTGTTTACAATATGGTTTACTGAACACTTTATGCCCAAGCTATTGCTCAGAAACAAAAATAAAGAAACACATTTCCAAATATTACTGCTTTTTGACAATGCACCTGGTCACCCAAAGTTCTGATGGAGATGTACAATGAGACAGCATAGAGGGACCTAGAGAGTATTATGCTAAGTGAAATAAGCCAGTCAGAGAAATATAAAAATCACATGATCTCACTCATATGTGCAATCTAATGAACAAAATAAACGATGAACAAAATAGATCAGAGACATGGAAGCATGGAACAGACTGTCAAATCTGCATAACCCATGGACACAGACAATAGTGTGGTGAAGGCATGGGGCAGGGGGTGGGGATGGGTTAGAAGGGGTCAATAGGGATAAAAAGGGTCATATGTAATACTTTCAACAATAAAGATTTTAAAATATATAAAAATTTAAATGGATAAGAAGTTGGCTTTTATAGATGAGAAAAGAAAGTGGTTTCTGAAGATAGAAACTATTCTTGGTGAAGATGCTGTGAAAATTGCTGAAATGAGAACAAAGGATGTAGAATATCATGTAAACTTTCTATATAATAAAAGCCCAGTGACCATAATGGCATAACGACCAGAATGACTGCTCGACCCGTCAATGTGAGGTGCACTGACCTCCTCTCAGTCCCTCCCCCCATGGCCCGCATGCTCCGATCCCCGGATGGTGAAAGGGTAACCACAGGGAACCGGGGTGGGTGGCAGCAGCAGGGCAGGACTAGGGACCGGCGAGCGGGCGGAAGATGGCCCTGATCTCAGGCTAGGCCTAGGGACCTTACCCGCACATGATTTTGTGAGCTGGGCATCTAGTAATTGATAAAGCAGAGACAGGTTTTGAGAGTATTGACTTCAATTTTGAAAGTTGTTCTAATTAGTGTTGACATTTGAACAATCAGCAACGCATGCTCTAGAGACATTTCATGAAAAGAAGAGTCAATTGATGCAGCAAAATTCATTGTGACCTTGTTTTAAGAAATTGCCACAGCCACCCCACCCTTTAGCAAACACCACCCTGACCAGTCAGTCAACAGCTATCAATAAAGAGGCAAGCAAAAAGATCACCTACTGAAGGTAGAGATTACAGTTAGCATTGTTTAGCAATGAACTGTTTGTAATTAAGGCATGCAAATTATTTTTAGATATAATGATATTACATACTTACTAGACCTTCAGGATAATGTGAACATAACTTAATATGGACTGGGAAACCAAAAATTTGTGTGCCTCTCTTCAGTCTGGAACTGAACTGCAATGTCTCCACAGTAGGTCTTTATCTTCTTTAGAGATCAAATAATTGGACTGAAGCACATTAGTTCAGAAAAGAATAAGTGTAGTACCAATGATGATTTTTTTCTCTTTGCATCTCATGCATGTCCCTGAAACAATTGCTTTTTCTGTAAATATTTAGGCACAAGGCAGTTAGTGTTGTTACCTGAGGCTAAACCTGAGGTGATGGCCACAGGGAAGGGGGTGGGGAAGTAGGGAGTGAAGGGAGCCTAATACATGGAGACAGAAGATGATTTGACTTTGGGCGGCGGGCACACAGTGCAATATACAGACCCTGTAACAGAAATCTACACCTAAAATTCCCCCCAAATAAATCTATATATATAAAAACCTTAGCGACTAAATGACTGGTCGATCGGTCGCTATGTCGTGCACTGACCACCAGGGGCCAGACACTCAACACAGGAACTTCCCCCTGGTGGTCAGTGCACTCCCACAGCCAACCTCCTGTTGCTGGCCAACCTCCCTCGGCCCCTCCCCACAGCCAACCTCCTGTGGCCCTGATCGGCCCCAATCAGCCCCGATCACCAGACAGGCTGAGGGACCCCACCCATGCATGAATTTGTGCACCGGGCATCTAGTTTAATAATAAAAATAAAGCAAATGATATCATTTACTTTTCCTCTCTGCCCTCACTGCCACCCCTAGCATACCACTTGTTGTATCTGAAGGAGCAACTCGACCCTCATTTAAGACATGGGCTTCCTTCCCCTGGGGAGTTTAAAACAGGGCACTTTCTCTCCAGAACCAGGAAGGTCACTCAGCTGTTACAATCGTGTTGAAAAAATCTCAGTTTGTCAAAGTGAAAGCAAATTTTCCTGGGGTCAGTATGTGTAGCCCCAGGATCATGGTAAATTTCCAGTGGCAGTTTGAAGTCAGGGAATTTAGCCTCTCTCATAACACAGTCAGGAGAGGTGAAGAACCTTAATATCTGCCAGCAGCTGGCACACTATGAATGCTAGAACTTTCATTGATTGTGGCTTTTCTAAAATAAAACTGTAGAAAAATGAATTCACAGGCAGGTCAGCTTTCTCATTTTAATGTTATTTTTCTGAGTTAGGAAGAGTAATGACAGTGCTATCCTAAACCAGTAGCTTCCTTTCCCATACCAATGATAAAGCAACTGTCTCTTCATTTATGAATTCATGGAAAAAGTAGCTAGTCCATGATCACCTGTATACTTAGCCCTATGCTCTAAGGCCAAACCATTTGCGACGTTTGTCTGTCAGGGGTTGTGAGGCAGCCAGGTAGATTCAGAAGGACTTCACAGCAGTTTCATAGTGAGAGTAAAGGGTCTGCTTTCCTTTCCTTTACGGAACCACCAATGGTGCCCCCTGGAGCTGGATGAGGTGGGGACCCTGGAAAAGAAATGGGGTCTGAAGTTTGACTTTCTTTTCTTACTTGTAGGTGACCTTGAGCAAATGACAGCAATGATACCTGTCTTAATTATTTTACCTTAAAACTGGGCTAATTAAACTTAACTTCTAGTACCTGTGACAAATAGAAATACTGTTTCTGGCATATAGAAAACAATGAGTTGTAGTCATATGCTAGTTTACAAAGACCTAATGAACATGATGGATATTAAACGGATAGGTCTACTAAGTAAAAAGAGCAAGGTAATAAGAGAATTCTAACAGTAAAAAGTCATGAAGAAGTAAACGAACTTAGGGAGTACCTAAACGAGAAAACTGAGACCCTGGGAGATGATCGACTATTCTCTATTATGATTTCAAAAATACTAGAAATAATCTGGTATGTGCTAGTTCTTAAATCTTATACATGAGGCTCTGAGTTGGACAATATTTTCTGTATGAATTGCCAATAATACCTGGTTTTAAAATAAATCCTTTTTAAAACTGTTCAGACGCCCCCTTCAGATTTTTAAGGCATGTTTTTCATGTTCTAAAATGGTTATTTAAAATAATAAGAAACTGGAGGGTGCCAGGCTACAAGGGGTCAAGGGGGGGGGGAGGTGGGCAGGCAGAGTATATCTATATTACTTTCAACAATAAAGATACATTTTGAAAAATAAAATAAAAAGAAACTCTATATGATCAGTACAAAAAAATAGGTCAATTGTAATCTTTCTACTCAGAAATAACCACTGTTATACTTTCCTTTTTAAATAATTAGACAATGTAAAATGCATGTAAAGATCATTTACATATTAAAACAAACTAGTAATGAAAACTTTATGGTGAACTGAGTAGTACAAAAATACAGTATCTTTAATATATTATAAAGCTATAAATTCAGTTCTAGTTCTCTGTTCTTGCTACTTCAAGTAATATTTTTATTTCAGAAATTAGAATATAATATAGAAAATAAAATATCTATATCAGAAAATACAAAAGCTGTAAAATGTTTATGTTTATATTTACACAATCAAGTTATTGTTATAGTAACGGTAAAAATGATTAAAAATGTGGAATATATATTAAAAATAGGAAGCCTTTTCATTGGCTGGAAATTATGGCATAAATTTGTATAAACCACACTTGTCAAAAATGTTAACCAATTGGTGCCTAAATATCTCAGTGAAAAATAAGAGAATGCTATGCAATTTGAAAAAAGAATTTTTCAGAAACATCTGGAAGTTGCACTTAAATAATAGTTGTCATTTCAGTTTAATTAAACCTGTATTACAGAGGAGTTGGAAATGGAAAGAAAGTAATAACTTAGAGAGAAATAAGGAGTTGTTCTAGTAATATAGTGGCTAGAAGGTGAAAGCCATAACATTTAGTGCAAATTACTTCTGAGTCGCTCATTCTGTGCCTGGATGTTTACCTAATTGTTTAATTAGCGCTCAGAAGTAAGAATGTGCAAAGCACTGTGCTATGAAAAGTGGGCTTTTTATTGGGGGCGGGGGGAGTGTCTCTAATCATTTCTCTATTCAGATCCTGGATAAATTCAAATAAGTCCTATATGCAAGGCCAGGTCAGCAAGGAGAATGTTTAGGCTTTTCCTGGTCCCCTCAGAGAGAAAATTGTCAGGTCCTGGATGCGCATGGAGACACAGGGTTCTCTGTGTTCTCTGCCATCTCTTATTCCTCACTATACGGAGCAAGTGTGAGAAAGTAGTCTTCTGAATGGGAAAAACAAAGTGAGTTTGGTGCCAGGCAGTCTGAAACTTTGATGACAGTTATTGACACACGTTGTCTGGAAAAACCAGCTGCTCAGCACCTGGGGAGCTTGGCACCCAAGAGACATTCTATCCTATCTTGTCAAGAAATGACAACAACTTGTTCCTCTGAAGTTGAGACTGGGTGCAGACTCTTCTGGTGAGAGCTTGTGGGGATGGGAGGGTGAAGTTCCCAACTATCGCACCTGATTCATGGACCAGAAAATTCAGAGTGAACTTCCATCCATGACCATTTTGGGCAATTCTATTCTATTCACCACAAAATGTCTGCAAGGGGACACTTATTTATTTATTTAAATATATTTTATTGATTTTTACAGAGAGTAAGGAAGAGGGATAGAGAGTTAGAAACATCGATGAGAGAGTAACATTGATCAGCTGCCTCCAGCACACCTCCTACTGGGTATGTGCCCTCAACCAAGGTACATGCCCTTGACCAGAATCGAACCTGGAACCCTTCAGTCCGCAGGCTGACACTCTATCCACTGAGCCAAACTGGTTAGAGCTGCAAGGGGACATTTAAACCAAGCCAAAATTTTCAGTAGAAAAAAAATCACAATTGAACAGTCTCCTTCCTTTGAAGTACAGTCAGAACAGTTAGTTTAGCCAGTGCTTTAAAGACATGACACTTTCCTAGGGAAGTTTGGACTGGGATGAGATTTTAAGCTTTTGTGCTGCTTCTATGTTTTTTGGTGAAAAGAAATAGAAGCAATAAATCTCCAATGAATAAACAGAAGGATGAAAGAGAACGTTTTTGTTTAGGTACAGAGCAGAACTGAAGCAAATGTGAAACGATGTCAGAGAAAAACAGTCCAAAGGCTGCAAGGCTGAGGAAGGAGACAAAAGCAAGGGCTGCATTCAGGCCAAGTTCTGGAGAGCCGTGGCTGTCCACTGCAGATTGCTTTGAATGGACCACCTGAGAGAGGGTACGTATAAGGCAGTTTGCATCCGGGTGAGTGACATAGGTAAAACGACTTTGGTGATCATTGGCCCGAGGAATCAGATTAATGGTGGTACATGCAGCCTTCCCACACCCAGCTGGCTCCCCAAGGTAAATGAAGGACCTCACGTATGCCTCACTCTTCTAAGAGGTGATAATGGACATGATGTAAAGGAAAACTATGAAGTTGGAATTCCTGAACTAGTTACTTTGGTTTGACTTGAGTCCTGGCTTTTTTTGTGTGTGTGTGTATAAAACCATTAAACATTGATCCTAACTTAAAAATTGGTGTGAAAATCTAAGGTGGGATAATATAAATGAAGGTACACTGAGAAGCATACATTTCTGCTGTTTTTATTATTATTAGAGAGAAGTATTATCGGTTGTCACACCTTGAAGACATAATTGTCTATAATCTTATAATAACTCTATAACCTGTGGGATTTTTTTTGGTAAAAACTTCAGAAGTGCCAATTTATATGTCAGGAATAACTATTTCCATGGTTATTCCTACATGATCTCTTGTATGGTTTATGCTATCCTTGAATGACATACTCTTCTCTGTCTTTAGAAATCTTGTTTATTCTCATTTCCACTAGTTAGTCATTCACATTTCACTATAATCTTATTCTTCATGAATCTCCTAAAAATGAAATAGCTCCTCTGTAGTAAAAGAAAATATTATCTCATGAAAATGAATGTAACAATAGATTTCTAATTTTACTCTGGTTCAAGTGGATCAGCAGAAATTATTCATTGAACGGCAGATGTTTTCCATGTGCTTTTAATATGACTTATATGAATGGGTTGTTCCATCAAAATATAAATTTAATATTTTAGTTAGGATAAGTAAGTATAGGATTCATTTACTTATTTATGCATTCCATAAATATTGTGCATCTGTTATGTATAACCCTTTGTTCTGGCTTATAGGATGAAACAACCTTGGAAAATATGGCTTGATTTCTTTCATTAAACTGTGACCCCTGAAGACTCATGTAAACTCCAACCAAGATTGGTACATAAAATAATTTTTGAAACTATGTTATTTTGGAAACCTATTTGTTACTGCAGCAAGTAAAACACTAATTAATACAGTTGTGCACATAGCATAAAATAATTTGTAGGCTGCATAAGAGATAACTAATTTGACATAGCTGGAACACTTAGGTGCTATTTACTTTATAGTAATAGGATGATAATTAGAGAAATGTAGCAGATATTAATCTGGGAAAGTAGATTCAATCAATTCTATTTTAAATTTTCAATTTGTTTCCCTCAAGAATATTAAATATGCAGATGAATATGCTAAATAGGTCTAATTAAAAGTTGTTGAGAGTGTAGGTTCTTGTATCTAATGGCCTTATTTTTGAAACCTGGCTCGGCCATTAACTAGCTGTATATATATATATATATATATATATATATATATATATATATATATATACAGAATACATGTTTACACTGAGTTTCACATCTCTGACATTAGTATCATCTTATAATTGATATTGTCTTAAAATTTATGTCATCTGGAGAGTAACCATGGCATACTTTTCACTGCCTATACATTTTAGAACAATGAATATCCAGCTTGAAAATTTGTGGAATAAATGGCAGAAGACTGGAAGATAATCGGAATGAAAACATTGCAGTGTTCTCTTTATCCTCAGGATTGAATAAGTTTGGGACAGGCATTGGGTAATTGATGAGTCAAACATCTAGAGCAATGATCTCCGAATGGTGTTTTCATCAAGTTAACTTAACAGCACACCACCAGTCCATTCATTCCCTGAAGAAATGTTGCCAATTCTTTGTGACACAAAGGAAATTTTTTTTCCAATGTTGTCAATGATGAACCTGGGTGAAAACGTTATTAACAATTGGATTCTGAATGTTAATACATTTTAGGAATTAAATTAATCATTTTAGGCATTCCTAAATTTAATTTACATTTCTATTATCATTGGAAGTGGAGTTCTTGGGGTTCTGTGAGGAAAAGAATTTCCTGAGACCCCCACAGGAGGATGGGGTCTAGTACAAAGCTTTGATGTAAAATTAAGAAGCTTCCCCTCCAAGGTCCCATCTCTGGTCTTCTCACCATGGAAGAAGTCCAACTGTGTCTTAAGCAGGGCCAGAATAAAGGCCACTGACCATAGCTTCTGCTCCATATTGAAGCGCAGTCCAGTCCAGCATCCTGAGTGTGGAGATCACATGGTCATGTGCCATGCAGCTGCTAGGACCACATGGCTATGGGGAGAGAATGTACAAACACACGGGTGAGGGCAGGTCACAGAGCAAGAGAGAACAAGAACAAACAAGAGAGAGAGAATTCATTTGGGATTTTAACTAGAAGTTTTTTCAAACTAACCAATTAACTTTCCAAGATTTTGCATGCTTCTGATGTTGTCCACCCCCTAGCCAATCCATAGTTCCTTAGGCTAAACCTTCCTTAAGTCACCCTGACTTCACTGCACATGCGCTGAACTATAGGGAATGGACAGGTGGTTCCCTGGAGAGCCTGAAGCTGTAGCTTCCTGGGAAGCTGCCCGGGTGACCATGTTTAGAATGTCTGACGTCCCTTTGCTTTCTTTAACATTAACTAACTAATTACGGTGATAACATTTCTACTTAACATTTATTAATCAGCCATATATGATGGCTGATTAAAAAAACCTGTACCCAATAGTCTAAAAATCTCTAACAGATAAGGAGGAAGTGTGCCAGTTTAATTAGCATTTTCTTTCTTCTTACTGACCTCTCTATATTATTTTTTAAATTAAAAATAGTAATAATATATACCCAAGAAAGATTAAACAAATTAAGCCATGAAAAATGGATGGCCTACTAAATAAAAATAGTCCCCTAAAATACATTATTTAGTGTCAATGGAAAACCATGCACATAGACCTTAAGTCTGAAATTAAATAATAATTTAACAATATAAATTATTTTAAAGCACTTCTTACATTATCCAGTGTTTATTACTTTAGGATTCTTTTTAACTATTAATGACCCAAATTACAAGTGTTCTTCTCAGAAGCAGTATTTGGAAAAATTTAAACATATGACTTTGTGTGTGTGTTTTAAATATTTTTTTTTCTTGATTTTTAAAGAGAGGGGGAGGGAGAAGGCTAGAGAGATAGAAACATTGATGAGAAACTTCATAAATTGGCTGTGTCCTGCACACCCCCTTCTGGGGATCGAGCCCACAATCCAGGCATGTGCCCTGACCAGGAATCATCAAACTGGTGACCTTTTGGTTCCTGGGTCGATCAATGCTCAACCACTGAACCACACAGGCCCAGCAAACATATGACTGTGTAAAAGGAAACTGAAATAAAATTCTGAGACTTGATTATCTGAAGGAAGAGGAACATCAACACGGAGATTAAAAGATTAAGCCACCTATTCTCCCAGCTGAAAGAGTTTTCTTTTTTTAAAAAACAGACCTCCTGGCTAAAGCTGAGTGGTAACCACCAGCCACACTCTTCCCCTGAGATCCTATTAGTTGTTTTGTTGGTCACCTTCCTGATCTGGCAGCTTATTGTCCAGTTCTTCTGGGAAACTGTGCATTTGTGAAGCAAAAGAAGCACTAAAATATCCTCAGTATCACCCCCATATTGGTTAAAAGCCACTGCTTTGTTTCCACAATGTTACCCATCAGCCATTAGCCACCATGGGTTTGTGTAAACAAGTCACATGCAATTTCAATTTCAGTTTCACGTACAGACTGATGATCTCTAGAAAGTGGGACCAGGGAGAGCGAAGAGAAGCCTTGTCCCGGTCCCCTAGGAATTCTATTTAAATGTTATTTTCAAATGACCAGGACAGCTCTCGAGACTACCACTGAGTATTGTCAGGTTACTACATTGCTCTTCCCTTTAGATAAGAGTGCCTATTATTTTAAGACCAATCAATTTTACCCTATTTCCAGGCTTAAACAACAAATCTAATAAGCATTTAGACTGAGGAAATATGGATACTACTAAATATTCATTGGGAGTAAATGCAGCAGTATTTCTTTGTTAATGTGGTCCTTCTAGGTTTAGTTTTGTGACTTATTTAGCTAAATTCAATTGAACTTAATGATTTAGCAAAGCCAGGCATAAAATATAGAGAAGTGGAGTGCCTATGAGAGAACAAGGCAGTTATGAATTCATAAGTAGAGACAAATATAAGAATTATAAATAACATCCAGGATGCAGAGCATAAAACTTAAGGAAACAAACACGGAAGAGTTTACGATACGTTTGGTCCAATCAGTCTATTCTCATTTCTCTAAAACTATTTTCTAACTAACAGATTAATTTTGACCCCTACCCCCACACTCTGCCCTTAATTGCATCGTTTTTCTTCTAAAAGCCTAGCTAATGTTTCATGATACTGATCTGGAGGCGAAGACCTACTTTAGTATCATTCAAACATTTATTCTATTCTCAGGAGCAGAATTCTTTAATGTATTCATTCACTCAGAAATATATTTTGATTTTTCTCCTCTGCTAGATACGGATGGGGTCTGATTGAATGTAGGAAAAGGGGGAAAAGGAAATAAGCAGAGGACTTGGAATTTTAGACTCAGAATTCTACTATCTGAGTTAAGAAACAAAGGGTGGAAAGCAAATTTCAGGCTGAGGTGACAGAGACTAGAATCTCCATTTTGAATCTGATAAGTTTGAATTTACTACGAGGAACATCATAAAAATAGCAGTTAGGCAATTGGATGCATGGGTGAGAGACGCATAAACACTATCTATCCTGGAGAAAAATGTTGAAAGCACATAGATGTGAAAAGGCATATCTTACGTAGACAGCATGTGAATACAAAGCAAGGGCCTATTTATTTTGTAGGTGTCATTAATAACTCAGTGGTATTTATTTTTTTAGTCAGGTTTATTTTATTTTTTTATTTTTAAATTGTTTATTTCTAGAAATTTTCCTTTAATATTTTGGAACATCACTGACTGTGGGTAACTGAAAGCACAAAAAAGTGAAACCGTGGATTAGGGGGATCACTGTGATAATAAATATATATAATATTAATGAAGCAGTTGTTCTTTTGTTAAGTTCCACTGACACAAATCAAGTGGTGATTGACATAATTTTACATCTGGCACAGTTCTGGAAGGTCAGGTTTTTTGATGCATAGTTTACATACAATAAGGTTTCCTCCTTTGGTATACAGTTCTGTTAATTCAGAAAAATGTCTATAGTTCTGTAACCACCACTGTGGTCAATATAAAGAGGATTCCCATCACTGCAAAAAGTTTCCTTGTATCTCTGTAGTCAAGCTTCTCCCTCCAACCTCAGTCTCTGGCAACCTCCAAACATTTTCTTGTCCCTTGATGTTTTTTTTTTTGTTTTTTTTTTTTTAAATTATTTTTTGTTAAAAGTATTACATATGTCGCCCTAGCCGGCTTGGCTCAGTGGATAGAGCATCGGCCTGTGGACTGAAGGGTCCCAGGTTTGATTCTGGTCAAGGGCACATGGGGCGTGCAGGAGGTGGCCAATCAATGATTCTCTCTCATCATTGATGTTTCTATCCCTCTCTCCTCCCTTCCTCTCTGAAATCAATAAAGAAATATATTTTAAAAAATTAAGTATTACATATGTCTCCTTTCCCCCCCACTGCCCTCTTCCAAATCATACACTATATAATATTTTGAAAGTAGATTCCTTCTTCTGTAAAATGCCATTGATTCATTAATGTTATGTGTATGTAGTACATCCCTTTTTATTGCTGAGTAGGATTTCATTTTATAGATATATAAGCTTTTGTTTTTTCATTCAAAATTTGATGAATATTGAGGCTGTTTCTAAAGTTGGGTGATCTTGAATACAGCTCTATGAACTTTCAGATGTAGATTTTCATGTGAATATGTGTTTTTTGCTTCTTTTGGGGAAATATGTAGGAATGGGATTGTCCAGAACCTGCACACAGCCTGGAAAGTTACATGAACTTCCAGCTTCCCAGGAATTTGCTGAAGATGTTCACAGCCCGTGTGAACATCTCACAACCACTTACTTTCTCCCAAGTCTTTTGTAAGTCCTTTGTTTACCCTGGTTGTTATCAATCACCCCTGACAGCTGGATCTAAAACATCTATATTATAAAGAGGTGATATGCAAATTAGGCCAGGACTCCGTAATGGGTCACCACCAGATAGGAGGAGGTTGTGCGCGCAGGTGAGGCCCAGAGCGGAGATGGAGACAGAGGCAGGGGGGCCTGCCCGAGCTGGCACAGTGGCTCAGGTGGCCCCAGAGCAGACACAGGCAGGGGGACCTGGGGACGCTGAGAGTCAGGCTTGGGTACCGGCCCCCCATGGGGTGCCTCCTCGCATGGCGGAAGGCGGGGCCTCTAGTTATCCTATAAATATTTTTGACAAAGTATCCATGGTAGCAGCTTTAGCACTGGGCCTGTTCTGAGGCAGGAGAAATAAAAGCAATCCTTTTGAGCTGGATGTCCAAGGAATGACTAGACAGATAAAAGATTAATAATAATTGCAATTATTTGCAAATGAGGTCTTTCCTATTTCCTCCAGTACTGGGGATGTCTGCTGTTATTTTCACAGCAATGAGGGATCAAACTGGTGTAACTTCAAGTACCACATAGCTTACTATGCTTACTGACATTCAGCTGCTTTTTTTAAAATTAGCACTCTCTGGCTTACTGTAAGTCTTCAGATAATAAACAGACTTTGGGGGGAAAAATGGATTCTGATCCTTTTGACCCAGTGTAGCCATTGCTTTTCCTGAACGGTGGAATTTTGAGCTTCTTATTCTTCCATTTTTACTGCAGTCAGCCCTTGATCTCTAAAGTGAATTTTTTATATGCGGCATATGTTTGGGGCATGCTTTCTTTTTTAATCCAATCTGGTTAATTTTGCTTTTTAATTGAGATGTTAAACCATTTACATTTAATGTGACCATTGATAATATAGTATTTAAGTCTATTATATTGCATTTTGTTTTTTTTTTTATAGTCCTATCTGTTCTTTGTTCCCTTTCTTCTTTTTTTTTTAGAAAGGTTGTCAGATCTTATATATCCTTATACATTTTCTGTCCAATGTTTTTATCAATAAATCTCTTCTCTTTCTTAGACTCTAATTACATTATGGTAGACTGCTTAATAAGTGTCCCATACTTTTTTTTGATGTTTTTTCCCCCCATTATTTTTCTCTTTGTGTTTCAGTTTGGATAATTTCCATTAACATATTTTCATACCCACTTATGGTGATGAAGAATATTAACACGAACTTTTTTATTCAAAATATGTTCAATTGTTTTCAAAGGTATGACAGCCTTCTCTGAACAGACCTGTGTAAGACTCCATAGTATGAGGATGTTGCATATTATGAGGACTCCACAAAACACAGCTCATTCTTTTGAAATTGGTGGATTGAAGGGGCGGTATGAAGATTGACATAGCTACACCAGATATCTTCATTTACCTCAAGATTTCTCTTCAGCATAGCACTGTTTGGTATTTCAACTCACTCTCCCTGATATTTTGTTATAATTCCAAGACAATCCTAAAGATTCCTGCCATTAAACCCAATTCAGAAGTTTTAGAGTAGCTTTTCATTTTTATTAAGAGGAAAATGTTTGCCCGTTTAGGGGAAAAATGAATAATACCTAGACAGGGACATCTGATCTTGGTTCAGTTTATGGCTTCACCCTACAAATAGTATGTCTTTGAGAAGATTATTTAATCTCTCTAATAACTCATCTATAAAATGAAAGAAAAACTAATATTACACACCTCAATGAATATTATATGAAGTAAAAAGTAATATTATATGAAGTAAATAAGTAATAATTTATGTTATATATAGTATTTTAAATATTATAAAATATTTATAGTTGCTGCTTTTATTAGTATAAACATCATCCTAATAATTTTGGTTTATTTGCTTCAAAATCCTCCCCGAGGGTTACTTCCAGGATTAAATTTGTGTCATATTTTTGTATATGTAGGAAAAAAAAAAAATCGGTCATGGGTTAGTTCTGTTAATTGGTGTTTTCCTGTAGAATTTATTGGTCTGTGGGTTTTCTGTAGGTATATTTCTGAGGCAATTCTTTATGTTTACACAGCATTTTTTGATATATAGGAAGCTCTCATTAAATATCCTACCTAATAAAATGGTAATATGTAAATTACCATCACTCTGCTACACCCACGATTGGGCCAGCGGGAGGCACAGGGGGCAGGACTCGGGGTGGCCGGGGTAGCTGATTGGGTCAGCGTCTGCGCCCTGGCTGTGCAGCGGAACAGAAGGGGCCTCTGGGGCAGTGAGCTCACGTCCCGCCACGGACCATCAAAAGTGGGGGAGCTGGGTGCCTGTGTGCTCCGGCACCAGGCCTTTCAGAAGCCTCCGCCGAGCCGGAGGCTTCTGAAAGGCCTGGTGCACCAGCAGACAGGCACCCAGCTCCCCCGTGATTGAAAGTGAAAGCGTGTAGGGGACTCTACACATGCATGATTCAATCATGCACTGGGCCTCTAGTATATTTAATAATTCTATATTGGATTTTTCAATAAGCTAATTGTTTCAAAGTGTAACATGGAAGGAGAAGAAGAAACTATTTTTCTCCTATGCATTAGTTTTCAAAGCTTAGTATGCAAAACAGTCACTAAGGAGTTTTAAAACAGGAGACTTCTGGGCTCCCTCTGAAACCCACTGAACCTGAACCCCTTGAATGGATTCTGGCCCACAAAGCAAGTGGCCCCAAACCTGCTCATTTTAAATACTACAACTGCTCTAGATTGTTATCTTACTAATTTTATATCAAACACAATTAGGAGAATGAAGCACATTCGATCTTAATTAAGAGAAACCATGGACAAGTTATTACATCAATCTCTCTTCATAAGCTTAACAACAGCATGAGTAACAAGTCATGTAATGATTGAGTCTGGAAGAATACCATATGTACCTAATGACTCAATGGTAATTGAAATATATGCTTACAACGTTTCAGTTAAAGATGAACTTTACTTATGAGGAAGTCTACACAGTGATTTATGGTGATCCTCAAAGGTTAGAAAAAACAATTTTTGGTGAAAATAGCATATAATTTGTGCCTGGAAATATGTTTATAAGCACTTTGTACCTTTTTTAGTATTTCAGATGGATTAATCCAGCAGTTAAAAAAAATAATGCTAAACAATCACTGGAATGGACAAAAAAGACATTTATATCTTACCTATTGTAATATGCATAATATTTATTATCTTGATGCAAATTATAAGCATGTAGGCCTCATAATCCTATATAATAAAAGACTAATATGCAAATCAACCAAACGGAAGAATAACCGGTAGCTATGATGCACACTGACCACCCAGGGGGCAGATGCTCAATGCAGGAGCTGCCCCCTGGTGGTCAATGTGCTCTCACAAGGGGAGAACTGCTCAGCCCGAAGCCAGGCTCAGAGCTGGCAAGTGCAGTGGTGGTGGCAGAGCCTCTCCCGCCTTCGAGGCAGTGCTAAGGATGTCCAACTGCCGGGTAAGGCCTAAGCCATCAGTTGGACATCCCCCAAGGGCTCCCGGACTGTAAGAGGGCACAGGCAGGGCTGAGGGACCTCCCCTCCCCCCGAGTGCATGGATTTCATGCACCGGGCTTCTAGTTGAGTAATATTATCCCATTTTTATCTCTAATATCAACTATTATTATTATGGCACATAAATGATTTTAAAGCAAATAATACCATTCAATTAATGTTAAATAACAAAAACACTACTGTCCACCTTACCAATGTAGTTTTCTTATAACTAATAATATGCATTTATTTCTTTATATTTATAGTAATTATAGTTTTGATAACTCACACTTCATTATTTTTAAAAATTTGTCAAAATTCATATTATCAAAATTTAATTTTTCATTCATATGCCAATTTGAAAATTCTCTCTTTCATAAACACACACTTCAAAACAACCAGCCCCAGTAACAGAAACACTTTTCTGCACTACTTTAAAAAGATGAATTTACTATTTATGTTAAATGATGAATTTGCTATTTATGCTCCCAAGCTAAAAATATTTATTAGTTAAATATAATTGCAATGAACAATAACAGGAAACAGGAAAAAGGCTAAGGTTGATTCTTTAAATAAGTTAACTCATAATTTTAAAAACTGAAGTCTGACTAATTTTTGATGAATTTCCTAAAGTCACACTTACATAATTGGTGAAAGAAAGACTCAAATCTATGGCTTATTCTTACTGTAGTGTTGCATTGTGAAAATTTTATGCCTCTATCCAAGGAATCTGGCAGCTAACAGAGTGATTGACAGGGACATGAAAACATATTCATGATTCTGGATTTTTTCCCTTTAATTAATGGACTTAATTTTTTTTTTTAGCACAGTTTAAGTTTACAGAAAAATTGAACAGAAAGTGTAGAGAGCTCTTATATGCTCTCTCTCCTAAAGCCCACAATTTCCACAATTATTAACATCTTTCATTTGTGTGGTAAATTTGTTACACTTAATGAACCATTACTGATACATTATTATTAACTAAATTCCATAATTTACATTAGGGTTCACTTTTTTGTGCTGTATAGTTCTATGGGTTCTGAGATGTCATATACCCAGCATAACAGTATCACAGAATTATTTCACTGCCCGAATAATCTCCTCTGCTACACCTATTCATTCCTCTCCCTATATCCAAATCATGGTAAATACTGATATTTTTAATGTTTATATAGTTTTGTATTTTCTAGACTGTTATATAGTTGGAATTCTATAAAATATAGCATTTTGATATTGGCTTCTTTCACTTAGAAATTTTCATTTAAGTTTTTTCTATATCTTTTCCCTCTATGGCTCATTATCTCAGTTCTTTATAGCAATGAATAATATTCTATTGTATGTATGTACCACAGTTTATTTATTCAGCCATTAGAGAGAATCTTGGTTGCATTGATTTTAGGCAATTGTATATAAAATTTATATAAACATTCATGTACAGGGTTTTGTATGAACTTAAGTGTTCAAGTCATTTTTATAAATTGCAGTGTGATTGCTAGATTGTATGATATGAATACATTTAGTTTTGTAAACCATCAGATTTTCTTCCAAAGTGGCTGTACCATTTTACATTCCATCCAGCCATAACTGAGAGTCCCTGTTGCTCCACATCTTTGCCAACATTTGGTGTTGTCAGTGTTCCAGATTTTGTCCATTCTCATGGTGTATGACACCATTCTCCTAGGTGTATGACATTATTGTGTGTGTTTTTTTCTAATTTGTATTTTCCTTATAACAAATGATGTATTTTTTTCATATGCTTATTTGCCATCTGTGTTAAGGTCTTTCATCCGCATTTTAAAAGGATTGTTTATGTTCTCATTTTTTTTTATTAGGGTATAACGGACTTATAACATTATCCTATATAATAAAAACCTAATATGCTAAGTGTCCAGTTGTCCAATCGTCCATGAAACCAATCAAAGCGTAATATGCTAATGATATGCTAAGCCTGCTCAACCGCTTGCTATGACTTGGGCTGACCACTGGGGACAGATGTTCTGATTGGTAGGTTAGCTTGCTGCTGGGGTCTGGACGATTGGGACCAAGTGAGATGGGTCAGACACACCCTGGAGCCCTCCCACGGTCCCTCCTCAGCTGGCAAACCTCCTGAGTCCCTCCCAAGTCCTGATTGATCGTGCACTGGTGGGTCCTCTCTCAATCCAGGACCCCTTGGGGGATGTTAGAAACCTGGTTTCGGCCCGATCATGCAGGCCAGGCTGAGGGACCCCACTCGTGCACAAATTTGTGCACTGGGCCTCTAGTGTAAACTTAAGATATACAGCATGATCATTTGATACACAAATACATTGTGAAACAATTATCATAATACCAAATTCTGGTTCTCATTTGTTGCTGGTGGAAATGCAAAATGATACAATAATGAGATACCATGATACACCTACTAGAACATCTAAAGTATAAAACAATGACAATACCAAGTGTTGTTGAAAAAGAAATGAAAATGAAACATTTTCACAAGAAAAGCCTAGGGGAAATAGTTAAAGATGGACTTAGAAGTATATGAATTTAAATGTAACCATCAATAAAGATAAAATAAGATGAAAGATTCACCTTAATAGTCTTTAAAAATATAAATTTTAAAAGAGTGAATTAAAGATGAGAGATGAAATTAATGAAATAGAAAAAAAATGCATAATGATAATAAACTAGAAAATAAGTAATCCAAAAAAATCTATCATAAACTTAATGAAGAGTATGTGCATATGGGGAGTATGGAAACATATAGGATTATAAATGAGAAAGAGACTAGAGCTATAAGTAGAGAAAAAATGATAGAACACATAGGAAAATAATATATGAAACTCTATTGTAGTGAATTAGAAAAATAATAGGAAATGGAAAGCTTCCTAAGAAATTATAAAATTTACATCTTGACTTGGAAGGAGCAATGCAAAATAGAAGAAACTAAATCGGCAATTACACTTCCACAGTTAGAAGAAAATAAATCAAAATACCAAAAAACAATGGATCAACTTTTTTCTCTCCTTTTCAAACAACCTATTATTTCAGATTCTATTTATAGCATGTTATGCCATGGAGTAAAATAGCAAATGTTCCCATTTATTTCGCAAAGCTCCAAACCTTTAAAACTAAAGTCTGAAAAACTTTAGTTAAAAACTATAATTTTAAGCCAATATGGTGTATTATTAAAATTGCAAGTATTTGGAATAAAACCATGTCTTGAATGCAACAATGTATCAAAATAATGGTGCATTGTGACCAAGAAGAAATACTTTTAGAAAGGCAATGGTACTTTATAACTAGCACATCTATCAACAGAATTCATTTTACCTGAAACTTTAAGGAGATATATATATATATATATATATATATATATATATATATATATATATATATATATGATTCTAGTTACAATTGTTACAAAAAGTGGTAAGCTACAGCAAACATTCTTATTAAAAACTAAGCACACTAGTTGTTTTTTTTTTAAATAAGGAAACTAAATATACTTAAAAAAACTAGTTGTTTAGAAGGATACTAAATATTCCAAAACTTAATAGCAAATAATGTCCTATTGAAATAATATAATCATTTCTATTGAAATCAACAATTCAATAGGATTATACATTTTCAACCATAATTACTTAACACTGTCTTGAAATTACTAAAACATGTCATTGGAAAAGATTTATAAACATTGCAAAATATAAATTAAAAAGAACATTTTTCTTACTGATGATAATACTAGTATTTGTCTTTCTAGAAAACTCAAGTGGCATAGTAAATAACTTCTAGAATTAATAAGTAATATGGGCAGATAAAATTTAAGTGTGCAAACAATAGATTTTCTGTACTTTGGCAATATGCACTTAAAAATGTGGAAATAAACAGTTACTTTATAACAGTGACGAAAATAAATAAAACAATTATCATTACAATTAAAAACAAAACTTTCAAGTCCTATATGAAGAAATCTATAAAACATTATAGAAATATATACCATAAGACACAAATGCATAAACAACACATTTGTGGATAAGGAGAAATGCAAAGACATAGTATGTTCTGAGCAGGAAGAAATAATACAATATTATCAATTCTTTAAAATTAATAGAGTATTTAATGACATTTTAATCAGAATCACAGCTGTATATATTCTGAAACGTTCCTTAAAGCTGTGCTCTGTGGGGTCAGACTACCTGACTTCCAAATCTTTGAAAATGCAACTCGTGGCCATTTTCTTAACATTTCCACCCCTCATTTTCCTTGTATGTCAAATGGGAACTATAAGAGCACCTACTTTGTGAAATAGTTGGGAGAACTAAATGAGATAATACATTTCAAGTGTATTTCCTATTTCAGACACAGTGCTCAGAAAGTATCTTGTGTTTTCATAACCTGTATATTCAGGTATTGTGTCAAGTTTTCACGAATGCCTGATGCTCTCTGCATAGCTCAAGGCTCAGTTAACTACTACGCAGGAGCCAACAGCCTGCTGCCTGTTTCACTGGGAAACAGTGCTGCTCATTTGTTTATTGTGCAGTGTCTGTGGCTGCATTACCCCTGCAAGAGAACGCATGGCCTGCAAATGACTTGAGCATGTGGCCAAGATTCAGCAAATTGGGTGTTCATATCAGAGATGGTGGCACCATGAGGTGAGTGATAGTGAAATCAGGTGATCTACAGCAATGCCACCAATGTGACATCTCTCGCAGTTCTTTCTCTGAGGTGTCCTTGGATTTGCTTCTTACTGCTGAGTCACTCTCCCCATTTTCTCCACCCATTTCATGACCTTTATATTATCTCTCTGATGACTTGATTTTCCATTTGAGTTAGCAGGAGTCCATTAATCTTATTTGCAGTAAAATATTTTGAGTGATAATAGTATTTCTTTGTTCTTTTTTTTTTTTTTTTTCATCTATCCACCCTTTACATGAGCTTCGGCCATGTGTCAGGCATTATACCAGGCACTTTGCCATCTATTTATGTAATTTTATATAATACTAATTGATTTGATTTTGCTCCTTTTGATTAGGCAAGATCTTGGTTTGTGATTGTGTCTCCATCAGTCTGAAGAACTATTTCTGGGGGTGAAATAGAAACATTGTCGTAGATTTCTGAAAGGCCCACATTTCTGTAAAACCACCTTTTATAATTGCTAATTTACAATAATAATGTTTTTTAAGCCAAATTTTCATTCATATCTGAGCCTCTGACTTTCATCTGTGACATATACAAAAAAAGGGAGAGTACCATCCATCTTTTTATGAAGGAGATTTGCCCCTGTCATGGCTGGTGTTTTTGAGGGAAAATGTGCTTGGATTGAAAGCTATTGGTTACTGAAAGTCAATTCAAGGGCAAAAGATCTAATCAAGATTTTTTGGCAATAATAATAATAATAATAATAATAATAATAATAATAAACACAGACAGAGAAATGGCTTCATTCTATGTGCCTCCTACTTTATGACTCCTTAAAAATATCCTTTCAAACTATCAACAGCCACTTCATCTAGAAGGTTTGTGCCACGGGAATAGATTGTATCAAAAGAGCACCAATATCAGGAACTAAAGAGTCATCTTCTAAGGCCTTAAAATATCATTTTAAAGCAGAGAACATTTTGATTTCCAGATCATGTTTAGTTGTCTATTATTAGTACACTGCTTTTGAACTGAGCTAAATAAAATGCAGTTAGAAATATAGCCTAAATTGCTCCTACTAAAAGAGCAGTGTCAAAATTCCTATGTCTTAGCATTCTGAGTGGTAACATGGCATGTGTTCATGTCTGGTCTTGCTGAAAGTCACTATTCGAGCACCATTCTCATTGAGAATTTTCCATCTCTTCCTGGAAATCTTCCTTGGACCAGGGGCCCAGCATGTGTCCGGCTTGCATCTGGTATTATCCACTGAACAGCATGGTCTCATTACTGCTCCCCTGCTGTCTGCCTGAGGATCACTCAGGTAGGGGCAGAATCACAGTGTGCTGTTTTGACTGGAATGAGGTGAATGCTCATGCCTTGCAAATTTGGCTCTTGGCAGGTTCCACTGAAACTAATATCTCCATAGTTTCTACCATCCATACTTTGGGTTTAGTGGATAGGTGCCATCAAATATCCCCCTTTTTCCTGTCTCTGCACTGTCCCTTCACTTGCCAAAAGCAAAATTAAACACCCTTTGACAAATCAACTTCTCCTGATGCTAACTTGCCAGGACGTCAAATGTTCCCAGGTACAATAAGACCTCAGGAGGGGCCAATCCAGTCTCAGAATCCCGCTGTACCTACAGCAGCACTACAGGGCACTGCTGGAGCACACAGAGGTAGAGTGCCGTGTCCAAAGTCACACAGCTAATATGTATTGCAGCTGGACTTCAAATACAGTTATAGTTGGCCCAAAGGTTGAGCTCTATGTACTTCTGTGATAGTTATCTTTGCTTTTAATAGTAGAGGCATTTTTTTTACAGGTATTTTGGATCTTAGCAAATGCATTTTGAAGGAGGGGTACATGAGGGATAAACTAATGTAATTCAGTGTAGGGAGGAAAAAGATGTATTTTTATCTGGCTCATCCGAAGGGGAACTATATGCCATGACTTACGTTCTAAGAAAATGTGCTCTTGCTAACTACAAAAGGCAGACGGTTGGTCACCTCTGGATGTGTTCCCATTATTCTAGTCTCCCTACTGGAATTAGAGGCTCCAAGAGGAAGGAAACAAGGGACAGTGTGTAGCTGGAAGTAGACACCAGGGTTATGTGCTAAATTGTGTTTGCATAACAAGACCTCTACCTTTAAGCTTTCATGACATTTTTATTTTCCCTTCAGTTACACAGAAATGAATTAATCAAGGTTTAATTTCATAGCACATTCTTAATCATTGGTCTGTGTTTTATCTAGTTTAGTTATTAGTGTGTTTTTAAATAGTCATTAAAAAAAACAATGTAGCCCTAGCTGGTTTGGCTCAATGAATAGAGCATCAGCCTGCGGACTGAAGGGTCCCAGGTTCAATTCTGGCCAAGGGCACATGCCTGGGTTGCAGGCTCGATCCCCAGTAGGGGGCATGCAGGAGGCAGCCAATCAATGATTGTCTCTCATCAATGATGTTTCTATCTCTCTCTCCCTCTCCCTTCCTCTCTAAAATCAACAAAATATATTTTAAAAAAACAATGTAATAATTAAATCTGAATCAACCATCCCAATAAAATTCCCAGTAGGTGAGCCCCTCCACAAATTATTTTCTTGCCTCCAATTCAGACAAGGGAAACTTGTTTTCACTTATGTTGAATGTAACTGTAAAAAATGGCAAGTTTCCTAATGTTTTTCACTTGTACCTAATCTTATTAAATTAGTTTTGAATAGCTCCTAGAATCTTTCTAAAGTTGAAACTATTCTCAGAAATAAAATATCTTTCAAAATCTTCTTATCATAAAATAGTTTGCATCTGTATTTTTAAATTTGGTGTCATTTTGTTGGCAGAGGTAAAGATTGTGGGAGCCTAAACTCACTGTGTATTTACCTAAGCCACCCCTTGAAAACAACACTGTCACCCCAATGCTTAACTAGCACTTATATTGTCCCACAACTTCCCCTAGTAGTGCTACAATATTTACCCACTTCTCATTCCTTCTGGGGTATAAGGCTGTTTTCTGGTTTAAACTGCCCATCTATTGGGGCAAAGGATTTGGCCATAGTAGAATCCACTTGTAAACTGTTGTGCTTGAAGTAGTGTTTTTGGAAAATTGAATTCCTTGCCTACTTTTAAAATGTAGAGAATTCACATTGAAATTGGAAAGTCTAGCTCTTGTAAAAATATAAAAAGGCATGAGAATACTGGGCAGATTTCCAGGTGGAATAAAATGGCTTGAGCTGAGTAGTAGTTGACCCTTATAGAAGGGAAAACACCCTTCAGTTCCCACTCATTCAACCTAAAGCAAACTTCTGCTGGTATTTGCTTGGCTTTGGTGGAACTGGCATTTTCAATCCCTGAAGCACAGAATATCAATGAATGTCTTTGGAATAAGACTGCTTTGTTTCCAGACCTGAGACTTTGGTAGTTTCAGTGTTGCCAACTCTACGTGTTTTTTTTTTTGTGTGTGTGTGTGAGTGTGTGTGTGTGTGTGTGTGTGTGTTTAAAGGAGGAAGATTGGAAATGAGCTAAAGAGTGATATGTGAATTTCTACCTTCCTCTTAATACAGTAAGTCCTCGTTTAACGTAATCAACAATAGATTCTTGAAAACTGTGACTTTAATGAATTATACCATAGCCTAATTGATATAAATAAGAGTTATATCCTACATCATATTGCTATATAGCAATTAGTCTATGGTAAAATTAGTTTCATTATACATTATCTTGCTTAAACTCACCGTTTCCAAGAATCTATCAACAATGTTAAGTGATACCTACTCTACTTATATTTCTATTGTGAATTTTCAATAAGGATATCTGCCTTTTATCCTTCACAGGTAGATAACAAAAGAATACACCAAGTCAAGTTGTTGTTACTTTAAAAAAAGTAGTATGGCTTCAGTTACTTCACTTTTAACTTAAGGAATCTGTAATCTTGGACTCAGATCATTGAGCCAGGTTTTGTGTTCATTGAGCCAGCAGGGTGTTCTGTGGGACCACACTCCCATCCCCAGGGTCTCCGCTTCATTGCCTAAGCCACCCATTGGTTGGAACTTTGCCTGCCTCTGATCAATTATGCTCTCAGGCAGAGAGCAAATCTAAACTAATTCCTATGGGTGTTTCCAGGGGTTAGAAATTCTTGACTTTGAAATCATGTGGTACTTTATTATCTTCTATGAGCACTGTTTTGAGGCCAGCATCACTCCAGGAAGTCCAGAGTGCACTGGCTGAAAGTGAGCCCAGGAATATTTCCAATTCTTATAAAAGGGCATTTGATGCTGGCATTTCAAAGTTTGTAACACAAAATGAAAAATTCAATCTTTCAAAACCGGGGTCATAATAATGTAGGACTTTCCAGGTGCCAGGCTCCCTCCTAAATTATTTCTGTTATTTAGTTAATTCATACTGCACCCTATGCAGTAGGTACTTTTAATTGTTGAAACTAAAAATTTACTTCCTCTTTTTTTTGGATCTTGGTATACTCACCTAAACAATGACCATACTTTGGAAAAGTGTTGCTGACACAGAAATGCCATCATTTAAGAGAAAAAACAGGGAGGGGTGTGGGATGGGAATGGGGGGATGAGGACAAATATGTGACACCTTAATCAATAAAGAAATTTAAAAAAATAAGAGAAAAAACAATTTCTCTGTGTTTGTGAGTGTGTTGTAAGTATTTAAAATTGACTCTATAAACTACAACACTGATTTAAGAATGATGTGGATCAAATGAACTTACTTAGGTTTAACATGTCAGGATTTGATTTGCACTCTTTTATTGTTCTAATCCCCAAAGCATATTGTGAACAAACATCCTATAGATACTTGTCCTATACAGACATTTCATTTTAAAAATGTTAGGGAAACTAATTCAGTGCATTTTTTCCTTTTTTTCCCCAATGTTCTCATATCCTCTGTGGTAGACTAGGTAGAAAATAACAGAATAGCTAAAATAACAGATATTAAGGGCTCTAGATTAAAAGTTTGTTACTTTGCTCATGCAGTTTATCAGAGATTTTGGTCTGTTGGATAAAAAGGCTTTTGTCCAGGGTTAAACACAGGGTGAGCTGAGGTTACCGAGTGGGTCCTCTATTCAGATGTTTGCCCACATGATTGGGTTGATTTTTCAAGGCATGTAGTCATTAACCGTGGCTTCACTTTGCTCTTCGTAGGGCCCCCCAATAATTGCACACAGCTCTTGAACAGCCCCTTTTCCCGCGTGTTACTGTCCAATTTACTTTTTAACACATGACAGCTTTGTTGTCAAAAGGATGTGCTCTAGTGAGATCTCCCCAAGAGAAAATGAGCACACTTATAGGAAGATATAAGTCACAATAATTTTCTTGTTAATTGCTATTAAATGATTATGGGTACATCACATTGCTCCCTGACACACTTACTAAGCAGTATAACAGGAATATGAAAGGTCTCCATAAAGGCTAGAAACTCCCCAGCATTGACTCTTAGAGCCCCTTACACAATAAGCAACCTCACAGATTCCCCTGGGTTTTTCCTGCAGGCTCAACGATGGAAAATCCACCATTCTCTAGAGATAATGCCACAGAAAAGAATCACACACGGTACATACAAAGCTACATTAAGATTACATGGCAGAACAGAAGGTGAATTTGGTAAGTAAATGTGACATTTAAAAGTCCTTGTTATTATGGCTTTAAAAAACTCAATTATGTATGAACATTCATTTTTTTGTTCTCAGAGGAATGATGACCCAGTTATTATTATGTTAGTTGAGGAAACTCTAAGGATGCAACATGAAAATGATTAGCTTTTGAAACTGCTATATCTATTTTTGAAACTGTCATATCTATTAATGTTAGTAGAAAATATATTTTATAAAGTTAAAAAATATGATGGAATGCCTTTAAAGTTTGTTCTAGACAAAAAATAATCAAGAGTAAGAATGATTTATGTGTTATATGGGCAGATCAACGGGAGAGTTTACCAAGTGAGTAGATTCAGAATTGTAGCACTTTTGCTAGATAAACTCAGTCAGTTTTCATATTAGATATCATGGATTGACTCTCTATATTATCAGAATTCATTCATAAGTGAATTTATTAATTTAAAGGGTTTTATTTTTTGCTGCTTTGTTTCACTGTGGCTTCAATGCAGTGAGTGGATTTGCATATTCATTCTCGTTTAATGTAGTAGACATTGGTGTATTCAATTTACAGGTGTAGAAAATAATGTAGACAAGAGTTAGTAAGTTACCAAAGTGAGAAAATTACAGCGACAACTTGCAGAATCTGCATTGGGAGACTCACCTCACTCAACATCTATAGCAGGCATCTTCAAACTATGGCCTGCAGACCACATGCGGGTGTTTTTGCCGTTTTGTTTTTTTACTTCAAAATAAGATATGTGCAGTGTGCATAGGAATTTGTTCATAGTTTTTTTTTTTTTTAAACTATAGTCTGGCCCTCCAATGGTCTGAGGTTTAAAAAGTTTGAGGACCCCTGATCTATAGTATAGAACTTTAGAATTTTTGTTATGGATAATTATATTCTGCTAGAGGCCTGGTGCATGAAATTCATGCACGGGGTGGGGGAGAGTGTGTGTCCCTCAGCCTGCACCCTCTCCAATCCAGGACTGCTGGCTCCCAACCACTCGCTTGCCTGCCTGCCTGCCTGCCTGATTGCCCCTAACTGCTTCTGCCTGACAGCCTGATCACCCCCTAACCACTCCCCTGCCAGCCTGATTGCCCCTAACTGCCATCTCCTGCTGGCCTGGTCACCCCCAACTGCCCTCCCCTGCAGGACTGGTCACCCCCAACTGTCCTCCCTTGCAGGCCTAGTCCCTCCCAACTGCCCTCCCCTGCTGGCCTGATTGCCTACAACTGCCCTCCCCTGCCGGCCATCTTGTGGTGGCCATCTTGTGTCCACATGGGGGCAGTCATTTTTGACCACATGGGGACGGCCATCTTGTGTGTTGGAGTGATGGTCAATTTGCATATTACCTCTTTATTATAAATGATATTTTATAATTATTTTGAGTTATATGTAACTGAAATTATTATCCACTCATTTGATACATTTTGAGTGAAAAAATAGAAGCCCAGGCCACTTTAATAAAATGTCAATATTCCATTCTTCATTTACAAAACTCACATCATAAGTAATCCTTAAAAACATTATTAGAGATAGAAATCTTACCATTTCAATGTGTTTAAAAACTAACCAATATCATTTTTTATCGATACAAATGCCACTTAGGACAAACAAGAAATACAACAGCCAGTTTCAGACTGTGCTCAAACCTTCCTTTATTCAAAGAACCTCTGAATGCTTTACTTTCAACCTTGCTGAATGTTGTATGTGATTGCAGGCATCTCTGATCCCTATCTGAGCCCTGTGATCTTGGGCAAGCAGCAAAGGTTAGGAAATCTTTCACCCTTTGTTGTTCTAGGAAAAGGCCTATAGCAATGAACTATCCTGCTCACAGGACTTAGATAAGAATCCTGGCTGTTCCCCTTGTTTTCTTTGACAAAAAAAAGCAAAAAGGGATACAGACTTTCTCATTCTTTGCTTCATGAATCAGTAGCTGAACTGCTTATCCCCATGGACCCATCAGAACAAAATGCTTTTTAAAATAAGCAAATACAAACACAAGCACAAAAACAAAACAAACGAACCTTGGTTAAGCTTCTGTCTTTCCCCAGGTCCCTAACTTCACCCAGCATGGAACCTTTCCTTAACAGCCCTTCCTGAGAATGGGCTGGCCACAGAGGTAAACCTCCTCCCATATCTTATCCAGTCAGGCCAGGTTTTCATTCCACTCCCCTATATATTATTCCCATTAGCCTTGTTCACTCCTCTCTGTAAGAGGAACCTGCTTTGCCTAACTTTGAGAATTTCAGAAATTGTATAATCAGTGTGTTCTCCCCACTGCAATACTTCCTCTCCCCATTGCAATAGCTCATTACAACCTTCCAACGTCCTTTCAGATAAAATCTTTGTGTACTAAACCCTGATTCACTTTTTGTTTGACAACGAGGAAGAAAAAGTGGAAACACAACACCTTCATTCACATTAGTATGTTACCCCCAAGACAAGGTGTATGAAGGGAGGTATTATGTTAGTGCTGAAAAATAACATGGAGATAATGACATGCTTTTATTCAGATCTAAATTAGCAAGCAGGTCTTGTCTAAGCCTGGCTGCAATGGTGGGTACAGGAGCAAGGTAGGATGCTCCTCTGTCCTCTGTGAATACAGTGAACAATCTTCATGAATCTAAACAGACATCATCAAAGCTGGTAATAAACGGTCATTTTCATCAGATTTTCTTTGGCTGCTCAAAGATAAAATTGTGGGTCCTGGCCCACAGTAGCATTATCACTGCCTGATGTCATTTGTGATGGGCTGTTGACAGATGGCTCTTATTTTTCTGAATAGCCACTTTGAATAAACATGAATATCTTCTTAATAAAATGAATTTGTTTTGATATCACTCTTTTCAAAAAATTTCTATCCAGACGTAGAAATAAAAGGTATAATTGAACAATGTCTTTTGTGATAACACGAGATGTGGATGTTGGTAGAAAATTCCAGACAATGGAACTCTTCTCTGCCTGGTTATAGGTGTTTCCATCCTAGGCTTTCTCAGCAGTAAGAGCTTCCCAGCACTCATGGCCTCAAGGAAATGCTGAAGAAGAAATAGCCATCCTAGGATTGGACCACCTCTGATGCAAGATACTGCACAGTGCATAAGTAAGGGAAATTTCTAGAACTGCCAGAAAGTATGATTTAAGGGGCTCCTCAGAAGCTCAAGTATTTCCTGCTTTTATCAGTATGAAGTCATTGCTTTGAGAAGCATATATGTTCTTTATTCCATATTAAAAATAAAATACTTAATTAGCATAAAAATGCATAATAAATTCTGTCTGAGGACATTTTTCAAGTGAATCTGATTCTAGAGTTTTATATTTTTATATTTTTTATTAAAATATAGTCAACATATAACATTGTACAAATTTAAGGTGTACAGTGCATTTATATATTATGATATGATTGACAATTTAGCAATAGTTAACAACTCTATCAAGTCACATAATATTTATTTTCTTAAGGTTTCTTAAGGTATTAACTAAGTTCTAGTCTTATCAAGTTTGACGATTATAATACAACTAGAGGTCTGGTGCATGCATTCATGCATGGGTGGGACCCCTAGGCCTGGCCGGCAATTGGGGCCAGGGGGAGGGACCACAGGAGGTTGGCTGTAGGAGTGCACTGACCACCAGGGGGCAGCTCCTGCGTTGAGCATCTGCCCCGTCGTGGTCAGTGCATCGTCATAGTGACCGGTCGACTGGTCACTTAGGCTTTTATATATATAGATATTGCTGTATATTTTCACCATACTGTGCATTAGAATTGATTTTCATATCAGTGATTCCTCAGTATTCTCCATGTTTTCTCTCTGGCACTCCAGCAATTTGGATGTTAGAACTTACCTAATTTTCCTATCACTTATATCTTTCTTCGTACTTCATAATCCCTTTTCCCTTTGGGAGCAATACTCAATTCAATACACCTTCTTGCTAGCTTACTTTTCAACAATATCCATTTTGCTATTTAGTCTATGTATTGAGGTGTTTTTCATTTGAAATTTCAAAAAAAATCCAATTTTTATTTTATGATATTATTGTATGTCTTTCTGTATATATGTTTAAAGCCATGCTTACGTTAAAATCCAATCTTATAACTCTGTTTCTTTGTGTTTAAATGTTTGTCTTTATTGAGCATGCTGTTTCTCTGTTCTGGTGTCTGCCCTCCTGTCTTGCTTCATCAGTTTTGATATTATTTTGTTGGGTTTCCCTGCTGAGAACTGAGTCTACATTCACACAGCTTACTGTCTACATTGACATGCCTTTATTCTTCTACTGACTTCACGAACTAAAACTTGGTATTACAGAAAATGCTTGCCCAAGAAGCTAGAAATTAATTTCGTTTTTCATTTCAGAATCTTACCTAAAGGTACATGTCAAGACCCTTTGTATTACTTGCCTCAAAATTCTTCCCTGTGTCCACAATTTGAAGCAACTGAATTAAGATTCTACCGAATCCTAATTGTTATTGTCATAATTACCTAGTTATTAATATTAATGATAAGAAAAGAGCTAAGGGGAGGCCATACATTGTAAACCTGGTCATTTGGGCACTTTCACCAAGATGCTACAGCTTCACACTCCTCAGGGAACCACTGGTCCATTCTCTGCAGATCACTAGGGGAAGGGATCAAACAAAAGGAGAGATGAGCGCATGCACAGTGAAGTTGGGGTGACATAGGGAAGGTATTTGCCTGTCCAGTCTAGCCTGGGAAATGATCGATTGGCTAGGGGGTGGACCCCATCAGAAGTGTGCAAATCTTGGAGAGTTAGTTGGTTAGTTTGAACAAACTCATGGTTAAAATCCCCAAAGAGTTCCCTCTGTCTTGTTCGCTTTAATGCTCTTGCTCTCTCTTGCTCTGTGACTGGCACTCACCTGTGCACTTGCTTATTTTCTCCCCATAGCCATGTGGCCTTAAGCAGCCTCATGGCCCAAGGCCATGGGGACCCCACAGGCAATGGACTACATCTGAGAACACAATCTAGCCAGTTGCTGGACTGTACTTGAACATGAAACAGAAATTCTGGGGCAGTGGCCTTAATTCTGGCCCTACTGAAGACAAGGTTGGACTTCTTCCATGGTGAGATAGACAGAGATGGAGCCTAAGAGAGGAACCCCCTTAATTTTGCATCATCTATAAAGCTTTTTATGAAACCCCATTTTCCCGTGGGGGCCTCAGGAAATTCACTTCCTCATATCACTCCAAGAATTCCACTTGTACAGATAACATAACCACACCTCCACATTGAACAACACACCTTTAACCAGACTTAAAAATCTCAATAAACATATCTTTCCTCTCTGCTGAAGTAATGCACCCCATTACTGTGGCAATAAATTCAGGTTGGTTGCATCAGATTGTTTTGACTATGTTTATATCGCTCATGATTGAACAAAATCTTTGGGAGCAAGAGAAAAAACAAATTGTGCTATTTGCAGTGAGAATAGAAGCAAGTAATTCTGCTGCTGGGTGGCTTGGCTTGTCACTGAGAAATCGCCATTCCTTCTGTGTTATACCAGCTCGGGGCCTTGCCTTCCTCTTTCCTTTCCAATACGCTTCCAACTGAAGTCAGGCAGCATTGTAAAGGCTCACTGTCTTATTAGACTGCTACCGCTATGCTCAAAATTTAACAACCATAATTAATTTATACCTCCTTGTGAATCAATTCTAATTGAGCTTAGACTATTTTTAAAAAGTGCATATAATTGGATATCAGATCATTTTTTACTGATAGACAGGGGAGTGTGATAGAAGCAGAAAAGCCCCAGACAATAGTTGCTAACAGAAAAGAAAATGATTCTGTCAGGAGATAAGCCTCAAGGAAGTCATAACCTTGATTAAGGTGGGCCCAATTTACTTTAACCTCCTTGGGGAAAAGGGGGTGGAAGCCTTTCCACTTGTACAGACAGCTGTTCTCATTATGAAGACACATTTTATACTTGAATAAAATAAGTTGATTTTAAAAGAGTCTCTTCTTGAGGAAATGCTATCTTTTATACACTGATTTTTTTTTCTGAAAAATGTTGTACCGATACTATGCACTGTATTTTATAAAACACTTGAGGTTTCACATATAATAGGCATTGTAGAAAAGCCAAAGTAAAAACAAATACAACTTTTCCTTTCCCTCTTCCATTTTTAAAATCTTGAGTTTGCTACTACTTATTTTACGGATAAAGGCCCGGTCCTGAAGATTGAAGGTGGCTTATCCAGGGTGGGGCAAAAGTAAGTTTACCGTGTGAGCATGCAAAAACCAGAGTTTATTCTTGCATTATTGCTTATTAATTATCGTATTCTTTTTCATATGGACAACTATAAACCTACTTTTGCCCCATCCTGTATAATAACTTGAACAGAGCAGAGATTTATGCTTAGTCTTAGTTTATAAATCATCATTCTTTCTTAAAATAAAGCTGTTAGTAAATGCTTTGATTAACATAGTTAATATTTTACATATTCACCCCCATGTAAGTCAGTTCAATCTTGAAAAGGGACAATTTAGTATGGTGTGTCCAAAGCTGTCAGACTTCTCTATTTATATTTAATTGTAAGAAGGTCAGAACAACCTGAAACCATCAGTCTTCATCACTGGTAATTCTTATACTTGAAAGAAGTTTTTTTTTTTAATCTTAAACTTCTCTTATTATACCATTTTTATCCACATAATAGTATAATTTAAATCTTGTTGTGATGCTTTAATGAAGATGAGAATTTTTGAAAAGTTGTCATTTACCTACTCTTACAACTTACTTCCCTAAATAACTGCCACCACATTTGAATAATTTTCTGATTTTATTTTTTTCATATTGATGAACATTTAATCTTTAAAACAATGAATAGATAGTATATAATGGCACCTCAGGTCATCAAGTCAGTAATGGCGATAGCAAGCAGCTCATGTGTATATACCCCTCTACAGTTTCTTAAGTGATGTCAAAATAATATGCCACCTTTTTTTATTGAGCATCCGCTACTGATGTAGTTTGAATCAATAATGTTATTCCCACATTTCAGATGTATAAAGTTAAGGCAAAAAAATTGTATGATGATTTGAGATCAAATTGCTAGTTGGAAGATTAGAAGTAATTCTTAGATATTACCATTTATCTTTAAATTGTTTAGTTATTACCATGATTTCTATATACACTTAGAAGTAAAAAGTATTTCATTATTCTTGACGGTTAGAAAGTGGAGATTGCTTTGCTTGCTTACTCAGAGGTCAGTGTGCTCTCTCAGTGTGAGAACACATTTTCTATATTTCTAGGGAAAATGATATATATTCTATTTGAGCATATAGTCTCTCTTCTGTGTGTCTTTTACTCACCTTCCATAAATATGGACATATATCCAAGTTCATATTCTGTCTACTTGGCTCAATCATCATCTGTAAACTCATTGTGATGTATTTTTGGTATAATCCTCAGATTTATTGGCCAAGTAATTAACGAATTAACAACTAACTAACTCTAATACATAATTTTAAAATTTTAAATGCCAATATTATTTATCTCTGGATTTATGTATAGTAAAATGTTCTAGGGCCATTATGAACTCTATTCCCTTTTTTATCTCTTTGAATAAATTAACTATATTTACTGTAAAAGAAGTTTCAGATTGCTTTAAACCCCTAGAGTTTGGGTGTGAATTTTCCCTTTAATTCTTCAAATTCATGTTTAGAGGCAAGGCTTCATGTCCATGCTTTTCAATTTTCTGTGTGAGCCATTCTCCAAAAGAATTGTTTTCAGAGTCCGCCATGTTCCCTGGGCAGAGAAGTATCTATGGGGGATACAAGTACATCTGTTCTGCTGCGGGCAGTGCTGTATTGTCCAATGTTAATTTGGTATCATCCTCCCCCGTCCCCTTTGTGGTTTTCTCTGTATGGCAGAGAAGACGTGGAGAGCTTCCTTTTCCAGAACCCTGCTTTCTCCAAAATTCTGGGTTATAGTTAACCAATAAGAGAACTGTAATATTTAGAAGGTATTTCCTTCCAGACTCATAGGCAGACTGAAGAGGCACAACAGCTCTTCAGCAAGCATGTCAGAAGGACCCATTTTCTGCTGCAGACTGAGGCAGTAGCTTTCAACCATTCTGACCAGTCCCTGAGAACCACCCGCTCTAATGCTTCAGATGAAGACCTTGTTGTTTGCCTTCCTTGCCTCCACCTACGATGAACTTATATCTGATGTCAATTTATCTGATTGTAGTTCTCCCTGCTCTCCCCATAATCTTTAATCCCAACATATGTGTTAAACAATTATTTCATTAAAGTGACTTTGTTTTTCTGATGGAATCAAGACTGATACAAGTCTCTACAGAAAGCCTTTATGTCTGAACACTTTTTAGATTATTTTTTTAAATAGAAGTTTTGTCTCCAGGAACTTTGGAGTCTACCCTTAGTCTTCAGTTTAACCACAATTGACACCCTTTTCAACTCATAAACTCTCACTTCAGCCTCCTGGTAATAGTTGGCAGTATCTTTCTGATTCATGGGTGGGATAGATCATTTCTTTGGGTTTGTCATGGTCTGTGACCTTGTATCCACCATCATTTTATGCCAGTACATTTGGATTCAATAACCCATATGTATAGTAACCATGTAATTTTTCATCTGAAACAGAAAACATCAGAAAATATAAGGATGTGCTATTAATTAAGCAAGTACAATAGGCATATGATAGAATATCCCAGGCAAACTAAGTCACTTTATACACTGGTCCCATTTCCTCATTTGCAGCCCAGGCATCAGTATATTGCCCATTGTTATTTTAGATGAAATAATATTTATTTATTATATATAAAATATGTAAATATATGTATGTAGATAAATATTTATAATATGTAATATACATATTTTAACATATTATATTCAACATTTGTATGTTGCAGTAGCAGAAACATAGAAGCAATGACATGGTTAGCTTTGAGTCTTGCTGGGTGAGAATTACACAGTAATTATATTTTAAATTGGATTTTCTTTTGATTTTATTAAACTAAAAATGATGCATTAGGTATGTGACAGACTAGGATGGTCTAAGGTAATTAAAAGTGATGGTAATTACAACAGTTATAGATTCTAATATTAGTTAATAATAATTATATTTACAACTATATGAAAGTTAGGTGTAATTAACCAATAGTTAATACAATAATGAGCTATTTAACTAAAATTTAAGAGATCAATCATAACAATACTATTTAATTGAACTTCTATTAACAAAGTAGTGAGGGATGTATGGAGAAGATAATCTGTATGTGTCTTCTTTATAAAATGTCTTTAAGGCATTCAAAATTGTTGAGTTTATCCAAAGTCAATTATTCACAAAACTGCTTGTGTATTTTGGAGACACTTAAAAAAATGATAGACTAAAACCAAATTGTAGTACTCTAACTAGAAACAAAATTTGAGGATGGAAGGTCTGAAATTAGTAGATATTTGAAACCTGGCTCACTGTTTTCTATATAACGTGACTTACGTAGACTTATGTTAATACTAGAGGCCTGATGCATGAAGATTAGTGCAAGAATGGGCCTTCCTTCCCCTGGCTGCCTGCAGCGCCTTCACTCTGGCCAGAGCTGCCTTTCCACTCTGGCCTGGAGCCGCCATTCTGCTCTGGTCCGGAGCCGCCTTTCCACCCTCCCATGCTACCCAGAGGCCCGGAGTGGCTGGGGTGGTGCGGAACGCCTGCATCCTGCCCCACTCCCAGCCGCTTGGAGCCTGTGTATTAAAATTAACCTGCCATCTTTGTTGGGTTAATTTGCATCCTTACTCCTGATTGGCTGGTGGGTGTCACAAAGGTAAAGTCAATTAGCATGTTACTCTTTTACTAGGTAGATTTTTTGTAAAATTGGGCAAAAATAAATTGACACTTTTCTACTCAAAGTTGCTGTTCTTTATCCTTGAATAGGAAAGCTTTCTATGACTGCTTTGACAGATAGTATATGCAAGAAATAATGCTGTGACAGTTTCTGGGCTAAGGCCTTAGAAGAGTGGCAATTCCCACTTCCTGTGCTATGAAATAATCTGCTGATGGTCGCCAGGTGGAAAGAGGGTTGGGAGCCTGGGTGAAAAAGTGAAGGGATCAAGAAGTACAAATGATAGCCACAAAGTAATCTTGGGGTCCTAAAGTACAGCTTAGGGAATATAGTCAATAATACTGTAATACTATCTACAGTGCCAGGTGGGCACTTGAAATATCGGGGAACCATTTTATAAAGTAAATGATTGTCTAACCACTAGGCCTTATACCTGAAACTAATACAAAATAATAATGAATGTGAATTGTAATTAAAAATAAAATAAAATTCCCAGCCATGTCTTAGAAGCGCCCCAATGAGCTTCAGGAAGATGCTCATTAGGAAAGGAATCATCCTGGGAGTAAATTCTCCGCCCCAGTCCAGCCACACCAGGTGGCATCACATGGAGCAAAGGGGAGCTGTCCCACCCCAGCTCTGACAGAATGGCAGATCTGTGAGCAAAGTATATCGTTGTTTTAAGCCACTGACTCTTGAGGTCATTGGCTCCTCAACAATAGATAATCAGAACTGTAACATTGACAAACTCAGATACTACTTTATGTAAACTTAGTGCAATTCAGTGATATACAGAATTTCTTTTGTTAACTTAGAATATATTTTCTGTCTCTGTATGTGACTAAGTTTAGCTAAAAATAGTTTTTCCTTTGAACAAATTTTTGTCTATATAATTTATGTACCTCTAGTGACTGTCTATTGTTTAATATAAAGAATATTTATATTAAATTTGCAAGAATATATAAGACTAGAGGCCTCATGCATGACATTCGTGCTGGACAACCCCCAAGGGGTCCTTAGGGCTGCCAGAATGACAGAAGAGGCTCCCACCACCTCCGCTGCACTCACCAGCTGTGAGCCCAGCTCCTGCGTTGAGCATCTGCCCCCTGGTGGTCAGTGTTCATCATAGCAACCGGTTGTTCCACCATTTGATTGATTTGCATCTTCACCTTTTATTATATAGGATATTTCACTCTGAAATGTGGGCAATTTGGATGTAGTTAAGATTTTTCTAAGAAAGAATTGGTAAACTATATCACATGGTACCAAATATCCATGTTATATTATTTTAAAATCAATTAATTATTGTTTTAGGTAAAAAGAATTACATATGAGACCCAAGGAATAAACAAGTTATTATACCCTTTTTGATAACTTTGCCCAATCCTCATTATGTGCTATTACAATAAAGGTAGGAAGCTGAACTTGACAGGGATAGGAACTTTTTAATAATATTATGCAATTTATCAAAGTTGCATTATTACAGACAGCCATTCATATGGATGGATTCTGCATTCACAGATTTAACTGTGGAGCAAAGTATTTGAAAAAAAAAAAAAGTTAAGTTGTTGCTGACCTGTACTGTGTAATTAGGCCTATGATGGTTGTGACTGCTCTGAACAGGCACATACACTTTATCTTATCATCATTCCCTAAATGATAAAAGTATACAAACATTTAAATTGTATTAGGCATTATAAGTAATCGAGCGATGATTCAGATTATATGGGAGATGTGCATAGTTTACATGCAAATACTACCTCATTTTATATAAGTGACTTGAGCAATACTGGATTTTGGGATCCTTGGCGGGGGGGCCCTTGAACAAATCCTCCAGGTGGGGGAAAACCAGGGGATGAGTATTATGCTGCTGCAATATCTCGAGGCAAATAAAGTTTCCCAAAAACCTGTGGGCCAACTGCCTCTCCTAAGATTACTCTGGGAGGCCTATGTAGGTGGCTTCAACTAAGGAGACAAAGATAGACATGGAGACATAAATAGTAACAGAGATAGACAAATTGTGCCAGTGACAAGACTGATTACTTCTATAGAAAAAAGATTTTACCTAAAAATGATTTTGAATGATACAGTTTTTGTGTGCATCATTTTAGGAAATCCACAAGCATATTGTAGCACACCTATCTCTCTCTGCCTATTATGTACACACACATACCTATGCTGAATCCATGCAGATTTTCAGATTGGCTTTTAGCCTGAATAGTTGTAAAACTCTCATTTTCTACTGAGAAATGTTTAGTAATCTGGAACCAAAGAATATTCTGGACATAAACTTCTCATAAAAATAGCTGAAGACTTGAGTTATGGTAGAGAGTTAATTTTATTTTAGACCTACTTCTTTTAGAAATTAATATTAGAGCTGAGAATGCCCCATGGCCCTCACTGAATACTAATTGGCATACATATAAGTTTGACTCTGCTTTCAGAGTTTTAACTCTTTGGATGGAAACAGAGCACAAGGATTTTCTCTGAGAACATATCTTCTCTACTACGACTTCGGAGGACATTTAGCTGCTGAATATTTCTATTGGAGGACATCTCTTTTGAAGAACACACATTCTTCTCTGTAAAGGTATTTGTATTTTTCCTTTTTGTTTCCAGCCCTTTCTATTTCCCCCCCCCTGAATTGTGGACCTAGTCACTCTGATTCTGTGTTCTGTTTTTCATTTGCCTCTTAAGCTTACTTTTGAAAAACTAAAAAAAAACAACACAAAATAAATGCAAGCACTGTGCTCCGTTTACAGCTGGGATTCTGCACAGCATGTAAGACTAACTGCATCTGTGCAGAAAGTCCACCATATGGGTGGGAGGGGAATCATTTAATTTAGTTCATATGCACAAAGTAAGTGAAAAGTTGACTATATTTTATATCTTGCCAAAGACAAGCACAGCAGAGCTAGGAACAGAATCCAAAAAGTTTCATAATCAATCTTCTATTTTTCTTAGTAAACTACTCCATCTTTTAAGGCTGTTCACTTGTACACTACAAATGATATATCCTCCTACTTTGAAAGTGTATTTCTATGCATAACAAACCATGTAAGAACAGTAGATGTTGTTTACGATGTTTTATCTTTGAATTTATATCTTTGAATTTCTTTATCAAAATGACTTCAATATCTAACTTAGAGGAAATTACAAATGCATAAAATACTTGAAAATGACAACCATTTCTGGAAAAAAAAATCATTGTGTATTACATGAATAGGGACACAATTTTAACCTAACCCTAGCTAATGTAACTTAGCTGATGTTAAGGCTGTAGAGATTAAAGGAATTTTATGAAGCATAATGCTGACACATGGGACTTTGAGAAACATTGGTTGCTCAGACAAAAAAATCAGAGAGGATTGGATGTGGGAAAAGACTTCTATTTTACAAAAATATATTCTTATTGATTTCAGAGATGAAGGGAGAGGGAAAGAGAGATAGAAGCATCAATCATGAGAGAGAATCATTGATTGGCTGCCTCCTGCACACCCCACAATGAGGATGGAGGCAGCAACCTGGGCATGTGCCCTGACCAGGAATCAAACTGTGACCTCCCGGTTCATAGATCCATGCTCAACCATTGAGTCCCTCCAGCCAGGTGGAAAGAACTTCTTAAGTTCTATGAGACTATGGAGCTAAAGAGGAAATTTACTGTTATTATTTTCAATAAAGTCATTCAAAATATTCCACTCATTTTGTAAGAATAGTATTTCTACAATTTTTTTAGGGAATCTTTGAGCAAGTAAGCCTTCAGAGAATGTCTACCAGATGGCATCACTTCCATATTAAATGACAGCATAAACATATGTTCTATATCTTCTTGGAGAATAAACTTTATAAGGTAGATTCACTATTAATTTCCTTTAATATACTTATTCCTATGGAAAAATGTCTCCTCTTTGAAGTCTTACTTAATTATGGGAGAATGGTTATAACAATGAACACAGAGTCCTGTGTGTCAAAATAAAACTATAGGCCTCACATCTTCTTAAAAAAAATAGGGGAGTTTTTCCTATGTACAAATATTATATTAATAAATATGCAGTGTAGATGTTGTACATAGTAATATCTATTAGTTGTAAAAGCTCTCTCAACCATGCTCTAAAGCAACTATTAGAATTAATTAACACCTTCCATTGCCATGTTGTTGTAATTACTAACTTAATTTAATGAATAATTCAGCAAACTCATGTAAAATGCTTGCAAAAAGAGAGTCACTTGTTCTATTAAAATGAAAATAAATGATTAACTTGAAAAAAGTGAGCCATTATATAAAATGTTGCCATATTAGAGGTAGGCAAGGCAACCTGTCTACCAAAAACCTAGATTAAAAAATAAAAACACCTGCCTTTTAGTTATTCATATTTGTCTTTAACATTTCATTCAACCTTAGTCAATAACATTTAAGTGTGATTTATTAAAGAAAGATTGTGTAGTCTTGAAAGTGTTTAAAAATTCTGATAATGAATGAATATAGCTATTAGCTAGCTAGATAACATACATATCTATCTTATGATTCTCCTTGCTAAATTATCTGTTGATTAATAAAATAATTAACAACTGCAATTTTGTGAGGGAAGAACATAGCAAGGATTATTTTGTAAGTATTTAAAATGTGCTTTGTGATTCACAAAGTCACAAAAGTTTTGAATAGTATTAGAAAAAGAAAGTGCTTTGAAGATTTTACTGTTTCAAATCATGTTTGATGTAGAACTTTTCACTGAAATAACCTAGACAGATGGTTATCAGCCTTTGTTTCACAGAATATTTTGATCAACATTGGACCATTAGGAAATATTCTGAATTTTTGGTGAAGTTGTATGGTGTGGGAGTTAAAATCATGTATCATTATTCATTGTATAATACGTACATATCTCAATGATACTGTGGATTCGGTTCCAGACCATCACATTAAAGCAAATAAATATCACAGTAAAGTGAGTCACACAATTTTTCTGTTTCCCACTTCATATAAAAGTTATGTTTACATTATACTGTAGTAAATCCTTTGCTGAGGTTTTCAATTTACTTTGCCCAGATTCATCAGATGAATCACTATCCATATCCGCGATAGCCTTACAAACTGCATTTCTAAAATAATAAGACTGAAAGTTAAAATTACTTCTTGATCCATGGGTTGCCATGGATATTATTTTAGCAGATATGCCAACAAGATTCATCTCACTTTCCATCTCCAATAAAGCTCTTGGGTGGCCAGGTGCATTGTCAATAAGCAGTAATATTTTGAAAGGAATCTTTTCTTTTCTTTTTTTTTTTTTAAACAATAGGTCACAACCTTGGGCTTAAAATATTCAGGAAATGTTGTTGTAAAAATGTGCTGTCATTCAGGCTTTGCTATCTTATTTACAGAGCACAGGCAAAGTAGATTTAGCATAATTCTCAATGGCCCTAGGGCAGTGTTCGGCAAACTCATTAGTCAGCAGAGCCAAATATCAACAGTACAATAATTGAAATTCCTTTTGAGAGCTGAAAACCGACTTCTGTGCATGGGCCACGAAGTTTTCAATCGCACTGTACGTGTGCGCCCGCACGTGGTATTTTGTGGAAGAGCCACACTCAAGGGGCCAAAGAGCCGCATGTGGCTCGCGAGCCTCAGTTTGCCGACCACTGCCCTAGGGTTTTCAGAATGGTAAATAAACATTAATGTCAACTTAAAGTCACCAGTGGCATTATCTCCTAACAAGAGAGTCAGCCTGTCCTGTGAAGCTTTGAAGCCAGACATTTGACTTCTCTGAAATTGCCAATCCTTTACACACATTTCTTGAAAAGTCACCGAGTGCAGGCTGCTCGGGAAGGCTGTGGTCCTTGGAAAGGTGCCTCTCTGCAGTGGAGACAAGGTCCTGAAGGAGCCAATAACTACAGTCTGTCTACTGCCTGACTCCCCAGAGCTGGCAAGAAAGTCTTTCCTTAAAAGGGGCTCTTGGGGTCTGCATCTCTGTGCCCATCACACCTTGAATCCTGGCAATGACCTTGATTCTCCTGTATTTCTTCAGAAACTTTTAAATTTAAAATGTCTGACTCCTATCATATTTTGGAACCACTGACTCTGTAAAGATTGAGAGGAGTTCCTTTTCCTCAAACTCTTCTCTAGCAGGATGCTCAAAAGTGTTCACAGCGCATACACGTAAGGAGGGCCCCTGAGCAGGGAGGTTGACCTGACCTATGGATGGCAGGTCCCTTTACTTTCTGTAACCGCATAATCCCAGTGTGACCTAACTGTACTTCTCTCAACACATTTCTAAAAGTTCTGTTTGTCCGTTAACTGCATGAATCCATGTCCCTAGTCACACAGATGCTCAGAAGAATTGTGCCATTTAGCTCTCCTGATCGTACACCATATGGTCCTTTTTAACCTCAACTGAACTCCCATGCCTTACTGCTTGCTCAGCCACAATTCAACCAAGACTAAAAATTCAACAGACCCAGAGACCTTTGACTAGTATTCAAAAATCTCTCCGTTTCTTATGCATTTTTTCTCTACACTTTTTCCTAGTTGAATTCAGTGCCACAGCCAAATGCTAGTTCATCAAATACATACCCTACAACAGTCTTTACCTCACTCATTGGGGCTCAGGAGTGGGTGTGGGGATAAAGAGAGCAAGTGAATAAGCTAGCACTTGGTGTTAGTAGTACACACATTGTATAGCTTTTGCAAATTACTTAACTTCTTTTAATACTTTGCTGTTGCTGTTAATTGGAAAAGAGCGTTTTTATACTTACAATACTAATTTGAATACTAAATATGATACTGTATTTAAAGTTCTTGACATATGTAATCTCTCAAATACTTTGATTACCTTTGTTTAACATTCAATTTCTTCTTATTATTTTTTGTACTTTCTTCTAATTCAAACACGCACATTTGTAGCATCTCCTTATTCAGTTTCATTGTAATTTTAAATGGTACTATTAATCTTCCTCAGTGAAATGTTGGTTGTATAAAGTAGAAAACAAATAAAAATAGCTCACTCTTTATTCTACTTTTCAAGTTTGGCCCTTTATAGTACACCTTTGCCATTTATCTTTAGAGAATACTCCCTAGTGAAAAGCCATATATTTTTTCTTTTCCTTTTTTCTTAACCACTCCAAAGTAGATTTCTCTCCATGTACCTCAACCCTCATACATCACACAGTAAATTTACTTATGATTTTGACATTTTTCATTGATTGGTCTCTACAAGCTTTACAATGATGACTAGTACAGTGAAAATGTAATTTTCTAGATACAAATTTCTGCCTACATTTTAAATTTAACTTTTAATCTTTAAGCAACATGAATACCCAGAAAGATATGAATAATGATGTTATAATTCAATTTTAAAGTAGAATGGATCACTGCTCATCTTTAAAAAGACTGATTTTTTTGAGTTCTTATTTGCATTTTACTTAGATAGTTACATAAACATGTATACACATGACAAAAGGTTTGCCAATGTTTTTGTTGTTATTGTTAATCCTCACCAAGGGTATTTTTGCATTGATTTTTAGGGAGGGTGGAAGAGAGAGGGAAAGATAGAGAGAAACATTGATGTGAGAGAAACATATCAATCAGCTTTCTCCTGCTGGAGCCCCAACCAGGGCCCGGGAATGGGGAGGATCCTAAAACCAAAGTACCTGCCCTTGACCAGAATCAAACCTGGGACCCTGTGGTCTGTAGGCCGATGCTCTATTCGCTGAGCCAAACTGCCTAGGGGGCCAGTGTTTTTGAATGGTATCTCTAGCCTGCTCATCTGCTTCTCATATGGATTAAAACAAATAAATCTACAGCTAGTATACTCACTGTTGTTTCTGTATCATGCTGTTTGATAATATTAAATATAATAATTTTATAATAAGTTCTAGAGGTACACACACACATAACCTCACACAAAAAATAGATACTGACACCAAAAAAACGGTGCTTATAAAATTACTAGAGGCCCAGTGCACGAAATTCGTGCATGGAGGATGTGTCCCTCAGCTCAGCCTGCACACTCTCCAATCTGAGACCCCTCGAGGGATGTCCGACTGCCCGTTTAAGCCCGATCCTGGTAGGATTGGGCCTAATTGGGCAGTTGGACATCCCTCTCACAATCCAGGACAGCTGGCTCCCAACTACTCGCCTGCCTGCCTTCCTGATTGCCCCTAACCGCTTCTACCTGCCAGCCTGATCACCCCCTAACTGCTCCCCTGCCAGCCTGTTTGCCCCTAACTTCCCTCCCCTATAGGCCTGGTCACCCCTAACTGTCCTACCCTGCAGGCCAGGTCCCCCCCAACTGCTCTCCCCTGCAGGCCTGGTTTCCCCAACTGCCCTTCCCTGCAGGCCTGGTCACCCCCAATTTCCCTCCTCTGCCAGCCTGGTCACCCCTCACTGCCTTCCCCTGCAGTCTTGATTGCCCCCAACTGCCCTCACTTGCAGGCCTGGTCCCTCCCAACTGCTCTCCCCTGCTGGCCATCTTGTGGTGGCCATCTTGTGTCCAAATCGGGGCAGCCATCTTTGACCACATTTGGGCAGCAATGTTGTGTGTTGCAGTGATGGTCAATTTGCATATTACTCTTTATTAGATAGGTTAGAAGCCTGGTGCATGGGTGGGAGCCAGCTAGTTTGCCCTGAAGGGTGTCCCGGATCAGGGTGGGGGTTCCCTTGGGGCGTGGGGTGGCCTGGGCGAGGGGCCTCTGGTGGTTTGCAGGCTGGCCACATCCCCCAGCGACCCAAGTGGAGGCCCTGGTATCTGGGGTTTATTTATCTTCTATAATTAAAACTTTGTAGCCTTGAGCAGAGCCAAGCCTCCTGCTTGCTCCGTGGCCACAGCCATTTTTGTTGGGATTTATTTATCTTCTATAATTGAAACTTTGTAGCCTTGAGTGGAGGCCTAGGCTGGCCAGGGTGTGCGGAAAGCTTGGCTTCCTCCATTACTTGGGAAACCCAAGCCTCCTGCTCGGCTCCAGGGCCGCAGCCATCTTGGTTGGGTTAACTTGCATACTTGCTCCTGATGGCTGGTGGGCATGGCTTATGTGTATAGCAGAGGTAAGGTCAATTTGCATATTACTCTTTTATTAGATAGGATTATATAGTTTTGGATTATGCCACATTTAATATAGCTTTCATGAGATAGGAAAAACAAAACTAAATCTCATTTACTACTCTTAGTTTGGTTTTATTCACATCAAACTAATCTTTTCGTAGTTGCCTGATCTGTGAATGTGTTTTGAAGAATTCAACTTGGAGTTATATCTGACTGTATTGTTTTCCTTATGAGTGAACCTCAATTCTAGTCAGAGAAATATGTGTGTTTTGAAGTAAAACTTGTATGGGGGTAAACTATAAGAAAAAATCAAAGACCTTATTCATTACTTTTATGCTTAGTTGAAAATTATCTGAACTTTGTAGGATTATTTGAATATGCTGATTTTAACATATAGAAGTAAACACACACATTAGATGGAAGTGCTGACTTTTCCCTTTTCAAATAGTTAAAAAAAATTAACAAACAATGAAGTCCTGGCTTCATAAAGGACCTATCCATCAAAAGGTGTCTTTGGTGAATGCTCTAATAAGGAAACTACTGTGCAGGATGAACTTGAAATTTGCAGCAAAATCTTCAGATCCGTGATTTCAGAGCTGTCATGCATACACCTTCACCTAACAATAACATGCTAGAAAACCCATCTATTGCTTCATGCAATAAGTTTTTAAACTAATTAATTATTTTTGTGGTAAAATATGTATAACAAAACTTATTATTTTAACCATTTTTAAGAGTACAGTTTAGTGACATTAAGTACATCCACCCTGCTAAGTACATTCACCTTGTTAAGTACATTTGGCCATCATCGCCATCCAATTCCAGATCTTTTTTCATTTTCCCAAACTGAAACTTTATACCCATTAAACAATAACTCCCCATCCCTCACTCCCCTCAGCTCTGGTCGACCACCATTATGCCTCTGCCCTATTAAACTAACAGCACTTACTTCATATGTGTGGGTGCATACAGTATTTATTCTTTTGTGACTGGTGTATTTCACTTGGCATAATGTCTTCAAGATTCATTTACATTGTAGCATGTGTCAAAACGCCCTCCCTCTCAAAGGCTGAATAATATTTTATTTTACATATATGTTTGTATATATGTGTATGTATACATATACTATATATATATATATCACATTTTGTGTATGCATTTATCCATTGATGGATACATAGGTCCTTCTACCTGTTGCCTATTGTGAATAATGTTGCGGTGAATATGGATGTACAAATATCTGTTCACAGGGCTTGCTTTTAATTCTTTGGGTCATATACCCACAAGTGGAATTGCTGGATCATCTGGTAATTTAAATATTATGCTGCTTAAGAAATGATGTTAAAAATATTCATTTAGAAGCTAAACCATTGCATGTGATTACCATTTCAAACACTACAGCTTTAGGTACAGTTAGAGTAACCACATTTTCAGCTTTATTGAATTAGTGGAAGTAGAGCCAGGGAGATTATCCTTCAGTGGGAGAAATAAGGAAGGAGTGAGGACAGAGGTCATGAATATGACTCATAGGTATCCCTCCGCATGAAAACTTGACATCATGGAAATGAAGACGTCTCTTACTATCCTGGCGGTTTTCCTCTTTTAATGCATTGGGCTTAATCGACAAGCTCAGGACCCGGCAGGATGTTGTGATCCCCTGAGAAGGCCAGTGGAATGGCGGGGTACTGCATCTTTATATCTCCTGATACCACTGATGGGCAGAAAAAGCTAGAAAACCATAATAATTAAGTTGACTTGAATGTTCTGCACTACCTTAGGCACAAATTTCACTTCCTATGCAGTTTGTCTTCTTATATTATGTCTTGCTTTGTTATCTAATATTGCTCACCAAAGCTTATGCATTTATAATATAGGAAGGCACATACAGACACCTATAGTAATACAAACATTATAAGAATCTTTCAAATTATTTGTCTCCAATGCCTATGATGAAGTTCAATGTCTATCCACAAGTCTTTGATATGTAATAATTTCAACGAGCTGTTTAATTAGTTCAAAATATATCATATTCGAGATAGGCCCCAATGCTTTTTAATGTACTACTTTTGTTTTCTTTGTGTGAAAATAGAGTTCTGAAATCTACTACCTAAAGCCATATTCATACTTTATGTAGCTAGTTAACTAGCTAGAGAGCATATGGACGCTGTAACAATTTTTGCCTATGAAAAAGTTGGATCCAAGAGATTTGCTTATTCATAGATCATGCCTTGTCCCTGAAACCAGCCCAAAACAACATAGTTATTAAGTAGATTTGGGGCTGTTTGTCTGACAGAACTTACCCACACAGTAACGTGAGAAATCCCAAATGGAATATGGCTTTTTGCACTCCTGGCTGAGAAAACGGGTCTGCAGATATCTAGAACATAAAGTCTCTCTCTTCCTTACACTTGGATCCCTGCTTCAATAGTATCTGACAAGGGCTGGTCAAATCAGATTCACAAATGCTTGCTAAAGCAGTCGATCCTTGCTTACCTAGGTGTTGTTTTCTCAGCAATTAAAACTAGTCAAGTGCCCTGGCCGGTGTGGCTCAGTGGCTGGAGTGTCCAAAAGGTGGAGAGTTCAGTTCCCAGTCAGGGCACATACCCAGATTTTGGGTTTGATTGGTGGTCAGGGCACCTGCAGGGGAGATGGGGGCAAAGGATTGATGTTTCTCTCTCGCACCAAAGTTTCTTGATCGCTTTCTCTCTCTCTAAAATTTTTTTAAAGAGTTAAGCAATACTATTTATTGTTTGTTTGTTTGTTTATTTATTTATTTTAGAAACTAACTATAAGCCATAAAACTCAATTTAGCACACATTTAGAACCAGCTTCTGTGATGAGCAAGGATCCTCAATCTCTGTGTGTAACACTGTTCTCCAAAAGCCAACCCTTATGTACTAGTATCTCTCACAGTGCCTGGTTAATGCACCAAAATGTGGAGGTCTCAGCAAATCAGTTAAATGAAGACCTATTCCTTCACCCCCACGCTTCAGAACAAATTGCAAGTAAAGACTGTCCACGGGGAAATGCAAAGTCGGGGAAACAGAGGATTCCTGAAACAGTAGCTAGCAGATTAAACACATCTATTTGTCTTAAATGTCAATATCTTCTGAGTGAAGCCTGTGGTGGTCTCCAGATAGGAACAGAAGATCAGAGGTGTCTTTACATCCTACAAATTTCTGGAATCCAGGATTCCTTCATACAAAATAAAATCAAACCCTGGGGCCTAGGTGAGTCCTAGAAGAGAAACTAAGCTATTTGTGGACAAAGTTCAAGGAATCATTAATCACATCAACCAGCACAAAATGAGGTCGTCTTAAAAGTATCACAAAGAAGATACATACAGTACGTATTTCTGGGTAAGCTGCTCTGACCTGGGCATTTCCTGAAATATGGGATGTAAAACCTTTAGCTTTCTAGGCCAAAATGAGATATCAAATTGCCTTAGCTCTGGGGAAAATAGAACCTTAGCCCTGGGAAAATGAATTAGGTAAAAGAAAAGTACTATATTAAAACGCGTTTCTGTATCCCATTTTTTATAACCGCTTTTCTTATCAATTTCTCTTTCTTAGCACTTCAATTTATCAAATTAATTTCCTTTTAAGACACTTAACAATAAAAGTTATTTTTCAAATTAAAGTAATTCAAATAATGAATACTGTATCTTTTAAAAGAGTGCTTTGCAAGATTAAGTGCTACTTTTCTTAAAGGTCATGTTTTCTTTTTAAGAATTCCACAAATAGAAAAGTAAAAATAGACTGCTGCTTTGTAGCTTCAATGCTGTTTTGGGAGGAGAAATAGAAGAGGAAGAGGATACAGGGAATATCCTTGATTTTTAAAAAAAAGTAGACATTTTTTGTAGTAGAAAGCAGACTCCCAGCATTTTTAAAGGTGATTTCCTGAAACCCTTTGTTTTGTAAATTGATATTTTAATCTTCTTTTCAGGTAAAACTTGGTAAAAACTTGTATCTCAATTCATAGATGGAGACCATTTGAACAAATCATTTCCTTGCCTGAGTTTGAAGGCATCATCAGTTATATATATAAAATGTCCACTAAGCGAATCAATTGTTCCCGTTGATTTTTGGCAGTAGCTTCCCTCCATAGCTGTTCATTTGAATCAGCGGGAGTGCTGTAAAAATATACTGATGTGTGGATATTGGTGCATTTTAAAATCTCCCCAGGTTATAGGAATAAGCAGCCAGATTTGAAAAACACTACTTTAGGGGAGTCCAAGAAGAAATAGATCACTAAATTTGAAAATGCGGTATAGAAACAAACATACTTTTAACAACCCTTATGAGAATTCATGTTTATTTATTCTCTTTACTATATTCAAGCATATGCAGAGGCTAGAATTTGGACTGAGCTTCACTGGAAAAAATGAAAACTGGACATACTAGTAGGTAGACATCCGCATATGGTGATGGGAAGTGAGTCAGAAGGTAGAGATGAATAGGGTGTGAGGCCAGCCATACAATTCCAGGGGAAAATGTCAAATAACTGGAGTGGATGTTTGATCTCCTATTTTTCCTTTACAAACCTCTTATGTTTCCCCACTTACTTTGTGTTAGGGTCACCGAAGGAGGTATACACGAAGCCAAAAGTGGTAAAGAATTATAAATTTACTAGAGGCCTGATGCACGAAGATTCATCCAAGAATGGGCCTTCCTTCCTCTGGCTGCCAGAGCCACATTTCCGCCTTCCCATGCTGCCCAGAGGCCCGGAGTGGCTGGGGCAGTGTGGAATGTATGCAAATTAACCCGTCATCTTTGTTGGGTTAATTTGCATACTCACTCCTGATTGGCTGCCGGGCATCGCAAAGGTACAGTCAATTTGCATCTTTCTCTTTTATTAGTGTAGATGTTACAGGAGCAGAGAGAAGCACCTCTCTGTGCAAAAGGTTAAAAGAATCCCATTGATCCTTTTATCACACCAATTAGGCAATGGGTAATATCACCTCTACATATAAATAAAATAAATGCTTATTTAAAGGAAATGATTCATGAACCAAGAACAAATTTTCTGGATTAAATATTTTTTGGAAAATTTGAGAGCATGTTTATTTTTATTCTCTTAAAATGAGAAGGGAAAATTAAGACAAGTCACATATTTAATAAAGTACATTAATTAAACAGTGTAATTTTTGTCATCTAAAGTTATTTGTTTCTCTCAATAATCCCCCATCATGTTTATAGTTTCAATTTTTATACCAACTAGTAGTTTTAGGCTGAAAGATAAATAGAAAAATGTGTGGAAATCCTGAAGTGAAGGAGGAAGACAATTTGAATGACAGTGATAATATCTAGGCTATAAAAATGTGAGTTTTATGGAAGGAATGTATATTTTTCAATATGTATGTGCATATACATCAAATAAAAACCCACGCTGTTATAATACACAGGGAGAAAAATTAAGCATTGAACTTAGTAAGAGTAAAAATAAATGGATTCATTTGTACTTTTTAGAGAAGCCTCAAAATATTGTGACTCAATGAAATATGGAGAACTTTTTTGTTGAGATATGTATAAGTATTATAGATATTAAAGCACCTTTTTGTAATATGTTTCAATTAATTAAGTTTTTGAAGTTAACTTAATTCTCATTTAAAAAGTTTGTTTTTTGCCCTATCCGGTTTGGCTTAGTGGATAGAGCATCGACCTGTGGACTGGAAGGTTCCAGGTTTGATTCTGGTCAAGGGCATGTACCTTGGTTGCGGGCACATCCCCAGTAGGAGGTGTGCAGGAGGCAGCTGATCGATGTTTCTCTCTCATTGATGTTTCTAACTCTCTAACCCCCGCCCTTCCTCTCTGTAAAAAATCAATAAAATATATTTTTAAAAATTTGTTTCTTAATTATAATTATAATAAGGTACAGATTAATGTTATACAGAAAATTCTGGTGCCAAAATAAAAATTTAATTTTCAACTTACATTTTTATACTTCTTTGGATCTAATCACAAGTCTCTCTTAAACATTTTCCTATCCTATTAATATATTCAAAGGGACACATAAGAAGGTAAAATAACCAATGTATAAGATTTTTATAGACAATAAAATCTGAATAAGAAAATAAGTTATTAAAATATTCATGAATAAATTTTATCTCTAACAGCTTTTGTTAGCTCTAATGAGGTGTTAGTTATTAGCAGAAATGGGTGTTCCCAGCTCATGTCCTGATACAGCTCCAGACTATCACTAAAATTCAGAGGCATTTTTCATTTTGTTTGGAGGAAAAACATCCATATCATCAATATTCTTTTGTTCATATGGAAATTTCCTAATAATCTTTAGATATCTCATGGTACTATTATCAACCTATCTTACCTCATGCATGTCAAATGAAAAAAAAAATGCAGTGTCTTTTGGAAAAATGATAATTCTGTAGCAGTATGTCACTTTTATTTGTAATTGAGCTGAAATGTACAGTGTGCTCAGTTTTTATATTTGCACAGGGCTGAGTAACCTACCCTGGTATCAAAAAGATTTGCATCAAGTAAACAGTTGGAAAGTTCTCTTATGTCCCTTCCCAGTCAATCCTCACACTCACAACTCTTCAACCAACTGTGATGTGGATTTCTATCCTGTCTGTACTTCATATAGATATAATCATGCAGCATGCATTGTTTTCTCCCTGGAACCTTTTGCTCAGCATGTTGTTGAGGATTACCCATGTTGTTACAGATATAGATTTTTTTCTCCCCTGTTGATGATTTCAGTAGTATTCCATGGTATTTGTCTATAACAATTAGTTTATTCTTTATCCCTTACCCTTTTACAGAACATTTGAATTGTTTCCAATTTTGGCCAGTATAATTTTTTTTTCTATAAACCTTTCTGTATGGGACTTTATTTCTTCTAAACACAAGGCTTCATTTTTCTTGGGGACGTCAATATTTCCTATTTAGGCCATTTTCCTAGGGGTTAAGAGCTTTCCCAATATGGTTTTAATTTGAATTTTTCTGATAAGTATTTTAATATTTTAGAGTAATAATTAAAGGATTCATGTTTAATGATATATATAACAGATGAAGCCAACTAGGAGATGGTCATTAAACACAACTTTTTGTGTCTCATCAGTGTTGTTATAGTAGATGTCCCTCAGTTGTTGGTATTATAAGATTAGATAATATTTGGAACTGTAACACCGAACCTATGGGTCAGCAGGAAAGGTTGGAGGAGTAATTTCACCACAGCACTGACATTGCTATTTTGAGGAATCAATTATAGAAAAAATCACTTCAGGACTTCTCATATTTTAAAATGATTCCCTATAATTTAATTCACTTTTGGACAGACATTCTGCTACCTGAGTTTGAAAGGCCTTTAAGTTGGGAAGAAAGATGAGAAAGAATGGCACTGGGAGAGGTTTCATAGTTTGAGATAGGAAAGTGGTAGCAAATAACAGATTGACCAAAAGATATAAGAGCCAGACCAAGGACATCTCACGAACGTTATGGGTTGAGATGACAATGTTATAACCAGATGACATGATGTCCTAACCATGTATGTCTTGTCTGTTTGGATGAACATACAGAGATATGTTGACCAAATCTCAGAGGCTCCCATGTCCATATAACAACTGTGCATTTGCCTTTCACAACTTTTACCTACCCTTGGAAGAAAGGGACGAGGGGAAGCTAACTTGACTGAGAAGTCTTGCATTTGACTGTTTTTATATTAAATTAACATGCCAGACAGAATTCACACTCATGTTAGCATTAAGCTTAGGAAAATAAATTAGAGTTGTATTTTTGCACATGTATATGTGCTGAGATTTTTACTTGCTGTGTATCTTCCCATTTAGTTGCATTAAGGCCAACTCAGACAAGCACTTAGATTTACTTCCTATCCCTAGATCCATCTGTAATGAGTCTGACTGAAATTAAATGCATTAGGTGTGTTGTAACTCAGAGGCTATTACATTTTTTATAGCATCATAAAGAATGCAAACTGCCAAACTTTAGTTCATATTTGGAGATGAAAGGCCAAATGCTCATGTTTCACATAGAAAACATTAATCCAAACCACCTTATTGTCTCTAATTTTGTGGGGGGAAATTATCTTCTTTCAACTCATCTCTTTGCATGTGAATTATTTGCACTTAAAATTTAAAAAACAGACTCCATTTTTCAAATTTGAAATGGTTATTGTTAAGGATAGATTCTGACACATTCCTGGTAGCTCACAGTTGGCTCATGTCAAATTGGCATTCTGTCCTTAGGCTGCTTGTTACTAAGAAGGAAAGAGAAGGCTGTCTAGCTTTAAACTACTTTTCTTTTCTTTTTTAAATAAACAAAACTTGAGTTTGGTGGTACCTTGGATTGCAAAAAGTTGTCAACCGACTGACTGAAGGCATTCCTGGTACAAATTCATGGTTTTCCATGAGTGATGTCAGTCATCAGAGGACACATAAAAAACCTCCGGACTAAAAACTCTGAGATAATCTGGTTGAAAGAAACTTATTCATTATCAGAAATCTGTTTACAGTGGAGTGAGATGAATTTGAAGTTGGACTTGGATGGATATGTAATAAAGACTTGTTATTCACATCAACATCAAGAGCCCTGAGAATTTTATAAAAGACTAGTGGCCCAGTGCATGAATTCATGCACATTGAAAGGAAATTAATTAGAAGAAATATTTTAATATTGCTATTTGACCTTTCTCTATAAAGAAGTGTCAACCAAATTCACGATCAACAATGACAGATTGAAACACACACCTGTGATTGATGCCAACAAAAGCTTTATATATATAAATAAACTTGCTTAATTAGACCTGCTTTCTGATTTAGCTAAACTTTTTCCAGCCCAGTGAAGCACTCCAACTTCTCTGTCAGCAACACAGCAATAAATATCAACACGAAGCAGATTATTATTATAGATCACGCAGGGAGAACAAAGGGTAAAATATTTAACTGCAGCAGTGTTTGACTATATTCTGCACAGTGAGAAAACCTGAAGTCATTTTCAAGGTCCACCATTTCTTACTTTTGTTCAGTCGGATCAAGTTTCTAAGCTTTCTAAATCTCTGTTTTCTGGATATTGAAAAGAAAATAGGATTCCACCAAGTCTCCTTTCTACCTACTCCAGGACTTGTGTGAGGATCAAATGAGATGAGGCATGGGAAAATGCTTCACAGACATTTGGTTAAAGTGTAAAATGTTTGCACCTGGCTATAAAGCAAGTCATGTGCCTGGGCTGAAGAAACTCTAAGGAGGCTAGTCGCTAAGGAAAGGAAGCCAGGCGTTGCTGTGTGACATCATTACCTGGTGCCCACAGCCACCATTTCCAGGTGGGGCTGGACTGTGGGCCACATTTTATGCTATGGGGTCTTGGCAGCATCATTTGCAATTTGGTGGGCTGTCGCTCCGGGGTGGTGGCAAGACCCACTTGGGGAAAGCTGAGTGTTGCTTTGTGGGTGCCAGGTCCACACTGCTGTTTCTCTGTAAATGGCCAGTGTGTGTCACTGCAACTCCTGCATTCAGCGTCTGCCCCCTGCTGAACAGTGCATGTCATAGCGACTGGTTGGATGGACACTTAGCATATTAGCCTTTTATATATATAGATATTTAATTTCTCAGATTTTATCTTTCTTTCTTCCCCTTATTTTCGGATTTTATCAAGAATCATTCCAGTTCCTACTTAAAAGTTGGACACTTTTCTTATACAAAAGGGAAAATATAACTTCATTCATTCCATGAATATAGTTCACCTAATATCAAATATCACAAAATATCACAAAAATATTTGCATGCACTTAAATTTGCTAAATAAGGGCAAGTAAATAAAAAAAAATTCAAAAGCTCGAGAAATATTTTAACTATCATTTGAAATCAGGGCAATATTGAAGAAAGTGGATAAATTTACTTAACATTTATATCAACAAGAGAAAACTATCATCTTTCCATTAAAAAAATCAGGATTGTGCAATTAATGTTGAGATCTGGGAGAAAAGGACAAATACTTTCCTTAAATAATCTAGAAATTTTTGTTTGCTTATATGGTATATTATAATAAGCAGTAATATTTTAAATAGCAAGACATTACAAGCTATTAATGTAGTGTTTTAAATTCATAAAATAGATTGTATTACAATTATGTCACTATTATTCTGAAGGCTGCTGAGCCTTTCTTTTTTCCTTCCCTCCTTTCTTTCAACCTTCCTCCCTCCCTCCTTTTCTTGTTTCCTTCTTTTCTTGTATCCCTCCCTCCTTCCTTTTCATTTAAACATGATAATAATAATTCCTCAGTTACAGATATATTTCAATAATCAAATGAGAAATTGTGTATAAATATAATGGTATGAATATAGTTGACTTCCCCAAAATAGTAGCTTATTACAGCTGTTTTAAGTAGTATCACATGGTTGTATTTATTGTTTGTTATGAAAATACATAAGATTCTCATCTATATCAATATAAAATACAGGTAGGTTATTTTTTACTGACTCTAGATGGCAATAGTTTACATACCAAATCACAAGAATTAATAGTTCTTAAAATTTTATTCTAATTTGAGGATTGTAGATGGTGCCATTTGCATGTAAATCTTAGTCCCTTTCCTTTTAATCTATCTGTGGAATATGTTTCTACGATGTATGTTTTCCTTGTATTCCTTCTCTTGCCTGCACATAATCATTTCTCACCAAACTATGAAAATGAAAATTAAAAAGTAATGAAAGTGAGATGGATAAATTCTTGCAATGTTTATGATATCACAGCAGTGGCATAAATCACAGTAAATAACCCATAATATTAGTTGTTTTCTTCTCTTCAACATTGAGTGTATAATAGTCTACTGAAACCTTATCAGGAAATTGTAAAATTAGCATTCTAATAGAGTATGGTACTTTAATATTTATTTGACTTGATGGCAAAGATGGTAGGAAAGTAGCATCAAATCTAATAGCATTTAAAATATTTTTTTTCACAAAGTTAAATATAGGAAGTTGTGAACTATCAAATTATTTTGCACACATCAGTAGTTTCTAATGAACTCAGTGGTTATTCATAAAACCTAGACAGAATTAGGTTAGAGAGATGGAGGCTTAGGAGTTCACATACATTTTAGAGAAATATATATTTTCATATTACTATTTCATATAATGAAATGGTGTAACTAAACCAAGTAATACAATTTTAAAAAATCCTCCAAACTACTTAACTCTGGAAATGAAACTTTAAATTACATCCCCCCTTCTTTTTCCCCACTTGCTTCAAAATCAATTATAAAATTTAGATATGTTAGAAGCAGGTATTATTATTATTCCTATATCAAAAATTGAAAAATTGAGGTGAAATGCACTTTCTTTCCCACAGATATAGCACAAGTTAATGAAATAAAAAACAAATAAAAATACGGAAGAATTTGTATTGCTCTTTTTATGCTATATCTCTTGAATCATACCAAATCATCTAATAGTTTTAAACTTGTTAATATAACTGAGTGAATGAAAGATACTCAGGAATATTCCTCAGGAATCAGCAGAAAAAAGACACTGAAAATAAAGTAAATTATAGGTAGGTACCATTATTATTAATTTTAATGTAGAAGTTACATTATATAGACAAAATAATAAAATTTACTTGTGATATTTTATATATTAAACATTTCATATGTGAAGTTGTTAAAATAAATTATAGTTAACTTATAATAATAAAACTTTAAAATTAAATTAATAATTATACATAACATTAAAAGTAGATTGTTTTATACCTATGTTGTTTTAATCTCTGTGAATTCTATGGTCTCTACCTTTACAAAATTGGAAGTCACCTATAATTTCTTCTCCACAGTTAATATTCTTTTATCACTGTGTACAATTCCTCCTCCTTGCTGCTCCCAGCTGCCTTGGTATTTAGGGCCTATACTATCTTGAATCCCCTTGTCTTCCTCCTAATCCTCTTTCTCTTCTTCTATTTCTTTTTAGTAGACTAGTTCTTGCAATACTTTGAAAGTGGGGGTGATGCAACATTAAGTTTTTGCCATCTTCTCTTCCATTTTTGTATGGGAGACTCGTAAATTTGTCTGTCTTGTCTCACACTCAAATGTTTTTCTAAATTCTAGAGCCAAGCTCTTGACTGCCTGATGAACCCAGTCACTTGGAAGTCTTAGTATCATCCCAAACTCAAGGTGCCTAAGACATAAGTGAGGATCCTTCTGACATTTTTCCTCTCTAATTCATGTTATCAATTTCTGGATATGATTTTTAAGATCATAGTTTTAACTTCATTCTTACACTATTATTTTTTTTTTCATTCTGTCAACTTCAGCATAACAATGATTTTTCTAATTTTATATTAACACTTTTACAATAAATGCTACAATTGTAGTTAGACTATTTTCCCCAAAACACAAGTGATTAAATAGCTTTGGCTCTAGCCTCACTATGACTAATAATTTTAAAATATAAGCCATTAAGAAGGTCTTAGTTGGCTACAAAATATGTGCTAATCCATTAATTTTAGGCACCAGTCCTAGCACACTTACCATTTTCTTCTTTTAAATAACATCTTTCAAGTATATATTCATTGAGGCATTTTCACAGAATACCACTATATGTAAATTTTACCCTTATCCCTTTACATTTTTAAATAAATTTCATTCTATAAAAATTATATTTACATACTTTATAGTTTATTTATTATAATTATGTTTTAATTGTGAATAACTAGAATTTAAAATTTTATGTCCCTAGAATGCAAACTCTAATAAAATAGAAATTAAAGTCTATTCTGTTCACTTACGTTCTCCAAGGCCTAAAACATTGCCTAGCACTTAGTAGGTGTCAAGAACAGAAAGAGCTGAGATTGTCTTCTCCTTTCAAGCAAATCCAAGACTCCTGCACCAGAGATCAAGGTTTCACTAACTCACAGAAAAGATAATGGTCACCATAAACTTCGTTTGCTTCCCCCTGTGTCTCCCAGGTCTCTTGGTGGCGATTCTGATGGACCCAAATGGATGTAACAAATGGAGTATTTGTTTGTGCTTGCAACTGAAGAACTCCAATTTCAGAAAATGCAGAACTTTATCAGGTGGTACAATCAAACCTGCCCAAACTTTTCCCCAGAGGTAGACATTAACTTTATTATTGTGGCCAGTAAACAAATCTCTCTGCACTATCTTCTCTTTCATTATCTCTATCTTTCCGGGCAGTTCACTCTACAAGCAACCTTGAAATACAGTCTGGAACAAAAACATCAGTGCTTTTGTTTGCAAGTTGTTTACAGACATAAGGGATCTATAAAAAAAATTGTCTCCCAAAAGATGGGGTTCTAAAAACATTTTTAGAATGAATAAATAACAGAAACTTTTGATTTTATTTCAGTTGTTATTTAACTTGTTTTTCTCTCTTGAATTAATCCTACTTCCCGTGTCTTTGAGTTCATTTTCAGCAACCTCTTCCCTTCTCTTCTAATATCTCGTTGTTTCTTAAGGCTGAGTTTAAGTATAAGTCTATCCAGACATAGCTGATTATCTTTCTCATATGAATCCTTTTTTTTTTCCCTACTGATTTCAGAGAAGAAGGGAGAAAGGGAGAGAGAAAGAGAGAGAGAGAAATATCAATGATGAGAGAGAATCATTGATCCACTGCTTCCTGCAAGCCCCCAACTGGGGATTGAGCCTGTAACCCCTGACCTCCTGGTTCTAGGTGGGGCTCTTCTGATTCTTATAGTGATTAATATACAGTTCAACTCATCTCACCTCTATGAATATATATTTTATAGTGATTAGAAAAAACTAAAAGGGAGGCAATGCATTAGGCTTCAAAAGCAATCCTTCCTTCTGAACAATGTCTTGCTAATACCAGATTTTTCTTTAAATTTTACTTTAGTAAAAAAAAATGCTTCTGTAATCAAATGCTTATAATCCTACCTAATAAAAGAGTAGTATGCAAATTAACCATCACTCCACTACACGCACAAGCCACGCCCACCAGCCACACCCACCAGCCAATCAGAGCGAGTATGCATATTAACCCAACCAAGATGGCTACAGCCACAGAGAGCAGGAGGGAAGCTTGGGTTTCCCTGGTAACAAAGGAAGCCAAGCTTTCCGAGTGCCGTTGCAGGCCTAAGCCTCCACTCAAGGCTACAAAGTTTCAATTATAGAAGGCAAATAAATCAAAACAGAAATGGCGGCAGCCACAGAGGTGGAAAGAGCAGGAGGCTAGGGTTGCCCCCTGCTTTCCGCACACCCTGGCTTGCCCAGGCCTCCGCATAAGGCTACAAAGTTTCAATTATATAAGATATACACAAACCCAAACAGAAACGGCTGCCAGCCATGGAGCGGGCAGGAGGCTTGGCTCCACTCCAGGCTACAAAGTTTCAATTGTAGAAGGTAAATAAATTCCAGATACCAGGGCCTCTGCTTGGGTTGCCAGGGGGTGTGGCTGGCCTGCAAACCACTACAGGCCCCTCACTCAGGCCGCCCCACGCCCCAAGGGAGCCCCCATCCTGATCCAAGACACCCTTCAGGGCAAACCAGCTTGCCCCCACCCATGCACCAGGCCTCTATCCTATCTACTAAAAGAGTAATATGCAGATTGACCATCACTCCAACACACAATATGGCTGCCCTCATGTGGTCAAAGATCCTGCCCCCATGTGGACACAAGATGTCCACCACAAGATGGCCAGCAGGGGAGGGCAGTTGGGAGGGACCAGGCCTGAAAGGGAGGGCAGTTGGAGGCGATCAAGCCTGCAGGGGAGGGCAGTTAGGGGTGACCAGGCCGGCAGAGGAGGGAAGTTGGGGGCAAACAGGCTGGCAGGGGAGCAGTTAGAAATCAATCAGGCTGGCATTGGAGTGGTTAGGGGGTGATCAGGCTGGCAGGCAGAAGCGGTTAGGGGAAATCAGGAAGGCAGGCAGGCGAGCAGTTGGGCGCCAGCAGTCCTGGATTGTGAGAAGGATCCCAGATTGGAGAGGGTGTAGGCTGGGCTGAGGGACACACACGCCCACCCACCGTGCATGAATTTCGTGCACCGGGCCTCTAATTATATTCATAAGTAAATATCTGCTATAACACAGTAATATGAAAAAAACTCAGATAAACTAATATTATTCCCAAGAAATATATCAACATTTATTTATTTATTTATTTATTTATTTATTTATTTATTTTGTAGTTTAAGATAGGCAATCTGCTGCAAATAAGCCACTTCACTTTTCTCCATCTAGAAGGAAATCAATGGATGGGGCTCCCCATGAAGGCACATGAATGGAGAAATTATCCTTCTAACTCAAGGATGTTTTTCTAGGGCCTTGCAGTTTAGTTGGTGGGTGGCATCTATGAAAAATTAAATTATAATCCAATAAAATGGAGCAGAAGAAGAATTGTAAATGAGGGTACAGAGATTATAAGTAAAATATTTCAGAGAAGGGAAATCTGGATGCTGGGAGAACAGACTAGAAGTTGATGTTACTATAATGTGATCTGAAAAGAAAGGGAGATGCCGGTGTTATTTGTATCTTCCCCTTACCAGGATGCTTTACTCTTTGGATGTTACAAATAAGGGGTTTTCTGGTGAAGTGCCATTCTATATGCCTCTATTCTAAGAAAAATAATATGAAATTCAGTTCATTTTTATGATATTCAAATTTTAAAAATCCTAAAACGTCAATGGGCATTATATATCCATTCTAATTTCCTTTCAGATAAAGACAAAAGTATCTCTGATTAATCTTGCTAAATATATTTCTCTTGGTTTCTTTATAAAGTAGTGTAGGTTTATATTATAGGCTACTTGCTAGATCTCTATTACCACTCTCCCTTATTTAATTAAAATTTAAAATGTTTTTGTAATTAACATTATCTTGTTAGGGCTTAATAATATTCATTTTTTCACATTGTTTCCTGAACTGTTGTGTACTCTTAGATGTAGAAAATGAATAATTAAATTCAATAATGCCATTATGATTCCATAAAATATTAAATAGTGGTACCTGAAGAAAATTAGGCTATAAATTTGTCAGTGCCAATAAATATAAGGAAATATAATTAACAATAATTCACTTAAACGCTTTCATCTCTATAAATATATATTTGTAATTAGAAAATGATGAATGGGCATCAATGCATTATACCTCAACAGAAATCCTTTTATTAGATCTAAATTTTCTGTTGTATAATCATCTGTTAATATGTCCTTGTCACACGATATTTATTTTTCATTTTACTTCAGTGGGAAAATTGCCTCTATATCTACTGCTATAATCACATATTTGGTAAGTCTATCTTAATATTTGTTAACTGATACGTGGTAGGTAAACTCTAGATAAGCATGTGTTATTTCTAATAAATAAGTTAGTCAATAACTTTTGTAGTTTAAGAAAGGGCAGTCTGTCACAAATGAGTGTCCACCTAGGAAGTCAAGTCATGCTTCCCACCATGATTGTGGGTGAACTTAGAGACATCCTTCAAATGGAGATTAACCCAAAGATTACTGTGGGTTAACATTTGGCAAAACAGAAGGAAATCTGAAATTTAAGTTAAGAGGGGAAAATTTAAAAACATATTTCTGTATACCATAATTTGTAGATTTTTGGTATATATCTGCTATCTTTGCAGTTTGAAACTGTCTAATCTACCTTACTAATAGCCTAATTTTCTAATCTAATAAACTATGTCTGAAAAAACTAAATCCTGTTTTTCAATGTTTTAAATATAAATCCTTATTCAACTTCTATACTTTTGCTTTTCTACTTTTGTTAAAAAAAAAGTATTCATTGACTGTTGGGCTTTGGATACCTAAGTAGGCATCAATGGTGAGAGCAAAGGGTGGACAGTAAAAAGATATGATCACTGCTAGATGCCTGTGGGATCTGGCCAAAACCAGCTCTCTGACATCCCCTGAGGGGTCATGGATTGCAAGAGGGTTCAGGCCAGGCCAAGGGACCCCGCTGGTGCATGATTGGTGTGGGAGGGAGTGGAGGGGATGCAGGAGGTTGGCCAGCTGAGGAGGGACCACGGGAGGGCTCCAGGGCATGTCCAGCCAATCTCACTCAGTCCCGATCGGCCGGACCCCAGCAGCAAGCTAACGCAGCGGTCACCAGCCAGTGGTCTGTAGATCACTGGTTGTCCGTGAGGTCCGAAAGGTTGGCGACCACTGAGCTAACCTACCAGTGGGAGTGTCTGCCCCCTGGTGGTCAGTACACATCATAGCAAGCGGTTGAGCAGCTTTAGCATATCATTAGCATATTATACTTTGATTGGTTGAACGGACAACTGGGCAACCGGACACTTAGCATATTAGGCTTTTATTATATAGGATAATAAACTCCTGCAATTCACATTATATTCAAGTTAGGACTATAAGTATCTACTAATGTTAGAGACTTTTATGATCTGTGATCTGGGCTGATATCCTATGCAGTTAACTTATTTTGATTTCACTCACAGTGAGTCACCAGCTGTCATGCCACAATACTTCACATTGTTTGTCTCTCCTTCATTTTTTTAATAAAAGAAACCTGCCATAACATATATTTTAAACAGGCCAAGGTAGAAAGGCATCAATTTACAATACAGTTTATCTTATAGAAATAATAATGGCTTAATAAGACTTTTGAGATTGGAAAAATAAGCAAGATGGAAAAAGGAAACAAAGTTGTCTGTTTTCCTTTCAAAATTAATATAAAATATAAATTCAAATTCTTCTGCTAGTTCATCATCAATTACTCTGCAGTATTTAAAAATCTTGATTATACACATTAATATAGTATTGCATAGCTCCAAATTAAACACAGATATTTATGAGAAAAGATGACTGTTCTTAATATTATAACTCAAGATAGCTTTTGAACTGTCAATTACTGTACTTTTTAGGCTAATTTAAATTTATATATAATCCTTAATGAATGTGCGAGGACTGAAAGAACTCAGTAATTACTTTCTCTAATTATCTATTTTAATTTTATTCTAGCTATATTCAAAGTGAAGCAATCTAGCAGATCTGAATTAAAAAAAAAAAAACCAAAAAACTAAAATCAAAGGCTTCCTCTATATACTAGTAGATGTTTTTCTTAAGGTGTCTGCATAGTTACTGCCATAAGCTCATTCATCACTCCCTCCCACTCAAAAAAAAAAAAGAGAGAGAGAGAGAGAGAGAGAGAGAGAGAGAGAGAGAGAGAGAATTAACATATTAATAAAAATCTACTTTTAAAAGAGGTGTGTTGGTATTTGGGGATTCTTAGGATATATTCTTAGAATTTGGATCACTGGTTCAAATGGCAATTCCATTTTTTTTATTTTTGAGAGGGGGGGCGGGAACTCCACACTGTTTTTCATAATGGTTGCACCAGCCTCCATTCCCACCAGCAGTGTATTAGGGTTCCCTTTTCTCCACATTCTCACCAGCACTTGTTTGTTGATTTGTTTTCTTATTATTACTTTTTAAATATATTTTTATTGATTTCAGAGAGGAAGAAAGAGGGAGAAAGAGATAGAAACATCAATGATGAGAGAGAATCATTTATTGGCTGTCTCTTGCATGTCCTGTACTGGGAATCGAGCCCTCAACCTGGGCCAACACTCTGTCCACTGAGCCAAACTGGCTAGGGCATTTGTTGACTTATTGATGGTAGCCATTCTGGAAGGTATAAGGTGGTACCTCATTGTCATTTTAATTTGCATCTCCCTAATGATTAATAACATTGAGCATTTTTCCTAAGGAATATAATGTAATCTTGATGATCTGAGAAATTTTCATTGGAAAATGAGTTTTTAAGTAGGTTATAATTAGAATTTATATAATGCATTTGATATAAATTGATTATGATAGATATGGGTATTCAGTAGTTTCATGCACACACACACACACACACATACACACACACATTTACCATTTACTTATACTAAAAGCCCTGTCAGTGATTGTTAATATTTGCTTTCATATTTAAATAATGAATTGGAATATATAATTATGATTATTTACTATTTATTTATTAATATATAATTATCCATTTATCCTGTTATGTTTTTTTAAAACTTCTGGTCACAGATTCATGAATTATGGGCACAAAAGCATTTTTTCCCAACTCTGTTTTGAAATAAGACATAATTTTCTAAATACCTATATAAAATTATGACAATATTTCTATGACATATTTTTGACCATTTTTGTTTGTATAATTAATATCTTGCTACAATGAGTAAAATGCTTTATTAAGTCTGTACTCAGCCTAACAAGCCCAAAATACAGGATGGGACAAAAGTAGATTTATAGTTGTTAGCATAAAAAAAGTTATGATTATTACAATAGCTTTATTGAGTGAGTCTGTGTTTCACATACCCACAACTGTAAAACTACCTTTGCCCAACTCTGTATTGTATCATATATAACAAGACCAGTGGCCCAGTGCACAAAATTCATGCATGAGGGGTGTCCCTCAGCCCAGCGTGCACCCTCTCCAATCTCGAATATCCCTCTCATAATCAGGGACTGTTAGACCCCTGGCCGGGCAGCCTCCAGGCTGGGTGGCACCGTGGGCCTGTGCGCACCCCTGCCAGTGGCTGCTTCTGCCGGGGGCTGCTCCTGGGCCTCGCCTGACAGGTTGTGACTATTATGCGCCTGACCCGTCGTGACTGTTACGGCGTCAGGGCTAATTAGCATATCCCTCTATTATTATATAGGATTATTTTTTTCTGATGTAATATGTTATTCATATGCTCTTTAGATCCCTCAACTTCCAATAATATTGTGAAATTTACAGAGTTAACTTTTGTTAATATAGTCAAGAAATTTGAGGATAAAATGGCCTTTGGATGTAGAAAGGATTGGGAAGCCAAGTGAACTTTATTCTGGTCCTACATAAAGCATGCAATCAAAAATGAGCTCCTTATCATTAAATGGAAAAACATCTTTTCTTTTAAATATATTTTTTTATTGATTTCAGAGAGGAAGGGAGAGAAAGATAGAAACATCAATGATGAGAGAAAATCATTGCTAGGTTGCCTCCTGCATACCCCCTACTGGGAATTGAGCCCACAACCTGGGCATGTGCCCTTGACCAGAATCAAACCCCAGGGCCCTTCAGTCCGCAGGCTGACACTCTATCCACTAAGCCAAACCTGCTAGGGCTGGAAAAAAAAATATTTTAAAGTCAAATAATGCCACTCTTTCTTGTTATTTTCTTTGATGGGTGCCTGTTTTGGGTAAGACCTATTATCACCAAAACGGAAAGAAAAAATTATATCCACTTCAAAGTCCCAGTTAGGACAATAATTCTCCAATTATCACGTTGGAGCTTATATCTGAAAACAAATTTAACTGGGGAAGAGGAGTGTGTAGACTCTACAAAGATGATGGGGGAAATTAAATTTCCAGGAAATGGAAATCTATGTTCTAATCCTTTTATAGAATTAGCTAGTCTTTTTTTAGAAGGACTGTCAGCTGGATACCAAATCATTCATGTGTGATAAATAATAAAGACTTTGTCTGCACAATATTTACTTAGAGACAATATAAGTGCAGTATACCTAATAGATATCTGGTGTAGTTCTATGCCAGAAAATGCTTGTGTTTAAAAGAACAATATACAATTTTCTACTCATTACAAGAATTGTTATCACTTTTGCTGTGTTTCAAACAATCAGACTATTTCTTCAAGAAAATTAGCTTTGTTTATTCTTTGACATTAAACACAATGAAAGCAATAATGACTATTAGAAATCCTCTCATAATACAAGGGCAAATGTCAAGGTTTTGTGTTGAAACAAACTGAATAAATAAATGCCACATGTTCTGCAGTTTGCTGACTTCACAGTGAATTTCATGTGTCCCTCAACTTTGATCTAAGCAATTGCAGTTGATAAATGGAATAAGATCTTGTCTGCAGGAGAATAGACATTTTCCCACTTTAGAGACAATTAAGTCGCTAAATTCAGACTTTCTTGGGCAGAGACATTTCAATTTATACACTAGTTCCTACTCAGAAGAGTTGGATGAAGGCAGAAATATGTTAAAAGACTAGAATTCAAAATTATTGACAGAGGTATGAAGTGGATAATTGAGGACAGAAGAGAAGAGAATATTTAAAGTGTAAAATGTGATTATTTGATATATGCATACACTGTGAAAGGATTACCCACAATGAGTTAATTAACACATCCCTCACCCCCATGTATTTATCTCTTCTTATGTGTGAGAACATATCAGTTCTACTCTCTTAGAAAATTAAACTATTTATTATTAACTACAGTCACCATGCTTTACCGACTTTATTCATCTGATAGCTGACAATTTGTACCATTTTGCCATCCTATCCCTCTCCCTCCAACTACAAACACTCCAGCCCTGCAAACCACTTTTCTACTCTCTGTTTCTACAAGTTTGACATTTTAAAAAGATATTTTATGTATAAGTGATACCGTTTAGTACATGCAATATTTGGATATTTGTTTTTTTTTCTGTCTGGCTTATTTCACTTAGCATCATGCCAGAGCTGACCAGCAGTTCCTGAATGATAGATGAACAGATTACTCAGACACAGTTTGACTGTGCAAGAGAGGGCTAAGGGGCCCCTGGCTTTAGTAGCCAGAGCAGCCTCTATGGCCTGCCTCTTTAGGCTTTTATTGGAAATTTTATTTTTAGATACAATCAGTGGAGTGAGCAATCTTGGGAGGACACATGTTTACATTGTCCTCTAGGCAGGAGCATCCAGGGATTAAGCATAAGGATTCCAGTAAACACCCGGGGTCTGCATATGCACAGGCTTGTTTGGAAAGGTCAAGGAATAATTAGGGGCACCACCTTGGACACTCCCCTAAGTCTTCCCTAAGTCGGAATTCCGATAAACAGGTCAGGCGGCATCCACGCCCTTCCCTTTTATCAGAATGTCCCCCTTACAAACTTTCCAACCAAGTCTCATGTCCTCCCAGTTCATTCATATTGTCACAAAAGTTAAGACTTCCTTCTTTTGAATGTTAATAAATGGCTAATAAGTATTCCATATATATAGAGAGAGTAATGAAACATGATAGGGATGACAATGTTTATCATACAGAAAACAGCTCTTTTGCACATAAAAGTGAAATTAATGAAGAATGTTACACGACTAATGCAGCTGTATATAAATTTGCTAGGCCCAGCTGGCGTGGCTCAGTGGTTGAACATAGACCTATGAACCAGGAGCTCACAGTTTGATTCCTGGTCAGGGCACATGCCCAGATTGTGGGCTCCATCCCCAGTGGGGGGCATGCAGGAGGCAGCTTAACAGTGATTCTCATCATTGATCTCCCTCTCTCTCTCTCTCTCTCTCTCTCTCTCTCTCTCTCTCTCTCTCCCTCCCTCTCTGAAGTCAATAAAAAATATATATATATTTTTAAAATTTGCAATATAGAACATTCTTCCTGTTACAAATAAGTGTTAAGTAATTTTTAAGAAGTCCTAAATCTTTCCTTAAATTGCTAGAGTTAATCATATAAATATAATAATACATTAAAACATAATTTCCTATATGTAAAACATAGTAGTGAATAATTTTAATATTTCTACCTAAATCTTTTCTATTTGTTGTGCATGTCCTTTTAAACATAGCCTACAAGAGAGAAGCTCTGAATTAGTATGCACTGATTGGCAAGCTTAGCTCTATTAATTTAATTCTGATTTAACTCTGCTCATCTCATATAATTATAGCTTATCATATCCTGAAGAGACTTCAGAGATCAATGTGTGATTCCTAACCCTTCCAATATAGATCAGCACACTAAGGTTCAGAGAAGTTAAACAATATTTTCCAGGTTTCATAGCTTCTTAACAACAGAACTAGTACTGAAACCCAGGTTGTATTTAATTTTATGTGCTAAGAGAACATTTATTTTTTTCTTAGTTAGGTATCCTGGTTAAATCACAAGTGTTTTCTCTGCGATTTTTAGAGAGGCATTAAAAGAAATAATAATGCACTCCTTTTGGCAGAAATCACCATCTTTCAATAACTTGCCAAAATGACCAACACAAAGGGAAAGAGGACAGGCACCCACTATATGTTGTCCGGGCCTTTAGGAAATATAGAGTTGTGCCCTAGCTGGTTTGGCTCAGTGGATAGAGCTTCAGCCTGCAGACCGAAGGGTCCCAGGTTCAATTCCAGTCAAGGGCAAGTACCTTGGTTGCAGGATCCTCCCCAGCCCGGGCCCTGGTCAGGGCACATGCAGGAGGCAACTGATCAATGTGTTTCTCTCACATCGATATTTCTCTCTGTCTTCCACTTTCTCTAAAAATCAATGGAAAAATATCCTCTGCTGAGGATTAAAAAAAGAAAATACAGAGTTGTTCCTATGGCCACATCCTTGCAAATCTACAAGAAAGGTGATATTGTAGACATCCAGGGAATGGGCACCGTTCCAAAGGAACAGGGTTCCCATGGCAATACTGGAAGGGTCTACAATGCCACCCAGCATGCCACAGGCACTGTTGTGAACTAACAAGTTAAGAACAAGAGAAATGATGGATGCACTGAGCATATCAAGCACTCATAGCATCCTGAAATATATGGAGGAAAATGATCAGAAAAAAAAGGAAGCCAAAGAGATAGGCACTTGACTTCAACTGAAGCATCAGCCTCCTCCAGCAGAGAAACACACTTTGTGAGAACATATGGAAAGGAGCTAGTGGCTGGAACCCGTGCCCTATGGATCCATGGCCTGATACGTTTTAAAAAAATTAAAAGACCTCTGTACTGTTAAAAATGTTTCTCTTAATTGAGTAGAAGTGTGGTGTTCCCTACTCCTAAAAAATATTTAAAGGAAACTTAATTGCGTGCTAAAAAAAAATGCACTCTTTATTTCTTCCATACGAATAATGAGTTTAATTTATTGATAAAGGGTAATAATCCATCTTTTAAATTGTTTTCACATATTTCATCATGCTTTTAATAATTGCACCTACTACTCTAATGCTAATATTGTTATATGAAAGTTATTTTCTTCATATTTTATGTTTTTATCATAAACATATGATAGCTTGAAAATCCTGAAACATCTGTTTGGAAGAATCATTATAATGATCCTTAGTTTAAAAGCCTGGTTATAACTATTCTACAATATAATACTGGCTACCTATGAGTAAGATTTTATGCTGAGGACATTGATTTAATAAAGCCAGTGAGAATCTGTATTGTTTGGTCTGAGAACCCTACGGGCAATGTAAAACATGATATTTTAATGTACTTAGCATGTCGTATAAGAGAACATATTTCTAAACAGCTTGAATCCTAGCTTTGCCCATTAACTGCACAGCAACTTTTGGAAGTTTCATTTTCTCTTTGTACTCAGTTTCCTTACAAAAATGGGAATGATAGCAGATTCAACTCTATAGCATTGTTGTGAGTCTTTAGTCAGTTGGTATCTGTAGTTGATTTCAGAAAATTACCTGGAACATAATAAGTGCTCAACAAACATAAGCTTTTAAAGTTTATCATTAGGTATGGCAATTAAATCATTAATGGTAAAGCTGTTTTAGTGCAGTAAATATGAGTATTACATTCATAGACAACAGCTTCATTTATGTCAAGTTTTCAGTTATCAATGAAGGTTCCTTTATTTATTTTTAATTAAATTTATTTGTGATCATACAGGTTTCAGGTGTGGGTTTCTATGTTACAAGATCTGTGTGCCCACCACCCAAAATCAAATCTTCTCCCATCACCATGTATTAGGACTCTCTTCACCCACCACTCCTTTCTCTTTGGCAACCCCCACACCGCTGTTCGTGTGCACAAGTTTCAGTTTTATTTCCCACATATGAGTGAAATCATATGGTTCTTAGCTTTTTCTGACTGATTTATTTCCCTTAACATAATATTCTCAAGGTCCATTCATGTTGTTGCAAATGGCACTAGCCCTGGTAGGTATGGCTCAGTTGGTTGAGTTTTGTCCTGTGCACCAAAAGGTCACAGGTTGGATTTCTGGTCAGGGCATATGTCAGGTTATGGGCTCCATCCTCAGTAGGGGGTGTGCAGAAGGCACTTTTCAAATACAATAGAATCACAATGGTACAAATATTTCTTGGTCCCTGTTATGCTATAATTCTTTTCCTGAAATATAGTATCAGGCTGTGTGCATGTGTGTATTAATTTCACTTAATTTCCCTTTTGTAATTTGGCAAAGAATGCATTGGTAGTATTTTCTCAAAGATACTATAGGACTCATAGCATTTTCTCGTCAAAGCATTTATCCCTTTCCATTACAGTTGCCTGTTCACTTCTCTACAATGCATAAGTGTGCATTTTAAGGAATATGACTGTCTTATTTCTCATATCATATGTTTCTAGTTTAAGATCAATAAAATATTCAATAAGTATTGAATTCCCATGAATTGAGCCTATGCATTTTTTACATCATCCTACGATATGATGCCAAGTAATGCTAGATTTATCGGGGGGATCACTTCATAAATTATAAAAAGTGTCTAACCACTTGGCTATACAACTGAATCAGATGTAAAGTAAGCTTGGATGTACTGTAATTGAAAAATAAAAGAAATAAACATTTATAGACTTCCTGTATTTAGTTCTGTATGTACCTGATAAATTAATATCCACAGTCTTCTGACTATAAAGGGAAGGTGAGCTAATTTGGGCTCTTTCTCATGAAGGCATTTCTTTCCTTTTGCCTTATCACCAAAGCCTGGTTTGTAAGAATGTCTCAAAAATTATCTATATAAAAAATACCCTTTGGTCCCATGGAATCCACATACTACATAGAATACTTAATTTATAAGTAAGTGTATAGGCATAGAAATAGATGCCATTTTGTCCTAAACTAATTATTTTAAATTAAATTTGTCAATAAACAAAAAATGTTTAGTTACAAGCATATATTGCACTTTTTCATAGCAGCTAATTACACCTTAATTAAAAGCGCATAACTTTAGATAAATGACTTTACTGAGGGGAAACCCAGTGTTAAGTCATCTTGTCAGTTAAAACACAATATTCATTCAACTCTGCTTCAAAATCAAAAGCTAAAGAGCAAATTGTTTCAGAAGTTTATTTTTTCTAAAAAAAATAATTATAATTGTCCATATGATCTCTGTAATATCAAATGCGATATCAAGAATTAATGGGTATTCCATAGTTATTTCCACAAAACATAAAATGAACCATTTTGTTTTACACACACAAAAAAGGCTCTGCAACCCACTCTTCAAGAGGCAGGCTTAGAAAGACTCTCAGTGAATAAATAATCCTGATTATCATATGGTTTCTTTCACTAATATAATATGGTGCACATGCACAGAGCCGTGCTCTGGTATAGAATGTTCGTATCAAACCGTAATTCATTCACAGTGGTCAAATCTGGAGCTAATCCGGATTTAGTTCAATTACAATGTTATCTATACAACCAAGGAGTCTCAGTTTTGGTGGGATTTTTATTTTTAACAAAATGATTTTTTCTTCCTTGTCTCTCTACTTGCTTAATATGATTTTCTGGACAATTGCTCTCCTTCTCTTTTCTGACAATAACTGTTTTCAAAGGAATAGATTTACATATCAGGTATTTTCTATGGTCAACTAAATTATTTTGCTGAGTTCTTGTTAGGATTAGAACAAATCAGCTTGCAAAGTCCAAATGATGGGATTGATTGTTTGTTTATCATTTTTACTCCAATATATCTTCATCTTAAACATCTATTAAGATCGCACTTTACTAGTAAATTCCATCCCCTTTCATTCAAACTGATTCTCATTTAGAATTAACACTGTAATATAATATTATTTTATTAACAGGACCTATAACTGTCAGCTTAATCCACCCTAATCATAATTAAAACTTTTCATGATACACTTACTGCTAACTTTTTCTAAAACCTTTCAGCAATTAATGGTAATATTTGATTTTGAATGCTTCACACTACTCTGATGAGGTTAAGTACATTCTACCTCAAAATGTGAATATTTTCATCCAGAAACAAGTCCACTTAGTATTTATCATGTAATAAGAATAAATGGGCAACACACTTACACTAAATACACAAACACTGGAATGTGTGTGACTTTTCTCACTGACACTAGTCGCTGCAGCTAATATAACTAATAATGATCATTTTCTTTGGGGGAAATTTGTCTTATTATAAAGTTAAACTTTGAAATTGTGTAAGGATTTTTTATCCTTACACAAATCAATCTTCACTAAAAAGAAAAAAAGGCAATATGATTATCATATTAGCTTATTTTTTATTGTGACATTAGTACATGAGATCAATTTTTTTGAAACAATTGATCCATACTGCTGCCAACAGTATTGCAATGATTTATTCTTGAATTCAAGTCTCCATAGAACATCAAGCTTCACTCCCAGGAGAGGATAATCGTTCCTGTGTCCTTAGGCTCCAACTGTCTCTCACTTAACACTAGTCAATGAAATAACAATTGTGTTAAGAGGGGACTTAGCCTCCTTGCTCCTTAGTCAATGTAGTAATTGCCTAGTAAGCCTCTTCCACTAAGAAGCAATTTCTACATGTGTGATAGGTTCAGTGGCCTCTTCAGAGACAGGATCAATATGAATTTGAAAATATTTTCACAAGTACAAAATGGCCTATAAGTTAGCGAATTCTTTCTTGTTTGTTTATACACACACACACACACACACACACACACACAACAAAGAAAATAACTTTAACTTTACATTTTATTTGAAACATATAAAAACAGTAAATTAGCCTAAGGGCATGTATTGAAAGACATCAATATTTTCAAAGTTCTAATATTTGTTTATCTCTTTCACGTTTCCTATTTTATTCTTTTTCTTTCCCTTATCACTCACTCTTCAGTTTTCCAGATAGATAGATTAGATAGATTAGATAGATAGATAGATAGATAGATAGATAGATAGATAGATAAGACAGATAGATACATAGATAGATAGAAAAAATGCATATATAGCCACTGACATTTTGTTAATTCTTTCCTGGGCCACTATTCTAATACTTTTGATATTAAATTTATTAAATATTTTAAAATATATATTCAATATCAAATGTAACTAGCATTAACCTGCTAAATAAAATTAGATTCAATTTTTATATTTTTTTCTGAAAATATAGGCTTATAAAAGGATACTGAATTTGGAGTAGATCTTGTATTCTATGGTGTATGGTCACACTTGTCTAATTCTCTAGTTTGTTCGTTTTGTTTGTATCTTTTTAAAATTTCTATCCAGGTTTCTTGGGGTTAACACCTGCCAGTATAATTAAGTGGTCAACCAATGATTAGCCATAGTTCCTTAAATGCTTTGACTATATGTGCTCCATCCCTAACAATAATACCTGTGCAAGAAGGCACACCTTCAAACTAGTTTATAGAGCAGACTTCATTTCACTTCCTGTTTGCAGCCAGAGATGCTTTCTCTTTCTTTAGATCTTCCTTGGGTATGTTATGTGTGTATATGCATATGCCTTCAGCCTTTTAGATCAACAGGAATATAGTGGAGCTTTCCAAAATTAATTACAATCCTGTACTTGACTGTCCTATCAGAATAGATAAGTGATGAATCTGAGCACATGAAACTCTATTTAAATAATCAATCATCCTTGGGTGGGTGGCAAGGGGAGCTGAAACAGTATTAAAATAGACATCAATCATTATTTCCCATAATTCTCAAAGTAGCTAATGATGTAATAAAAAGTTCTTTACTAATTATTACCATACAGATGTTTATTTGATAGCTTTACTAATATTCAGTGGACCTATGAGTTGCCATATTTTTTCTGACAGTGAAAATTTTTTGTATTAAATTAAGATGAAAAAATAAGAATTTATGCCAGAAACTTTGATATACCAGAGTCAAGTAAATAATTACCAACAGTTATAATGTTTCACTAAATCGCCTGCTAAAAAAAGGTAAAATATAAGATTATTGATTATACTGTATTAATATTAAGGGCATTATTTTTCTGAACAACTTAAAAATTACCTTTGGGATCTAAATATTAATTGTAAAACGTGGCCATTGGTTTTAATAATAACTTTTATTTATTTTTTACAATAAGATGACCAAAGTAAGTGAAAATGTAACCTAAACCCTAGCTTTGCAACTTAAGGACTGTTTCTAAGAAAATATTAAGCTTAAGCTACTTTAAACAAATTTCAAATATTATTTAGAATTTTATTCTAGTTAGCTTACTTTAAAACATAGGGTTTTTTAAAAATAGTTATTAGAGTCAACTACTAAAGGGAATAACAAGGCATAGACTATATTGTTCTTTCCAGAAGCAAAAGAATGAGATGCTCAATGTATTTACATAATCCTTTGCTGTTGCTCTGTGAGAGGTTAAAATAGAACTTAGACCCATGAGAAAATTTTATTCTTTAGACCAAGAACAAATTATAAAATAGTAATAAAAGATGTATTTTTAAAATATAATATAAACAGTTTGAAATAATGTACTTTATGTTATTATATTTAATTCAGCAATACATGAGAATATTAAGTGTGATATATAGGTGATACACATGCACAAAAGTATGTACACATATGTACATGCAGATACGAAGTTTAAAATGTCAATCATTTCATTGAAAAGCATTATGTTTTTCACTTTTCATCAGAACATTTGATTCTTACATACAACCAACTTTGAGAAAATTTTTGCAAAAAATATGTGAATAAATTGAGAATGTTTTCAGGATTAATAAGTATGTGTTTTGTATGACTATTATTTTTATAGATATTAAAAGTATGAAATATTTCAGGTATTAATTAGAAACAAAAACAAAAACATTAATGTAATTAAAATATAAAATGATTGTGTTCTAATATTTGTATATATTCTGAATTTTTCGTGCATTTTGAAATAATTTGACTGATTATAACATCCTATAAAATTCAATTTTAAAATAATGTTATTTTATTTCCAACTTATTCAGAGAAATTAATAGATTATCCTTTATTTACAAATAATAGTTTTAAGAATTAAAAAATATTGTTTGTATTTCTGACAGCTGGCAGAATTATAAACAATATATATAACAATGAAATTTAATGCATGTGAGACATGGAATCCAATTCTAATTAAGTGAACTCTATAAAGTGAAATTAATTGTGTTTACCACCAAAACACCATCTGCTTCTCAACCGAAACTTAAGAAAATGGAAATGTTGTATTACACTGAAAAATATATCTGACTTTTTTTTTGTAGAAAAGCCAAATAAAATATCCTAATCATTGTACACATCATTATAAAATTTTTCTAATTGACTATGTATTGCCAGACACAAAGTATTCTGTCAAATTATTTAACTACATATGAATACATACATGTTTGCATATATCTCTCTGTCTATAATCCTTCCCATGTCTATGAATGTAATTCATTTTGCTCTACTAGTGAGAACAATTGACAAATTATAATTGTCTATGTTCTGTTTTTACTCTCAAGTGGTGAGCATGTAATTTTCTGGGTTAGATAAATGGACCAAGGATACATCAATACTCATGAAAAATCACTGAAGAAAGAAATACAAGAAAGCTTATATAAAACCTAAATCTTAAATTCTGTAATTTAGACAGTTATTCATTGGTAAAGGGGGGAAAACACTGAAAACATTCCTAAATGTAATTTAATTGGGAACAAATTGAACTGCCTTTGTTTCACTTCTTTTCCCTTCCTATCAATTGGCTACTGATATATTACTTTAAACTTCACCTAGAGGAATTTATACTAAGAAAATGTATAACTCTAAAAAAGCAGAACATCTCATGACAATTTTTAAAGAGCTTGCCTTTTCAAACCTGTTAATATATAACTTTTACAAAAGTGTTGCTTCCATATATATCTAAATCGAGGGTGACTAAGTACTATGCAAAGAATGTGTTTACTTTATTGATATTAAAATAACTTTTTAAACTAATGTTATTTATCTAGGTTAACATATAATAACAAAAAATAACACACAACTACAAATTATTTCATTGTTTTCTCATGGATTTTATTTCTGTATAGTCTCTTAAATTTTGTCACCTGATTGAGATTTTCTGGGTCTCTGGTATCTTATTACGGAAAAAAAAAAAAAAAAAAAGGATATGATATAAAAACAACATGCATTTTGAGTTTCATAGTATTATCTATGTCACAGTGCCTATAAAACTCTGAGTGTAAAGATATAGTATAAATGCATTAGATTTCACTGAAAAATTCAAAAGATATCGAACCTGTTTCATTGTAAGGTGTGGGAGGAGAGTGGGGAATTCTTAATGGTGGGGCCATGAAGATAATGTAAAACCTAGAGTAGAAACAGAGGATAGAAAAAAACAAAAACAAAACAAGCAATCAACATGGGGAAGTATTTTAGTATAATTTGCACAGATTAACTGCAAGAACTGTGTAATCAATTTATTACGCTTTTTTCTCAATATTCTGGTTTCTGAGCCACATAGGCACATCAGAGTCTGTCATATATTAAAGATGGCCACATTGGATATGACACCTAATATACAGGCAACAAAATAAAAAAATAAATGGGACTACATCAAACTATAAAGCTTCTGCCCAGCAACAGAAACAATCAACAAAATGAAAGACAACCTAAAGAATGGGAAAAATATTGCAAATCATATACCTGATAAAGGGTTAATATCTAAAATATATAAAAACCCATACAACTCAATATCAAAAAACAAACAAACAAAAACCCAGAATCAAATAATCAAATTAAATAATTGGAAAATGACCTAATAAATCCCCCCAAAGATACACAGATAACCAACAAGTATGTTTGCAGCTGTTAGAATAGCTATTTTTAAAAAGACAAGAGATAACTAAATGGTAAGAATCTGGAGAAAAGGGAACCCTTGTGAACTGCTCATGGGATTGTAAATTGGTATAGCCACTATAGAAAAGAGTATGGGGATTCCTAAAAACGTTAAAAGTAGGATTGCCCTGTGATCTGGCAATTCCACTTCTGGAAATATACCTGAAGGAAACAAAAACACTTTGTTCATGATATATCTGCACCCCCAGAAAAATAAATAATGGGATTCAATTTACAATATTATAATTACAGCTAACACTGCTATCAGGTTAAATTAATAATCCTCTCTAATAAAATGGTAATATGCAAATTAACCATCACTCCGCTACATAAGCCACGCCCACCAACCAAGCCACGCCCACCAATCAATCAGGGCGAGTATGCAAATTAACGCCAATCCAAGATGGCTACAGCCACAGACAGCAAGGTTTCCCAGGTAACAGAGCAAGCCAAGCTTTCCATAGCCATTGCAGGCATAAGCCTCCACTCAAGCTACAAAGTTTCAGTTATAGAAGGTAAACAAATTCAAACAAATGGCAGCAGAATGGAGCTTGAGAGAGCAGGCCAGGGTTGCCGGCGGCAACAGGGGAAGCAAAGCTTTCCACACACCCTGGCCGGGCTCACCCGCTTAAGGCTACAAAGTTTCAATTGTAGAAGGTGAATTAACTGCCACAGAAATGGCTGCTGCCCCAGAAATGGCTGCCGCCCCAGGCTACAAAGTTTCAATTGTAGAAGGAAAATAAATTCCAGATACCAGGGCCTCCCCTTGCGTCGCCAGGGGGCGTGGCCGGCCTGCAAACCACCACAGGCCCCTTGCTCAGGCCGCCCCATGCCCCAAGGGAACCCCACCCTGATCCGGGACACCCTTCAGGGCAAACCAGCTGACCCCCACCTGTCCACCAGGCCTCTATCCTATCTAATAAAATAGTACTATGCAGATTGATCATCACTGCAACACACAATATAGCTGCCCCCATGTGGTCAAAGATCCTGCCCCCATGTGGACACAAGATGGCCACCACAAGATGGCCAGCAGGGGAGGGCAGTTGGGAGGCACCCGGCCTGCAAGGGAGGGCAGTTGAGAGGGACCAAGCCTGCAAGGGAGGGCAGTTGGAGGTGATCAACCCTGCAGGAGAGGGCAGTTAGGGGTGACCAGGCCTGCAGGGGAGGGCAGTTAGGGGCAAACAGGCTGGCAGGGGATCAGTTAAGCATCAACCAGGCTGGCAGCGGAGTGGTTAGGGGGTGATCAGGCTGGCAGACAGAAGCGATTAGGGGCAATCAGGAAGGCAGGCAGGCAAGCAGTTGGGAGCCAGCAGTCCTGGATTGTGAGAGGGATGTCCGACTGCCCGTTTAGGCCCGATCCTGGGATCGGGCCTAAACGGGCAGTCGGACATCCCTCCAGAAGTCCCAGATTGGAGAGGGTACAGGCTGGGCTGAGGGACAACCCCCCGCCGTGCACGAATTTCATGCACTGGGCTTCTAGTAATAATAATAATAATAATAAACCAAAATAATAAAACAAAACATAACCCAAAACAACAAAAAATAAAAATTCTTGCTACTTCCCCCATTAAGAGGTGATGTCTACTTTTACTCCCCTTGAATCTGGGTTGCCTTAATTATCTACTTGCTCAATTAAATATATGGAAAGAAAAGCTTCATTGTGGATTTCTAAAGCTATTTCACAAGAAGCCTTGAAATTCCTGCCCAGATTATCATGGAATGATGTTGCTCTGTAAAAAGTCCCACAACCTTGAGTCTGTGGTACTGAAGAGAAATGGAGGAGAGAGGACAGATAAGAGAGGCTTCCCCCGTAACCTCAGCTACTCCAGCCAGTCTATCCCACAGCCCAGGTGTCAGACAGGAAGGTAAGACATTTTGGAACAGCCAACAGCAGAGAACTAACACCCCAAAAACATGTGGCCCCATTCACTCCACTCAGCCATCTTGCTCAGTCATTGTGGAGCACAGGTGAGTCCTCTATAATGAAATGCCCAAATTCTGACCCATACGATGGTGAGCACATTAAAATGATTGTTGCTTTTTATAGCTTGCTGTTTTCTTATGCAGCATAGATACACAATAGAAAATCCAAAAGAAACAATAAAAGGAATATAAACTAGAAGACAAACAAAAATGCTTTCGTAGGTCACATTTCACAGAGGTGAAATTGATATTAACATAAATCATCTTTGGCCCAACGTGGAGTGTATTAATTTGTGTGTGCTGTATGTGTGTCCATATGTGTTTTGGGTAAAGGAATCCTATATAATAAAAGGCTAATATGCAAATCGACCCAATGGTGGAAAGACTGATCACTATGATGCACACTGACGACCAGGGGGCAGACGCTCAACACAAGAGCTGCCCCCTGGTGGTCAGTGCGCTCCCACAGGGGGAGTGCCGCTCAGCCAGAAGCTAGGCTCACCACTGGTGAGCACAGCAGTGGTGGCAGGAGCCTCTCCTGCCTCCGCAACAGCGCTAAGGATGTCCAACTGATGGCTTAGGGGCACAATCCTAAGCCATCAGTTGGACATCCCCTGAGGGCTCCTGGATTACAAGAGGGCACAGGCTGGGCTGAGGGACCCCCCCTGAGTGCATGAATTTCATGCACCGGGTCTCTAGTCTATATATATAAAAAGCTAATATGCTAAGTGTCCAACCGTCTGACTGGTCACTAAGATGCACACTGACCACCAGGGGGCAGACGCTCAATGCAGGAGCTGCCATGACATGCACTGGCCATTTACTGAGAAATAGTGCCATGGACCTGATGCCCACAAAGCAACATTCAGCTTCCCCCAAGTGGGACACAGGCCCCACCACCACCCCGGAGCAACAGCCCACCAAATCGCAGCCAATGCTGTCGAGACCCCATGGCGCAAAATGCGGCCCATAGCCCAGCCCAGCCCAGAAACAGTGGCTGTGGGCGCAGGGTAATGATGTCACCTAGCAATGCCTGACTTCCTCTCTCTAGCGACTAGCCTCCTTGCAGTTTCTTCAGCCCAGGAATGTGACTTGCTCTATAGCCAGGTGGAAATATTTTACACTTTAACCAAATGTCTGTGAAGTGTTTTCCCATGCCTCGTCTCATTTGATCCTCACAGAAGTCCTGGAATAGGTAGATAGGAGACTCAGTGAAATCCTATTTCCTTTTCATTAGCTGGAAAACGGAGATTTAGAAAGCTTAGAAACTTGATCCGACTGAACAGAAGTAAGAAATGGTGGACCTTGAAAATTACTTCAGGTTTTGTCACTGCACAGAATATAATCAAATACTGCTGCAGTTAAATATTTTACCCTTTGTTCTCCTTGGGTGATCTACAATAATAATCTGCTTCATGTTGATATTTACTGCTGTGTTGCTGACAATTACCTGAAAGAGAAGTTGGAGTGCTTTACTTGGTTGGGAAAAGTTTAGCTAAATCAGAAAGCAGTCTAATTAAGCAAGTTTATCTATATACTAGAGGCCCAGTGCATGAATTCATGCACGGGTGGGGTCCTGCCAGCCCACCCTGATGGGGGCCAATCAGGGCCAGGTAGCAGGGGAGAGGGAATGCAGGAGGTTGGCCGGCCCTGCCTATGATGGGGGTGGGTGGGAGGCAATCCAGGGTGGAGCCAGCTGAGGGTGGGGAGCAGGTGGTTGGGGCCCCGATTAGGCCGGTTGGCCACTGCAGTGTGCATTATAGCCAACAGTCATTCCCGTCATTCTAGTTGCTTGGCTTTTATATGTATAGATATATAAAGCTCTCGCTGTTGCCAATCGCACGTGTGTGTTTCCATCTGTCATTGTCAGTCATGAATTTGGTTGACATTTCTATTTTAGAGAAAGGGAAAATAGCACTATTAAAATATTTCTTCTAATTATTTTCCTTTCAATGTGCACAAATTCACGCACCAGGCCACTAGTGTTAAATTGAATTGCACAGGAAACGAAGCTTCAATTTTTTTTTTTTTTTTTAATCCTCACCTGAGGATATTTTTCTATTGATTTTTAGGTAGGGTGGAAGAGAGAGGGAAAGACAGAGAGAAACACATTGATTGGTTGCCTTCTGCACAAACCCCAACCAGAGTCTGGGCTGGGAAGGAACCTACAACCAAGGTAAGTGCCCTTGATTGGAATCCAACCTGGGACCCTTTGGTATGCAGGCTAACGCTCTATCCACTGAGCCAAAATGGCTAGGGCACAAAACTTCAATTTTTATGCTCCATGTAGGAAACATTATAGTTTTGTCCTCAATTATTCTGCTACTAGTTCCTTAACTTAAAACCAACATTTTCATAATACAGAAAAGAACTACCAGAACAGATTTTTAAAAGGCAGCTAGCAAGAACAGATAGGGCTCAAAATAGAGTAATCGTAGAATACTATGAATAGCAGGCAGCATGTCACGGAGTGTGCAGTACATCCTGCCTTATGCATATTTAGCACTTGTAATTTTGACTACACTTGGTATAACCTGTCAGGCATATATCAAAATGAAGCATATATCTTCTCAAAATCTTGTGGGGAGATTATCTTTTTAACTTGATGGCCAAGAATTTGACTAGCTTGTACCTATATGGGTAATATTTGTTAATATTTCTTTGTTGGTCCTTGTTTTCTCTGCCATGCTCTGTAATCATATTCTTGGGGAAAGTGTAAAAGTTTCCTCAAAAGAAGAAAAAAGATAGGGCTATGAAAAATAATACATAGAAATATGAAAATAATGTGGTAAGGTGAGGAGGGTAAATTAAAGAGTTATGGTTCAAGGGGGCTTATCTCTTTTTCTGTCATCAGGGCCATACTTGGGGACAGAAGAGTCTGGGCTGTAGACACATCTAGAATAATGTTCCATTGTGGCAATAAAGCCACGTGGGGAGAATTTGGAAAGTTTTCAGTCGTTATCAGAGTGAATAAGAGGATGATCCTGGAATGTAGTTGAATATTCTGCAAGGCATGAATAAATCTAGAGCAAGGAAGCTTTGATCTACCCAGAATACTCCCACTCAGCAGTCTGGCTTCATAGAAAGTCAAGGCAAAAACTCAAAAAGAGACCCTTTATTTGACTCTGCCAACAATGTGTTTAGGTTAAAAACTGATTTGACCCCTTACTTTCTGTTAGATTTGGGTATGTCACTTAGCATATTTATTCTACAATTGTTGTGTGTGTGTTTTTTTAAATAGAGATCAATAGTAATGGCTTCAAAGGGATTTTTGAGTATTCAGTGATTTACTATATAGAAAGCCTTTAGATTATCTCTCATCACATACACTTTCTAAATGTTAGATTATTATGATTATCATTATTGCAGAACCGAAATGATATACTTAGGGACTTTTTTTACATTTGGAAGTATGTAAAGATCTCAGTGTTTTATTCTTCACAAATCCCCTACCATTATCTAATATATGAGAAATCAACACAATTAAGGACACTAAGTCTTGGGTGCAAACTGTAAAGGTCTTTGGGTTTAGTCATTGTAATCTGTTTATTTCCCTCTCAATATTCTAAACTCAGGTTCTTCTTCATCTGTGTTAGTGAGGTACGTGAGAAGAATTCAGCTTGACTGTTGCAGACAATATCCCAATGTCCAAAAAGATAGAACAGATCAATGCCTCTCATGTTATTCTTATTGATTATTTCCTTCACCAAACTTACACCTTTGCATGTGCTTATATGTTTTGTCTATTTAGGCATAGATTTAAAGTAAAAATGGCAACAATGAGGTCATGGAAGTAATATAAATGAAGAGACTTGTTGCTAAAAGCTGTGTGCATATGTATGATGCATTCATGCATCCATCTATATGTACACATCCATCTATATATATAAAAGGCTAATATGCAGTGTCCCCTCAGGAGTTCGACCGGGAGACTGGAAGCTCTATCGCTCACTATGACATTTACTGACCACCAGGGGGTGGCGCGGAACGAAGAAAGGCCCTGGCCAGCAGCTGGCAGACGGGAAAGGGAGGCCCCGGCTAGCAGCCAGAAGGCCCCAGTTGGCCCTGATTGCCAGCCAGACCTAAGACCCCATCCATGCAAGAATGTCATGCACAGGGCCTCTAGTATATGTATATTTATACAGACCAACATTTTTGCTTATTAATGAAAATGAAATTTTACCTTACACATGTCTTTCACAACTCAAACAATCAAGACATAATTTGCTTTTTCTTACATCTGTCAGGGTGTAAACCAGCGGTCACCAACCAGTGGTCCACTGGTGGTCTGTGAGGTCCAAAAGGTTGGCTACCACTGGTGTAAACAACAGGTGAAGAGCTATGAGTAATAACAGACAGACTGAGTAGTGAGCAGTGAGAATTGTAGTTAAGAGTAGAACACAAGCCATACCTGTTTGCTTTCTTATCAAGTCTATAAATACCTTCCTTTAAAATGGAGTACTTAATTTATTTATAGGATCAAATTACTGATATATGTTGTACACTTAACATCTTTATAGCTATTGGTTTTTGGCTATAGAAATGTATTGTCCCTTTTCCCCCTTATTTCTCTCCCATCTTTTGTAATAATTAAGTATCTTTTATTATTCCTCCTTAACTGCTCTATTGACATCCTGACTGTACCTCTTTGTTTTTTATTTTAGTAGTTTATTCACTTCTATATCTGAAGTGCCCAATAGAATAGCCACTAACTACATATGGCCATTTAAATCAAACTCTAGATTAATTAATCAAGCCTTAAATATCATTAAAACTTCAATTATGCAGCTGCCCTAGCCACCTTTAAAGGCTTACTAACCACATAAAATTAATGTTATAACATTGGACTAGACTAATTAGCATAGACTAATAGAATATTTTACCATCATAGAAAGTTCTATTGGACAGTGTTTCTTGAGTTTATAGTACAAATGCTTAACTTGTTACATTGAATCTTTATTTATTTATTTTTAAATATATTTTTATTGATTTCATAGAGGAAGGGAGAGGGAAAGAGAGATAGAAACATTAATGATGAGAGAGAATCGTTGATCGGCTGCCTCCTGCATGCCCCCTACTGGGGATCAAGCCCACAACTCGGCATATGCCCTTGACCGGAATTGAACCCGGGACCTTTCAGTCCACAGGCCAATGCTCTGTCCAGTGAGACAAACCAGCCAGGGCTGAATCTTTAAATAATATTATATTAATTCAACCACAGTGTACAGACTTCACAGCAGTATAATTCCCTTTATGCCTTTCCTCACCCTTTGTGCTTTTGTATTCATATTTTACTTATCCATATGGTATAACCTTCAGAATGTATTTGTATCATTTTTGCTTCAGTCAATAATATTTTAAAGTAACTTTTATATAGGTGAATACACACATGAACCCACTCATAAAATATAATAAAAATGTAATTTATAGTCATTCTCAATTTTCACTTTTTTTTTTCTTGCATATCTGGACTTCTGTCTGCTATAATTTCCCTTCATTGTAAAGAACTCTGTTGACCATTCTTGTAGTTCATTTCTGCTAGACATAAATTCTCTAAGGCATTTCTCTCTGAAAATGCTTTTTGTGTTATTGTCATTTTAAAGGCTTGTCCCACTTGATTGATAATTCTAGATTGGTGGGTTTTTATTTTTTAAATTTAATTTATTGGGGTGACATTGGTTAATAAGATTATATAGGTTTCCTATGATATATGATCTGCGTGTTGCATTGTGTGTCCACCACCTAAAATCAAATAACCTTCCGTCACCACATATTTGACCCCTGTAACCTTTGCTAATCTCACAGCCCTCTCCCCTTTGGTAACTGCCATACTGGTGTCGGCATCTATGAGTTTTTGGTTTGTTTGTTTTTTACTTGGAATGTCTTAATATATAAAGTCCAGACATCTCTCATGTTTATTCATTCTGAATATACGTTTTATCAACATTCCCAAGGGATTCTTAGGAATGGTAAAAGTTGGGAAGGACAGTATTTTTCTAGATGAGCTGCAAATCAATCACTGTATATGTAACTGGTTCCTGAGTTTAACCCCTGAAATTCTGAATTGATTGGATTTATATATAACCTACACTTTAGGATTTTGAGAGACTGCACAGGGAATTCTAATGTGTAATCAAAGCTGAAGATGTTTGATTTTTTCCCTTGATCCCTTCACTGTCTATCAGAATTGCTGGCACTTGTAGGTTCTCAATAAATGCTGGTTCCGTTAAGGCTTCTTTGTACAAGCAAATTATTTTCCCTGATGAGATTGGAATAATTTCCACTTCTTTTTAAATAAACAATTATTCTTATCTTCAAAATATATCACCTGCTGTTCACTGCTCTACCAGCCATGGGTAGAAATTTAAATAAGATATTCAAAGTAAGCATCTTTCAACTAATTTGTTTTGACAGTGGCTGTAAGTTTAGATAGAGAAAATTTTCTTCTCTAAAAGAGAAACCTTATAATAACAGTGTCTTTGAATTTAAAAAATTTTGCCAGTTGCTACTTACACAGTAAATAAATCCCTAAGGATTTATGCCAAGTTTACAACTTTGATAAACAGACCATTTTTAATAGGCATATCTGTGCATGTGCAAACACACACACACACACACACACACACACACACACACACCACATACCAATACCTCCAAGGGCAGGATTTTCAATCTTTCTAAATTAAATCACTTTTTTTCAAAGAGATACAACTCTTCCCAGTTGTCTGTATTTTCGTTCCATAAGCATTGCAATGTTCTATTTTGTTGAATGTTTCTGAGATTATTACATTTCCCCAAACTCAGAGACCCTTGTTTTTTAGGAAGTCTGCATTTAAAATAATAGAGAAGAAGCCATTGTGGAATATACAGTATAATGATATATCAAAGATTTATATGGGAAACAAGATAAAATTTGATTTTTTTCAAATCCAAGATATCATCTAGGGCAGTTATTATTTTATCCATCTCTTGCAAGGTACTATTCTTCTTTTAATTTTATAAGAAACAAAGGTGCTATACCTTGTTATGTAATTTGTCTCATTTTAATGACAAAAGGTATATAATATTAAGAATATGCAAATGATGGTTATTTTCTTTTTTTAAAATATATTTTATTGACTTTTTACAGAGAGGAAGGGAGAGGGCTAGAGAGTTAGAAACATCAACGAGAGAGAAACATCGATCAGTCGCCTCCTGCACACCTCCTATTAGGGATGTGCCTGCAACCAAGGCACATGCCCTTGACCGGAATCAAACCTGGGACCCTTCAGTCTGCAGGATGACGCTCTAGCCACTGAGCCAAACCGGTTAGGGCAATGATGGTTATTTTCACCTCCACATCATTTAAACTAGAAAGCAAACAAATATTTATTCTGGGAAAAATATTGAAAGTAATTATGGGGAAATAATTGAAAAAATAAAGATAAGCTTTTGTCTTGTTGTTTTACTCTTGGCACTGAATTTGGGCTTCTCCATTATTTCCTATATAGCATTACCATGTATTATCACCTTCATTTCAACATTCATGCTGCTTATTTGTTATGTCAGAGTTCATTCTTACCCTCACGGCCTGTATTCTTGAAGGGCTTTCTAATGCACGCTCAATGAGCTGCTGTTTTTAAAGAACACAATCAATGATCATGAACACTCTAATACATTCTAATACGAAAGTCTATTCTCGTGGAACATCGGGACAGTTTGGGGATTTAACCACCTGACGCTTGCCTAGGCAGTTTGTGGGCATTTGGCCCTAGACAACATTTCTGTACTTGTTTTGTCTGTAAACAAGGGACTTCTGTCTTTGAGGCAGTCCATCTGGTTGTTGTCTGCAGACCTAACTTGTTTTGCATATTTTTGATGTGCGAAGAGCTGGGCTTTCCAGTGAGAGACAGGGTGTAAGCACTTTATGAAGCTGCACTAACATTCAGCCACAGGGGTGTCCTGTTAGCCGGGTCTGAGGGTGCCCACTCGATAGGCATCAATTGAGAATCTGAAGAACTTGGAAGTGACAGGTTCAAGTTCCCTGAGAGGTTGCAACTCAATAACTTGTGGCCTGATGGCATATTTATTCTGCATAAAACCTTAAGAAAACATAGCTATCTTGTCAGGGATTTATAAAAGAAAGTTTAACTCCTTTTAAAAGAACATGCTCATTTGGCCTGAATAGATCAGCTTTTGCATGATCTCTGGGTTCTTGCTTAGTGTTTTATATTTGTGCATGTATATTTGCCTTTTAAATATTTTTAATTGTGATATTCTATCAATCTATTTATAACATATTTGGCTAACAGGAGGAACAGTGTTATTATGAAATTAAAACATGTTTGTTATAAGGCTACAAACTAATTTCTGGTAATGTCCATGATTCTCTTCATTATCTCTAATACTTATAAAAAATAAGATGTTTTATATTCTAGAATTGAAAACTGTTGCAATATATTTTTCTTTTTTAAAACATATTTTTACTGATTTCACAGAGGAAGAGAGAGGAAGAGAAAGATAGAAACATCAATGATGAAAGAGAATCATTGATCGGCTGCCTCCTGCACGTCCCACACTGGAGATCAAGCCCACAACCTAGGCATGTGCCCTTGACCAGAATTGAATCCTGGACCCTTCAATCTGCAGGCTGATGCTCTATCCACTGAGCTAAACTGGTTAGCACTACAATACATTTTTCAGTTGGTTCTATCCAAGTGTGTTTTCTCTGTTATGCAACCCAAGCATTTAAGTTGATCTACTTTCCAGGTCCAAAATTGAAGAAACTAGTCCATGAAGATGACCAAAATTTATTGAGTTTAGAATCCCATAATTATTCTCTATAACATTTATAATTATTTGCACAATCAGCTTTGCACACAAGTTATTTCATGATGTAATTATTGCTAACTTCCCCAGCCTTATTTCCAATATGTCCCCTATATGTAACATTTGCTCTAGGCTTATGAAACTCATTATAATAACTCAAAGGGTACATACTCTTTCAAGTTTACTGGCCATTCCCAACAAAAAGCCCTTCTCTTTCATTCATTTAATATCTGTATTCATAGTTTACAAATCACTTCAAGAGTCGCTACCTCTGGAAAATTTGAGTACAGGGTAGACACTTTCATTCATGCCCACACCTCCAAACTTGAAAAAAGTATCATAGAAACAATTACACTATTCTACCTTCATTGTTTTACTCTCCAGAAAAATTGTATGACCCTTTTTAACAGCAGGGAACACACTTGAAACTGTTTCCCAATAGTTGGCATTGAAGCTGGCACATTGCAGAGGTTCAATAAACAATGTATGGTAGGTAGGTGGTCTTTCCTAGTCTTCGATGTCAAACAAAATAAGGCTTCTATTATTATAACCTTGTGAAGTAGGATTATTTGACATTTTCTTTGAAATGTGAGAAAAATGTTTTGCTTCAAAATTAATTGTTTCATGTGTGGATTGTTATAAAGATAGCTTGTATAGAGTATATTTATGATCAATTCCAGGACCAAAACACAGCATGGTTGTTTTGAAACAGCTATATTTTGAAAAGATGTGACTATTTTGTAAAAAAAAAAAAAAAAAACAACACAAAAAACACCACTTCTGGAATTTCAATATTAAGACTGAGTCATTGTTGATCAACCTTGAAAGACCTTGAAATTTAATAACATGATTATACAGATAGAAGATAGATTGGAATTATGTTTGAGACATGACAGTCTCAATAGCTCCTTCTCACTACCTCTAAAAAAGTAACAATAAACTTTTCAATTTTTTTCCACCAAACATATAAGTACAATTTTATCCCACTTATTGTTTCATAATACGTTTTTTATTAAAATCACCAACTTCCTTTCCAGCCAGCCAGTTTTCTTACAGAGACTGGCTAGTTTTCTACCAAGAGAAAAATGTTTTACCCAAATTTACATTAAAATGAATTGTAAAGCAATTCAGAATGTTTACTCTTTGGCAGGAGTTTACTTATTATGAAGAGGAAGAGAATGGAATCTGTCTATCAAAATGATGAAACTGGGCACACATCTGCCAAGTGCACTGTGTATGTTGCTGAAATATATTATTAACCTTGAACACAGTATGTTTTGTCAAATGAAAGAAATCCCATAAAGACTGCCAATTTTAATATTAGTGATGTACCTCTATTCAAAAAATACATGAGGTTTTTATAAATAATAAAAATGCAATGTGGATATGTATTTTCTGGCACATCTTGTGACTACCACCTATACATGAAAACATGATGTAAACTATGGGAATTTTTTTTTAACTTTAGTGGAATTTATCTGGTAGAACCAACAAACAAACAAAAAATAGCAAATAATGAGCATTATATTTGTAATTTTAAATATAGATTACCAGCATGTAAAATGAAATGCTATTTAAGCACTGAAATAGATAATTATGAGTTTTGAATAGTTATGGAAGACAAAATAATGAGAAAATACAAAATAGAAATGGGAGATTTTTCTCTAATTGGAAAGCAAAAAGGTAGACTATTTCAGGACCTTTGAAGACATCACAATATCCTGAAAGCTCCTAACTATTTTCAGTTTTATAATGTGGAGTTGGAATATTTCTTCGTCTTTGTTAGCAACTTAAAACATTTGTCCTTGCTGTTTTTCATATCACAGCATACTGAGAAAATAGTAATACTATATCATAAAAGGATAATATGCAAATCGACCGAATGGCAGAATGACCAGTTGCTATGATGAGCACTGACCACCAGAGGGCAGAGGCTCAATGCAGGCACTGACCCCTGGTGGTCAGTGTGCTCCCACAGGGGGAACTCTGCTCAGCCAGAAGCCTGGCTCACGTGGGGAGCGGGCCTAAGCTGTCATTTGGACATCCCCCGAGGGCTCCCGGACTGTGAGAGGGCACAGGCTGGGCTGAGGAACCCTCCCCCCCTCCACCCCCAGAGTGCGTGAATTTCATGCACTGGGCCTCTAGTGTGTTAGATAAATGGAAGAGTTAAATTATAGTAAAAACAATAATCCTATGGATCCCGAAAATCCCAAGGCCCATTGATCACTGTAAAGGTTGAGGTGGTCAATAGCTCATTATTACATTTGAATACTACAGAGGATCAGAATTTCTAGGCTGGAGGTAAGTTTTGCAGTTTGGTTTGCATCTCTCTCTCAAACTAAATATAATAATTTTACAAATAACCTCTAGAGTCAACTATTTGATTTTATCTACCATCAGCAACCAAAAATTTTATATGCTGGACCAAATGCTATTGGATCAAAGCCTGGATTTTCCATTCTTGCTCTAATCACTTTGATCTTTATTTATATCCTCAATCTTGTTACACTGGGAAAAAAAACAAAACAGAAAAACACAGCCTCTGGTATTGCATTGAACTTTTGGTTCATGTGATATCAACAAAGCAGTTACATATATTTTAAAAATTAAGATTCTGTATTTGGGTCCATCATAAAACCCCTTTGTACTTAATTTTCTCATAAAGTGAATATTGATCTACTCAAGATATACCACATAATCTAGATTTAATACATAAATAGAATTTCATTTAAAATAATTGAAATATCATCACTATGTACAAATACTTTCCCAAAATCATATAAAACACATTTAAATTTAAAGCAAGTGGGCTACAAGGGGTCAATGGGGAGAAAGAGGGAGATATGTAATCATTTCAACAATAAAGAGTTCAACATTAAAAAACAAAAACAAAAGAAACCCCACGGAATTGTATTTCCAAGGGTACTACATCACAACATCGCTGGCTTATGTGAAGAATATATATTTATGAAGCCACAATGGATTTGTGGCAAAGAGAAATCCATTGGCAGAAAGTATTCACAGTGAAAGTCCAAGAAGAAGAAATGGTGGGAAACAGCTGATTATAACCTTAAAGAGCACTCCATGTTTTTTCTGTGGGTTTGTTTTGTTTTGGAAACTAAAGTTTTTCTATTCTTCGCATCTTTATTCCTGTTTTATGACCATGTATGAGACATAAAAGGGTCTCTGAATGGATAGCCTATTTCAAACCAGGGCGTTCACCACTATTTGCACCATCTGAAATGTACTTGAATAATCAAAGTCTATCTGCCAATTATGTAATTTCTGCTTTGTGATTTGCAAGAATTTTCAATTACAGGTAATAGAATGTAAAATCTTGAATTGCACAGAATGCTATTAAAGCATATTTTATGTTTTGTCAAATGTAATTATTTTACATTCTAAAATGTAGATAAAATGATTACTTGAATAGTGTATGTTTCCACTGTACTAATGCAGCATAAGAATATTTTATTAAATGAAAGCAATATTAACTGTATTTATAAACTGGGATATTTTATTACAGAATGGTATCAGTATGGGTTTTTCTATGCTCTACTAACTACCAGAAAGGAAAAAAAAAATATTAGTTTCCTGCAAAGCAAAACTAGATTGGGTCAGCAGTTTCAAATTGGACTTAAGCAGGAAAATAATAAAATAAAATACACATTTTAATTACTATCTTGAGAACATGGAATAAGATTAGGTTTTCTTTGCACATAGATGGGAACCTATATTTTAAGATATTTAAGCTATTTTAAACTTTTGATTCATTTTTTAAAATGATAGAATTAAACGTGGATAAAGTAAAATAAAACAATAAAATGTGTACTAAATAAAATACAGTATCTTTAATTCTTTCTGATATTGCCTTTTTCTAGTAGATTTTTAACATACATGTCAGATGAGTAGAAGAGTATTTCTTTTCAGTAAATAAACTATTATTTCTCCAAAATTGCTGTCTTGAAGAACATGATAATTTTAAATGTTCCAATGGCACATTTAGTGGCTACTCCGAGAATTAAAGATTAACAGGAAGAGAAAAAGACAAAGCTTCAGTTAAATAAGTGATAATATTGATGATACTGGTACAAGGATAAGATTTGTTATAGGATTTCTGAGTAATAAAAATAAAGATTTTCCTTAATCACTACATGGCTAGTGCACAAATTTAATTTAGACTAAAAAATGTTATAATTAGGCACTATAATTTTGGCATTTTCTACATTGTATAGAAAGACAAAAACCTGATGTATTGCTTTTTGATATGACAATTAACTCTGTCTAAATTTGTTCCCAATAATTGATGCTTATGGCATCATGATTGCTGAGAACGGAAAGGATTATATTTTAAAAAACAACAGCATAGTAATAATAACATATCATACAAATTACACATCCTAGCAACTCCATGCATGTAACAACATAAAACTGACTGTCAGTTATGACTCCTCAAATACGGCCTCTTCAGGGAGGGTAAGCTTCTTGGCCACAATCCACTGTTGCAAATGACAAGCCCTCACCCAACAGCCCGTTCTCTGACTCACTGCTCATTGCTTTTCCTACTATGCCGTATCACTTCTAGCTATAAGCTCATTTTTTGATGCAGGAGAACAAGTGCCCAGAGTGCCAAATGGACTTGAGATATAAGTAGGACAGAAAAGTGACGTTGGAAGACTTAGACGCCGGAGGTTTATCTTAGCTATATGTAGAGCAATCACTTAGGCATATGGGCACCACGGATGCCTATGATTATGGAGCACATACTTTGTTTTCCTTCCCAGTAAAGAGATTTTAATCTAAATATATGTATCTGAGACTCTAGATTTTGTTCCAAAGAACGGGAAAATATTTTTTTTTCTTTTTTACTGAAAATGCTTGAGACATATATTAGTTAAAGAAACTGCATTATAAAAATTTTTCTTTGTGTTATTGCTTTGTAATTTTGAGTAGGGTCTGTCTTTTTGATAAACCCATTAAGAAGTAAGTTCAGATATCGTTAGGTGTTAATTTACCTGTTTGAGAATGTTGTCCAAATTCAAACATGCTAATTTTATTGTACTTGATATTAAAACATTTCTTCTGATAATAGTGGATTTTATTGTTTTAAATGGCCACTCATGGTTGAGATAAAACATTATCATTAGGAAAGAGGAAAATGTCTTTTTTGTCTGTTAGAACTGTCCTGAAAACATCTAATTTATCTAAAGAATGAAGTGCCAGATGTAATAAAATGTTAATACAGTTGGAAATGCATTGTGTTCTTTTTTTAAGTAGAAATTTGACCTTAAAAATGTTCTTTTTAGTAATTTTGTCCTAGCAAAATGAAATGATGCAATTTTGGCTAATATGTTCAGTTAGATTACCTAATTTACATTAAATGTGATTTATATTTATATTATCAGGTGTTGTCAAAACTAAGTGAAAATGATAAAAAAATGTTATGTTAAATATAGTCCTAAACTGATGAAAAAGAATAAAGTAATTCTCAGAAATGGTCTAGTTATTCATAATTCTTGGCTGCTGCTTATAGTCCATTATATAAGGGATTGGTTGTGCAATTTGTTGAGATGAAATATTGACCTGAATCCTTGTGACTATAGTTTAAACTGAACAGAAGAGTTATTTTTTAATTTATTACATATATTTCTATTTTCTTTCCTAACATGTAGTAAATGACAGTATTTTCTGATAGAACTAACTTTACTATCATCTCCATATAGTATTCAATTAAATAGTTTAGCAATAAGTAGGGCCTACTACACTGGAATAACTAAACAATTTTATTATATTCTGTCTTCTCTAGAAGCCTTTTTGAGTTCTGCTGTTTGACATTTAATGTACTTGTCTAAGTCCAAGATAAGAATAAATCTAAACAACAGAATTAAAAGGATTGATTGAATTTTACATGCTTATGCAGGTTTCTAAGTAGTTTTATTCATATAAACCATGAAATAGGAAGCAGTGACTTTCTACCTAAAAAAATCAATCTTTCATGGTCTCTAATTTGGGTAAAATAACATGAAATTTAAACTTGTATGAGTACTTCCTCTTCAGAATGTGCTGAAATGATTTATTTCAAGAACTTGCAGAATAACTAAATATAGACTATATCATGTAACTTGTAATGATCTACATTCATCAAAAACTGATTCATATTTTCAATGAAATCCTAAATAAAACCCAAGTGATTTTTTGTGGTAATTGATAACATGACTATAAAATTTATATAGAAATACATATGGCCAAGAATAATCAATCTAAGACTACGAAGAAAAGATTGGAAAAGAAAACTTGAGGTTGTAACCTATCAGACATTGAGGCTTAAAATGCTAAAAAATGAAGACAGTGTGGTATTAGCATATACATAAATGGTTAATTAAGAAAGATAGGACCCAGGCATAGACCCATAAATATACTATAAATTGACTTATGGCAAAGAAGATATGATAGAGCAGTGTGAAAAGGATGGCAAAAGTGCTGAGACAACTGAATAACCATATGCAAAAAATGAAACTTATACAGTGAGATGAATTATCTACATCATGTTACATGGTAGATCCTCAAACCTTATTCATTTTATAACTGAAAGATTGTAGGCTTTACCAACTCTCCCTTTTCCCCACAACCACCAGCCCCTGAAAATCACTTTTCTACCATCTGTTATTATGAATTTGACTTCTTTTTTCAAGATTCTATGTATAAGTATGATGCAGTTTCTCTGACTGGCTTATTTAATTTAGTATAATGACCTTTAAGTTCATCCATGTTGTCACAAATAATATTTTCTTCTTTGTTATGTCTGAATAATATCTCATTGTGTCTGTGTATATATATAGTGCATTTCCCCCCTATCCATTTATCTGTCAACTGCCACTTAGGCTGTTTCCATATCTTGGTTATTTTAAATAATGTTGCCATAAACATGGAAGTAAAGATATCTCTTTGAGATACATTTTTTTCCCCTTTGGATATATACCCAGAAGTGGGATTACTGGAACATATGGTAGTTCTATTTTTAATTTCTTAAGAAACCTCATACTGTTTTCCATAGCAATTGTACCTGTTTAAATTCCCACCAACAGTGCACCAGGGTTCGCTTTTCTTCACTTCCTTGCAACACCTATTATTTCTTGTCTTTTTTTTTATGAGACATCGTAATAGGTGTGAGGTGATATCTCACTATCTCTTTGATTTGCATTTCCCTGCTGATTAGTGATGCTGAACAACTTTGTATGTACCGGTTGGCCATTTATATGTCTTTTCAAAAGTGTCTATTTAGGTCTTTTGCCCATTTTTAAAATTGAGTTATTTGGATTTTTTAGCTATTGGATGGTATGAGTTCCTTGTACGTTTGGGATATTAACATTTATCAAATATGTGGTTTGAAAATATGTTCTCTTATTCCATAGATTGTCTTTTCATTTGTTGATGATTTCCTTTGCTGTGTAGAAGCTTTATCATTTGATATAATAGCACTTATTTTTGCCTTTGTTACCTTTGTTTTTGGTGTCAAATCAAAAAACGCATTGCCAAGACCAATATGAAGGAGTTAACCTTCTATATTTTTTCTAAGAAAAATGGAGCTTAGTAGAAGAGTTTTTAAAGCAATTTCTTTACATTTCTAGTGATGTTTTATATTTTTAATCAACTAACATAATACAATTCATAAAATATTGCTTAAGATTAAGTAGAAGATGTTATAAGTGTACTAGAGGCCCAGTGCACAAAATTGGTGCACTGGGGGAGGGGGGTGTCCCTCATCCCAGCCTGCACCCTCTCCAATGTGGGATCCCTGTGGGATTGGGCCCAAACCAGCAGTCAGACATGCCTCACACAATCTGGGACTGCTGGCTCCCAACTGCTCACCTGCCTGCCTGATTGCCCCTAACTGCTTCTGCCTGCCTCGGGATCACCGCCTAACCACTCCCCTGCCAGCCTGATCAATGCCTAACTATTCCCCTGCTGGCCCGATTGCCTCCAACTGCCCTCCCCTGTTGGCCCACATACCCCCAACTGCCCTCCCCTGCAGGCCTGGTCCCCCCCAACTGCCCTGCCTCCCCTGCAGGCCCAGTCATCACCAACTATGGATAACTTTATACAATCCTCCTTTAAGAATTTATCTTCATTGGCAAAGGTGGGGAATTTCTGCTTTAATGGTGTCCAGCAAACACTACTTGTAACAGCAAAACCTTCACAGAATCTAAATACCCAATGAGGACCAGTTGAAGTAATTACCTTTTTAAAATCCATGAAATGGAATATTTCATAGTCTTTAAATAGGCAAGGTAAACATATATTACTTTGGCATCTAATATGTTTATATTTTCAGTGAAATATATATTACAAATCTGTATATATAAAATGTTACTAGCACTTTACTGACCTCTTCAAATAGACCTTAAATCTATTTTACCAAATATGAATGATCTGAAATACACTACAGAAAAATGTTTCTTTTGGATGACATTGTGCTTAAACTTTTTCATTCTATTTTATTTGTATTAATGAAATATTATTTAAGAAACACTATAAAATCAAAGGCAAATTAAATTTAATGTTGACATTGTTGAATAAAGGATTGTCTCTCCTGATACGCTTGGCACTTGTTTGAATTGCAAGTTAATTATCTCAGGCCTTCTAGAAGGAAAAAGAAGTAACAATAGCAAAATCTGTTTGGGAAGGAGTCCCAACTCCAATCCCCACAGGGGTCATGTCGGTGACTTAACTGGGTAAAGTAATCTGGGTTTAAGTTCCTATGCATTTGCTCTGTGACTAGACACTGTGATGGGCACTGCCAACTCAGGTGAGCAGAGCTACTTAACTGCAGCTAAGTGTTGCTGGGTTAAAATTAGCATTCATTGCCACCAGCACTTGTAATTTTCCAGGAGAAGTTGTATTTTTGTACATTTACGTGAAATCTTCCAACTTTTAAATGTTAGTTGTAACTCCTTCAAAACACTATGAAAACCAAAGTAAACATACCTGTAGCCTAGATATGTTCCTTACACTGGCAGTTGCAGCTCTTTTATGAAGACTCAAGGCCCAAAACGTAAGTCACAAAAAGGCAGTAAACAAGAAAATATCTTTTGAGGCTATTGAGGAGGATGTGGTACTAGACTGGCTCTGAAATGATTTGGCTTTCTTTTTATAAAATTTTTGTGTACATGACATTTGCTTCAAAGATTGCTTTTCATTTATAAATATTCAATATATCAAATGTAACTCTAGATACATTTGAGATGAAAGAGCTGAGTCTGTAAAATTGTAGAAACAAATTGTAGTTAGAACTAGAGCAGAATGGTATAGAAAGAAATGTAGTAACCATATTGTTCAATGGAATCATACTTAAAGATATCAGAACTTCTATTTCAATTCAGTAAAACTTAATTTGTCAGACAGCATTTTATTGTATCTTATTACTACTTTTGTGTGTTTTTGTAGGTAGGAGGAGAATACCAAGAACAGTATTTGAGGGATAAGTCATTTACTTCTTTAAAACTTGATGTAAAAAGTCATAGCTTCTTAATTAATGAGATTTCTGAAAAAAAGTCATACAAATTATGATTGTTAAAATGTTCAGGGTAATGAAATATCACTGAGTGCTTAATAATGCATAATTGAACAAAAAAAGAAATAAAAATACTTTACAGGAAACCATCTGTTTCAGTGAGGAATGCACTAAATGGTATACATTGCATCTCTCACTTTGATGTTTGCGTTTCTTTGATAAATGAGCTTTTTTCAACCCATTTAAAATGTATATAAATGGAGAGAGACAAAAAACTCTAGAGGAGGGAGAAAAGGAAACCCTAGCAGGTGTGTGCTAGCAAACACTTTAGTCTGCAAGTGGAATCCCTCCCTCCCATCACGCCATGCCAGATGCTGCTCTGTCTGAAGCCACAAGCTGTGGTGGATCCCTACGGCACGATAAACAAAATCAAACCTGGCACTGTCATCACAGTTACAGAAACACCTATGCTAAATAGCTCTGTGTTGTGAAACTGGTTAGCGTCCATAAGCAGAACCTTCACTATGTGCAATTTTTTTAAAACATCTGATTAAATTGCCCATTAAATAATGAGCCATGGTAACACAGAGGAACAAGCCTCAAAGCACTGAAGTATACAGTGAGCACATTCTGCACACAGACTATTTATTACACTTGCTTGATGGAAGGGGCATGATCAAAACTCAGCTTATAAAACGATATGTATATACATTGAGTGGCCAGATTATTATGATCTCTGAACACTTAATAATCTGGCCACTCAGTGTATATCCTATGTAATAAAAGGCTAACATGCAAATTGTCCTCTCAACCAGGAGTTCGACCAGCAGGCAGGCCGGCCAACCGCCCATGTCCCCTCCCCCTGGCCAGGCTGGCCGGACCCACCCATGCACGAATTCATGCACCAGGCATATATATATATATATATATATATATATATATATATATATATATACACATACACACTGAGTGGACAGCTTATTATGCATTCAGAGATCATAATAATCTGGCCACTCAGTGTATATCTTCTATTTGGTATCAAAGAATTATTATTCCATTGTTTCTTTCCTCTCCATTGAGTATTTGGTCTAAACTGAACACTTGCATACATTGTCTGAATTGAGAAATGATTCTGTGTATTTTTCATTGTATTAAGGTGGACATTTGGTATCTTTTCCAAGTTATTAGTTTGATCACAGGCACTTATTGTATAATCAGTTTCTTTGAAAGGCTGAGTTACTGCATACTTAAAATACACAGATTTATTGTGTAAGATTAAGAAAGAACATTTAATACAATGATGGCATGACTGTCCCCAACATAAGAAGCAAATGTCTGTCTGTGATTAATGTATAGTTAGATTACTAAGTCTGGGCCTGTTTATCTTTCTCTTAGTTTTGTGTAGAAAGTACATGATTGGTTTGTTTGACATTTAAATGATATCGTGTGATGTGGGATTTAGGGGAAATCATGAATGAATTAACAGAAAATATTTGAAACAAAATTCTTAGACTGCTTGGCTCCATCTATCTGCAGATATTGGTAGTGGCAAATGATTGCTGCTACATAACCAAAGACACAACTTGCTCCCTATAGTGATCATGACCTTTTATGAAAATAACCCTGAAATCTGTGCCAACTTCATTTACTGCTCATTGCTTCTGTTCTTCATTATAGTAGATATTAGTGATTCCCACACTCAAATTTTTTATTTATTTAATCCAGGCTAATTCTTCAACTACTAGCTGCTATAGTTGTTGAAATCTAATGGCTCATCCTTGCATTCATCACCAAGAAATGCCCTTGTTATGTGTTGCTTCTATCTATCTATCATCTATCTATCTATCTATCTATCTATCTATCTATCTATCTATCTGTCTGTCTGTCTGTCTGTCTGTCTGTCTGTCTGTCTATCTATCTATCATCTATCTATCATCTCTTTTAGATAACCTCTAGTCAATGACTGAGCTCAGTCCCCTATACTTGGGTGGGTATTATGCTCCTGAGCTACTCATGGGGTTAGATGAGGCTAGATAGCCTTCACCTGAACCCACATCTTAGCTTAGTCTCTTCTTCTTCCCTATTTATATTTTCCTCACTTTTTTATAGGTTTCTCCTGAAAAGATTCTCTCAAAAATCACTTTTATAAGTATCTGTGTTTCAGACTTTGCTTCTGAAGAACATGACCTGAGACACACCTGCTCACACAGCAAATGCCTATTAAAATGATGGGGCCGGTTAAAGTAAGTTGATGGCACTATCAGGAATGGTTATAAGCAAAAATGATTGTAATTATTTTTATATATAACTAGAGGCCCGGTGCACGAAAATTCATGCACTCAGGGAGGGGAAAGGGTTCCCTCAGCTCAGCCTGTGCCCTCTCGCAGTCTGGGAGCCCTCGGGGGATGTCCAATTGACAGCTTAAGACCATCCATCAGACATCCTTAGTGCTGCCTCAGAGGCAGGAGAGGCTCCCGCCACTGCCTCTGCACTCGCCAGCTGTCAGCCTGGCTTGTGGCTGAGCGGCACTGCCCTGTGGGAGTGCACTGACCACCAGAGGGCAGCTCCAGCCCCACACATACCCCCAGCACCCCTCCACCCCCAGTCGCAGCAGGCTCCCCCACCCCCACCGCAGTCCCCTTCCGTCATATCACTCAGATCTTTGGGGGCATGTATCTAAACTGTCTTTGTCCAGTCCCTTCCTCCATCTATCAGCAGGGAACAGGAAGTGCAGAGTGTTAAATGCTGCTTTGGTAAAACTGTGTAAATGGCATGCCTATATCTAGTCTTCCCTTTCCTCCGTTCTTGTTAAATAATAATCAGGAGATGAATTGAGATAGAAAAACCTGTTTAAAGAAAGGGAGTTTAGCCTAACATGGACTGAGTGTAACAGACAGGGGAAACTAGCTAAGTCTGTTTGTTAGACCCTCCTCTGTGTCCCATTGTTCCTGGGTGACCTGGCAAGAATTGTTTACCAAATTTTGCTCCTTCTCATCTACCTGTAAATTGCCTACCTGCCCTTTGAAGTCCAGATTCTCCTCCCCCTCCCCCTTCTCCTTAGTTCAGAATGGACTGTAAGTCTCAACTGCTTGATTTGTTCTAGGGCCCCCTATTCTTATGGAGCCCTCATCTGTACATATGCCATTAAATTTGCTTATTTTCTCCTGTTAAGCTTTCTCGTGTAAATTTGATTATTAGACCACTGAGAAGAACTGTGAAAGTTAGAAGGAAAATTATTTTCCCTCCCCTACACTACTTAGCATTCAAAGTTCACTCTCTTTGAATTTAAGCTCATAAGGCCTTTTGAATCTCTCCTGAAACTCATTGTTTTAATGTATTAATGTCAGCCCATTACCTAATTCATCAAAGTGACACTACATTTTAATAGAATATCAAACTATGAGTGCCTTACATCATGTGGAGATAAAAATCCAGGTAACATTCTGATTAGAAAAAAAAAAAAATTACAACTTAAAGCTACCTGTGTTAAGTTCCCATGTCTGTCAATCTGTCGTTTTCTACCTAACAAATCCAGTTCAATAGGGCAGACAAAAATATTTTCATGTTCTGGGGTTCCATTGTACTCACTTAAATATAGCCAACAAAAGTATCCAAGTATTTGATGAACCATTTACCCATTGTACTTGTCTTGGTTTGAGAGTTTTTAAATCATATGCAAAGTGATCTGGTCACTTTTGAAATTTATTATTTAAGTTTTAATATATAAGAAGATTACCAAATATTCCTAAATCTTCTATCTATAACAAAATACTTATAAAAATCATTAGTAGTTATTAAATATTTTCTTTTTTAATAATAGAACTTTTGTCTAAATATTTGAGTAAATAAAATTGCAAATTTCAACTGTGGACATGATTTCCATGTAAATTAATGTGATGAGTCTGACAACTGCTCTCTACCTGAATTATAAGCCCCTAGCTGTAGCCATCTACATATAATTTTTGGTAATTGTAGAATCCTCTTGTTATCCAAGGTTCTGCTGTAGTTTATCATCAACCAGGTGACGGAGACATGAATGATTTATGTAACATAAAGCAAAGGCACTATCATTCTTGCTTAACATTCTAATGGTTTCCCATTTTCATTAGATGAAAATCTATACCAATTACTAGAAGGTACTGCTTAAGTTGTCTCTTGGTATAGCTCAATCCTGTCCTCATTCCATTTTTATCTTATTAGGATCTAAAAACAGCAGCCTTTCTGTTAATTTAATGATCAAGCACATTCAAGCCCTAAGTGTTTGCCCACCCTCTTGTCTTGACATGCTGTTTTCTCCACATTCTTCATATGTGATCACCACCTCTTCACACTCTCATTCTTGCAAAAATGCTCTCTAAAGTATGCAACCCATGCTACCCTCAATCACTCTGATTATTAGTGCTTATTTTCCTAAGAAAGAAGGCAGTTCCATTTATTTGCTTAATTCTTCTCCTTTTCCTCCTTCTCCTTGTTCTTTTTCTTTCTTTCTTTTTTTGTGCCTCCCTCCTTTAATTAAAATGTAGTCTTCATAAATTCAAGGGATCTTTATTTTTTTACCCCTTGACATATTTCAAGAAGTCCACTTTTAAGAAAAGTACATTTTAAATGTACCCACATACTCACTATATTAGGACATACAAAACCAGTTGCTCTATTTTAAAAAATCACCTAAATATTAATGGCTTAACAGTTTATTCCTTCTGTGACTGGTTTATTTTACTTAGCATAATGTTGTCAAGGCTATTCCATGTTGTTGCATGTGACAGAATTGCCGTCTTCTTCTTCTTCTCCTTCTACCTCTTCTTCTCCTCTTTCTCCCTCTCCTTCTCCTTCTCCTTCTCCTTCTCCTTCTCCTTCTCCTTCTCCTTCTCCTTCTCCTTCTCCTTCTCCTTCTCCTTCTCCTTCTCCTTCTCCTTCTCCTTCTCCTTCTCCTTCTCCTTCTCCTTCTCCTTCTCCTTCTCCTTCTCCTTCTCCTTCTCCTTCTCCTTCTCCTTCTCCTTCTCCTTCTCCTTCTCCTTCTCCTTCTCCTTCTCCTTCTCCTTCTCCTTCACCTTCACCTTCTCCTCTCCTTCTCCTTCTCCTTCTCCTTCTCCTTCTCCTTCTCCTTCTCCTTCTCCTTCTCCTTCTCCTTCTCCTTCTCCTTCTCCTTCTCCTTCTCCTTCTCCTTCTCCTTCTCCTTCTCCTTCTCCTTCTCCTTCTCTTTCTCCTTCTCCTTCTTCTTCTCCTTCTTTGTTTTGTTTTGTTTTGTTGATCCTCACCTGAAGATATTTTTCCATTGATTTTTTAGAGAGAGTGGAAAGAAGGGGGAGAAAGAGAGAGAAATATCAATGTGAGAGAGAATCAATTGGTAGCCACCCACACATGCCCCAACCGTGGCTGGGGACTGAGCCTACAACATAAGTATCTGCCCATGACCAAACTGGCTAAGGTAAATTTCCACTGAGCCAAACTGGCTAAGGTAAATTTCCTTCTTTTTTTTAAGGCTGAATAATATTCCAGTGTATTTATATACAACACAATCTTTATTCACACTGCATTAAACACTTAAACATTGTTTTGAGGGTAGATAACATGTTAAGTATTCTTACCACCATTATTTTTTAAAAGTTTATTTCTCACTCACCTAACCATCCAGAATCAGTAAGTAGATTTATTTCTACTACTGAAAGAACCCATTATCCTTTGATTTTATAGCTTAGCCAATAAGTGACTATGCTGCCTAATAAAGCAAGAATTTTGGTAGTCAACCTAATGTTTTCAACATAGACACTCATGCCTTATTTAGCTTTTTTGTGTAACTTAGACATAAAAAGGATTTTATTTTTAACGCAATAATATTTTAGAAACTTTTGTCTAGCAATAGACTTCAGCTTTTGCCTCTCACAGCATGCTGAAATAACATGATACATATAATGTTTATATGATCTCATGGAAATTAAAAGAAAATTTTTTACTGCATGAATTATCATGTTTTCTGTCTCTTCATCAGTGCTTTCATCCACCAAATTAAACAATATTTTAGAGATTCATTGTGTTACAAAACCAACATAGGTCCATAATCAGAAGAGAATCAATAAATATATTTTCATAACATGTAAAGGCAACTATGTCTCTTTTTCAGGGTTCTGCTCTTCATAAAATCTTCTTAATCTCACTGTATGTTTGTGAAATACACTGCCAAACACTGTTCTAGTGTCTGGAAAAATATATGGTACATACTAGCAGTTTAATATTTTGAGGTCCTTTGCAAAGAGCATGAGGTACTCTTGAATAGCCATTCCTAACTTTGCATTAGATAGGTATGTAAAACAGGCACTAGTAATTTTTCCTGAGAATTGCTCAACATCAGGAGGAAAAAAAAAGGCACAGAAATTAAAAGTAAAACAAGTATAAAGGAAGAGGGTATTCTCCAATATATTCCTACTGTCAAGGTAGATATATTAAACCAGTGATGGGCAACCTTTTGAGCTTGGTGTGTCAAACTTCGCCAAAAAACTGAGCATAACTCGGGTAGTGTGTCACTTTGAGGAAAAACATTATTTCGCGATATTTATAGTTTAAATAACATAAATGTATAATTGTTATGTATAATTGTATTTAATAAACCAAAAACTAAATATTTAACTTACCTGATTAGTGACTTCTTTGTTCATCCGTCAGTCGGTTTCTTTTCTTGGTCTTGATATTATTTAGCTTGTGTGGGGTGCCGTGAACTAAGATAAGTGAGGGGGAGGGGGAATTCTTTAACTAACCTGCCTATTAGTGACTTTTTTGTTGCTGAATTTCATTGGCTAAATCTTCAATTGAAGGTTGGTATTTTGTATACTTTAGGCCCAAGCAAGCGCTACTAACTTCATCTGTCAATCTGTTTCTTTTGTTGGTTTTGATATTATTTAACGCTGAGAATAAGGCCTCACAAAAGTATGTAGAGGGAAAAATTGTGAGTAAAGCCATTGCTATATTTTTCAGGGTGCTAAAAGTGTCTGGTAGCGGTTCCAGGCACTCCAAATTTCCTGTTCGTAGTGGCACTCCTCTTGATTCTCCAAGCGGCACCTTTCCAGATTCTCAAGCTTTGACCTCAAGTCGACAAACACCTGAGCCCAGATACTGTCTTGAAATTCTGTAAGTTGCATCTCCAAATCATCAATTTGCATCCATTGGAAACCATTTAATTCCAAACTACTATAGACTACTACATCAGGATACTTAATTATTTTCATGGTCTGTTCTAGACTTCTAAACTGACTAAGTCTATCACTAAACTGGTCAAGTAACGAGTCTAAAACATGCTGGTACTTCATATGCAAGAGTTCCATTTCATTTTGTACAGCTGCACTGGCCTTCTCAAAATACTTTGTTACTCGAGGAAAATACTTATAAGTTTTAGTTTCTACATCTCGCTTGAAAATTTTAACTTTACTTTCAAAAGCTTTTATGTATCCAAACATAACGTCAATACTTTTGCCAAAACCTTGTAACTTTAAGTTCAGTTCATTAATATGAACAGAGAGATCTGTAAAAAACATCAGCGTGTTGACCCACTTATCATCATTAAGCTGAGGAAAGTTTCCCAGATCCTTATCGTCAAGAAATACCTTAATTTCTTCAAAGCACTCCACAAAGCGCTCAAGAACTTTGCCTCGGCTCAGCCATCTTACATTATTGTACATCAGCAGTCCACTGTAGGTGTAATCGACCTCCAGTAAAAGTGCCGAAAATTCTCGCTTGTGAAGGGGGCGAGCAGCTATTAAATTAACTATTTTTGTAAAAACTGACATTAAGTCATTTAAGTCGGTGAATCCTGCCTTGGCACATAAAGCCTCCTGATGGATAATACAAGGAAAAGGCACAATCGGATGTCCAATAGCTTCTGTAAACAATTTGACAAATCCGACTTTTTCCCCCACCATATTTGGTGCCCCATCTGTACTCACTGACACAACTTGAGAGATATCAGTGCTTAGGTCATGAAATGTTTGTGTAACAACCTTACATATTTCGCTTCCTGATTTACTTGTTGACACTGATACTAACTTTATCAACTCTTCTCTCATTGTGAGACCATCAGAATATCGACCAATAATGGCCAACTGAGCATGTGATGTGACATCAGTAGTTTCATCAAGAGAGATCAAAAAATATTTACACTTCCTTATGTCTCTCTTTAATTGATGTTGTACGTTTGTGTTCAGTCTCATTATTCGGTCTTTTATGATATTTCTACTGAGTGGTAACTCAGATATTCTCTTAATAATTGCATCTTTATTCTGCATATCGTGAAATAGAACTGGTGCACATCTTAGGAGAGTTTCTTTAATAAATTCTCCCTCACTGAGCGCTTTTCCATGCGGAGCTATAGAGTGAGCAATGCTCAAACTTGCAGATGTTAAATTTGTAGAGCCTTTCATAAATTTAAGGATGGAATTAGATTGGCTCTTATAAAGGTGTAGCTGCCTGGAAATGTATTCCTTCCTTTCATCCTCACTTTTTTCCAAGAACTGGGAATTATTAGTTTCAAAATGTCTATTTATATTCCACGTTCTGCTTACTACCGTTTCAGTACATAGAACGCAAAATGATCTGCAATTTTTTTCTATAAAGCCATACATCTCAGTCCATGTCTCTTGAAAGGGTCGGCCACTGCTACTACCACTTCCTTTACTTAACCTTAGTTTTTTATTTTTTGGGTTCTCCATCAGGGGGGCAGTGACAGAAGATAGAATTATAGATAGCTTGTTAGGCCTGCAGGCAATTAGGGGTTAACTAGCTTAACTAACCACACAATGGTGCATATAACTGTCTTTTAGGAAAGGGCAGGGCTAATAAGCAGAAATAGGGTTAATAAGGATGCACAACAGTAATAGTGGTGAAATGGAGTCTGCACTATGGAGCAAGATGGTGTTCCTTATGTGAATTAAAATGGCTGCCGTTATTTGTAATGGCGGGAAACGGCACCCATAGCACGCCACAAACCCTCGCCTCTCCCAGCCTCCCCCTCACTTATCTCAGTAATGATGGATTAGAAATCCATGACACCCCAGAACAGTAGATAATGGTTGCTGTGGTTAACTGTTATTTGGTTACTGGTAATGGCAGGGCCCCCAGAGATGTGTCCCCTGCTGTGTTCCTCTGCTCCCTGCTCTGCCGGCGGAAGTGAGGTCAAAGATCCCGGCTTAACCGGAAGTCCCAGAACTAGATGCTCTGTGCTGGACTTCTGTTGTTTTGGCCTACAGACCTCCATCACAGAGTGTCTAATAGGGGAGGATGAAACATTTGCGACTAGATGAAACATTTGTGACTAGAGTCTTGGAGTTAGACCTCCAAGACTCTAGTCGCAAATGTTTAATCCTCAGGAGCAGCAAATGTTTCATCCTCGGCATGCGGCCGCGTGTCATCAGAAATGGCTACGTGTGTCAGTGCTGACACGCATGTCATAGGTTCGCCATCACTGCATTAGACATTTTAAACATGCAAGTAACTCCTTTGTTGTTTCTACACTAACTGAACTTGTGATTTTAGTTGAGTTTTCCACAGGCCTCTGTGAGAGCAGGCACTGACTGGTGGCCCTGATTAAATTCCGTTCCTCAAAACCATTGAAGTTCTCATTGTAAAACATATACTTCTGTTTATTAATTAGATATTGTTGTTTTAGGTCTATTTTGTTTTATTTTTTGCTGTGTGTGTAAGTGTGTGTGTGTGCGCATGCTCATGTGTGAGTGAAGGATAGCATTCCAGAGATGCACATCTCAGAGTAGTGAAAAGATTGAGGTTCTGAATCTGCAAAAGACAAACTTTCTTTCTCTTTTTTTTTTCTTTACCAGCCAGCACCTGTCTTCTTGAGGAAACATATGTCCTTGCTCTTTGCTATGCTGTCCTCTCATTTTTACAGGAAGGGAAAAAGACTACTGTTTAGTGCCTGGATTTTAAGAGGTCGGATCACATGGTTTCTTTTATATGATGGATAAGGCAAGAGATCTGCTAAGAGAGAAGAAGCATTTAAAGATTTATAGAGAATAGAATCTCTGAATAATCTGTGAAAAATGCAAAGAATAATTGTCAGGGAGTAGAGTAAAACAAAAGAAAACTAAAGAGAATTTGGCAGCAGGTTTTAGAAAATATTAAATTTGGTAACCATAGGAGTGCAACGCTCATTCATTCTTTTTCCCCTGTAACATACTTCTCGCTTGAGAGAAGGTCAGAGATGGCTGATGGGTTAGAGGCAGTTGGAGAGAGGTTGTTTTACTTAACAACAATCTGAGGACAGTGAAGTATGCAGTTGAAAACAGCAGTAGAATGATAGCTGAAGCAAAATACAAGAAGGTAAGGCATATAATACTTTCACCTTTCTGTTACCATCACATCACACAGTATGTGATATATTTCAAGTACCTAATTAATAAATATTTAATCTATAAAATATTTTGATCCAATATTTAGAATTGTAAACTATAAAAATGCTTATCTATATATGTAAAAGCCCAGTGACCAGAATGGCAGAACAACCAGAATGACTGGAATGACTGGTGACTATGACGTGCACTGCATGCAGCCGACCAGCCTGATCCAGGCCCCAATCAGTCCCCCGCCCCCAGCTGGCCCAGACTGCGATCAGCCCCTCCCATCCCAATCAGGGGTGGGGCCAGCCAGCCAACCACCCGCGGCCCCTCCACCTGCTGGCCCAGCCTGATGGGACCCCAAAAAGGCAGCCAACTGGACACCACCTGTGCACAAATTCGTGCACCGGCCTTTAGTAAAATATATAACTACAAAGGTATATATAAAGTATAATTTGTAATAGTAAAATGTCAAAAATAAAGTTACATTAGATAGAAAATTATGTACCCTTTAGAATGAACATAAATCTACTAGTTCTTGAAAATTATTGTTTTCAGATCCCACTTTAAAAAACATATTTTAATGATATCCATATCAAACAAAGAAAGAACACAACCAATTATTAATAATAATTTTCTTAGGCTAAATTATAAGGAATTTTCTCTATTTTACATATTTATCCATTTTTAAAATTTCTCTATTAAAAGACATATTGCTTTTTTTTTTTTTTAAGAAACAGGAAATTTTAAAGGAATCTGGGACTCTGGATAATTTAATCCAATTAACCAACTCTTTTTAGCCACTGGCATGTGTAGATAAGATGCACCTAAAGGTGACCCTAGTAAAAGTCATATATATATATATATATATATATATATATATATATATATATATATATATATATATTTCTCAGTGTCTGTTACTAGTTTAGAATTTTTTCAGAAATTATTTCATATCAATCTATGCGTTATACCATGTGGACATAAATGTTTGGACAATAACTGGTACCTGATTGTCACCCTCATGCTTAAAGACTAATTATGAAATAGCAAGATGCTCAGCCCATGGAGAACACTTTAAACTGTATGGTGATTGGCTAGTTCAGAAAGAACACTCTTGCTGACAATCTAATCATGGAACACTTGGAAAGGAAGTAGAGGGTAGAGTGGTTAGAATTGGAGAAGCAAAGAAACCTGAGTGAGTAAGCAGAAGCCACGAGATGTTAGTCATGAGCAATGGGATGCCAAGAAGTAGAGAAAATATTCCCTTGATATCACAGGAAGTTAGGGAGAATAAAGAACAGACAAAAGCAAGGCCATCTTGCCACAAATATTGGAATAGTTGTTTAGAACCATTGCTGCTGCAGAATGCTGGAGGCATAGCTTCCTGATGATGATTCTTCTATTGCAATTTTCTATGCGCTCTAGTAAGGAATGTTATTTCCTGTCCTTCTTACTTCATTACATAAATACTATAAATCTCCATCAATGGAAGTAAGCTGAGTGCGACCCTGTTTGTGGTTAAAAGAATGCCTGACATAGTTGCAAACCTGACTGCTTATCAGATTGACACTTTCTAAAATACTAGTCTCTTTCGCTTCCCTTCCACCTTTACTATTTCATCCTACTCTTCCTCTTACTTATTTCACACTTCTTTAATCTTAACTTTGTCTTGTGTTTTGGGTATCATTTTCTCAAAGATTTTCAGTCTTCAATAACATTCTCATCACGTAGGTTTGATGCACACTTTAATAAAAAACATTCTAAAGCAAATGCAATTTTTATGTCATCGTTTCATTTAGACCACATTTTAGCGTTTGGTGTTTCTTCTTGAAAAATATTTAGCCATTTCTGATAAACACAGTTAGTCATTAAAATTGTATGTTACATTTTATTTTCATAAACTCTGCTAAAATAGTTCAAATTCACATATTGGTTGCATTGGTGCTAAAGCACAAAGCAGAAGAAATAGATAATTATGGTTAAGGAATATAAATTAAGAAAAGTGTTGTTGTTTGCTTTTATGATGACAGTGTGCACTTTTCTAGGATGCTTAATCATACAGATATCCTCTCAAATTATAGGTAATGCCTGCAACCCATTTCATATAATGGATTGAACACCATACAAAGACTATTTCAAGTCTTTCACTTCAAAGTATGAAACTTAAATTGTGAAAATGTACAATTTAAAATCAGTGGCAGCATTGAAGACTTTAGTTCCCCTAAGCCTCAAACAGGTGATCCGCCTCAATGATACACTGTCACCAGGTTTTGCAATAAGATTCCTTTCTATTTTTAGATATCAGGCTATTGGTCTTGATGTTGTAAAATAGATTTTACTTTTTAAATTTTCTTGTAGTAAATTTGTGCAAACCCGACTTGAGATTTGGACAATTGACTCAATTTTCTCACTCTGTTGCTCTATCCCAAAATGTAATCACAGGTAGAGTATAATCATGAGATGTGCTTAATGATTTCAGCTATTCCAGGGAGCAAGCCTTGGGCTTTTCTGAAGGGCAGGATTAGCAAACATAGCCATCATAAACACAGGTAGTCATTGGAGTTGCCCTGGAGCTGAGAATCATTGCCATCGTTAGTAATACTTGAATATGTTCAGTGATAATAAATCAATCTGTAAAAGGAGGAAATATACTGCTGTTTTCCCAAATCCTAATGGCAAGCTTGGCATTATAAATATTTGTTTACTGAGTTATACAAAACAGCTAAATAGAATTGGTCAGATATGGAATTGGTTATTTTCATGCTAACCCATAAAAGTGGTTAAAAACAATAAACTTATTTTCTTTACTTCCCACTCTCCAAAAACTGAAAGAAATTTTTGTCAGAAGGGCACATATGTTCATTTTGTTCTTTAAAAATATTTCAATGTCAACTTCAATAAAAAATATTTGAATATAAAAAAGAAAACAGAATTTAAAATTTAATGAAATAGGAGCAAAAGTATGTATTCTTTCTTTAGCTAATTTTAAACAACTTTATGTTAAATTAATTATTTTAGTAATGTGGAAAAGGTAAAATCTAAATTCTCAAAAGTGTTAATTTATATATCTTTTATAACATATTTTTGATTGAGTCTACTATAAGCATGTTTCATTGATAATGAAAATTATATAATTACTAGAGGCCCAATGCATGAAATTCATGCAAGGGGCTCGGCCCTCACAGCCCTGGCTTTGTCCAGAAGGTCATCTGGATGGTCGTTCTACTATTCGGCCATTCGGTCGATTTGCATATTATGCTTTTATTATTATAGATATACAAATGGCCTTAAATTTAGTAAGTAAGTTTTGAAACAGGACTAAAAAATTGCAGTTTAATTTGCAGTTTCTTCTTGATCTACTACTAATGGAAGTTCCACTGAATTATCTGCTTAGAGGTCAAAATGCTAATTAGAAGTTCCTAACAGTGATAATTCATATATGTGGAGAAAACGATGACATTAGCTTTTTATCTTTGAATTAACTTACTGGTATTCTGTGTTCCCTTGTCTTCTCAAAGTTCTGATAACAATGAGGACAATTTATAACATTTAGCACTTCCAATTTCAACTCAATATGTACTTTCTTGTTTAAATGAGCACATTGTAGGGATTTAATCACAATTTTTTCTTTTCTAAATGCAACTCATAATATGTACTTTAATGAGCTAAATTTTACTGACCACACTTTAAACTATAAATAGAATGTTATACTTTACATCTGCAAAAGTATTTTATATCTATAAGAATTTCAACTTTCAGAAAGTGTTACATTAAAATATATTTAATTTTACAATTTGAGATTTCTAGATACAGGGAGAATTAGTCATTTCACTTGTCTATTCTATTATACATGCTATATCATTTCAGAATTCATAGCATATAAGATTTCAATTGTGAAAAAAAACTCATGGAACTTAGAAATCTATTCATTAAACATGGGTCTATAAAAACATAGCCATGCCCTACAAAATGAAAGTACACATTAAAAGGATAATGGTTATCTGATTTAATTATTCAGCCTTGACCTTGTAGCCCCCATACAGCCATAGGTAATATGAATGGGTGTGGCCATTTTTCAATAAAACGTTATATACCAAAACAGGCAACAGGCCAGATTTGGCTCATGAGCTGTAGTTTGTTGAAACTTGTCATAAAGTAACAACTTGAAATACCTTTCTCTACCAGAAATAAAATTAAGTTATTCTGTCTCTTTTTATAAATGTAATGGATGAATGGTGAAAAACATAAAAACAATCTACTTGATCAATATCAATTCTATCAATTTACTAATCATAGTCAAGGCAGATCAATTTGAGGTTTGATTCAGGGGGGAAATGAATTATATACTTCAAAAAGAACATACTGCCCCTGACTCAGGAGCAGCAAAGATATGAAATATCAGGGAAACCAAGCACTGACTATTTTTATTAGTCTGGCACAGAGCCCATGGGCAACATGCCAAAAGCAGCCAACAATAAAACAATCTCTTCACAATTATAATATTGACTTGACCTTACACTACTTGGCTTAATTGAAAGTTCAATACAATGAGGTGTATTACCTTTTGGATGTTGTTATTGCAACAAATACATGGTATAATTTCAAATTTTTCTAAAATAGCAGAGAGAGAAATTCAAATAGCCTAAAGATGTTAGAAAGAATTCACTAAGAAAATCAGAGCTACATTTGAACTTGGTATATAATAATTAGCTACATAGTGTGTCAAGTGAAAAACCCAACAAAAATAAGGCATTTTAAAGAAATTTTTCTATAATTAATTAAAATCTATCTAATAAAAATGTATACTTACAACTGTCAACCTATATAAGGAGGCAAAATGCTCAAATGACCAGAAATTGAGTTTGTTCAAGAATAGCAGAGGAATTGCAATTCAGGTAATGCATGCTGTAGCAAGCTATAGGCAGGTCCCTTGAGTATTTGCTGCAGGCTATGTGTATGGGCAAGGAGTGCAAAGAGGGTAGAGTCCAGTCAGAGTCAAGGAAGTAAATTCATTGACTTGAAGATGGGAGAGATTCTTGGTGGATGCTTATTAGTCAGAATATAAGTTCCAGGCTTCTGCAAATTATGTATTTAATGGAAATCTTAAATTCTTAAATTCTGTCTCTAAATTCTTAAATTCTGTTCTTTTGAGGGCACAAAGATTCTCCATTTTATAACTAACATCTGGTTCCATTTTAGATTGAAATCTTTTCACACTATATTTGTTTTATTTTTTGTGGCATTCTATATTAAACAAATAATAAATGATCTGCCATACACACACAAAGGACCAGAGAGATTCAAAACTGTACAACTAAATTTAAAATATATTCAGTCTATATATTCTATATACTGGTACAATAAAAATCCAAAGGACATGATGTTGGTTGGCTCTGAAAACAGTTATTCTCTACTCATTATGAATCATTGAATCTTTATCCAAAAATCAGCAAGTCAAAACACCTTTCTAAATAATATTTTCATCATTTATTTTCATTTTCTGAGCCTTTTTGGCTTGTCAAAATGAAATGAGCTTTTAAAAAGTATGGGACTTGTACTTAAATTATAGCAAATTCTTGGCTTCTCTCTTTCTCAAAATTTTTAAAATTCAGTTTTTGAAAACAATGTATTTACTAGCTTTATTTCTATATTTCTGTCTACTGGTGTTTCAGAAAAAAGGGGAAAAAAAGATTGAAAGAGATTTGGTCAAAAATGAGTCTTGGGAGATTTATTCTCCAAAACACAAAACTGCAGGAACAGTTTTGTAACTGCCTATTTACTCAGGAATGGTTCCCCTTTTTCTTTCAGAACTGTGTTATGTCACATTTCTGTGTTGCTGCTGATTGCTCTTGATCCCATTTCCCTGTTCTATTGAGTTTGAGGGATCAATCTTTGTATTCCCAGACCTGAACACAGTGTTTGGAATATAATAGGCACTCAGCACATTTTTTTTTCTGAATAAATAAATGTGTGTCATTGTCAATATATCCTCTGTTTCTCAATCTCAGAAAATTTATAACTAGATCAATTTAGTTTCAACTTGACTGGTCATGGCAAAAGTTTTTACCAACTACCAAGCCTCATCACCATATCCTGTGTTCAGCATGAGATCTAAGCTGAACCATGTTTACAATGAGGGCAGACAGAAGGAGAGTGTAGAATGGAGGGATGTCAATACCCCATACTTGAGGACAGTTTGATGTTGATTGCTATACACCACCTGCTCAATTCTAAAGAAAATAATTATGTCCGTTAAACAAGCCCCTCATAACATTTTCTCCTTGCCTTTCTGCTGTTTCCTCTGATGACTCAGATAACTTGCTTTATTCGCTTGCATTTGAATATTTCATCTTTGCAGTTTGGATTTCAATTCTTCATTAGATGTCTAGTAGAACTTTCCAATCAAACAGTATGTTCCTATATATTTCTTTTCTGTGATCTATTTAGATTCAAATTTAATTTCTTTAATAATTATTAAACTATTCAGATTTTTTTTTTTATCATGGTTGAGTTTTGGTAGCTCAGGGCCTTTTAGAACTGATCCATTTCTTCTGGGTTGTTGAATTTAAGAGAATAGAGTTGTTGTTAGTGTTACAATTGTATTTTTGAAGGCTACAGCATGTGTGGTGATATCCCATATCATTGCTGATACTAGATACTGGTAATTTGTGCCTTCTGGTTTTTTTTTTGTTTTGTTTTGTTTTATCAGTCTTATTAGTGGTTTAGAAATTCATTTCTATTTTTTAATCCTCAGCTTTTTGTTTTATTTTTCTATTGTTCTTCATGATGTGTTGAACCTCTTCAGTTAGTTTTCAACAGTGGCAAAGTCAGATAAAATTATATGTCTATGGATCAGTATCACTTGCATTGATATCAGTTATGCACAATTCATAGATACGTAAATTTGCATAAGGGAAAAGAAAGGCAGGCACACTGGTGGTTGAGTTTATTTCAAACTCTTTAACAAATGTTTCCTGAAGTTTCCTCCAGCTGCTCTATCATCTGCTCGCTCGCCCTTTCCCTTTTTGCTCAGTGCTTGTGGTAGAGAGTTACTCCCCTTTGGTCCATATTGACCACAACTAGATGCGATGCTATTCCCGTAAGTGGTGGCACAAACTCTGCCTGTGGATTAGTAAGAGTTCAGTGGTCATCCAGCAAACTAATAAAGATGCAGAAGAAAGCTATACAATAGCTTATGATGGTCATGCGCTCCCATAAGAGCAGAAAAGATGTAGGCTAACTAGTCATATCATCTTCAAATGCTTCCTGAAGAAAACGACTAGGCACGATTCCCTGGGATCTTATTCTGAAGGGTAAAATGGTGTAACAGCTTTCACTGTTAGAATATTAAAGTTTCAGTAGGAATCTCAAATCTCACTTCAACCTACATGCCGACCTATTCCAACTTCTGCTTAATTGTAAAGAAGCAGGTCTATGTGTTAGAACTGGGAACAGAGGGACCCTTACACAAGTCACACTGCCCTCCTCTGCCCTGCTCTGCCTGGCAACAGGGATTGCAGTAGAGGTGATACTGGATCTAATGAGCTTTGTGCTCCCCAGAAATATTATATATTTTTTTAAATATATTTTATTGATTTTTTACAGAGAGGAAGAGAGAGGGATAGAGAGTTAGAAACATCGATGATAGAGAAACATCGATCAGCTGCCTCCTGCACACCCCCTACTGGGGATGTGCCCACAACCAAGGTACATGCCCTTGACCGGAATTGAACCTGGGACCTTTCAGTCTGCAGGCCGACGCTCTATCCACTGAGCCAAACCGGTTTCGGCCCAGAAATATTATTTTTAAGTCAAATCTTATTTTGGATGGTAATATAGTTTCAAAAAAACACACAAACAAATCTAGTAGGTAATTTAGGCAGCAGAACAATCTTAAAAATGATTCTTAGATACAATTTTGGAGTGTAACTTCCATAAATGGTGTAAAATTTAGTTAACTAGTTCTTCAGGCATGCATGCAGTTTATAATACGGTAGTTAAAATAATTTGCATAGCACTATTTTCTCTCACTCTGATAAAATCTAATAGATGAAGCAAGACTATTTTTATGAGAGGGGAAAGCAAATGTGCTTCATTAACATTTCATTAACATAATGATCATCCTCACTTCTCATTACTTTTTAATCCAAAGTGTAATAAATAGCAAACACTACCCATGTGTATAATGATGGTTATGTCATCAAGCATGCATAAACAATAGTTTTTCCCCCCAATTTAATGTATGTTTAAAAAGCATATGATTTGTGTTTTTAAACATACAGTTCTTAATATTTAAGATTCTGGAGTCTTAGAAGGTCCAATACTGTCACACAGTTGTTAAAAAAATGAAATGCAACCCTACTTAAGAAAAAAAGGAAAATAACATTTTGAGGGATGTATTTGAAAAGCACAATCCCCTCAGCCTTCCTTTAATATTCCCATTTTGGAGTTGAGGCATTTGACAAATGTATCCACTCTATCATTTATTTTGGAGGTGATTTCTGACTCTGCAAGGGTTCTTCTCTTGAGTTTGACAGCTTTTGGTGAAAACATGAAATTAGAGAAGAATAACCTGAACGGAGATAGATGATCAATGTTATCCGAGGCACTGAGATAAGTACCCCAGTCTTGTTCTCAGATTGATGATTCACTCTTCCAGAAGCACTGGAAAAGTGAAGACTATCCCAGGTGATAGAGGAGGCAATACATAAAGAGTTTAACTTGAACAATGTGCTCTCAAAATACGCACTAATTCTTAAAAGAGACTGAGAAGAAGGAAAATGTTAAAGCCACACACACCTACAACAAATATGAGGCAGGTGATGAGGAAAAAGAGAATATTCAAACATATGGTGAAAATGAAAAACTGGATTTTATTTCACGATTTATCTATATGTTTTTCTGTTTTTCTTTAAAAGGGAATGGAGTTATGGAAAGAAAAAGATGTAACAAACACTAATTTAGAATATTGCATACTTCTTATTCTTACCCTTTAAAGGGAAGTAGTTGAAGAAGCAGTGTTTATAAAGGAACTGAAATTAGATTATAAAAATACTAAATTTTTTAGGCCGATGTTTAATATTTGTTTTTAGCTGGGTATTGCTTTTTGAAGAATAATTCCCTTTATGTATCTTGGAATGGCTACCATTTTATTGTATAGCAGAAATGAATATTTTACTGCAGTTTCTTATTCTACTTTGCATATAATTTAAGCTTTCTCTTTGGGAAAGTGAGGAAGGAAATATGAAAATACTTCAACATATCTTCATTTCAGATTTTAATTTATGGTACATTTTAGACATAATTATAAGCATGCAAAATATTCTTTAAAGACAGAGAGAAATATTGGTGTGTAAATTAAGGAAACTTCAGAGAGAGAGAGAGAGAGATATTAATTATAGGAATTATGTGTTTCATGAGGTTATGGAGGCCCAGAAGTCCCACAAACTATTGTCTACAAGCTCTAGAACTAAGCAAGTCAGTGGTATAATTTGGTCTGTGAGTCTGAAGGCCTGATAACCAAGGAACCAGGTAGTATAATTCCCAGTCCCAGAATCTGGAACTGAAGGTGTGAGTCTGACTCCAAAGGCCCCAAAACTACAGAAACTACAAGCTTCAATTTCCAAGGGGAAAAAAAAAAAAAGAAAGATAGACATTCCAGCTCAAGAAAACAGAGGGAATTCACCCTTCCCTTTCTCTTTTTGTTCTAATTTGGCCCTCAGTGGATTGGCTGATGCCCATCCACATTGGGGAGAGTAGAACTTTACTTAATCTATAGAATTAAATACTAATCTCTTCCAGAAATGTCTTCACAGACACCATAAATAATGTTCATCAAATATTTGGGCATCATGCCCTAGCTGATTTGGCTCAGTGGATAGAGCATTGGCCTGCAGACAGAAGAGTCCCGGGTTCGATTCTGGTCAAGGGCATGTACCTGGGTTATAGATTCCAGGCCCTGGTCAGGGCATGCAGGAGGCAACCAATTGATGTGTCTCTCTCACATTGGTATTTCTCTCTGCCTCTCCCTCTTCCTTCCACTCCTGCCTCTCCCTCTTCCTTCCACTCTCTCTAAAAATCAATGGAAAAAATATCCTCCGGTGAGGATTAAAAATAAAAAGTATATATATATATATATATATATATATATATATATATATATATATATATATGCATCCCTTAGCCCAGTCAAGTTGACACATAAAATTAACTATCACATATAATCAGTTAACAGTCATTGAGCTCAAATGGCACATATATGCCTTTTCACAATCTTTGCATTTAGAATTTTGTCCATCTATATGATAAATTATTTTGATGACTATATAAAGAGCATTATTTTTTTAAAAAAAGATAATTATATATAAAAAAGAAAAAAATCTTCTAGGAAATGTCATAACCAATGAATTAGGACTCAAAGACCTGTAGTCTAGTCCCAGCACTGCCATTCTATATATACTGTTGAGCTTGGAATTTGCCTTTGTGCTCAAATCAAATGGGATTTGAGGTTTAATTTTCTTACTCCACATTGAATTGATACTTATTTCTTTTCATGTTCCTACTTCAATCTTAGAATTGTATAAAAATTTATTCTACATGACATGGCGGATCATATATGTCTTTCTTTATCAGCTTCATTCTGCCATTTTTTAATCTTCTTTTAATTCTTAAAAAAATACTGAATATAGTATAGATATAGATAAATATATGTAAAGCAAAGGTATATATCTTTTCAAATTATAATAAAGAAGAAAATAGCTGCCACCTAGATAAAATAATTAAAAAATTGTCCACACCCACAATACTCTCAACATTTTAAAATAATACGTAGTTTTTTCTTATAATTTTAACATCTTTGTATTTATTTTTATTTTTTATATGCATATATATATACATATACACACATACACACACACACACACACACACACACACACACACACATACATATATATATATATATATATATATATATACTTTTTACCTTATATTTATCTTCTTTACTTTCAGTGTTATTCAGTTTTACTATTTACTATATTTAAAATCTTATAAGAAATTATTTTATACTAGTGACCTGGTGCACAAAATTTGTGCGGGGGTGGGTGTTCCTTAGCTCAGCCTGCAACCTCTCCAATCTGGGACCCTTCGAAGGATGTCCTACTGCCGGTTTACAGGGTTCGGGCCTAAACCAGCAGTGGAACAACCCTCTTGCAATCCAGGACTGCTGGCTCCAAACCTCTCACCTGCCTGCCTGCCTGCATGATTGCCCCTAACCAATCTGCCTGCTGGCCTGCTCGCCCCCAACTGCCCCCTACTGCCAGCCTGCTCACCCCCAAATGCCCCCCACCAGCCTGATCACCCCCAACTGCCCACCGTGCCAGTGTGCTCACCCCCAAATGCCTCCCCTTCAAGCCTGCTCACCCCCAACTAACCCCCCCCCCGCTGTCCTGATCACCTCCAACTGACCCCCACTGATGGCCTGCTTGCCCCAACTGGCCCCCATGCTGGTCTGCTTACCCCCAACGGCCCCATCCCCCACCAGCCTGATCACCCACAACTGCCCTCCCCTCTTGGCCTCTAACCGCCTCTACCTCAGCCCCGCCACCATGGCTTTGTCCAGAAGAATATCCGGAAGGTCTCCTGGAAGGTCTCCCAGTCTAATTAGCATATTACCCTTTTATTAGTATAGATAGAGGCCTGATGCACAGGTGGGGGCCGGCTGGTTTGCCCTGAAGGGTGTCCCAGATCAGGGTTAGGGTCCCACTGGGGTGCCTGTCCAGCCTGGGTGAGGGGCTGATGGCTGTTTGCAGGCTGGCCACAGCCCCTGGTGACCCAAGCTCCCAGACCCTCCTTTTTTGCTTTTTTTTTTTTTTAGCACCTCCTTGAGCGGAGTCCAGGGCTGGCTGGAAGCAGGTATCTGGGATTTATTTATCTTCTATAATTGAAACTTTGTAGCCTTGAGTGGAGGCCAGGGCTGGCCAGGGTGGGCAGGAAGCTTGGCTTCCTCCATCACCAGGGGAAACCCAAGCCTCCAGCTCCATGGCCGCTGCCATCTTGGTTAAGTTAATTTGCATACTCACTCCTGATTGACTGGTGGGCGTGGCTTGTGGGCCTAGCAGAGGTACAGTCAATTTGCATGTTTATCTTTTATTACATAGGACAAGTAATATTTTTTAGATTTAATCATTTATTTACTTTTTTTGTTTCTCTCTGTCCATAATGCATCCCCATACTTCCTTCTAGGATCACTAACCTGGAATAATTTTTATTATTTCCCTTGTTGCAGGTGTGAGGATGACCAATCTCTCACTAATGTTTTGCTGAAAATGTCTTTGTTTCACCTTCAATTATTAAAAGGTAGTTTTCTGAATTGATAGTTTTTTTCTTTCAGCACTTTGAAGTTATCAACCTGTAATGGTAATAGTATCGGCTGCTTTGAAGATGTTTTTCTTTATATTTAGTTTTCAGAAGTGTTAGTCTCATGTGTATCTTTTTATTGATCCAGCTTAGTGTTTGTAATATTTATACTTAAAGCTTAGATTTCTTTTACCAGTTTTAGAAAGTTCTCAGACATTATGTCTTCTTATGCCTTCTCTTCTTTCCTTTGAAAACTCTAAAAACTATATGTTATATATTCTCACTGTGTAACTTCTGTCACTTCCTTTGTCTTCCATATACTTATTTATTTTTTTGTCTCCATACTGTATTCTACATATGTTCTTTTGACATCATTCCCTGGTCAGAAATTTTCTCTTCATCTGTTAACTCGTCTGCTGGTCTCTTAATTATGGTTTTTAATATTTTTCAGTGTACTGGTTTTGTTTCTTCTATGAAATTCTTTTGACTTTTTTCTCCTTGAACAAAATACATCTTTATTATCAATCTATTAATCAAAGTAAGTTTGCATAAAAATCTTATGGTCATGTCACAGAATTAGTTCTATTTTTTTTCAATTATCAGTGAATATGACTCCTTAGTGTTTGTTGTTGTTGATGCTGATAATTCACATTAAGAGTTATAAAGAATGAGTCCTTTAAAATTTACATATTGTTATAGATTCCTATTTAAGTCTATTTTATTAGTTCTAATCTCTTCTTTCCTAGTGATAATTTTTAAAACCTTATTTTATCATTCAAAATATTTTATGTTGTTTTATAAGACTTTTAAAAATATTCCATTATTCTGATTTATTACCTAGCCCTTCCATTGTAAAGATTCACTACTATGACCATAGCATCTAGAAAAATACCTTGTAAGTATTAGAGTCTTAATGATATTTGGAGAAACAATAATCTGGCATGATTCCATCTATGTTTTCCAACATGTCAATAATTACAACACTGAATAAATTATTAGATGGAGACCTGGTCCTTAATCGTGGGTATCTTCATTTATAAATAATTAACTTGCCTATGACTGCTCAGTAAATTAAGCCAACAGTTAATTCATATTGTTTTTACTTTTTCTTACAATCACAATCATTCTGTGAAATTGCCTCAAATTCATTGCTAAAATCAAGGAATAACACATCCATTAATTATATTTAGTAATTGGAATTTTACTTACAGCAAATTTACATTTTTTTCTCATACCATTTTATTTTATCGCCCTTTCTGGAATATTAATCTTAATGGAAATTAGACATTTGATTATTTGTGTGATCTCTGATTTCAACTCTAATTTTACTTTTAGAATATCTTGGTCTGCTGACTTTGAACAAATAATGAGAAAAGTGTATTAAAAAAATAAAAATAAATAAAAATAATTGCCCATTTCAGATGGTACCTAATGGAGGGAATGTCCCATTTTGAATACTGAAATATTTACCAATTCCACCTATTTATTAAAAAAAAAAGTATTTTATTGATTTTTTGCAGAGAGGAAGGAAGAGAGAGAGAGAGTTAGAAACATCGATCAGCTGACACTCTATCCACTGAGCCAAACCGGTTTCAGCAATTCCACCTATTTCTAAGCACCTATCATTTCTCCCGATACAGTCTCAGGGATTTATGAAGTGGTTCTGTGATTAGCTCTGTTATTATTCTAGGCTTTTTTGAATGCAATTCATCTGGTTCTGTATATTTGAGTTCATTTAGAAGTACTAATCCTTTTTTACCACTCTCTACAGTAAATTTATACATAATTTTTGTAGTCATGTTACATAATTAGCTCCATATGCTTCTCAGTTGTCAGTGGAATATTATCCTTGGGGTTTGTTGTTGTTTCAACTTATTCTTCCATCCCATGGATAATTTTTTAAAGATTATTTTAAAAATACATTTTTATTGATATCAGAGAGGAAGGAAGAGGGAGACAGAGATAGAAACATCAATGATTAGAGAGAATCTTTGACTGGTTGCCTCCTGCATGTCCCACCCTGGAGATCGAACCTGCAACCTGGGCATGTGCCCAGATTGGGAATCAAGCTGTGACCTACTGATTCATAGGTCAGTGCTCAACCACTGTGACATGGCCAGCCAGGCTGGATAACTTTTTAAAACTTTATTTTGTCATTCAAAATTTTTCTATTTTTATTGCTTTTCATTTTCCCTTCTTAACTATATTTTATCTATAATTTTTAATTTAAAGTTAATTATTTCAGATAGAATGATAAGAACAAAATACAACCAAGTAATGCTCAATATCTGGTCTTTATTAAAAATACAACTTTCTTCACAAAAATACTTTTTTCATGTTCTGAACTATGTCAAACTAATTGCTTGCTTTGTCCTTCACTTTCCTCAACAGTTAATTCTGGGTTTAACTTGTCTGAATATACTTATACTCTGTGCTTCTCCCTTGAATCCCTTGTATGCTCCTCTTAGTCATTCTTCAATTTATAATATTGTGTCCTTCATGGTTAGATCAGTTTAAGCATCCAAGTGAAACATGTAGAGTATTAAATTAGAATACATAAAACAATAGAGCAGCAGTTAAAATTGCATGTACCATATAAAAACTATGAGCCTTCAAGTATCACCCCATTAGGGAAGACCAATTAAAAACCATAGCTCTTTCATTCTTCCCTGACGGTCATTAGACCAAAGGTTTGACAGATTGAAATTTTAGTCTGAATTACCTATAGGATGTGTTCCTCAAATAATCCTGATTCTTTTCTTGACACCATAAATTTTCAAATTAATTATTTTACATATCATTTAAATTTTATATGTATATAGCCATGTGTTAAACAAAAATCAAAAAGAGAATATACCGTTCTAGGAATGCGCCTTTAGAGTTAGCTTTGCAGCAGCTTCCCAGGCTGCTGATTCTTGTCATTGCTACAAAGCCCACCTTCAGTTTTCCCAAATCTATAGATATCCCCTACCCAGGCGAGAACCTGTCAGACTACTGGCACTACTATCAGAAACAGGTCTACTTCTAGTTTTGGAAACAAATTTCTCTGTGTTTGATGGGGGATGTTTATGTTGCCTAGGTTAACTTATAGAGGCTGCAGAATGATCACTGATTTTCATAAGAATGAGAAGGAAGAGTACCTGACTGGGGACAGAATTGGAATAGACTAAGTAACGATAGCTGCTGCTATTTTGAAAACAAGAAGAAAGGGCAGAAGAAAAAAAAGAGGGAAACAGATAAAGTAGGAGTCAGATTTTCACTCTTTCTTCTCTAAATAGAAGCCTTGGGGTAAAATGAAAATAAACATCAATTTCCCCAAATCTCTCAGCTTACCATAAATCCCATTGCTTATCTAGACTCTAGATTCCAGATAATGGAATGGACTATCAGTAAAGGGTCTGAGAACATAAATGCTTACCTGTAATCTGTTTTTGATACCTTGTATAATAAATTGATGCAGCTGATTTTTAGCACATGCATCCCATCCCAATCCTCCTGTAATGTCTTTATAAATTGTCTTACAGTCACTTCTCAGTCCTGCAGCTTATAAAATCCCAATGGTTGTTGCTTTTCTGGGTTGCCAGGAAAGCCAAGATTGGTTGGCTTTAAGAACCTCAAGAAAACTATTTCACTTAGATGTTCCACCTCCACTGAAAATTTAAAATGTTTATGCTTCCAATTATTATACTGTTTAAGCTCTAGTAAAATTAGAGGAATTGAGAAAAAAAAAAGTATGACACATAAGGGAGGATGAGGTCTGGTGGTAAGATTTATTTGGGTGCATACACACACACACACACTCACACAAACACACACACACACACACACACACACTCTCTCACAAACACACACACACACACACACTCTCACAAGCAACAATAGATACAAATGCAGGTGTATGTGTATAACATTTAAAAACGAGTCATCATATTTAAGGAGCATATTTTAGGTATTTACATTATGTTACTTAAGCTTTTATCTTTGTTGCTATGCATTACTGAAACCTGTAGGTATGAACATCTGTCTGACTTTTACAGTCAACTTTGATAACCAAAACTTTACCTCTTTCTTTTCCCATATATTTTGCTAAGCCCTGAAACTTAGTATATAATTATTACATTAGAAAAATCGCTATGATTTCATTATAGATATGGAAAAAGTAAAATGAAAATCCAATATTTTAATTATCACATGTAAATTTCAATATGCAAAGAAGCCATATGCTTGAGACACTTTCTAACCAAGCATCACAGTCATTTTGGGTGGGTATACATCAAGGTAATGTTTGGAACATTTAAGCCTTTTTCCAAAGGGAAACTTCAAACTTAATTGACAGCTCAGAAATCTAAGGGACATCTGATTAAAATGTATAATATTCTCTGATGTACTCTGCTATTAATATTATTTTAGAATACAAAATGAATTCCTGGATACTTTTTAAAACTGTATTTCACATTAAACAATTACATAAAGTTTAATCAGGACACATTTACATCTATACCACATCTATCTATACAAACTTTAATTTGATCTCATATTTAAACCTCTTTACTTCTGTATGTGAAGGAAGATGTGTTATTACATGAGAGGGAAGCCATATTATTTTCAATGGAACTTACAGGTACTTTAAGCAAAAATTACCAAACATCAGATAAGTAAAATATGTTTTTTCAAAGATAAAGATTAATGGAAATTCTTCTATATACCTGAAACCTTTAAGAATGAACTTTTACTTAATTACTATGATAAAAGTTAATCGAAATAAAATAATTAGTACAAATTCTATTTTTACATACATCGTGTTATCTAACTTTGCACTCATTTCTTGATTCCTGTTGTTTATCAACTTCACCTGCCTTCTCTGTGGGAAAGCTCCTAAATTTTGCTTTAAATAGAGTGATGAGAACAATGACTGAAAAGACAACACTGAAATATGTTGTCACTACTGATGTGTTTATATCACACCTGCACTTCAAGTGGGACAAACGTTTTTGTCTTGAAAACAAAGCCAGATGAACTTGAAGTACTTGTTTGTTTTAACCATTGAGCCATTAAAATTTTTATGACTTTAAGGTTTTAAATTATAAACAACTTTCTAAAGCGTCTTCTTGGATTTCTGCAAAAGTGGATTGCTGTGTAAAAGAAACACATACAAAGAAGAAAACAGGAAAGTCAGATAAGTCTTATTTTGGTTGTTGATATTGACATTTCTCAAGTAGCACCAGGTGATGATAAAATAATATAATTTAGCCTGTGCAAAGCCTTTAATAGAGAGATTAGTAAAAGAGAAAGAAATATTTTTTTTAAACATCCATGATTAAATGCCCTAATTGATTGTGGCAATTTCAAGAACGAAGTTGCATATTACACTAGTCACTCAAAAGCATTTAAAACGATGGCAAAGAATTTTAAATCTATTTCCTCACAGAGTAATCTGAATTTTCAATTTATTAGGGTACAGTCGGGTAAACAAACTTGTGTCAGGTAATTCAATGGAAGGAGTTTAACATGGGAAATTAATTCCAAGCCTTCATAAGAGGAAAAGGGCAATTAGCAGAGGAGGGCAACATTTTCACTTTAACTACAGGAGGCCACTACCCTTCTTGGGACTGAAGAAACAGAGGGAGGAGGTAAGCTATCCCAGCTTCAAGGAGTTAGTGCTGCTAGTGAGTGGTGGGACCAGAGCAGACCTGCCTGTCACTGTCACAAGCTGGGAGCTGGAAGCACAGTCATTGTGGCAGGAGCTGGGGATGTAGGAGATGCTGCCCGAGGAAGAAATGGGTATGATACCCCTACTCTTCGAATTTCCTTCCATCCCCAAATCTCCTCCGAGAGTCCCCTGTGGACTGAGCCTACCAGAGTTAATAGATAAGGAAGGCTGGGTAAAGTGTGCGGCCCTGACAGTTATGCTAAGAAGAGCAGGAGCGAGGCTGTAAATGGCACTGAGAGCAAATGAATAACATTTATCTACAAGCTTTGATCTACAAGAGAGCATTTATGTCTTTCTTCTTTTAAGTTATTTAGCTCTTTTTTATGTATTTATTTTTAGAGTGGAAGAGAGGGTGAGAGACAGAGAGAAATATCAATGTGAGAGACACATCAACTGGTTGTCTCCTGCACATGCCCTTATGAGGATGGAGATCAAGCTTGCAATGGAGGTATGTGCCCTTGACCAGAATAGAACCTGTGACCCTTTAGTCCATGGGCTGATGCTCTAACCACTTAGAAACCAGCTAGGGCCTTTTGCAATTTTTTAAAGTATCTAATTCTACCCACTACCAACAGTAAAGGGATTATTTAAGTCTCATCAGCAAGATGGTCAAATGCTATAGCAGTCTAATACCAAGCTAATTTTCCAGACTAATCTGCTGACACTCCCTAACTTTCAGGCTAACATAGAGGTAAATAAACTAAAAGGAGTTCTTTCCTACACAGAGTAATTTTGGGTCACTAAACTTTATTCATGTTATTGCTTTGCCTACAAGGCCTTTGCTGCTCCCCCTTCCTAATCCCATCACTGCATCCAACAATTCTAAAAGCCTTAGGACATCAATTCAAATGTATCATTTCTGTGGATATTTTTTAAATATGTGTACAGCTAGAATAAATTACTTTATAGTGATTAACCATATTATTAGTACAATATTTATAACATATATTATTGTTAGTGACATATTCTTGTTTCCATGAAAAAAAAACAAAAAACAAACTCTTTCAGGGTAGGAAATGAGTCAATAAGCATAGCAAATTGGTTATTGTTAGTTCTGATAAATATGAAACATGTAGGCTATGTTGTCTTAGAACCTAATAAATTATACCTGTCCAAGAAAATTTCCTAATTTTAATGTATTAAGCATTGTGATGACTTTTATTTTGCACCAACAGGATTAATACTTTGCAATATTCAAGGCTTACACTGAAATATAAAAATATTTAATGTCTTCATTAGCAATCTCTTAACAGTATTTTCTCAAACTTTTTTTTAAAAACATCACTTCTTTTCAATAATATAATATTTGGGGTTTCACATGGTTGGTTAGAGTATCAGTATGTCATTTGCAAACTGGGAAGCAATCAATGATTCCTGCAGGGATCAAAGAAAAGTGAACATGGTCATTGATTCTTATCAATGATAGCTACCATTTCTTTTCTACTCACACCCATTTCTTCTCTGCCCAGAGCTTGGATTCAGAAGTCCTGTGGAATATGTGAACCCAATTCTCTAGCCATAAATGACTGAGTTATGAATATACTTTTGACTAAAAGTAGGAGGAAATACCCTTAGATATGCCTGCAGTTGTTCGGCCTCTAGTATTATGTATACATTTCAGTCAAGAAAAGAAATAAATAGAAAGTAATGATGCATTTTTCTAAAAGCAAAGTTTTATTCATTATATCCCTATCAGATTTCACTTCTTATTTCACTGGACAGAAGTCTGTTACTTGGTGATCCTTATGTGAAAGGAAGTGAGAAATTATGTTCTTGACTTTTCAATCTCTATAGTAGAGGAGGGAATAGAGAAAAGAATTGAGACTGTATTCTGAATGAGCCAATTCATAGTATCTAACTGAACAACTTGGGGATTTGGAATCAAGGAACAGTGAAGGAGCCCAGCCGGTATGGCTCGGTGGTTGAGTCACAGTTCGATTCCAGTGGTTGTGGGCTCGGTCCCCAGTGTGGGGCATCTCTCATCACTGATGTTTCTATCTCTCTCTCCCTCTCCCTTTCTCTCTGAAATAAATAAAAATATATTAAAAAGCAAACAAACCAAGAGGCAGTAGGCAATGGGATCTCTTCCACATTACCCAGTGTAGAAATTAAGAATTTTGAAGAGTGAAGTGGAATGTAGAGATGAGAATGAAGACAGAAAAAAGGAAAAATACCATGTGGCTCCAGAGTAAGGATATAAAGAGAACATCTGTCTGATGTTGTTTCATTTGCTAAGTAGCCCAGTTATAATTCACAAAAGATTCCTAATATTCATTAGTTTTCTCAAAAAAAAAAAAGAAAAAGAAAACTTAATTTAAGGTGGCTTGAGAGGATTTTTGTTTCTTTACAACCAAGATTCCTGATTTATGAAAAAGTCAAGATGGAGAGTAATGTATGTAGAAAGTCTGCCAACATCTGGTCTATTTCTTCAGTGTGTGTTCCCGCCCTCTTGGTCTCTGTGAACATGCAGGATAATCAATTCAATAAGTACGTATTGCATTCTCAACTACTTTATCCCTTTAAAATTATTAGCAATCTTGTGAAGAACCAGTTTAAAGGATAGCTTTTGTTAACTCTCTAAACATTTAGCTAATCATTTGGCATTTAATGGGAATCAGTCAGAAGCAAAGTTAAAAAGAATGAAATGCAATAAAACATCTGTATTTCTTTTAGTGACCTCATGATACACTACTTTATCTACTTTATTTTTTTGTAATGTCTATCCAAATAGGTTCATTTGTAAATATTAGAATCTATGAAAATGCAATTAGAGATGATCACTAATCATTTTCCTAATATGATTTCTCCCTCTACTTGATATGCTTCATTTCTGTTTGCTATTGGATCCAGATCTCTGGAATATTAGAGAATCTAACAGAGATAGGTGTTAACCCAAACTTTACCTAATAGATTTTGTTCTCCCTGTGGAGTTTTTTTTTCATTCCCTTAGGCTTGTTTTAAACATCCTTCCTAAATACATTTGCTTATAGGATCAATACATCTTTTTGAAAAGAGAAGATTACTGGGAATAAAGAACAAAAAGTATACTAGAAAAGTTATAATATACTTAAAGATACATTTTTTAAAATTCCAATTGAAAACTGACATTTTTCAAGGGAAATTTGTGTTGACACAGAGAAAACACTGTAAAAGTGATAAGCCTACTAGATGTCCCTTTGTTTGCAAGTTGAAAACTATGTAATTTTGGATACTGAATCTTTAGTAAACTATAACATTTATATATATATATTTAATTCTCCTAGCTGGTGGGGCTCAATGGTTGAGCGTCAACCTATGAACCCAGAGATCGCTGTTCAATTCCTGATCAGGACACATACCTGAGTTGCGGGCTTGATCCCCAGTAAGGGACGTGCAGGAGGCAAGTGATCAATAATTCTCTCTCATCATTGATGTTTCTATCTCTCTCTCCCTTTTTCCTTTCCTCTTTGAAATCAATGATATATATATATATATAAAATTAGAATTGTGGAATGACTGAAAATGGATATAAGAAGAGCCTGTTTTTATTAATCACTTAACATGATTCAATATTTAGTGATAAATAATTTTGACAGGGCAATTGTTTTCTAAGAGTTCTCCTTATTTTGCATCACATTTTATGATACTAGGTACACACATGCAATTTCTGTTTAAATTGTGTCCATTAATTTTGTGTCCTATGGATGCATCTTTCATATATGTCTGTATATGTAATACATATTGCATGTCATACATATACACACATATACTTATTTGGTTAAAACATTTAAGTAAAGGAAATTTACTATAAATTTTATCTTTGCTGCAACTTATAATCATGAAATGATTTTACAATTTAAACACATACAAAGATTTCATTTTTTATTGAGAATATAGTAAAACTGTGAACACTAACAGATGGTAATATACTCAGAGCAACCATAGATTTTGGATTGTGTTCATCTCTTTGGCAAAGATGGCAAATAATTTTGCAACATTTCTTTGCCCATTTTTTTGTGGCAATAAAAATGTTAGTTGAGGTTGGGTACATGAATATTCAAAGTCTATTTTTCAACTAGATCATATGGCTAGTATCTGGTCAGTGGGATGAAGTGGAGGTAGTATAGGCAGCTATATTTTTCAATCCTCAAAACAAAATTTTAAAAAGCATTGTCTTATTTTTTTCTCCTTATCTATCCCTGCTGGCAGAAATACAGACATGGTGATTAGCAATTTTAGGCAATTAAAATAAAGGCAAAACTTATGGATGGATACCAAAGGTAAGCAAAAGAAGGACCCTGGATCTTTAATGCCATAGAGCTATGATTCTAGATTTTAGCCAACAATCCATGGAGTATCATCTGAGAGAGAACTAAACTTCCATGCTATTTAAGACACTTTTTTTTTTAGTGGATAGTTTTTTCAGCAACCAAAATGGTACACCAAATATTTCACATCAATAAATTAGTGGTGATTTATCATATAGAAAAGGACTTCAATGAAGATGATGAAGATGCTTATACACATTTTTAAATTTTATTAGAAGACTGAGTGTTGTGGCTATTAAGCTAGCATCAAGAAAGCAGAGGAACTTTTCAGGCTCTGATTACATAATTGGGAAGAATCTTGTTATATTTTCATTACATTTTCAATGTTTTCAACAGCTGTTTTTAGAGACTAAATAAAATTCCTCATATGTCAAAATCTGAAAACTACTTTGTAGCTCTTCTTTGTTTTGAAATTTTTCAAATGGCTCTGAACAAAAGCAAAAATGTTCTGACATTTCATTGAATCTAGCATGAGTAAGTTTCTGAAATCAGCCACTCATTCAGAAATAAATTATATATTCATATGTACATAAATTAACATGCATAGCTATAATTCTATTTAATGTATAAACCACATTTGAAATAGTATTTCATTAAATCCTTACAATAACTGCGATGTAATTAATGTTTGTGTGTTTTACAAAGGAGAAATAGAGGCTCACCTCGTTGCAGCAATTTGACCTAGATCACTGAACTATTATGAGATAGAGGATAAAAGAAAAACATATGAATGTTTTTCATTCTGACATCACTTGGTAGCTTTATTTTTTTAATTGATTTCAGAGAGGAAGAGAGAGGGAGAGAGAGGTAGAAACATCAATGATAAGAGAGAATCATTGATTGGATGCCTCCTGCACACCCCACACTGGGTATTGAGCCCACAACCTGGGCATGTGCCCTGACCGGGAATCAAACCATGACTTCCTGGTTCATAGGTCAATGCTTAACCACTGAGCAACACCGGCCGGGCCACATGGTAGCTTTTAAAAGGCCAGTATAATATCTTAAATATATTTAATGGCTTCAATGCATTTAAAGACATAAGTTCACATTATTCCTCTAAGTTTCTCATCCTAATTAATAATAGCTAGGTGATTTATAAAATATACATTCCATGCACTAAGTGCATATCCTACATGCTATCATCAGGTTATTTAAAGAGAAAGGGCTCAGTGATGGAGTTCAGGGTCTTTTGAAAACACATTATTTGATGTCCTTGCTGAGAAAAAAACAAAACTATAAGATGTCAAAATTTCTCTGATACTGAATTAAGAAATTAGCATTTAAGTGGAAACAATGCAAGGTTTCAGGTTTCCATGATGTAACTTTTATGATCACTATGAATGGAAAGAGATCGTCAAACACACAAGGTATTATGAACAACAAAACCTCACATTATGCTAATAGTTGGATTACATCATAAAATATAAATATTGAAAAATATATTCTTTTCCACATTTAAAAAAATCAAACAAAAAGCCAATGTTGCATTTCAAGGAATGTGTTTCTTGGTATTACTTTCAAATGCGCACATGGAAGGTTAATAATCCTATATAATAAAGAGCTAATATACTAATTAGACTGAACAGCTGAATGATCTGACGACCTTCGGGACGAAGCCAGGGCTGTGAGGGCTGAGCCCCCTTGCACGAATTTCCTGCATCGGGCCTCTAGTTTTAAATAAGAAGGATACTAACACATAGTCTCTTTTCTATGTCTAATCAGGAATTTAGTATCTTAACTACCTTCAATTCAACTTCATAAATTTCCTTCAAATGGAGGCCTCCTCTATCCCTTCCTGAAATAGAACCTAGATTCCTTCTCTTCTGGAGTGTGAAGTGGTTACTTAAAGGTCTTCCTTACTGCCGTAGCAACCTTATGAGGTACCATTCATAGTTTTGCTAAACTTCCTATTGTTGATCCTATTATGTCTCTGTCTAAAATTCTTTAATGGTTCATCATATTTATTCTTCATTCTACTTCACTTGCTCCATATTTAATTACATCTGACTGTTATGCTTATGACCAGCTAAAGGGAATTTTTTGGTACTTATGACAATAAAACACTAAAGAGAATATTCAATGAGAATTTTATATTATTGAGGAAATATAAAAAACATTTCCCTGTATTTTTTTCAACTTCTTAAGATATCATTCAGGATAACATAATCAGAAAGGACACTGGCCTCCACCTTTGCCATGAATTAACTCTTTGTAGCCAGATCATATAAAATTCCCTGAGGTCTTCGGGAGAGGTGAGATCAGCAGGTACCTGGGAAGCTCTGGGCAATGGCTTCTCTATGAATGCAAAGTATTTCAACCTTAAAAAACTGGTAGAGATGGAAGACGCTGACGATGCCTTGCCATACTAGCAGTCAGCAGCTGTGCATCGCTGCAGGTTGCCCAGGACCAAACCAGAGAGGGTCGGACCTGCATTACCACCTTTTGTCCCTTCCAGAGCTGAAATATCATTGCTGACATGTACACATAAGGAACTGTCTAACATTAAAACTGGGACTCAAAATAACTGTTGGCCCAGAAAGAAACTCACTACAGACTGATTCATTTGCCTCTCAGCATAACCATTATTGCTTGTCTCATTTTCGGTTCTTATAAGTGTATTTCTAGTATCACATGATCTCACGCATCTAGGGGAAATAATGAAGAACATAAACTGATGAACAAAAACAGACCCGGAGACAGGGAAGCATCGATCAGACTGTCAAACCTCATAGGGAAGGTAGGGGAAGGTGGGGGTAAGGAGGAGAGATCAACCAAAGGACTTGTATGCATGCATATAAGCCTAACCAGTGGTCACGGACAACAGGGGGGTGGGGGCATGCGTGGGGAGGGGTTTGGGATTGGAATGGGAGGATGAAGACAAATATGTGATACCTTAATCAATAAAGAAATTAAATAAATAAATTAATAAATTTTGAATATGTAAAACAAAAAAAACTGGTAGAGTACTAGCAGAATGTACATGTTACTTTCAATATTTTCTACTAGCAAAGCAGCAGAAAATTGAAACTTGATTAAGTTAGGATGAAGACACAAACATTTCAAATAATAACATTTCTTAAATTTAATGTAAATATAAAGTATAAAAATAAAAGATATTTAATATATAACTCATATCCTTTTAGTTTGCAAATATGCCCACTCTTATTCCCCTGATTTGAAGAAGATCACAAACTGAATTTCAGCTGCTACATGCTATTCAATGAATGGATGTGCAGTGCACTTGAAATAGTGTATAGCCTGGCAATAATATATATTCTTGAAAACTTATAATCTAGATGTTATAATTATTTCTAAAATTAAGGAAGAGTAGTTGTGTTGCAAGTAGTTGTGTTGCAAGTGAAATATATATGTATAATATGCATATTATATATTTTTCTAACAAATGCATTTTAAGAAGAATATTTGCATATTTTAGATTATTAACTTCCAATTCTGCAGTCTCCTGTTAGAAGAAACACAGAAACAATAGTCACTAGTGCTCTGATTTGAGGAAAGGCATTGATTCATTTCTTATTCTTTTCCTTTGTAGATTGATGCTGAAATTATCTTCAATTCAAGAAAGGAAGAACTCTTTTGGATATTTTCTTTAAAATATCACTAGAAAATTCTTCATTGCATTTTTTTCATAGTTGATGGACACAAAGCAATGACATACATATATGTATGAGCAAAATCACCAGCTGCAATGAACTTTCATTTCCCTGTGGGAACATGACAGAAAATAACTTGGAATTTCATTTTCTTTGTTACTTTTGTTTTTCTATGAAAACACTAATTATCCTCAGTAGGTGCTCTGATAATACATTATTTACTGTTTCTTTGTTGAAATAAGCCAAATGCTGTCAGACTATTCAAAATAGTTTTGTCAGTTTTATAAAGGCAGTCTTTCTATCAAATATGGGTGGAGAGGTTGGTAAAATTACCTGACAAAATTCATTGGTAAATAATAATTCAGTTTGCATTATTAAAGCATTTTTCCTTTTATAGATGTGATTAAGTCTTAGCTTTTTCTTTTGTGATTTTATGATGTTTTGGGAGTATATTAGTAAAGCTATAAAGCTACTCTTTTTTCCCCAGTGAAAGAGTATTTTATATAGACATACCTAAAGCAAAAAGTAAAATTCATTTTTATGGTCGATTTTTCACAGTGCCTCACAATGACAGACTTTTCACTACAACTATGTGTAGCATTTTTAAATAAAGAACCCTTCTTATTGACGAATTGGCTTTCTATTTTCTACAATACCTTTTGTGATTATTTTAACTGTTTGTACTTTAAGATAACCAAAGAAATATATAAATTCACGCACTAAAGGCTTTTTGAAGTAAAGTTAAGAGAAATTTCACAAATGTTATAAGACATATACACATATTTTGTAAAGCCGTTTCTATTAAAATTATAAAATAAAAATAATTTTAACTTCATGATTCTCAAAAAAGAGATGCAATGATCTTAAATAAAGCATAACGTAATAAGGAGTTTGTGTTTATTTTGTTGAAGAAGTTTCTTCACTCAGTCATTCTTGTTTTCATTATCTAGTATTAAATCTCTATTGTTAAAGATGATTTTGAAATGCAGAAGAGAATGTATACAGGAGAATATAAAACCATAGAACTGAAAAGGAAATAGACATCATAAAAGAAAGTGCTTGGATATTTAGGTCAAGTAGGGCCTAAATATATTTTAGTTAAAAAAATCATAATTACAATCTCATGTACCTTGAAAACCATGGTATTATTCCAATCTTCTTTTGGCATGTTAGTTAAGTAGGGCTTGGGTAGCTTACTTACTTTAGCACAAACAGCCATATTGATGATTTGTTTCCATGGCAGATGGCAGATGCTATCCTTGTCCCCTGTATAACTCAGACTTCTCTCAGTGTGCAACTTCCAAATGCCTCAAGCTTTTTGTTTCTGGTACTGCTGCAAACTGAAATGCCAGCCTGGAGGGTCAAGGACTGAACATCATCGCGACCCTCAGCCAATGATTCTTCATATCTGTGTAAATGCATTTTAGGTATCTTCATCACCAAATAGGATAATTTTGATTTGTGTTCTTTTGAATTATTTTCCACAAATTTTCTGCAGGATTCAGGTCCTTGTTCTTAGTCATCACACATAAGCCTAAAATGATTGTGCCTTGTAGCCATAAGAAACACGTGAGTACAATAAATGATTTCACAATATAGAATGTTGATTGTGTAATTTAGACTAACTTATCAGGTTCACAAACCCATTGGTGTTAAATGTATTCATTTTCATTCAATAGCACACCATCACTACAAACGAGCTGTGTTGTGTCAGTTATAGAGAAGGGTCTCATGACCTTCTTCGACACTCTTCATGCTTCAGTGTTCTAAAATGATTACATTTCCATGAACATTCATGAAGACAGACCACATTCTGGGCCATAAAACTCACCTTAACAAATTAAAAAGAATAGACATGATACAAAATATGCTCTCAGACCACTATGGAATTAAACTAGAAATCAGTAACAAATGCTGAAACATTCCCTAATATATGGTGATTAAATAATACACTTTTATATAACACGTGCATCAAAAAAGAAATCTTGTGCACTGGCTGGTGTGGCTCAGTTGGTTTGGTGGCGTCCTATGCACTGAAAGTAGCTGGTTGGATTATCAGTCAGGACACATGACCAGGTTGCAGCCTCCATCCCTGGTTGGGAGTGTGTAGGAAGCAGCCAATCAATTTTACCCTTTCATATGGGTGTATCTCTTTTCTTCCTTCCTCTCTTTCTAAAAATCAATTATCTATTTAAAAAAAGAAAAGAAAAAGACGAAATCTCAGGAAACTAAAAAAAAATACTTTGAACTAAATGTAAAGAAAAATATAACCTAACAATATTTGTGTATTGCAGCAAAGGCAGTGTTTGGAAGAAAATTATGCACTGAATGCATCTATTAGAAAAGAAGATGTAAAATCAATAATTTCAGAATCCATTTTAGGAAATTAGAAAAAGAAGAGCAAGTTAAATTCAAAGTAAGCAGAAGAAAAAAGTAATAAAATCAGAACATATGTGTATCAATGAAATTTACAACAGGAAAACAACCGAGAAAATTAAAATGACAAAAGTTGGTTATTTGAAAAGATCAATAAAACTGATAAACTCCAAGCCACGCTATACAAGAATAAAAGAAAAAAGACACACTATTATTATTATAAGAAATAACTAGGACTGGTCTTTTTTTATTATTGTTGACTCTATTACAGGTGTCCTCCACCCCCCAGCCCCCTTTTGACTCCTTCCACTCTGCCCTTGCTAGGCCTTCACCACATCATTGTCTGTATCAATGGCTTTTGCATAGATGCATAAACACTGAGTGGCCAGATTATTATGATCTCTGAATGCATAATAATCTGGCCACTCAGTGTATATCCTATATAATAAAAGGCTAATATGCAAATTGTCCCCTCTACCAGGAGTTCAACCAGCAGGCAGGACGGCCAACCACACATGTCCCCTCCCCCTGGCCAGGCTGGCCAGATGCCACCCATGCACAAATTCATATATATACATATATATATATATATATACACATATGGCAAATCTCACCTCGGGAATGCCTTCCTACCTTTCTGTTCTTGGTTTCATTTGTCTTCTAGTACTGGCTTAATCTGCTGGCTATGAAATCTACCTGTTGCCTGACATACAGTAGGCAATTGCATTATTTCTGTCTCTGTTCATTTTTATTTTGGATATATTTTTATGATTTATATATATACATATGTATATATATATGTATACACACACACACACACACACACACACACACTGAGTGGCCCGATTATTATGCGTTCAGAGATCATAATAATCTGGCCAATCAGTGTATATTCTTTGGTTGATTTCTTTCCAATCCCCCCTTCCACTCTGAGATCTGTCAGTCTGTTCCATCTATCCATGTTGCTGGTCCTATTTTGTTAGTCAGTTTATTTTGTCCTTTAGATTCCACATATAAGTGAGATCCTATGATATTTGTCTTCCTTTGACTGGCTTATTTTGCTTAGTTATAATAATCTCCAGGTCTGGTCTTTTAATGATCTGTAAGACTTGAAGAGAAGGAAAAGAGAGGCCACACTTGGCCGTAACACTGTCATTAAAGTCACAGAGGTAAACGTTGAATCATATGGGACTTAAAGAAATTGGGACCAGGTGGACAAGAGAATGGGAGTAAATGTGTGTAGTATTGCAAAAGCAATCCCTATCAGCTATCAGGGGCACAGTTCCCAAGTTTCATGATAAGAACCAGGTGTGTGCTCTGGGTTAAAAGCAGACCTACAACCAGATCCTAATGCTTGCCACGCCTCCCACAACTATGTACTCACTAAATGAGCAAGGTACATATAGGGTAATTAGTGCCTAATATTTTTAAAAAGAATCCCTCCCCTACATGCTTGGCATATCACTAAATGAAATGGTGTTTTCTGTATGATTTAAATGTAAGGAGGGGGGAGCACAAAATGCATACAAAATAATACAATTAGAAAATTGTGCATTCATTTATTTCTTCATCAGATATATTTAAAAACATAAATATGGGCTAAATCTGCTGATAATATAAAGAACGGGATACCTATTTTGTGAGATCAATTAAATTATAATCCTCATATTTTTGTTCATACAACACAACAGACATCAAGTCTTAGCAGTGAAGCAGACAAAAAAAATCATAAAAATATATCCAAAATAAAAATGAACAGAGACAGAAATAATGCAATTGCCTACTGTATGTCAGGCAACAGGTAGATTTCATAGCCAGCAGATTAAGCCAGTACTAGAAGACAAATGAAACCAAGAACAGAAAGGTAGGAAGGCATTCCCGAGGTGAGATTTGCCACTTTGAGTTAAAATTCATTTTGTGTTTCTACAGCTCTTCTCACTTTGATCCGATCTGATACACTTCACTTTACATCACAGCTACTTAGCACATATCTCTAAGCTTTGCAGTAAGGATTATTCAATTTAGAGCCATCAGTTCTTAACACTGTGGTTTTAAATTTTCCTAATTTGAGTTTAATGAATGCATGCATGTAGGGAACTCTAAGACATTTGAAATAATTAAAACCTCACTAGGAAGATACATTTGGGGGCTAAAATATCATGTAGTAGGGAATTCAAAATCCTAGATAACTTTTGAAATATTCACTAACATTATTGAAATATGCTCTAATACTATTTCATGTTAAGCAAAATTATATTTTACTTTTTTTTTCAGAACAGGCAAGGAATGCATTATAAGGGAGTAGGGTGGACTTATTGAAGATTTATATATATTAAAATTTTAACAACAAATTCCTGAGGTAGTTTTTATATTCCTCTTGTTTGATTTAGGAAAAGAGTAGCCAGGGTGTCTCAGTTACTTGCCCAAGGTCACACAGTAAGTAAATGGCAAACAATATCTCCATTTCTCTAAAGAGTCTTCTTTTCATATATCATATTAACTGGTAAAGAACAGCAGAGTGGAAAAATGACTTTTTCTAAGTCATGGGAGTATTTTGTGTCACTTTCTGTGAAAAATTGTCAGCCATATTTTCCAACCCAGAGTCAAAAGGAATAAAGATAAGCCTCTAAAATAGCACCAAATAGCAGAAGAACATGAAATTTCTTGTGCACAATTCCCAACTCTATCAATCATGAGTTGTGTAACCTTATGTGTAGGTCACTTTAACTTCTCTAAGCCACCAAACTCTCATCTATAAAATGGATATTAAAAAATCATATTCATAGTGTTGTTCTGAAGATTAAGTAAAACAATACTTTAACATGCCTGTTAGCGTTCAGTACGTAGAAACATTCCCTGGGCATAATAGATGGTCTATTTTTTAAAAATATATCTTTATTGGTAGATTCTCTTTTTTGTTGTTTGTTTTTTTACCTATTCCTCTAATGCCTGAGTGCATATTCAATCATTGAATAAAAGTTCATACAGTATTTGTGCCGGACACTAGATCTATGTACTTGATGTACCATGATCTACAAAAAGACAAGATCTCAACCCTGAATCCTTAGAAAACAGAGCCTAAAACAAATGAAAATGTTTGTATTTATGTAGGGATGAAAATCTAGGCCATCAGGGTGAGAAACAATAAAGGGCGAAGTAAAGAAAGATGCAAACAAATGTGTACGGATGCAGTCCTTTGTTGGCTTCTATTTGACAAAGAGCTTATGGCCGACTCACTTCTGTAGGTGGCTCAGCAGGTGTGCTGCTTGACCTACAGGAAGAATATCTCTGGGCAAGCTGCAAGGTAAAGCTATGTCCCAAAGTGGTCATCCAGGGAAAATAGAAGAGTTATGTGCCAATTTCCTCTCTGACTTGTTTTTCATTGGCCAGAGAGAGTGGAAAGGAGGAAGGGATCGGGGAGAGAGACAAAGGAGAGAGAGAGAGAGAAATGTTGATGTGAGAGAGACACATGAATTGGTTGCCTCCCCCATAAGCCTTGACTAAGGCCTAGGATGGAACCTGCAACTCAGGCACTAGCCCTTTGACCTGGAATCAAACCTGAGACCCTGCAGTATACAGGCTGCCATTCTAATCACTGAACCACACTGGCCAGGGCTATTTTGCTTTTTTAACTTTTGGTTTAGTTTCTTACATCTCACCCAATCCTTTCTAATAAAATGGTAATATGCAAATTAACCATCACTCCGCTACATAAGCCACACCCACCAGCCAATCAGGGCGAGTATGCAAATTAACCCCAATCCAAGATGGCTACAGCCACAGAGAGCAAGGTTTCCCAGGTAACAGAGCAAGCCAAGCTTTCCATAGCTGGTGCAGGCCTAAGCCTCCACTCAAGCTACAAAGTTTCAATTATAGAAGGTAAACAAATTCAAACAAATGGCGGCAGAATGGAGCTTGAGAGAGCAGGCCAGGGTTGCCAGCGGCAACAGGGGAAGCAAAGCTTTCCGCACACCCTGGCCGGGCTCACCCGCTTAAGGCTACAAAGTTTCAATTGTAGAAGGTGAATTAACTGCCACAGAAATGGCTGCCGCCCCAGAAATGGCTGCTGCCCCAGGCTACAAAGTTTCAATTGTAGAAGGAAAATAAATTCCAGATACCAGGGCCTCCGCTTGGGTTGCCAGGGGGCGTGGCCAGCCTGCAAACCAACACAGGCCCCTCTCTCAGGCCGCCCCACACCCAAAGGGAACCCCCACCCTTATCTGTGACACCCTTCAGGGCAAACCAGCTGGCCCCCACTCGTGCACCAGGCCTCTAGCCTATCTAATAAAAGAGTAATATACAGATTGATCATCACTGCAACACACAATATAGCTGCCCCCATGTGGTCAAAGATCCTGCCCCCATGTGGACACAAGATGGCCACTAAAAGATGGCCAGCAGGAGAGGGCAGTTGGGAGGGACCAGGCCTACAAGAGAGGGCAGTTGAGAGGGACCAGGCTTGCAAGGAAGGGCAGTTGGATGTGATCAACCCTGCAGGAGAGGGCAGTTAGGGGTGACCAGGCTGGCAGAGGAGGGAAGTTGGGGGCAAACAGGCTGGCAGGGGAGCAGTTAAGCATCAACCAGGCTGGCAGCGGAGTGGTTAGGGGGTGATCAGGCTGGCAGGCAGAAGCGGTTAGGGGCAATCAGGAAGGCAGGCAGGCAAGCAGTTGGGAGCCAGCAGTCCTGGATTGTGAGAGGGATGTCCGACTGCCTGTTTAGGCCCGATCCCACCAGGATCGGGCCTAAACAGGCAGTCGGACATCCCTCCAGGAGTCCCAGATTGGAGAGGGTACAGGCTGGGCTGAGGGACAACCCACCGCCGTGCACGAATTTCGTGCACCAGGCTTCTAGTCAATCTAATAAGTTCTCACTTTTCGAATAATTTTTAGTCTATGCATTTCTTTTTGGTCTATTTTACAACTACATCATTTTTTATTTATTTTGTTGTTTCTTAGTATTTCATTTGATGTTTTATTTCTACCACAGTTCACTTTAGTTGTGCGAAGTCTCGCTTTTATTTAAACTGGAGTATATAGGTGTTTCTGACATTTTGAAATCCGATGCCTAATATGAAGATATAACAGTGTGAAGAAAGCTCTACGTTTCTACAATGTTCAGTTACATTTTGCAGCCCATTCCTTGCTCTCTGAGTGTGGGGAAGCTGGTAACTTGGTTGGAAAGTCTGTAAGGAGGAATTTTCGAAAGGTCAGGGGCCTCTAGGGGGTCCTTTCCGAAGGCGGCAGCTCCTACCTTGATTTTTCCAAACAAGTCCTATCCTCCGGGTGTTTTACTGGCATCTCTATGTTTAGTCTTTAGACCTGATCTTGTAGAAGCATGAGCTTTCTCAAGGATGCTTACCCTGCTGATAATATCTAGAGGTTAATTTCAGTTCAAGCTGTTGTGACAATAAAAGCCTAAGGAGGTAGGCGAATGGGGCTGTTTTGGCTCCTATAGCCAAGCAGTCCCTTAGCCCTCGCTTTCACAGAAACGTGTGTCAAAGTAATCCATTCAGTCATTGCTTAGGGTCTGCTGGTGAGTCCCTGCATCTGAGGCCTGATAATTACTACTTATCAATTACAATGGTTTGGGCACAGTTTGTAGTGCTTCACATACATTTTTTAGTTAAAATTTTTTTATTGAGTGGGAAAACACTTTTATATATCAACTCTATTCCCTATTTGTTCCTCCTGCAACATTTCCTTTCCCTTCTTCTCTTTCCCTCATTTTGGGGACTTAGGCTTTCTCCATGCATTGACTCAGAAGAGGGCTAACCAACAAATATCAGTCTTAGCTTTTGTGTTAAAACTTGAAGACTTAGGGTGTAATCACTAAATTTGGAAGATGCTATTTAAAAAAGAAAAGGTTTTTCTGTGGCCCGCTCCATATTTCCTCACACTGCCCCAATCCGCCTGCACCCAGAGAGCAAAAGAGTAGCTATGCAAACCTACCAACAGCACCCCAGACTCCTGACACTCCAACTTTCTCTGCGGACCTTTCTCTCCACCCACCTGCACACCTGAGGGGGTATTTCCAGTTTGCCAGGTGATTGTGAAGCAGCTCTGGCTGGGTCTGCCGTCCTCAAGGCTGGGATACACATCTCCAAACACACTCACCCAACTTTGTCCTTCCCTCCTCGTCTACTCTAAAATCCTCTTTACATCTTCCCCTTTTCTCTCTCTTATTCTTAACAGTTATTTATATTAAACTTATCTTGTTTAAATTAATCTGTGGTTTCTGTCTCTTGATTGAATACTGACTGATGCAAGGAACATCAAGTAAGTGTGGGGGAAAGGGACAATTGGATGTAGTTATAATGAGTTGTGTTGGTTACAATGTGACAGAGTAACAATGGAGATAATTTCAGGGAAAGTGATTAGGGAAACCACAGAAATATTGTTAGGATACTTGCTTCATTGCATAATAAAGAAGCTGCTTGATAAATACTTGACTGCCTGGTTGAATAACTAAGTTAATGAGGTATATAATGACACAGTCACCACATTCCTTGTTCCAGTCTCATTTTCTAGTTTGAAGCTGTTAATGTATGCAGAAATGATTACTAGCTTACGTTAATCACATTCCCAATACATTTATGTCTAACTAGGCTTTAATTTATCTACAATGAAAATATAACTCTCTAGTATGGCATAATGTTTTTGACAACTTATCAAATATATGTTAAATATATGTTTAATTAACCCATCAGGATGTCTTCTAGCTTTGAAGCTACAGAGAATTTCCTGATAAAAATTTGCTCTTCAGACTCTGCCTTGCTAAGCTCTATTGACTATCCTCTTCATATATATATATATATATATATATATATATATATATATATATATGTTTTTTCTTTCTTCAGAGGACAATGTAGTTACCTAGATATGAAGTGATTTATTATGTTTGGCCCCTGGATCACATTGATTAAAATGTGATCATTAACGATCTATTTACAAATTATTCCTTCGGTGGAATCATTGTTACAGATGGTTGAGTATACTTGTTACATATACTCATTTTATTTATAGTGTGTATAATAGTTTCTAGAGGGGCTAAAACAATTTACCACAAACTGGGTGGTTTAAAACAATGAAGATTTATTCTCTCACGATTGTGGAGGCCAGAAGTCCAAAATCAAGGTGTTGGCAGGGCTAAGCTTCCTCTGAAGGCTCTCCTGGAGACGCCTTCCTTGCCTCTTCCAGCGTCTGATGGATCCTGATATTCCTTCTTCATTCCACCTCTGCTCTTCCTTCACATGGCCTTCTTCCCTGTGTGTACGTGTTCTATTCTCTTCTTGTAAAGATCCCAGCCATTGGGTTTAGGTCCTATCTTAATCCGGCATGACCTCACCTTAACAAATTACATCTGAAAAGACCCCATTTCAAAATAAAGCTAATTTTTGAGTTCCTAAAGGATGTATGTTTTTGAGGTACGATTAAACCCATCACTGCAGAGATAGTTAATATTGAGTTTGGGGAGATGTTCTAAGAAGATTGTTGAAAAATATACAAGAATTAGAGATAATTCATTTCAGTTCTTCTAGCCCACTTTTCTATGTGGAAGATACTATTCACTTTTTTATACTCAACACTTAAAATGGAGACAAAAATGAGTATGTCTGGTTATGGTGAAGAACATCCACCCAACTTCCCAACCCCTCTTCTTTCCGCCCCACAGTTTTTTAGTAGGAACATCACTTTGTTTAGACCATTTATGGACCTTGATGGAGATGGGCTAAATCCTTGCCAAAGGTTCCCATGGGAGTCAGGATATATTGTTCTAATAAATACATAAACGCATAGTCCGGATCTTTAGAAGATGATAAGCACATGGATACAAATTTAAAAAGGGAACCAAGATAAGAATTTCAGAGTTGTGCTTATTGATAAAGGCAATATTTGAATAAAGGAGGAGAGACAGTACAAAATAAATTGCTAGCCAGAGAAAAGTAACCAGTGCAGATGTCCTGAGATGGGGTTTCTAGGACATCAAATAGATCAGTGTGACTGCAACAGAGTAAGCAAGGTGACCTCACAGAATTACAAGGTGGCTGTAGGGTCATGGAGCATTTTTTAGACCACGCTAAGGACTTTGCCCTGTAGTATGAGTAAGACCAGGCCACTGGATGGCTTTGCCAAGAAAAGTGAAATGTCATTTATATTTTTAAAGATCACAAAGGCTGCTGTGTTGCAAGTAGCCTGGGTGAGGAGGGACCAAAGTGGAACTAGATATATTAAATACATGAGAAAGCTTATTGCAATCATACAGGTGAGCAATAACTATGGCTTTGGTCTGGGTGTGAGGAGTTGGGGCAGTGAAGTTTAACAGCACATTATCTTTATCCATGTAAGAAATTTAGTGATTATTATTTTTTTTAGGACAGAGCCTGCTGCCTCTGTTCTTTTCTGTTTTTTTCTTCTTTTTTTAATTTCAGAGAGGAAGGGAGAGGTAGAGAGAAATAGAAACGTAATGATGAGAGAGAATCATTTATCAGCTGCCTCCTGCATGCCCCACACTGGGGATCAAGCGTGCAACCTGGGCATATGACCTAACTGGGAATGGAACAGTGACCTATGACCTCCTGGTTCATAGGTCAAAGCACAACCACTGAGCCACATGGACTGGGCAGAAATTCAGAGACATTTATATAGGTAAAGAGCCTCTTGTCAAAGTCAGCAATGCCCTGTACATTTCTAAAGCTAATGGCCAAATTTATGTCTTAGAAGATAAAAATGTATTTTTTTCAGGTAATAGGTATTGGAAACTCTTTACTATCTCTTTCTCTTTAACCAGGCCATTTTTGTGCTTCTGCTAAAAGTTCTATTGCACTTAGGTTTAAATCATCTTTTTATAGAATTCTAGTGCATCAAAAAGATGTGTCTGATATGAGGCAGTGAACAAACCATTTCTTAAAGAGTGATATGGATTTGCATCGTCTCATAAAATACAGATGTGCAGTGCATATTATATACATAGATGTGAGTGTATTTAATGCATTTATTTTGTTTGACCATATAGTATTATGTAAAGTGCATGAAAACCTGATTTTGCTGCTGTTACTGAACTTGTGGTCAGAGAATAAGATAGTTAAATCTTTCTATGTAAAATCTCCATCTCTGAAATTAATATGTTAATGCAGATGTTTCTTTAGATGTTTATACCTCTAAATTTCTATGGTTCATTTCTCAGAATGATGCCCAAAATTTTTTGTTTCCATATTTCTAGTCACTTCCCTTCTTCCAGTTTTCCTGTCTATCTCATTTCATCTCATTGTGAATAACTTCTCAGCTGTACAATGCCACTCTTTTCCCATAAAATCCTTCAATGTGTCTTTTAACTTTATTTAAAATCAAGGAAAAAACCCCACCTGGGTTGCTCCTAAAATATTTTATAAAGATATTTATTGCACTGATTAGAAAAATAATTAATATTAAAGTATTGACTCTGAGAAATTTTTCAATAAAACCCAAATATTTCATTGGCCGGACATTTAAGATCCACTTCTACAAATAATATTATTGATACTTTAAAAATAATCAGAAGCTATCAAAAGTGAACAGGAAGATAATAACTACACTTTGCATTATTTCTGAAGCAATCAAATTTATATGGTATTTTAAAAATTTACAAAGCATTTTAAGAAATTATTCAAATAAATCTAAGCCAGCAATTATGATATGCTTGTTATTAGCTAAACAGAAATTTCCTAGGTGCTATGGTAGAAAAAAAATGTTGACGAAAGCACACACTCTGCCTTCAAGTAATTAATAATGTAAGAAAACATATAAAATAAAAATTATTTAAGGTGAATCGAATCCATGTGAGATGTTTGTTAGATTCTGGGGATGTAAGATAATATTTATTTCCTTTCAGAGTTTACAGTCCAGTGGGGGAAATAAATAAATACGTTATTAAAATAACATCTGATAAGTGTTATGGTGTGAATGAAAAGAGTGTAATGGGAATTCAGGGGAAAGCCACTTAATTCAACTTTACATATACAAGGAATGTGTTCTAGTGAGAATGACATTCAATTCCAAACCTGAAAAAAGGGAGAAGAAGGATAAAAAATAATTAAAATCAGGAAATAGGAGATAGAAAAGACTAAATTAAGTATGAGCAAGGCACATTTGGAGAAGTAATGCATTTCACCACACTTTAAAGGCTCCATGCATTATGGACTGAATTGTGTACCCCCTAAAAAAATTATATGTTCAAGTACTAACCCTCAGTACCTCAGAATGTGATTAAATTTGGAGATGGGGTCTTTACAGAGGTGATTAAGGTTAAATGAATTCATTGGGGGTGGACCCTAATCCAATATCATGGATGTCCTTGTAAGAAGAAGAGAGCCTGGCCGGCGTTGCTCAGTGGTTAAGCATCAACCTATGAACCAAGAGGTCATGGTTCAATTCCTGCTCAAGGCACATGCCCGGGTTGCAATCTTGATTCCCAGTGTGGGGCATGCAGGAGGTAGCCGATCAATGATTCTCTCTCATTGTTTGTATCTCTCTCTATCTCTCCCTTCCTCTCTGAAATCAATAAAAAATATTTAATAAAAAGAAGAAGAAGAGATTAGGACATAGACACTGAAAGAGGAAAGACCATGTGCCTACAAGCCGAGGACTGAGGCCTCCTAGGAAATCATCTCTGCCAACAACCTGACCTTGGACTGTCAACCTCCAGAACTGCAAGAAAATAAATGTCTGTTACTTAAATCACCTAGTCTGTGGTCCTTAGTTAGAGCAACCCTAGTATTACTATAGCTTGCAATGAGGTTAAAAATATAAATCAGACATGCCATAGGGAGGGGGTTGATTTTTTTTTGTTAGCTATTTTACAAAATTTGGACTTCATTGTGATGTATTTATAAAAGTTTTGCATTGCTTTCATAAGTGGAGCAATGATTTTAAAATATCACTTTATCTGTAATACTTAGTGAATTGACAGGAGACGTGACTAAAGGTGGGATGATAGCTGGGAGGATGGTGTAGGTATATAGGTAGGAAATGACGATAGTCTTAACTAGAACAGATATAGTGAGGAGAGGAGAAGTGAACTGTCTCTAGAGATAATCTGAGGGGTAGAATTGCCAGGATTTGAGTGATTGTGTGTGAGTATTGTGAAAATAGTCAAGTATGCCTCTCATGATTAGGAGGTGAACCACTGGTTGGCTAAAGATGCCATTCACTGAGTGAATGATTACAAATCGGTGGAATATGTAATAATAACCTCCTGTAGAAGGATGAAGGCACTTATTTCCTTAGATCCTGAGACATTTGAAATAGTTTTAAATAGTATTTTTAGATTTTGACCACTTACTTGTTGCCTAATTGTCACTGAGGATTAGGTTATTGGTGGTGTGTGGAATGGTGATTGCCCCTAGATACAGCAGTGGTCCAATTTACTATTGAGGAATTCAGATGGATTACTAATGCAAGAAAATACTGAATGGTACAGTGGCTTAGCCATTTGCAAGCTGTGGTGGGAATTGATGATCAAAAGGACTGTGGGATCAGTTGCCTATAACTAAGTGCTACCCATATGTCAAAGAAAGACAAGGCTGTGATTATTAATCACCAACCTAAGTGGCTGTGAAAGTCAGAAGGCCACTTTGAAAAAGGCATTTATCTTCTGTGTTCAAAGGAAAGCAACTTACACATCAAGCCCAGGACTTAGTTACAAGAGTAGAGTAATCCCCGGAGCGGTTGGATTCTCAACTTGACAATTCTGCTCTTCTGAGGTCAAAACTCTGACTGGAAAGACAAGGGGCTCTGTTGGAGTTGTAGTGGGGACCTCTGAGTCAATGTGCTTAAGATCCATGAGAACCAAGATCTTCCAGAACTCCCTGAGCCTAAAGAAGTAGTCTTCTCCTCCAATACGTCTTATGCTTAGCCTTGCTTTTAGAATGATGTGGGGACCTCCTCCTTGATAAGTCAACATACATTGGGAGAATCCAGCAGAGTATGTAGGCGCTAGATTCAATGGGGGCCATGTCAGAGGAAGGGGGAGTTGTTTAAAAATGGCCATTATAGAGTGAACATATGACACAGGTTTAGAAAACTCACAAGCTGACTGTGTTCTACAGGATTTCCTGGAAGGTTCTCTATTATCAGTGAAGCAGGCAACCCTTGCTGAGGGGTTCAATGGCACTATCTTCTCTACGACATGAGTGACAATATGGGATGCCGTTACAGAATAAATATCCTTAATAGCCCTAGAGAGCAACAAGGATGACAGGATCTCAAAATAATAGAGGTCAACTGACTACGTTTAAATACAAGTAGAAAGCAGTACAATTAAGCAATAAATAACAATGTCAGATTGGCAGCCAGAATTCCTGAACTGCAGAGGAATATGGCAATAGCGAATACAACATGACATGGTGTTCTGAGGGGGAAGAGAGCAGGCAATGAGAGTATTTCTCCATGCATAGAATTAAAAAGTTGTATATCAAGGATGAATGATTAGTGGGTAAGGGCAGAGAATCTAATAGAATTCATGATCACTTGCTCAGTTTTTGGCACTGTCAGTACCCAGTCTCAAAATTCATTGACTAAAGTAGAGGCCGGGTCCTCTTAAAGAATGATGCTGTAACATCTTGGCAAGTGTATTAAGTAATTCTTCCCTAAATGCAGCTAATTCCAGTTAGATGGTAATCATACACAGGGGGAATGGGGATAGTCAGACATTTCAAAACTATTGAAGTTGACATTGATACATGGGTCACAAGACATTATCATGAGTTGCATAATAAAACATAGAACCCTGTTGCCAAATCTGACTCATCATTGGGCTCAAAAAACCACTCAGGGATTATTTTAGCAAATGTACAGTTGGAATAAACAGACTTGATAATTATTAGAACCACCACAGAAATTCCATGGTATATGGGATAAGAGATAGCACATTGGGAAAGCCACATGAACTCTTCTGAACCTGCATGCCCAACCAAAACTTAAGTCAAAGACAGTCTACATCTGGGGGTAGGGAGAATAGCAGAGGTTATTGTAGATTTAAAATATGCAGAGGTAGTGTCTCGACATATTCGTGCTAAATCAGCCCAGCTCATATAAATTCAGGCAAATCCTTGCAAAGAAATGCTTTAAAAAGTGGTTGTCTAATTGCACCTGCTGTGCCAGATGTAGTATCTTAGTAAATTAACATATTTTTTGTTAATACCTTCTTTGCCATCCCTGTCAGGAGTAAGGTTCAGAATCAACCATTATTTATGTGATACAAGCATTTACTTTGTGCCTGATTAATTTTCCCACTCCCTGACATCAGCAGTTATGGTGAATCATTTTTTTAAAATCATGGAACTGGGAATAACTTAAAGAGTTGAAGGAGATCAAGGATAAAGAACTTTCAAAAATTAACATGAGGATGGACCTATAGCAATAGGCACCAAGCATGAAGATCTTTGAAATGCATGTTAAAAGCCACCCAGGCCGGGGTGGTTCAATTGGTTGGAGCATTGTTCTGTACACGCAGTGGTCACAAAATTTGATTCCCAGTCAGGGCACATACCCAAGATGTTGGTTCCATCCTGATCTGAGTGCATGTGGGAGGCAACCAATCAGTTCTTCTCTCTCATTGATTTTTCTCTCTCTTTCTCTCTTCCTCTCCATTCATCTCTCTCTGAAATCAGTTAAAAAGCAAAACATAATCATATCGTTGGGTGAAGATTAAAAACAAATTTAAAAAGCCACCAGAGATGATACTCTATAGAAGAGGCACTAACCAACCAAGTAGACAGACTGGTGTAGTGGATTAATATCAGCAAACTTCTAGCATTGAGTATTAGTGCAATGATTCATAGCATATTAGCCATGGTGGGAGGAATCATGGTTATGCATGGCCTCAGCAGAATGGGCTCCTACTCTTCAAGCCTGATTTCCAGAGATCTAGCAGAATAGACTAATGCAGACCCCCAATGCCTGTTGCCACAATTATTATGTAGTTCCGCTTTCAGCCTTAAAGGACCGCGATCCTTCTTGATTGAGATTAACATACATTTCAGCTAAGGGTTTCCCTAACCTGCTTACAGGGTTTGGCAAGCATAAAATCCCGAGGCCCACAGACAGGTGAGTCAGTTATCTGTGGGGTTAGCAGAATTAACCAATGGCTGGTGGGAGTGGGATTCTTGTGATATCTTGATAAAAAGAATTTTCTGAGACTCACACGGGAAGATGAGATACTGTACAAAGCTTTATTTCTGAGGACTGATATCCCTGAGTTTCCAAGGTCCCATTTCTTTCTGTCCTGCCATGGAAGAAGTATAAAGTCTTTACCCAGAGTTTCTGTTCCATGTCTGCACAGTCCAATCCAGCACCAGGCCAGCTTAATTTGTGTTCCCAGCGGTAGTTTATCAGTCCATTGCATGTGGGGTCCACGGGACCACATGGCTATGGGGGTAGTATATGGTAAAGGGACACGTATATGGTGACAGGGGAGATTTGACTTGGGGTGGTAAACACACAATGCAATATACAGATGATGTATCATAGAATTGTACACCTGATCCCTATGTTAACCAAATTTACCCCAGTAAATTTAATTCAAAATAAAAATCCATACTAGCAAGGAAAGAGGTAGGGATGATGTTACATTGTAGGAGCAAGGAAAAACTTTATACTCAAATGAGGTATCTAAGAACTCCAGAAAGAGGCCAATAAGAATCCTGAAGAAAATATACTTAGCGGACCTGGCTGGCATGGCTCAGTGATTAAGTGTTGATCTATGAATCAGAAGGTCATGATTTGATTCCTGGTCAGGGCACAAGCCCGGATTGCAGGCTCGATCTCCAATGTGGGGTGTGCCGGAGGCAGCTGATCAATGATTCTCTCTCATCATTGATTCTCTCTCCCCCCCCCACACACACACTCTGAAATCAATAAAAATGTATAAAAATGTATTTTTAGAAAACATGAAATACTTAGCTGGGTTGATTACGTGTTTTAAGTCATGACCTGCAATATATTCTTTGTTGAGCCCCCAAGATCACCCTTCAGGAATGAGGCACTCATTCATTCATCCAGTTACCAGGAATGTTGTCAGCTGCTGACTTACAACGGAGGTTTTTCTAAGGAATTGTTCTTGATCCAGGGAGATACATCTCCTGAGGTTACTAATTATCCTTCAAGTGTCAGCCCACATCTAGTGACAGGTGAGTACCATTGTCCAAAGGTTCAATTCCCTTGCTTCAATTTGGAAAACCTTACCGGGCTATTATAGCTCCAGAGATCCTTGTGTTACTGGCTAACGCCTATAAGGAAACAGTGTTACAGTTCAAATACTCTATCTTCCAAGCCTCTTTCCTTAATCTTCTATAGGAGATGTTCCCAAGATACTTGCACTGAAATTTCTTGCAGGTAAATTTCCCTGCTGAAGTCTATTTCCAGGGACCTGCCTAAGACAGGAATCATGAAAAAAAGCAAATTAGAAGAAACATATAAAGAATTTAATTAATTTTTATGGTTATTTGAAATCTGCAGGAGCCTGATAGATATATGAACTTGAAGCTTATTAAGGGGATCTCTTCTGGAAATCTATTTGAGAGATATAGACATAGAAATGGTAACTGCAGTCACAGGAATAAAGGGGATCCCCTAGGGCAAGTGTTCAAGTGAGGAGAAAACCCAGGGTAGAATCCTGAAAAACAACAAATTCAGTGAATGGGCATTGTCAGAATCTGGTGAAGCAAAAGGGGACATTAAGGAAGGAAAAAAGACATTTAAGATGAGGGAACTTCAATGAATACAAGCAATACTGAGAAGTCAAAGCAGCTAAGGTGTGGAAATTTAGCTTTCACAAAAGAGGTAGTGCTGGACAAGAACAAAATCTAGTGATGGAGACAGAAGTCAGATTACAATAGTTTAAACAACGTGTGTGACAAAGATTGGGACTCTTTAATTTCAGACAAGTCTCCCTAAAGGTCTAACCATGAAATAGAAGAGAAAGATGATGGGAGTAAGATATTAACTGAATGAAGTTTTTAAATTTTATTTTATTTTTTGCAATGGGAAAATTCTGTGAATGCATAAACCGTAAATTCATGAGAGTAAATAATCGTATATAATAAAAGGCTAATATGCAAATCGACAGAACAGAGGAACAACTGGTGGCTATGACATGCACTGACCAGCAGGGGCCAGATGCTTAGTTCAGGAGCTGTCCCCTGGTAGTCAGTGTGCTCCTTCAGGAGAGTACCGCTCAGCCAGAAGCCGGGCTCATGGCTGGCGAGCGCAGCAGCAGTGGCGGGAGCTTCTTCTGCCTCTCCAGCAGCACTAAGGATGTCTGACTGATGACTTAGGCCCGCTCCTGTTAGTTAGACATCCCCTGAGGGCTCCCGGACTGTGAGAGGGTGCAGGCTGGGCTGAGGACACCCCTTCCCCCTGCAAGTGCACGAATTTTGTGCACCCGGCCTCTATTTCTAAAATATTATTAGAATAAAAAATATAAACAAAGTTCTATGGTAGTTTGGATATATCCTCCCCACCAAGAAACTCTAACAGCTTGGAAAATAAAGTTATTAAGTGGCAATAGATGTCTGGGCAGTTTGAAGAATATGTAGTTCTTTTACAATTTCTCTATCTACTTAATGTCCAAGTTATTGCTTTATAGGAGCCTATGAGGAGAAGTGTCATTAGCATTTTTCTGATAGTAAAAAGCTATGAGAATATACCAATAAGGCGAATAAATGAAAGTGAATATAAAAACTACATTTTTAATATTTTCATATTTAATATTTAATACATATTTAACATTTTGTGTGTATTAAGTTACTGAATATAATACAATTTTAATTAACCTAGACAAAAGATCTGCTTACTAGCTGATTCTATTCAATAATAAAAATATATCTTTCAGTTTTTCCATAAAGAACTAAGAATTTTGTATTATATTAAAAACTTTTAATCACACATGCAAGAGGAGAAGATGTTTAGCTATTTGAAAGAGTTTATTCCATTAAATGTTTGACTACTTTGGGCTATTTTTAAGTTTTAAAATCCTGGGATACAGCTAGGGGCTCATTTAATTTAACATCTTGGGAAAAAGTGTTACTACTTACATAATTGTCAATGATCTCTACATAGCTTTTGAACAGCTTAATTTCCATTGGCTGTAGGAGCTAACTCACCGGAGAACCAATCAGAAATGCCTGCCCATGAGGATAGGAGAGGGCAAAAGTACCAGGCAGCCTGATGGAGTCTTTCACTAGGGTGATGCATTCTATAAGCAGAAGTGGTAAGTTTAATAAACACCAAATCACTGACTGTAGGAAAAAAAAGGGGGGGGGGGAGGATGGGAATTGTCCTGAAGATGAAGACTGTATGGTGAATTAAAATAAAAGGATGCCAACATGTTCTAGCAGTCACTTTTTGAACAATACATCTTAAGTATTTAAACTTGTTTTAAAAATATTATCAAGAACAGTACAAGAAAGCCCACTGCATGGGAGAACATATTTGCCAATGTTATCACTGATAAGCGTTTAATCTCCAACATTTGCAGGGAACTCATACAACTTAACAAAAGAAAGATAAACGACCCAATAAAAAAATGGGCAACAGACCTAAATAGATACTTTTCGAAAGAAGATATAAGGAAGGCCAAGAGACACATGAAAACATGCTCAAGCTCACTAATCATCTGAGAGGTGCAAAATAAAATGACAATGCGGTACCACCTCACACCTGTCAGAATGGCTATCATCAACACATCAACAAACAACAAGTGCTGGCGAGGATGCGGAGGAAAAGGAACCCTCCTTCACTGCTGGTGAGAATGCAGACTGGTGCAGCCACTGTGGAGAACAGAATGGAATTTCCTCAAAAAATTAATGGAACTCCCATTTGACCCAGTGATCCTACTTCTAGGAATATATCCTAAGAAACTAGAAACACCAATCAGAAAGGATATATGCACCCCTATGTTCATAGCAGCACAATTCACCATAGCTAAGATTTGGAAACAGCCTAAGTGCCTATCAGCAGAGGAGTGGATTAAAAAACTGTGGTACATCTAAACAATGGAATATTACACTGCAGTAAAAAAGGGAATTCTTACCATTTGCAACAACATGGATGGAACTAGAGAGCATTATGCTAAGTGAAATAAGACAGTCAGAGAAAGATAAATATCACATGATCTCACTCATTTATGAAATATAATGAACAACATAAACTGATGAACAAAAACAGATCCAGAGACAGAGAGCATCGATTAGACTGTCAAACCTCAGAAAGAAGGTAGGGATGGGTGGAGGTAAGGGGAAGAGATCAACCAAAGGACTTGTATGCATGCATATAAGCCTAACCAATGGACACAGACACCAGGGGGGTAAGAGCATGAGTGGGGTGGTGGGTGGGGTCAAGGGGTGATATGTAATACCTTAATCAATAAAGGGGGAAAAAAGAACATTATGAAAATTAGATATTCGGGTTAAGGTCAGTTTAATGTGTCAAATAACTGTGTGGATGAGGAAACTCGTGCTAGACTAAAGCAGTGATAGACTTTTGGGCATCTTACTTTTTCTTATACCTACTACAAAAACAATGCATTGCTCCTTTCCTTGTGGTCCTGACTCTCCCCACTGTAGGTCATTGGTAAAAAAGTAGAAATTCTACTTGGTGATAGGCATGCCATAGCCTGGTTAGCTAACTTTGATTTTTGGCTTTTGTTGAATAGATAAGCTGGACAAGTCATGTGGTTTTCAATGGACTTGATAATCTAAGACAGTGGTCGGCAAACTCATTAGTCAACAGAGCCAAATATCAACAGTACAACGATTGAAATTTCTTTTGAGAGCCAAATTTTTTAGACTTAAACTTCTTCTAACGCCACTTCTTCAAAATAGACTCGCCCACGCCATGGTATTTTGTGGAAGAGCCACACTCAAGGGGCCAAAGAGCCGCATGTGGCTCGCGAGCCATGGTTTGCCAACCACTGATCTCAGAAATTAATTCATTGTGTGGTAAGTGCTGAGGCTGTAAAGATGTACTTGGTCAGGGGAGTACTAGTACATGCCGGACCATGTGCAAGGCAGAAGGATCAAAGGCAGATGCTCCACATGAGACGCTCATGCAGGGAGAGCCCAATCAGGCAGAAAGGAGCACTTGGTCAGCTGAGCTTCCACGGCTTCTGCCCACATTGAAACCCATTTGTTCATTTTTTTTAAAATATATTCTATTGATTTTTTACAGAGAGGGATAGAGAGTTAGAAACATTGATGAGAGAGAAACATCAATCAGCTGCCTCTTGCACACCCCCTACTGGGGATGTGCCCGCAACCAAGGTACATGCCCTTAAGGGACCGGAATCGAACCTGGGACCCTTGAGTCCGCAGGCCAACGCTCTATCCACTGAGCCAAACCGGTTTCAGCCATTTGTTCATTTTTTTTTTTCCTGCGTTATCAGGCATCTGTATCTTTTCATACACTTTTTTTTTTCTTAAAGACAAAGTGAGTAATCCTACCCTTGTAATCCAAAGTGTCCCAAATAGAAAAAAGTAATAGTCGTTATGTAGAAAAGGGAGATAAATATGAATTTGAAGGAAATACAAGAATAAAAATGAACAAAATGGGAAACTAGGGCAAACTGAAGGTAGCAGGTAATGAATTTTGTAATTATAACTTTAAAAGGCAGTGCAATATGTTGTTTTGTTTACTTTGATTTGAATGATGACCTCTATCAGTACCTTTGTTCTTTTTTCTTCCTTGAACTACATTTGTCCAGTGACATGACATCGCCATTTTCCAATGCTGATTCAGGATTTGCAAGTACTATTGTTTATAATTCTTTGTACAATAATAAAGGTCTATAAGTTTCCAATATTACATAAGTAAATATCAGAGTTTCTGTTCCTCTGTTATTCTTTCACTAGAATACACTGTGAGGAATATAGTCCATCATTTTCTCACTGAAACTCAAAGGAAATATTCTTACCATCTTTGGACATTTATTTTTGGGGGAGGTAGTTTCAGCAATTTATACTTTTGATCCTGGTCATTGTATTTCTTCTCTACTTACAACAGTGCAAATATAATGGAATCTAGTGGCACAGGATTGAATTCCTAGGCTGGTCAGGAAATGTATTCAGAATGCTATCATCTTTTACTGCATCTACTAGATGTATTCACACTTGGCACATAATATGCTCATGAAAATGATGACCCCAGGAGAGAAAGTGAGACATGAAACTCTCCTGCACACAATGAAGACCAAAAAGGCAGGAAGCTATTAACGCAGCTTATTTTTGTCACACTGGGTAATTGTGTGGACATATTCAATTCCCTAACAACCACTAGATCTGATTTTTATTTTATTTTCTGAGACTATTCCTCGGATCCATGTTAAATCATGACCTCCTGAGACATGACATGTTTGATGCATCATGTTTTAAAATAATGAAATATAACATGTCAAGGGTTATTACACACCAAAAAGCAAACAAAACAAAGGAGATGGGAATAACAAGGCACCCCCACAGGACTTATTTCTTGGTGTTTGAAATATTAGTGACTGGTTCAGTGAACTTCAACTTGAAAATAAGAAGACTAATAATGTCATTATTCCAGGCTCTGCTTCTGCTGAAGGGTTACCTTGGACTGCATGATAACAATCAATGGGGGAAAGGAGAAAAAGTGTAAGAGAAAATGTCAAGCAATCTCACTATCCACAGATTTTCTCATAAATCTTAAGAAATCACAACCTGAAAATGGAACCAGTCTCATATGCTATTGCATAAGGCAGTATAACTAAGATTTATAATCGATCTATCAGCACATGTGTTTAAAATATTGTGCTCAAGCCCTCAATATGTGTTTGAATATTTAGATGGATAGATCAATTCCATGTTCTCAGGCTAGACAGGAAAAAAAAACAAAAAACCCTGTACAAACAGAACCCAAATCCATCAGTGATCTCACCAGAGCTCTGTGTGAGTGTGTGTGAGTGAAAGAGGCAGGGAGAGAGAGAATAAATGTTCTCTCAAAATGTAATAGGAAGACTATAATCTTCAGTCCATTTATTTCTTTAGACCATCAATGCTGAATACTTACTGATTCACCTTAGCCTCAATCTTATGTGTTTTTCTCAACTAAACATTCATTTATCCCTGATTGAAACATTCTTCATCATTGACATTGATTCTGCTCTAGGCCTGTACCTGCCAATACAGTAGTATTTTTCTGTGGCAAGTTTCTGACCTCTTTATTGAAGAAAACTCTTCAATAACTCATTTGTGGATTATTGCTTGAAAGTATTATACTTTACCCAAGGTTAGGTCAACTACTGCAAGTTGATTTTACCATAATTCCATTCTTAACTTCTGGGAGGTATCTTGCTTTGCCTCTTAGAGTGATGGATGCTCTAATAGAGGCAGGGAAATTGACCCGTGTAGCACAGAAGAGGAATACGTTCAGAATGCTATTACTTCTGATGGGTTGTGCTAAAATAAGACTTTCCTATATGGGAGCTTAAAAATCATGTGTCTGATCTGTGCTAGGGTATTTAGTAAGGAAAATGTAGAAAAGGGACAACCCAAGCAGAAAGATAAACAAGTAAAAGCATTGAGCCATGAAAGTTTAGTCTGACTAGAAACAAAGACAAAAATCACTTGGAAAACACCTAACTGCCTCCTTGGGAGTCAGAGTACACTTTTTCCCTCTCTGTCTGCCCTTCTTATTTATCAACAAAGTTTTTTCAGTTTATTCATATTTTTTAATAAATTCAATTGTTCGCCCATCACCATGCTATAAGCAAGAAATTGAGATTAACCAATTAGGAAATTTAAATGCATATATTCATTCACATGGACACAGACAATTAGTGTGATGAAAGCTTGGGAGAGTGGGAGCGGAGTAGAGGGGATCAATGCGATGGGGGGGGGGATAATAACAAAAAAAAACAACAACAATTAAAAAAAAAAACTCAAAGGGGCCCTAACTGGTTTGGCTCAGTGGATAAAGCGTCGGCCTGCGGACTCAAGGATCCCAGGTTCGATTCCGGTCAAGGGTATGTACCTTGGTTGTGGGCACATACCCAGTAAGGAGTGTGCAGGAGGCAGCTGATGGATGTTTCTCTCTCATCAATGTTTTAACTCTCTATCCCTCTCTCTTCCTCTCTGTAAAAACTCAATAAAATATATTAAAAAAAACACCAAGGGGACATCTGTAATGCTTTCAACAATAAAAAACAAAAATTAAGAATAGACGTACCATGTCATAAAAAAGAAGTTAAACCTATAAAGAACATTACTTACTTCGAAACAACATTTCTGATAATTGCAATAAATGTAATAAAGATAATAATAGAGGTAGCTTCCAGGAGCACAGACAATAATCAGTTACTGAAGCCTCCTGGTAGAGCAGGGTAGGATGAGTTGGGAAGAGAGTAGACAAGGAGGGCTTCATGGTGGAGAAGGCAAATGCCACGTTTATTTTAAAAGATTAGTAGGAAATTGAAAAGAAAAGACAAAAGGAGAAAGTGATTTCAATTGGAGAAATTAACAAAGCCACAGAGTTTGCTGGTGATTATGGGAGCAGGGAACATTTACGGATGAGATCATGTCAATAGGTCACATCAGGAAGATGTAAATTCCACGATAAGGAGTTGATCTGTGATCCAGAGTCATACAAGCAGTTGTTGAAGGTTTGAAAAAGAGAAAGGGCACAGCCAGGCATACATATGAATCAGGTCACACCATAGGTCTGTGGATGATGGATCTGAGGATGCATTAGGAAAGGGAGGGAGACCAGGTCACAGTACTCAGTTGAGAGGTGATGAGAAACCTAATTAAGGCAGTACTATTAGGGAGAGAGATTACTGATTGTACTGATCATAAAAAAAAATATTATGAGGCAAATATGCCTGTCTTTGTGAATTGAACTCTAGGGGACATGAGGAGGAGGAAACAAATTTGAATTTACTTTCAGCTTTGTAGCAGTGGTAAGTTTATGAACAGAGTTGTCAGTAAATAAGGTAAAATAAAGGGGAAGTGGAGAATTATTCAATAACTTTCAGTCTGAACAAGTTCATTGTTGTTGCATTTCAGAACACCACTAAAATGTCAAGAGGCATTAGGTCCACAAGAACCAAATAATGGAGAGATTTTAAAAAACCACACATTGACAAAACAATGTCATTGAATGTTTTGAAGTAAAGGGAAGGTATGCTATTTTAGCAGAGCAGAGAAAGATGGAACCTAAGTTATCAGAGGGATAATGATAGGCATAAAACTAATCTAATTCTTCTGTATCCTTTTAAGTTTTTAGAGTTTGAAGGGATTTGTGGAAGTTGGGTAGAAGACTCAGAGCTAAAATTAGAAGGAATGGGTAAATAATTATATCTCTCCCTCACCCAGGGTCCTAGACAAAGTTGATTCTGCTGAAGATATTGAAATAGAGTGCAATCAGGTACAGGGGCAGATAAGATAAGGCAATGGGCAGAAAAAAAAAAAAAGAATGGGAATCATCACTCTTGATCTTATGGTCCCCTTAATGCTTCCAGAACATTCCTGGGCTCCACTCTCAGAATACTCTCTGTTGCACTACAGTGGTTGGGAATTCTTTTCTAGAAAAAAACTTGCCAGTACCCATTAGAAAAACCTATTCATTTTTCAATAATTTTAGAGTAAATTCTGTCAACTAGAAGGCTCCATGTCTATTGCCCTTCCCACCTATATTAATTTCCTGGGGCTACTGTAACAATTTGCTACAGACTTGGTCTATGAAAGCCACATAAAAACTTATCCTCTGAAAGTTCTGGAGGCCAGAGTTTATAATCAAGGTGTTGACAGGGCCACACTCCCGCCCCTGAAGGCTTTAGGGGAAATCTTTTCTTGCCTCTTCTAGGTTCTTGTGGCCACAGGCATTCCCTGGCTTGTGGTGGAGAAGCTCTCACCTCCGACCCTCTCTTTACTTGACTTTCTTCCTAGCATGTCTGTCTTTTCTGTTTTTCTTATAAAGACACTTGTTACTGGATTAGGGCCCACCCTGATCTAGGATGATCTCCTCTGAAGATTCTTGACCATTGCATACATCTGCAAAGAGCTTTTCCCCAAATGAGTTCATATTCACAGGTTCCAGGGGGTTAGAATGTGAAGGTATATATGCTCAGGAGTCATCATTCAACCCACTGCCCACCCCTCACTCCCAGAGCAGAACATGTCATTGTCATTCTTAAACATGAACGGGCAGCCAAGGAATGCTTTGATGTAAGTTCAGAAGAAGGGGATGATAGAGGAGTGAGAAAAGGAGGAGATAATGAGCAGAAGATAGGAGATGAGGTCCAGGTGTAGGCAGAGGAATTGCTGTTTTGTTTGTTCTAGAGGAAGAACCACCTCATCACCTGATATTGGAGAAATGGAGATGACAGCTGATAGAAATGCATGATGGCTTATGGACAGTAAGCGGGAAAACATGACCGGTGGCCTTATTTTTCTTGTTGATGTAAAATGTGTCCGTGGCGTCCTCCAGAAAGCAGACACTAAGAAAGAGTGAGGAGTGGAAGTGACTTATTGGGGGGAGGGTTGGTAATGCCTGTAACAGATAATGGGGTGGGAAGCAGGATTGGACAGAGAGCCTGGGAACATATCACACACAGTGTCTCAGTCGATACCACAGGAAGCTCCAGAGCCAAGTAAGAGAAATATATATTTTGGCAAAAATGAACAGGCAGGAGCACACCCACCAGGCTCAGCCACTGACTGCAGGCTGCCCAAGAAAAGCGTGGCCTTGGCTCAAACACCGGAGGCTGTCCGACCACGGCACTCCTCCAGATGAATGCAACTTTGCCTTGGAGGAAGAGCACCGCAAAGCTCCTCCTTGGCTTGAGTATTTGGAGGAAGGGATGCCTGCTACCAGTGAAGGAGAGCAAAGACTTCTTAGATCAATTTCAAAGGATGGATCACTTAATAAAGTGTTTTTGATAGAATGGAGAGAAGGAACATGGATAAAATGGCATGTGAGTCCAGAGGAGAGTGGAGAAAATCGTCTCCATAGTCATCTGATTTTATTGAGCATCATGACGTGCTTAAGAATACAGCCAGAATAGGTCAATGACAGCACAGATACTCCCGAGGTAGGTGTTTCTGGAGGAAGGATGTAATGGTGACTGACCCTGGAGTGATTACTTCCAAGAGCATTTAGAGACCTTCTGACTCATCATGAACTTTGAGGCAAGTCAAGGGGACAGAAAATAAAGTGGTTTTAACATTGTAGGAGCAAAGCCTAACTGCATTCCAACATCACTGAGCACACCTGGTACATAGTTAGATGGCAGGTGGAGAAATGGAAGGGGTGTATTTGCACATAAAACAACAAAGGTGACTTCTTAAGGAAAACATTTCCCCCAGTTTTCCCTGTTTATTATTCTAATGTCTAAGGGATTGCATAATCTTTGTGGATAAAATGAACATAAAGGTCAATGTAAGAAACAGCCTAACTTGTAGAGAATTTTCATACGAATTTATCTGAGCCACACTAATGACAATGCTGGGAAGCAATATCTCAAATGCTCCAGAGGATGACATTTGGAATTAAGGAAGGGATGTCAGGAAGATTACATGAAGGTGGTTGAAGGCAAGGTACAAGATAGTTAAGGTTATGCACTCCCTGTGGGTGGCTATATCTGCAAGAGGCATTTCAAAGGTGTGTTAACCTAGATGCACAAAAACAATGGACATGCTTAAAACAAAGATAACCATTTAGGAAGGAAGTTATAAGCCTGAAGCTTGACTGACTTCCTACCATGATCTTTCCAGTTAGGAATGTATGATCAGATCACCCTGTGAGAGTACTTTTGATTAGATTTGTTACAGCACCCCTCATTTACACAATAATCATGTACATGTAATAGTAGCATTAGTATGTTTCCAGATTTTTTTTTCCTTTAAACATTGTTGCATTTTTCAGTTGGTGAGCCAGACCTTACTGGTTTCTTTACATTTTTGAAAAGTAACTTTCTGTACTCCTTTTCTTCTGCCTCAAGTCTTTCTTTGGCAGCATCTTGGAGAATATGGTACAGTGGATAGAAAGATAAGGTACAGAGGAAGGAAGGGGAGGAGAGAGCTGAAGTGGGAAGATTGTTCTGAGAGAGCAACACTGCATTGTGTAATTTCTGAGTTGGAATTGTTCATATGAGAAAATCTACTATAAGAATCAAATGGAATAGAAGTCAAGGCCACCAAAATTAATACCTATTCATTTTAAGGAGTAAATAGACACATTATACACTCCCATGATTATGATAGAAGTTGGAATGAATCTGTAATAGGCATAGACACAAAATATTCAGTGAAGAGAATAGATATTTCTAGAAAATATAAATGCAAAGGATTAGAGAATTATAAAGCACAATCTCATGAAACAAAGTTTTCGGAAGAAAAAAAGAAAAAAACCCCGCAAAGCTGTTCTGGAATACATAGTAGAAGTCAGGAGAAATCTCATTTCCTCTCACTCCAACTCTCTCATTTTCTGTCACAGGGTTTGTGATGCCCGAAGTATATAAACATGAGTATCCTCCATTGGTGAGGACCACTAGCCATGTGATGGGTTTAAAATATGCCCAAATGTTCTGGCTGGTTTGGCTCAGTGGATAGAGCATTGGTCTGCGGACTGAAGGGTCCTGGGTTCAATTTCGGTCAAGAGCACATGCCCGGGTTGTGGGCTCTATCCCCAGTAGGGGGCCGTGCAGGAAGCAGCCAATCAATGATTCTCTCTCACCATTGATTTTTCTACCTCTCTTTCCCTTTCCCTTCCTCTCTGAAATCAATTAAAAAAAAAAAAATATATATATATATATATATATATATATATATATATATATATATTACAATTAAAAAATAAATAAAATATGCCCAGATGTCTAATCACTATGTGTACACCTGAAACTAATATAATAGTATATGTCAACTATAATTGAAAGATAAATTAATTAAGTATAACTATATATATAAAAGCCTAAGCAACCTGCCAACCAGCTGACTGGCTGGTAGCTATGATGTGCACTGACCAACAGGGGGAAGATACTCAACACAGGAGTGGAAACCACAGGCATGGAAACATGGAACAGACTGATTAATTTTAGAGGGAAATAGGGTGGGAGGAGGTTGGGAAGAGATTAACCAAAGATCTTATATGCATACTAGAGGCCCGGGGCACAGATTCGTGCACTGGTGGGGGTCCTTTGGCCTGGCCTGCAGGGATTAGGCCAAAAACCAGCTCTCTGACATCCCCCGAGGGGTCCCGGATTGTGAGAGGGCGCAGGCGAGGCCGAGGGACCCCGGGAGCGTGCACAGGGCCTATATAATAAAAGGGTAATATCCTATATAATTAAAGGGTAATATGCAAATCAACCAAATGGCAGAACAACTGGTCGCTATGGTGCGAACTGACCACCAGGGGGCAGATGCTCAGCCACAAGCCAGGCTGTAGGCTGGTGAGCGCAGCAGCGGTGGCAGGAGCCTCCCCCACCTCCACGGCAGCGTTAAGGATTTCCGACTGGTGGCTTAGGACTACTTCCCCTGAGCTGAGTGAACCTCTCCCCCACGAAGTGCACGAATGTCGCACACCAGGCCTCTAGTATAAAATAATACAATATTCCCACAAATTATTTAGTATTCCTTCCTTCAAGAGGTTAGCTCTAAGTCCCTTCCCCAAGAGTGAGCTGGATTTAATAACTCACTGCTAATGTGGAAGTGATGGTGTGTGTGACTTGAGAACCTAGGTCATTATTAAAGGCATTGTAGCTTCCTCCATGATGTACAGTAGTGCTCCCTCTAGGGACAGCTGCTGAGAGGCCCAGTCGCTCAATCAGCCTACAGACAGACATGAACATCTTTATTGAATCCTCACAGATATTGTTAAACTCTACTGCCCAACCCTCACCACAAAAATACACAACACAAAGACACACACATGCACACACACACACACAGGGACACAGCAACTAAGTGATATCTGCCTTTTGGGGGGATTAAGTAGTACAAAATACATATTTCAGATCTTTTTGACTACTCTGAATTAGGTGAGGCAAATTTTTATTCTTCAGAGAATACTCTTTGGTAAGTTCAGTTTTCAGGCTTCACTGGGGACCACTTCTCTAAGGGCAAAGAAAGCACTAGAAGGGCCCAGCCAGCATGGCTCAGTGGTTGATCACTGACCAATGAATCAGGACGTCATGGTTTGATTCCCAGACAGGGCCCATGCCTGGGTTTCAGGCTCAATCCCCAGTGTGGGGTCTGCAGGAGGAAGCTGGTAAATGATTCTCTCTCATCATTGATGTTTCTATCTCTTTCTTCCTCTCCCTTCCTCTATGAAATCAATAAAATATATTTTTTAAAGAAAGAAAGCACTAGGAGGTAAATATAGGTGTAGCTGAGAGGAGAGAAAAAATAAAGAGAGCCAGTGAAAGAGGATGGTGATGCTTAAGATTATGGTTGGATATGACTGGCCTCATTTGCCTTAACTTTTACATAGTCACTTGGGCAATAGTAATTCATGAACCAAACGTTTATTTTCAGATAAACTGGTACTAAAAATAATTTTAATAGAAAATGTGTTTCCATGGGAAAGCATTTGCTTTAGTAATGGAAGATCTTACAGAATTTTGGAGTATAATCTGGTCACCTGCTTATCTATAGCTACTCATTTATTACATAGCATGACAATATATGTTGTTACACTACTGCTAATCATTTCCTACTCACTCTGCAGATTTTCTGAAAAAGGTCAATAGACAAAAGAAAAAAAGATGGAAGAAAAATAAATGCCAGCTTTTTTCCCTAGGCTAACTCACACATTTCACTTATCTTTGTGTAGAATTCAACTCCCATTGTTTTGGAGGGTCACAGTGCCCCACACACTGTCCTAAACACTGGGAGAAGTCCCCACCCTTGCCCCAGCCTCAACTTGACCTCTACTCTGACCCTTTGATAAAGTTTTCATAATCCTGGGTCACTTTTATGTTGGGAGCATTAAATTTGAGTATTGCATATAAAATCTCATGACCATTTGTTATTGTTTTGTTTTCTTATACCATATAACACAAGCAAGGTGAAAAGAGATACTATTTTAAAGGAAAGACTGAGACTGTATTAACATATAGTATCTTTAATGACAGGAGGGGTGTGGAGAAAACACCACTGAAATTGCCAAGAAACCTGCAAGTAAATTATAAAGAATACTAGTGGCCCAGTGGACGAATTGGGAATTAATTAGAGAAAATATTTTAATATTGCTATTTGCCCTTTCTCTATAATAGAAGTGTCAGAGATGAAAGAAAATTAGTAAAATGTATATGAAAATCTTCCTCCTGTCAGAGTCTGGGGCACACCATGGGACCCAGAGTCAAGTCCCTACCCACCCACATGCACCTTGAAACCACGAGAGACCAGACCCGGCCGGCCCCACCCCCATTGGGCGAGATCCAGACCCACCGGCCCTACCCCCATCAAGCCCCGCCAGGTGGGGGGCACAGCCTCAGTTCCTCCAGTGCACCCTTAGGTCCCCCAGCCTGGCACCGGGGTGGAGGGCACGGCCTGAGGTCCCCCGGTGCCAAGGTGGGGAGTGCATCCTGAGGTCCGCCGTCAAGCCCCACCGGGCAGGGGGTGCAGCATCAGGTCCCCCACCTCGACCCGGTGCCATGCAGCCTCAGGCCCCTTCTGATCACTCATTAGGGCTCGTTACAGGAACCCCGCCTCTGCTGTGGGAGCAGCCATCTGGTGTTACGGGAACCCTGCCTCTGCAAGATGGGCGCAGCCATCTTGTCATGGCTTGACAGAGTGAGGGTCAATTTGCATATTACCTCTTTATTATATAAGATTGGAGACAGCTAAAGAAATATATGAAAAGGGTAACAAGAGATTATCAAGAATTTTATAGTAAACATAGTAGCTAGAAATAAAACAGTAAATTTGATTCAGATTTCTTTTAAATGAAAAACATTTGTAAGTCCAACATACCTGCTAGTGAGCTAGTGTTTTGCAACCAATTATGTTAATCGCTTGTAGTAAAGTCACAGTTCTTCAAAGGTGTTAAATGTTGAACAGCACAGAATTCTGTTGACAATGTGAAAATAGTAAACCAATTATGAGCATGACAAAAATATCTTGAGGTAAAAAAGTAGGTCAAAAAGAGCAGCTTTTGCATTTTTGCTGTTGTAAAATATTCAGATAACCATCAAATGCAAAGGAAAATAAATCCTGTATGACAGAAATCTTTACAAAAACTCTCATCTACAGCTAAAGCAATCTAGTGTTGCTTAACATTGCTTATAAAAATATTTGCATGTACATATTAATTGTATAACCATGTATGGTATGTATATATGTGTGTACTATTTACACAATTATTTTTCCTTACACAAAATAAAAAAAATAATTAAAACTAACCCAAGAGTATTAACATTCTTTTGAGAAAAAAAAAGTGTATAACTATGAAAAACAATTTTAAAAATTGCATTAGGAATATATCCCAAGAAAACAGAAACACCAATCAGTAAGGATATATGCACCCCTATGTTCATAGCAGCGTAATTTACAATAGCTAAGATTTGGAAACAGCCTAAATGCCCATCAGCAGATGAGTGGATTAGAAAACTGTGGTATATCTATACAATGGAGTACTACGCTGCTGTAAAAAAGAAGAAATTCCTACCATTTGCAACAGCATGGGTGGATCTGGACATCATTATGCTAAGTGAAATAAGCCAGTCAGTAAAAGATAAATACCACATGACCTCACTCATTTATGGATAATAAAGAACATTACAAACTGTTGAACAAAAATAGACAGAGGCAAAGAAGCATCAAACTGACTGTCAAACTACAGCGGGAAGGTAGGGGAGGGTTGAGGGGGGAAGAGATCAACCGAAAGACTTGTATTCATGCATATAAGCACAACCAACAGACTCAAGACCCTGGGGGCGGGGGGACAAGGGCAAGTGCCGGGGGGTAGAGGAGGCCAGGGGGGAGGTCAGTGGGGGAAAAAAAAAAAGAGAGACATATGTACTACTATTTGCAATACCTTAAACAATAACATTTTTAAAAATTGCATTAAATTCTTCACAAGATACGTGTTAATGCCATTACTTAAAAGCTACTTCATATTTTTCACAGGGTATAACTCCCACTACACCTGTATGGCAACATTTCAAAAATGTAAATGATTCCGGTGAAGTCGAAGTGAGCCTCTTCCTGGGAAATGTGAAAGGACTGCCATGAAGACACACAAATGGAACCTCAAGGGGATTGTTGTCTAGGGTGATAATTACAGGTTTTTAAAGCCTTTCCTTTTGAGTTGTTGAATTGGGTGACACTCCTCCTGGTGCATGTAAGTGAGAAGTAACGTTTAGCTTGTCCAATCCTGAACCCCGGCAGGAGAGACTCAGGGAGAGAGTGCTGGTCACCCCCAAATCCATTGCTTAATGAAGAAAATGATGGTTTCCCTTAAAGGTTGGAACTCAATCTCAATCCATCCAGGAACAACAATGTGGCAGGAAGTTTGCCACATAATATAACTGCAACTGCGTGTCTTCTCCGCCCCCACCTACATCCAAGATTCTGAAGCACCATGTCGATTTGACACGTTGGCTCCCTGCTGCCACTGGAGCCGAAGCTCTCTGGTTCTTTCAGAAAGTCTCACAACACAAGGACAGCCATCTGTTTCCACCGTTCTCACTTTAGTCCTGGGAGCTCGCCTCAGATCTCTATCAGCTGTCCCTGAACAGAGCAATGGGAACTGCATGTCCATCACTGATTTTTATCCCCACGAGTTTTAGCAACAAATGCAGTTCCAGCAAGTCTGATATTTCTGCTTCACTATTTGCCGCCCCCAGCCCCACCCACACACACCTTTTTCTTTTTTTTTTTTTTTTTTTGCATCAGAACAAAAACACATTAATTCAGATATACTCAGAAATCATTGTGTCCCCAACTTGATCCCATAATCAGGATTCCACCTAACGACGATTTGGAGTCTTTCAACAAATCCTAGCTGAATGAGAATGTTCTTTGTTCATCTGTCACTTGGCTCACAAGGCACTGACTTCAACAATAAACTAAATAATATAAATAAAAGCTCAAAATCTTGTAAGTGTATACTCACGTGCTATTTGCTCAAAATGATTTACTTCCAGCTACCACTAGGCTTTATTTGTAAGTAGAAAAGGGACGAGAAAAAGGCAAGGCAAGTATTTCAGGTATTAATTTCTTCATTTAACATTCCCCCCCATTCCCAAGCAAGTGTCTCTTACAAACATGTGATAAATGAGAAAAGAGGCAAAAGACTTATTGGTATGGGATTAAGAGGATAGCTATGTACCTGAACTCATCATTTTTCATTTTTTTTCTTTTCATGAAGTGCACTCTTTGCACAATTGTTCAAAATTGAAAGTAAACTGGATATAAAACAACAACATAATATTTGTTTTACAATCAATACATGATATTTCCGACAAGTCTAAAGAAATGGTCAGTTTAAAAATTATGTTAAGATGCAAAGAAGTCTTTCAACTCTACATTAAAACAATTGGACTTCTATATCTAACCCATGTCTCAATTGAAATATTAAATAATGTAATTTATCATTTGGGAATGACTGTATTGCCGTGAAAATGCATTTAAATGACACCATTAAAACAATGCCCCCAAAGAGAAGCGCTATAAGTGATCTTACTCTCAGTCCCTTCAAATACTTGGAATAAAGATGGAATAAATCTCCACTTTGCTATATTCCCCAATCAGGATTGATATTTTATGAATCATTGCCTTTTGGGCACATTAACTTTGGGAAACTCGGTCTCCTAGGAGAAAAAGCAACTCTAGTGCCCCTAGTCTAACTCCTCTGCTTCCCCGGGGCCACAAAATTCAGGTTGGCTGACAACATACTGCTTTCCAAGTAATCATTCAATAAATGGTTGCTGAGTGAATGCAGTAAGACTAGGCTGGACAAAAAGTGATGGTGTCATTCAGAAACTTAATATAATTCCTTCAATGGAAACTGAAAATGATTATATAAACTCTGTGCCATTGGAATGGCCAGGATGATAGACACTCAGCTACCCTCTCCACCTCCTGTCCCTCCACCCTCACCTCCTTTCCACAAAAGCACCATAACCTTCCCTTTCTTTGGTACAAGGGCTTATCTTTATATAAATGTTCTTCTGCTTTGACCTCAATAATTGATCCATTCATCATAATCATTCTTTAGCTCTCATAAAAGAGAACTTTCTTCTTCAGACAAGGTCAAGTACCTCTCTTCCTCATTCCTTCGCATTGGACATTTATTTTCATCAACATTGAATGTATTCTTGTCTCTTCCCTAAAATGGAAGCTCTATGAAGGTCAGTGGTATTTTTGTTGTTGTTATTGGTGTTCAAACTTGGACTGCTAAAGTACAATGCCAGACAACTGTACACTTACTTTTTGCCTCACCCTGTAGTTTGATTTAGTTAAACAATTACATTTCCATAAATACAGGAACTTAAAACTTCAGGAATAATTAGACGTATCTTCATGTTAATATCCACACACTTCCAGTATTCTCATCAATTTCAGCTTCAGTGCAACCTTTGTGATCTACAGAAGCAAAACCAAACACAAACAAATAGAAAACTCAAAACAAAAGCAAGAAAACAACACAGGACAAAAACAAAGGATAGTAGGAAAAGATACACTTGTACAGGTTAAACGATTTTTCTGGAAGAACCTTTTTCTTTAACATTATTATCTCTTTTTAGAAAGTGTTTGGGAGAGGGAGAGAGAGATCAATAGGTCTGCTGCCTCCTGCATGGCTCCCACGGGGGGCCGAGCACTGAGGTACATGTTCTGTGCCCTGGACCTGGATCAAACCCAGGACACTTTGGTCTGCAGGCCGACACTATATCCACTGAGCCAAAGTGACTAGGGGTGGAGAAACTCTTTTTTTTTTTTTTAAATATATTTTATTGATTTTTTACAGAGAGGAAGGGAGAAAGATAGAGAGTTAGAAACATCGATGAGAGAGAAACATCAATCAGCTGCCTCTTGCACACCCCCTACTGGGGATGTGCCCGCAACCAAGGTACATGCCCTTGACCAGAATCGAACCTGGGACCCTTGAGTCCGCATGCCGACGCTCTATCCACTGAGCCAAACCGACCTTGGCGAGAAACTCTTTTAAATAGGTTAAAAACAAAACAAAACAAAAACCTTCAAGTTATATAAAATAATTTACAAAATCGAACTCTGGGTTTTCTAAAGATCATTAGAGGATAAAATCAGTACATTTCGTATTTAAGTTTTAAAATGTTGTCATAAAATTTAAAAGCTGGTCTTTTATACTTGAGGAATGTTTACTATTATATTTTCACCAAAATATTTCCAAAAACCTTAAAAAAAATCTAGACCATCTGTTCCTTAAAATTACGTATATATCGCTTATCATGATAATGATCCCTTAGTTTAGACTATTTTATAGAGTAAGTTGTAATGGATATCACATAACAATTGAGACATGAAAGAGGAATTTAAAAGCATTAAAATCAAAACCATGCTTGTTTGACAAAATAAAACACAGTAAATAAGCACCATTAGAACTAACTTTATGCTATTAATTAATTTGACGTAAATCATACTTATAAATAAACACTGGAAAGAGTATGCATGATCAATGGTTATGGTTTCCTTGGAACCATTACAGTCCATTAGTTATTTTAAAAGTTATCTTATATTCAAAACCAGATTATGTCTAATTTAGACATAATTCATTCATTTATTCTTATCTTGGCAACCACCGCCACAACAAAAACATTTTGTACTTATAAGCCAAAAAACTTCCATAGTACAACATAGGAATGCTTAAAGTTTTCAAAATTACTTTCATATATTTGAGAAGTATTTTATAACAGTTGACTTCTAGCTTGACTGGAAATCTAATTCTGCATTGATTAAAAGCGGAGTGGTCTAAATTTTGCTATTAAGTCGATTTTTAAAATAAAAATATAGTTACAGTATAATAAAAGATGCTCATTAACTCTCATACTTCAAAGTTTGAAATTAATTAGCCCAACTAGTACAAATATTCAACCATACACAAATAGTTCTTATTTTATCAGAAGAAATGAAATGTAAAAACAAAGATGAACAGGAAATTAAGTAGCAAGGAAATGAAGTGATTCATATAGACCTTAATCCCTTTTTAGATTCTAAGTTTAGCAGTTGCAGGGTAGGCTTGATAATAAAAATCACTCTAGTTTATTCAGAAAACTGACGTGTCAATTTTACTAACCCTCACCTGAGGACATATTTTTCCATTGCTTTTCAGAGAGAGTGGGAGGGAGGGAGGGAGAAGTAGAGAAAGACAGAGAGAGAGAGAGAGAGAGAGAGAGAAACATTTCTGTGAGAGACACATCGGCTGATTGGCTCCTGCATGCACCCCAATCAGGGGCAAGGAGCAAACTGCAACCCAGGTACATGCCCTTGACTGGAAATCGAACACTCAACCCTTTGGTTCATGGGAAGATACTCTAACCACTGAGAAACACCTGCCAAGGCTGACTTGTGAATTTTAGATTAACTTCATAACTATGGATATAGCCCTGGTTTAAAATATGAAGAAACAAAACAAAACAAAAATTCCTTCATTGAATATTATGAAAAGCAGTTTTCCCACCATAAGCACAGTATTCCAGCAATTGTAAAGTCAAATATCCAAAAATAATAAAGAACTAATATGCTAATTAGACCGAATAGTAAAACGACCGTCCAGACGACCTTCCAGACAAAGCCAGGGCTGTGAGGGCTGGCCTGGGCTGGGAGGTCTGAGTCCCTTGCACAAATTTCATGCATCAGGCCTCTAGTAGTCTAATAAAAAACCAACAAGTATTAATATTTAATATGTATTTTTGTCCCCCTTAAACACATAGCTTTAGAATTTATGTGGATGAGTTTAGTTCAATAAAGTCATTCACTTAAGCAAAAACAATATTTAATGATGGATTGATTATTTAAAAGGTATCATGAATCAAATATTTATGAGAAAATATTGTTTAGCAATCCAAATGGTTTGAACTGAATTAAAGCACTAGCAGAGTATAAGTTGAGTGGACATTTTCCCATAGATCAACATAATACTGTGATAAATATTTAAAAGTGGAGTCATTCTACAAAGACGGTTTTTCAATCTGATTTAAAAAAATAATACAGTACTTGTCTTGTTTCATTCAATTTTGTTTTACAAAAAATGCTGTTTTGTACCACAGAAATTAAATCACCTATCTGACCGATTAGCTGGAGTAATTTTCTGATTTATTATTTATTCATTCTTTAGCTGTTGCTATTTGGACAATCATCCTATATATTGATGTTCCAAATTAGATTTTGATATATTTTGTAGCTCTCAGTGAATTACCTTGGGTGTTTTGGGGTGTTATTTTTGAGATTTTTTTATTGATATTTTTTTCATTGAAAGAGAGACCAAGGGAGAGGGAGAGAGAAAGAGAAACATCAATGTGAGAGTGAAACATCAATCAGCTGCCTCTGGCACGCCCCCCAACTAGGATCATGCTCACAGTCCAGGCATGTGCCCTTGACGAGGAATCAAACCAGCAACGTTTTAGTGCACAGGAAGATGCCCAACCAACTGAGCCATGGGCTAGGGCAGTGGTCAGCAAACTCATTAGTCAACAGAGCCAAATATCAACAGTACAACGATTGAAATTTCTTTTGAGAGCCAAATTTTTTAAACTTAAACTTCTTCTAATGCCACTTCTTCAAAATAGACTCGTCCAGGCCATGGTATTTTGTGGAAGAGCCACACTTAAGGGGCCAAAGAGCCGCATGTAGCTCGCTAGCCGCAGTTTGCCGACCACAGGGCTAGGGCTATCTTAGTTTTTTTAATCTATTAAATATTTGATTTAAAACACTTCCATTTCTACTATTCACATTACAACCTGACTAATATGTGATCTTAATTTGATTTGATCTCAAGTAAATTACTTTTATATATTTTCATCTATAACACATTTTATCCTTTAAGCATACAAAATTTATATGCATATATGTGAAATTATACGGAATTCATTTGATGTACACAAATTGGAGGAATTCACTATGTAATCATTCTTTCACATGTGTATATGAATTTCAAGGGCAGGGAATAGCCAGGTTCATAAAACTTTCAGTTTCAAGAAGTCTATTTAGATAACTCTATATCTTCATATATTTGTTCCATTATCGCTTGTCATTTCTTTTTATCATTAATAACCACTTCCTTAAGAGACATGTTATAGGAATCATTCTTAAAGAATCGTTTAAGCGCTTTGCTTCTGCTGTAAATTGATTCTGCACACAGCAGTCTAATGAAACCATTGAAAAATAGTTTTGTGATTCTAAGCCATAGAAACTTGTGTGTTCTTTGGCCAAAAGATAAACTTAAACCCTGGTGTGATTCCCTATCCACAGTATTTTTCATGAATAAAATATCAAAACCACAAACCCCAGAGAGTTCGCTTGGGTTAAGTGTTTGTGGAACTCTTTTTCTCAGTATGTCATTTCTTATTCTTCTTCTATGTTTCCTTAACTGACTCTCTCAGTATGGCCTCATTATGTCTTACTTTAGCAAGGCTTCAAAATACTGTCATTGGTGAAAAGGCTCTTTGCTCTGACAGCAAGTGGTGAAGGTGTAAATTATATGGGTAGATGAAGAAAAGATGTTCCCGAAGAATCTAAACCCGTTTTGCCTTCAGGATTTGGACAAATTCATTCAGTGAGCTAATGAACTGTGAGAAATAAGCTACATTTTAAACACATCGCTTAGTGCCAAGCGTGTTGGACTAGGCTTGGTTCTATCATTAGAGAGTTGTGGTGTCATACACTGTGTTAGAAAATTCAGATTATGTTTAAGTAACCTATCTTATATTTTTAGGAAGAGTAATAAAAAGAGTAAGAATAAAAAAACACAGGTTTTTCCCCTCTTTTGTTGAGAAATATGATGTTTTTAACATGCCTCTTTATGGCCAAAAGTATTTTACTTCTTGTGTATGAGTTTTTGGACAATTTGATTTATTTAAAACAATTGATTGTGGCTGACGGATTTTATAAGAAGAGCCTGCTTGAGAATGAAAACTGATGATGTAGAGAATAATAACGACTCAGGACTGACAGTGAGACCAAGGCTTAGCACGATGGTAAAGAATAGGACCAACTAAATGTTGGGTACCACAGATTAATAACAACATAAACCAAACACAGGGAAACAGGCAGGATTACAAAACGGCTTTCCTGATCATCTCATGCATTCCAAGGAAGGAGTTGTTTAGTATTTGAAATATTATTTTTACAAAAACATGGTGAAGTAGCTACTCCAATTTTCTGTAAAGTCTGAAAGAAAGAAACCATCCTCCATCCTCCATCTGCAACGGGGAGATTTTTTTTTTTTCTTAAAATAAGATTATTTGACTTAACAGTGACATGATCTAAAATCATTGTTACTGACTTACTGTGACCATAAAATGTGTATAAAATATATAGGTAAGATTCATTTTAACCATAACAAAATATCATTAATAGTTTTCTCATTTCAAATAATTTATGGAAGTGGAAATGTTAAGAAGCATACCATCCCATTACTAGATGTCTCTGAAAATGACCAATGAATGTAGGAGAAATATGCCTTGTTTTTACCTCCAAGTAGTGAAAAATAAAATCCAGTCATAGTGGTGCCTTCATTAAATTAAGAATGTGATGAGAAAATACTGAGAGCACATACATTATACTTAAAATGTCACAAGTAAACCTTTGATTTTTCTGTTTTAGGAAGAAATGATTATTTTTGTTTTACAATGTATTAAGTTAGTGTAGCATTTTCCCTTTTTGGTAATCATATTGAAGAAAAGGACCAAATTTTCCATTGCATATTTCTCTTAATTTTATTAATTTCCCTCATAAATTTGGACTCTGCTCATAAAAAGAAACATAACCCCAATAATACATTTTTATGTTATGTAACTATATAGACACATGATTTCAAAGTAACCATTCTGCTTCAGAAACTATTTCCTAAAGAAATGATCCTGAATAGAAAAAATATATAAAAACATATTTTGAACATAAATGACTTTATAAAGCAAAAAAATGGAAACAATATCTGATATATATATCACTCTAAAGGGTTACTTGCCTTTAAATTTTGATAACAGGGTGTATTTTTCTCTTAATTTTATTTTTTTGTAACTATAAAAGTCTATTGTGTATAGATTGTTTTATTAGAAACTGCATAGGAATAATGAAATGTGATGTAATACTGGTTTTAGAGGATTTGTGAAGGCCAATCACTATGCAACACAATTTATAAGAATTATTACTTCATTACTCATTCCAAGCCTATGAGCTATTCTACTATTATTTCTATTTTATTGCTGAGTAAATGGTTCAAGCAGATAAAATTATAAAAATGTTATGAAGTAGAGAAACCAGGACTGGACCCCACATAAGTTCAGAGTTGTGTCTTGACCAATAAGTTACATCATTTCCCCTGACAAAGATGAACAATTAATTTCCCTAGCCTCAAACAGTAGGAAAAATAGTATATACATATGTGACAACGTTAAATGCTGTCTGCAAACAAAAGCAAACATCAGCTTGGGCTGAAAAAAGACAAAAGATTCCTCTCAAAAGGCTGGGGAGAAAGGATGATCTGACAGTTACTAAGTTAAAAATAAATGTATCTTCCACAATCCTAGAGAAGCTATAAAATGTTATAATGGCCTCCTTTTTTAGTGATTATTGCTTTCTTACCATTTGCATGATTTGGTATTTGCATTTATAACTAGGCTAGAGGCCCGATGCACGGATTCATGCACTGGTGGGGTCCCTCGGCCTGGCTGCACCTTCTTGCAATCTGGGACCCCTCGGAGGATGATGGAGAGCTGATTTTGGCCCAGTCCCTACAGGCCAGGCCAAGGGACCCCACCAGTGCACAAATCCATGCACTGGGCCTCTAGTATGCATATAAGATCTTTAGTTAATCTCTTTCCACTCTCCATCCTCCTCCCTTCCCTCTGAGATTCATCAGTCTGTTCAATGTTTCCATCCATGTGTGTTGAGCGTCTGACCCTTGGTGGTCATTGTGCATCATAGCTACTGGACAGTCAACTGGTCGCTTAGGCTTTTATATATACTAGAGACCTGGTGCATGAAATTCATGCACAGTGGGGGAGAACCTCCTCAGCCCAGGCTGCAACCTCTCTAATCCAGGACCCCTCAGGGGGATCGGACCTAAACCAGCAGTCAGACAACCCTAACATAATCTGGGACCTCTGGTTCCTAACTGCTCACCTGCCTGCCTGCCTGATTGCCCCTAACTGCCCCCCCCCCTTCCAGCCTGATCAACCCTAACCTCCTCTGCCTGCCGGGCTGATCGCCCCTAACTGTCTGCCCTGCTGGCCTGGTTGCCCCTAACTCCCCCCCCCCTGCTGCTGGCCTGGTCGCCCCCAACTGCCCACCCCTGCAGGCCTGGTTGCCCCTTACTGCTCCCCCAGCCATCAAGTCACACCCAAAAGCCCCCCTCTACTGATCTGAACACCCCTCACTGCCCCACCTGCTGGCCTAGTTGCCCCCAACTGCCCCCCCCCCCCCAACAACTGGTCTGGTTGCCCCATACAGCCTGCTGTTCAGTTGTTTGTCATCCCTCATTATCCCCCCTGCCGGCCTGATCACCCCATGCAGCCTGCTGTTCAGTAGTCTGTCTGTTTGTTTTTGTTGTGGCGGCCCTTGGCTTTTTATATATTAGGATAGATGCCCAATCACTAAATCACCCTCACTTTATGAGAGCACCCAATGCCTACTAAACCTCACTTTTTCTAATCTTGCCACAGACCAATCCATACTTTCCCCAGACTTTTCTTAAAATCATTCCATGTGAAGCAAAACCTTGCAAAGGACACTCCTTTGAACTCTCACCCTCCTGTATAATATAATATAATATATAATATAATATAATATAATATAATATAATTAGACATATATTAAATACAATATAAATACATATTATTGATTTCAGAGAAGAATGGAGAGGGAAAGAGAGATAGAAACATCAATGATGAAAATCATTAATCAGCTGCTTCCTGCATGCCCCCTACTGGGGATCAAGTCCACAACCCAGACATGTGCCCTGTCTGGGATTTGAACCTTGACCTCTTGGTTCATAGGTCAATACTAAACACTAGCCAGGGCACTGTGGTCTTTTGACAACATAGATTTAAGCTTTACCCCATACATAAACTACCTTCATACAAAGCAGAATGTGATAAATGCTGTTAAACAAGTTTAACTATTCAGCAGTTGGCTGAAAAGACCTATGAAAATATATGTAGAGTGCCTCTTGACATAGACTCTCAGTCAAAAGCCAATTTGATTGTGTGAGTATATTTTAGGATCAATGAACAGTTTGCATTTGTAAAGGATATGGTAAGAAAACACCAAAGCATTGCGTTTGGTATGAATTAGGTTTAAGTATATTGGGTATGGAAAAGAAAGTTGGAGATGCAATGTGGAATGTGTCAAATACTACAAAATAAAAGTTAGACATATCTTTAGTAAGTTACAAAGTTAGACACAAAGGCCTTTGAATGGTGTAGTATCAGTTAAAGAATGGACTGGCATGTGAAATTTGAGTCAGGGAGATCTTTTAGCTAGCAATTGCAATAATTTGAGTGGATGTGCAAGAAATGGGTCAGGGCCAGAATAATTTAAGTAAGCAAATATATGTGTATGGGACAATATTTGATGAAAAATAAAAGAGAGGGAACCAAAAAAAAAGTGCCAAGATTTTTAGTAGAAGACGAAGGCAGACTGAGAAGTTGGCAGCATTATCAAAGAGGGGAAGATGAATCACTTGTTATTTGATAGGCTGGTTAAGAGCAGGCATTGAGATGGAGCTATAAGCTAACATCTGAAAATCAGTACCTAGAATAAGAGAAGAGTGTCTAAATGGGAAAGGACAATTTGAGGTTGTCAATATAGAAGTGATTTTGAAAGTACATCAGCAGAGGATGCTGACAAAAGAAATGTGAAATGAGAGAAATAAATCTATTTTGGAACCGTATTTTAGGAGAGAATAAATAATGTAAAACTGGTGAATGATAGAATAAAATGATGAGTGAGTGAACAAGAACAACAATGTGTATTGCCTATAAAAATTAAGACTTTGAAGAAGAAGGAAGTTGACAACAATTTTATGTGGTGCATTCAATGTGAGCAGGAAGAAAATAAGATTTGGTGGTTATGAAATCACCGATGCCCTATTTAGAAAGTACTAAAGTATTCTAAATCTTGTTCCAAAGCTCTGTTTTATTTGATTTTTGAGGATGAAATGTTAATGGAAGATTACCATATTTAGATTTTTAGAAATTTCCCCAAATCTTATACAGCTTCTGCATTTCTCATTTATGACCTTTAAATCCTATATTTCCTTGAAGTTTTCATTTCCTGTAAACTGATTTGATGTTTCTGGTAGAACGTGGCAATGCAGGGCAATACTGAATAAACACAGACACGTGTTAGAAAATAAAGACCAGTGGTGATTGGCAAGATCATCTGAAGCAACTGCTTGTACACAAAGCTATCCACCATCCCCACTATTTTATGAATTTATTACTTAAGGACAACTGATTTTCTATTTTCCTTTAAACTTTCGAGGTCATTTCAACCTAAAGAGTGTATATCATATATTTGCATACCATGGGTAATCGCTATGACTGTTTCATCTATACTCAATTGCTCCTGGGCACACACATCTGATTTATTGTAGCTTTATTGCGAAATGCCCAACAGGATAATTTTCCAATGAATGTGAGCACTTTTGCCACTTACCATTTTTGCTGGTTTTTCTTTTTTTTCTGATGCTGGAAAAGCCATGCTCAACAAAAGAGTTATGACACATTATAAAACTTACCTTTTATCTGTAGAGTCATTCTGGGAACTGCCAAGAGCACCTCTAAGGACAATGCGGGGTCAATTATGATAATCACTTCCTGGTTCTTTCTCTCACAGACACTTGCCATTTAAGTCACAGCTTACTTCTGAATGGTCTCTTGATTTTAAAGGGCTTGTTGAAAGATTCACTGACTTCTCCAGTAAAAGTCAATTCACTAATTTTTCCAGAGCTTTTGACATATTTGAAAAAGTCAACTTCTCTTCACTTTAAATATCATTTTCACCAGGTAATCACTTCTCTATTAATTTAAGTGGAAAATCCTCCTTGACGTTCTTTGTATAATTTTTTAAATTCTTCTGAACATTGCCCATGCTGCATTCTACGACATCCTCCTTGATGTATATTCTTCAGCTTATCTGTGGTACACAGTAGTTATCTCTTCCCCACCCCCCACCCCCTTGCTAGGCTACTTTTTTCTACTTCAAATACTTTCTCAAAATTCACTTATTCCTTACATTCTGAACTCTCCTGTGGCAACTTTGTAATAGCTAAAGAAATAATATAATAAAATAAGGGCCCATTAATTGGCCCAGATTAATTTTCTAACACCTGAAGGTGAATAACAATGGGGGAAATCTTGCCTTCTCAAATGTCTGTGAAGAAACTGCTCATCAAAATATCTAATAAATATTTTTTAAGTATATTTTTATTGATATCAGAGAGGAAGGGAGGAGAGAAAGATAGACACATCAATGATGAGGGAGAATACATACATATATATATATATGTGTATATATATATATACATATATATATATATTAATATATTTTTATTGATTTCAGAGATAGAGGGAGAGGGAGAGAGATAGAAACATCAATGATGAGAGAGAATCACTGATTGGCTGCCTCCTGCACACCCCCTATGGGAATCAAGCCAGCAACCTGGGCATGTGCCCTTGACTGGAGCCAAAACCAGGACCCATCAGTCCACAGGCTGACACTCTATCCACTGAGCCAAACCAGGCAGGGCGAGGGAGAACATATTTTTAAATGGATTTTAATTATTCTATATACTCATGATTAATTTTTTTTCATTTTAATTTGATACTACATATAATACCTGTATAGCTTAAGTAAACAGCACTTTATAAGGCTATGATTTATATAAGAAATCATCCTCATCATAACAAATAGAAAGAAGTAGATTATTATAATTTTTAACTTTTATGTTTATAAAGTTTTTATTTTATCATTTGTTTTCAAGAGCCATAGTGATTAATGATTTTTCCTATGAAACCTCTCCCCTGGAAGCTATCAGGGAGCCAGGTCTCAGACTAAAAGGAGTTTTTAGGAGTAAAATAGGCAGGTTTAGGTGTTGCAGAAGACCAAAGAAAAACCAAGTGATGCTTTAAAGAAAAGGAGGGGCACTGTTTAATACGCCGATGGACTCAGGGAATAACTTTCCAAATCTGAGTGAAGAAACATGCAGGGGGCTTCTCTTTACATCTCCCTGTGGTCTTTGTCCTGCAAATGTAAATTATGCTTCAGTTCCTTTTCGCGGGTCTTGCAAGAAGAACCCCCAACACCTGGGGGTCTCCAGGGCATATCTGATGGTCTGGCCTGGCGCCAGCGTTAATAACCCTCCCTCTGGAGCAGTGCACTGTCCACAGTTTTATGGCCTCTGCAACAGGTTCTGTAAGACCAGTATCTGGGAAGGAGGTAGTGACTTAATTATAGGTTATCAAGAATGTACACTGAGCTTGCTGGCATGGATTCCAATTGCTATCCCCCAAATATCAGGGTTACATTGGAATTAGCCCTTTTTAGCCTTCTCATTGGGAGTTTTAGGAATTAGGGGGTCCAGGGGGAAAGGGAGGCATAGTTGGCTGGGGACTTGGAGCTGCCAAAAGGCACCACAGGATAAGGGGAGAGGAAGACACCCATTCACAGAAGACAGGGGAAAGCCACAGGGCGTAGAGAAATGCTGACAAAAGAGAGAAAGAGGAAAACAGATTTTCATAGGGAATGGAGAATTCTACCACTGAAGGGGAAGAAAAAGAGGGGGTCCCATGTGGGGTTTGAGCTTTGAAGCTGCTATAGTGGCCAATCAGAAGGGACTATCAGGACACAGAGAACTGCAGCCTTTTTAAGTTGCCACGTAGAAAATGGGGCTTAGTGGGTCACTCCTTTGGGACCCCCTCCCTATGAGGGAGTCAATACTTGTTTTCCAATAAATTTCCACCTTTCTGTATACCACTTTTTTTTTTTTTTTTTTTTGTCCGTGGCTTCATTCTTCGAATCCACCTGGACAAGAACTTGGGAAAGAAATCACCTTTGCCTCCTGCTCAGAAGAAACCACTTGTTTCAGTTTGCTTCTGCGTTTCCAGACCGTTAGCTTACCTGTGACTACGGGCTTGGCTCCCCTTCCTCAAATAATCAACCATTCCTTTCTGGGCTTCACACCCCTGTTCCATCGTGCTCTGATGCACACGGGCAGACACCCATTTAGTCCAGTAACTGTGTATATACAACATTTTATTGTTGGATTAATATGTCCATGTCCATAAACACAGTACATCTTTTACTCTTACAGATTTTTAGAGAATATTTTATATCTAAGAAAACTATTGAGATCTCTAAAGATCAACATTGTGGTTCTCTCCCAAATGAGAAGAAAAAAAAAACACAGAAAAATCAAGATAGTAGAAAACAATTAAAAAAGTGATTTTTATTAGATATTTTATATTTAAAGGGATTAGGAGCAGGGGAAAATTTGGAGTAAAAAAAATCTATCTTCTTCAAAAATGTTTGTGTATTTCATAAGGTGAAACTTCCTGAAGACAAATGAACACCTGTTAGGGTTTAGTAGTTCCTTCTGAGACATTTTCCTTTTAGTTGCAAATTTCTGCTGTTCAAGTACGGTTTTTAAACTTTGTGCTTTTACTTTTAAATGAAAATTCTTCCTACTCTTTTTGATATGCTGATATGTTGTGCTAGCTCACCTTTTATTCAAACTATAGTGAATGCTTCCTCCCTAGTCTCCTTTGCCTATTTTTTTTATTCTCCCAAAGGCATTTCCTTGAAATATAATATATGACTTTAATAGATGCCTTTTTTCCCCATAATCCCATGAAACCTAAAATCCTTTGTACCTATGATCTCATTTCTTTGATTCTTTCCCACTTTCAGGCAATTACTATATGGTTATGAAGCATACATTTAGAATAATTCTTCTTTGTTGAATTTTCTAGTTTAGACAATGTAATTGACCTTTCAGCAACCAGGAAATCTTTCTGGTTTATTTTTAGCTATATTTGTCACTACCAGATGCCTAGGTAGTTAAAAAAATCTCCCTGGAGGATGCGGTTAAACAGTGTTAGTGAGTGTTGCATTTCAAGTGCAAAATTCCACAGCACTGGAACCCTTGCTGTGTGTGTAGTGGCTCCACCTCTGCAGGTGGGTCAATGTAGTTCCTGTTCTGCTTGAAATTAAATAGAATGTGAGCAAACTATGATTAAAACCATTTACATATGGTGTCCTCTTTTATTAAATAAAATCATGACCAATATTTCTGGATAATAGCAAACAACACTGTGATTTTATAGATAACAGCAGTATCTCTACATGACTTTTGGAAAATTTTCCCTCTTAAATATAGAAAATTTATTTGGAAAATTACTGAATGTTGGGAGAAATTAGGTCAACATGTAATATAGACACTTTTTATTTAAAATTGAATACGGAAGCAAAAAGAATGAAGTAATTATAATTTTGAAACAAGTAAGCTAAAAGACAAATAATTTAATCTTTAAAAATCATTCAATATCTTTCTCCTTTCACATAAGACAAATATTGCTGCTGTAAGTAAAGTTAGAAAATAGTTTTAAAAATATTTTCTCATAACTTGTCCATTGTTGCTAAATTTCATAAAATGATTACAACGTTGAACTATGTATAGTGTCCAACTGCTCTTCTTCATCCACTGGGATTAATTGAGCATAAATGTATTAGCAGTTGAACTTTGAAGTGGGATGGGACTAAGGCACAGGTACACATTGTTTTAATGAACAATGACGGGTGAAACGAATCATAGCCTTGTCAACAAGATAATGGTGAATTATAGCCTATTTATGGATGAAAGGCTGTGTGACAAGCACATGGAGTAGCTGGTAAAAGATGCCAGTGATGTTTATAGTTGAAAAAGGAAAAAACTAAAGGAAGCTCAGAGCTTTCAGGACATGCCCATGAAATAAACAACACACTCAAGTCCTGCTCTGAAGATCTGAGATGAAATACACATTTGATCAATTTTCTATGACTGCTGTAACAAATTTAGCATAAACAGTATTTTCTGACAACACAAATATATTATTATACAGGGCTGTAGGTCAGAAATCAGACAGATACAGGTTCCCTGGACTAAAATCAATGTGTGGTTAAGGCTGCATTTGATTCTGGAGGGTCTAGGGGAGAATTCATTTCCTTTTATTAATATTGTTGGCAAAATTCAGTTTCTTATAGGCCGGAAGTCAGCTTTTTCTTGCAGTCGGTCAGCTGAGGACTGCTCCCAGTTTATAGAGACTGCCTTTGTCCTTTGGCTCATGGCTCCCTTCCTCCATCATCAGAGAGGGTGAGTCCCTCTCATGCATCAAATCTGTTCTTTTCTCATCTAACTGACTAAAGGAGAAAAGGTTGTCTACTTGTAAAGGCTCATGCAATTAGTTTGTGCCAACCAAGACCTCATGGTCCCTCCCCTTAACCACACCTACAAAGTTCCTTTTCCCAGGTAAGGCAACCTATTCACGGGTTTTGGGAATCAGAGCATGGGCATTAATGAAGGTAACATTGCTCTGCTACCATGACTCTTCCATATTGATGGCTTTACCCAGTCGATACATTTGCTAGGATTATCCAAACACAATACTACAGCCCAGGTGGCTTAAACAATGGAAATGTATTTTTCTCACAGTTCTAGAGGCTACAAGTCCAAGATCATGGTGTCAGCCGGTTTGGTTTCTTCTGAGAATTATTCCCTTGGCTTGCTGTGGCCACCCATGGCCTTTTTTCTGTGTGTGCACCTGTTTGGTAGCTCCTTTCATGTATCCAAATTTTCTTTTCTTAGGACAGCAGTCACTTTGGGTAAGGGCCCACTCTAAAGGACTCATTCTAATTTAATCACCCCTTGAAAGACGCTGTTTCCAAATACAGTCACATTCTGAGGTACTGGGGATTAGGGCTTCAATGTATGGAGCTCAGTTCTCGTGAATAATGGACAGTAATTTTAGCAATTTTTCAAGCTAAAAAGGAGTTTAAAAAGCTACTTCTCCAATGGGTGATTGAGGAAACCAGTAATCCAATAAACCAAGTACCTCCAGGTTACCGAGGCAGTCTATTATATATCAAGAAGTCTAATGCAGTACTGCACATTTATAGTGTAGACTTAATTTTCCCAATATGCCATGTTACCTCTCCACATTGACGTATAATTTTAATACATTTATTGCCAAATTTCAATAGCAGGACTTGATTTTGCAAAATGAGAACGTTAAAAAAAAACCCACCAAAACAACAACAAAAATAAAACACAAAACCAGCACTGTATTTATTTTATTTATTTATTTTTTTAGCACTGTATTTATATAGTGCCTTCTAAGTACTTAACACATTTTTTTAAAAATTTTTTTTACAATTCATGTATACTCACAGGCTTAAATTTCTGACTAATCTGTTCTCCTGAGGTGGTTTAGGTGTTCATTTTTGTTGTTGTTGTTTTGTTTTTTTTACCAGGAACACTTTTGTCAGGAGTCAAGACACCACCTCTTCACAATAAATGTAAACTAAATTAATATATACATGTATATACATATACACGTATATAATGACATGAGTCTAGTTCTGACTTTAAATTGGCAAGGAAACTGGAAACCCCAGTATCGTGTAGTTATATGCTATGACTTGGGGAGGTCCAGGCTTCACACAGGAGACACACACAAAGAAGAAATAGCACAGTTGAGGGGTATGATTGGGACAGCTTACTGGAAGACTCAAGACATAGAAAGAATAGACAATACCTGCTAATAAACTGAAATTGGAAAGTGAAAGAGAAGAAAAAGTATGGCAGGGCTAGATGTTCTTAATTTATAAAGAAATGAGAGCTTTAAAATATCTTTCATATAGTAAAAAATCAATCTCGCAAAAAATATTCAAAAATGAAAAATTAATTTGACATTGGCCAAAATGTCAGTGGATTCCCTTAAGTCACCTCACCTAGCTGATAAACTTATTTAGACACTTAAGATACAAGAAATTTATTGTGAAATATCCATCAAGACATACTTCTACTTGAAAGCAGATTTTCTATTAACATCTTGATCCTGTATGGACACAATGGCCAATTTAGAACACCTCTCTTAAATATTTTTAGCTCCAGATGATCTGTTCTAAGTTTCCTGGTTTTGTATTTTGGATTTCAAACTGCACATGTCTAAGTACTTAATTAAAATCAAAATTATTTTTTGAGGGAAAAATATTACATGTTGTCTAACCACACGCACTCCTCTGTTCGTAAAAATGAACTAGACCTACCTGATGGAGAATTCAGGTCAAAGTCCTAAATTTTCAGGACAGTATATCAATAATACTACCTAGATATATTTTCCATAAGACACATGATTTTCCCTTTACTCACCAAGATAAAATATTGACTTATCAAGCTCTTGAAAAGCATTTAGCCATGATTTAGCTGTAACCTTGTGTTTTTTAATGCTTTCTTGACACATTTAAGATCTTTAAAAAAAACTCTCTTTCTTTAAGCCTTCAAAGTTCTAGCCTTTGAGTAAGCTGGATTATTAGAAAGCAGTTTATATACATTCTTTATATTAGTCTCCATAGAAACACACTCACTGAGTGATAGTTAATGTCACATTTTTAGCTTTTAAACAGACACGAGAAACTAAAATATTTGGCAAATTTTGTCATATATGACCAAAAATAGCTTATATGAATGTCAAGTTGATAAAATTCTTTCAGAAGTCGTTTCTAGTTGAAAAGGCTTAGCTTTCCTAATGTAATTGCCTACTTTAATCAGGCAGTTCAAACTCTGAAATGCAGTATGCCTCTCTTACTCGTCTTTATGAGAATTTTCAAAGGTAACTTTAATATTCTTATACTATACTAGAGACCCGGTGCATGAAATTCATTCCCTGGAGGGGTGGTCCAACAGTCCGGCCTGTGCCCTCTCACAGTCCGGGACCCCTCGGGGGCTGTCTGCCTGCCAGCTTGTGGCTGGATAGCTTTCTGCTGCTGCATGGCCTGCTGCTTGAGCTTCAGCAGCTGCTGCACATGCATGGGCTGGGCCACCACAGTCTGTTCTGCGAACACCAGCGAGTGGGTGAGTCACGCGTGGAGGCAGGCTCACCCTGAGTTCCCTGCACTTCCCTGAGTCACTGAGTTGTTCAGACTGACCACCTTCTACAGAGAACGGCAACTGGGATTGGGCCTAAGCCAGAGTTGGACATCCCTCTCGCAGTCCGGGACCCCTTGGGGATGTAGCAGTTTGCCAAGCGGCAGGCAGCCAGGGAGAAGGTGAATTGGGGCCGGGCGCTGTGCCGCTCGCACTCATCCCAGCCCGCTGTGCCTGCTGTGGTGGCTTGGTAGTGCTGCCACAGAGTCAGGAGAGGCTCCACCGTGGCAGCTGCACTCTCCAGCTGTGAACCCCGCTTCTGGCTGAACGGTGCTCCCCCTGTGGGAGCGCACTCACCACCAGGGGACAGCTCCTGTGTTGAGCATCTGCCCCCTGGTGGTCAGCGCACATCATAGCGACTGGTTGTTCCGGTCATTCCACCGTAAAGGTCGCTTAGGCTTTTCTATACAGATGATTTTCAAATAAATACTTTTTCTAATTAGTTTTTAAAAAACATACATTTAATTAGGTTTCTTTCCACCAAAAAAGACATGTATATGTTTGGACTTTTGATGGTTAATTTATGTGTCAGTTTGGCTGGGGAAAGGAATATTTCTGGGTATATCTGTGAGGGTGTTACTGAAAGGGATTAGCATTGGATTCCATAGACTGAATAAGGAGATTCACCTTCCCCATGTGGGCAAGCGTCATCTCCACCACTGAGGGCTGGAACAGAACACAAAGTGACGGAAAGGCAAATTATCTTCTTGAACTGAGATCTTTTCCTCCCTCAGACATCGGCTCCCTGGTTCTCAGACTTTCAAACTCCAGAAGTAAGGGCATGGCCCCCAGTTCTTAGGCTTTAGACCTCAGTGAATTATACCAGCATCTTTTCTGTTCTCCAGGTCCAGACTGCAGATTGTGGGACTGCTTAGTTTATAACCACATGAGTCAATTTCTAAAATCTCTCTCTCTCTCTCTCTCTCTCTCTCTCTCTCTCTCTCTCTCTTTTTCTCTCTCTCCATGGGGGTGGGGTGGGAACATCTTAGAGAGAGAGAGAGAGAGAGAGAACCTTTCCTAATTAGTATTATTGTTGTTTCTGTCAAATAGAGTAGACTTGGCAGTTAGGCCCTTGGCATGCATTGCTTATTTAATTCTAAAAATAAAAGTAAGAAGTTGATATCACTTACTTTATGGTTTATTGGGAAGTAACCCTAGAATAAGTCAAAGAGCACAGGTATAGTTAAAAAAAAAAAGCATTAAGTACTCAAAACTAAAGTTGAGAAGGTATACTTAAGGAAGTGAAGAGAATTTATGCCTTGAATGTGGAATGTGGAATACAAGAAGATGGATGCAAAAAGGAAGTGAAGTAGGAAAAAAAATACGATCACTAGGGATATACACTGTTGGCTATTAAAACATTTGAGCTTTTTCCTAAAAATGAAAACATTGGAAGGATTTTAAACAAAGTGATAATTTCCTACTTCAGAAATTTTACTTTGACTACAATATAGAAAATGGATTAAAAGGAACAAATGTGAAAATTCAGAAACTAGTTAGAAAGAATTGTGGAAATTCAGAGGATAAATGATTATGTTTTAGAGAAGGATAATAGCATCAGGAATGGAGAAACAGGAAGAGGTATGAGAGACTTTACTATGAGCTGTTAACAAAAATTTATTAAATTTTGAAATTCACTACACATTGGAAACATTGGGTTGATGTATATTTTAGACATTTAAGGCAAACTTTATCTGGCTAAACAGATTATTTGTTATTTAAGTGTGTTTTGTTGCCTGGCCCCAAGATTTTATATACACTTTGAAAATGAGAGAAAATAAAAAGCTTATTTTATAGTTTAAAAAGTTGATTTCCTTACAGGATTCTGTCTAAAGCATCCCTTATGATGGTTACAGAATCTGGTACTTCTCAGATTTCAATGTGCATACAAATGACCAGAGATCTTGTTAAAATGCAAATTCCAATTCCATAATTTTTGAGAAGTGCACTTTTAATAAGTTTTAATATGATATTTTTCATTCTTAAGAATTTTCTAGCTGTTGCTGATATTCTTGTTTGTGGACCACCAAGGATCTAACTTATACTTGAAAATAATTCCTAGTTAAACCAAGTTCATTGCTAACCCTGGCATTATGGCAAATAAGAGAGTACTGTTGTTAGGTAGGAAGTTAGACCTGAGCAGCTGGGGTGGGGTCCTGAACAGGGGTTGTACCAACATTGCCTTCAGACCACCTCTCTATGGACGGCCCAGCAGCCAGCAGACCACCAGCAGACAGGTTGGGAGCCAGCTGGTTGTTGGTGCAAGCTCAGAGGAAAATAACATGATCTCAACGCAACCTTACTAGGGTCCTGGGCTAATTATAATAAAATTTGCATTTCAGTTTGAAATCCCTCTCCCCTGTGCATTTTTCTGTATGCATTATGGGTAAGGGCATGCCCAGAATAAATATAGTTTTTCATCCCTGCATGCAAATGAAAGTTTCCACCCAGAAAATCCCTCTTTTAAACCCAGGAGTTCAATTTGGTGCTAATTCCTTTTGACTATATCTACAAGCAATTTTCTTTACTTTGTACATTTTATAAATAATAAAAATACAGATGGTTTATAACAGCATAAATTCATGGTCAGAAGAGCTATATTATTAAACATAGTCAGAAATTTAAAGTGATGGTTAAACCACAATGTATGATTTTTATAAATGACTCACAGAATCACTAATGATTTTGAATAGTTTAATTTTCAATATAACTTGCATTTAAGAAGCTTCAGTGGCTTTCACTTATTTTATGTCTAGTGATCTTTTGAAACATAAGAAAAGAAACCACAAGACAAATGTTATTCTTTAACTTGTTTCTGGCCATAATTTCAAATGAAAATAAATATTTGATTTAGCAATAATATGTGGATTATCACCAGTGCTGAGGTCATAAATGTAAATGAGGTGGAAGAGTTCCACATGACATAAAAACATTCAGGAAGAGTGAGAAAATTACTAGCCATGCCATATTAGGAATATTCATGCATTTTGGTGTATTTGTTTTATACTTGGATTATACTAATTTATTTGTAAACTTTATAAAACATTTTTCTCTTTTCATTGTTCATGCTTCCTATTTATCTATGTAATGAAATCAAAGACCCATGAATGAATATAATATTGCTTTTCTAATTATTTCTCCATTAGCAATGAGGATTCTGATTTTTTCTATTATAATTGTAAAATGATTGGTTTGATACAAATAATACATATCAAAGAGTAAAAAGTTCTCTTTGACTTGCCTAATAATCAAATTAACATAAAACAGATTAACAGGAGGAAAACCAGATTTAACTTTGTGTAAGAACTGGGGCTCCCTAAGAATGTGAGGCCAACAGGCAGTCAGGTAATTGAGGCTTAGGTGATATGCCTTCCTGAGCTAAGGAGAAGAGAGCAGGGATCTGGGACTTCAAAAGGGTGGGACACAACAGGGAGATGAGAAGAGCAAACATTTGATAAATGTGTTGTCATGTCATGCAAAGTTGTCTTTCTGATATAAAAAGAAGTTATCTTTCATAATAACTTTCTTCCTGGTACAGGCTTCCTATCTAAATTATTTTAGGCAGTTAAAGGGTGAAGGTAAAGTGTTTCTTAAAAATAAGCAGCCTAAAATCATCCTCATGCCAGAGATGGATTTTGGAAGGGTGAAACTTTGATCCCCTACATACATAATCACTATACCAAGTCAGAAAGTGACGACAAATCACACAAAATCGTTTTTAAAGAAAAGTCTAATAAAAACAAAACAGAAAAAGTAACGGAAGAACTTTTTTCATTGTCTTTGTATTTCCAAGACTTTTCTAAAAATTCCCTGATGTCATTAAACATTTACTATCAGAAAATATATTTGTTTAGTTGACATACTGAATTTTCTTATTTTATTTATTTTACCTTTTTTTAATTTTATTTTTTACTCATCGCCACTTATCCCCTCTATACCTTCTTCAACCATCCCCCTAGCTCCACATAATCAGCACACCGCTGTCTGTGTTCATGAGTTCTTTTTCTTTTTAAAAATATTACTAATATTAATTTAGCAAGCAGAGGGCTCTTACATCATATGAAGTAGCTAAGTCCATTTACACAACTAAAATCCATCAAAAAGTCAATATTTTCTTTCAGGTATTGTTTACCACTCAAACCTTCAATGGCAGTAAACTTATTATGAAACTAGAGGCCCGATGCACGAAATTCTTGCAAGGGGCTCGGCCCTTGCAGCCCTGGCTGCCTCGGCCCTCACAGCCCCAGCTTCATCCAGAAGGCCATCCAGAAGGTCTACCAGACGGTCATTCTGCTGTTCAGCCATTCAGTTGATTTGCATATTATGCTTTTATTATTATAGATAAGTAATTTTTTTCTTATCTGATAGCTGCATGGAGTAATGCCTAGAATTATTATTTTAAACAGAAGAATCAGTGGCCCTCCTCAGTCTAAAGACCTCTCACATAGGCCTTGAACCCTGGGATGTATTGATTTCAAACAGTTTTCTATTTAAAAAAATTAGGTGTTGGTATGGCAGTGACACCCAAATGGCAAACCAATGTTCTTGATGTTCTTCCCGGGACCGTATCTCACAAAGTTGAAGATTGAAATCGTGGATCAGAAGATTTAAGCAAAAATGTGGAAATTTATTATAAGCTGATACAAATTCCCTGCACAGGGAGGGGGACCAAGAATGGGTTGCCACTGAAGCTCACTTGTCTAGGAGTTTTGTCTGCCCTGAGCCCATTCCTTTTGTCTATTCCTTTTGTTCTCTTTTTGGCTCCTTCTACTTTCCTTGCCTAGCAACAATTTCAAAGCCTATCCTGTGCTTCCCCCTCCTCCTTCCCTCCTTCTCGCCCATCTCTTGAAACATTCTGCACCTGTAAGATAATCATCCTTGCAGTGTGGTGCCCAGCCCTGCTTGGCCCTGTAGTTATGTCTGCACTTTCTTCTTCTTCCACCCCTATCTTTTGTAACCTACTGCAAGTGCAAGGTAAGTATTCTTGCCTTGTGGCATCCTGTTTTTCTGCAAGACCAGTATTCCTGTGGTTTCACTTGGCTCTAATTGCAATGCCCATATTTTCTCCATCCTTTTACCCCTTACCCTGCCTGCCTAACCTTGTTTCTAACTTCTCTCAGCAGCACATAGAGTAAAACAGGAATGAGAAGAGAAGATTAGCATGAACCCTATGTAAAGATGACACCCAAACTGTGAAGCATTTATATTTTTATCTAATAAAAATTAAGGTAACTGTTAAATATACCATATATATATATATATATATATATATATATATATATATATATATATATATATCTGGATGATGACTAGTTAGGTTTAAACAAATGAGATGTAAAAAAATATAAAAATAATGTAGTTCTTCTAAAGTTAAAACTCCCCCAAATGAAGCAATTTATAATTCTAAGAAAACTTTCCTTGGTATGCTGCCAAATGTTAATTTTTAACAGATGTGTTTTTTGCCTTCCTTTCACTTTAGAACTCGGTTTATAAAAAGCACCTTTAAAAAAAAAGCACTTTCATAATTCACAAAATTATCCATATTGCCTACTTTGCATTGACAAAATCCATAATAGAATTGTTTAATTCTTAGTTACATTTTGTCTGGGTAGACTTGATGCTGATATTGACATCTGATATAATTATAACATTATTAACACTTGGCTTCAAATAAAAGCAAACCCAGGCTTATGCAAGGAGAGGCTTTATTCCAAAAGACAATGGGAGGTACACTCAGATCTCAGAAATCTGGAAGTGTCTCAAAATCAAAGAGAAAATGACTTTTCTTTTATAGGGAAAGGTAAGCGGAGCCTAGCAGAAATGTACAAGAGGAAGTTGAACAAGCAAAAGGGGGTGAGTGAATAGTATAACAGGAGCCACCTGATGGGAAATATGTCTGTTGGGTCAACTAATTTGGGGGTGAACTGATGAGGGGGGCATATTCTGCATCTTTGTCCTTGCCCAAGGCTGGGACAAGCCAGAGTTCAGGGGCCTGTGGGAAAGAAAGAAGCCTAAATACAGTTTGATCAAGAGAGTAAGAAATTGCAAATACTTGGCCAGGAGCTATACAATTATACATGGTATGTGCGTGGTAAGCACACCAATGGATGGCCCAGTATTTCACTTTGCTTGCAATAAGCTAATTCAGTGGGTTAGTATGTAGTTGTGGTATCATAGAAAGATATTTGGTCTTTGTCCTCCTTCCTGGCACCTGAAAACAGAGTTCTTACAAACCTTGGAATTTCCTGAGTGATTAATGTGATAGTCCTTTGTTCCAATAAGGCCAGTCTTTGTGTGTAGGCCCCTAAATAGCTGCAGGATGGGGGCTAATCGAAGAAGCTTAGGTTTTTATCCCCACCCCTAACTTTTGATGAGAGGGAGGACATAGTGATCAAGTTAATCACTGATAGCCAATAAAAAACCATAGAAAAACCGTAAGTGATGGGATTCAAGAGCTATCCAGTTCATGAACCCACCGAGTTGCTGGGACAATGGGGTACCTGGGGAGCACGTGAAAGCTCCATGATCCCTCCTTCCCACACTTTTCCCTCTGAATCTCTTTCATTTTGCCTATTCCGAGTACTATCCTTTATAATAAATAGGAAAATATAAGTAAAGTGTTTCCCTGAGTTCTGTGACCTACTCTAGCAAATTATTGAACCTGAGTAGGGAGGGGTGTCTTCAGAACCACTGATTTATCGTAGGTCAGTCAGAGAAGTACAGGTGGCCCACGACTGTGACTGGTGTCTGAAACTGGAGTTCTGAACCCCTTAACTTGTAATACCTGATGCTCACTCCAGGAAGTCAGCATCAGCTTGAAGTTTAATTTTGGGACACCAAGTCAGTGTCTAGAAAATGGGAGAAGTGGTGTTGGAAAAGATCATCACATATTTGGTGTCAGGAAGGGAAAAAAAAGCCTCTCATTTAGTGTCAGAAAATATGGAACTTGCTAGAACAACCCTGGTTCACAGGAAAGTGTTATCTGTGAAGAAAACAAAAGGGTGGGAGGATGAGAGAACTTTTATTCCTGTATGGCTACTTGGACACCCATGGTATGAGACTTCAGTTGCATTGTGATCAGTTGCTAAAGGTAAAACTTACCAGTGGGATTCAGAAATGGTGGTAGATCTGACTTCCAGAGAAACTGACTCATTGGATACCAAAGGAAATGCAAACTAATAAAAAGCACGCCAAACATGCAATCCCTTGGTTGTTATAATCGGTAACAGCTAAAATGAAAGAAAATGCTGAGCTGGATCTTGACGCTGGAGCAAGCTCAGATTCAGTCAGTCTGAGTTTCAGCCGCTAACCACAAAAACACCGTAAAGGAAAAATTATGCCAGGACAACAGAAAGTAACTAAAAAAAATCTCTGGTCACCAATAAGGTAGTCAACATTGTTGAAAGACAAAACAAAGAAACAACTGAATCTAGGGGCGTGGTATGTATACAGCAGATGTCTCATTTTGTTTATCAGTATTATCAGCTTTCTGAAAAATCCTCAATAAAATGTATTAAGAGAGTGACTAATTTAGGGGCAGTATCTTTGTTTGTGAAAGTTGCAGCATGAAAGAACATGTTTGGGTTGATACAGGACCCACAGACAGCTCCTTATGGAACAATCACAGATGGCTACACATGGTCCAGACATACAGCAGGCGATGCTCAAGGCAAGAGTCAGCCTGGTATACCAACTGGAAAAACTATTGGAGGCACTGTTTACCCTGAGAAGGTGGCTGTCCTACTCTCCTTATAAAAAGCCAGCGAATGTCCAACCAGCATAAGCTTTGGCCTACGAACCAAGAGGTCACGGTTGGATTCCCGGTCAGGACACATGCCTGGGTTTTATGCTCAATTCCCATTGTGGGTCATACAGGAGGCAGCCAGTCAATGATTCTCTCTCATCATTGATGCTTCTATCTCTCTCTCCCTCTCCTTTCCTCTCTGAAATCAATAAGCACATATACTTTTAAAAAGCCAGCCAAGTGGAAAAGCCCAGATGAAGCAGTTGATATGCTTCACGTGCCAGACATGTGGGAATGGTGTAATGGTAATCCAGTTATTCATCCACTGAGTATGCCTGTTACCCATATTTTGGTACATTTTATGATTAATATGACCTCTTTTGCAAGGGCACCCATGTAACCTTACTGCAATAGAATAGAGCAACAGTTCAGAAGCCTTATTCAATTTGCTGTCTCAGCTTCCCCTCATTGGCCTCACATAAGCTGAAAAAAACATTAGCTTAATTAACAAGAGAATAGGGAGAGGCCAAGGGGGAGTCAAGGAACTTGCTGTAGCCCTGTGGGAATCTTTAGATAGTTATTTAAAAACTAGTGGCCCAGTGCACAAAATTCGTGCCCAGGGCGGGGGGAAGGGGGGTGTAGTGTCCCTCAGCCCGACCTGCACCTTCTCCAATCTGGGGACCCCTCAGGGGATGTACGACTGCTGGTTTAGGCCCGATCCCACTGGGCCTAAACTGGCAGTCAGACATTCCTCTCACAATCCGGGACCGCTGGCTCTTAACCACTCACCTGCCTGCCTGCTTGATTGCCCCTAACCACTCTGCCTGCCAGCCTGCTCGCCCCCAACTGTCCCCGCCCCTGTGTGTCTGATCACCCCCAACTGCCCTTCCCTCTTGGCCTGATTACCCCTAACCGCCTCTGCATCGGCCCCACCACCATAACTTTGTCCAGAAGGACATCCAGAAGGTCTCTCGGAAGTTCTCCTGGTCTAATTAGCATAGTACCCTTTTATTAGTATAGCTGGGATGATGCTGTTGAAAGAAAGGCCTTCATATACTGTTATTGAAGGTGGAGTGGAAAGCAAGCCCCTGATGTCTCCTAACATTAAAGGGCCCCCCAACAACTTCACTCTATTTAACCCTGTCTGTAGTAACTGGGGTGTTGGGGCGGGGGAGGAGCTGAGAGAGAAATTCATTTATTGAGAGCAAGAGGATGAACATCATGGTTTCCACAGCCTGTTCAATTTGAGATGGCATTTTTGTGACATCATGGCTGGTGGCTCGGCAGGATCAATCAGCTGGCTGGGACACACAGCCAATTGTTTGGAGTAATTTTACAAGCAAGAAGGCAAATATTTCAATGAGAAATTGGGCAGGGAAATGCTTGGGGCCATAATTAGGCTGATTAATCAAGATAAAGATTAACAAAAGGTCCTGAGCCCCTCAGCTTGAAACCCTGCTGGAGACCCAAAGCGTGCTGTGCTTGAGTGGATATAGTCAGGGGGTAGAGAAGAAAAGTTTCTGGGATTTCTTGACATAGGAACCATAAAGAATGTAGACATGGTAGGGTTGACAGGATTAAGGTAGTGGTTTGGATGAAACTGGGAATGTTTAAACAGACTTTATGAGAAGAGGTGTGTCTCCTTTACCTGAATGGTGTATGAACATGGATATTACACCTATGGATATTATCTCTGACTGGGGAATGCCTGCTCTATCTAGAATTATAAAACCAAAACCATTTGATGAAGTCCCAATGGAGCAAAGGTTGATGTGATTAAGATGAAAGTTTGGAGGATGATTAGTATCTTTGAACAGGCTCTATTTGAACTGGTTTTATAACTTTTTCATGAATGTATTATTAGAATGGACACTGTGTCTGGCTGAAGACATTTTCCCTACCAAGCATTATAAAGGATAAGATATGTAAATCTGCCCTTCAAGTGCTATTGCTAAGTGGGAGCCAATAAGATTGTCTAAGCCCCATCAGTATAGAATAAGTACATAGCTGGTAAGAACATGTTCTCAGTGTGGTATTACTGTGTGGAGTGTTTACTAGGAATTATGTCAAAAGCCTGTGAGTGCTTTCCAGCATGACTGCTGGGACTTTGAATATGTCCATTTGAGGGGCAATTATTAGCTTGTGTTATAACTACTCCTATGATTGAAGGACACAAAATAATCTTGAAACCTGACATACCCATAATATGTTGAGTAATGGATAAAGGCTCTAATGCCCTTTGCCTTTCCCCTCCCCCAGATCACGCTTCTAGTTGCTAGATGAAATATTGCCAGATTCATGAACTGCTTAATAAAGCCAATAAAATCTTCAAATTTACTTGGTTGATTATTGTTCTTTAACAACATTAACACCTGCAAACTAGCTCAAAGCTGTTTGTCTCTAAACTCAATTAGAGCAGGTCCTTGTTCAATGACATTTTGTTATAACATAGATGAGATGCTTTAGGAAGTTAACCCTTGTTTTTATCAATAAGCCTGTGATGAAAGCGGTTTGTTTTACCTCCTTTTGTTTAACATCACAGGACCTATCAATGACATTAAGTCATATTCCTGAAAGGGTGAAGCCATATATTGCTGAGACCACTCTTGCATTTGTAACCTGACAAAATCTAATGGAAGCCTGCAAGCTTTGAGTTTCATGCCCTGGGAGACATGTTCATATAATAGGATGATGGATTGGACGAATTGTTAATGACTAAATGGGGCTCTATTAATGTGCCAGCATCTTTTAACTGTTAGGATCCTTGTCCCATAAGGAATCCTTGGTGGAAAACAGGGAGTGGCCTGTGGTATCACAGAAAGTTATCTGGCACTTTTCTCAGTTCTTGGCACAGAGCTCCTAAACCTTTGGGATTTCCTAAGCGATAAAGGTGATAGAAGAGTCTTTTGTTCTAATGAGGTTCCCCTTGGGCCCCTAGATAGCTCTAGCTTCAGATTGGGGGCTGGTCACCTTGATTAGAAGTTTTGAAATTTCAGCTCTACTCTCCAACCTTTGAGAAAGGAGAGGGACTGGAGATTGAGTTCATCACTAATGGCCAATGAAATCTCCATAAAAATCCCCAAAGTTTGAAACCTTTTATGTTGAGGAACACATGAAGCTACTGGGATGATAGCATGCCAAGAGAGAGTATGGAAGACCCACACCTTCAACCGCCCTTTCCCTAGATCTTTGCATCTCTTCCACTGTTCCTAAGTTGTATCCTTTATAATACCAGCAAATATAAGTAAACTTTCCCCCCTAAGTTCTGTGAGCTGTTCTAGCAAATTTTATATTTGAAGAGGGATTTGTGGAGACCTCTTGATTTATAGCCAGTTGGTCAGAATTATGTGTGCCGTGGGACTTGCAACTGACATTTGAAACATGAGCAGTCTTGTGGGATAAAGCTCTTTAACCTGTGAGATCTGATACTAACTCCAGGTAGATAGTGTCAGAACTGAATTGAATTATTGAACATCCTGTTGGTGTGTTTGAAGATGTGTTTGGTGTTGGGGGAAAAATGCACACACATAGAACAGTTCAATAGTATAAGATTGTCTCTATTAAAGTTAGATAATTTAGCCACTTTCCCATTTACAAGCACATCATTAATCCTGGCCCAATATATAAATCCAATCCTATATAATAAAAGCCTAATATGCTAAGTGTCAAGTCGTCGGGTCATCCGTTCAACCAATCAAAGTGTAATATGCTAATGATATGCTAAGGCCACTCAACTGCTTGCTATGATGTGCACTGACTACCAGGGGGCAGACAGTTGACCTGTCGACCAGTTGCTATGACAATCACTGACCACCAGGAGGCAGACACTCTGACTGGTAGGTTAGCTTGCTGCTGGGGTCTGGCCAATCGGGACTGAGCATGATGGGCCAGACCCACCATGGAACTATCCCCTGGTCCCTCCCCAGCTGGCCAACCTCCCTCATCACTCCCCAGCCCTGATCGTGCACCGGTGGGGCCCCTCAGCCTGGCCTGCACCATCTCGCAATCCGGGACTACTTAGGGGATGTTGGAGAGTCAGTTTCGGCCGCAGGGCGGAACAACTGGTTGCTATGATGCGCACTGACCATCAGGGGGCAGACTCTCAATACAAGAGCTGCCCTCTGGTGGTCAGTGCGCTCCCACATGGCGAGTGCCACTCAGCCAGAAGCTGGGCTCGTGGCTGGTGAGCGCAGCGGCGTTGGCGGGAGCCTCTCCTGCCTCCTCGGCAGCGCTAAGAATGTCCAACTACTGGCTTAGACCTGCTCCCCAGAGGGGAGAGCAGTCAGACATCCCCTGAGGGTTCCTAACTGAGGGAGGGTACAGGCTGGGCTGAGGGACCCCCACGAGTGCAAGAATTTTGTGCACCAGGCCTCTAGTTAGTCATAAGAGGGATGTGATGAAGGAGAGTCTTGAAAATTGTGAAAGCTATTCTCACCACTGAGAAAAATAACTTAACACCAGTTCTATGGATGGGCTAGTAGTTTTAAATTTTCATTTGAAGGGCAGCATATTATTTTCATATTTCAAGTACGTGGAGGTTATTACATCTTTAGGCAACTGATGCTTAACTAAACAATACAATTTTAGTTCTTCTTTCTTCCTAACTCAGTGAGCTGATTCCATTAATCATTTATGGTTTTTTTAGAACTTGTTTCAAATCCCTGTGTGTGTTCCATATTAAGGTAAATAAAGCAGAAAGAAACAAATCTGGTGTCATCAGAGTCAAAAGTTCCGGGTAATAGATTTATTCTTATCCTTGACTCAGGAAGCTACAGCCAGTCCATCAGTGATGATCAGGAGCTTTATGGCTTGCAGCTCACTCATGGTAGGTATAGGATGAAAAATACCATGTCCTATGGGCTCAGCTCTGGCTCCAGAAAAATCCAAGTTCTCACCCTTCCATGACACATGAAAGAAGCCATGTTTCAGAAGACCAGTCCTAACAATGACAGTCTTGCGGTCAATACTGCCAAACCTTACCCAACTTCTCTCTGGATGACTGTGGTTTTTTGTTTACTTTCTTTATCTAATATCAGGAACTAATTCTCTCGCTGGACCTCAAGCCTTATTCTTATATTTATACTTCTTAAATTTCAAGTCTTATTTTTGGACAAAACAAACACAAAAATTATAAACTCTCAGCTTATTAAGCACCATGCTCTACTATACCAGTACATACATAAATTAATTATTCATTGCAAAAACATGGTGCAGATAATATTTTCCTACTTTTTCTGGAGAAGTTAAATTAACACCTATGTCTGACAACTATTAAGTACCAAATGGTCAATAGGATCTAATTTGTTTGACTCTGTTCTTCCTATTGTACTACCTTGTAGCACCAAATCCATGGCTCACTTTTCATACGTTCTTACCATCCATTTACTTCATGAGACTGGATCCTTTCACTTAGCAAAATGTTTTCCAAGTTTTATTCAGAGTGTAGTATGTGACATTACTTAATTCCTTTTTAACATTAATATTTAACGATTATCCATCTATCTATCATCATTTGCTTATCCAATCAAGAGTTGATGATAATTGTACTCTTAGACTTTTTGGTTATAATTAATAATGCTGCCATGAATGTTTACTCCCATGTTTTTGTTGTTGTTTTGTGTGCGTGTGTGTGAGAGAGAACATGTTTTTATTTCTCTTGGGTAATTTTATGTTTATCCTCATGCCAGTACACACTGATATATATGTTTGTCCTCATTCCAGGACATACTGTCTTGATTACTATAGCTCCGTACCATGAAATAAAAAAAAAAAAAAACCTCTTTTTTCACCATGAATATTGAATATATTTCCATTAATTTATATCTGCTTTAATTTTTTGACAATAAAATTGTTTTTTAAATTTTATTTCCAGATTGTTTATTGTTAATGTGTAGAAATACAATTGACATTTTGATATTGATCTTATATCCAGTAAGGATCTTGTTGAACTCATTTCTTAGTTTTAATATTTTAATAGATGCTTTAAAATTTACAAATACAAGATTATGTCATATATAACCCAAAGATATTTTTATTTCCTTTCCAATATGGATGCCTCTTATACCTTTTTATTGTCTAATCTCACCATCTATAAACTAGTATAATGTTAAGTAAAAGTGGCAAGGGTGATTACCTTTGTCTTGTTCCTGATCTAATGGGAAATAATTTAATTTTTACCAATAAGAATGATTTAGCTATGGGATTTTATAGATGAACTTATCTATCAAAGTTTCTTATTATTTTTAAATTCAGTGTTTTTATTATGAAAATTTGTTAAGTTGCTTTTTCTGCTTCTATTGAGATGATTGTTTTTGTCCTTTAGTCTATTAACATTCTATATCACATAAATTAATTTTGGAATGTTAAATCAACCTTGTACTCTGAGTATAATATCTAGATTTAATTAATATTTTATTGAGGGCTTTTATCTCCTAAGGGATATTATCTTTGGATATCTTTATCTAATTTAGGTTTCAGGATAGATTGGCCATAAAAAATAAGTTAGGAAGTGTTTTATCTTTTATTTATTTTGGGGGGAAGATTTTGTAAAGGATAGTTTTAATTATTCTATAAATATTTGGTTGAAATCACTAGGAAAACCACCTGGGCCTGAGCTTCTTTTCTTTTTGGGAAATTTTCAAATTACTAATCCAATCATATTTTCCTTGTGATAATTTTATTCATATTTTTTAATTCTTCTTAACTAATTTTATGAGATTCTGTTATTGTAGGACTTTATTAACAACTTCTATTATTGAGATAATTGTTCATAATATTATCTTATATTCTTTAATTGCTGTAGGATATGTAGTTATGTGCCCTCTTTAATTACTAATTTTAGTCACTTGAATCTTCTTTTTTTTTCTTGGTTATTTTAGTCTTTATACAATAGGTTGAAAGGGGGAAAAACAAGTATGTCACGGCTCAAATGCTATAGTCTTCTATTCTTATTAAGATTTAGTAGACTTTCTTAAATGAGTATTTTTCTATTTGCTTTATTCCCTTAAAACAATTTCTAGTGATTTTAAATTATTGTATTTTTAATTTTGTCCTGTTTAAAGGTTTTTTTTTTGGAGGGGCAGATAGGATTCACTGCATTACTCCCTCTACAATTCCCAAAATATCATTCCCTTAAACAGAATTTATTTCATTGATTCATATTGGTAAAATTTTTAACTATATTGAATTTATTTTTTCTTTTCAATTCTATGTTGCATTTAACAATTTTTGCTATAAAAATGATAGTGGCATATTATTAAATTCATTTAAGAATCTGCCTACCAAAAATTAAGTAGAGTATATGTGAATGTTTAAATACATTTACAGAGTTTAATACTTTTACCAGGGCTCTTTTGAATTTAGTTAATATATCATATCTTTTTTTCATTTTTGTTTTCTTAGTGAAACATATAATTATTCAACACTATTATAGATTAAAAAAATGCTGATATATTTTCTCCTGCAATTTTGGGACATGTCAAGAATATAATAGTAGGTTACATTAAATTTTGTTGTTTTTTTTTTAGAAAAAGTTTAGGCCAGTAATAATCATTAAAATGGGTGAGGGGAAAAGCAAGTAATAATGGCTAATTTTATGTAAATATTATATAACATATTTGTAGAAAAATCCCCTAGGTATATTAATTATTTATACATTTATCAGGGCCTCAAACTAATCATAAGCTGCTTTTGTTGTTGTTTTTCATCATTCTGTCCCCATTCTTCTTTTCACAGGTCTCTAATTTTCTTGTTGAAAGACAGTCATAAAAATTAAAAATAAAAAGAAAAAAATCAGTGTAGTGTGGCTTTTAATGCATATATGAAATTTGGATCTCCCCAATGCATGCAATTTCTTTCATATAGTAGCACTGATGGGAACTTAATTCCAATCATTAGAACCAACATAGGACTTTCTTCACTTATTTCCCTATTGCACTGCTGTACCAAATGCAGTATCCTGAAATGAAGGTAACACTTTGGAATGGGATCGGTTCATAGTGGACACTGTTTATTTTTTTGTTTTGTTTTGTTGTGTTTTTTTTTTTTTTTAATTTCAGAGAGGAAGAGAGAGATAGAAACATCAACGATGAGAGAGAATCATTGATCAGCTGCCTCCTGTATGCCCCTTACTGGGGATCGAGCCCGCAACCTGGGAATGTGCCCTCGACTGGAATCAAACCTGGGACCCTTTAGTCTGTAAGCTTTTGCTCTGTCCACTGAGCCAAACCAGCTAGGGCCATAGTGGACACTGTTTTTATTTATATCTGAAAATATCATATATTTCTGGAAGATTATTTTCCACTAACTTTCTTTAAAGAGAGAAAGGGGGGAGGAGGATATGAAGGTGAGGGAGATACATATTGCTTTTCCTAGGATATTTGTGATTCTAAAAAAAAAATTCAGGCAAAGGAAGGAAAAGTAAATGTTCATAATTGAAGGGTCTCTCCCAAAGGTCACAAGGTCAAGTCAAAAACAAATGGGTAAGAGTCACAGAGGACCAAATACTTAAATTGGGGCATGATGAATTTTACCTTAGGATAACAAAAAAGTATATCTTCATAACAAGTCAAAAGCTCTTTCCACAATTAGAAAACAAAATTAATACCTTTGATATAGAGATTTGCTTTTCATCAGTGTTTCTAGTTTAATTCAATTATTTGGAATCATATGCATGTTCTACACAATATAAAATATTTATATAGACAAATGATTTGTAAACAGATTATCTCTGACAATGGTACGTACCATTCCCTGAAAATCTAATTTCTTTTGATATTGTTAAAGAGAAAAATTAAACAGATCATTATTAAGCGATTTTCAGTCTGCTTTGGGAGCCTTTCTTAATGTAAGATTGTGTGGCACTTGTTTCCTTTCCTGACATCTCAGTGGGAATCCTCGGTCAACTGTTATGATTAGATCTCGGTTTGGGGGCATATTGAAACACTTTAAATCTAGACAGAGGAGGACAAGAGAGCTCTCTTAATTAAATAGATAACTTGCAAACAGCAAGGCATGCTTTTGTTTATGGACTTCAGAGAGAATTCTTTGTACATTAGACAAGTCCACATTGTGAAGAACAAAGATGGGCTTTCAAAGGCTTGCCTCCTTTGTGAGAGAAGAAAGAGCATTTTCCCTCTCCAGGCAAATATTTCTAAGAAAGATTAATAGGTAGAGAAAAAAATCATCTTCAGGAAAGATCAGAGCTGGACCTATGCTGTTTTTTGCTTCTCAGCTTCCTATGTTCCCTCAGAGTTGGCCATGCACGGAAAATTATTTGCTTTGTTCAAACTTTCCATTGCTAAAATTAATTGACAAATATAGCCAGCTGACACTGACATTTGCAATTTAGTGGGCATACACATTGTATGTGTCCTACCTTGTGTAAAGATTCCCAGCTGATTTCATTTTGCTGTAAAGGATGTCTCTTCCTCTGCCATATCATTCTTTTTCCTCTTCATTAAGTCATTTTTATACCCCCATACGCACATTTTCAAATGCTCTGAAGGACGTTTTGTACAATACGCCCTTTTTCCTTTCCTCAGTGTGACTTCTCTCGGACTCTACAATCTGACCCAGCATTCCTTTTGACCACACACTTTGTTTCCTTTGCCTGTGAAGATTTTAAGTGTTCTATCTTAAGTCATTGCATATTTCTTTGGAATCTATTAAAAAGAGAGTTTCTCCCAACAAATTTCTGCAACAATATTCTACTTTCAGCTCTCCTAAAATAACCACCAGCACGGATTATCTCATGTCTGACACGTGTACCTGTACAATGTTTGTCTGCCAGGACTGTACTTTTTAAAATACATATTTTCTCTGTAGAGTTTAACCTACTGCAAAGTAGGCTATTTGCACTGCTATTGAATTTTACTTTATAAATAATACTCATAAATAATCATGAAGAACATGTCTACAGACCAAGGACAATTTACATGGTTTAGAAAGAACTTAGATGAGTAAATAGTGTTGTGACTATATTAAAATCAGCTTATGCTCTCTTATTATTGATAAAATAGAATTCTAGGAATTTGAGAAAATTCTAGGAAATGTCATATATGCTCCTAAAAATCCTCCAATCAGAGAACTAAAGAGTTTTCAGGATATACCTGTTTATGTAAAACTATTTAGAATTAGAAATAATTTTATTATTAGGAGGTATGTAAAAGACTCCTTGTTAAAAGAAAATCAGTGTAATCTCAGAGGGAAGGCTGGGGAGGATGGGTGGATGGAAAGAGATCAACCAAAGAATGTGTATGCATATATGCACAACCCATGGACACAGACAATAGGGTGGTGAAGGCCAGGGGCAGGAGGGGAGGTGGAGAGGGGAGCAGGAAGGGGGCTAGGAGGGAGTAATGGGGGGGAAAAGGGGGCATATGTAATATTTTCAACAATAAGGGTTTGTTTTTTTTTTTAAATAGGCTAAATAAATAACTGGATACACAAGTTTAAATTAAATCACATTTACAAAAGTAATGTGGCCACATTATATTAAGAGTAGGACACATGATCTTAAGAGAAAGGTGCTAGGAGTGAAGCAACATGTAGCAGTCTCATCTATCTCTTTTTCCTTAAATGAATAAAATGATTTTCACAGGTCCCATCATTGTTTCTCGTTTTTTCTTGGAGATGGGCAATTATCTCAGTAGAAGAAGGCATTTAAACCATCAAAAATATTTTTGAAACAAATCATTATCAGAGGTAAAACATATAAAATGCTAGGTTGAAGGATCCAGGTATAGATTTGTAAAATAAGAAACAGAGGCTGAGAAAAAAAGGACAAATACTCAAGGTCAATGATTTATATGTGTAGTTAGTTCACATGACACTCAGATGTGCAGAGAATAAGTATTTTATTTAATTCTCTAAAATTTCTCTGTTATTTGAACCCTTCCCACAACAAATCTTTTGGGTATAAAAAGAAATAATAGGAAAAATAATTTTAGCAAAAATCAATGAAAACTTAGTATGACCCAATAATTTAAACAGGATCTTGAAGTTGAAGCCAGAGTCCTTGAGATAATTCAATCTTAAGTTTTCTGCATTTTCCTATTGCTCCTCTCACAGTTGGCATTGGCGATAAGAGGAAAAGGTTACATGACTTTGAGGCATTAGGAGAAAAGGAATCCTCCCACCTTATTCCCCAGGCTAATCCTTGGATGCGTACTGTCAAATAAAAACAAATCTGGACTTCAGTAAGAAGGAACTTACTCAAAAGGATTATTGCAATAAGGGGAGGAAGGCTATTGTGATGGGCAGGGGGGCTATTGCAATATGGGAAATCTCCCAGAAGATCTATAAGATCATCAAATGACATCAGGAAGAGTAAACAAAACTAGAAAAGGAAAGTGGGATGAGTGGTGTAAGAGGACAGTTGATCAGGGAATATTTTCCCTGGAGGTCAGAAATTCTCAGGAGAGGTTGTGAAGGAGTCATTCAGCATTTCAATAACCCAAAGTGTAACCACACAGAAACTTCATTTCTTTAGTATGACCTTTTCTCCTTTCTTTCCATTTTATTCAAACTGGCCTCATCCAGCACCCTGACTCACCGGCCTCCTTTTCCCTTGCAGGTCCACTCCCTTAATCACTGAGTCCTCAGCACAATGAGGCCCCAATCAGCATTAAACAATCTTAGGAGTAAAGCCTTGGGTCTACTGATTACAGAGATGAAGTCTCAATCAAACTAAAGGTAACATCTAGGCCTCAGTTGTGTTTCAGTGCCAAGCTCAGAAAAGCAATGAAACCAGAGGAAGCAACACCATGGCCAACATTAGCACCAGATGCACTGATCAATGATCCCCCTACCCGAGGGACAACCAATCAGTAGACACCATGACTCTGACCATGACCCTAACTCCCTCAGTCACACGTGACTAATAGCTTCCCCCTAAATAACCCATCCCCTGGAAACCATCAGGGGGCTAGGTCTTTGAACATTAGCTCACTTATCTCAGGTGCCAGCCACTTCCTAAAAATAAACCTTTACTTTCTTTGGGCTTTGATGCATAGCAGGCAAATGAATCCTTTAGTCTGGTAACAGAAGTGAATGGAAAAGGATAGAAGACTGACGAAAGCTTAGCTAACTTGCTAAATTAGCAGGCATTTTGTTCAGATTGCTCAGTGGGTATTAACAATGCAATTCCTACGTATTTCAGAAGACAAAGAATGAGAATTTGGAGAGTCTCAGTCTGGCCTTGTCAGAGGGAAAATGGGTTACCTGTGAGTTAGTTGTATCTAAGACATAGAGGGAAGAGTGGTTCTTTGCAGACAGACATTTTGGGGAACACAGAAATGTTGGGAAATTTCTGGACTATTTCTGTGTTTGGGGAGCACAGACTCTGGTCATGTTCAACACTGTCCCCACCAAGTGGAACCTTGCTGGCAATCTCTGCAAATACCCCTGATTGGTGAATTTGCAGTCTTGACTCTCTCAGCCCAGTCAGGGCAGATGTCAGATGCTCAGTTTCCTATCTCCTCCTCTGCTATGGAAACACCACTGTGAGTATGCTAAACTGATTCTGGTACCAATTCCAAGGTAGGGGTGGGGAGGATTTCCCCACAGATCTAAGCAATTCACTGATACCTGCTGTGTGTCCTACAATTCAGCTAAATTCTGACACTATCTGCCTGGAGATAGTGCCAAGTTCCACAGGTTAAGAGCTGAGTCACACTAGACTGCTTCTCCCTTCAAACACTAATCTAAAGCCCAGCATGTCATCTGTGCTTCTGACCCACCAGCTATACTAGTAGATGGAAGGTTCCAGTAACCCCCTCCTTGGGTTTGATTAATTTGCTAAAGCAGCTCACAGAACTTCTACCTAAATCACCAGTTTATTTTAAAAGGATATAACTTAGAAACAAACATATGAGAAAGATGCATAGGGCAAGGTATGAGGAAAGGGTAGAAGCTTCTATGCTCTCTCCAAGCTCACCATTTTCACCAATTCTATACCTGTTCACCATCCTGGAAGCTCTCAAACTGTCCTTTTAGGTTTTTCTGAAGGCTTCATTACACAGGCATAATTGATTAATCATTGCCCGTTTTCAATTGATTCAACTTGCAGCCCATCTCTCCTCCCCTGAGGTCAGGGGGTGGGACTAAACGTTTTGCCCTCTAATCACATAGTTGGCTCCCCCTGGCAATCAGCCCTCATCTTTAGGTTGCCGAGGTGCTTGCCAAAAAATCATCTCATTAACATAATATACACCAATATTTCTCTCATCACTTAGAAAATTCTAAGGGTTTGGGGTGTGCCAGAAATAAGGAAGAAGATCAAATCTATATTTCTTATTATAAATCACATTATCAAAATGGCAAATCCTCACTTCCATTCTTGGTCTAGATAGTCCTCTCCCCAGCAGCAATGCCTCAACTCAATACACACACCATGAAGGATTAAGAGTGCAAACTAGGAGAGATAGCTGCCTGGCCTTGCTTATTTACTCTCTTAATTCATCATGAACCAAAATGGTGGTACCCTAACCAGCGATCTTTTCCACAGTCTAAATATTAAAGTGATGAACAGACTCACCTGGCATAAAATGAACTTCCAACACAAAGGCTATCTTAAGCTAAACAAAGCATGTCAAACTCAATGGCTAATATGGGCCAAATAAACAAGGCATGTGGCCCGCAGGCCATGAGTTTGACATGCTTGGGCTAACCAGAGAGACAATGAACATGATTATTTGGGGGAGGCAGGGAAGGAAGAGAGAGATAAAACATTTTTTTTCAAAGGTATTAGCTAATTAAAGAATATATTTAGAAACACAAACTAAACGGATGTGCTATCTATCAGCTTTCAAGTTAAAAGAAAGTAACTACAAATAATTAGGCATCAGTGAAGAAAATTGATCAGATTAAAGGGAACTATTAATTATTTATTATACAGTAATAGTCAAAGAAATAATCAGGCACTCATCTGGGAACAGCTTTTAGTAGCCAAGGTACAGAACTTGGAGGTGACATGGGAATTGAACCAACCTGACATCTTGCTAATTAGGAAACATTCTCTGTTGTAAAAAACAGAGGTATTGACATGGGTGGCTGAGCTTCTTTATTTGATTCTTGTGCTCCCAGGAGAACTACATGATGTAATCTGCACAAAATTTACCAGGAACTAATAAAGCTGAGAATTCAAAAGCAGAATGGGGGTGGGGGTTCAGCAATACAATTATGTTTCTAGAAAGTATATTTAAACAGGCTTAAGGAACAAGATTTTTGTTGTTTTGTTGTTGCTGCTTTTGTTTTTCTTTGTTGTTGTTTTTTAAGTCACATAGGATGGAGAAATACAAGGGACAGTGAAGATTAAGATACATTCCTACCTATATATCAGACATGGATGACTGTGGAAGTAAGGAAATTTAGAGTGCAATACCTTGACAGACACTTATTGGTCACTTATGTGATAGGCACTGGTATTATTTCTTTTTCTTTTCTTTCTTTTTTTTTTTGCAATGGGCCAGTGAGTATATGGATGGTAAAGGAGAAACATGCTGGACAAGACATTACCTTCTAGACTTATTCAGTTAAATGAGATTTTATTGGGTATCCATTGTGTTTTTCAAACATAATCCCCTTATGGTTCTAATGTCTAGCACAGTTTTTACTGAATTTATTATTTTTATTTATTTATTATTTTAATATTTTTTATTGCTTTCAGGGAGGAAGGGAGAGGAAGAGAGAGATAGAAGCATCAAAGATGAGAAAGAATCATTCATTGGCTGCCCCCTGTCTGCCCCACATTGGGGATGGAGCCCATAACCCAACCCAGGCATATCCCTGACTGGGAATTGAACCGTGATCTCCTGGTTCATAGGTTGATGCTCAACCACTGAGCCACGCCGGCCAGGCATCTTTTAAAGAAATCTTTCTTCTTTCTAAAATGGATATGGACTCTCTACTAAAATCTTCCCACTGTGTCCATAATATTTGGACTAAAGTCTGGAGTCTCTATTCTAGAATTCCAGATGATTCATGGCTTAGTCCTCAGTAACCTTTTTATCACCATATGTTGGCATTCTCTGCATTTCAGATTTCAAATCTGTTAAGAATGGCAGGTCATTGATTGACAAAACAACTTAAAATGAAGTGACTTCTAAAAGGGCTAACCATGCTTCTATCATAGCCTGATGTAGGATATCAAACTGAGCAGCAGTTCATCAGAATGTATGGACCAAAAGGCATAGGACACCTGAACCATCAGCATGCATTCTGCAACATGGCTCCACTTAAAATGCAAAGTCCTATAGACTTGAACAAAGCCAGAACTCACAGAGTGAGATTTAAGATGTGTACCCAGAATACACAAAATGAAAATTTTAGCTGATCACTTAATCTCAAAATAATATGACTACTTACATGGCCAACTTTACTCACAGTTACATAGATACACAATGTTATTTCTTAAAGTCCCCAGTGTCACAGGTTGCTAAACTCACCAAAGGAATCAATTAGAGCAGGCAAACTTATGAGAAGCATATATCTCTTGCGATATTCATGGGATTCCCCTGAGCAGAACAGTTTCATGAGTCTTTTCCTAGAAAAGCTGTTTGCATTGCACAGGTTTTGCTTTTATGCAAAGATCCTCTCTCTGTCATCTCTTCTCTGCTTTGACAGAACATCTAGTGGTTTAACCATGATTGATTCTTATTGGTTTGGTTTTCTTTTCCTTAGTAAGAAAACCATGAATTTATATAAGGTGTCAATGTATTTAGCAAAACTATTTCATTTTTAGAACTTTTTCTACTATAGATGACTATTGGAAAACACCAAAATCTTGGATGAAGTAATTTGCAGGAAATCTCTGGAAAGGAGGCTAACTCATCTCATAGGAAATTCCTCTTTGTTCCTGCTCCCCTCCTTCTGCTGGCTCCATTTACAACTAATTGACCTTCAGGATAGAAGTCAGTGACTCCATTATATACTATTTAACCTTCTGGAGAGAAGGCGCAGAATAACAATGATGAAACAGATACCATGAAGAAGCCAGTGTCCTCATGATATGATAAAATAGCTATCTTAGCCCTGGATAATCTCTCTATTTCACTTAGGTAAGAGAAAACAATCTCTTGGGTGTTTTTGTGTGTGTGTATGTATGTGTTTGTTTTGCTTTCTTTTTAACCCACTATAATTGGGTCTTTAATTTCAGCAGCTTAAAGAAAATCCTTGGTGATTTATGGGCTTATCTCCATAGGCAATGTGAGGTTGCCCTATGATGAAACATAAACTTAATAAAACCATGAAGTCATAAAGAGGATAAATGATATATTTCAAGAATGAGACAGTAGTGATGTTTGCAGATATTTATACAAGAAACCTTGATTATTAAAAAGACAGAAAACTAAAATGTAAGTATAGTTTCCTTTTGAGCTTCCTGAAAGTTAAGAAAACATGGAAAATTTGATTATTATTTTTAAAATTTCACCAAAAACAGAAAGCTGTACATCAAAAAATGATACAATACCACTAACATTAAGTTTCATTTTATTGAATGCCAAAATATTGTATATAATACTTATATTTCATTTAATTTTCATAGTAAGTCCATGTGCCAGATTCTTTGATATTTTCATTTCATAGTTATTAAATATAGAATTAGAAAGGTTAAAGAGTCATTAAAAAATGGTGTCTAAACCTATAATAAAAGCATTCATTAACAGGTAAAATTATTATCTTTAATATTGGTTGTTTTTATTTGTTTTTGCAGGATTTCTTAGCTGTGCCTATATTTCCCACGACAATGGGGATCATTCAGTACCTACATTTTTATGTTGTTGTGAAGAATAAAATATTTAATATAAGTGAGAGGCATATAGTAAGCCACAACATGTTATTCCCACTCAGTATGTCAGGAAGTTAGACATGAGCGGCTGGTGTGGGGGCTGCCCTGGGGTCCTGAACCAACATTGCCTTCATCCTGCCTCTCAATGGGGGGCCCAGCAGCCAGCTGACTGCCAGGGGGCAAGTTTGGAACCAGCTGGTAATCTATCCTCCCCTGCATATCACAGGTCATGCGGTTTGGACCCCTGATAGCGCTTATTGCAGGTCAGGCGGTTCAGAGGACCCTGACCTTTTCTTCCCTAGAGATAACATCTAGGCCTCAGTTCCAGGCCCAGAAAAGCAGCAAAACCTGACAAGTGATGCCTTGGCTGCCTCAGTGCCAGCTACATAGACGAAGGACTCCCTGTCCTGGCACTGACCACTCAGTGGAGACCAGACGCTGAAAGAGAACACCCGGAAAGCTGATGAATATTCTATTAAGACCATCCCCTAAGACCTCCCCTAAGATTTCCACCAGCAAGAGTGAGATAAATACCCTCAGGACAAAGGACAAGGGCTCCTAGGAGCACGCCTGTGCCATTCCTCCACAGGCACATATCCCCCGACCTCTAAGGGACCTCATGAGACTTGCAACCAGGGGAGCAATGGGCAGCGGCAGCTCATTCCGGGCTAACCCCCAGACCCTGTCTCCAAGGCCCCCTTTTCTCTGACTTCCCAGTGAGCTAAGGCGGCCCAGCCTGGGCTCTGCTGTTGCTTTTCTGTGCCCTTCCTTGTCTCACTCGCCTGGGTATATATTTGCTGTGGTCAATGCATTCTTGCTTGCTTTACTTTCATTAGCCTTAAAATCTTTTCTGATCGATGAGAAGAACCGAGGTCCCAGCTGGTAACCACAATTGGTAACAAGTATATGTTTCTTTCCTGATATTTTATGGGTTTTTTTTTTTGCTAGGAATTTGATTTGGATTTTTTGTTTTATTTCTTCCATTTTTCTTCATCAGGTTCACACTTTTTTTATACCTACTGGAACATGTGGATTATATTTCTTGCAGCTGGTTTAACACACTTACATGTTAACGCATTATGGAGGAGATCCCTCTGCAAATCTCTGGATCTCGTCTCCATTTAGCTTCCTCTTGGTTCAGCAGCCTCCTGTCTTTGTTTTGCTACAGAGTTTCTAGTCACCTTGGTCTCTCTGATCTGTATGCCTATCACTCACTCAGCAAAAATTCTGTATAGCCCAGCCAGTGTGGCTCAGTGGTGGAGCATCCACCTATGAACCAAGAGGTCACAGTTCGATTGCGCGTCAGGGCACATGCCTGGGTTGTGGGCTTAATCCCCAGAATGGGGGCATGCAGGAGGCAGCCGCTCAATGATTCCCTCTCATCATTGATGTTTCTCTCTCTCACTCTCCCTTCCTCTCTGAAGTCAATAAAAATATATTAAAAAGAAAAAATCTGTATATACATTCCTCCTCCCTTTTCAGAGGCTTGTGCACTCTTTCCAGGCAGCAAGTTTTATCTTGTTCTGTCACCTTATTCCAGGATTATTGTCCTGCACTTATCCAACATTTAGTTTCATATATTTTGTTTGCTTTCTTAGTTGTTCAAATCAGAAGGGTCATCAACCAGATAGCATGTCTTAAAATATACCCTATTCTAGCAATGTTTTTGGAAATAATTGTCCCCCAGTTCCTGGAGGGTAGAGTGCTTGAGGGATGGTGGTTGGGAGGGTCCCAATGAACTATTTCAAAAACTTCTACTTATCTTGGGTATAGCTGCCTTAAAAATTTATACATTCTGCTGTCATATGTATCTAAAATTATAAATTAGTTTGACAGTGAATTAAATGCACTCTAGCCAGATTCTTAATCATATTAAATTCACAATCCATGAATTAAACACAAGAGTTGTATTTCTGTAAATATAGCTATAAATCTAGTATCATCCTAGTTTGAGTTTTTTTAATGACTGTATTTGTTCTATCCAAAATTTCTTTTAAAGAAAGTAAAGATATGAGAATCCAGTATTTTTTAATGACATGACTTCTTCTTCTTTTTTTTTACATACAATACACTAAGTCTCATTGCTATTTTATGAAATTTCATCCATTCCAGATTGAATAGTAATTCTTAGGACAGATTTACCCTTGATTGCATTCACTTTCCTCCTGCATTCTTTGCCAAGGATGAGGTAAAGCTAGCATTTTTAGGCTACGCAAGACAAAATGACTTATATTCTAATGTCCACTTAAAATGAAGAAGTGCACAATTTATAACTCATCTGGGAAAATTAAATAGTCTTTTATCCTTTGGCAGTTAATGCAAGAGGACCACAGAAAACAATTTTACATTTAGTTTAATGGGTAGAAAACATTATTTTATCATTTTTCATCCATTCAAGCATTTCATCATCACCCCATTGTTCAGAGAGCAATATATATATTTATATAGAATTTGATTTCTATATAAATTTCTCTTTATATAGAAATCAAATTCTTCTATGGTATACTTGTTTTAAAAATTCCCCAGATTTTTGGAAATTTTAATAGATAAAATTATTATTTTTTAGGTAATTACACATAAATATATATAATGGAATAACCATAGTTCCTTTTATCTGCTACATAGCAATACAGTGAACTTGAGTTTCTCCAGACTACTATTAAATAAATTATAATATGACTGTTAAAAATTATCTTCTTAAGAATTTGATATTTGATTTTATATAACTTTATTGATCCAGTTATTCTATCAAATTGTGATTTATGTGTGGTCACATTAGACAGTATTTAATAATAAAAATATCGGTGATAAATAATACATTTATTTTAGTTCTTATCTATGTGGGCAGAAAATATGATTTTTTAAATCTACTACATAATAAGCCCTACTATACAACACTTAAATGTATGCATATTGTCCTAATTAAGAAATCATAAAAGTAGTTTTAATACTTTACTACTATTTTTTAAAGATTAAAATATTGTTTGTTATTTTAATACTGAGTGAGAGAATGCATAAAGAAGAGATGAGAGATAAAATTATTAAGATGGAAATGCAAAAAAAGGGAGGATAAATATTTTTTTAAAGTAAGGGCCACAGCAGACTTCTTAACATGGTATCATTAAATCATGAAACACAATCACTTTACCAGAATCATGTTTTAACTCACTTGTCAACTATTCTGCAAATTAAGGAGCTGGCTCATTTTCAGTGGCCTTTCAACCTAAGTATAAAATGACATGAATCACCACCCAGAAATCCCACCAAGGACGCTGTGATTTTTGTGGGCTTTACTAAAAATGTTTGAGGGCAAAAGGATTATTCACAAACATAACACACAGATAAACCCACATACGCTTCTCTGTTCTGTAACATTTCTTGGCAAATGGCAAGTGAGAGCTCTTCCCCAAATGGGCTGAATTGTGTCATTCACCATTCCGATGTTGAAGCCCTAACTCCTAGTACTTCAAATGTGACTTTATTTGGAAATACGATCTCTAAAGAAGTACTTAAGGTTAAATGAGGTCATCAGAGTAACTCCCAGTCCAATACAACTGGCTGTTGATTGGTGTCTTGATAAGACTAAATTAGGCCCTAACCGGTTTGGCTCAGTGGATAGAGCGTTGGCCTGTGTACTGAAAGGTCCCAGGTTCGATTCTGATCAAGGGCATGTTGCGGGCACATCCCCAGTAGGTGTGCAGGAGACAGCTGATCGATGTTTCTCTCTCATCCATGTTTCTAACTCTCTATCCCTCTCCCTTCCTCTCTGCAAAAAAGCAATAAAATATATTTAATAAAAAACCTAAATTAGGACTCAGGCACACACAGAGGAAAGACCAAGTGAAGACACAGAGAGAAAACAGCCATCTGCAAGCCAAAGAGAGAGGACTCAGAAGAAAGCAGCCCTGCCAAGACCTTGACCTTGGACTCCCAGCCTCCGGAATTGTGAGAAAATAATTTTCGTTGTTTAAGTAGTTCACTTTGTTATGGCAGCCCTAGCAAAATACTTATTGCTTCTTCTCCTGCCTCTGAGGTATCATGAGCACATGAGTCACAGTTAACAGGCTTTCTTTCCCAGAGATCTATAAAAGGTAACGTTTTGAAATTTTTCTAGCATAGCTTGGGAACAGAACTGATAGAGGCAGTGACAATGAAAGAGTGATAGTGACACTTGTTAGATTCGTCTCCTTGGTTCTATAGGTCTGTATGCCTCTACCTTCTAAAATGTGAAGTTTATTCCCAGTATGGTGTGATTTTTTTTTTACTTTTGTGTTGAAACACAATCAAATAAAAATTTAACAGAAATGTATTTATGTGGGCTTTTAGCTTATAAGAAAACATATGTGTTGAAATTTTTCTGATATAATTATGAAACAAAATATTTCTTCTAGAGCCATCATTCAAAATGTCATCTAATAAAGTTTACATATGTTAATGCATCTCCTTAAATCTATACATTCCTAAAGATATATCCTTAGAAAAATTCATGATTTAGGATTATTTTCTAATGAACATGCAGGAATGCTTTTGCTTTTTAAAATCCTGGTAAATCATATCCTATTGCATTCCATTTTTGTTGTTGTTTATGAACAAATCTGTACATAAAATAATGCACAGATTTTAACAAATATAATGACAATGATTTACTGCGCCAAAATGAAAACTTAGTTTTTCTTAGTGATGTGTATTCAATGGTGGATTCCAGATAACATTTTTTTCAATGTTTTCAGTCAAGATCCAGCTGTTTGCTTTATTTTGGAGCTTTCAATTAATCTTTCCACTTTCAGTTTCAGCATTGTTTGACTTCACATCCGTACTGACTTGAGAACTCATCACTACACATACACTCATACACACACACACATACATACACACACACACACCATCTGCAATAAAGATGATTAAACTCACTAACCCCTCTAATGATGTTTTTTCTTGAACCTCTCTGAAGGATATATAAAAGAGAACATGACTTTATATTTCCCCAAGGAAGGGAACATATTTCCTCCTTTCCTCTATGTTTCTACCTTTGTAGAGGCTAAGTCTCCTTATGAAATTGATATTTTGGTTCCAAAATTCCTGGCATCTTATTTATTCATTTCCACTTTACTGAAGGTGAATACTTCCTACACTACCACCAGGCGATCAAATCTGAACCAGTGGACATTACAGGAAATACAGAGGGGAAAAAAAAAAAAAAAAAATATATATATATATATATATATATATATATATATATATATATATATACACACACACACACACACACACACACACACACACACACACACATACACTTACATACATAGAGAACTTTTTCTTTGTTTTTCTTTTTGTTACTTGGTAGAGAGTGCTGCATATGTGGGGCTTCTTCTCTCTGATGGCTCCATATAAATGAAGTTCTATGAGAAATGTTTAAAAATTTTTCACTTACCTTAATGAGTATTACTTTCAGGCAGAAAACCCCATTAGATTGTGGTTTGGTAACCACCTGGTTTGATTACAAAGGGGCATACACTCTACCTTGCTGGCCTGCAGGGTCTTAACACTGTCCTAAATTCTCGGGTTACTCATCTTGTTGGAATAATACTGAATTACTCTTTAATACTATATCCTACTTGACATCATTTTGTACACATTAAACAGTGAACTTATTGGTAATATTGTGCATGGCAGAGCATTGAGGGGTGGGGACAACAGAGCAGTTGGATCTTGTTTCCCCAAATTTGTATGCACAAATGACAAGGCTAACAAGAAAAAAAGGGTTGAAAAGTTTACTTAAAATTTCCCTGAATTCACTGAAGAGAGTACTGAATATCAAAAAAGTTTCATCCTATATAATAAAAGCCTAATATGCTAAGTGTCCGGTCTTCTGGTCATCCATTCAACCAATCAAAGCATAATATGCTAATGATATGCTAAAGCCACTCAACCGCTCACTATGACATGCACTGACCACCAGGAGGCAGACAGTCGACCAGTCAACCAGTTGCTATGTTGGGCACTGACCACCAGGGGACAGACACGCTGACTGGTAGGTTAGCTTGCTGCTGGGTCCGGCCAATAAGGACTGAGCGAGATGGTCTGAGCATGCCCTGGAGCCCTCCCCCAGTCCCTCCTGTACTGGCCAACCTGCTACATCCCTCCCCGGCCCCGATTGTGCACCAGTGGGGTCCCTTGACCTGGCCTGTGCCTTCTCACAATCCGGAACCCCTCAGGGGATGTCAGAGAGCTGGTTTCAGCCTGATCCCCCAGGCCTGGCCAAAGGACCCTGCTAGTGCATGAATTCATGCACCAGGCTTCTAGTATTAAGATAATTTCTTCTTTATTTGAAGGAAGGATCTAAAAATCTATGTCAATACTCCTAACTTAATAATTGTGAAATAAAATGACTGTGTAAGTTCACATTATACATGAATCATCTAAGAATAGTACATTTTATTCTATTGTTCAATATTTTTAAAAACATATGTTTTCTTCTCATTGTAACGGATGTTTTTGCCACAATCCAAATTGTAATTAGGAATTGCCTGCCAGGAGTCACACAACAGATCTTCACACTGGGCTTGACAGAAGTAATAACCGAGGAAATGAACAGTATCATAAATCTAGTTAGTGACATTTCCTGTGGGATAATATAGGAACCACAGTTCTATTCATATATTTAAAAATATTAGAGCTGAGGGAACCAAGTCAAAATCAACAAATAATTATCAATGATATCTTCAAGGCTTCCTTAACTCTGTTAACAGCTGAAAACTGAGAAAGCAAAAGCTATATCCAAGAAGAAAAAAGGAAAAGATGTATATCATGTAGCCCAAAATGACTGCAAATGTGAAGCATCATTCTCACCTGACTACACCACAGCGATGCACTGGGAAGCCAGGGAGGGAGTCAAGGACACTTGGCAAGCTAAAGATAAGGAAATTCAATTTTCCAGTTAAGTAGACGAGAAGAAATGAAAGGTGCATTGCTATTTGGATTAGAGTGATATACACATTTTCCCTATTCTTCACAGAATGATATGGAATCTGCACACCCTAGTGTGAGTCCTCTCCTAGGACTGCTATGAGCTCGTTGTATTTCTGTGAACAAATCATTTCTGTATACCTTGATTTTAGCTTCCATAAATGCATGATAGATTGGCTGTGGGATATCTTCCCATTACCATATCTACCACAAATACCTAGGCATACATGATGATCAGAAACTTTACATATAGGACTGTTTAAATGGAAAGGGAGGCCCTGGCCAGTGTGGCTCAATTGGTTGGGTTTTATCCCATGTACCAAAGTGTCACTGGTCCTGGATTGGAGAGGGTGCAGGCTGGGCTGAGGAAACCCCCCATGCACGAATTTCATGCACTGGGCCTCTAGTTATTATATATTCCTTATAGAATTGAATGAGGAATATGTTAGAAACTCTAGCAAGTGTTTGACATAGTAGATCCTTAGTTAATAAATTGAATGTTAATATGCACTTATTTTTTATATTAAATCCCAGACTAGAAAAAAAAGGGATGCAAAGTTATCACCTACTTGATGGGAATGCAGTGGACTCAGGTTTTGTGAAACCTGAAATTTATACACTTTGGAGTCCTACTTTAAAAATATTAAGAATATAAAATTATATTAAAATACAACTATTTTTGGGGGGAGAATAAAGAAGTCATAATAAACTACACATTGAAAAAACATTAAAAGCAAAAATTGTGTCGCCGAAACCGGTTTGGCTCAATGGATACAGCGTCGGTCTGCGGACTGAAAGGTCCCAGGTTCGATTCCGGTCAAGGGCATGTACATTGGCTGCGGGCACATCCCTGGTAGGGGGTGTGCAGGAGGCAGCTGGTCGATGATTCTCTCTCATCGATGTTTCTAGCTCTCCATCCCTCTCCCTTCCTCTCTGTAAAAAAATCAATAAAATATATTTTTTTAAAAAAAGCAAAAATTGTGGAAATATATCCTTCTATTTTTGTTAACTGAATAACACATAACTTTAGTTTATATTTCATATATTTTTGGCCACATAGTCCTTGTTTTTTTATTTGATATGGATTTTGCTTTAATATTTCTACTGATAAAATTTCAAAAATTTATTTTTAGCATTGATATCATTATTTTTAATTGACAGATTTCTTTCCTCAATGTATTGTTGGTAATGACATGTGAAATTTGGGGACTGCTGACAACTTTGCGAAAAATTTCTACTGAGTTTTATTCATCTATAAAATGAGTGCTTTGAAAGAATTTTTCACAGATTGACCTCTAGCTCTGTGCACTTAAAACATTCCTTGTTTCATCTCAGCTGCCCGCATTCTCCTAAAACTTATGGAGTTGAATCTTTATGTCAAGTGGCAAAAGAGTCCACACCATGAGCATTAGTAATAATACATGGACATCTCATCATAATTTAAACATGAAAGTGATTGCAAACACATTAAGCCTAACTAGATGTGTTCCTAGCTCAATTTATCCTTATCCTAATCCCAATACTCATGGCTGCTACTTCACAACAATGCTAAAGGGGTTCAAAATAAAGATTGGAAGTCCCAGTAAAAAGATAGAGCAATGTTGCCAAATTTTGTTCATAATATCTAATGTTCGCATCATTTACAAAGCTATGGCCATGCAAACACATTGCTAAGGTTTTCCTAGGGACTTGGAGGAGCTGGTGCAAATGACTGGAACTTAATAGTTTCCTCATTATTGATTTCAAGGTAAATCTACCTTGGGTTATATTGCCAATCTCTTGAATAGGAACACAAAGACACAAACCATAGGTTCCAAAGAAGATAGGATTTCCGTATTCCTTAAAGCATGGCTCAGGATTGAAAAATAAAAAAGAAAGGAAAAGAGAAAAGAGAATGTCAGTAATAAACCCATGAACGAAAAAGCCATAATAAGTGTCTGTTGGTATAGTGAATGGAAGAATCGCTGAAGTAGGCATTGGAGAAATTGACAGGTTCAGAATGAATGCTAGCTAACTGTACGCTGCTCAAAATTGAGAGCTAAGGGGTTTAGTCTTTAAATGGCAGCAGTGGAAGATTTGCTATTGTGTCCTGATGCCTGGGACAGTGTCCCTTTTTGAATTTCTCCATCAATGAAACATAAAATGTGAATTAGCCGATTGCTTCTATATAGTATAACTGAATACCAAGAAATATGCTTTGATTAATTTGTGAAAATGTTAAGGTATTTGTAGAAAATGACAGAAACACTATTTTTATTAATTTTAGCAAAATTTAATATAAATTGAAATGTAAATTTTTGTTCATTCACCTAAGTTTAATATAACATCTACACAATAAAAGAGAAAGATGCAAATTGACCATACCTTCGTGACACCCACCAACCAATCAGGAGTGAGTATGCAAGTTAACCCAACAAAGATAGTAGGTTAATTTGCATAAAGAGGCGCTGAGCGGCCAGGGGTGGGATGCTTGTGTCATCACCATGGTGATGACGCAGGTGTTCCACACCGTCCCAGCCACGCTGGGCCTCTGGGCAGCGTGGGAAGGCAGAAAGGCAGCTCCGCTGAAGCAAAGGCGGTGCCAGCAGCCAGGGGAAGGAAGGCCCATTCTTGCACGAATCTTCGTGCATCGGGCCTCTAGTTAAAATAAAAAATGCCTAATTAAACAAAAAAAAGAGAAAACATTACAATTCCATAGTAAGATTTTTTTTTTTAACCATTATGTTTCTAGTGGCTTGTGACACAGAATACCCACAACCAATAGAATCCTATGGAACCAGACTTAATGTGGCCATGTCAGCTCAGCTGTACCACCAAGGTGATTCTAAGGACTCAGTATTTTAGAGTGTACATGTTGTAACATACATGTTACAGTGTATGTCTTTGCCATTTATCTACAGGGAAGCCATATTTATCCTATTTATTTATCGCTCATGCTGGCTTCCTTTTAGTCTCTCTGTCTCCCTGTCTCCTTGTCTTTCCCTCTTGGTATATGATATGTTTTATCTATAATCTAGTCAATGTGCAAATGATAGCAGAACTATTATATTAATATAACATAATATATAATTATAAACTAATATATCAGGATGTAAATAAACACTTAAATAGTTGTGCGATAATTAAATGACTCTTCAACCAGATCCATTCTTCATCTTAAAAGTAAAAGTATCCAATTAATACAAATTCTATTTTTCAAATGTGAAAAAATAATAAAAATAAGACTTTTGAAAGGCATACCTGTGCTCAATTTTTAAGTAAATGGTACTTTAATTCGGAAACTATAAATATAATAAGGCACAAGAAAAATCAACCTTCCAATTCCTTACACCTGTGGTTGCTCTTAATGCTCTGGCTTTAATCTGTATTTGCCTGTCCAGCCTCTGGAAACTTCTACAAACCTAGTCTAGCATGAGGACTTAGATCCATGTATTTATGTATTGTTAATACGCATCTTGAACCAAGACATCTTATTATCATTTTACTCTACATATGTTGACATGAGGCATTTTATTCCCTGGATTGACTATGCAAATTCAAACTTCAAATAAAGTCTCCCTAAATCTCAAATCACTGAGTAGAGTTTGCTCAGTGGTATTATTTCAACAAAATTTTACTATTAATATTCCTTAACAAATAGATCTCATCAGAATTGATCTTCTTTTTTTATGAAACATGGGAGTTCTGGGACAAAATATAAAGCTGCATAGAAATGTAGTTTCTATAAACCTGCAATTGATTAAAATGCTCATAAATATCAAATACTATCTTAAACCTCTCTATTTTCTCACATAAATTAATCTCTCTCTCTCTCTCTCTCTCTCTCTCTCTCTCTCTCTCTGTCTGATAAAATAACATCCATGAGAAAGATACTCAATGGGATGAAGCAAAGGCCAAGGCCTAGAGACTGTTCTGGTTTTTTCTCCTTTCTACTTTATCGGGAGACATAGTAAGACTAGGATTGACTGTAGTTTTGAATTTTGGATTTTTTTCAAAGGAAAAGAAAGCCCTTATAGAATAAAAATAGATCGTGTTGAGTTAAATTGAAGAGTCAATCACCTAGATTAAATGACATCTGAAATCACTCATCTGAGTTATTTTGCATCAAAATTAAAATGTTTCATCAGCTGCTAAAGTGAATCTCAAGGCACCAAGGGCTTGCACATTTAACAACATGCTCTGCCTGAGCAATTCTGTCAAAAAGGACAGTGATGTCAGCTAGAACTGTACAGGCTCCTTGATGAATAGAAGTCCCCCTATGATGGAGTAAGTTACAACCTTAATGTACAAATAATGAACTCCTATTAAAAGGAAGGGTGTCATAAATCAAAATACTGTAGGAAAACCATAAACCTATGGCAACATAATGGCCACCAGAGCTGAAGCTATATTAATCTTGTAGGGATATAATTTCTGTAGGAGAGACAACTAAATATATCCCATATGAATATGAATTATGAGTGTGGTAAAGTTTCTGGACTATTCTTTTAGTCAATGGAAAGGTTCATATTGAGATACCCCTGGTTAACTCCTCCTCTCAATCTGCCTTGAACTTGGCTTCAACTAAGACAAACAATGACTGGCTCAGTCTTCATTCTAAGCCTTCCAATTCGTCTGAAATGTCCTCATAAATAAAGGAAAAAAAGAAAGATAGGACACTAAAAGTAAACATAAACTGTCTCTCCTTCAAAATAAATGTTGCTTTCTTTTTCTTCAGCTAGTGGACCTGCTAATTTTATTTAAACCTTCCTGATATATAGTCTGTCTTTAATCATTGTTACACACATTATTTCATAGCATTGTAGTACAGTGTCTAGCATTAAAATTTATGGCTTTTGATATCCTTCCTGCATATTTTTCTATTACCATCTGCATATGGAAAATAAGCCCTCCAGATGAGTTAAATTCTAATGAGCAAAGAAAATATTTAACACAAAATGTCATAGTATAATATTTGTGTGTTTTTTCCTTTTACAGTTTAATGCAATAGAAACAATTTTTCATTAGTGTGCCCTGATATGCCTCGATTGGCAACTATCTCCTATGGATAAGCCTGATTCTAGTAGAATGCAAAAACCAATTAGATTCTTTGCATATTTTGTGCTTGTTAAAAATATTTGAATTCGGTCTTTTCTATTAGAAATTGTTCATGATGTGATCAGTGTGCTTCAGTATCACTTACAGCAAGGTCCAATACTCTCTCCAATACTCTTTAGGGGTGCAAGTGTTCTTAGTTGTAGCAAGAATGTATGTTAATTTTTTTCACTGTGTATTTGCATACAGTGAATTTATATTTGGTTCTGGAACCTCAAGTGTGTTTCTATATTGAATACCTTAATATTATCAATTCAAATATACCTCAGTAATTTCCAGGTTTTTTCCCTGAGTCTACCTTGGTAACCCAACTCAGGATGCCAACTCTATCTCCTTCCATTTTTCACCAACGGTAATACAATTTTCTAGGTTCCTGCTTGTTGGCATCTATTCACCTTGAAATACACAGTCATGTGGTATCCCGAAGGGCCTTTGGTTGTTAACAACTGCTTGTTTTAATATTTATAATGTGGGTCCCACCAGAATCCTAAGATAACAAGCTTATGCAATCTTTACCCTTACTGTCTGTATTTTGAAGTCATTATAAAGCCCCTAGTTCCTTAGGGTAGAGGCAGGGGTAGTGGTTAGAATCAAGGTTTTATGACACAGGAGGCTGAAGAAGGTGGTGGATATTATATGACCTAAATTGGCCATAAAGAAGCCTGCTATATCTAATTTAATATAAACAAGCAGGATAAATCCTTTGCCTAGGATCATGAGAAACCCATCCTGAAAAAGGGACACTTGAGATGGCAATTAAGAGAGTCGGGCATGCAAACATTTGAGATATTTTAAAATAAGAAAACAAAAACAAATAAAAAAATCTCTAAATTATGCCACCTCAAAAAAAAAAAAAAAACACGCTGAAGGATACAAAATCAAAACCCAGAAATCTATGGCCTTTTTATACACCAATAATGAACTCACAGAAAGAGAAACTAAAAAAAATAAAATAAAATAATCCCATTTACCATTGCATCAAAAAAAATTAAGATACCTAGGAATAATCTTACCTAAGGAGGTAAAATACCTGTATGTGGAAAACTACAAGATATTGAAAAAAGAGATAGAGGAAGATGTAAACAAATGGAAGAACATGCCATGTTCATGGATTGGTAGAATAAACATCATTAAAATGTCCATACTACCCAAATGGGGATTCAATGCAATCCCCATTAAAATACCAATGGCATATTTCAAAGACCTAGATAAAACTCTCCAAAAATTCATCTGGAATAAAAAAGACTCCAAATAGCCACAGCAAACCTGAGAAAGAAGAATAAAGTTGAGGGGATCACAATACTAGATATCAAGCTATATTACCAAGCCACGGTTCTCAAAACTGCCTGGTACTGGCACAAGAACAGACATATAGACCAATGGAATATAACAGAGAACCCAGAAATCGACCCAAGCCACTATGCTCAATTAATATTTGACAAAGGAGGCAAGAGTATACAATGGAGTCAAGACAGTCTCTTCAATAAATGGTGCTGGGAAATTTGGTCAGATACATGCAAAAAAAAAAAAAAAGAAACTAGATCACCAACTTACACCATACACAAAAACAAACTCAAAATGGCTAAAGGAATTAAATGTAAGACAGAAAACCATAAAAATTGTAGAAGATGCCATAGGCAGCAAAATATCAGACATATGTCGTAGCAATATCTTTACCGATATAGCTCCTATAGGTTCACATTTCAGTCCTGAAGACAGATAGAATAAAAGATGCATAGATCATGAACACGGCCTTTGAGATATATTCTAATGGGAGGTAAGGCCCTACCCAGATACATTTCAGGATAACATGGTACTTGTCACAATTTTAGTAATCATTTTTACTGAAACATTTTCTGAAGAAAGTATGTAAACTGTCTTCCAAACATCTAAAACATAGAGTACAATGTGACAAGGAAGGCCAACCCGGCTTCTAGTTCTTGTGAAAATAAAGCAAATCACAATATATTCTTGGGAATCTTTCCCTTGTTTGTAAGTGGCAATAAGTTCACTCTTTCTTTAAATATAGATTATTATCTAAAGTATTAAACCCACTTTAAGAGACACAACCCAAATAAATACTAACACAGCTATTGATACGTTGTGATTTTTGATCACCTTAAATCCAGTCTGAAGCATTTGGGGATTCTGATGGTCAAACTCTACAAATCATGGCTGTGGATTATGTATATTCTATGAAATGTTTTAAACCATTGGGTTTTTATGATATTGTCTAAGAGGTTGTATGAGAAACTTTAAATTTTAATTGTAGAATGTAACAGAGAAATATGAAAGCATACATGGAATTAAAATTCTTTTATTTGTAGAATCCAGAGACCAAAGCTGGATATGAAAATACACCTTGCCACAGAATCTGAAGGATTCTGTGAAAAATTTCAATGTGATTTATAACGTCCTATAGGAGGGTATCTAAGAAAAAAATAATATATATTCTGAGGTCAAAGTGAAAACAAACCAAATGTGAATAGTTCATTATGCTAAACTTGAAGACATTTCACATGACAATGTTAATGTATGCATTTTCTATGAAATGATGGTGATGAAATAAAGTGTGTCTATAGAGAAATGGATGTCATTTGTCAGGCTAACAGGCTGAGCTTTTTGTTGTGCACTCATCTGCCATACAAGAGTGATGAAAGCCACAAAGAGCCCAACAGACTCTATTTGTTTTCTCGACTACTGACAGTGGCTTTCTGCCAAGAAACAATCATTCAGTTCAGGGTGTGTATGCTAAACAATCACAAATTCTCAATCACTAAAAGGCTGAAAATAAAAAATATTCATTTAATTTAGAATATTTAGTGAGAAGATTAAAATTGTATCTGCTACTAAAAACCACGTTAAAATAGTGTCACGCCATTTTAGCTGCCAGTTACATGTACGGCCAATATTTAAATATGCAGGTGAAATTAAAAATCACTCCTCTTGTTTATCAAAAATTCTGACAGATCTTATTTAATAAAACCTTTACTGAAATTACTGGGGTTAATGAATCATGTTCAACTAATACATACTGATGGTATATGGATGTATAACTCTTTATCTAACTGCTCTCCTATTGTATATTTAGGCTGCTACAATATTTGGTACTAAAAATGTGTTTAAATTTTGTTAAAATACTACAATGGGCTTACAAAAATTACACATGTTCTCATATATTCTGCTTCCCTTTTTGTTTCCTTAATTTAATTTTTTAAAATATATTTTATTGATTTTTTACAGAGAGGAAGAGAGAGGGATAGAGAGCTAGAAACATCGATGAGAGAGAAACATCGATCAGCTGCCTCCTGGACACCTCCTACTGGGGATGTGCCCGCAACCAAGGTACATGCCCCTGATCGGAATCGAACCTGGGACCCTTCAGTCTGCAGGCTGATGCTCTGTCCACTGAGCCAAACCGGTTTCGGCCTTAATTTAATTTTTTAAAATATATTTTCAAAATCAACATTCATCTGCTGAATCATTCTACATTACCTAGTAGGGGTGGCATTAGTAGTTCAGTGACATAAGAAAGGATCAGGCTTAATTCCAGGTCAGTGTAACTTCCATTGCTCTTACATTGGATGTAGAATTTAATTTATACTTTCATGTTAGGAGACATACAATTTGTAGACAAACAATTTGTACACAAGATTAAGCTACATTATTTGAGGGACTGGGAAACATAATGGAGTTAGACTTTCAATTCTCACTACATAGTCTATTAGAATGTAAACACTCCCTACCTCTCAATTTCCTCATGTGAACAAATAAACAGAACTATACTATTCCTTAGAAAATATCATTAAAATAAATAAACATGTAAAGAGTAGCCAATTTTCTATTATATCGGAGAAATTCAATAAATGGTAGAATTTATTATTATGGGCTCATTTTATTCTGCTCCAAGTTTGGGGAAGTTTTAAAATCACCCTCAGATATGACAGACTAAAATAAAATAAATACATATGGTTATTCCTTAATGAATATTACCTTCCTTTTATAAAAAAGGATGCGACTAGATAGTCTCTTATTTAAGAAGGCCAGTGCTTTTTACAACTCTAATCAAAGCAGAGTAGTTTTATTTGTAAGAAAGCTTGACCTGGATAATAGAGGAATTTGAAGAAAGATATTCAGGTGGTACCAAATATTTATATAATATACTAGAGGCCCGGTGCACAAAATTCATGCACTCAGGGTGGGATTCCTCAGCCCGACCTGCACCCTCTCACAGTCTGGGAGCCCCACAATCGATCACTCCCTGCAGAGGGAGGCCCCACCCACCCACCACAGCCCACCAGTAGGTGGCCTGGGCCTCCCTCTTTGGGATAATCATGGAGCCCCCGATTGATCAATTGCCCCACTGGCTGGTGCCTGGGCCTCCCTCTGCAAGGCCATCATGGGGCGATGGTGGTGGGGGAGGGGCCTGACCAATCACATCACACCCACTTTGGCTGGCCTGGTGCCAGTGCGTGTCGTAGCGTGGTGGCCGGAAGTTCGTCAGGAAGGTCATTCTGCTATTCGGTTGTTTGGTCAATTTGCATATTATGCTTTTATTATTATAGATAATAAATCAAATATAGTACATAATGAAAAAACGTATTAAACATATTTTAGATATTTTCGTAGTTAAGCCTGTTATACAGTTATAATTATCTATAACAACTTATTTGCTCATCAACCTAAAACTAATAAAACCCTTTAAGCAATAGCATTTTAGTTTTATCTAAAAAAAATAGGAGACAGAATATACAAATAGACATTGGCCAGACCATATCTGCAGCAACCAGCCAGGGACCTATTTACCTAAAGTAAACAGCCCAGGAACCCACCCTGCTATCCACAAGGTAAACTGTAGGAAGTCAGACCATTCGCTATCTCTAGCAAACATTTCAGGAAGCCAAACAATAATCCCTGTAACAATCAGCGCAAATTAGCCAAGGCTTGATCAATACCTCTCATCTTCCCTAATATTTGTCTCTGCTTCCAAATAAGACCAATCAGAGAAAGTCAAATTCTCATTCCTAACCAATCACAAGCATTCCCTTGCTTCTAGTTAGCTCACCTACAGCTTCCCTGTGCTAACAGCCTCCAATCTGGGCATACTTGAAGCATACCCCCAGCCCGCACTATAAAACTTTCCCATTATTCTGCCTGTCTTTGAATATCTGCCAAAGTGTAAGGATGATGATGATGACTCCCTTGCAATAGGAAGCTCTGAAAAAAAAAAAAAATAGCCTTTGCATGTACTCATTTAATTGGTCTTCATTTATTTCCACAAAATCAAAAGGTAAAATCATTAATAGTTTTAATATGAACCTAACCTTAAAAAAATGAAAATAAAGAATCAGTGTAAAGAAAAACAAAGGCTGACCCCAAGTAGATGCAACAATTGTCTTGCTCAAATTGGCACCATTCACTAGCTATGTCAGAAGATGTAAGTAATTAGTTAATATGTATTGTTCTGAGTTATACCATGCTTGTTCTAATTGACTGATGCATAATGTAGTTGAGAAGGAAGAAGTGAAGAAATACACACTGATATTTAACTTAGGTCATTGTGCTATAAAGGGAAAAAAGGATGATAAAAGAAGAAAAATGAGATTTTTTTTTATTTTACTTCGATTTTCAAAAGTGGTAATTGTTGGATACATTCACATGTTATAAATGTCATTAGACCTTGCCAGATAATTACAACGTGACATTAAATACTATGGTTCAATTTTAGTCCTTGTTTATTTTTTAAGATGTGATATATTTCATGAAGAGCAAAATGAACTTTTTATAATTAATCATGTAATTAATTTTTGAATATTCTACATGACTTGCAGCAGAGGACATTGGGGAGGAGTCTCCATTTTCCATTTTAACTCATATTGAAATATAATTTCATTAAGTAGCATACAAAATCATTTAAGCCACACTTAAATATCCCAATATATAAAAAATGTTGCAACAAAATTACCTTTAAAAACCAGCATTTTTGTATATCTACAGGATTCGTACAATATACTTCACAGGATAAGTTTATGGTTCTATATAAGAAAAACCAAGTGAAAAAAGAAAAAATACCTAAATTTTAAAGAAATACAAACAGATAAATTGTGACTGGGGAAAAAAATAAAAAGAGCCATTTTCATTTATGAAGGATAATAAACTATTATTCAGTAATGTAATCTCTAGCAATATCTGTTTTAATTGATTTAACTAATCTTTTCTGGACATTTAGATGAATTTCTTTACCAATATGAGAATTGAATTTTTGAGACTACTTTTGTTTATTAATTTTCTACTTGTCAATTGTGTGGTCACTCTTTCACATGAGGCCTATCATAATTGTACGAGCACAAAAATATATGTGAAAAAACATTACCTCTTTCCAAGATTATGCAAAACAGTATACATAGGGGTGAATGCTGGGTATGTGAAATGTGAAATTCTTCTGATGAGAACCTGACAAATCATACAGAACCTAAATTGGATGTCATGTCAATATATAAAAATTGTTCCTGTCAAGCATGTTATTAAAAGTGACATATCACACCCTTACACAAGTGTCTTTTATCTAAGGTGTTGCCAAAGAATTGTAATAAAGAACAATGTAACATTTGATGTCTGGTAACCTACTTTCAACCTGCTTTAGAAGATTTTAGTTTTTCAACTTTAGTTCCTAATGTTTTGGGGTTCAAAAAGAAAGTTTAAGTGACAGTCTACTATTTTACCATTTTTGTTCTTATTATACAAATGTCATAAACAAGTAAATCTGAGATGTTCTTAAATTCCCTAAATTGTCAATATTAATCTACTAAAATATTAAATTTCCTTAAATAATAAAACTAAATATAGAAAATGTACTTCTCTTTTTATCTTAATCTTAAAGCATGTCATGTGTTTCACCCAGAAAATGTTCTATTTAAGTACCTTATACTTTTCCACAATAACTTCATTTCCAACAGTGTTTAGCAATTTAAATCCAATAGGTTTTATAAAATTTGATCCCATTTTATTCTGTAACAGTACTTAGATTTGAGAACATACTCTAATTCTATTTTCAGTAGAGCAATTAAAGTCATAAGTTAAGCAAGAATATTCAGAAGTCATTGAAATAAATCTTTAAGTGATTTTGATAAGCAACTTGCCCGATTGTCCCTCAGTCCCCCCCCTTGTGATAATATTTGATCTCTACATTAAGACAACTAAAGATATGTTTATTAAAGCATTTGGAATCCTTTAAGCTCAAAGTTGCTATTCAAATTAAATATTTTTATCAGAGTTTTATGCACATTTCATAATTATATTACAATATTTATTGAAAATGTCCATTTTAAAATAACATGTTTTAAAAAACAAATTTGTCAAACAAAGTTATTTTCAAAAAACCAAATTATACATTAATTAAAAAAATAAAACTTTTTTCAACAGGAAAGAAAAAAATATAAAACTGAAATACATTTTTATAGCAGTACTAAATTTTCTAAAATCTAAGAATATTTTTATATTTTTTCCTTCTTATAGATTTTGTTCAAACATTTTTCAATAGTAATATTTCTCCACATAATTCCAATAGTCTTTTCTTTTCAGTGTCTAATGCAAGTTTTTCTAATCAAAGTACCAAATAGAGAGAAAATAATTGGAGTAGTTTTCAAAACACAAGAGTTATTAATATAGCAATTTAGTAACTAGAGTACTATCATGGCTAGTCACAAAAATTCTGTATCATAATTTTTAGACATCAATATAATTTAATATGCTTTTTTGCATGGCTAAATGATATAATTAATATGAATGTTCTTTGGTAAGTTTGTCCTACTGCTTACTTAAAAGGTATTAGAAATATTTCACTTCCACCTGTGGCTTCCAGCAATACTATGCAAATAATTCTATTTGTCCTAATGAGTTGTGGAACTATGGATATGAGGAGGCATGGATGTAGAAATCAAATTAGATATTTTATGTATAAATTATTTAAAAAGTTAAGGTTTACTAAAATGTAAGAACTTAAATGTTGTGACATATAAGTAAATAAACCAAACCAAAGAACCCACACTCACTCCATATATGTTGGTCAACTGTCTTTCACCATCATTATTATATAGTAGAGGCCCAGTGCACAGATTCATGCACTGGTGGGATCCCTCGGCCTGGCCTGCTCCCTCTTGCAATCCAGGAACCCTCAGGGGATGTTGGACTGCCGGTTTTGGCCTGATCCCCATAGGCCAGGCCAAAGGACCCCTTCCATGCACCAGGCCTTGAGTTTGCATATAAGATCTTTGGTTAATCTCTTCCCGCCCTCCCCCAACCCCCCTTCCCTCTGAAATTCATCAGTCTGTTCCATGTTTCCATGCCTGTGCATTGAGCATCTGCCCCCTGGTGGTCAATGCGTGTCATAGCTACCAGTCAAACGGTCAAATGGCCGAACAGTCACTTAGGCTTTTATATCTATAGAAGTTTTCCTTCCTAATTCAGAAGTAAGGGAATGACACATAAAGACAGGGATAGAGAATCTATAAACAGAGAAACAGTATAAGATCTCATTTGATTCTTAATACTCCTCAAATCCCACAGAATTAGCATTAAAAGAGACTTATGGGCATGCTTCATGGGGAGCACTAATTAAACCTGACATTTAAACCAGAGCATCCTATTCACCAACCCACTTTCCATCATTCATCCACATCTCTCTAAACCTGTTACAAACTCACAGGCATGAAAATTATCCCTCAATTACATTTCAAAATAGAAAATATTTATTAACATTTATGAACTAGTAAATAAAGGAGTAATATAGCTGTAGACTCAAATAATTTTGCAACTGATTTTAATGATGTCAAGATATTATGCCTTAAATCAATATAGCAAATACTTAAAAAACAAGGAATACCTGAGAAGACCCATAATCAATCCTTTTACATCCAGTTAATATTGAAAGGGTAAGCTTAGGAGTTTAACCTTTTGCACTCGGATGTCGAGTGGACATGGTTAGCATTAGAATAAAGGAATCGAGAAAAAAGCAAGCGAGTGCAAAGGGTTACAAATGTGAAGAAACTGCCAAAACCGGTTTGGCTCAGTGGATAGAGCATCAGCCTGCTGACTGAAAGGTCCCAGGTTCGATTCAGGTCAAGGGCATGTGCATTGGCTGTGGGCACATCCCCAGTAGGGGGTATGCAGGAGGCAGCTGGTTGATGTTTCTAACTCTCTATCCCTCTCCCTTCCTCTCTGTAAAAACTCAATAAAATATATATTTTTTAAAAATGTGAAGAAACTGGCATTATGAACATAATAACAAGCTGATCATTGTATTTTAAAAACTTAATATTAAATCAAATTCCTACTCCACTATTTTCCCCAGGTTACAGATGAGGAAGCCAAAGTACACAGAAATATTGTATATGAATTTCCCAGAATCACAAGCTAACAAAAAGGAAAGAGGTCAAATATCAGATTTAAACCAAAGAGGTCAAATATCAGATCTTGTTTTTTTACTATTAGAATACACAACCTCTCAAGTATTCTATTAGAATGGAAACTACAGGAAGCTAATGCTTCACAAATAAGGAGTCTTACAACCTGTGAATTTCTAGGCATGGCGCCTTGCAGGGAAATTTGTTACCCAGCTAAGGCATGGTGGTCTCTAGTAGGAGTTTCAGTCAAGAATCCAGGTCCCCCAGTTCTTATGCTACGTAGCTATAATAAACCCAATAAAATTATACTGGATTAATTTCTTATTATATAGGAAAAAAATGTATCTCTGCTTTAATGAAATTTGACTCATGCAAGAAAAATATTCCCCCAATGACATACAAAGATTGTGTTACTTTAAAATATTTGGAACTATTCTTCAGAGATTAAAATAGATTATATAAAAGATTATATATATACAGTATCAAACTAACAATGCACCAGATGCCAGATTCTCTGAGCTAAAATAATTGAGAAGACATTTTTTAAATTAAATGTCATTAATTCCATAAATTATTCTATTTAAGTATTACACATAATTCAGAACTTCAAATCTCAATATTTATATTTTTTCTTACATTTTCTATATACAAGATGAACATTATTCTAATATATAATCATTCTATCTTGAATTTTTTACAGTAATTGGTTTGCAGATTCTTCAGTCAGAAAACACTTTATTGCTTCTTGTCTATCTCCCACAATGTGACTTCAAAGAAAAAATAACAAGAAGTTTAAATGAGCAAAGTTAGTACAATTTAAGGGAGCAGGCCAGCTTGAGTTTATCCATCTTCTTTCCTTTTAATAGTCTTGATAAAGTTTCAATCCTTTCTAATTCAAGTTTAAATTTCTGTTTTAGTAATCTGTGATAATATCAGAAACATCTTTTTTGAAAAAAAAAATCAAATGGATTTGCTAAAAACAGGAATAACTGATAGCTACAATACTATTTTTGCTTACTACTTCCTTTCACAATTATCACCATAGCTGAAAGGGGGAAAATATTTTATACTTATCAAAGTTTTACTTAACCAATAAAATCCAATGGTTTTATTGCACATGAAAATATTTAGCTAACATTACTTTCCAATGTGGTCTTTTGTACTAATAACATGACATATAAAACATAGCAAGCCCTGCCCAGTGTGGCTCAGTCAATTGAACTTCCTCCTGCTGTGCAGCTGGTTAGATTCCTAGTTGGGGTACATGCCTGGGTTTTGAGCTCGATCTCCTGTGGGGGTGCTGGAGGCAGCTGATTGATGCCTGATTGATGCCTCTCTCTCTCTCTCTCTCTCTCTCTCTCTCTCTCTCTCTCTCTCTCTCTCCCCTATCTCTATAAATCAATTTAAAGATCTTTAAAAAAACAGAGCAAAGATTAAAGAATGAAAATGAAACTCATAGCTCTAATAATGAAAACAACAACAACAAAAAGAAGAGGCACCTATGTTTTGAAATGCTTCTCTCATTTTAGATTACAGATCTTTCAGTGCCATATATATACATATATAAACACTAGAGGCCCGTTGCACAAAGATTCATGTAAGAATAGGCCTTCCTTCCCCTGGCTTTGCTCCTGGCCACCTAGGAGCCTGCAAGTCCTCGCTCCTGGCCAGAGCACCTCTCCTGTAGCTCCCTCTGCCCCCCGCCCTACTCCTCATAGCAGGTGCCCCGCCCCACCTGGCCGCTCCGAGCCTGCATATGCAAATTAACCCACTGAAAAAGGAATTTTGGGGGTAAAATAGGACAGGTTTAGGAAATATTAGAAATTTTGGAAATTAAGGGGACCATGGAGGAAGCACAGGGCTACAGAGCAGAAGAAGGGATATTTCCATAGAATAGGGGGAGCTGGAAAGCTGCAACAGGTACATTTCCATAGAATGAGGGCACTGGGAACAGCAAAAGGTCTATATTTACAAAATAAAGAGAAGGAAGCCCTTCATCCAGAAGGAGAAGAAGAAAGCCCTAAGATAATAGAAAAATAAGGAAGGAGGGGGGAGAACCTCACATGTCCCATGTGAGGTTCAACCTTTGAGCCCAGGAGTTACTATGGTAACCAGTCTAAGGGAATAGTGACCAATCAGAGGGAATATCAAGGCACCAGGATCTGCAGCCTATATGAGCCACAGGAAAAAAGAACTCAGTGGGACTCTTCCCCCTCCCTACATGGGAGTCAGTTCTGTGGAACTCTTCCCCCTTCCTACATGGGAATCTATACTTGTTCTTCAATAAATCTCCATCTTTGTTATACCACTTTCTGTCTGTGGGTTCATTCTTCGATTCCTTCGGACAAAGAATCCGGGTTCCAGATTTGGTATCACCGCCATCTTTGTAGGGTTAATTTGCATACTTACTCCTGATTGGCTGTGGGTGTAGCGGAGGTATGGTAAATTTAAATGTTTGTCTATTATTAGGTAAGATGGAGAGGACAGCATTTTGATCAAATGCACTTCCCAGGATGGGTGTGCAATCTGAATACTTGCAACTTCCCTGATGAATTATAGACAGGTCTACTCCATCCATAATGTTTATTATCTATATTAATGACTAAATAGCAATGATTACATTAAATCAGATATCACTTCAAAAGTGGCACTAGTCTTTCTATTTTCCTAGCTATTTTTGTGCAAACTATTAGGCAGTGTTATAAACTGATGATATTTGGAGATGGGGGCCTTTGGGTTATAATTAGGGTTTGATGAGATGATGGGGGTAGGGCTTTCATGATAGGGTTAATGCCCTTATAAAAAGAGACACTGGCACATTCTTTCTCAGGAAGGGGGCTATCTTTTAGGGAACTTTGCTCCACAAAGTATTTAAAAATGTACCTTTTTTTGTAGAAGATCCTGAATATAAGTCTTGAATATTTTGAGTTGATATGATTTAATATTTTATACATTCTACTATATGGTATATGGTTTAATATAAATCTAGATATCCTATAGTTAGAAGCAACTCTAAAGCATTGCATTTTTCACACACACACACACACACACACACACACACACACACACACTTGCACAAGCACACACAGGATTCAGGGTGTGGGCAGGAACTCTGTCTGGCCTGGGTACATCAGACACTGACCCAGCTAATATTAAGTGGCAATTTTTCTGAAATTTTCTGGGTGTGTAACTTAAGGAGGAGGATAATTGGCTGACCAAATGCTGGCATTCCTGGCCCACCAGTCAAAGGCCACTTAGTGAAACAAAACTTCATTTAGAATTCTAAGAAGAATGACTAACCCTGTCTTAGTCAAGTAGAGAGAGAAAGTGAGGGAATGTTTTATATAGGAACAACATTGCAATACTGGATTTGAAAGCTGAATAGGAGTTCCTATTTGCTTGAGGAAAGTGCAACAAAGTAGAAAAAAGAAGGCTTTGAAGTGAGCCTGAGATAGGTTCAAATCCCAGCTCATTTACTTGATGTGTGATCTTTTAGCAAGCCCCTTCCCCTGTTTTTCTCTGTTTTCTAACTTGTAAATTGGGGATAATTAAAATAGATGATGCTCTGGAGCAGTGTTATGACAGCTGCCATTGGCTACAAGAGAATACATAGGGATAACAGGATTCTAATTATTGATTCAGTCCAGTCACTGTCTATTGTTTGTGGCTGGACTCATTGTTGCTTCAAACAAGATCAGATACCTTGTAGGCCAAGAAGAATCGGATAATGAATATTTTTTAAGGAGTCAGTGTCTGCCCATCATCTTCCTGCAATATGTCTGTCCTACCAAATTTTGGTAAATGTCACCTACATTAATTAGAAAACAAAGATCTAAAATGTGTCTTCAGTGACAGAAAAAAATAGATATCAAAATAGTGTTATCAGTAATATTAAAATAGATATTACAGTGGCATAATGCAATTTTATTCAATAAAAATTCTTTGCAAATTAAAATAAAAATAAAAAAATAATTAATTTCTATTTTTAAAATAATGTTTTCTCTACTTGTGGGAAGAATCTCTCTGTCAGACCCACAGATGAGCAAGCCAGATTGAAGAGGTACAGGCTTTTTTTTAGGGAGCAATACGTATGAAATGTAATTTTGTAGCTTTGGATGTTGTAAAATCTGTGAATCCCTATCAAAAAGATATAAAACTAAGCCAAAGTCATTACAAAGAAAGAATTGAGACCTTTGCAATGAGGGGTCTCTACAATGGCTCTGACCCAAATTGCAAGATTCAGAATGTGTTCTTCCCTATGAGTATCAAATAATTCATGGAAAGCTCGCTATTTCTTCTTCAGTTACTATTTATAATGACACTATATAATGTTGGATCTCTTATTAATACAATGATAGGCCAATATGAATAAAATACTAACCTAAAAGTAATAAAAATAATTTTAGATTAAGTGGGAGTGCAGCTTTTGCTCCAAAACTTGGCAGTAAACAAGACCTGTATTTCGTGCAACAGATCTCCAAAATACGAACACGAGCACTGTGTTCTTATAAATGCATATTTTTAGCTGTTTTGGCCTTTAATTTGATGATTATTAAGTAAAATCTCCATAGCAACAATTTTGTTCTTCAAAGTTTTATAAAGGATCTAGAAATAACTGGATGAGTACAATTGCATATGAATACTGCTTTTCATATATTTAAAGCATATGTTCTTCACCCTTATGTCCATATATATTTACAAAAACATCCAAAGTTGAGGGCATCCAAACCAATGAATTTCACTGGGAAACCAATACTCTTAATATATCTTCCAACATGTTACCAGAACTTCACTAAATTCATAAAGTATACAATGAGGAATATCTGTAAATAAGATGAAAGTTTTAGAGGGAAGAAATGAGAACATCCAATGGAGTATCAGGCAGCAGCAGTAGGATTTAGAATTCTCCCCAAGGAAGTCTGTTTTCTGCAAGGTTGGAATTATCTCCTGGATAAATGTCAATAAGTAAGGAATTATTAACCTTCTTTGAGGAGAATACCAAACTGAATGAAGCGGAAATAGCCACATATGGCCTGGTATCCACCCAGAAAAAAAACCCCATGATGTTTAATTTAACAGAAGTAGCAAAGTAATTAAGCATTATTCCTGAAAAAAAAAAAAAAACACCAATTCCCATATTACATTTTGTAATCACTCAAATACAGAAAAAACTATATCATGAAATAAAAGTCACTTCAAAATAGAAATCTGAGAATAGCAACAGTAATGTATTTTTATATTATCTTACCTAATAAAATGGTAATATGCAAATTACCATCACTCCGCTACGCCCACGATTGGGCTGTTGAGGCTGGGGGCGGGACTCGGGGTGGCCGATTGGGCTGGCGGGGGGCGGGGACTCACACGAGTCCCCTCCTCTCTTTCCTCCTGCCGGCCCCAATGGCCGGCGCTACGGGAAGACCCATGGGGCCAGCGGAAGGCGCCGGTGGCGGAACTCGGGGTGGTTGATTGCATGGCTGCCGGCACCAGTTTTCTGCCAGCACCAGTTTTCCTCTGGCCACCCGCCGATCGGAGTGCCTCCCACCAGCGCGATTGGCCACCCCGAGTTCCTCCATCGGTGCCGCTGGAGGAACTCAGGGTGGCCGATCGCGCTGGCAGGAGGCGCTCCGATCGGCGGGTGGCCAGAGGAAATGGTGCTGGAGGAACTCAGGGTGGCTAATCGCGCTGGCGGCCAGAGGAAATGGTGCTCCGATCAGTGGGTGGCCAGAGGAAAACTGGTGCTGGCGGAAAACTGGTGCCAGCAGCCAGGTGAAGGAAGGTCTTTTGCACGAAACTTCGTGCAACGGGCTTCTAGTATACTAGAGGCCTGGTGCACAGATTTGTGCACCGGTGGGGTCCCTTGGCCTGACCTGCGGGGATTGGGCTGAAACCAGCTCTCCAACATCCCCTGAGGGGTCCTGGATTGCAAGAGGGCGGTTCTCAGATGGCACACCCAGAATTGGGCTTCCTCCCCTCTGGTACTGGGTGAATCACCCAAGAACTGCAGCTGTCAAGTGACCGCAGCTCGGCAGCTCCTGCGTTGAGTGTCTGACCCCTGTTGGTCAGTGCGCATCATAGCTACTGGTCGGCCGGTTGAACAGTCGGCCAGTCACTTAGGCTTTTATATATATAGATTATATATGTACATAGATAATACAAAATAAATCCTATACTATATTATATATTACATGTAATCATATTATATTATTAATTAACATATATTTGGAAATATTTGATTACATAGCCAGATTTTCAGTAAAAACTTAAGTGTACAATCAATTGGATTTATCTTTACTAAATTCTGCTCTTCTCCCAATGGTATGATGAAGAACATCCCAGAACTACTTTAGCATGAATATACGGAAGTCCAATTTATATTTTGCATTGTCTGCAATTAAAATGAAGATTTAATCTCAATGTTAACATTATAACATTGTTTTCATTTTCTGTTTAAAATTTTATATTTTATATAGACACAGCAGGATTATGGCTTTGTGCATGAAGAGTATGTCTAAATTATTTTTATTACTTGATAGACATTAATTTTACTATATCTATGTTACTTTTGAATGTTCCTATTTTTGTACATTATTTTGTTGTCTAATTTTGTTCTCTCTTGTTTTTCATTGTGCTTATTTTATGTATATACCTTAATTAATTTCTTTGTAATGTTTAGCTAAATTTTCCTCCTGAAAGGCAAATAGTATATATATTTTTTCCTTCAGAGAAGATGGTAAAGCTTAATAACCCATTTTCAGATTATGTCTGGTTATAATTTATCAACTGTCATGGTCTAACACACCCTAGTAATTTCTGCAGGTGCCTGGGGACCTGTTTGGGCATCTATTATAAGGAATGAAATGCCAATAAGCAGGTGTTCTTCTGTCACTGTGGTTACTGTCACTCCCAAGAGTCTTATAGTCTCCATTTCATGACAAAGGTTAATTCAAGAAAGAGTTCTGAGATAATAGTCCCTGACAGATTTCACATTGACGAGATTTATTTTTCATAGATTTGATTAAATTTTTGATAAAACAAGGACTTCCCTGTTAATAAAATTATTCACAAAGAGAAATAAATGGAAAGGAGGATTTTAGACACTAAAAAAAAAAGAAAACTATTAGAAGCATTTAAAATATATCTTCCCTCTGTTTTGTGTTCTCTTCTGCATCTAGACATTTGCTTACACATAGGACTGTCTTAATAGCTAAACATGGCAAAAATAGGATCATCAGTCTTATACTGATCTATTTAGTATAATCTCCATGCATTTTGCTTATCATCAAATGTTTAATTTATTGTATGATATTTAGTTATCGCAGTCCCTTAAACTACTTCTGGAAGTCGGTCATTATATTCCATAAGGTCACCTTTAAGTTTAACATTATAAAATAAAGCCATAGTGATTTGACATTTGGGGACAGGGGGGCTAGCAGCCTGACTCTGTATCCCTAATGCACATTCCTGTTAGCCTATAGTCTAGTCACTGCCCCTTCCTTAATTATCTGGTCTTGCAAGACCTGTTTACCTAAGTACTCCCATTTTACAGAGGCCATAAACCATGAACCATACACAACCCCCAGAGGGAGTTATCAGCGCTGGCACCAGGCCAGGCCTTTAGGTGTGGTCTCACGGCCCGGCCCCCATCCCAACACACACGGGGCTTTCTGCAAAGCCCGCAAAAGGTCCAGACGTCCCATCCATATTTGGGGGACAAAGAAACCAAAGGGTATAAAGGGAGAGTTTCCTCCATATTGGTTTGCTCAGGGTTTGGAGAGAAACAGTCTCCCCTGAGTCACTGTACTAGTACATGCGAAACATCTGAAAATAAATGTGTGTTTTTTTCCTGTTTCTCCAAGTATTCCTCTGTATTTTTTGGTCGCCTGGTAAATTCTGTAACAACAGCAAGTCGTAAACATATTTTACTTTACTTAACAAACATCTTCCTACTAAATCACTACTTTTACTATTGCCAGTAATTAACCTTGGAGTGCTACATTTTCAACACCTTTGCACAGGAAAGAGTACAAAACCATTTCATATACTTTAAATACACGGTGTCATTTAATTGCATAATCTTGTACTAACAGGGGCTCAATAAAAATTAATTTACTAAATCAATGCCTTTATGTGCTTATATAATGCAGCAGAAAGGAGCTTTGTTTGCAGAGTATAGGTGTTGAGTCTTGGAGACAAAGCTTGTGTTGCATATGTATGCTTAGCTGAGAAATTTCCTGCCTGCACAGAGGCTATGCGTCACTTGACAGAAGTCACAGCTATAGAATATACAAGGAAGGAGAAACTGGAAGGATTAAGGTCTTTTGAAGAATAAACGTTTCACAAAGAGCCTCAAATCTCTAATTACTACGGAATCCACTGCTTTGTAACTATTGTTGGCATATCTTGTTTTGACTGCTTAAGAACAAAAGCTTCTTTAGTTTTCTTTGCTTCTGTTTCCATGAATAATGAGGGTAGTACTGAGCCACCTGCCCTGCCTTCAGTGATGGTTAAATGGACTGCAAAGGATGAGAGGGGGGGGATTAAAAAAAAGAAGAAGAAGAAAGAAAAGAAAACCAAAGGAGAATGGTGTAAAATATTTAACTACTAAATAAATAAACCTCAAATATTTCCTCAGAATATTCATCTGAATCTCCTCATTAATTTGAATTAAATTATTTGCTATTTAACTATAATAATCCTAGCCAATTTTGAGTCACCAAAATATATAATAAGAAAAAAAATGTGGCCGAAACCGGTTTAGCTCAGTGGATAGAGCGTCGGCCTGCGGACTCAAGGGTCCCAGGTTCGATTCCGGTCAAGGGCATATACTTTGGTTGCGGGCACATTCCCAGTAGGGGGTGTGCAGGAGGCAGCTGATCGATGTTTCTCTCTCATCGATGTTTCTAACTCTCTATCCCTCTCTCTTCTTCTCTGTAAAAAATCAATAAAATATATAAAAAAAGAAAAAAAATGTGAAAAACTAGTGTGCACTTTCTGTACAAATAGTCAATGCAGAAAAATATGTAATATGGTCAGAATACCCCAATAAGGGTGAATATCACTGACTTTAATATTAATTTGTGTCATTGAGAAATGTGTTGAACAGGCATTTTAATTGGAAGAGATTTTTAATATTAAATGTACCATAATATGTTTTCTAAATGAATTATCTGTTTAGAATAAAAATTATGTGTGTGTGTGTGTGTGTGTTTTGAGTAAGTCAGAATACATACATTCATTAAATTTTTCTCGTTAAAATTATTGGAGTGACATTGCTTAATAAAATTATATAGGTTTCAAGTGTACAATTCATGATGCATACTTTTTTTTCTTATTACGTCTTGATTTTTCTTATTCCGCCTTGATTCTGGTTGAGCCTCTCTTCCTTGAGATTTTGATATAAGGAACTAATTTAAAATGGAGAGAACTCTCAGAAAAATATTATTGAAACACATCATGTCAATATAAAAATATCCCGTTACATTCCCAAAAAGGGGAGACATGTGATATTAGTTGAAACCATATCTCTGAAGTTTTCTATTACAGGGGATACGGAATTTTTGGACCGGAACACACGGTGCTCCCCTGGGCAGGATGTCCCGGATTCTTTGTCCACCCAAGTCGAAGAATGAATCCACGGACAGAAGGTAGTATAGCAACGGTGGAAATTTATTAAAGAACAAGTACAGACTCCCATGTAGGAAGGAGGAAGAGTACCACTGGGTTCCCTTTCCCTATGGCTTATAAAGGCTGCAGATCCTGGTGCCTTGATATCCCCTCTGATTGGTCACTATTCCCTTAGACTAGTTACTATAGTAACTCCTGGGCTCAAAGGTTGAATCTCACTTGGGACATGTGAGTTTCTACCCTGCGGGCTCCCCCCCCTCCTTCCTTATTGTTTTCCTATTCCCTTTGGGCTTTCTATTTCTCCTTCTGGAAGAAGGGCTTCCTTCTCTTTATTTTGTAAATATAGACCTTTTGCTGTCCCCAGCTCCCTCATTCTATGGAAATGTACCTGTTGCAGCTTTTTAGCTCCCCTAGTCTATGGAAATATACCTTCTGCTGCTCTATAGCCCTGTGCTTCTTCCATGGTCCTTTTAATTTCTAAAATTTCCTAAACCTGTCCTATTTTACCCCTAAAATTCCTGTTTCACAGGGAGTCATGGAATTTAGTGAAATAAATTCAAAATTTAAAGGAAACATTATTTATTGACGTACACTGAGTGGCCAGATTATTATGATCTCCAAACGCATAATAATCTGGCCACTCAGTGTGTATATATATATATATATATATATATATATATATATATATATATACACACACACATATATTCAGGCTTGGTGCATGAATTCATGAGTGGGTGGGGTGGGGTCTGGCCAGCCTGGCCAGGGGGAGGGGACATGGGCGGTTGGCCAGTCTGTCTGCTGGTCGAACTTCTGTTTGAGTGAACAATTTGCATATTAGCCTTTTATTATATAGGATATATATTGAGTGGCCAGATTATTATGCATTCAGAGATCATAATAATCTGGCCACTCAGTGTATATTGTTATTCTTTAACTTCTTCCTGAAAGTTTTGAAGACCAATGGTTTATGCAATTAGACTTTATCACCTTTCAGCTTATATTACTTTCAGAATCTCTTATGGTGTGGAGAATGGTTTTTCATATTGTTAAAAGCAATGACAGGCCCAAATGGAGCCCCTTGTGTTAAGCCCATATCACCAAACTAAGACTTGATACCTAACCTAATTTCATTGCATCCTTCCCCAGAAATATAGCCTTAATGGGTCAGTCTGGAATTTTCTGGTCAGCACCAATGAGGTAATTTGCTACATAGCCTCCTTTCTATACTTCAAAGAGAGATGAGGTAATTTGGTTTTTTCGTATCCCTTTTCCCTTCTTTCTATAAAAGCCTCCATTTTGTACAGGTCCTTGGAGCTCCTTTCTACTTGCTAGATGATATGTTACCCAATTCATAAATCATTCAATATAACCAATTATATCTTTAAAATTTACTGACTTTAAAAAAATTATTATGGAGAGAAAAAGAGGAAAGGAGAGAGAGAGACACAGAGGGGAAAACATCAATTTTGTTGTTCTACCTATTTATACATTCACTAGAGGCCCGGTGCATGAAATTCGTGCACAGGGGCAGGGGTGTCCCTCACCCAGCCTCCACCCTCTCCAATCTGGGACCCTTCGAGGGATGTCCAACTGCCCATTTAGGCCCGATCCTGGTAGGATCGGGCCTAAACGGGCAGTTGGTCATCCCTCTCACAATCCAGGACTGCTGGCTTCCAACCGCTCGCCTGCCTGCCTTCCTGATTGCCCCTAACCGCTTCTACCTGCCAGCCTGGTCACCCACTAACCACTCCGCTGCCAGCCTGATTGATGCCTAACTGCTCCCCTGCAAGCCTGTTTGCCCCTAACTCCCCTCCCCGGAAGGCCTGATCACCTCTAACTGCCCTCCCCTGCAGGCCCGGTCCCTCCCAACTGCTCTCCCTTGTAGGCCTGGGTCCCTCCCAACATCCCTTCCCTGAAGGGCTGGTCACCCCCAACTTCCCTCCTCTGCCAGCTTGGTCACCCCTAACTGCCCTCCCCTGCAGGCTTGATAGCCCACACCTGCCCTCCCTTGCAGGCCTGGTCCCTCCCAACTGCCCTCCCCTGCTGGCCATCTTGTGGTGGCCATCTTGTGTCCACATGGGGGCAGGATCTTTGACCACATGGGGCAGCCATCTTTGTGTGTTGGAGTGATGGTCAATCTGCATATTAGTCTTTTATTAGATAGGATGGGGGTCTGGTGCATGGGTGGGGGCCAGCTGGTTTTCCCTGAAGGGTGTCCTGGATCAGGGTGTTGGTTCCCTTAGGGCATGGGGCGGCCTGAGCGAGGGGCCTGTGGTGGTTTGCTGGCCGGCCATGTCCCCCGACAACCCAAGCGGAGGCCCTGGTATCTGGGGTTTATTTATCTTCTACAATTGAAACTTTGTAGCCTGGAGCTGAGCCAAGCCTTCTGCTTGCTCCGTGGCAGCAGCCATTTCTTTTGGGATTTATGTATCTTCTATAATTGAAACTTTGTAGCCTTAAGCGGAGGCCTGGGCCGGCCAAGGTGTGTGGAAAGCTTGGATTCTTCCATCACCGGGGGCAACCCTAGCCTCCTGATCTATCCAGCTCTGTGGCTGCCACCATTTCTGTTTGGATTTATGTATCATCTATCATTGAAACTTTGTAGCCTTGAATGGAGGCCTAGGCCGGCAAGGGCAGGCGGAAAGCTTGGCTTCCTTCATTGCCGGGGAAACCCAAGCCTCCCTCCTGCTCTCTGTGGCCGTAGCCATCTTGGTTGGGTTTATTTGCATATTTTCTCCTGATTGGCTTGTGGGCGTGGCTTGTGGGCATGGCTTGTGGGTGTAGCAGAGTGATGGTTAATTTGCATATTACTCTTTTATTAGATTGTTTCTTGAATGTGCCCTAACCAGGGATCAAACTGGCAACCTTGGCATATGGGAATAATGCTCCAACCAACCGAGCTACCTGGCCAGGGCAGAGATTTTCTGACTTTTAAAGATGAGTTAACACAAGTCCTTACCTGCATTTTAATGACATTTTGTAATAGAAATTGTTCTCATTAAAATTATTGGAGTGACATTGGTTAATAAAATTATATAGGTTTCAAGTGTGCAATTCATGATACATCATATATACATTACATTGAGTGCCCACCAGTGAAAAATCTTCCATCACCTATATTTGACCCACTTTACCCTTTACTACTTTCCACCCTTCTTCCCTCTGGTAACCACCATACTGTTGTCTGTGTCTATGAGCTTTTGTTTGTTTATTCTTCTTATTTGTTCATTTGTTGTTTTCAGGGATTGTTATTTTCTGTTATAATTTTATTAGTGTTTCTGCTTGCTATTCATTAATGTGTGCTGTTCATATAACCAGGGTTTACATGTATTCTCTCATTCTGTGTCCTTGGAAGAAGTAGTGTCTCTTGAATCAGATCCTTGATTTGATACCCATATTTCTTCTCAGGGATCTCAGGAAATTAATGATGACATTCTCTCTAAAGCAATTTTTTCTTCCATTCCACTTTCATTTTGCTTGCTAACATGTTAGCTACACTTATTCTTTAAGAAACTTCCAATGAGCCTACTTCTTCCCTGAAGATCATATTCTTGGCTATATTCCCTAAGTCATATTTCTCAGAATATTATGTCATTTCTGGCTTCCTCTTCCTTAGGCGAATTCATTAATCACTGAGAGTTATGCCTACATCCTCCAACATTTTACACAACCAGGTTTCTAATGATTTCTTAATCATAAAGACATTTTCTTTACTACTACCCTGCTTAACTTATCTTATTTGGTGAAGTGAAAAGATGGGGGGAGAGGGCATCAATGGGGAGAAAAGGGGGATATCTATAATACTTTCTACAATATAGATAAGTTTTGTGTTTTTTTTAAAAAGAAAGAGCATGGGTTCCTGAATGGCTCATACAGGTATTTGAATCCAAATTGTGTCCCTAACTGTGTTATTTTTAAAAGTAATTTTTCCCTTTATATACAGGGTATAAAGTACTTTTCAAGGCTAATGTTTAACTGGAAATAATTTATTTAAAAAAACACCCAACACAACTCAATGCTCAATAATTTATGAATTTAATTCCTTCTAAGAATCTATGATTTGTTTATTAGATTATAAATTACAGTAGTGTAAATTATTTTAATATCTCTATATTAATATATTCGCAGTGAACTTATATAAAGAGTAATCAATAAATGTTGCTTAAGGTATGGGCCTATTTTTCTTTACTCTTTATGAAATTTAAAACTTTCTAAATAAAATTATGGGCTCTATTTTTCAAATTTTCTATAATATAATTGTCTCGGAATAGTCAGCCATTTTCATGATTTCAGAAATCAACTCTTTGAGGATGGTCCCTAGATCTGCATTCTTGGATTTGACCTCTGTTTTTAATTCAAGTCCAACACTTTTACTTCATTGATCATTGTTTGCACCTAACATAGGAAATAAGCCCTTTTTCATTTTCCAGAATACTTTGGAAAAAGGTTGCTTAAAAATAATATCAGCAATATTATCCTCCTGCTCACTGATATTGCACCACCATTTATTTAAACGGTGCTCCCATCCTTTCAGGCACTGTTTGCCCAGACAGACAGAATCTATGACTAAATTCAGACAATTAAATTGGAAATTATATCTCTCACAAACACACACTTCTTTTGTACTTTTCTTGGCATTCATTTGAGCACCTGCTCTTGTTTTCATTTATCTCAGAATGTTGAAGAAAATAGTGATTACTTGTTTTGTTGTTGTTGGTGGTGAAACTTACTCTCTTTTTCTGTTTCTTAATTGTGTTGTTCAAATCTTCAGTTTTTTTACTGATTATTTTATCTGATTTATCAGTCAATTCCAAGGAACTATGTGTTAAAATTTGTCAACTTTGATTTAAATATTTTTTTTTTTACTACTTGGAATTTTGTTATCTGTTTTTCATCTACTTTCAAGCTAAGTTATCAGGCATATTCTCACTTAAGATTTTTATATGTTCCTGTTGAATCAACTATTTTATCATTGTGATTCTTTCTGCATTAATATAAATTTGTCTAATTTGCTTCATATCAATTTACCTATAGCTGTCTTTTTTGTTTAGTATTTTTAAATATGTCTCTTAAAAAACATAGAGCTGAATTATTTTTTAAATCCAAGAATTTAAAAGTAATGATTTCTCTTTCACTATATGAAGCAAACTTATTTCATGGTCTATTTCTGGTAAATTCAATACCTGCTGGTCAGGTGATTGTTCAATGTTTCTATGGTCTCTTTCTCTAATGGTGGCTGCTTTCTGCATGTGCTTTGTGATTTATAATTTGTCCATAGTTTGGGAACACTTTTAAGGGAATATGTTGAGATCTATTTAAGGTAAACTTTGCTTTTGTTTCTCCTAGGAAAATAGAGACATTACCTAATGGAGGTCAATTTAAACCAAATTATCCACTTAGGTTTTTCAGAAAGCAGGTGTTGTGTAAAATATTGATACAGAATTTTTGGACTGGAACCCGGATTCTTTGTCTACCAGAATCAAAGAATGAATCTACAGACAAAAAGTGGTATAGCAAAGGTGGAGATTTATTGAAGAACAAGTACAAACTCCCACATGGGGAGAGGGAAAGAGTCCCACAGAATGGACTCCCATGTAGGGAGGGGGAAAAGGTCCCACTGAGTTCCTTTTCCCTATGGCTTATAAAGGCTCCAGATCCTGGTGCCTTGATATCCCCTCTGATTGGTCACTATTCCCTGTACTGGTTACTATATTAACTCCTGAGCTCAAATGGTGAGGTTCTCCCTACCTCCTTCCTTATTATTTTTCTATTCCCTTTGGGCTTTCTTCTTCTCCTTCTGAATGAAGGGCTTCCTTCTCTTTATTCTGTAAATATAGACCTTTTGCTGTTCCTAGCTTCCTCATTCTATGGAAATGTACCTGTTGCAGCTTTCCAGCTCCCCCATTCTTTGGAAATATACCTTCTGCTGCTCTGCAGCCCTGTGCTCCCTCCATGGTCCCCTTAATTTCCAGAATTTGTAATATTTCCTAAGCCTGTCCTATTTTGCCCCTAAAATTCCTGCTTTAATATGGTCCTGTAAAATATAGTCATGGAAAATGAAATTTTAAGGGAGCCCATTTTCCCCTTTCTTTATTCAGAATCAAAGTGGGACAGACATTTTTCTCAGAATTTGCCATTGTGAGATGGATAATTTTATTTCTAATTAACAAGACCTCAGGTCTTTTACCTATGTCCAAGTTCTAAGTCCTAAAGGAATGTGGAAATCCTAGTAACTGGTCTTTGGTATTGCTATATTACCTTATTTCTTGAATTTGTGCTTTCTCTAAACTTTTTATCTCCTGAGGATTTTTCTCACTTTCTTGCCACCTCTGATATGTGATTATATGTACATTCATATACATGCTGTTATCTCATATTTGATCATACAGCCTACATTTTCTAAAGATGAATACACTTTATGCATTAAATCTTAGGACAAGTCTTCCTTATTTTTATGCTGCACTAAATCCGTTTTAGTTTATTATCTTTTTTTTTTTTTTTTTGGAACAAGGTATGTGAAATCACACAAAGTCAATTACTTTCCTATTAGCCACTTATTTATTGCTAGTTTTTCCCTTCTCAGATTTAATTCTAGAAGACAAAATCTTATTCACAACAGTCAGTTCAAATTCACATGGTTGGAATTCATCTAAAATATCTCTAAGTCTGTGAACAGGTATAAGACTACCTATATTGGCTTGAACGATAAATACAAATATTTCTAGGTTGATCTCAAGCCTTTATATGCACATGCCGAGCCTAGCTCATTGTTCTTTCTATCAGAGAATTGCTGTCTTGATATTGATTTTTAAATGAGTTTTATTTCAGTGAGGGGAGAGCAAATTATTTTGACTGGCAACTAACTTTTGCCCTTGAACTAAGTTTGTGCTTTTACATAGAGATGTAGACTTTTATTCCCGTTATGAGGATGGAGTATTTAAACTCCAAACCTTTACTTTAGAAACTTACCTGCATGACCATATTTAAATATTTTCCAGTTGATCTCGCAATTCCATTAGAATGGCAATGAGCAGGGTCTCAGCAGTTACGCCAAGTTTTTTCCCTGTCACTGAAGAAACCACAGCCCCTTCACATCTTCTTGGGCCCTTCCTGCTTAACTGAGCCCTACAGATTAGAAAACCTGGTAAGATGGCTCTATAACACTAAGTCATCGGAGAATTATTTCTCCTCTAATTCTTTTACTTCTCATAGGTAATAAATTTACTGAACCAAAGAAAGATTAAAAAGTTAAATTTCAGCTTTAAATTATGCCCTGCAAGTCACACAGCAGTAAAACATACTTAAAACTGTGAAGGTACGAAGGAAGTCATCATAATTTGATGTTGCTAAGAGCAACCAGGACATAAAAGAAGAGATTAAGGGTAGTACACTTAATGTGAATAAAAATTAAGATCACAGTAAAAGAGAGAAAAATGTTGGAAAAAAAAATGAATGAAGACATGTTGGTGTATCTGTCCTCTTTTTAGCCATTTAATTCTTTATATGTTTATGGGGGTTGTGCCCTAATATTGTGCTATTTATCTTGGCTCTGATATAATGATCTTGGTATAATAAATGTAAATCTAAGAAAAAATTTTAACTTCTTCCATGCAATGTTTATCTCTTCAACTATCCCCAAGAAAATGTCATGCTGTTAAAAAGAGTTTTAAATGGGCTAAACGCTGTTCTGCAAAGATTTTAAGTATATTTGGCTGGAATAACTGATTAAGCTAACTAGACATGAATGACTTCCAAAATGTGTGTACCAGATTCTGTAGTTTGTTGCTTTCTCACGATCATCCACATTGCTGCAGAGAGTGTCAATCATATTTAATAGGCCCCCCAGACTGAGATAGTTTTCGAGGTTACACTTAGTACTCCACGGTGTCCTATTTGAAACAGATTTCTTTTAATGACTAATATCTTTTGTCACAAGCTCAATCTAGACACAGAAATATATTTTTCTACTCATCTTAAGTCAGTTTTTACTTTTTTTCTGAAAACAAAGGATGCTGTCTGCACCTCCAATTTTACCCCTTTCTTCTGGTCTCCAACTTGCAGGAGACTATAGTTGAGAAAGTATGTATTTTGGACTCGGGAATATCTAGAGTTACATGTTAAATCTTCACCTATGGCACTGTGTGGCCTTGGAAAGTTATGTTAATATCACCAAGCCTCTGCTTATTATGTTTCATTATTGTTCTGAAATAAAGCTTATAACATGCATAGAATTGAAAATGTGTCATATACAGGTACAATAAATTAATATGAACATTTTCCATCTAAAGTTCTCTCAAGTTATACACAGTAGCTAAATTTGCCATGAACAGCTTATTTTATATGTATGGATCCAGTTGTTAGATAATAATTCGATATACAACCTACAACATCAATTAGAAGCTTGGTTCACCCACTGGCCCCATTACTAATAACTGTAAGTAATTATGAACTAATTAAATATTATCATATAGAAATAATACTTCTTTAAATTCAATATCCAATTTTGAAAAAAATATATAGCATTTTATTCTTAACTACAGAAATATTGTTTGGGTCTCTGAATATATACAATTTAAACTAGAATATTTTAAATGACAATGTACTTGATTGGTTTCAAGAACAAAGAGTGACGAATGTCACCGTAAACAATGAGCCCTGTAGTCTAAAGATCTTATTGGACCAATTAGGGATTCAAGAATTTCTCACTAACTTATACACAACAATCACAGCATAGCTCTTTCCTATAAGAATTGGATCTGGCTCAGAGGAAAGGGGGTGTGGGAGAAACGACATAAACCAAATATTTATATATACTAGAGGCCCAGTGAATGAATTCGTGCACCAGTGGGGTCGGCCCCTAGGCCTGGCCTGCAGGATCAGGCTGAAACTGGCTCGCCAACATCCCCTGAGGGGTCCCGGATTTCAAGAAGGCACAGGCCAGGCCGAGGGACCCCATTGGTGCATGATCAGAGCCGGGGAGGGATGCGGGAGGTTGGCCAGCTGGGGAGGGACTGGGGGAAGGCTCCAGGGCATGTCCAGCCCATCTCATTCAGTCCCAATCAGCTGCACCCCAGCAGCAAGCTAACCTACTGGTCGGAGCATCTGTCCCCTGGTGGTCAGTGCACATCATAGCGAGCAGTTGAGCGGCCTTAGCATACCATTAGCATATTATGCTTTGATTGGTTGAATAGACGACCGGATGACCGGATACTTAGCATATTAGGCTTTTATTATATAGAATATGCATAACCCTTGGGCACTGACAATAGTGGGGTGAAGGCCTGGGGAAGGTAGGGAATTGGAAGGAGGGGGGTTAATAGGTGAAAAGGGGGCTCATAGCAGCATTGGATCTCTGGTAGAAAGCAGAAAGGTTCCCTTTTCTCATAACTGCACATGTGTATCCTTTCTTCTTCTTTCAGACAGGTCAGATTAAATGGAAGCTTCTCTCTTCAGCAGCACTGGCATTTGTCTCTTTTAGCACCTTACTGAGGAGTGAACATAAGTCATCGACACACACCAAAAGTTAATAATTTTTGCAAAGTCCTATTTTTCTAAAATGTCCCATATTCTCTCAAAGCCTCAACTGTGAATTCTAAGCAACAAAAAGTCAATATTTTAAACAACTGGTTAGATACCAGATAATAAGGTTATACCTATTAAGCCTAAGGTTACTAGACAAAATACAGCACAACAGTGAACATTTAATTTCAGATCATTTTTATTTGTGTTCCACAAAATATTTGGAACATACTTATCCTAAAAAAATATTGTTCATCAGAAATTTAAATTTAACTGGGTGTTGTTTGTACTACTTGCTATGCAAGAACAAAATCGAGGAATTCTCACTCATCACACACTATTTGGATTCTGACAGTTCCATATTAAGAATTTATCACTTGCAATTCCTAATACTGTATACTAATTGTTGATACACAATTCACAGTCTGTATATATTCTCACAGAGTCCAAGGAGAGGACACAAAGAGTCCCAAGGATTTTATGAATTAGAATTGTCCATTTGATAGAATCAGTGAAATTAATCCATGGAGCCATCATTTCTCTCAATTCATTCTAAACATTGGCATTATTCTTTCAGCTGCTTCCACATGATGGAGTTGGAGCAAAAAGGATACAGCAACGTTCACTACAAGTTCCCTCCTATATTTAATTTTGGATTTAAGATTTCTGTGTTTTACTTATTTTAATAAAATATCCCCTCATATTAGTAATTCAATATAAAAGCCATGATATTCTGGTCATCTTTTATCACTAACTGTATTTCATGTTTTCAGACCAATTATTAATTTTTGCACTTTTTTGTTCATGTGTTTGTCAATGGTCTGTCTTTCTGACTAGGATTTAAGTGACACAACAGCATAATTCTATCCTCATAGCATGAAATCTGTCAAGATGTGTGAAACATGAAAAATACAAACTTCCTTTCCTCACATATTATCTACCACTTCTATGTGTTTTACACAAGTCAACTTCTAGCTTGATTTATTTTAGTCACATTTTTTTGTCTATTAAGAAACTATGCCCTTTTCATACAACATTGCGCCATAGTCATGAAGACAGTATTCAGTGATATTCTCAGAATTTCAATGCCCAATATGTTCCTACACTCAATCACTAGATTAACTAATATCTTCATAGTTATGGAAATTATTTATACATATTTATAACAATTTCTAAAAAAGATTGCTGTAACGAAAGTTCCACCTTCACTCTATGTGGCTTCTCATTACTAGCACACCTCCCTAAGGAGGTTGAGGAAAATAAGAAAGATGAAAGAAAGCAAATATGTCACCCCAAAATATGCCTGTTTGACAGGACAATTATTTTGAACTGAAGGCAATTAAGAAGCAGCAAACCCAGAAAAAATAGCTCCCCATTTTCTGCCTTAAGGCAGGATATAATATCTCCTGTTACTGGAGACAAACTCTTATCATGCCATAGAAGAAAGGAACTAGCAAAATCTGCAAACCTTACTCCATTAGTTTCCTCCCACTTGTTTCTCTTCCCATAGTTTGCTGGGCTTGGATGCACAGAACTGCTTCAATTTGTACTGTCATTTGCTACAAATTTATTGAAAATGCAGCTGGAAACCTAAATTAGGCAGAGGTAAAGTTTTGCCTTCGCCCTGGAAGGTACCTTCTGCAACCTACAATAAGATATTTATTTGCACGTGGCTTTTAGATCCAGACACAATGCGTATAGCCATAATTTGCATTTTTTCAGTGTGATAATATTTCATTTGCATGCACACTGTCATCTTAACTAAATATTTATAAAAACAAGGCTATTACACTCTTATCCAACTCTGACCATGTTCTATTAAGTTGACCTTAGCAATCTAAAGACCACATGCTTCATCATTTTCAGGTGACTGTTAATCTATCTTAGGGCATCACCAAATCCATCTAAGTCTTTGTTCGTGTATTTTCTTATACATAATGCTTTCCTTTAATCATCTCAACAAAATTTAAATTATTTTAATAGTTTTAAATGGTGCCATAGCCTCTTTACAAGGTTCCTGACTAATAGTCTATTTAATGTATATTAAATAAGAAGTAATAGTCAGCTAAGGGAAGTGTCCTTTTGATCCCATTATTCAGCTCCTTATAGCACCATCGTGTTGCCAAATGGCCACTTATATCAAATGAAAATTACTGACCATGGCCTTTAAAATATGACACCAATTAACACAGAGAGACCCTGTCGTACACAGATATACTTTCCTGGAATGAGCTCATTCCGCTTCTTCTCCGCCTATGTTCTACTGCATTCTCAAATATCATTTTACAGCTCAGTGTGTGAACTATTAGCCTTATAAAATATACAAGGATAATTTTTTCTTTACTTGAAGCACATACAATATGGTCATTTATATCAGAACTGTATTAAAATCCTGGTTTTACCACTTATCAACTGCTTAGCAACACAAATGGCTTTTAAACTTTTTATTTCTTCATTGCCATATATGTTTTGAAATACAGATATTAGCTATATCTAGTGTAGAAAGCTAACAATTAATGTGATATGTTTTCCCTAAAAAGAATACTAGAGGAAAAATTCAGAGGAAAAGCAGTTCATGGAGCATGAATGATATCATGAAAATGAGAATGAAAAAAAAATGCACCAAAGTTAACAAAAACTAAATATGTTAATTCTGAAAGTAAATGTAAATGAGATTAAAAACACTATAGCGCAAAATAAAATTTGCAGTATAGTACAAGAATAATATACCAGGAAAAGTAGATTAAATTTCAGACAGGCAAATTAGAGTAAAAATTTAAAGACATATTATAATAGTAATATATATCTTCTAATTATAAATAACATATCTTCTAATCATGAATAATTGTCAGACTATGTGAATAAAGTACATAATGAAATTAACACTCAGTCCAATTAAAATCTATTAATTAACAGAAATTAAATATAAACAAAAGCAGCTCCTTTACATTTAAAAATAGTATGTAAATATTCATTACTATTCAATTTTTTCAAAAGAGAAAGAAAATTAGTAGTATTTTCATTCTATAGTAATAATTCCTAAAAAAACACAGAAAACATCACAGAAAACATATGACTATTTGATGGCCTGATCAGCCACAATATATATATATATATATATATATATATATATATATATATATATATACAACTTGATAGTATCTACACTAATAAAAGAGAAACATGCAAATTGACTGTCAGTTCACAACACCCACCAGCCAATCAGGAGTGAGTATGCAAATTAACCCAACAAATATGTCAGCTGCCCTGCCCCAAGCCACTCCAGGCCTCTGGGCAGCACGCATGCAGGTACAGAGCAGCCAGGCGGTGTGGGACGCCTGTTATGAGGGAGAGGGTGGGGGGTAGAGGGAGCTACTGGAGCGGCGCTCTGGCTGGAGCAAAGACTGAAGGCTCTGGCTGGAGTGAAGATGGAAGGTGGCGGCCAGAGCAAAGGCCTTGATCCTGGGTGCTGGAGGAAAACCGGTGCCAGCAGCCAGGGAAGGAAGGCCTATTGCATGAATCTTAGTGCAATGGGCCTCTAGTTGTTACATATTTCAGTAACAATTCATTTGTAATTATAATGTGTATATACAGTGTCCAAAAAATGTATACACACTTTGAATAATTATTAATTCCAATGGGTTAAATTTGAAAAGGAACATTAATTGAGCTATCAGCTGTTAAGTGTATATACATTTTTGGGGACACCCTATATTTATCTTCTGATGCCACATTGCAAAGGGAAACTAAAGAAAAATTTATGATATCAATGCAAAATTTTAAATAATTCATTTAGAAATCTATAAGGTATATCAAAATAATTTAATAAATGAAAATATATATTATATTCCTAGATAGAATAGAACTTATTAAATTATCACATTTCTTCTACAATATTAGATGTGATAAATTATAATTCTAATTATTAGATGTGATAAAATATTTTATAATAATTGTAGAGTTAATTTAGAAGAATACTTGACTGCAGCTTACTATAACTTTTGAAGAAGAAAACTATTGATTAAGTGTTGCCAACACTACAACCCTTCCTCTCTCTACTATTAAGATTTATTAATAAGACATAATAATAAAATAATAAAACAATATAACACAAAAATTATAATTTTATTATAGTTTATTGGAAGATTATATGAACCTCCAGAAGTGATTAAAGATATCCAATATGTGACAAATTGATATATAATTTTTGAAATCACCTGATTTAAAAATTAGACTATTCTTTTATGTATAAAAAGTTATTAAATACTTCATTAAATATATTGTAACTTACTTCATGATATAGTAAAATTAAATGTAGATAGGTTGTAGTGTTAAGTATAAAAAGTGTAATCTGTTCTTATAACAAAAATCCATACATTTGAAAATTAATATATTTTTAAAAATGAGACTACTATAGTTTCAGTCTGCTGGCATTAACACATAAGACAATTGGACATTGTAGCAAAATCCTTGAAATTGTTCACAAATTATGCATGAGGATCCCAGTTCTGGAAATTCACTAAATATTACAAATTGACACAAATGTGTATTTACCAGGGCCTACTGTGTGTCCTCATTTATGGGGCAGGCATGTTGACATTGCCGAACGTCACAGAGCCACTGTTAATTTCAGAGCCAATGATCAATCAATGACAGGGAGAACTGTCAGTGGCATACATTCATTTATTTAATGAATCCCAAGTTACATCAAACTTGTGCCACAAAATAGATACATACAAAAGAGAGACACATATAAATTCAGACAGATAAAATACCTATCTCTTTTGTAGTACACATTTTACTAAAATATATGAAGAACAAAATCACCATGAAAATAGGAAATATGTTCCGTATTACTAATATGAAGACAGAAGATTACAAAAACCTTATTTTTTTGCTCTAGGTAATGCAACTGAATTGCTTCCTGAGATTCAGGACCTTGAACCTTGAATTAGTGCTCATTCCAGATGAATGGTTAGGAAGCAAGGGATTGTGACTCCAGATAAGTGAGAAGGAAAGCTTTTATTATTGTTAAAGATAAAGGCTTGAAATAGTCTTAAGATGTTTTATATTTAAGTTATTAAAATATATAAATATTAATCCAAATCTGGTCAGAATTATACCTGTGCTGGTCCTGGTTACTGTTAATATTTCTCAGGTGTTTTGTCTAAAACTAGTCCCCATGTAGGATCTGAATTTAAAATCACTAAACTGACACCTTGTCATGGGAAAATACCCAATATTTGCAATTTTTCTTAGTTCCTTTCTCTATGGGTTAACACTATTCATTAACCATGCCATTTCTGAAAAGTCCAGAACAGATCTACAATATTATAAAACAAGTTTATCATTTCTGTTATATTTCCCAAACTGCAAATATCCAGCATTCATTGTGGGTATTGTTTCTGGGTTCCATCCTGCAGATCTTCATTATAGTGCATTAAAAAAAAATTTGATTGCCAGCTCATCATCTCAGCTATAAGTATTATCTCATTTTGTGGATTTAAAAAGGCGAAAGTGTTTACATATTTAGTAGCTGTGAAAAAAACACACATTTATTTCAACTTTCACTTCCCATTTATAGACAAATTTGGTAAGACTAGACTAAAATAAGTTCAATTTAAAGAGGTAAGGAATAAGAATACAACAAAAGTTCATTTAAATGACCTCCATTTTGCCAACATACCACATAATACATTTTTTTCCAGTCTCTCTGTTAACATATTTACTGAAGCCTATGGCTTGTTGTATGATTTTGGTTCACATAACTTCTGTCTTCCACATTCTGCTCTCTTGTTTCAGTAGCGTGTGTACCAAGTATCAGATGTGTTTATCCCTAAATCTGTTTGTACCAGTTGTTTTTGTGTTTTTACTTACATAATGTATTTAAATGTTACTTAAATTTATGAAAATAGGAGTCTGAAAATAAAGTTGTTTCTATAAAACCAAGTTGTATGCCTTAAAAACAACTCTGTAAAGGTGACTTTCTTGACATATGCTTTCAAAGTAAGTGTGGTATGGATAATTATAAAAAATTGGTTAAGAAATCACAGAATTTTAAAAGGATTCTGCACACAAATTGCTTACAAAAATGTTTGTAATTGCTTGATGTGCTTTAAAGAGATGGAAATGGAAAATTGCAGAAGATGAATTATGAGAACGGTTTACTTAAAATAAAAAAAAAAAAGAAAAAGTACATAGAACTGTCCATCAGCTGACTTACAAGCAAAGCCCTTGGCCTTAATTGATAAAATTTTAAAATAAATCAGCATATATGCTTTCAATGTTAACATGAGATGTATAAATTAAATAGCACCTTTATTTTAAGATTTCTGCCAACTTAAATTATTTGGGTTAAAGGGCTTCTTTCATATTTCACATGTTATTTAAAACACACACACACACACACACACACACACACACACACACACACAACCAAAAAACTAACTTATTCACCCTTTGTTCTGATGGAAAATGCCTCATTGTAGCTAATAATGCCCCAAGTGATGAATACCGTGTGACTTTCCCTCTCTATTGCATTCACAGAGCTAATTGGAAGAATGGTGAATAGCTACTCAAAGAAAGTCAGTATGTAGAGGCCAACGAGCATCGACCTGTTCTAAAATAGGGAATGGAAAATGAGATGCCTTTCTTGGGTATTTAGATTCAAAGTGGTGAAAGGACCATAGCTACTAATAATGGGAATGGATATTTATCAAAGTTTCCTTGAGATATATTCAGGATCAAGATAGTTGTAACCTGTGTGTAAATTGAATTTATGAGTGGAGAGGAAACATTCATAGACACTAGAGTGGAAGGTATTTGTGAAATTCAGAGCAAAGCAAAGGTATATGAAACAATATTTTTAGTGACTTTATCTTAAGTACTTCTCCTGTTGTGTTTTGAATAAGGGGCTCCATATTTATATTTTGCACTGGTCCCTGCAAATAATTTACCCAGCCCTGGTCGTAAAGATCCAGACAATTAATGGTTAGACTTATCATGTGTTAGATTTTTGGCAAGTAATTTCTTATGAATTGGCTCATTTATTCCTCCAATTAACCCATTTTGTTTTACTACTTTATTTACAGATACAGATGACATTGGAATTATTAAGTAAATTTCCTAAGAATAAACTTACTTTCAGGTGATAGAATCTGTAGATAAAATTTAGGTATATCTGATTCCAATATCCATGATGTAAATTATTACCTTCTTAACCCCTGCCCATCCCATAATTCATATAATACCCTTTACAGAGATATTATTTTTTCTGTAAGTAAAATTGCCTAACAATTATCAGAAGTCTGCAATATTGTAAAAAGATTCCAACTTAAAGAAATTTATCTTTTGGTATTCTTTGCATCAATATTAGCAAAATTATTTTAAAAATCAGGAATTTCATGTATATTACTGTGTGTGTAGAGAGTGGGGCAAAAGTAGGTTTACAGTTATTTGTATGGAACATAATACAATAATTAATAAATAATAATTGGGCCTCTAACTTAAAAAATTGAAGTACTTATTTGCAATCAGGTAGCACTAAGTTATTGCACTCAATTATGCATGCATATAGGTTCATACAATTTTAATAATCAATGCATTTATCTATGGATCAAGGATATGTCCCCTGCTCCTTATAGATCCAACAATTCTTCATTATAGGGTATAGTCATGTCAAGTAAAAGTATGTATTATTACTTAGTTTTTAAAACTATAGCATATACCACAATTTTACCTCCAGTGAGAAAAATGCTCAAATTTTTATGTTATATTTGTGAACTATCAACATTTATAAGGTTAGGTTGAATCACTGCTTATATAAGTTTAATTAGTTAAGTATTGGTTGTTTCATCTGATTCAACATTATATCTCCTGCATATTAAATATACTTATATATTACTAAGCTTATTAAATTGCATCACACTTTCTTAACAGAAAGGCCATGTTGTCTTATGAAGTTTTAAATATCTCAATATATAGTCATCCCATTTTTTGATAGCAGCTTTCAAATAAAAGTTTTGTTATCTTTTTTTGTCCTATTTGTTGTTATACCTCAGTCTTGAAATCTGGCATAAGTGTAGCAATACATTTTTTGCAGTCAATATTGCAACCCTGTTTTTATTCTATTCATTCCTCTTGTCATTTCCTTAATAATATTTATTAAAAGAGGGCACTCAGAGGTAAATTTAGAAAGAAGTAACTACCACTTCAATTTTGAATTTTGATTTGAACATTGAAAAGACAAAGATATATGCACACATGTGAACACACACACTCTTCTTACATTTTTTTTGTATTTTACACAAAGTCAAGTATTTTAAGACTCTCCAAATAAAAGGTTAGCTATGAATAAAAGCAAGAACAAATGTTCCACTGAACCATAATTTCATTGCAGAGTGATTGCAAAGATATGCAAATGATTGTCAACCATTATCATTTCAGATACTATTCCTCACTACAGATATTTTCAAGTTTTTGATTGCTATTTTCAGGAGTTTATTTAGCTGCAGTGATAAGTAAAATGTTATTATTGTGATTCTACTTACTATTATGAACTAATTTCATCTTTATCTCACATAAATTGATCAAATAAGCTTCTCAATTTGGGACAATAACAAGTGAGAAATAGGTGGTTTTAAATACCATCTGTATGAAATAAAGAAGTAGTCCAAGCAGAAAACAACATATAAATATTGATAGCAAAATAGAAGACATAACAAAACCTTTTACAAGAACAGGTTCTGCCTCAATGCTAAAAGTAGGTTAAAATTGATTTTTAGGGCATTTTTATATATTGAGATTCAACCAAAGTGACTTTCTGAACATGTCATTTAGCCAGATACTCCTTATTTATGTTGATATAATTGGAAAGATAATGTTTATTGATGATCCATTTTATGTTTTTTTTTAAAATGGAAATTTACAAAATTCAATTTCAGAGGGAAAATTCCCTATATGTGTTTGCCAACAGTGAAAATGTTGCTTCAAACAAGATTAATTCCAGGACCAAGAGTAGAGAAGAACAAGTCTGATAAATGGCTTCAAAACTATGTAAAGATGGAGTCATTTTAAGAGAAAAGAATGAAAAATATATGTTTTAACAAATACAATTAAAATATGTTCTCTAATAATGTGCAATCAGGTTTTCACTAATGCTGAGAACTAATATTTAAATAGATGTTGAGTGTCTCTCTATTTTGTATCATCATCTTAGTAAAAAACATCCATTACTGTCCTAACTGGTTTGGCTCAGTGGATAGGAGTGTTGGCCTGCGGACTGAAGGTTCCCAGGTCTGATTCTGGTCAAGGGCACATGCCTGGCTTGTGGACTCGATCCCCAATGGGGAGTGTGCAGGAGGTAGGCGATCAATGATTGTCTCTCATCATTGATGTTTCTAACTCTCTCTCCATCTCCCTTCCTCTCTGAAATCAATAAAAATATATTTAAAAACAAAACAAAAGAAAACAAAACTAAACACCCACTATTGACGCTTTATACTCCATCAAAAAATATTTTATATATTTTAATTTTTTGGTTTTCTATAATACAATAATAATATCAATGAACTTGAAAATATCATTATTATTCATCATTGTAGAGATAAATGAGTTGGATTTCATGTATCTCATTGCTCTGTTTCTTTTTTGTTTTTATGCTAATGTTTCATTTTTAATTATTGCTAATAGCAAATAAAATATTTTCTTAAAATAGGTTACTAAGTTTTATATATAGATTTTTTTGCAGAGTACATTATTGGAGTTTTGCCTGCTCTGCCTCTCTTTCTTCTTATGTAAAATAATGATAACAATTAATACATTGCTCCTGATAAAAATATATACCCCTTCTTTGGAGCTGTCTTAAACTTAAGAACAGTAATATAAGGAAATACGTGAGCAATTACATATAAGCACTCAATACATACAATATTGGAAAATACATTAAGGATATGCATGCAGAACCTTGTCACTTGAGCAGATTACAGAATAAGGTGAGTGGATTCAGAACTCCAACACAGCTACAAAATAAAGAAAAGCTAATCCCATAGAAACAATAAAAATGTGGCTGCAGGGACAAGGGGGTGAAAGATATGGGGAGACACAGGCCAAAGTGTACAAATTTTAACTTATATAAAAAATGAGTTCTCAGGACATAATGTAGAACATGGTGACTATGGTTGATAATATGGTATTACATAGTTCAAATTTTAAGAGTGGATTTTAAGTGTTCTTAACACACACTCAAAAAAAAAAGAGTTAAGTAAATGAAGTAATAGATGTGTTAATTAACTTGGTAGTGGTAATCATTTCACATTGTATATTAGATCCTCACACTGCACACTCTAAGTATATTAAATTTCATTATTAATTATTTCTCAATAAAGCTGAAAAGAAATGGAATATATTTATAATGCAATGTAAGTCATATGGAAACTAAATTATAAAGGTTGCACTATGTTTCTTGAACTGCATTTAGAAAATGCTTACGGTAATATTTGAAATCAGACTAGATTACACTGAATAGGATGTTCTATTTTACTTCTAATAAATGTGGTTTTGTTCTGTTTACCTTAAGCGGTAATGGCATTAACAAGTATGAAAAGGAAAGATGGATGGGCACTGAATTGTGGAAGTCAAAGTTAATTAAGAAAACCACATTTTATAAAACTAATAGAGGTTGTGAACTAAATTCTCTTTTATTTTTCACGTTAAGAAGCATTTATATTTCAAAGTAATGTATCTTTAAAGGAAGTAACATGTCTATATAGTAATAATTAACACTTATTTTCTCTGAATTATTGCAAATATATTTTGTATGTAAATGAATCTTGACTATATTTATTATTTATTGACAGTCTTGATGTGTTTTGTACACATAACCATACTAATACTTCAAGTTAATGGTTTGCATTTTAGTGAATATAATGCTAGATGTTGTATCATTGTAAGTGATGAATCACAATATTAGTGATTCAAAACAATAAAAATAGTTTATTTCTTGTCCACTTCACTATCAATTTGACAGCAAATGAGTGGCTATGCTTTACTGGTTGTTTCAGAGACCTAGGTACTTTCCAACATGTGAATTTGTATCTCTGAGGGTTGTTTTTTTTCCATTCTGTAGGCAAATAGGAAAAGAACCATTGCTTTCCAATGCATTTACCATTTTGGTTAAAATATAAAGTAAGTTAATAAAAAAATTGTGAGTTTTTAGTTGAGAATTAAAGATTGAGTGCACAAGACAAATTAGGGAAAATCAGTAATGAAATTCCACTGAAGACAGAAAAATATGTGGACTGCAATGCATAGACAAGGCAATTGACCTTAGGAAAGATGAGATTGCAGAGGTGACTATGTTTATAGTTTGCAGGATCAAAATATCTGTAGCCTACTCTTATGATTCTTGTGGGGTTTTTGTGTGTTTTTTTGTTTGTTTGTTTGTTTGTTTTTTTACAGTAGATGGAAAAATCATCTCTTAGAGTGAAGGAGATGTGCAAGTATTACAATTTGAATAGAGGAGATTAATACATTTTGTGAGAGTGAGATAGATGGGTGGTCCCAAGAGCTGCCTTGTGAGTGAGGATCCTAATATGAGCTCACATGTGAAAGTATCGAGCACTGCTCAGCTGTTGGGGTTAAGCGCATGCAGCATTATGATAGTTTAGGTCATTCAAGGTTGCTGTCTTGTTTAATAGAATCAATAAGAATAACCGAAGACCATAGCCAGTTTGGCTCAGTGGATAGAGCGTTGGCCTGCGGACTCAAGGGTCCCGGGTTCAATTCCGGTCAGGAGCATGTACCTTGGTTACGGGCACATCCCTAGTGGGAGGTGTTCAGGAGGCAGCTGATTGATGTTTCTCTCTCATCAATGTTTCTGTCTCTCTCTCCCTCTCCCTTCCTCTCTGTAAAAAATAAATAAAATATATATTTTTAAAAAAGAATAACAGAGAAACAAGAGAGTTTATGATATTTGCAAGAATATCCTTGAAATCACGTACCATGGAACCCATGCTGGATAATGTTAAGTTAAAAAGAAAGAAAAGAGTTAGATGGGGAGAAATTTATAGAGGTCCCAGATGCTAACCAAGAGTTTCCAATCAAGTACCTGGACAATAAATGGGGCTGTGGGCACAGCTGGAAATCACTGAATGTGTGAGATCTAGAATGGGAATACTTCATTTTAGGTAACGAGCAGGTCAAACTTGAAATTGTGGAAGTGGATTGATGAGTGAGAGTCCAAATGGTCGCTGGACATAAAAAATCATAAAACCAAGAATCTGGTCATTTTTCTGGAATTTCTGTATGGGCATCTACATCTGTTCAGAGCGATGCAATAGCCTCTAGGTATAGAGTCAGTGATTGTGAACCAGATGCCAATGTGTTCAAGGAAAAATGGAAGCGAGGAAACAGAGAAATTGAGAATATTTGAATAGCAAAATGGTCCTGAAACAGAAGTAGAGAATAAGCAATTTTTCAAGGGAGTATTTCAAGTTCCTCAGAGGGAGAGAGTGAACCTTAGTTTAGTTAATGTAATTATTAGTGAAAACTAATAAAGTTAAGAATACAAAGAAGCCTGCAATTATGGTGCTCTATGTTAGAGAACTTAGAGAGGAAAGAGGGCTTAAGGCTGAGACAGTGACAATACAGTAGAATCTATTGGTGAAAAATAATATTAGAGAACTCTTAGAGCAATGGGCTTATCTATTGACAGATGAAAGCAAAGATGATAGGCATGGAACCTCTGGATTTTTGTCTTAATCGCATTCTTGACTTGGATGGATATTGTACTTCCAAATAAAAAAACAACAACAACAAACTTGTCATTCAATCTGCTGCAATCTGCTTGGTATGGAATACACATATTCCATACCAAGTAGATTGCAAATATATATATATATATAAACATAAACACACTGAGTGGCCAGATTATTATAATCTCTGAACGCATAATAATCTGGCCACTCAGTGTGTGTGTGTGTGTGTTTGTGTGTGTGTGTGTGTATATATATATATATATATATATATATATATATATATATATATATGATGTTGAAATGGGACAGATTTTGTTTTGGTTTTACCTGAGGTCCCAGAGGCCAAGAGCAATAAAAAATTGTGATAAGTTTTCCAGGATCTTAAAGAGGTGGTTGAAAACACATGAAGGGCATCATAAGATTTTAAAATTTTAAAACACCCTCAGAGATTTGAAACCTGGTTCATCCAGCAATAATTCATTGCAGACCTCTAAGTGCCTTTGTTCTAGTAGAGGCCTCAAAAGGCAATATTAATAAAAGTTTTAAAAGTACCTCTACATACTGTAAAGGTGAGAGACCACACATATAGGACACATCAAAAGACTTAAAAACTGCATCAGAAGCAATCATTAACCAACCACTTTGACATGTCCTGGCTTTGCTGAGTCCCCATGGGCTAAAAATAATATTATATTGGGTCAGGTGGCCCCATACACTGTACTAAAGAAGTGCTAGACCATACATGCAGGACATACTAGGAGATTTTAAGACTTGGATCAGCCAGTAATAATCTACCACTACTTCAAAGAGATTGAGTAAAGATTTATTTGAAGAAAGTTGTGTGCTTCCTCGATCTAGGATCTCCTGAGGGCAGGTGAGATGCTTTTCAAAGAATACTAGTATGACACGGGGTTCGGTTTAAAGTGGCAGACAGCGGGGAGAGCTGCCCCAAAGCAAACTTCAACCACACTTAGGTGAAAGGAAAGTTGCTAAATGCATCTACAAAAGGGAACCTGCCAGGATTTAATTTCAAAACACCTTCTTCCATGGAGCATTGACTCAAGAGTGGAAAGGCTCCATCCAAGAAAAGAGCTGTGAATGGATAGCAAATACCAGGGGCATAAGGGACTCATAACAGGCCGGTGTTAGAGACTGCTGTGGGTTATGATGCCGTTCAAATAATAGTGCACACAGAAATACATGTGCGTGCTTACACACACACACACACACACACACACACACACACACACACACACATACACACATACACACAGACAAGCACACCAAGTACATTTTTAAAAAAACATTAGTTTAATTGAGGTCTATAGCTTGGATGGAGAAATGGTGTCTGAACTGGACTAGTGTTTCAGTTGGGAAAAGGAGGTTCAGGAATCATTGCACCATCACTGCCCCTTTCTGAATATTATTAAAATTTAAGTTTAAAATGTCAGTGTTTACTGATCCCCCAAAATGTAGGACAAATGATCAACCTTCTTTCAAGTTGGAAAAATTTGGCAGGTTCAAAACTTATATATTGGGGAAAATGCTCTGGTTTCATGTAGATCCCCTACTGTTTTGTCATTTTCCTAATGTAGAATATTTGGGTGTTTTCATATTTTTCTCAATCATATATTGTATATAAAATTATATTTAGATGCTTAGGTTAGACTTCTATACATCGAGTTAGTGGAATAGCTAAAAACTTCTGTTTGTGGGTTGATTTCCAGAAAGGTTATTATCAGCTTATATTTCTAGCATCTACTGATGCCAATTTCACTTACTGGCATTGTACATTACCATAGTTTGGAAATGTATCAGGTGTTTTTAAAAATATATTTTTTTATTTTAGAGAGGAAGGGAGCGGGGAGAGAGATAGAAACATCAAGAGATCATTGTTTGGCTCTCTCCTGCAGACCCCCCACTGAGGATCGAGCCCACAACCCGGGCAGATGCCCTGACCAGGAATCATACCATGACCTCCTGGATCATAGGTGGATGCTCAACCACTGAGCCATGCTGGCCAGCTGGAAATGTTATCAGTTTGAAAGGTATAAAGATGTCCTTCCTCCTTCCTTCCCCTCTCTCTTCCATTTTATTATGATTAGTAAGCCTGAATATATCATAACATTTTCTGGCATTTGTATATATTATTCTATATTTTACTTTTAATTTTTTCTTTGTGTTCATTTTTTATATTTTTTATTTTAATATTTTATTATTCATTTATACGCTTTCTAAAACAAGTGAGCTCATGATTCACTGTACCTATTTTTACAACTCATTTTGTCTTTTACCTTTTCATGTATTATTAAATAAAACGTTTAATTTTCATACAAATATATTGATTGTTTCATTTAATATTGGAAACACATTACATATTCTGTGACCAATGTAATATTTTATGGCCCTAAAGAAAAATAAATATTAGAATTAGACAGACATTCAATAAGAGATGAAATACCTAGTTAGAAAACGGTAATGAGTAGTGAGTCTACAAAATAAATTTGCATCTCCTACTTCCAAATAAAGAAAGAAGGCAAATGTAAAATAGGTAAACAATTTTATAATGAAGGTAGAAGGGTTTGAAAGGACATTGGAAGTGGATGAAGACACTTAGGCAGCAATGTCTTGTGACTTAAGCAAGAGGGCCATGATTCTTGGACCAGGGCTTTAGAAAAGCTTGACATGACCCATCAGTACAAGTAGCCATTGCACTCATACAGACCTGGCCCTCTCTTCCAAACCATGCTCTGAGACTTTAGAGTCCCAGGCTCAGCAGGCCAACCCTACTCCCTGGACCTCTGCCTTCTCTTCTGAGAGCCTCATTGGTGTGCACACTCCTGGACCTAAGGAATGACCACAGAAGTCATTCCAGGAAGGCAGGCCTTTCAGAGGCTGTGGATGGAGCGTGGTAAGGTGGATTTTCTTGTCCAAATATGTACTTAGGCAAGCAGCAAGAGAGCAGGATGGAGCCAGGTGTGAGGAGTAAGGATGGGCATGTTGTGAACTGGAAAACTTTCTTTATCCCTCTGTCAGGACCTGAAAACATGAGCAGGAGGCCTGCACTTAATTCAAGATTTTCTATGTCATTAGCTGTAAGAAACATATGGCAGAATTTTGTAACTATGTCAAGTATGGGCAATGCAAGTATTCTTAGAACAATTCTGTCCTAGGCTAGCTAAGGTATCATGCAGAGATTCTTATATAATTCTTTCTTTTCAGAAAATAGTAATACTATTTATAAGTGGCAGCACCATTTGTTATACTAAATTAATTATTCACTTTTATGTCCTCTGTAAAAAATAAGCACACATTAGATATCTATAAGTATTTTCATTTAATAAATGATTGTTTTATAGCTGTAAAGAATGTTCTTTTAAATATTATGCCAGTTGGGCTAAAAAATAGATAATTTGTATCTTGACTAAAGCAATTATTTTCACAATATTGCTCTTTATGACCACAATAATATTCTTCATCAAAAAAATTATGTCCCAGTCTATAAGTATATGTCTACATTTTTAATATAAGCTTTTAAAAATATAAACAAATCTATGTAAGATCTCATTTTTCTAAATAATTCAGTTGTTACTCACTTTACAGAAATGGAGATTATGGAAATAGGAGGAAAATAATAAAATCATGGCCATGAGGCAGTACTACATGTCTTCATTCCTTATGCATTTTTTAATGTTATAAAAATGGGATAAATAATTGAAAAAGTAATTCAAATAAATGGTTAGTGATATAAAATTACTCTTCAAGGTCAGTTTTATTTAACCAAGTGATTTTTATCATGTTGAATGATTTTGGAATTGTAAGGCAGTGTTGCGGGGAAGGGGGAGATGGGGGGGAGAAGCGGTGTGTGTGTGGAATGTAGCATTTTTCATCAGTGCTAGTGCTGCTTGACTGACTCTTTCAGATTGTGATTAGGAAATAAGTAAGAGCTCCATGATGTTTCCTTTGCTTTGAGTCCAAACAAGAGAATAACAGACAATGGCTTCTGGACGAGATCAATGAGTCAGCTTGAATAGAGAGAATGTATCAGGCAAAACTGCTTTGGTCTCCTCCTCTGTCACGTGCCATTGTGCCTGAATCCTCATTGCCCTTGTCTCAGGTGCAGAATGCCTCTCATCCTACTCAAGTAATGTCATCCGTCTGGATTCTACTCACTTTGTACTGTCAAAAATACTTCCCCTTTTGTAGTTGCTTCCTTTCTTATTCCTCACACATGATAGAATTAACCCTAACTCTGCAGTGAGCTCAGGCACTGTTTCCTGACTGTAGTAATCTGTGCGGTCCTGTGTGATTGTGCACATGAGTGTGTGTTTAAAGAGCCCTGGGCTAGTGAGCTTGTGAGAAATCAGCTTATTCCATTAACCATACTGCATACCCATGGTCACCATTTAGTAAATGAGGAATGAGAAATTGAAATAAATACTGCAAATTTATTCACTTTACCCTATTGTGAGAAGGTTGTGTTGGCTTTCTCTCAATAGTCCCTCCTCTTACCTCCATAGGAATTTTGGTAATGCGCCTGACTTTTGATGGAGTCCAAATATAGTAGCAATTATATGACTTCCTGGTTATCAGTTAAGTGCTCCACTGCCTGACTTCCTGGTACGTATCTGTGACTCTTGAGGGTAGTGGGTCATATTAATTTTGTAACTCTGAAACCTAAAAGGGTCAATAATGAATAGGAGTTTTTAGAAAATATTGAATTAACAAGCAAACCTAGAAATATAATACTAGAACCTATCAATGATGTATTTTAGCCGGGTAGCAGATGACATTTTTAAGGGCATACTGTTGGAAGGCATGATTTGCCATTTCTGTCCAAGATCAGAAAGGCCAGAAACGCTGCCTGCATAAGGAAAAACTAGAACAGAATTAATTCCAGGAGAATCTGCTGCATAATATCTCCCACACCCGAAGCATATTTCAGTTAGCAACTCCTCGAGTAGGGACGAATGTGGAACAATCTTAATGAATAGGGTATAAGAACTTTTAATAACTGGGATATCATTGCAACATGAATGTAACGGGAAACTATATACAAACGTTTTACTACTCAAAGAAGGAACCCTGTTAAGGCAATAGATGCGGGAAGGTCAGTTCACTACCCATCTCTTCTCATTCCAGAGCTCAAGGGAAAGCATAAAGAAAGGTGTTCAAATTCAGAACACTTTCCAGAAACAGAGAGAAACACTTATGGCCCTGCTCTTTGACATTTATGGTTAAAAACATAGCTAAGTGCTCTTTCCAGGCACTGATTTCCCATCACCTCTGCAAACACTTCAGTTATATTTACCTTTCCACGGGATTAGAGCTTGGTCAGTACACTCCGGAGAAATGCTTAACAATGTCTTGAATCACACAAATGGTGTTACATAAACGCTGCAATGCGTGGAGTTCAATGACTTGAAAACTCAAGCCTCCCCTTAACATCACTCTCACAGTCAGAGAACCCAAGTATTTCTTGAAAACGATTTTTAAAATGAAAGTTCTTGTATATCCTGAAATATAATTAAAAATTAACAATATCAGCAACAGTGTTGGCCTTTGGTTTCTGAAAATACTTAATTCCTTTTATTTTGTATAAAAGAACTAAGCACTGAGTGATGGTGTTTTTGTTTGGTTTTGTTGTGAGGAGAGCAAACCAGCTGAGAGCAACTTAGTCAAGATTAATAATTCCCTTGGATAACTGGGGACATATGTAAACCTAAAGAAATTGGGGTTATTTAAATTTATTTTTTCAGGTATTCACTGGAATTCTTCATTGATACTCAACCAAAATAGTTTAAACAATAAATGTACTTTAGCATTGCAGGGAATATTCAGAGTTGATGGTTATTATTATTATTTTTTTAATGTTACACTTTCATCCCAGCCAGTTTGGCTCAGTGAATAGAGTGTCAGCCCTTGGACTGAGGGTCCTGGGTTCAATTCTGGTCAAAGGCACATACCTCAGTTGCAGGCTCCTCATGTGGGAGGCAACCAATCGATATGTCTCTCTCTCTGTCTCTCCCCCTCCCTTCCACTCTCTCTAAAAATCAATGGAAAATATCTCTTGGTGAGGATTAACAGCAACAACAAAAAAATGTTAAACTTTCTGTGCAATTTTGCAACATAATGTTCATTATAGATATACTAGAGGCCTGGTGAATGAATTTGTGCATGGTTGGTGTCTGACTGGCTGGGGGGAGGGGCCAAGGGCAATTGGCCGGCCAGCCCCGCCCCCTGGTCGAACTCCCAGTAGAGGGGACAATTTGCATATTATCCTTTTTATTATATATAGGATATTTAATATATTTCTGTACATTGGATAATTTTAGTCTAGTTTAGATATTACATTTCTGTGCATTTTAATAAGAAACATTTTAAAGGAATTATGCAAATTGCCTTCCTTTTATGGAAACTTTATCAGAAGGGTGCAATTTGTGTCACTCCAACAAATACTAGTAAGCTTGACTCCTGTAATGGTGATTTAAACAAGAGATATGTTTACTGTTGTTTTGTTTGCCAGTACTGTGGTTCATGATGCAGAGTTAAGAAAGCAGCTTCCATCTCAAGGTTCAAGGAATTTGCAACACTTTTCAACACCTCCCTGAGACAGGAAGGGAGAAAAGGCTAATAGAATATGCATGTAGCATTTATGGACCAAGATGGCACTTATCAATACTTTCCACATACCTTTGGCCAATATTTCCATAAGAAATAAGATTAACCATTTCCACAGGATATTAAAATATATTCTTTAAAAAAGCTTTAAATGTATGGGTATATCTGCATATGCCTGATATATATATATATATATATATATATATATATATATATATATTCATTTTTGTATTTTTACTTTATTGGACAAGGTGGGCCCTTTGATGGTTATCACCAAGTACCAAGTTCAGGGTCAGTTCCACAACTTTATGCTGAATGCAGTAGGGATAGGATCCATTGAGTGAAGTGAAAGTTCTCAAAACAAGATTAGTAGGACAATTCACTCGCCCTTCATCCTCCCATTGTCTCCCAGAAATCTGGCTGGTGGCTAAGGTACTCAACTGTATGTGCAATGTGGGTTGATGTTTCTGTGGGGGTGTTATTCCCCTTCAGTTTTCTTTTTTTTTTTTCTAATGGAAAATGATGAGAAATCAGCAATTCACTGGGAAAATACCCAGGCAGTTTGGTTTGATGCTAGTCTGGATTTTGAATCGGACGTTGGTTCACTCACTAATCACAAACAAATGTCTTGACAACTTTTCTTCTTCCAATACAAACAATTCTCCCCTCTGACCAATAATGTCCAGTCAATAATAAGCTTTGTTTCATATACAAACTAACTTCTAAGAAACATATGTACATACTTCAGATACACATTTACAAGCACATATAGCTGGAAGGTAAATAGCTTAGAGAGACTCATTTAGGTGTTATAAAAGCATGAGAGCTTTTGGAAACAACATTAAATTTAATAAGATAATTGTCTATACTAGAAAGCTATATGTGAGATCTTCATGTAAGGAAACTTAGTAAACTGCATTAAGATAATTGTTATTTAGATGCTTAAATTGAGTGTTTGGGAGAATTTCTTGCTTTTGTTATACTGTACCCCTGCTTTATTTCTCCATTACAATGATTTTATTGTGAACATGCCTGCTTGTAAAGTAATTTTAGCAAATGCTTGAAAGTATCTCCCAGGCTGAGGGTATTAAGTTTTACGTAAGCTGTGTGTGAGATGTTCTTCTTTATTGCAGCTGTGACCATGGACCTATAGTGTTTATGTAAGCTGCAGGCTACTGCCATCATCTTTAGAACATCGAGCCAACTGCTTTTATCTCTTTAAGAGTCTCTAACAGCTAAAATAACATTGGCAATAAGCACATCAGGAAATAAAGATACATTTCAGGAATGGACTTCCCTACAATTCTGCCTATCTGATGGTTGAATAGGCCCATAAGTGCTTTGTAGCTTCTGCAGATAATCAAGAATGGGATTTCTGTTCAGATTTCTATCCTCAGAAGGAGGCTATTTTCACTTGGGAAAGAGAATATGTTCAGATAAAACCACATGTGTGAGGGTTTCACTGTACAATTTTTATGGCATTATGTGGACTTCTTTGGTTCTTTTTGGAATTAGGGGGAAATGCCTGGCTAATTTGAACAGCAGATAATTTAGCCAACAAATTGGCTTGGTTTTATGGGTTATTCCTCCTATACTTCACATGAAACCAGTTATATGTATGTTTTGTAGTTCTTTCTTTTTTAACTCCCAATCCTTAAAATCAGTAGTATTGATTCAATCACAAACTCAAAATAAGCATGTTTCAATTTAGAAAATAAATGTTTTAGGAATTTGAAAAAGTGTGAACACAATAAAATTATGGCAATATCCTGGAGCATCCAATTCAAATTTAGAAGACGGGAATTGTGACTTTTTTTTTCTTCATTTTCTAGTCCTCCTCATTTACTGTGCATTTTATCTGCTGTTGTCTTTACTTAATCTGCAATTGGATTGAATTAGGTAGTAGGAATTATAATTCTTTGTCATTACATGTTTTACCCTTTAGATTTCATCTAAAACAACAAAAATTTGGAAGAACACTTTTGTGCCTAAGAAATATCCCGGAACCAAACTAAGATTTACCCTTTGACATAATGAGCACTAACAAGAACAATGAGATAAATAAATAATTAGTCTGAGAAAAGAGGGATGTTCTGCTGTTCACAATGATATAATACTATTTAGTTAATGTGTTTACAACTATGTTTTTAAATGCAATATTCTAGTTTATCATCCTGGTATACCATAAATATGTGTTCTGTTATTTATTTATTTATTTATTTATTTATTTATTTATTTATTTATTTTGGGTGGGAGAGCAGAAAGGAGGAAATATATATTAAATAAAATTTTAAAAAACATAAACTATAAATAATGATTTATGGCTAATAGAACAATGTTTCTAAAAATTCTTATATACATAAATGTGATTCTTACTGAAGCATTTCAATAAAACTGTCAAGTAGTAAAGGTATATGTTATTAGGGCATAATATGTATCTTAAAATTAGTTTTATCATGAATTCAGATAAAATTTTAAATATTTTCTGAAATTACACATTTTTTTTAACTTTGTAAACATAGTGGTCTCTCATGATATTTAGTGAGGATACAAAAAATAAAGAGGCTTTTAATACTCATATACGCTAAAAGATAACTTTTATACTATTCAAATCAGATGCATGAAAGTATAGCACAAGCAATAACTTAAGGAAAGAAAATGAAATGAGCACAAATAAAGGAACAACATTCAGTTATTTACTTAGTTTTGATAAAAAGCTATACATATTTAAACATAACATTATTTTCTTTACTTTTTGACAAGTATTACTGCAGATTCATGACTGTATTACTTTAATTTAACTGAAATTTTCTGTTAATGTCAGTTTTCCATAGTCTTTTCAAAAGGAAAAATCAAGAGTCAAGTAATGTGAATAAATAGTTAATTCCTTACACACACACACAGACACACACACAGTATGTAAGGAATTAATCATTTCCAGTGTTTTCCATATATTGTATTAAACATTGGGAATATAACTATGATTAAAGTTCAGGACTTTAAAAAGCTCAGTCTAGAACAAATAATAATAGTACCAACAACAGTGGAAGTTAAATTTTTGAAAGATAGGACTTATAAATGCATGTTACATATTAGTGAGTTCTCAAAGTAACCCTGTGAGAAGACTCTGTCTTTATATATGTAACAGGTGAGAACCTTCATTGCTCAAAGTTTTATAGAGCTGGAATGTATAACTAGGAAGCCTTTAATTCTCTTCAAAAGATCTCCCTGGGGAATCAGGATAATTCACAGAACAACCCAGTTTTCTAGGCTAAGATTTCAATGAATATTATTCTCTGAAATTCTTCTTGGTAAATTTCAATGACTATTCAGTTTCCCCATTTGAAAATGTGGAATTAAGTAGTCGAAACCTCAAGATTTCTCTTTTAATAATGCAATCAAAGTTAGGGATTCAGAAGACCACAAAAAAACCTGGAAAGCTTTGTGCAAAAAAAAAAAAATTAAATTTGGCATATTTAAAGAAAAGTTAAAAACAGGTGTGCAAAAAAATGGAAGAGACACATGAAGGATGAAGGGAGATTGGAAAGAGAATTAGTGATCACAACGCCCATGAACCACATGATGTATCGTAGAGCTTGGACTGGGAATGGCTGGTCTGACTCTCCCATGGTGGATAATTTGTTAAAGCATGGCTTCATCCCCAAAATGCTCAAAATGTTTTTAGTCAGGAGTATTGGAAACATCTATGCAAGTTTACAGATGCAGCTTTGTCTAAGCAGGCTTTATCTTATTGTTTTTTTGTTTTTAAATTTAGCTACCTTGGACCTTCTGAACCAACTGCTTTGTTAATAGATAAAGGCAGAGGAAACTCAGATGATTCAGATTTGTGTTTCCACAACTCCCCGAGCTACCAGCACTTTCTCAAGCCAGACGGTCTAAAGAAGAGCACATATGTGCATAAAGGTCATTTCTACCCTTCTAAACTCTTTCTTATTGACCCTCAATTTCATTTAATGTTATGAACATCCCTTCATTTGGCCAAACACACCTCTGAATCATGTCCATTTTTTCTTATACCCCTTATAGAATTGGCCAGACACTCACTAAATTTGTCAGTCCATTCTTCTCTATTACTATTTTTCTTAGTTCGTATACTTATTACTATCCAGAAATAATTGCAATATTCCCCTACATGTTTTTTTCTGCCCTATCCTCTTAATATGCCTGTCTGCTCCAGGAAAATATTTAGGGACACAAAATAATACCTGTATGTTTGAATGCTGCTGCTCTGGGAAGTGTGAGAACACCTTTTGCTCAGCAATATGCACTTCCTGAAGGAGGCAGCAGAGAGAAGCATATTTAGATCGTCAATGGAATGAATTGTTAGGTGATTATAGTTTAATCATCTGTAAAAGAAAACCCATTTTTGGATAAGAAAAGAGGGAAACATTTCTAGCTCTTCTATCATAAACTTCAATATCTATCAATTTCCGGAACCAATCTATAGGGAAAATAGTGAAGCCTTGAAGAAATAATCACAATGATGAAAAACATTTCTGCAATTTAACTTAGGAAAACTTCATTTATTTCCTGAACCAATGTGGCTTTTTTTTATTTGTTTGTTTTGTTTTTTGACACAGACTTAGACAAAATAGGTACCAGGGAATTATGGGGAAGTCTCAAAATCATCAAAAAGTCAGCTGGAATAGCACTCACCAACCATATTAAATTGAAGTCCCATTGAGTAAAATACTGATAGATATCAGATCAGTTGATATCAATACACATGCATATTTATATACTATATACACAAAGAATGAAAATCCCTTTGTGGGGATTCAGAATGAGTTACCCTAAGATGTGGCTCTGTGGTATACAGATTGTTTTGAGTTAAAGGCAACTTTATCTGCAGGCTCAAGAGAAACTCCCTCCATCCTCCTCATTCCCACTACCTAGGAAAGTTTGAATTAGAGGTCTTACTCATAAGAGATTATCAGAGACAACTTTTTTTTTTAAATCTTCACCCAAGGATAAGTGTTTATTGATTTTTAGAGAGAGAGAAAGGGAAAGAGAAACATCAATGTGAGAGAGAAACATAGATTAGTTGCCTCCCTGATAAGGGATGGAACCTACAACCTAGGTAGGTGCCTTGACCAGAATCAAATCTGCAATCTTTTGGTATAGGGACTAAACTCCAACTAACAACCTCCTGGGCAGGGCAGAGATAACTATGTCTGACCTATCTATATGGCAGGACAAACTTCTATTTACTGAACATCTGCTCTTATCAACTACAATGACCTTTTGAAGCCCCCAAGGTAGCTTACCACACACATCCTTAGCTCAGGATATTCCTTTCTATCACTGCATGTCCTGTACATGTGTGTGTTGTGAGGTTCCCATACATATGTATGCATTGAATTTGGTTACTTTTTCTTACTAATCTATCTCATGTTTATTTCATTATTAGACCAGCCAGAAGAATCTTGGGGGCAGCAAAAAATTTGATCCAACTCCACACTTCCTTACAGAAGAATTTCAACTAAATATATATTTACTAGTACCGAAATAATAAATTCAGTAACTAAGGAATTAGAAAATCATTAAGGGTTAGTAAGAGCAGCTGAGTGAAATTTTAACAATGAACAATGCATTTGCATAATTTCTATAGATAGTCCACAAATTATTTAGTAATTATAAAGAGAAAAATAGTAATTTCATAGTGGAAAAATATGGTAGATACCACATCTATCAGGTCACCAATCTTAACCTAACCTAATCTCACCAACAGTGATTGAGGAAAAATCAGTGTAACATATTTGTAAAATCATAATGGAAATTTACTAATTTCAATTGGTAAATATGACATATATTATATTAGTTCTATAAATAATCATGAAATATTGACTTTTTAAGTGTATCTTTAAACCTTACATTTGTCTTCACTAAGCTGTAATCTGCTCATAAACACCACTAAGAATATTATTCCAGTACTCAAAGGAGGGATCATCTACTCAGGGAAAATGCCTCTTCCAAGAAGATCAGGTGCTTACCTGGAGAGAGTAACTTACCACCAATGTGTCCCCCAATTAGATTCCAAACTTCATGAGGAGTAAGGGGAATAGAAAACTATTAAACATTTCTTTTAATCAATCATGATTCCAGGTACAAATGAGAAGCTCAGTATATATTTGTTGAAAATAATTAATGAAAGAATATTTTATACACTAGGGGCCTGGTGCACGAATTCATGCATGGGTGGGGTCCCGTCAGCCAGCCCACATTGGGGCCGACCAGGAGCGAGGTCAGCTGGGGTGAGGGGCCATGGGTGGTTGGCCAGCTGGCCCCACCCCCTGGTCGAACTCCCGGTCAAACTTCCAGTGGAGGGGACAATTTGTATTTTAGCCTTTTATGACATAGGATAACAAAAAATAAAATACATTTACTTTTTTTGAAGAAGCTGGTAATTTCTTTTTCTGTCAGATATTTCATTAGGTAGAAATATATTTTTCCTATGATCCTTTCATTTTCCTCTTTGTGTGGACATGTACATTTATTTTTGTAACCTTTCATAATAGTCACATTAAGACAATGAAAAGACTGACAGGATTTTTATAAACCATCACAATACGAAGGCTCTATGAAAATGCCAGTTCCTAGAACACACAGAAAATCACCAGGGCTCAAACATTTAATATCAGAGAAGTAATAAAATCCAAGATTAGGCACTCAGATGTTTTACAATTTTTTTAAAAGTGGGATCCAGATAAGTTTATAATTTATCATTTTCCAAACATTATAGTTAGTATGTTATTGTTTCATTTAACAACTTCAACAACACTATAAAATAAGTACTATGATACACAATTTTAAGATGACAAAACTGATATTCAAAAGTTTAAATATTATTGTCTGCGACACAAGTCATATGCGGTAACAATATTCCATCTATGATTGCATTTACTAAAAAGTTGGGCACCTGCATACTGTGTTATTTCTGACTTCCATATAAATGAATTATATTCTCTATTCCCTCACCTATAAAAGAACTTGGAGTATATACTTGCTTGTTCTAATCTGTCAAATGAACATTCTTCTTGCCTACATAAAGTAATTTCCGACCTTTTCCAGCTCATGGCATACATAAATTACTAAAATTCTGCAGCACACCAAAAGTAAATATATTTTTGACCGATCTGACAAAAAAAAAAAAAAGGTATAATTTTTTTCATTCACAATAGACAGCTATTGTTGTTTTGGTTGCTGCCTTTTTTTTTTCTTTTTTTTTTTTTACAATATAAGGGAAAAGAATTCAGTGCCTCTGACTAAATAGTCGGTATTGCATGTTTTTAAAATGTCTTTAAGTCGCTGCACTAAAATATACCCCAGGCTGCAGCAGTTGGAAATTTTTATCGATGTTATCATATTTCTCAAACTTTTGTTGTGCACAAGCTCCATAAAAAAACTCATTTTCTTCCTATGTCCAATTACCGTTCTTTTTATCTGTAGATTTCTGAGAACCATACTTAGTCATTATATGAATAATGACTGTAGCTATTAAGAATGACTTGGAAGTTTTAGTCAAGCACTGGGTCACCAAAGAAAATAATTAAAATACTAGTGTGTATCAAATCTTTCTTCCGACACTTTGCCCCTCTTTTGTTTTACCTGGCAATTAAGGATTGGATCACAGGCTTTTGCAAGTGGCACAGCTGTGAAGTGAGAACATTGTGCCTTTCAGAGAACAACTGGGAAAACAGCAGTGACAATGTTCCATTAAACCTCAAGTGTCTGCGGCAGAGACTGAGCGCTGGAGTTAAAAAAGGCAATAGGAAAGGAGCCTGTAAAATGATGGTCCTTAAGACAAGAGGCAATACGCATTCTGTTTTTCAACAGAAGGTAAAAAGAAAAATGAGTTATAAAAGTTTACAATTATTTTATCAAAGCTGCATGTTACATCATAAAATAATCTAATAATCCTTAAAGGCTTAAGACAAAGAAGCAGCCCCTAGGCCACTGCAGTGGAAAAACACTTGATTCACATTCCAATAAGCAACAAACTTACAATGTTTAAGATTCCTCCTTGCATTCCCCGTGTTTTTGTTCCAATTTACCTGTATATTTGGAAATGTCATACGTATCATTTGCTTCATGAAATTTTCAATTTTTTCATATTATCTACTTCCTAAAATGAACATTAACATTTATCATATCTCCCAAACTCATGACCTTTACATTCACCTTCTATTTGTATATCAATACTCCAGAACCCGGCATATGCCCTGAACAGGAATCAACCTTTTGGTGTAAGGGATGACACCCAACCAACTGAGTCACACCAGCCAGATATTTCTCAAAATATGTATATTTTTATTGATTTCAGAGAGGAAGGAGAGAGGGAGAGAGAGATAGAAACATCATTGATGAGAGAGAATCATTGATCAGCTGCCTCCTGCACACCCCACAATCAGGATCAAGCTGGCAACCGGGGCATGTGTCCTGACTGGGAGTTGAACTGTGTGACCTCCTGGTTCATAGATGCATGTTGAACCACTAAGCCATGCTGGTTGGGCTCTCACACTTTCATGAGAATGAAAGTTCTATTTTTGTTTGATTGTTTGTTTTCAGCTATTCTATAATCATATTTCCCTGCTTATACAACTTTTGTTAATATCCTGAAGTAAAAAAAAAAAACAAACTTTTCACTTAATTTTTAAAAAATTTTCTATGTACTTCTTATGAATTCATCTCCACTTTCTGGAGGACAATTCTCCAGTTTATAGACCGCAGGGAATAAGTCAGTTTAATGTCTTATTTTCTTCCTCATGGGAGTGATTTCCCTCAGAATTTTGAACACATTGTTATATGATCTTAAAACTTTGGTCTCTCTGTTGAGAAGTTCCATGCTGCTCCATTTACTAATCCTTTGCATGTAATCCACTGCCTTTCCATTCTCTCTGTAAGGGTATGAGGTCTCCCTTTGCCCTTTCTATTTTGAAATTTCACAATGGTATGCCTTGGTATGTCCTTGAGAAATTTCCTTGAATTATTTGTTTGATAATATTCCTCCCCTCATTTTGACCATAGGAGTTCAAGTTTCTAAAGTCCTATTATTAGGGGTATTGGACTTTGTGAATTGAATCACTGAATTCTCAGTTGTTTTATATTGCACATCAAGTTTTCCATCTTTTATACAAGATTCCTTTGCTAGAAAGTAACTTGATCTTCTAATTCTATTACATTTTTTCTTGATTGCATTCTTACTTTAATTTCCAAGAGTTCTTTTTATCCTCTAAATATTCCTTTTATATTTGTTTCATGGATAAAATTCTCTCCTTATCCTTTAAAAGGCTAATATTTTCTTTGACGTTTCTTTATCCCTATGTTTTCTTAAATTTCTTTTAGTTGATTTATTTTTTTCACTGCTTTTCAAATTTGGGCCTTTCTAGAAATGTATAGTGAATCCTGAGTGACTAATCACATTTTGAATGAGCCAACAGTGCACTGTAAGTTTCATGGGTATGAAGAAATTGGCCAAGTAATTAATCTCAGTGGAGGTAAATTAGGCTGGGCATTTTCAACTATTAGAAGGGAACTACAGCTATTAGTACATATAAGTTTTATGCCTTTGGCTGGATGATTTCACCAGAGACAAATCTTTCAATTTCTTTTCTTAGGAGAATGTGTTTGCTTGCAATAATTCTGGAGTTTTACCTTCCAAAATCTGTGTGGGTGTGCTTGGATATATTTGGTGGACAGAGGGAGTCTAATTGCATTTTCAACCTATCATCCTATTTCCACATCCTTACATATTGGCCACATTTTAAGATACTATCATTTTCTGAATATTTCTAGAGTTCTTAGAAGATAAATATGCTTGCATAGAGGTTATGCATAAAAGTGCTCTATAGTAACTAGTTTAGGAAAAAAATGTATATACAATTTTATAATATCTTATAAATATATTGCTATATATGTTATAAAATAGAATATATTAAAAATTGTGTTTAAAGAGAAAAAGAGGTCTAGGAGGGTGTATTTTTTTTCTGAGAAATTAGAAGAGTAGGGTTATCAATGAAAGAGGAAATATTTCATGAATGAAATAAGGAAGTCTGTATTAAGGTGTAGTTTTGTTGGGGTTAATCAGAGTGCAGTTTTGGTGGCTGAAATTGAGATGTCTGTAAGATCTATGCTATTGGTATCCAGCTGTAGTAATCCAGAGTTTGGAAGAGGGCTCTGAACTGGAGATTTATTCAGGGAATTACCAGAATCTATATAGTATTAAAAGTATAAATTAGAAAAGTGATACACTTATCTTTATCGAGAATATCCCAAACTGCAAGTCCTCAAGAACACCAATGTTAAGGGCAAAGGGAAGAATCAACAAAAGAGCCTGAGGAGAAACAACTGGTAGGTATGAAGAAACACAAGAGAGTAAACAGCCCTGCAACCTGTGAAAACCAATGGACCCTGACCTGTGTGGCTCAGTTAGTTGGAAAGTCATCTGGAAGGCCAAAAAGTGGTAAAGTGGCGGATTCAATTCCCAGTCAGGGCACATGCCCAGGTTGCGGGTTCCAAATCACCACATTCTCTGTAGTTATAAAAAGCTATTCAATTCATGAATTTCTATTGCAGCCATTCAAAGTCAAGAAGCTGAAGATCCTATATAATAAAAGCCTAATATGCTAAGTGTCCAGTCACCTGGTTGTTTGTTCAACCAATCAAAGCGTAATATGCTAATGATATGCTAAGGCCGCTCAACTGCTTGCTATGACATGCACTGACCACCAGGGGGAAGATGCTACAACTGGTAGGTCAGCTTGCTGCTGGGGTCTGGCCAATTGGGACTGAGCGAGACGGGCCAGACATGTCCTGGAGCCTTCCTGTGGTCCCTCCCTGGTTGGCCAAACTCCCACATCCCTCCCCGGCCCCAATCATGCACCAGTGGGGTCCCTTGGCTTGGCCTGCACCCTCTTGCAATCTGGGATCCCTTAGGGGATATCAGAGAGCCGGTTTCGGCTCTATCCTCCAGGCCAGGCCGAGGGACCCCACTGGTGCACAAATTCGTGCACTGGGCCTCTAGTTAAGAATAAAAAGCATGATAAAAACACTCTAAAGCAGTGATGGCAAACCTATGACACGCGCAGCCATTTCTGATGACACGCGGCCGCATGCTGAGGATCAAACATTTGCTGCTCCTGAGGATGAAACATTTGCGACTAGAGTCTTGGAGTTAGTTTTTTCCTCAAAGTGACACACTACCCAAGTTATGCTCAGTTTTTTGGCGAAGTTTGACACACCAAGCTCAAAAGGTTGCCCATCACTGCTCTAAAGTATCAGGTTCAAGATACAGTAAAGAATAAGATCAAGCCACCCCAATAATATAGATTTGGAATTCTGTTTGAGTAGTATTAACTTATCTAACACTATTTATTGAGCTCACAATGATCTCTCCTCTCTTGTAACTTCTCCCTATTGATACACTAATTGTAATAGTTTTCTGTTACTACAGAGAAGTCACTGCAAACTTAGAGAATTAAAACAACATACCTTCCTTTTCTCACACCTCTGTGGGTCAGGAGTCTGTGATGTTTAACTAGGCCCTCTGCTCTGGACCTCACAGGCTATAATAAAAATGTTGGCATGCTGCATTTTTTTTCTGGAGTTTGAGGCCCTCTTCTAAACTCACATGGTTTTGGCAGAATTCGGTTCCCTGTGGTTGTGGGACTGTGGTCCCTGTTTTCTCACTGGCTGAGGGGCAGAGCCCAATGTCAGTTCCATAGCCCCCTCCCAGGTCTGCACTCTGAGGCCCCTTCACTGACCCTCTGACAACCTGACAGCTCATTTCTTTAGCTTCCAAGTTATCTATTACAAATATTGTGTGTCATAGTGAGATCACTGTACTACAATTTAATTCCATCTATGAACATTAAGCTATTCTCAGTAACAAAGTCATTTAACTGTTGAATTTGTGGTTTTAAAGTCATCTAAGAATATATTTCCAATTCAAGGATATTTGATCTATTTCTTATTTTAAGTACTTACAGACAATTAGGTCATTTGGAACATTAATATGTAGTATTTTGATGTAAGATATTCACTTATTTAGCACTCACTTGGCACTTCATACTCTTTTATAAAAAATATATTATATTGCTTCAGGACTACTCTTGACATTTTAAACTCTTATTTTGAATTTGTAATTTGTCTGAAATGTGTGAAGAAATTAAATAAAAATACATCACAAGAATTTTTCATTGATCTAATATTATTAGCTGGTGTATATTTGAGGAATAATGATGAGCACTCTATAACTTTCATTTTCATTGCTAATTATTTTTGCTTATAATGTCAACCTTGATGTCGGTAAAAAGGATTTTCTTCTCTACCAACATCATTCTTTTGAGTTTGAATGACATTGCTTATTTTCATTCTTCTTGATAAAGCTGAACATATCTTGCCCCTTTTTATCTTTTTCATCTTTTATGTTTGTTCACTTATATTTATAATATTCTTAGCTAGTTTTCACACACTAAAGGCCTGGGTACAAAGCCTGCCAGTTACTTTTCTGTTGTATATCAGAATTGGAAAACACACATGCACACACACACTTTCTGATGGTATCTTAAATAATGTTCAAGGTTTTCAAATCTTAAATACGTATACTAATCTCCATGCTAGAGATTAGTGACTTTAAAAAATATTTCAAAAAGGTGAAATAAGTACTTCTAGTTTTCTTCTCTCTGAAGGTATGAATTTTGGAAGAAGTAAAATTTGATATTTCATTTATTGTTTTCAAATACTATGATTATCATGATTATGATGATCATCCTCATTCATACACAGACAAAATGAATTCAGAGCTGCAAGAAATTTCACACATATGTGGAGCTGGATTAATTAACATAAATAGTATGAATTTTTATATATTTAAATGATCAGTTTTGATTTTCTATAGAAAATGTTATATAGTCAAGAAACTAACATTTCTTATAACTTAAATGTTTAAAAGCTTTTATGGAAGTTATAATCTGTGTGACATACTGTGATTTGTATTCCTGGGATGAAAAAAATATATATATAGATTTTAAAGAGAAGTTCTAGTTTTAGTCTTTCTTTCTTGCTGTCATTTAAACAGTAGTTCTGTGGCCACTGACATATTGAGGTCATCTAACAATCTCTTCCTTAATTGCTAAGAGTGCTCATTTTCCATATGACTTTTGAATGCCCATGACAGCCAAATTTTTCTTCTAGACACTTTTAAACAAATATAATTGTAACTTTTATTTCTCTAACTAAAGTCTTTCAAAGAAATTGAAATTTCTGATGGGTGCACATCAGAGTAAGAGAAGAAAATTATAAAGCAAGAGAAAACAGCAAAGAGATAAATCAACAAAATCATAAAATGACTTCAAATAGAGGGCATTTGAAATTAAGAACATGAAATGGAGGGAAAAAGAATTCACCTAAAATTATGTTAATTAAATTAATAATTAAGACAAAGGGTGGTACCTAACTATATTAAAATAAACTTATCAAGTAACTGAAACATTTTGAGGATTTATTATTATTATTATTATTATTATTATTATTATCATCATCATCATCACCATAGTTCAGATATTACCTCAAGAAGAAGAGCATTACTTGGCCCCCTTCATTCTTCTCTTTCAGCAACTAGAATGATTTCTCTATTTTTCCTTCCTTCTCAAGTCCCTCCCTTTCAGCTACCTGCTCTGGAGAGCAATAGGTTGCCCAAAAAGGGCCAGCAAAAGTGGGCGAGGTGTTCAGAGGACCGAAAGTAGTCAAATTTCCCTGAGAACCAGAAAGTGTTGCTGGCTGTCTCCCTTTCCGGAGAATGAAGAAAGCTCCGCCTGTCAGTGCTGGCCTTCCTCCTGTAAGGGAATCTGCTGGACCCGTGCTAATTCAATTTCCCCCCCATTCCGGGCCCTGCCCCATCGTCGCCCCCTTTACCTTGGATCATGTTCAAGAAATTTGATGAAAAAGAAAATGTATCCAATTACATCCAGTTGAAAACGTCAGTTATAAAGGGTATCAAGAACCAATTGATAGAGCAATTTCCAGGTATTGAACCATGGCTTAATCAAATCATGCCTAAGAATGACCCTGTCAAAATAGTGCAATGCCATGAATATACAGAAATCCTTACAGTGAATGGAGAGTTACTATTTTTTTTAGACAAAGAGAAGGACCTTTTTATCCAACCCTAAGATTATTTCACAAATATCCTTTTATCCTGCCACAACTTCCTTCCTTCTCTCTCTATTTTTCAACCACAGTTATATTCAGTACCATTCCATACCAGTTTCAGATGTACAGCAAAGTGTCCAGAAAACCATGTACTCTATAGAGTGGTCCCCACGCTACCCCAAGCACCTATCTGGTCCCATACCCAGCTATCTCGACATTATTGACCATATTCCCCATGCTGCAATCTGTATCTCTATGGCTATTCTGCAGCTACAAATTTGTACTGCTTAACCCCTTGCCAGAGTAGAATCTTCCAAATCCTGGCCTAATGGTATAATCTGGCCCCATGGATCTGAGAACCATCTAGAGGGACTAGATGTTTCCTCAGAACAACTGTTTTTTATGGGATACTGTGAACTTCAGAGGGCAAGTATTCCTGCAATCCAGATTTTTCTTGTTCAATCTTTCAAGAGAGTTAAACATCCATAACATTATTAGGGTTTAGAGAAAGAATATACCTTTTTTTTATAAGTTAGTTTTACTTTTTAATTCAGCAATCTTACACAAGAAAAAAAAATAGCAACAAAATATCTCCCAAATAGAAACATCAGTAAGAAAAACAGAATTTAATTTCAGAAGGGATTTTTAAATGAGTCAATTTAAAGAATAAATCACAAAACCACCAACGCTCATTATTAGAGAGCATCACAATTCATTATAAGTAAAAACAAATCATTGATATAAACATTTAATTATTAAGATACCTGCATGCGGGGGAGGGGACATACCAACACAGAAAACAAGAGTTGTCAGTAGTTTCATGATGATCACCTGGCTGGTGTGACTCAATCATTGAGCATCAATCTTTGAACCAGGAGGTCGGTTCCATTCCTGGTCAGGTCACATGCCTGGGTTGCAGGCTTGAACCCCAGTTAGGGGAGTGCAGAAAACAGCCTATCAATGATTCTCTCTCATCATAGATGTTTCTATCTCTCCCTTGCTCTTATAAATCTATAAAAAAATATTTAAAAAAATAGTTCCATCATGAAAAAAATATTTTTTCTTAATTTGGTTTCTTAAATGTTCTAAATATTTTATTACTTGATTTTCCAAGATTTTTAGAAAGGAGAGAAAATGGAGAAATCTGAAATTAATTATTATTTAATAAGCAGAACTTGTACCCTATTACTTATTCAACAGCTTTCACTCATGAAACCTATTACACATTGCAAATATTGCCTCATCAATCATCACTCAGTGAGGGCAGAAAACATGACAAGTTTTAAATAATTTCCAAGAGCTTCCAATATTAATATCATACTCTATTTACAAAAAAAAAATTAAGGTTTAATCTTTGCTGAATGATCATGCTGGCTTTCATAGAGGATAAAAGCATCAATCTATGTCCTGAAGGGAAACTGACAAAATACCATACCCACTGCTGATCACAAGCCTGTTATAAACCATACATGCTGTTAGGACTGCTCAGTAACCAATGCGTATTTGGGAAAGCATCAGGTGATATTGTAGATGTATGGTTAAAATAAATATGCTTTTAATCTAAAGGATTTTAAAGGGAATTCTTAATCATCCTATATAATAAAAGGTTAATATGCAAATTGTCCCCTCAATGGGGAGTTCAACTGGGAGTTCAACCTGGACTTCAACCAGGGGGTGGGACCGGCCAGCCAACCGCCCATGTCCCCTCCCCCCAGCCATCCCCACCTCCAATTGGCCCCACCACCCCAATCAGGGGCATGGCTGATTTTGACTAATAATGTTATTATATTTTATTCCTGAGTACTTTAAATGTGATGTTGAAGTTCTTCCTTGCAAAAAACCTTCACAACACTGATTTAAAAAATATATATTTTGATGATTTCCGAGAGGGAGAAGGAGAGAGAGACAGAAACATCAATTATGAGAGAGAATCATTGATTGGCTGTCACCTGCACGGCCCCCACTGGGGATCAGGCCCATAACTCAAGCATGTGCCCTTGACCGGAATTGAACCTGGGACCCTTCAGTCCACAGGCTGATGCTCTATCCACTGAGCCAAACCAGTCAGAGCCACAACAGTGATTTAATTTAATACTCATATAATTAAAAATTTATAAATGAATACTTATAAAAACTTTTGGACTCAGTAAAACAGATATAATGATTATATTTTTCAGCTGAGTAAACTGATGTCTGGACATTTTAAGTCGCTTTTTTTAGGTCATAAAACCAATACACTTATATTGTACACATTTTGTAGTTTAATATATATATAAAATATATAGGGTGAGGCAAAAGTAGGTTTACAATTGTGAGTATGAGAAACAGTTTATTCTTATATTATTATTTACTTATTATTGTGTTATTTTCATACATACAACTGTAACTATACTTTTGCCCCACCCTGTATAATATTCTCTTTGTCACTGAACAAAGATTAGTTGGTCTAAGTTTTATTGCAGTTGAGAGACAAGGTAAAATGAGAGTCTCATTGCTAAGAGATGTGTAATCAATAGTGACTTAATTTACCTTCTTTTTTTTCTGAATTAACTTAGAAAAACAGCTAAGAAAAATGAATGTCATTTCTGTGAGATTTTGCATTCAAAATAGCTATGTATTCGGTGTCTTAAAAACAAATTATGATATAATATTAGTTTTTCATTTGGTTCACATATTTAATAAAGTACAAACAAAATAATATACGTAAGTTAGGAAGCAGTTTACATATATTTAAAATTAGAGGCCCGGTGCACGAAATTCATGCACAGGGGCCAGGGGGGCGTCCCTCAGCCTGGCCTGCACCCTTTCCAATCTGGGACCCCTCAGGGGATGTTTGACTGCCAGTTTAGGCCTGATCGGACATCCCTCTCGCAATCTGGGACTGTTGGTCCTAACTGCTCACCTGCCTGCCTGCCTGATTGCCCCTAACTGCCTCTGCCTGCCTGCCTAATAGCCTCTAACCACCTGTGCCTGCTGGCCTGATCACCCCTAACTGCTCCCCTGCCTGCCTGATCACCCCTAACCGCCTCTGCCTGCTGGCCTAATCAGCCCTAACTGCCCTCTCCTGTCAGCCTGATCACCCCTAATTGCCCTCACATGCTGGCCTGGTCACCCCTAACTGCCTCTGCCTTGGCCCCCTCAACCGTGACTTTGTGCAGAAGGACGTCCAGATGGATGTCCGGAAGACATCTGGTCTAATTAGCATATTACCCTTTTATTAGCATAGATGTTTTAGAATAGCACTGTCCTATAGAACTGTTGTGATGATAGAAATGTTTTATGGCTGTGCTATACGTCAGGATACGGTGGCCAATACTGATCTAGAGAGATAAAACGAAAGTTAGGTTGATAGGGGCCTGACCCAAGGGAGGAGCAAGTAAAACCAGGAACCCAGCTAGACAGAGTTACTAAGGCACTCCAACTGGAGCGGGAAGGAAGAGTGCACACGTGATAGGCATGAACTTTACAATGTAAGGATATTGCTAACACAGCTTGCAGAGAACCAATCAGGAACTAGCAAGGCTGTCTCCACCCCGAACTTCAAAGTGTGCAGGCCTCCTCTCTGCTCTCCTTCTCCCGCTGTGCAGCTCACAATGGATACCTGACAGTCCTGTGGTGTGGGAGCACATCCCTGCACCCACCTGGCGTAGGGCCATGTGGGCCTCCACACCTGGACTAATAGACTTTAATTAGCTTGGCTACTGAACTGCTCCCGACTGGAACATGGGAAGGAAGCTCTGGACACTGGCCTGCTCCTGGGACCCCAGCTGCTCCTTTTCCAGGACTGGCTTCTCTCAGTAAACGTCGGTTCCATTCATCGTTTTTGTCAGTGACTTCATTCTTCTATTTTCGCAAGACAAGAACTGGACTCAAAACACCCACATTTTGGGTTTCACTAGTACTACTACTACTGACGACCATAGCAGAGAGTACATTTCAAGAACTTAATTCCAATTGCATAGCATGTTAGTAAAATTTTTAAGGAAACAGTTTGGAAATTTTTGACTATGTCTCAAAGTTTAATATGTCATTGTGTTAGAGTACCATATTTTTACAACATATTATGCTGATACTATTTTTAAATATTTTTGAGATAGTAAGTGTATTATTTTAAACTATCAAATTTCATCCTCTTCACACTTACAGCAATGCGGATTGATTTGTCCATTTTTCTTATGGTTATAATCAATCATGATGTTTTTCTCAGTAGTGAGAACAGTTGGGAATTCAAATGCACTTTTACATGACCATTTAAAAAATAAAGTTTTTTTTATCAAAACACATACCTTAAGTCTGAGACCTTTTATAAATGTGAATGTAATAATGTAACAAATGATCGTAGCTTTGCATTTCTAATGTGGGAATAGTGTAATTGTTCTCAAATTGTGCTTTCCCATAATGCATGGTTTTATGTTAACTACTAGAGGCCCGGTGCACAAAATTTGTGCACAGAAGGGGGTTGTCCCTCAGCCCAGCCTGTACCCTCTCCAATATTGGACCCCTTGAGGGATGTCTGACTGCCCGTTTAGGCCCGATCCCGGTGGGATCGGGCCTAAACGGGCAGTCGGACATCTCTCTCACAATCCAGGACTGCTGGCTCCCAACTGCTTGCCTGCCTGCCTTCCTGATTGCCCCTAACCGCTTCTGCCTGCCAGCCTGATCACCCCCTAACCACTCTGCTGCCAGCCTGTTTGCCCCCAACTTCCCTCCTCTGCCGGCCTGGTCACCCCTAACTGCCCTCTCCTGCAGGGTTGATCACCTCCAACTGCCCTCCCTTGCAGGCCGGGTGCCTCCCAACTGCCCTCTCCTGCTGGCCATCTTGTGGTGGCCATCTTTGACCACATGGGGGCAGCTATATTGTGTGTTGCAGTGATGATCAATCTGCATATTACTCTTTTATTAGATAGGATAGAGGCCTGGTACAGGGGTGGGGGCCAGCTGGTTTGCCCTGAAGGGCATCTGGGATCAGGTGGGGGTTCCCTTGGGGTGTGGGGCAGCCTGAGCGAGGGGCCTGTGGTGGTTTACAGGCCGGCCACGCCCCCTGGCAACCCAAGCAGAGGCCCTGGTATCTGGAATATATTTTCCTTCTACAATTGAAACTTTGTAGCCTGGAGCGGAGCCAAGCCTAGGGCTCCCTCCGGCAGCCATTTGTGTTGGGGTTATAATTGAAACTTTGTAGCTTTAAGTGGGTCGGCCTGGCCAGGGTGTGCAGCAAGCTTTGCTTCCCCTGTTGCTGGCAGCAACCCTGGCCTGCTCTCTCAAGCTCCATTCTGCCGCCATTTGTTTGAATTTGTTTACCTTCTATAATTGAAACTTTGTAGCTTGAGTGGAGGCTTAGGCCTGGCCAGGGCAGGCAGAAAGCTTGGCTTCCTCTGTTACCTAGGAAATCTTGCTCTCTGTGGCTGTAGCCATCTTGGTTTGGGTTAATTTGCATGCTCGCTCTGATTGGATGGTGGGCGTGGCTTGTGGGTGTGTCGGAGGTGTGTCAATTTGCATATTTGTCTATTATTAGATAGGATGTTATTCTTTTTATGCTTTATGCTTAAACAAGCCTAAATGAGAATACCAATATTAGAAAAATAAAATGAACTACATCTGACCTGTTGTTAGTAATCATTCATCTAAAAACTTAAGGTATTTCTTTCATAGTATACCAGCTCAAAAAATATTTTCTGATAAAATGTTTTGGAGGGAACTTAGCTCCCACATTCAAAAATTAGCATGTTGCATGAGCTACTGACTTTCTGTAATAAACATTTATTTTGAGCAGACTGAATTACTGAAACCAGCTGCTTAGAGTGATCAATTTCACCCATCTCTCCACTTCACTTTGCTCCTATTGGCACAACTTTAAAATTTCATAATTTTCTTTTCACAGTAGAATAACAACATTGCTCTTCCTTTTAACGCCTTCCTGTGGAAAGCAAATATATCTTAGATAACACTGAAATTGGTTCATTTGTTCTTATCTCTTTCATATCCATTGCCTGCTCACCCTTGATAACATAAATATAATTATCACATACCTTAGTCAGTAATAGAAACAGATTAGCTTTTTATACGAACAATCTTTTCAGCTTCAAAATGGCTTTTGCAAAGCCATAATTGACTATCTCTTTTTAGGACCATACTTTATGTATTTTGGTTCAAGTTTTCCATATTATCTCTCTCATAAATGCTACATGATACATTCTGACTCAGAATTAGAACTATACTTAATTTTCAGTACATGCTAACAGCACGTGTAAATTCTAGAAATACTTTAGAAAAACCCACAGGTTAAGGGTTGTTTTTCCACTGAGGCAATGGCAGAAATGCATGTTCTAAAATGGCAGGTAGTATCATCACAGAGAAACTAGTTCAAAATAAGAATTTAATTAGTCTCAGTTCATTATTCTCAAATACAGTAAATACAGGAATTAAACATTAGCTCATTTCTAACTGCCCAACCATTTCCATAAGCCTGAGTTCCAGTTAGGGGAACCCATTAATTTGTAGACAGATGTGATGGCACGTAGGTAATATTCCGAATTGCCTGCTACTGGAAATGTTGAAACTAGCCAAGAAACATTTTTGATTACAGAACAGGCTTAATGAGAATGTATTCGAGCTAAGATGTTCTACTCCATTATTAATGTTTTGCCATATGGCTAATCAAGATAAATAAAAATATTTTATGTAAAATAAGCAGAATTTTGGAGAAGATTAACAATAGTATCCAAATCAAAATAATGTCTTGGAAAAAAGAAATAAAAATAATGAGTAGAAGACAAAAATCAGAAAACTGTACTTTATTTAAAGTTAACAGATGTAAGATTTGGGATGAATGCTGAAATAAAAAAATTAGAATATTTGTTCTCATTATGATCCCAGTAGAGAGATCTATTGTCTCTTTATTATAAGTCTATTTCAAAACACCAAAAAGGAGATTTCCAGTAATTTTAGAAAATATTATTAATATTAATGAACATTTTAATAAGTTATATATTTGTCATTATTTCTTAGAAAGTACATCTTTTATAGAGTTAAGTGGAGTAGTTTCTTCTAATCTAATGTGCCTGTAATAATTAAATAGTATTTAGAAATATCAGAGAAAGAAAAACTACTTTGTAAAGGATTATAAATCATGTTTTAAGTACCAATATTTATATATTAATTACTCTCCTAAATCTCTTAGGACAGCAAAACAATCATTAACTGGTAGGTCTTTATTTTATTTTATTTGTATTTTATTTTATTATTTTATTAGTATTATGCTCATCCTCACCTGAGGATATATTTTTCCATTTTTTTTTTATAGAGAATGGAAGGAAGAGGGGAGGAAGAGAGAGAGAGAAACATCGATGTGAGAGAGACACATCAACTGGTTGCTTCCCTTTCACACCCCAACCAGGTGTCTGAGGATCCAGACTGCAACCCACGTGCATGCCTTTGACCAGGAATTGAACTTATGACCCTTTGGTCCACAGGCTGTCACTCTAACCACTGAGCAAAACCAGCCAGGGCTATTTTACTTTTTAATGTTCATTTTATTGCAAATTGTACTAATTTTTAAAAAATCACATTAAAAAAGAGACCGGGAATATATTAGTTTGAGTGGAAATATTCTTCTCAAAAAATTTGTAATATATTGTATATAACATATGATTACATATTTTCATGTGCTCCATGAGTAATTCCTCTAAGACCTGCATGATACTTTTCCTAATTATATTCTGAATATTAAAATTTAATATATAAAAATATGCTATGAAATTTGATTTATTTACTAACATTTTTTAAAAGTCTATTTTCCTTTATATTTTCTGATATTTAAATTGTATTCTAATTTTAAATTTTTCTGATCAACGCATTTAATTATTGTCCTCATAAGTAAAATTAAGCTTGATCAAATCATTATAATGGCTTAGACAACATTTTATTTTGTCTCAGTTAAATACTAGAATAATAAAGAGATTGTTTTTATTTCAACATTTTGCTCGTTGCTGTCCAGTTGAAACCTATAACAAAACAAAACTGTACAACGTCCTTGTTTAATAAGTTCCAGAGATTCATTTTGTAGTTGGAAACTGTTTGATTAATAAAAGGAAGTTAAAACCATTAATATGCTGAATATTTCCTCAAGTTATGAATTCATCAGGTTGGGAGTTAATTGGACATCAGAATCAATTTTAATTTCTACACCCTAAGAACTGTTTATCTTTTATTTTGTGTATTTGCTGGGTACCATGTTTTTCACTTTAACTTTGCATTTTATATTGACTAAAGTATGTGATGCTTTAAAATATATTCTGAGGCATGGAAAAGTCAGGGTATAATATCCTGTAAATTTACAATAAATTTATTATCTGATTTTAAATTGGACATATTATGACAGTATTTTTCTTGTGGATGACTTAGTTGTAATTTTTAAAATTTATTTTATTATAAGGTATTTTGAACATTTTGCCCTAATGTTATGTATCATTAACTATAAAACAGTCTAAGATCACATAATACTTTCTATAAGAAATCTATTCTATAGTCAATGCATTCTCTTTATTTTTGCTATTAGTTACCTAACAGGATTAAAAGAAAATATGTATAAAAATATGAGAAAATGCAGGTATAGTACAATAAATGTTATAAATTATAAGATTAATTCTAATTTTTCCACTCATTTATGGCAAAAATAAGGATAGTGAGCTGTCTAGATATTAATTTTATATCAGAAATATGTCAAATCTTGGATACATTTATTACTAAATAGGTGCCAGCAATTTTAATCTATTGTCAATATCTGGTGATTTCTACCCCATCTCCCACTACCTCACTTGTAAAGGAAGCAGACAAACTTTGGAGAATGATTATAGATTATCATAATCAGAAGGTGACTCCAATTTAAGCTGCTGTTCCAAATGTGCATGTACATGAAGCAAATCAATAAAACCTGTGGCCAGATAAGTGGCTGTTAATTTAGTAAATGCTTTTATCTCCATAGAGTTTTGGAAGAATGACCAAAAGCAGTTCACCTTTACCTGGCAATCCTCAGTATTCTTCAGTTCCACACCTCAGCTTGAGGCCAATTCCACTTTCAGCTGTAGTCTGCTGAAATTATTGATCTCCTTGACATCCCGCAGAATATCACACTGCTTCACTACTTTGTTGACACTGGAGCTGATGATAGAAGAAAAACAAGTAGCTTAGATCTTTTAGCAACACATATTATGTGAGCAGTTGAGAGAAAACCACAAAAGAAATTCAGGGACCCACACTCTCAGTGAAGTTTCTTTTTCAAATATATTTTTATTGATTTCAGAGAGGAAGGGAGAGGAAGAGAGAGATAGGAACATCAATGATGAGAGAGAATAATTGATCAGCTGCCTCTTGAATATCCCACACTGGGAATGGAGACTGCAGCCCAGGCATATATGCCCTGACTGGGAATCGAACAGTCACCTTCTGGTTCATAAGTCAATGCTCAATCGCTGAGCCACACCAGCTGGGCTCATTGAAGTTTTTAGTGGACCTGTGGCCAACAGCATGTCAGGATAGGCCCTCTGAAGTGAAGGAAAAATTGTTGCAGTTGCATGGCTTGTCATTAATACAGAAGCACAGCACTCAGTGGGCCTCTTTGGATTTTAGAGACCTTCCATGTTTGAATGAGCTACTCTGGCAGGTTTACTGGAAACCAGGAAGGCTGCCATCTTTGAGTGGGACTTATAGCTAGGGAAGCTCTGTAGTAGGTCCAGAAGCTGTAGGCAGCTGCTCTGCTCTTGTATGCATGAAACAGGTCAACAAAGGATTTGTGGCAAAGAGGGCTGTTCTACTGAGCTCTAGAGTGGTCCGTCAGTGAATCACAGTAGAAAACCCTAAGGCTTAGGAGTAAACTCATGCAGAATGATACTGGGATCTTTGGAGAAAAGGAAAATCTGATCAATGGACATTAAGTGCTTTTGGAACTTGAATTGTTGATTATGAACTGAGTATCATCTTGTGCACAAGCCTGTGATTGGACTGTTATAGGCAGAGATAACTGAGGTTGCAAAAAGGATTTTTCTTGGAAGATGGAAGAGAGCACAGCAGGGTTGTTTGTAGTATATGCTGAAAAGCAGGTCTGGTTAAATAAGGTAATACATGACAAAGTACTTATTGTGGGACATGCGCATAATAAGAGACTTATTAAAAGGAATTTAATGAATTTTATTTACCTCCAATTCTAACCTGTAAATGCTTTCTGTTTAAATATGTATCTGCCAAAATATATAGAGACTCTATCTTGTCATTGACTATTTCACTGTGTTTACAATGAGTAGCTAATATTATAAAATAGAATTAAATTAAGATAAGAACTCATGAAAACGCTATTCATTATTATATTGATTATAACATTATTTATTTCACCTTAAGTTTTCATTGCAAAATATAACTACAATGGTATTGCTTGCATAGCAAGAATAAAATATGTATTGGTATTTTTACATTGCAATTTGAAATTTTTAAAAATTGTCCATTGCTACACTGTTTAGGAGAACAAGAAATGTGTGGCTTTATGCTTTAAGATAAGTGTATCCCACCTTAGTTTCCTGATTACTTCAATGATGAAACTAAAACAAATGTGTTAAATATCTCACCAGATTCATACAGTTATATTGTGCAGAACTGAGTCAAATTCATATCTGTGAACCTATTTTAATGATCCTTCATCTACCCACTATCCTTCCAAGGGAAAACCCTACAGAGAAACACAATTTCTATCTTTTTTTCTTTGAATTTTATTTTTCTAAAAACTGCAAGCAAATAATTTATATCAAACATCATTGAAAAATACTGAGCAGTTTTGAGAAGAATAATTTTTATTTTTCCTTGTAAGAGGCTAATCAGCATTTACAGCTAACCAAAGTATGAAATGATTATTGTTTTAATGCACAGTCTACAATTTTAACAATTAAATCACTATTTACAAAATGTTAATTATTTGCCAGTTTTATGCTCAGGGTTAAATGGAATCATGATCTTTTCTTTATATGTATATGAAATCACTTGTTTTGAACATATGGAAAATATATACAAGAGTTAAATAACAATATGATTACTTATGACAATTCATCATAGTTTGGAAAAATACAGCAGCTCAAAGATATGCCTGCCCTTGAAGGAGGTATAGTGTTTAAATAGAAGGCTGAAAGATTTCTAGAGTTTATAGAGTTTATAGAGTTTATAGCACTAATTTGCACATGAGCATATGGTTTCCCACCAAATATTTATTTCTCATTAGAATTTATTTTTCTCCAGGGAATAATTATTTTAGACATGAAAATAAGTAGAGGTGATTCACTCAATATATAACCAAATTCAAAGTGGATATATTGCTATCAGTAATTTATTTAATAATAATATCCAAAGACACATTTTCATGCCATCTGCTTTCTCCCAGTTTTTCCTTCCTCCCTCTGTCACAGAAATATGGTGGATATTTTTAAAACCTTTTATGTTTATATGTACTAATCTTGAGAAGAAGACCATGATTACATGTGCATGTTAGGACAATTATCATTAAACTAAAGGCCCGGTGCACGACATTGGTGTGGGGGGGCGGATCCCTCAGCTTGGCCTGCACACTTGGTGTGGGGGGGCGGATCCCTCAGCTTGGCCTGCACCTTTTTGCCATCCTGGAGCCCTCAGGAGATGTCTGACTGATGCTTAGGCCTGGTCCACACAAGCTGTCAGTCAGACATCCTTAGCGCTGCCGGGGAGGTAGGCCACTGTGCTTGCCAGCCATCAGCCTGGTTTATGGCTGAGCAGCGCTCCCCCTGTGGGAGCACACTGACCACCAGGGGGTAGTTCCTGCATTGAGCATCTTCCCCTGGTGGTCAGTTTGCGTCATAGTGACCGTTCATTCCACCATTCGGTTGATTTGCATATTACCCTTTTATTATATAGGATAGGTGTATTATAGGACAGTCTCTTCTGTTCTTCTTGGCTAATTTCTTTTTACTTGTAAACTGAAGTGAAATGATTGCTAAAGCACCATGGTTGATATACTATTATCTCCACACTAGAGGCCCGGTGCACGAAATTGGTGCACAGGGGTGTGTGTGTCCCTCAGCCTAGCCTACAACCTCTCCAATCTGGGACCCCTCCAGGGATATTGGACTGGGATCGGGCCTAAATGGGCAGTCGGACATCCCTCTTACAATCCAGGACTGCTGGCTCCCAACCACTCGCCTAACTGCCTGCCTGACTGCCCCTAACCGCTTCTGCCTGCCAGCCTGATCACCCCCTAACCACTCCTGTGCCAGCCTGATCAATGCCTAACTGCTCCTCTGCTGGCCTGATTGCCCCGAACTGCCCTCCCCTACAGGTCTGGTCACCCCCAACTGCCCTCCCCTGCTGGCCAAGTCACCCCTAACTGCCCTCCCTTGCCAGCCTGGTCACCCCTAACTGCCCTCCCCTGCTAGCCTGGTTCCCCTCAGTTTCCCTCCCCTGCAGGCCTGGTCCCCCCAACTGCCCTCCCCTGCCAGCCATCTTGTGGTGGCCATCTTGTGTCCACATGGGGGCAGCCATATTTGACCACATGGGGTTGGCCATCTTGTGTGTTGGAGTGATGGGCAATTTGCATATTACTCTTTTATTAGATAGGATATTATTCCTTCCCCTCATGGATCACTGGGCGATTACTGCCTATGCCCATCATGTTGAACTTGGAAAGTCCATATTAGTTCCATTAGTGATGTGTGCACCTGGGCACGATTCTCCATCACTCTTTTCTCTCTTCTAAGATGTTCAGAAAGATACTATTTTGTCATTTGAATCCTGGAATGAAGATGCTATGCAGCAGATCTATTGTCAATCTACAATTGACATGATCATGAGCAAGAAATAAAACTTAATTGCTGTGACCAAAGATTTTAAAGACTTTTTAAAATCCTCACCTGAGGTATATTTATTTTTTAAAATTGCTTTTAGAAATAAAAGAAGGGAGAGAGAGAGAGAGAGAGAGAGAGAGAGAGAGAGAGAGAGAGAGAGATCAGTAGGATCAGTAGCCTCCTATATGTGCCCCAACTGGGGCTTGAACCTGCAACCTACATATGTGCCCTGAAGGGGAATCAAACCCACAACCTTTTGGTGCACAGGATGACACTCCAATGAACTGAGCCACCTGGCTAAGGCAGGACATTTTTTATTTTAGCAAAGCAGATCATACTTCAACTGATATAACTGCCACTAGATAGTAAATACATAATGATGCCAATTATTTAAAGTTTACATCTTTACATGCAAATGTGCCAAAGCTTTATATATTTATATGTAAACATAATTATAGTCATAATAATAGATACTCTCACTTAATGACTAAGACTAAGAGTGCTGGGAAAGATAGAAATCTTAAAATAATCAACAAAGCAGAGAGCACCTCTAAGACACTTTTGGATTCTTAGAAATGAACAAGTTAACCTTCTTCTTCATTACATATCAAATTTCTTTAAGGGAAAAAGGTGCTTCCTTATAAGCAATAGATTGATATTTGCCAGTGGATCTCATCGTTTTTGGGTGGATATGTTTTAGGGGTGCATGGTGAAAGGAACCGGTGAAAGCAGCAGCCTCCCAAGTCATGGAAAACGGTGGTGTACTTGGCCACTGGTTGCTAAAGACTGATTTTGCCTACCTAATACCTCTGCTTCCATTCTCCTGAATAACACATTCTTTTTTGTTTCTACAAATGAAAAAAAAAAAAAAGACTTTTCTTGTTATAAGGAGAGAAGTATTTTGAATATAGTATGATTCATATTCACAATAAACTTTACAATATTTTTCAAAAGAAAGCCAGATAATCACTTTTATATATTAAGCTAAAGCTCCTACTCATGTAATATTTGAAACTATCCAAAATAATAAAAATATTTTGAGCTTGTTTTTTAAACTGAGGAGACAGAAGGAAGCTAGGTAGATAGGGGTGGGACCCAGGGAAAGGAAGTAGAACTGGGACTCCAACTAGATGGAGTTACTAAAGGCACCCCAACTGGGCAGGGAAGGAAGGGCACTCAGGAGAGAGGTGTCAACTTTAAAATATAGGTATTGCTAAGATAGGCCGCATGCAGATAACCAATCACAAGCAGTAAGCTGTATAAACTAATCTAAAGAATATTGCTAAGGCAGATTTCTTTGAAAACACCAATTAGGAGCTAGCAAGACTACCCAGCCCCTAAATTAAAGGTGCACACCTTCCTCTTGCTCTCTCTCTTTTCCCAGGCCTGCAAGGAGTTCCTGACGTTCATTCCTGTGGCGGGGGAGCACATCTTAGCATCCACATAGCTTAGGGCCATGTGGGCCTCCACACATGGACTATTAGATTTTAATTAGTTTGGGTGCTAAACCACTCCCTACTGTAACATGAAAAGGAAGCTCCAGACACTGGCCTGCTCTTAGAACCCAGCTACACCTTTTCCAGGCCTCATTTCTCTCAATAAACTTTGCTCCCATTCATTGTTTTTGTCTATGACTTCGTTCTTCGATTTTCGCAAGGCAAGAACTGGGGCTCAAACAACACCCACATTTTTTTGGTATCAAAACTATATACAAAATGTGATGGATTCTACATAATATATTTCATAGTCTGAAACTATAAACTTAAAAAATAAACACAATCATCTAAGGAACTTTTTAAATGATTTCAGTTGGCATTATGCTACATCCTTTGTTTAAAGATCAATATTAAACAAATATAGAGAAAGTCTCTTGCTTGGAAAACTACGCTTTTTTATCTTATTTTGCATCTTAAATGTAAAAGGGTTTAATACATTTTCTTATAATTATTCTCTAAAATTTTTGAAGGAGTATCTTTTCATATACAGGACAACCCAAACCTCAAGGACTGTGATTTTCCATGAAAAATAATGAAGTATTAAGGGCACATTGATTCTTTCCACTTTTAGAGTCCCTTGGTGACAGAGAATATGTTTTGTGCTCCATCTTGACAAACTAGAACTCAAACTCCATCATCTTGAGTGACATGAAATACATTGAGTAGATTGGAAATTTGATAAGGGTGAAATAATATTATATGGGTCTTGGCAGCTTTTCATTATTATGAAATTGACTTTAAGAAGATTAATGCTTTTAGGTATTTTTTAAGATACATCAATTATATTGTGATTATGATTCTATGCTCATATATCTATTTTGTTGGTTTTATGAGAACTTACTTCACTAGTGAAAACATCTCAGTTAATTTTATGCTATATAAAATATTAACATATATACTTACTATTTAGTTGTTTAAAGGGATGGCAGTTTTCAGCCAAAGCTAATGTTTTTATTTTAAATCAAAAGACAAAGATAGTAACTCAACTTTGCACTCTTTCCATATCTTCATATACCAGTAAATGCTCTGTGTCATCTATTTAAGTATTACAACAATTCTGAGATAGGGAATTTCACTATCTTTACTTTAAAGATGATAGAACATAGCTCAGAGAGATTAATTGCAATTCTCAAATACATACCAGGAACCCATGGCAGAACTAGGTCTCAAACAGATCTGACCACAAAAACAACCAAAAAAACCTGTGCCACTGAAAGTTCTGTTTATTCTACTTCCAGCTTATTGATGAGAATATTTTCAAAGGTAACTAGCTCACAATTATTACTGTTGTTGTTTAGTCTATTATTGCATATGACTTTATTTTTATTAGATATAAAAATAATAAAGTGTAAAAATTTTGTGTTTACTTCATCAATTTTATAAATATATTAGAGGCCCGGTGCACGAAATTCATACATTTGTGTGTGTGTGGGGAGGGTCCCTCAGCCCAGCCTATGGCCTCACGCAGTCCGGAAGTCCTCAGGAGATGTCTCCTCCTAAGGGGAGCAGGCCTAAGCCAGCAATCAGATATCCTTAGTGCTGCGGCGGCGGTGGGAGAGGCTCCCGCCACCACTGCTGTGTTTGCCAGCCGTGAGCCCGGCTTCTGGCTGAGCAGTGCTCCCCCTGTGGGAGTGCACTGATCACCAGGGGGCAGCTCCTGTGTTGAGTGTCTGCCCCCTGGTGGTCAGTGCACATCATAGCGACTGGTCATTTCGCTGTTCGGGCGATTTGCATATTAACCATTTATTACATAGGATTCACTTATGTTACTGTAACTACCATCCAGATGAAGATCTAGAATATAGCCATCAATCAGTAAGTCCATTGTTCCCACTCCCAACCAATGCCATGTTTTGACTTGTTTTCATAGTATACATGTCAAGTCAAGTATTTTTACAAAATTTGCATTTACTATCCATTTGTTAAAAATATTCAAAGAAAGGCATTGAGCATATCAAGAATAACTTGGAAAATTTTCTGCCAGGGTAGACAAGAACTAGTAGCTAACTGTGCTGACCACTGGCAAAGTGGATTAATAATGCAAGCGGGAGTAATCCTATTTCTAGAACATGATCAGGAACATGATGCTGGGCACATCATGTTTTCTCTTATGGAATCACATGTTAGTGTCAGATGTCTTTAATCTTGATTCCTTTAAAAAGATGTTTTGAGGAAGAATTGAATGCAAGTAAGAGTATATAAAATATATGGTTAAAATATGTGAAAGGCATAGTCCCTGGGTTTTAATAACTTATTTTTTAATACATGAGGCAATTCCAATGAATGCACAACTTTTAATACAAATGCCTTCTGAATAAGGTGACAGCAGTAATGCGACTGGGAATTCAGAGGAGAGGAAATTGTGTGTGTGTGTGTGTGTGTGTGTGTGTGTGTGTGTGTGTGTGTGTGTAATAAATAGAAGTATTTAGATATTTATTTATTTTTATTCTTTATTGGTTAAAGTATTACATATGTCTCCTTTTTCCCCCATTTACCTCTCCCTGGCCACTTCTACCCCCGAGCATATGCCCTCACCACCCTAGTGTCTGTGTCCATTGGTTATGCTTATATGCATGAATACAAACCCTTTGGTTGATCTCTTATCCCCCTCCTCCCCCACCCTTGCTGCCCTCTGAGGTATGATGGTTTATTAGATGATTCTCTGTCTCTGAGTCTATTTTTGTTCATCAGTTTATGTTGTTCATTATATTCCACAAATGAGTGAGATCATGTGATATTTATGTATTTATATATTTTAAATTTTGTACTAGTGTCCCCATTCTGTAGATTTTTAGGATTTATATGTGTACCGTATTAGAAATAAAATGTGACCGATAAAAATTCTCAAAAAAGAAAATGGAAACCTAGACCAAAAAGCAAGCTTATTCTAGCATTAATTCAAGCACGAGTGAGGGTGGTGGTACTGCTGAGCAAATATGAGGAAATGGGGAGCATGGTAGGAGTACATGGAACAAAGCTAGAAACAAGTGTCTGTTGCATCTACTTTGCTATGCTCTCATCTACTTGTATTATCTCACCAATTCCACCTCCCTGTCCAAATGCAACTTTCTCTCTATAACTTATAAGTGGTCTCACTTTAAATCTATGATCAAGAACCTCATCTGGTGCCATCTACAACACTGTCTTTTCTCTTCAAGTGCTATGGCTTTAACCCTTATCTGTCTGTGCACAATATCTCCAGAAATTATATCTTCCATACAAACCTTTCTAAACTTCAAAGTTGCATATTTAAGTGCTTACTGGACCTCTCCACTTAGATATCCCTACTTTGGCATATTTACAGTTGTATTCTTTTTCACCCCACAAAGAAAAACTCAATTGCTCCAGAATTTCTTAAGCTCAATTAATGGCAGCACAGAATTAATAATAAAGAAAAACAATAAATTTCACCATCTTAATATTTCATTCTTTCTCAGTCTCTTCATCCAATTCATCAGGAAATACACTTTTGTCTCCATCTTCAAAATGTACTCTTTAAATATACACCTATTACATCCATAGCTACTGCCTTTGCAATATTGATAATTTATGACTTTATTTTCCATTTCAAATTTCATGTCTCATTTAAGCTTTTTTATTTCCCAGTATAAATATTCATATCCTGATGACATTTTTCAAATACTTTGACTTGATTCCATAAAAATGCTCCTAATGCCCAATAAGGATTAAAAAAAAAATCCCTACTTAATATGTAAAACCAGACTTCCAAAGAAATAATTGTTGTTTTTGAGAATTTTTTTCACAGACAATTTAAAAATTACCTCTATAATAAATATATCTGTTTCTAGATTTAAATATATTATATAAACATACTAGCATTTTCTGACATTATCATGAATTTTTTTTGCTTTATCTTTCTAACGTATTTGACTTTTATATTATATCTGAAAAAGTATAGCAAAATAATGAGACACCATGTGGTCACCATTCAGTGTTTTGTCATTTGTTAATTTGTCTGTGTGTGTGCATGTGTCTGTGCATGTGTCTGTGCATGTGTGTGTGAAGCAAAACACATCTTCTACAGCTAAAGCCCCATCCAGCATTCCTTCCAATCCCATATTATATAGGAGCAACTTTAAAATTCATGTGTCTCTTTTCCATGAATATTTTATATTTCTATCATATATGCTTTTATTAAGAAAATATTTATAATATTTTAGTTTTTCTCTACTCTTTTTTATTTGAAGTACCAAAAGTAAAATGTGTGTGTATATATATATATATATATATATATATATATATATATATATATGTATGTATATATATATATATATAAATGTGTATATATATATATATATAATAAATTAAGATAATACATTTTGCCTTTATCTGGCCTCTGTTAGCATTGTGCTGCATTTCCCAAGGTAAATGTGTGCATTTTTGCATTCTATGCATGAAACTTATTTTTATAACTCTTTTTCCATTAGGCAAAGAGGTCAATATTGCCAAAAATAAATAATAATAAGTTAGACCTTAAAAGAAAGGCATGCATTGAATATGTATGAATTCATTCAACAAATATTGAGCAAGCACCAAATAGTGCTAGAAATATGATTTAGAGTATATTGGCATGTATTGAAACGTGTATGCATACACATATATATTTGCCATACTTTTGTTACTATAATTCTATCACTCAAAGGTATTAATTGATATACTTTATAATCTCATGAATAAAATATGATTATGCAATAATATTGAATTTTTATATTTAGAGCGGTTGGCCTAAAACACATTTTGTGACAGTTAAACAATATTGTGACATGTTTATGGCTCAACAATGAGAACCAATTTGAGGCTGATAGAAATGCAAAGTAGTCTGCAAGGACACATTATTCATATCGCATGTTGATATTTTCAGACTCTGTATAGTTGATTTTACATCCCAGAAAAACCAAGAGTTCATCTATCACCTGCTTAATTGTCAGTGGCAAACATTCAGGCCTAAGGAATATGGAAAGCACACCATTAGCAAAGAAAGAACAAACAGGCTGTTCCATGTAATGCCTTTTCACACGTCCTCTTCTCTTTGTGAATGTCAAGATAAAACTAAGCAAGGCAAGCAGTAAAGATAAGAAATGCAGTAGATGATGATGATGTTGGTGGTGATGATGAGGAGGATAAAGCAGAAAACCATAGATGCTGAAGATAATTATTCAGAATCTTGGGTTTTGATGCATACATTTCGCTACCTTTTAATTACATTTCTTGGCATTGATGGAAATTAAGTAAGTAAACAGCCTTTAGTGTGCCTAGAAGTCCCTCCTCCATATATGTGGGTATCATAATTTATTCATAATTTGAGTAGAGTTACCAAAAAGGTATTGCATATATGCATTCTGAAGTAAGTTTCAGATTCTAAGATGGAGGAGGAGGAGTGAATATTATAGCTTGAAAAAAAAACTTTTTAAAATGTAAGATTTAAAAATAATTCAAAAGAAGGATTTAGCAATTATGAATTAACACCTGCACTTTATCACTATAGTGATAAACTTATCACTTAAAGTTAGGTTAACTTTACTTTATTCAAATAGTTGGATAAAAGAAAAAGGAATTTTATGTATTCCATTTGAAAACATGCTCAGACTATTGTGGCTACTTACTTATTAGCAAAGGGATATGGGTGGTTTCATATATATAACACATAGACTGAGTCATCCAAAAAGCTACCTTCTAGAGTCACCAAACTCCAGGAAATCTTAGAGGAAACTTGTCCCTAAGCTCTCATTTAAAAAATAGACCCGGTGCCTAGAGTGCTAAGGGACATGTCAATATTCATGTATAGCTTGGCATAATTGAAGTTGAAAATATATTTACATACAATGTACTTAGTAATAGGAAGGAAAGAAATATATACAGCTAAATGTAATTAAAGACAAAATATTGTAATATATGTTTCAAAATTTAATATTTAATTAAGTATCAAGGATTAGAATCTAACCTTTATAATATTTGCATGTTAACTTGGTTTTGGTCATTGCCCTGGCTGAACTTTGCCCACACTGTCTACCTATGGAGAAAGGGCAAGAAGAACAGGAATGTTTTTCACCCATTAATAAGAGAGAATGAATATTGTCTGATAATTAAGAGAAGAGGATTTTCTCTGCTATTAAATAGTCTCTAAGCAGAAGTTAAAGCAGGAAAAACATTTAAATGTCTAATGTGCACAGATACAGGTCAGCACTATTATGCAAAGTATTTTCTAACTTTAAAAAAATATGTTTGCCCTACCCACTTTGGCTCAGTGGATAAAGCATCAGCCTGTGGACTGAAGGGTCCCAGGTTTGATTCCGGTCAAGGGCACATGCCAGGGTTGTGGGCTTGATCCCCGTAGGGGCCTGCAGGAAGCAGCCGATCAATGATTCTCTCTCATCATCATTGATGTTTCTATCTCTCGCTCCCTCTCCCTTCCTCTCTGAAATCAATAAAAATATATCTATCTATATCTATATATCTATATCTATATCTATATCTATATCTATATCTATATCTATATCTATATCTATATCTATATCTATATCTATATCTATATCTATATCTATATATCTATATCTATATCTATATCTATATCTATGTCTATATATATCTATATATGTTTATTTATTTATTTACTTATTTATTTGAGAGAGAGAGAGAGTTCAATTTGTTATTCCACTTTTTTATGCATTCATTATTTAATTCTTGCATGTGCCCTGACTGGAAACCCACAACCTTGGTGTATAGGGACAACACTCTAACCAACTGAGCTACCTGGCCAGTGAGTATTTTTTAACTTTAATTATTTTTCTTTTAATCCTTACCATAGGATATTGTTCCATTGATTTTTAGAGAGAGGGAAAGACGGAGAGAAATATCGATGTGAGAGAAACACATTAATTGGTTGCCTGGTCCAGGGAGGATCCTGCAACCAAGGTACATGCCCTTGACCAGAATCAAACCTGGGACCTTTTGGTCCACAGACCAATGCTCTATCCACTCAGCCAAACTGACTAGGGCTATTTTTAACTTTAAAGAAGTAAGTTTTAGAACCTACTAACTAGATTATGTCAACATTATTTCATTTTTCTTTTGAAAACTATGTATTGGTTTCTTTCTTTTTGAAAAAAAACAACTAACAATTTGAAAAAATTATAATTTTCCTGTTTATTTCTTACTGACCCTCTCTCTGAATTACCAGGACTTGTTTACTTATTCAACCAGTAGCAGTAGACAAGAGTGGGCCTCCATCAAAGGGGTAGAAAATAGATTTGATTAAATCTTTTTATAGAAAGCCAGCTCTCTAACTATTGGGGTGAATGGACTGACACCCACTTTCTTCACCAACCAAATGAATCACCCCTTTTTCCTGGATAATAATGAGTAAGTTAAGGGTGAGAGGCCAGGAGAAAGTTAAATATTGTGCAATCATCAGTTTCATATGTCCATTATAGGCTTATACTTAGGATAAATATTATAAATTATAATAAGTCAGCTCTTACTTAACACCATTAATAAGTTCTTGGAAACTGTGACTTTAAGCAAAATGCCTTATAAGGAAACCAGCTTTACCAGAGGCTAATTGATATAAAAACTTGGGTTCCCATAGCATATTTCTTTTCACAAAAACATCACCAAGGTCTAAATAAAGAGCCAAAAGACTTCTAATATTGGACACTGAAATAAATGTGAGCTAAACATACTTTAAAGGAAGAGGAATAAAAACAAGTAAGATCATAATTTTCCAATGGGCTTATTCCATTCAGAGTCTTAGGAGGTAGGAGCCTCTCCCAGCAGCTCAGGGCACAAGAAGGAAACTCACCCTGGACAGGACACCCTTCCATTGCAGGGCACACACACAAAACCATGCTCTCTCAGACTGGGGCAATTTAGTTAGACACACCCATTGACCTAATTTGCACATCTTTGGGATGGGGGGGGGTGGGGAGGGAAACAGAATACTACCAGGAAAAACTCACAAAGGTATGAGAAGAATGTGAAAACTCCACACAGACAGTGGCCTTGGCCAGGAACTGTTTTTTTGTTGTTGTTTTTTTTTTTTTAATTTATTTGTTTGTTTGTTTTTTCTCATCAATAATATAATGAAATGATATTTAACAAAATGATGCTATTCAAAGACCTGCTGCACTACATCCCAATCTTCAGGAAAGGAGATACCAAATATTGAAGTAATAATGGGACAATTACTCTAATTTCCCATGCAAGTAAAGATATGCTCAAGGTGGTACAGTAAAGGTTTCTACCGTCTATGGAGCCAGATGTTTAAGGTGGATTCAGAAAAGGTGGAGGCATTTAGACTTAACTGCCACCATTTATTAGATACTGGAGTGTTCCAATGAATTTCAGAAAATGATTCTCTGTGTTTTACAGACTACAGTAAAGCCTTTTTTTTTTTTTTTTTTTTTTTTTTTTGGATCAAGCTTTTAAGGATCAAAAAAAAGGAGTTGGCATGCCTCAGCACTTGATTGTCCTGATGAGTAACCTGTATTGTGGACAGGAAGCCATTGTCAGGACAGAATATGGAGAGACAGATGGTTTCCATTAGACAAGAGTATCAGACAAGGGTACATTTTATCTCCCTACTAGAGGCCCAGTGCATGAATTTCATGCACTGGAGGGGGGCGTCCTTCAGCCCAGCCTGCCCCCTCTCACGGTTTGGGAGCCCTCAGGGGTGGGAGGCGACCCGGCAATCAGGGGAAGGCGACACCCCCATCACACCTCTGCTGCTGCCACTGCTGGCAGCGCAAGCCTCTGCCAGCCCTGGTTACCTGAGCCTTGGGTGGCTCTGGGATGCTGGGCAGCCGCCATCCAAGGCTTGTCTGCGCCTTGGGCTGGCCCTGGGCGGCTGGGGGGCTGAGGGGACTGGGGGACTCTGGAGGCAGGCGCGCACAGTGGCTGGACCCACCTGGGGCAGGCCCAGCCGTGCCACATGCTTGCTGCCCTGGTGGGGCTGAGGGTACTGGGTGCTGTCATCTTGTGGCTATGGACGCCACCATCTTTGAGGGTGTGACAGTCAATTAGCATATTCCCTCTTTATTAGATAGGATGTGTTTAATCTGTACACAGACCATGTCATACAAAAAATTGAGTTAGACTCAGAGGAAGAAGGAGCTGAATTTTGTGGAAGAAATACCAATAATTTGATATATGAAAATGGCACCATTTTACTGGCAGAAAGGAGCAATGATGTGAAACAACTTCTGATGAGAGTGAGAAGAAGGTGCCAAAGCAGGGCTACATTTGAACACCACAAAGACAAAAATCATGACTACAAAAGAAATACACAACTTTAACAGACAATAAAGACACAGACATTGCTAAAGATTTTGCTTACCTTGGTTCACTCATCAATTCAAATGCAGTCAGCAGCCAGGAAATCATAGAGAAGGACAAGACTCAGAAGGGAAGCAATGGAAGAATTAGGAAAGATCAGAAAGCACAAAGATGTGTCCTTAGAGACCAATGCTAAAATCATTCACATCCTTGTGTTCCCAATCACTATGTAGAGATGTGAAAGTTGGACAGTGACAAAGGCTGATAGGGGGGAAAAATGATTCATTTGAAATATGGTGCTGGAATGTGCGTAAATCAAAGGCTATCAGATGAGTGATACAGGTACTCTCCGATGACAGAAAGACAAACAAGTGGGTCCCAGAGCAAAGTAAGCTTGAAACATCAGTGGAGGCAAAAATGACAAAACTGAATCTGTCTTACTTCAGACACACCATGAGAAGGAAGGGCTCTTTGGAAAAGACAATCATGCTGGGAAATATAGAAGGCAGCAGGAAAAGAGAAAGTCCAATTAAGAGATGGATTGGCTCCACAAAGAAGCCATTGGCATGAGCCTATGGGAGCTGAGCAGGGCTGTTAGGACAGGACACTGAACATCACTCATTCATATGGTTGGCAGGAGTCAGAGCCAACTCAACGTCACATAACACCCAACACGATTCCTGAAGAATGTCTCCAATTTTAATGTCTACTTCCGTTACCTACCATTATGCACCTTAAAAATGAGATTAATAAAAAAAATCTCCCTCTACTTTTCAAAGACATGCAAGCTGAAGCATGGAGATTTAGTTTAGTAAACAGAATTCATTTTAAATCTGAAACTCATTTAACTTTAGTCAGTTCAAATTTATTTTAATTATTTTGAAAATAATTTTCCCTGCTTGCATCTCCACAGCCAAATTGATCTAATGTATAGTTAGCTGTATAGTTCAGAAAGACACTAGAATATTTACTATATAAAATAACAATAATTGGAGATATCATCGATTAACATGCACAAATTATTAAAGTAAAATTTTGGACCTTTAAGCATTATTACTACAAATAGAACTGCTGTACATCAGTGTGTGAGTAAAATGTAAATGAGCTAAATAAAATTAATTACAAAAGAAAAATTCTAAATATGCACAGTTAGCTTGAACGCATTCCTTCCAGCTCAGAATGATTTTTGCATCGAAAGGGCACAAATAATATTTCATTCCTCTGGGCATATTGATATGAAATCCTCCCTACTTAATTCTCAAAGGAAATGTGCCCTTGTTAGTGAATAATTTGCATTCTCTTTTTTGATTTACCTCAATAAACTGCAAACTAATGGGTTACTATCAACAGAAGAAACTCATCTAAAGCAGGCATATGAAATAGTTCTAAGTATTCTTTGAACTTAAAATGCTTAAAATGGTGATTGTGTGTAAATCAAGGGCTATCAGGTGAGTGATACTCCTAAACAAGTTCGGAAATATTTAACTGCCGCGGATAATAATTTATAAAGTAGGTATGTAGGCATTCGCCTGATAGATCTGAGAGGCATGTTAATGGAGTACAATGAAGACAGATAGCTCCCTTCTGGTAACACTGAGCAGACAGCCGCCTGGTAAAACACTTCTCCGCCAACGCACATCAATCTCGCCATGATGGCTGCTCAGATTAGACAGAAGGGCACACTCCTGTGAATCTTAAAAGGCCATTTCTGTCTCTTGTGAAGTTGTTTAACTTTGTTTTCATTTTACAGAAACTGGCTGAGCTCTAAGACACAGGATTTGGCAGATAGACTTTTATAAAATACCCAGGAAAGGGAGATTTTTACTGAAACATACATTACACATTTCACAGGATAACCTAAACTTGGCTTTAACTTGAGATACTATAATATGGAATTTGTTATTTATTACTTTTTTTCACGTAATATTCATTGATAGATTCATATTTTTGTAACATTATTTGACTTGTGACAATTTAGAATGACACCTGACAGTAAGAAGGCAGACTTTACATGGCACATGTTTCATTGTGGGTTTTTTTATTGTTTTGTTTGTTTTTGTATGATTTTATTTATTTATTCATTAAGTATATTTTTTATTGATTTCAGAGAAGAAGTGTGAAGGAGAGAGATAGAATATTCCATGATGAGAGGCAGCTGTGAATCATTGATCAGCTGCCTCCTGCATACCTCCTACTGGGGATGGAGCCCACAACCTGGGCATGTGCCCTTGATCTGAATCAAACTTGGGCCCCTTCAGTCCACAGGCCAATGCTCTATCCACTGAGCCAAACCAGCTAGGGCTATTTTTTTAAAATAGTATTATAGACGTCTCCCATTTAAAACCTAATTTACATGGTTTATTAGCCACTCAAAATTATTAAGATACCCTAAGGAAAATATCAAATCACTGTTCCTGGATAGTCAATAAGAGAATGATTTGATATGCTGAAAGCAACTTCCTATAAGCATTGCTGTCGTTCTTTATTCAGTATCATCCCCAACAGTGACATATACAAAATGTGGTTTCCTGTATTTTCCAAAAAATATCTGTTTCCTGTGTTTGTAAACCTGCAGCAATGTAAAGCCAAAGTAAACAATATCAATGTTCAAACTATGTCAATAAATGTATATCTAAGAGCTAGTGCAATCTATTATTAAAGATACCATCAGCAGGATACCAGACAGTGCTGCTCAGAATTCATCTTATATTTTTTGTTGGTTGGTTTTGACTACTGAACACAATTGGTCAAACTAAGCCTGTATAACCACAGTCTTTTAAAAAATATTGCCACAAAATTTAAACATTCATCAATTTTGTGAATCTCTCAAATACGGGAAGGTTGCCAGTTGAATGATTATTGCTGAAAAATGAGAAGATGACCTTCAGAAGATGATTTTTGTGCCTCACAACATCTTATCACCTATCAGTACCTAGTGCCATTTTCTAGCCTCAGCCTTCACCACACACCCCTGTGTGCACTGCCTTCTTTATCTGCCAAGTTCAGACCTGTCTCAGTTCTCAGTGCACGTGAGGCTTAATTCTGTAAGCACTTAAACTACCCATCTTTCCCCTTCTTAGGCAGGTCATCATTGCAACTTCCTTCTACTATCCTGACTTAGGACACAGGATTCCAAGATGACCAGTAACCTAAAAATGAAATACAACTGTAGAAAAGCAGATGCTGAATACTGTCCCAAAAGCCTCAGTCCGGCCCCACGTCAGCTCCTACTCTTATATTTGGATTCTTTAATCCCCAACAGAGACCCCAGGAAGTACTATTTTCTTACTTGTGTCACCAGTCTTGAGGTTGCTACCTTGATTTTCTTTATAGGTGTCTAAGTTAGTGCTTTAGTTTCTTGTGAATGTGAGAGCCCGCATTCACAATTGCTAGAACCATAGCATGGTACCTGTCAGTGTCTGCCTGGGGACAATCTCCACATTTCAAATACTCTATGACCAGACCTGCTCATCACCCATCCCTACGTCCTCCCATCTGAGGGAATGCTCTCCAGAGTCAATCATCAGTATCTGAACCAGAGCATGTGTGCTTCTTCCCATCCAACATCCACCTGAGTGTGTATTTTGTATGATTCGTGGGATAATTTGTTTGATGGCTACTTTCTCCATGAGCCTAAGGAGTTGTCTCTTTGTCTGTTCCTCATGTTTTCCCCAAAACTTAGTACAGTACTTAGCAAATGGTAGGTGTGGTGAAATAAGAATCATTAAGTCAAGGGGAAAAACAAACTCTTTTCCTTCTACCCACCCCAATACTCAGAAGAATAAGAGGGATAAGTGGAGATCTTAATCCCAAAGGGAAGGATGAAGGGTAAATTCATACTTTAAGACACTAATTGGTCCATATTGTCTAAAAGCTGAGTTTAAAATAGAATTAAAAAATAAAAACCGCCCTAACCGGTTTGGCTCAGTGGATAGAGCATAGGCCTGGGGACTGAAGGGTCCTGGGTTCGATTCCGGTCAAGGGCATGTACCTGGGTTGCAGGCTCATCCCCAGTAGGGGGCGTGCAAGAGGCAGCTGATCAATGCTTCTCTCTCATCAATGTTTCTAACTCTCTATCCCTCTCCCTTCCTCTCTGTAAAAAATCAATAAAATTTATTTTTAAAAATAAAATAAAAAATAATAAAAACCCCACTTCAATTTAGATATAGAAATTTACAAAAGTGTAAATATACCACAGCTTTTTTTTTTGCATCCACTCATCTACTGATAGGCACTTGAGCTGCTTCCAAATCTTGGCTATTGTAAATAACACTGCAATGAATATAGGGGTGCAAACATTCTTTTGAATTCGTATTTCCAGTTTCTTTGCATATGTCCCACAAGTAGAACTACTGGGTCATAAAAAGCCATGGTACAATTGCATAGTAGAATACTACTCAGCCATAAAAAAGAAGGAAATTTTACCTTTTGAAAAAGCATGGATCAGCCTGGAGAGTTTTATGTTAAGTGAAATAAGCCAAGTCTGAAAAAGACAAGTACCATATGATTTCACTAAGTTGTAAAATCCAATGAACAAAATAGACAAAGTGGAGCAAGACTTATGGAAGTAGAAGAGAGTAAAGGGAGAATTAATGGTGATGGAAGGGACTTGATATGGGGTGGTAAACATACAATATACAGATGATGTGTTGTAGAATTATATACCTAAAACTTATATAATTTTATTAATTAATATCATCCCAATAAATTCAATTAAAAGAAAAGACAAGTTACAAGAAAAAATTGCTTCCCTTTTAACAATAAGTAAAATCTGGATAATATGAAAAATCATATATGGAAGACAATAGTAGGAAAGAATATGATGAAATTTATACATAAACCAATGTTGATGCTATCAATAATAATAAAAGCATAATATTCGACTTAGACCAGATGTCTTTCCGGACGTCCTTCCTTCCGAAAAAAGCCGTAGTGGGCGGGGGCCAGGGTGAAGGCCCTTGCACGAATTTCGTGCATCAGGCCTCTAGTATCCTCTCTAATAAAATGGTAATATGCAAATTAACCATCACTCCGCTACATAAGCCACACCCACCAGCCAAGCCACGCCTGCCAGCCAATCAGGGCGAGTATGCAAATTAACCCCAATCCAAGATGGCTACAGCCACCGAGAGCAAGGTTTCCCAGGTAACAGAGGAAGCCAAGCTTTCCATAGCCGTTGCAGGCCTAAGCCTCCACTCAAGCTACAAAGTTTCAATTATAGAAGGTAAACAAATTCAAACAAATGGTGGCAGAATGGAGCTTGAGAGAGCAGGCCAGGGTTGCCAGCGGCAACAGGGGAAGCAAAGCTTTCTGCACACCCTGGCCGGGCTCACCCGCTTAAGGCTACAAAGTTTCAATTGTAGAAGGTGAATTAACTGCCACAGAAATGGCTGCCACCCCGGAGGGAGCAGCAGGCTTGGTTCCACCCCAGGCTACAAAGTTTCAATTGTAGAAGGAAAATAAATTCCAGATACCAGGGCCTCCCCATGGGTTGCCAGGGGGCGTGGCCGGCCTGCAAACCACCACAGGCCCCTCGCTCAGGCCGCCCCACGCCCCAAGGGAACCCCACCCTGATCCGGGACACCCTTCAGGGCAAACCAGCTGGCCCCCACCCGTGCACCAGGCCTCTATCCTATCTAATAAAAGAGTAATATGCAGATTGATCATCACTGAAACACACAATATAGCTGCCCCATGTGGTCAAAGATCCTGCACCCATGTGGACACAAGATGGCCACTACAAGATGGCCAGCAGGAGAGGGCAGTTGGGAGGCACCCGGCCTGCAAGGGAGGGCAGTTGAGAGGGACCAGGTTTGCAAGGGAGGGCAGTTGGAGGTGATCAACCCTGCAGGAGAGGGCAGTTAGGGGTTACCAGGCTGGCAGAGGAGGGAAGTTGGGGCAAACAGGCTGGCAGGGGAGCAGTTAAGCATCAACCAGGCTGGCAGCGGAGTGGTTAGGGGGTGATCAGGATGGCAGGCAGAAGTGGTTAGGGGCAATCAGGAAGGCAGCCAGGCAAGCAGTTGGGAGCCAGCAGTCCTGGATTGTGAGAGGGATGTCCAACTGCCCGTTTAGGCCCGATCCCACCAGGATCGGGCCTAAACGGGCAGCCGGACATCCCTCCAGGAGTCCCAGATTGGAGAGGGTACAGGCTGGGCTGAGGGACAACCCCCCGCCGTGCACGAATTTTGTGCACCGGGCTTCTAGTATAATAATAAAAGTGTAATATGCTAATTAGACCAGATGTCCTTCAGGATAACCTTAAGGATGAAGCCAGGGCTACAAGGGAAGTTCGGGTCCTGGGTGGCTGCTGGAAGCTGGAGGGAAGCCTGGGTCCCGGGTGCTGGAGGGAAGCCCAGGTCCCAGGTACCAGAGGGAAGCTGGTTCTAGCAGCCAGGGGAAGGAAGGCCTACTCTGGCACACATTTCATGCATCGGGCCTCTAATAAATTAATAAAAATGCCAATTTCTACTCTAAATCTAAGTCATTTTCATAATTAGAATTAGTATTGTATTGTTTACAAATGTATATTTAGCTTTTTAACTTAGCAAAAAAATAAGTAATTTTGCTAGTAATTGTGTTATTGAAAATATAATTTCAATTACTTCCTGAGGTTCATTTTAATCAATCGTATATAATAAAAGGCTAATATGCAAATTGACCATATGGTAGAACGACCACACTGACCACCACGGGGCAGATGTTCAACGCAGGACTGCCCCCTGGTGGTCAGTGTGCTTCCACAGGGGGAGCGCTGCTCATCCAGAAGCTGGGCTCAAGGCTGGCAAGAGCAGAGTGGTGGCAGGAGCCTCTCCCACCTCTGCGGCAGCACTAAGTTATGTCCGACTGCTGGCTTAGGCCCACTCCCTGTGGACTGGAAATATTAATTCAAAAGAATATTTGCACCCCTATATTCATTGCAGTGTTATTTACAATAGCCAAGATTTGGAAGAAACATGCAAATTAACCATCACTCCGCTACACCCATAGCCAATCAGGAGCGAGTGCTGCCGGACTGCGAGGGGGCAGAGGCCAGGCTGAGGGACCAACCCCCACCCCCCGGAGTGCACAAATTTTGTGCACTGGGCTTCTAGTTTTATATAATTACCTAAACAACCAGATATGTTTTATATCTAGATTACATTATTTTTCCATGATTACTGGTAATACTGCAGTGAACATTTTGCCTGTGTAGGCTTACTTCCTTTATCTAGATACTAGAAGTAGAAAGAGCGGGTCTATATATACAAACATTTTAAAGCACCTTGAGATAAACTGTGAAAGTATTTCTATTAGAATTTTACCAATTTGTAATTATTTTCTATGTGGTGTGATTATTTCACTCACCTAACCCAATTATCTGTGTGTCTGATAACACTGATTCTATGTCTTGGCAAAATAAAAATAAAAATTCCTAAAAATCAGGTCAGTGGATTTTTGAAATAATAAACTATCATGTACATGCAAAAAAAAATAAATAAATAAAATGCTCCATATTTCTTAAGCATATTGAAAGTCTCTAAACAATGGAAACATTTTTATCATCAAATTTTACTATAAAAATCATAGTTTTTATATTTTTAGTATTGAGATTAGTGATTAAATATGGGATATGAATATATTTTTTATATTTCAGGCAAAGCTACCTATAAAATATACAAAACATCTGGTGATATAAGAAGTTATATAAATTATTTGTCTAATCTTCGTAATTTTGTACTTCTAGAAAGCTTAGCATTCTAAGATAACTCTTGTGGATGTAAAATGATCAGTGCATGTCTATTTGAGGGAAAGGCATGGCCTATAGCAATTACCTCGTTAAAGTGCACATTCCAGCTTTCATTATCTCCATCTGATCTTGCCTCTTACTTAATAGAATTTTACTTACATTATCTAAACGAGATCATCAAGCATTCTATACTGCATAGATTCCGTCTTTTGATGACTTTTGCATTCTTTTGATCACAGACTTTAAGACTATTACACTTTTGAAAACATGGTTTTTAACACCTAAAGATTAGTCTGAAAGTGATCTGACTGTAACAAACAAGTTTCCAAATAATTGCTGGATTTATAATCATTTAATTAAAAACGTTATAAAGTATTTTATGCCTTCTTTCTTATACTTTTCATTTTTCTTTACAAGCGCATTTACTTTTACTCAAATCCCACACAATCAATTAAATTCCTCCTTTAAAATGTCCATGCACATGCTTAACATAAAACATTACATTTTAATCACAATGAGTTAGTCTCTGAGGTACAATTCTTTTATTGAAGACAGAACAAAAACTATTTTCCTAGGCATAACTAATTCTCTGTAGAGCTTATTTTTGCATGCTTTATTACAGTTGTCAAAGACTATGAGCCACCTGAATTGGACTGCTGTTGTTACCTAGCATGATATTACCTTAGGGGCTGTAATTAATTCAGATCTGTGTAAGCTATCCCCACAGTTGATTTAAAAAACCATGCAAATATATTGTTCTCCTTTTTAGTCATATGTAAAAATAAGAAAGAATTGCCTGTTTTTCACTTTGTATATCTGTAAATATATATGTCTATATAACTACATAATGCAGAAAATAAAATCCTACTATAAATTTTTATTAATATACTATCAAACCAAGTGAAATGACATATTTTGAATACTAGACCATTCTTTTGTGTGCTACATTTACACTAATAAAAGAGAAACATGCAAATTAACCATCACTCCACTACACCCACAGCCAATCAGGAGCAAGTATGCAAATTAACCCAACCAAGATGGTGGTGTCCATGGAGCTGGAGCAAGCAGGAGGCTTGGGTTGCACCCGGCAATGGAGGAAGCCAAGCTTCCTGCCCGCCTTGGCCAGCCCTGGCCTCCGCTCAAGGCTACAAAGTTTCAATTATAGAAGATAAATAAATCCCAGATACCTCCTTCCAGCCAGCTCTGGCCTCTGCTCAAGGAGGCACTGAAAAAAAAAGAAAGAAAAGAAAAAAAGGAAGGGCTGGGAGTCTGGATCGCTGGGGGGCATGGCCAGCCTGAAAATAGCCCTTAGCTCCTCACCCAGGCTGGCCACACTCCCATGGAGTGAGGGTCCCCACTGGGGGGGCTTGGCCAGCTTGCAAACAGCCATCAGCCCCTCACCCTGTCAGTGGGGGTCAGTTGGAGGTGATCAGGACAGTGGGGGGGGCAGTTTGGAGTGAGCTGGCCAGCAGGGAGGCAGTTGGGGGAGAGCAGGCCAGTGGGGAGGGAAGATGGGGGCAAGCAGGCCAGCAGGGAGGGGCAGTTGGGGGTGAGCAGGCCGACAGGGGAGGCAGTTGGGGGAGAGCACTCTGGCATGGGGGGCATTTGGGAGTAAGCAGGCCAGCGGTGGGGGGCAGTTGGGGGTCAGCAGGCTGGCAGGCAGAGTGGTTAGGGGCAATCAGGCAGGCAAGCAGGCAGGTGAGTGGTTAGGAGCCAGCAGTCTTGGATTGCGAGAGGGATGTCCAACTGCCAGTTTAGGCCTAATCCCTGTAAACCAACAGTAGGACATCCTTCGAGGGGTCCCAGATTGGAGAGGGTGCAGGCCGGGCTGAGGGACACCCCCCCCATGTACAATTTTTGTGCACCGGGCCTCTAGTATAGTATAAAATCATACTTCCAGTTTTATTCTTGCCAAAATTTACAGGTCTCTAAAATATATATTTTTAAAAGGATATATTTCTCAAGTTGAGAAATCTATGGGACAATAAAAACATAATTCAGACACATACACATTTTGCTAAAAGAAACTATTTGCAACATAAAAAACCCTCTAAATATACTAAATTCTTAGGAATGCTACCTGTAGTACTTAAATATATGAGATAAGTAAATTAAAATTGCTTAGAATACATCAATGATATATTTGATAGAATTAGTGGTTCCCACCCCCCCAGTAGAAATTAAGCTCTATAAAATGACTATTATCTTTAGATTTTTATAACACTCAAGAAAAATATAGCTAGCTGTAAACTTTCATAATTGGAATATAATATTTAGCAAAGTTTACACTGAATTTTTGAACTCTTACTTCCCGAGCAACTTCAATGTTATGAAGATAGAAGAAACACCACTGGCTGCTCTTGCCATGATGCACTCACCAAGAATCAGCAGTTCCAGAAGCTGTAGGAAGGCAACCTTGAGCATGGCTCTGACCTCAAATTGCAGTGCCTTTTTGAATGGGGACAAGGAAAGCTTCAGCTCAATACTCAGTACCAACATTGGCCTATATTGGTGGGTTACTCCAAGGACCTTATGATGGAAGGTTTTTGCAGAAGCTGGTGAACCTGGCCAAATACAGGGATGTGAAGGCCACCTGGGAGCTCATGTTCAATGGTGAAAAGGGACCAATGGCCAGCATGCCTTCTACCAATTTTTATATCACCGAGAATCGGGCAGTGCTTCATGTGGCCTTGTGGAATGGGTCATACACACCCATTCTGGTGGATGGCAAGGATGAGATGCCAGAGGTCAACAGGGTCATGGAGAAGATGAAGTTCTGCTGCAAATACATCGGAGGTGGTGACTGGGAGGGATACTCAGGCAAGCCCATCACAGACGTCAATATCATCGGCATCGATGGCTCTGACCTGGGGCCCCTCATGGTAACTGAAACCCTTAAGCTGTACTCTTCAAAAGGTCCCTGGGTCTGGTTTATCTCAATCATTGATGGGCCTCACATTTCCCAAACCCTGGCCACATGAACTCTTGAGTCCTCCCTGTTCCTCATCACTTCCAAGACCTTTACCACCAGGAGACCATCAGGAAGGCAGAGACGGGGAAGGAGTGGCTTCTCCTTTGGCCAAGGATCCTTCTGCTATTGCAAAGCACTTTGTTGCCCTGTCTACCAACATAACTAAAGTGAAGGAGTTTGGAATTGACCCTCACAACATGTTGAAATTCTGGAATTGGGTAGGAGGATGCTGCTAGATGTGGTCAGCCATTGGATGCTCCATTGGCCTCCAGGTAGAATTTGACAACTTCAAGCAGCTGCTCTTGGGGGCTCACTGCATGAACTAGCACTTCTGCATGACACCCCTAGAGAAGAACACCCCCATCCTGCTAGCTTTGCTGGGTATCTGGTACTTCAATGGCCTTTGGTGTGAGATGCATGCCATACTGCCCTATAACCAGTGCCTGCACTGCTTTGCTATCTACTTCCAGCAGAGTGACATGGAGTCCAATGGTAAGTGCATAACCAAATTCTGCATGATGTGGATTATCTGACAGGCCCCATGGTGTGTGGGGAGCCAGGGACCAATGGCCAGCATGCCTTCTACCAAACCATCCACCAAGGCACCAAGATGATATCCTGTGACTTCCTCATCCTAGTCTAGACCCAACAACCAGTAAGGAAGGGTCTGCATCACAAGATTCTCCTGGGCAACTTCTTGGCCCAGATTGAGGCCCTGATGAGGAGGGCATTGACATAGGAGGCTCAGAAGGAGCTCCAGGCTTCAGGAAAGAGTTCAGAATACTTATAGAAGCATTTGTAGCACCAGGTCTTTGAAGGAATTCATCCAACCAGCTCTATTGTGTTCACCAAGCTCAAACCATTCATTTCTGGAGCCTTGATTGCCACGTATGAACACAAGATCTTCATTCGGGGCATCATCTGGGACATCAAAAGCTTTGACCCATGGGAAGTGGAGCTGAGAAAGAAGCTGGCTAATAAAATTGAGTCTGACCTTGATGGAAGCAACCCAGTGATCTCTCATGAGTCTCCCATCAATGGGCTGTTCAACTTCATCAAGCGGAGTGTGACACTAGAAGCCAATAAACTCATGCTGGGTTGCAGTCCTGTTGTGACTGTTCTTTTTGTCCCTCCTCACCAGAGTCTGCACTGCATGGTCCTGCCCAGAGCACCCTCTGGTCACCGACTTAGACCACAGCTCTTGGAGGATGCTGGTCTGGAAATGTCACTCCCCGCCTCCCCATGTCCATGCTCTTCAGTTTTACACTTAGCTGAAGGGTGTGCATTCCTATATTAATTAAGAGAAAAACACTAAACCACAGAGTTTGATTTAATTCACTCCTTGGATATGATCCCGTAGGAATAAATTACAGAAAAAGAACTGTAATTATATAATTACAAAAATCAAAAGATGCAGTTTTCATAAGACAAGAGCTGATTTTAAGTTTAAAAACATGCCATCTATTGCCCATAAGACTTTTGTCACATTTTGGATAAGTTTAAAAAATAGCACTTGGAATTGTTTTTACTTGTTTTGTGCTGCTATAACTAAATACTATAGAGTGGATAATATAAACTACATAAACTTATTTTTTAAATATATTTTATTTATTTTTTTATGAAAATACTTAACATAGTTGTAATTACAACCCTAGAAGAGGAGGAGAAATAAAACCTTCAGGGAAAGTTTTGTAAGAGATATTAGCCAGCATGTACCTCAGATTATTGAAAAATGTAAATTTTTATAGTGAAGAAAATCAGAGAAGCATTAAGAAAATCACATGAAGAACATGTAATTTCTGGAACTCCAAAATAAAGACAGTATTTTGAGGGGGCAGAGAAAAATAGCCCAACTGTATATGGGAAAGAGAAATTTGAATAACTACTTAATTTTTATCAGAAATGGTAGATACCAGAAGACAGGGCAATGATACCTATAAACTACTAAAAATGCAAGAAATAAATAAAAACAAATAAAAACAAAACAGAAGTCTATGTTCAGTGAATATACCTTTCAAGAATATAGCTTAGCCTGCCGGTTTGGCTCAGTGGTTGAGCTTCGACCTATGAACCCGGAGGTCACAGTTCAATTCCCTATTGGAGCACATGCCTGGGTTGTGGGCTCAATACCCAGTAAGGGTGTGGGGAGATGGGGGGCTTGCAGGAGGCAGCTGATAGATGATTCTCCCTCATCAATGATGTTTCTGTCTCTCTCTCTCCTTTCCCTTCCTCTCTGAAGTCAATAAAAAAAATATAAAAAAGAAGAATGCAGCTTAAATAAAGACATATCAAATATAAAAGGAAAACCACTTAATAAAATATATTAAAAGAAGTACCACAAGCAAAAAGCTAATTAACAAAATTAATACTTGAATTTTCAGGAAGACTGGATAAGACAGAAAATGTGAAATGTTTGAATAAATTTAAAATACTATGTTTTTCCTATATGTCTCTTTAAAATATATGTGACTGTTTAAAGTGGGGTTTGTTGTGGGTGGAGGTTTAACAGATATAATGACATAAAGAACAGCACACATGGTAAGTAGCCCTACACATTGTATATTTTCTATATTTTTACATTAAGTTGAACAGTATTAACTGTAAGTAGACTGAATAGTTCTAAATGTATAATATCCAGAGCAATAACTGAAATGATACAAATAGATGAATGCAAAAATACCAGGAAATAAAATATAATTCTAGTTAAATATTCAAGTATTCAAATGAGGCCAGATAGGATGAAAAAAACAAAACAAAACTAAAAGCAGAGAGGACTAAATTAGTAAATAAATAAATAAATAAATATGCTAGACATAATAAAGTCTAATAAATTATTACTTTAAACAGTCTAATAAATTAATAGGACTAAACAGTCTTATTAAACAACAAAGTGATTAAAAAATTAATAAAAATTAAAAAACCTAATACAGTACTGGGTCCACAGAGATGAAATCAGAGGATTATTGTATAAAAGTTATCCTTGGACATCCACTAGCCAAATATTATAGTTGGTTTTGAGCAAAGAACTCCTTTTAGGTTTAATTTGTTAATGGAGAATAAATTCTTAATATACTGCCAAATTTTAGTCAAAAGTAACATAATTTCTTGGGTTTTTTTTTTTTACATCATAAACTTATATGGAAGTTGTAAGAAAAGAATGTGGTAATGTGGTATCTGGATTAGAGCCTGCAGTGGCTGAATCATTTTAAAAGGTATTTATGGTTAAAGTGCCAGATTGGAAAATGTTTATTACATGCCATTATTTTACACATGTATGTTAAATAATTTTAAAATAGTTTTAATATCTAAATAATGATGTAATATTTCAATGGGTTGTCAAGTTTACATTCTAAGCATTGAAGTTCAGCACAAAGATAATCCCTGTGATTTATTAAAATTATTTCAGCCAGTCAGAGAAAGATAAATATCACATGATCTCACTCATTTGTGGAATATAATGAACAACATAAACTGATGAACAAAAACAGATCCAGAGACAGAGAAGCATCAATCAAACCTCAGAGGGAAGGTAGGGGAGGGTGCGGGTAAGAGGGAGAGATCAACCAAAGGACTTGTATGCATGCATATAAGCATAACCAATGGGCACAGATACCAGGGGGGTGAGGGCATGAGTGGAGGGTGGGGGGAAAATAGGGGGATAAAGACATATATGTAATACCTTAATCAATAAAGAAAAAAAATAAAATTATTTCAAAGTTTTAAATAAAAATATATCAATACATGCTGTATTTTCACGGTCAAAATGGTTTTGCATATATGTTATTTTTTTATCTTAAAATATTTTATTTCCCTACAAATGATTGTCACAAATATGTTTTAATATAGAGGTATGATACTTCCCTATGAAGGCAAAGACTGTGTATGTACAATACTTGGTACAAAAAACTAGTTTATTTTTTCAAATATGTGACTAAAAGCCACATCTAATTAACAAGTATACATTTGCCACAATATTTGTTATTTTTGGAGAGTTTTTAATGCTTATTTCAAAAAAACATCATAACTTGAAATCAATTTTAAAAATACTCTCTCAATTTAAGAAACATATTGCTCACCCCCTACCCCATCAACCAGCTGATTGGGTAATGAAACAACCAAAACATTTAAAATGTATAATCCACATGCTGTAACAGAACACTGGTCTGAGTGAGGAGCTGTGTTTACAGACAGATGCAGAGCAGGTGTACTCCCCCCAATGTTATGAACTTAAATATAAAGCAGAACATGGCACAAACAACTGAAAAAGAGGAAAATTCAAATAAGTCATGTGTCAACATGGTACATAATGGAAGAGAACCACTGCTCCTCACATTCACAGGTTTCATTTCACAGAAGGCTTTCAGATTTACAAAATATAGGTCTCTTCCTACTACTGTCTGTCATGCTTTACGTGCCTTGATAAATCATAATAAAATAGAATCATATAAGAAATAAAAATCAATGTGGTTTACTCCTACAATAGTACATACTACTTCTTAATTAAAATATGGACTAGAAAACACATTAATAATATTACTTAAAATAGTACAAACTCTACCTTGCATGCCCTGATTATTCATTCATTGATTCTGCTTATCCATTCAATATATAAAAAAAAAGTTCAGGTGTGTTTTAACCTGTACTCAGAACTTTACAAGGAGTTACAAGGATATGGTCTTTACCTTCTGATGTAAAACTTATGATGATTCATTACCTCCCAAATTAATTTTTCCCAAAGTCATTTATCGTCATCAAGTTTCTATCATGTGGCAGGCTAGTCGTGTCATGGCAATTGCTGCATCCTCTGCAGATTGGCTTCTCAATGACAAGAAATGCATTTTCTCAAGGTCACATTATCCCCCAGATATTTAAAACAGGGCCACTCAATCCAGTAGATATTTATTCAGAAAAAAAAATGATTTGGCTTGCTTAAAAATGATTTGTCTTGCTTCATTATGTAAAGATGGGAAGGGAGAAAATAAAGTATTTATACTTAAATATGGTTTTGCATCATTAGAATTCTGAGTCCACTTATAAGGGAAATATACTGTGCAGCAAAATGACAAGTTCATGTGTGCGGGGCAGGATTATATTGGAAACCATCCAGGCCCTGATGGCAGTTCTTTCCACTTCAGTGATGCAGGATGCAGGGACTTAGCCCCACAGCACACCTCTAATAGTGATCTCTTTTGGATCTTTGTTCCCTATGACACACATCTTTTCTCCCTATACTAAAAAGTATTATTTTCTGTTTTACGTGCCCCCTCGTACCAGAAACGTTGTCAAAAGAAAGAGTAATGGTTATGAATGGAAACTGTGAAATAAACATGGAACATAAGAGTGTCACTTAAGCTGGAGGGAAGGGAACTAACTAGTTGTAGGTACTGAAGATAATCAAGGGAAATATTGCTCTACCAGTAAAATGATAAAGAGCCACTGGCCTTAAAGAGACATTTTAAACAAGTTTGAGACTCTCTTATTTTTCATTTGTTTGTTTGTTTAAAGTGATCTAGCCAGCTTAGCTAATGAGAACATATATTAAAAACAAAGGTTGTGCGTATAGTTTGCCACTTTGGTAGACAAGTTAATTTGACCGAAGCTGCAATGATAGTTATATTCTAAAGATGGCACTTCCATAACAAGAAAAAGCAAACAGATATAATAAGTCATCAATATCTATTCTGTAATTTGCAATTTACAAAGCACTCTTGTTATGGACTGAATTGTCTTCCCAACCCACCCCCATTTCATACATTGAAGCCCTAACTGCAAATATGACTATATTTGGAGGTAAGGTCTATAACAAGCTAATAAAGGTTAAATGAAGTCATAAGGATGGGGCCTTAATCCATTAGGGTTGGTGTCCTTATAAGAAAAGAACAAGAACCACAGGGCTCTCTCGCCACATGCAAAGAGAAGAAAGGCCAAGTGAGAACACAGAGAAGGTGGCTGTCTGCAAGGCAGGAAGACACTAAGCCATATGGCACCTTCATCTTGGACTTGCAGCCTCTAGAATGGTGAGGAAATAAATGTGTGTTGCATAAGCCATTCGGTCTGTGAAATTCTGTTATAGCAGCCTAATCTGTCTAATCCAACTATTGTATTTATTTGGCATAATAATAAAGCAATGTGGCTAATTATTATTGTTATTCCAACAGTGGAGGCAAAGAATTGATTGTCAGGAAGTTTGAGAGATTTGCTTCAAATCATCAAGGTAGCAAATGATACATTTATGATTGAACATCCAATCCTTTTCATGTAGAAAAACTTTATATTTTACCAATTGGTCCAGTTAAATACCACGACTAAAAATTCACATATAGGGTAGCTCAACAACAGCATTTTCATGCATAAAACAAATATTTTGAAAGTAAGATTTTTCTTGAAATAAGAGAAAAAGAAAACTACCAGAGGCAAAGTTAAAACACAGTTAATCTGTCAATATCTTAAAAATTGAGGGTAATGAAAATGGTTTGAACTTATCACCATAAAGATGATACAGACTTTAACCTTATTTATTTCACAGTGCTTAAGTGTTATAAAGGGAAAATCATTGCTACTAGTATATATGCCTTTTGAATCAATTTGCTACACATGATATACTCCCTTTGACCTGAAAGGGTACAAGATACAAAATACATTTCTTTAACATTTCCATATGCTCTGATATTTCCATATCTATCTATCTATCTATCTATCTATCTATCTATCTATCTAGATATTTATATATATATATTTATATATATATATAAAACCCTAATATGCAAATAGATCAAATGGTGGAACAACCAAACAACCAGTCACTATGATGTGCGCTGACCACCAGGGGCCGCACATGTGGAACATGTTGGGCATTGGCAGCAGGTGGTAGAGAATGGAAGATGGAAGAAAGCAGCCGTGGTGGGATGGTGGAGCAGGTGAGTGGGGCGCCAGACCAAGGCAGTGCACTGGTCACTGTCATCGGGGCGAGCCTCTGGTGGTTACTGAAAATTCTTTGTTCCTATGCGCCATGGTCCCGTCTGGCACTCACACCTGCTGCCGGCGCTCAGCACCAGCCCTGATCGCTTGGAAGACTCAGCGGGTGCGAGCAATGCCTGCCGGCTCCTATCTCCCCTCAGGGATTCTCCACCTCCCCCTGCTCCTGAGGGGCGATCAGGGCCCGCAACCACCTCTCATACCCGCTGCTGGTGCCAGAGCCACCACTTGCACCCACTGTCAGCGCCAGCCCCACTCACACCCACAGCCAGAACCAGAGCTGCCACTTGCACCTGCTGCTGGTGCCTGGCACCAGCCCTAATCGTTCCACGCCATCAGCAGGTGTGCGTGGGGCCGGCGCCATCAGTCTGTGGGAGTGGCGGTGGCGGGAGCGGGGCTGCTGGCAGACAGGGGACCAGGGGTCCTGGCAGGAGGGGCCAGGCTGGGACACAAAGGATGGGCCGAGACTCACCCCTGTGCCCACTGCAGCATCGTGGCCCACAGTTCCTTTCAAGTTGCATAAATTCGTGCACTGGGCCCCTAGTTGATTCATAAATTCAAAAGATGTCTGTATCAGTTCCAGTGTGATCTGAGTTTTCTTTTTAGGATATTTCATTTCACATTTCCCCACACTTGGTTACTTACTGGGGGAATACTGTGCTTTTAAAATTCACATTGGCAACATTTATATCTAATTAACCTCTATATGCTTGATTTACTCCTAAAAAAAATTATTTGGGCATGAATCCTTTTGGGGAATACAGTCTCCCAGAACCACACCACCACAAGTCCTTTTTTTAAAGAAATCACTCAGTATAAGTAGAAGAGTAGTTAGGATAGAAACTGTTTAAAGAGCACACTTCTGTTACCATGGTAACTATAACCTCACTAGGCTCAATCCAGAATTTATATGGAAGCAATATCATTCTGTCATTGATTTTTCAAGTTTTATTTTCTTTAAAGAAAACCATTATAATATAGCATAACATAATAAGTTAATGAGGGAACATATTTACTCTTTGTATTAGCCTATTAGGGCATGAGCCCTAAAATTAGAAGTTATTTTACAGGTCATACCAGCAAAACAATGAATAGATAATTTTAATAGCCAGCTCATTTCTCTTTAATGGCACAGACCCTTTAGTGCTTATATTTTGAAATTGTAAGTTTAAGATACAAAGTTAATTTTAATAGTAACATGGGTGAAATATTATTCATAATATAGGGAAATAATTCATTTGCCTTATGCATGTCTATATGTCTTAAATGAGATATTAAACAAAATTGAAAGCAGATAAATTCATTTACAAAGCATTTTCCTTGTTAATGTTTCAATTATCTGATGCTAAGTAAATTCCAGGTTGATTTGGAAGTATATAGCTGAGAACTTCCAAAAAAGCAATGACACAAAATAATGAATCTAATATAATAAAAGGCTAATATGTAAATTATCCCTGCCACCAGGAGTTCAACCTGGAGTTCAACCAGGGGGCGGGGCCAGCCAGCCAACAGCCCGCAGCCCCTCCTCTGGGACAGCCCCACCCCCAGCCGGCCCCCCCACCCCAGCTGGACCCCACGCATGAACAAATCTTTGGCCACCAGTTCAAATATAATATACTAGAAAATTTGGGGGGTCCCCATTTGCGAAAGAGATGGGACAATCAGAAATAAAAGAAGAGCAGGTATAAATATTTTAAGCAATTATGAGAAAACGTTTGGTGTTAAGGTGTATTTGTAATACAAGGTATAAAAATTCTAAATAGTATTTTTTAGCATTAATTACCCTTGAGTAGGAAAAAATAGAACAAGTTAGGTTAGGGAATGCTCCCATATTTTGCATAAATTGTACTTGGCTTTTTTTTTTTCTTATCTGAATTACAATTACATAATCCCATATATCTGTTGATCAGAACTATGAAAAATGCATCCATCCATTTTCACAATCAGAAAGCTTGTTAATAGCATGCAAGTTCAAGCAGTTAATCTGTGATAAGTACTTTGGCATATGTTAAAAATTCGAAAAGAATAATTTATATCGAGTACAACGTCTGCTTTAAAAAGACTAATCAAATTTCATTTCTTCTTCCTGTGCTTATTTCTCAGAATGGCAATGGGGTGGTCAGCAGGCTGCTGCACGGGTGTGCCATCTGCATTACAAAATCACATCTTGGCCAGAAGTCAATCACACAACTTTAATTTTTATTCCCAGAAACTTTCTGGCACAAATGGCAGGTGGATGTAACTTATGTGGACATTTGAAGGGAACTGTCTTTCTTTAGTACGGCTTGAGTATTAGGTGCAAATGCAGATTAGACTTTCCTTATTGAGCAGGTTTTTGTTCTACCCCACTATGCACCTATAGCAACCAAAACAAGTTTTTTATAAAACATTTAAAAATGTGAATTAATTTCTGTCCTCTCCACCAGTTACAAGCCCCCTGAAGACAGTGACTCTTTAAACATGTAAGGCCTGAGGCAGACTTTAGCAAAGAGTAGGCACTCAATAATTACATGTGGCTGGAATGTACCATAGAGGACCAAACCATGGGACAAGATAGCTCCTGGAAAGGCACCATACATATTCATTCTTGTACCCCATGTATTTACTCCGCAGGCACATGCCTGGCAGTTACACATCTATACTTACTGAGGGACAAAGGAGTTCTACGTGTTGTTCTGACAGCAGTTTTCAGAGTAGAAAGAAATAATTCCACAGCATCATACATTGTCTTTTAACTGCTATTGTAGTCTTTTGAAAACAAACATCAAGAATATAAAACTATCCGTATGGGAAAGTGGAGTGAAGAAAAGGCAGGTAGGATTTAGATCTCACAAACTCTCCATATCCTACCTAATAAAAGAGTAATATGCAAATTGACCACACCTTTGCTACACCCAAGCCACGCCCACCAGCCAATCAGGGCACCTATGCAAATTAACCCAACTAAGATGGCGGTTAATTTGCATATCAAGACAGTGTAGAAAGAAGCCAAGCACTGCAGAAGGGAGTGAAGCTGCAGAGAAGCAAGCAAGCAGGGCAGGGGAGAAGGAAGAGAAGCAGGCAGGGCGGGGAGAGGGAAGAGAAGCAGGTGGGCAGGGAGAAGGAAGAGAAGCAGGCGGGGCGGGGAGAAGGAAGAGAAGCAGGCAGGGCGGGGAGAGGGAAGAGAAGCAGGTGGGCAGGGAGAAGGAAGAGAAGCAGGAGGGGTGGGAGAAGGAAGAGAAGCAGGTGGGCAGGGAGAAGGAAGAGAAGCAGGCAGGGCGGGGAGAGGGAAGAGAAGCAGGTGGGCAGGGAGAAGGAAGAGAAGCAGGCGGGGCCTGGGGAGAGGGAGGAGAAGCAGGCGGGGCCTGGGGAGAGGGAAGAGAAGCAGGCGGGGCCTGGGGAGAGGGAAGAGAAGCAGGCAGGGTGGAGGAGAGTGCAGCAGGAAGCCCTATTGCAGGAATCTTCCTGCATCGGGCTACTAGTCTCAAAATATTTGCTTAATTTCAGGAGAAAAAGACAACAGCAACCAGAAAATACTTGCATATCTAGAAAGAAAATATTTTCAGTGAGTTGAATTTTTAAAAATAAAATAACTGGAATGTACAATAAATAAAGAGCTTATTGGGCACAGATTATTAAATTGCTTAAAAACTGCCTAACGCCATGTAAAGAAGGTTTAAATTGCATTGCTCTCTATGACATATAATTGCTACAAGCTTTTGTCTTATTTTACCCCTGAAGGTTTTTAAAATGTAAATGGACTGAATTTTGTAATAAAGACCTTTAATAGAAATCCTGAAGAAAAGCATTTTCACATGTTATTCTTTGAAGCAGTTACTGAAATAACATTAAAAAAATTAATTGGGAAACTGTCAAGGTCATAAAAAATAAGGAAAGTCTGAGAACGTGCCACAAGAATTGCCTAAGGAAAAAGGAGTAAAGGTAATAAGTTATCCTCCATGGGGTTGTGGACCAGAAACAGGACAGCAAATAAAAATCAAGAGAAATCTCAATAAACTATGGACTTGAGATCATAATAAGGTATCAAATTTGGCTCATGAATTAAAACAAATGCACCACATTAATGTAAAATATTAATAATAGAGAAAATGATGTGGAGTACATGGAAACTCTACTATGTTCTCAAAATTTCTATAAATATAAACCTGTTTTAAAAAGTTGCTTATTAAAATTTAAGAAAACATATATCAGGTCACACGTTTCCTTTCTTCTTGAGCTTCACTATAACTCTGCCAATCACTGCCATGTCCTTAAGTCATTCCACTGGAAGGTCCTATTATTTTGAATATTTGTTTCCTGGTTGAATAAGTATATTATACGAATGTTTCCCTTTTCTTTTAATTTGTTGTGAGATTTCTTCCCAGATACAATCCTTAATTTGTTAAAAATAATGCACCATGAAATGATTATAAGTTATTGATGCCTTCAATCAATGGATACTTTTATAAATAATAATAATAATAATAACAACAACAACAACAACAACAACAACTTGATCAAGAGGACTTAAAAACGACTTGGGAAATGAATTACAAAAAATTTCCATAATAATGAAAAGCAACATTCTTAGTTACTAAACACACACACACACACACACACACACACACACACACACACACACGCGTTTAAAATTGTTTTAAATTAAATAGAATACATCTTAATTCAACTTTTATAATAAAATGACTTCTCAACAAGTTAAAAAGAATTTCAACAAAAAAGACGATCAAATATAATAATCTGTGACTCTAAGGTAATATTTGACTAGTATTGGTCAGAAAGAAGTTATAAGCCACATATGGGGAAATACCTTTCAGAAAAATTAATGTAGAAAGTAACAGCAGCATTTAAGGGAGCTGTTGGAAGCTAAGGAGGGACCAATTAGTGTGATTTACCTTAGATGGAATGACCGCTTATTCTTCTCCCCAATGAGTAAACCAATGCAACAAAGTGACGAGGGAAGCCGGGTTGAAGACAGAGTAAAACTGTCATTCTTGACAATGGCATGTATTCTGGAAAAGATGGTCAGTTTGAATATGGTAGGTGAGGAATAAGTGACTATAAAACATTGATAAGATCAATATATTACAAATTGCAATGGTAATAGATGATTATTGATGGAAGAATATTAGAGAGAGTGAGAATTATTCAGAAAGATGATAATTGGTAAGTGTTACTAAAATTTTGTATTTGAGTTGGAAAATAATTGTCCAGATTTTTGATGTAGGAGAATAAATAAATCTCATGGCCATTACTCAGTGTGAAGAGTCGTATGAGCAGATTTGGGGGAAACTGTCTTTAGTTAGTGATGAACTTAAGTTATGTAATAGGACTTCCCTGTAGGTAGCTGAACATAAAAATGCACAGGTCACCAGTTAAGTTTTAGATGGAGGCATATTTTTTTGGTTATTAATTTATTCTTGGCAGGATTATTTTAGGCAAGACTGGGAATCCCTGGGGAGACCACATTCTCTGTAAACTAAGGATAGAATACGTGTGAGTATCAACATCTAATAAGTGCATGAAGACCAGAGGTCAAGAACACAAAAGGGTGGCCTGAAGACCTAGAGAACCCAGATTTAGCAATATCATTATCGATCATAGGTTAATGAATGTTGAACAAATGAAAGGATGCAAGACTCTATCCTCCAAAGGAAGACAAAACCCAGGAAATCATGGCCATGGTTTTTGGCTAACTGAAATAAATGAATGAACTAATTATTGTCGGTAGCATGACTGGACACCAGGTGTAATTCCTCCATGGTCTGCTCTAAGTACTGTTGTATAGAGATGAAAAGTTCTAGTGGCAGGAGATATGGAATGTTCCTGAGTCACGGAAGCCTCTGCCAAAGGTAATGATTTTGTGCGAATCTTAACAGGAGAACATATAGTAACCCTGCAAAGAGGACTGCACTGCGATATTCCAGATGGAAGTGCAAATTGCACTTTTTTTTTTCAGCAAAAGCAGAAACTGTTCTCTATGTCACCTCTGTAGTATATATTTTTGCACTTGTCAAAATACAGAGTACTGTACATCATAAGAAGTGAACTTTAATATAAGTAATTAAAAATCAACAACCAGAGTGTGGAGGATCTTGGGAAGGCATGCAGACTGTGATTAATGAATTGTGCTATAAGTGTATGATATAACCTCACTGAAGGAGTTGTACAAAATAGAGCTGGCCTACGCATCTTCAGGTCACAGTATTTTAACTGGAAATATAACATAATTATAACTGTATAAAAACACGGTACTATAAGCCATAAATTTGTTTGCACAAGGGTATAGATTAAAATTACTCAGAGAACATTATATATCTGCCAGGGTTGAAAAATAGATAAGTAAATGTTAGATAATTGAAGCTGTATTTCTCACTATCAGAGAAAGAAGTTACGAATAAACCAAGAGAGGCCAGGCTAAAGCCTGTAATATGGGACTAGAGTTGGAGACATCAGTGTGAACTCCTGTTTTATGAATAGGTAAAAAGATATATGGTTAAACAGACAAATAGATAATTATAGATATATGCATATACCTGGGTAAGATTAAAAACACATACTTCTTAGTTCTGTTTGCTGAGTGGGCCTGGCTGCAGTAACATCCCAATAGATTTTCATATCTAAATACAATGCCCTTGGGAAAGTGATCGATTTAGTGCTAATACATGGAATATGCAAGGTGAGCCTGGATTATGATGTTGTGTCAGAAAATAAGGAAATGTTCAAAAACCAAAGGGAAGGGCACGTGTCAAAGGGACACAAAAGTTAAGCTGAATGAGCTCCTGATGGATATTTGATTTTCGAATTTGAACAGCAAAATAAATGGTGTAAGCCCTAACCAGTTTGGCTCAGTGGATAGAGCATGGGCCCTCAGACTAAAGGGTCCCGGGTTTGATTCCAGTCAAGGTCATGTACCTCTGTTCTAGGCTGGATCCCCGGCCCTGGTTGAGGCATGTGCGGGAAGCAACTAATCCATGTGTCTCTCTCACATAGAAGTTTCTCTCTCCTCTGTCTCTCCCCCTCCCTTCCATTCTCTCTAAAAACCAATGGGAAAATATCCTTGGGTGAGGATTATAAAAATGAATAAAAAATAAATAAATAAATAAATAAATAAATAAATAAATAAATAATGTAGCATTGAATTAAAACTCAAAATAAAACAATAAGTAAACCAGAACATACTGATGTAAATGTTTCAAAAAAATAAATGGGGGGAAGAGACACAATTTCCTTATGGAATTCCACGATACTTAGAGACTGCCCCTTTCACGAGGTGGATTTTAACCCTTCATCCATCCCTGATTGTGCAATATTGTTAGGGAGTAAAAATAGGAAAAAAAATATAAATTTTAGAATACAGGGTCCTGGCAGACAACATTTCAAGCATGTGATCAAGTTTAACATTCCCAGTGATCAGTCATGAGAAAATCATACGCCCCATCCTGTCACTGATGCATCCCGCCATGGGATGGGATGAGAAGGGCATTTCACCATTGTGGTACTCTTCCGTAACTTTAATCATCCCAAATAACACGTGAGTAAGACATCAGACACACCCCAACAGAGAGACACCTCCAAATACCTGACTGGTTTCCTTCAAAACTGTCAATGTTATGACAGGCAAGGAAAGACTGATAAACTCACAGTCCGGGGAGCCTAAGGTGACATAGATGACTAAATGAAATGTGGTATCCTTAATTGGATCCTGGAACAGAAATGTAGATAGTGGAAAAACTGACAAAGTAGAAACAAAACTGGGAGTTTAATAAAAAGTAAGATGCCAGTGTTAATCTCTTAGTTTGACATATGTACTATGATTATGTAAATGTTACTATTAGGAGAAGCTAGGTCAAGGTTATATGGAAACTCTATTCTATCTTGGCAACTTTTCTATAAATATGAAAGCATTACAAAATAAAAACTATGAAACCTAAGAGAGTAATCTTTGTAGGTATTCAGAACCCATTTTCTGTGCAGTTTATATTCTGCATATTATAAAAATATATGGGTGTACGTAAGGGAACAAAATATTTTTAAAAATAAATTTGAAATAAAATGAAATAATTTTGGTATTAATTTAGTTTTAGGATCTATGTGGTATTGTTGTCATATATCATAGATATAGTCCTTGTTTTGGAATATATATATATATATACATATATATATATATATATGACTCTATTGTTCTACATATTCAGATGCTAATGTTGGACTTGTCTTTATTTTAAACCCAACCAGAAATTCTGCAGAATCTAGATGATTTTGAACACCCTCCCATTTCTGGGTGGCCCACAGTGATTCAGAAACTCCTGTCAATTTCACATCCATAAGATTCTTGACAATTTCTTTTGGAAGCGTAGAAAAATTCTCCTTAACTCTTAAACTAAAACATCACCGTCCCAAAGTATGCCCTTTGTGTTATTTACTGACCTCAGATAAATGAAACGCTAGCATTGGGACTTAACCTCAGAGCACAAAGAGTTTTTAGCTGCTTAGAAAGGTGGCAAAAATCCTGTACAATGTCCCGGTGAAAAAAAGGCGGTGTGAGGAGAAAAATGAGTGTCTGCAGATGCAGAGCACACACAAATGTGGATTAATGCAGCCTCGGGAGATTTCCTCGCAGGGGCAGAGAATGCAGTGACGGCTCTGCCAGCCTCGTTTTCTAACCTGTTCAATCAGAGTTCAAGTTCCTTAGACAGCCCCTAAAAGTCTGGTCAGCAACTGGCAGCAGAGTGCCACTTTCCGAAAATGTTTTGAATGGATTCTACAGATTTTAGCAACTTCCCTCAATTCAGGTTAATCCTCGTAATCAAACAAAGCAATATCCACATGTTCTCTAAAGTGCAAGCAGGCGCAGATGGAATTTGTATGATGATTAAAACTTCACTTAGTTTAGTTTCATCAAGCACGGTTGCTCTAGCTTTCTAAATGGAAATCGCCGTTGCCGTTTTTCTTTTCTGTTGATCAAGTGTTTCTAAATGAATGATTATAGTATTTTCCATCGTGGCTGCATACTTGAGAATAGCTGTCATCAATAAGTCTGAGTCACATTGGCCAATTGGCTATACATCCACAGCCAGCAAAGATAAGGGTTGCAAAGATTCCTAATGAACAACACATGTTTTCTAATGTTTCTTTTTTTTATTGTTGACACTATTACAGGTGTTTCCCATTTTCCCCTCCTTTGCCCACTATACCAGCACCCACCCAGCCCCTCCCTCTGGCCATCACCACACTGTTGTCTGGGCCCATGGGCTATGCATATATATGTTCTTTGGCTAATGTTTATTTCTTAATAATTATTATGCACATGCACATCTTTTCCCTTAGAATAGAGAATAATGCTAAAAGAAACATGAACAAAAACAAACCTTTATTTTCTTGTATCCTTCTCTAAGATAAAAAAAAAAAGAAATGTGATTTGAAAACAGATTTTAATAATGTAGAATGATAATTCCTGATGAAATAATCAGAAAAAAATCAATCTGGTAGATTAGCACTTATTTTGATTATAGTTCTGAGATCCACCAAAGTATTAAGCAATTAGTATTTAAAATAATTATGTTAATTTAGGTAAAAAAATATGGTAATTAATGAATTTTCCTTTAGATTTATAAATAGCCAGGCAACATATTCCTGCAACGTATTCCCAAAAAAGTGGATGCACACACTGTGAATAATTATAAAGGTAGTGTTTATTACAATATACTTCATTTTTTAAATTGAGCTATCAGCTGTTAAAGTGTGTATACATTTTTAGGACATTCTGTATTTTAGTTTATTGTGTTAGAATTTTTATCCTTTATAAAAAGTTATTCAGTAGTTTTATTAAATAACTTAACATACTTGTGTTAGAATGTCTGTTTACATTGGAAACTTCAGATAGAACTTTAGAATAGGAATCTCTGAACCAATCCATAACCTAGCACATCCTTTCACAGCTGCATACTCTAGAAACTTTTATGTGCCCACTGGGAGACTAATACAGTACATGGAACTTACAAATATATTCTAAGCGGGAGAAAAAAATGCCAGCCCTAGAACTTTCCAAAGGGTATAAAGCCATTTTTATGATGAGTAAATGTAAGCAAAAGTAATATATTTTTAATAAATACATAGGTAATAAAATCATTAATGAGAAAAGCAAGAAAATAGATTAAAAATAAAAAATAATTCATATTAGTGAGTTTTTTATTTGTTTTTTGGGATGGGATGATACAGAAATGGTGACTCCATGGGAGATGGAAGAAACACATAAGTCACTATATTAAAAATCATGTTTTTAGTTTTGTGCTCCACAGATGTTCAATTCCATCTTATACTTCATGGCTTAAAATATATTTTTTAAAATATGTTTTTATTGATTTTTGAGAGAGAAAAAGGACAAGGGAGAGGGGAAAAGAAAAACACCATCTGCACCCCTGACCACAGATCAAACCAGCTAACCTGGATGTGTGCCCTGACCTGGAATTGAACTGGTGACCTTTTGAGAAACAGGAGACAACACTCAACCACTGAGCCACACTGGTCAGGGCTTCAAATGTATTTTTTCAAAATATATGCTTACTAGAGGCCGCATGCACGAAATTCATGCAAGAGTAGGCCTTCCTTACCCCGACTGCCAGCACTGGCTTCCCTCTGGCACCTGGGACCCGGGCTTCCCTCGCAGCCCCAGCTGGCTTCGTTGGGAAGGACATCTGGTCTAATTAGCATATTATGCTTTTATTATTATAGATTGATTTCAGAGAGGAAGGGAGAGGGAGAGAGAGATACAAACATCAATGATGAGAGTCATTAATCGGTTACTTCCTGCATGCCCCCTACTGGGGATCAAGCCCGAAATCTGGGCATGTGCTCTTGATCATAATAGAACCCAGGAACCTTCAGTCAGCAGACTGACGCTCTATCCATTGAGCCAAACTAGCCAGGGCAAAATGTACTTTTTTAAAAGCCCTATTCATCAGATTTTCTATTCTAAATACTGAGCTATAAAATCAAATGGCACTTGACCTCCAAAACATATTCAAATGAATGCTTCTTATGACCTCAGAGTCGTTAAAAAGATTTTCATCATCTTTTCCACTCCAGGAGTATAGAATACTGGGTGTACTTGTTCCCTCATAGAAGATGAGTTTCTTGTTGCTAATAGCATTATTTTTTATTGATGCTAATACTGTCATTACCTATGCACTTCAACCAAGTTAAAACTCATTGTAGTATCCCTTTAGGGGAGAGGAAATGACCATGCAAATGCTCACGGCTTAGGCCTGCCAAGTATCAAGAACTGGATCACTTTTCTCACTGCCCTTTGGGTCTCCTCACCACTACCACCAATCCAGTCATTTAGTTTTCAAGGAATTTCTATTTATTGATTTTCTATTCCCTGTGCTGCATCTCTTATTTTCCCTTTAGTAGTTTTCCTACTAAATAGTATCTGCTTCCATTTTGATCACAGTTGGACAGGAAAAATGAATACTTATAAAAGAAAATAACAGACTTGGCTGGGTGCTCACTGGTTAGAGCATCCTCCCGATAATACCAAGGTTGTGGGTTCAATCTCTGGTCAGGGCACATACAAGAATCAACCAATGAATGCATAAATAAATGGAACAACAGATCGATGTATCTACCTCTCTATTCAAAATCAATAAATAAAATTTAAAAAAGAAAATTCCATTTCTAAAGGATCTCCTAATTAGTTAAATAAAAGGAACTGCAATTTAGAAGTACACCAGACAGTTCATATTGGCATAACATAGGTTAATTAGGAAGGATAATGGACAACTTTAAACTTCAGGCTACATTTTTATATTGTCCCTGTCACTTGTCCCACAATTCCATTGAGGTACAGATACTTACTTATGGACAATTTAATTATCGTGTCATTGATCACAATAGAGCTGAAATTAACTATATGTATCACTTTAACAGCTATGTGTTCCACAAGACCTGAATTAATTTCACATATTTGAGATATCAGATAAGGATAAAGTGAGCTGACAATACCAATTTTCTCATGAGGGAGTTTTGAAGCTTTACTTCTCTATTTAGTCTTTAAATATATAAAAGACCACTTTAATTACCCAACACCTGTCACTACAGGAAGACACTTTATATTTTAAACTATTGAATAAGGATCAGAAAGGACCTAGAAATATTGGAGACCTCAAATATGTAAAATGAATGTTCATAAAAATGTTTATTCATAAAGACTACATAAATCCACCAATTTTGCTAAATATCCTAGAATTCCAAATTGTTGTTATTCCCTGTCATTTTTAAGTAGTACAGAATAATTCACTTCATTACTGTGAAGATCTTTATTACTAGGAATACAACAATTGTTTATTATTTTGTTTATTTTTTCTATAACCAAATTACAATTCCTGTGCAATTCAATTCATAGGGTGTTTTCCAGCATATTGAGAATCTTGGCTTTTTGAAGCATGAAATTTATGTACTAGTAGTGATTAGGAGAAAATATACAAAACTAAGGTTTGGAGCCAGAGAACAGATTTGAATGTCAGGAGCTTTGATTGAATACTCTGAAAAATATGGTTATCTGTTTAAAAAACAAACAAACACCAAGGTCTCTAAAGAGAGTTTGTTTTTTCTTGCATCCTATAAAGTCAAGAAATAAAATTTACTGATATTGAGTCAGTTACTTAAAAATGTTACTAAGGACTCCAGCTATTAATATATCTTCTTTCTGCCTGGCCAGTATGGCTCAGTGGTTGAGTGTTGATCTATGAAACAGGAGGTCATATTCCAGGTCAGGGCACATGCCCGGCTTATGGGTTTGATCCCCAGTGTGGGGCATGCAGGAGGTAGCCAATCACTGATTTTCTCTTGTCATTGATGTATCTATCCCTCTCTACCCCTGTCTCTCTGAAATATATATATTTCACACATGCATGAATTTCGCCCGGTGCACGAAATTCATGCATGTGTGTGTGGGGGGGTGGTCCCTCAGCCCAACCTGTACCATCTCCAATCTGGGACACCTCGAGGAATGCCCAACTGCCCTCTCACAATACAGGACTGCTGGCTCCTCAACCGCTTGCCTGTCTGCCTGCCTGCCTGATTGCTCCTAACTGCTTCTGCCTGTCAGCCTGATCACTCCCTAACCACACCCCTGCCAGCCTTATCGACGCCTAACTGCTCCCCTGCCAGCCCGATTGCCTCTAACTGCCCACTCCTGCCGGCCTGGTCACTCCTAACTGCCCTCCCTTGCCATCCTGGTCCCCCCCAACTGCTCTCCCCTGCTGGCCTGGTCACCCCCAACTGCCCTCCCCTGCAGGCCTGGTTCCCCCCAACTGCCCTCCCCTACAGGCATGGTTGCCTCCAACTGCCCTCCCCTGGAGGCCTGGTCCCCCCCACTGCCCTCTCTTGCAGGCCTGGTCCCTCCCATCTGCCCTCCCCTGCTGGCCATCTTGTGCTGGCCATCTTGTGTCCACTTGGGGGTGGCCATCTTTGACCACATGGGGGCAACCATCTTGTGTGTTGGAGTGACAGTCAATTTGCATATTACCATTTTATTAGATAGGATATATATGTATTTTTTTCTTTCTGTTATCTTTAGACATAATGGCTTTGTCTTCATGATTGTTGCCTATGGGATCAGGATGACTGCTGTAAAACTATACATTGTGTTTATACAAATCAAGCAGAAAAGTGTGGGAGCATGACACCAGCTACATTACTTTGTTTTTATCAGAAAATTTAAAACTTTCCCACGAATTCCCAGTAGACTTATGATTCTATATCATCAACCAAAGATGTCACAGAACTAGAGTTCCTGAAAAGTTTGCTCCCAAATAAATATGTACTGAGGTACATAAGTACACCAAATATAATTTGGGAGCAAGCTATTTTTCAGTGAAAGGCCTTTGTTTGTGATGGAGTTTCAGGACACAAATGGTAATAAGTTGTCAGGGACTCAAGAAATTATTTCAGCAAGTAAAAATTAGAACTAGAATTGAGAGTGAAGAATATTAATCAGATCACAGAGTGGCTGCTTTTGTTTTATTTTATGAGAACGATAACTTGTTGAGAATATGACCACAAAAAAATGAAAGCTAAAAGAAATAGGAAGTAACATTTAATAGCTCTTAATAATTTAAATGATACAGGGACATAAGAAGAGTAAATGTTAAAACATGCCCCTAAAGTTTGAGCTTCGCTGATGTGGAGCCTTATCTTTCTAGCAATAAAGAAAATCGGAAAGTTGCAAAGGAAAGCTTTATGGGGAAATGGTGAGTGAAAGATGAAAAGTTTAGCTTGTCTCAGTTTATATGCAGTCCACCTGAAATGCAGAACTGGATCTTGGGAGTAGAGATGCAGCCCTCAGCCAGTTGAACACAAACAACAGGTGAAAATGTGACAATAGATAAGTTTGCCAATGAAGAGGGCATTAAAAAAATGTAAGAAATTCAGTAAAAACCATACTTGACATTCTAGTTTGTAGGTTCTTTGGAGTAGCAGAGAAAAAGCAAGGATAAAAACAGAGATAGGTAACATAAACCCTTTATGTAAAAATTATGTAAAGATTTATCACACAACTGTCTGTGCCTAGCATCATGCTAAGGGTTAGGCATGCCCCAAAATGAGAAACAGTTTCTATCCTCCAATTAGTTGTCACTTAGAAAAGTAACAATTAAATGGACAATAACAATAAAATAAGAAATAGGCCATTACTGCAAATATATGGTGCTGCCTTGAAGGGGGTGTCACTCAGATATGGAGTCATTAGAGATGAAAAAAAAATTGTTTTAAGGTTTTAAGAGTAATGTTAATATTCAGTTGCATATGTACACCACAATATCTTTATTACTTTATCTGTTGATGGACACTCAGGTAATTTTCATATATTGGCTATTATAAGTAACTAGAGGCCCAGTGCATGAAATCTGTAAATGGAGGGGGGGGGTCCCTCAGCTCGGCCTCCACCCTCTTGGAATCTGGGACTCCTTGGGGGATGTCCAACTGCAAGTTTAGGCCCAATCCTGGGATAGAGCCTAAACTGGCAGTCGGACATCCCTCTCACTATCTGAGACTGCTGGCTCCTGCCTGCCTGCCTGACTGCCCCTAACAACTCACCTGCCTGCCTGATCACCCCTAACCACTCTGCCTGCCTCCTGATCGCCCCTAACTGCTCGCCTGCCTGCCTGATCACCTCTGTTTGCCTGCCTGCCTAATCACCCCTAACTGCCTCTACCTTGGCCCCCACTACCGCGGCTTCGTCCAGAAGGACATCCAGAATGTCCGGTCTAATGAGCATATTATGCTTTTATTATTATAGATGCTGCAACGAACATGGAAGGGCAAGTAGGTCTTCAAAATCCTGATTGCATCTTTTTTGGATATATAACCATAAGAGGAATTGTTGGATCAGATTTAATTCTAGATTTAACTTTTTGAGGAAACTACATGTTTTCTGTAATGGCTCACCATTTTACATTCCAACCAATAGTATGCATGGGTTTCAATTTCTCCACACTCTTGGCAACATTTATAAAGATTTGATTTTGTTTATATCTAATGCATTAAAAATTATTTTAATAAAATTGTTATGAAAAAGAGTAATATTAAGAAGGATGTTTAACTGACAGAGAGGTGCCAAGTAAATGAGGACTTAGCAGTACACTTGCAACTATATATGAACCTAGGGGCTCAATGATGTTCCTCAAGAAAGCATTTATGATTTGGTGCAGTGCGAAGGAGGGTAAATAACACTGAAGACTGTGTGGATAGTAGGGACACAGCAAATACAGAATATTCTGAGGTCCCTGTTGTTAAAGAAAAGGAAAATATAAAAATAAATGTGAGTACAGAGGCTAAGACTAGTCTATGTTTTTAGGTTCAAGCGTCAATTGCTTTGTATGTTTAATATATTTATAAAAATAAAATATGAAAGCCTATATTGCCAGTTTCTTTCTTCCTTATGAAATTTAAACTCTCAAATAACCAAAGCAATATTTATTTTTTTTAACTTTCTGAAAGATTGAAATCAACCCTATTTGGCAAACTAGCACACATTGCAGAAACACTGTTGAAGATAATATAGATCTGCATTTCTGACTGTTTTTCCTGTGGACAGTGTGATGTCACATAAGTAACACAAGTTAAATAATTAGTGATTTAACCAAAGCTTAAGTGATAACCCTCTCAAATGACATTAGGTATATAAATGGTGCAAAATACTGTTAGTTTAATGAATCAAGCTGTTTTTTAGAGAGCCTGAAACGTGTTTGTATGTGTGTGCCTGTGTGCACACGTGCACGTGCACACGTGTGGGTGTGTGGATAGAGGAGGACCATGGAGGATGAGTTTTTACTACATGTAATACACTGGGCACATGCTTTTTTTGTGACTGTCTGTTACTCATAATGGCCTGAATACCTAACTCATAATATACCCTAATAGTGTAGTGCAAAACTATTACATCTTGAATCACTAATAAATGCAGATGTTATAAAATAAATTAAAATGTAATTTAAAAATACTTCTTACATTCACTAATTTGCTACTTCTCAGAAAACGTTACCTGCAATATGCGAAGTTGCTATCTGATTTCCCCCTCCTAGACTCCATTAACTTAATCAAATCATTGTAACTTGGGGCTTGCCAACCTCATTATCATGTATTATGTAGTTGTCTTTTAAATTCATTAGACAGAGACCTTCCATTTAAAGCACATTAGTTTCTCCACTCTTCTGAAACCTTTAGCCAGAGGTGGAAATTTATAAGGTCTAATGCGGTATCCAACAGGAAGCACATTAGACTGGGATTGTGTATTGGAGTAACACCTGAAGCAGTTTTACCTATGACATTAATAAAGCTTATTCTATAGAGTCCCTCACTTATTTCTGTGGCTAGTTTTATATTTTCTAATTGTATTATTTTAATTGCAGCAGCATTTCTCAACCAGCACTACTGTCATTTTTGGATGGAGTAGCCCTTATTGTGTGGGGTGTCTTGTGCACGGTGGGCCACGGAAGCAACATTCATACCATCTACCCATTAGATTCTAGTAGCTAACAATAAAAAAGTGTTCAGGTAGCTCCAAAATCTCCAGCTGGGAGCCTCGGGGTGATCCCCATTTGAGAATCACAGATTCAAAGCCTCCCTTTCTCTCAAATTGTATAAGCTTTAGCCACACAAAGCCTGCATCTGGCCTAGATGGCAGTTATTAAAAGAAGCATCATTGAAGGTATAATATCACAATATCATGTAAATGAATTTTTTCTAAATTCATACACTTTTGTGACTTTTAACTAGCAATATAGTTATTTTGTTTTATTGAACTTGTGACAAGCTCACTAACTTAAAAATGATGCACTCCATTTAATAAGCTCCATTTAACTAAATAGCACCCCTTATAAAGAAAATGTCATTAAAATGACAGTGGACAGTGAATTCAGGCTGTATACACTACTTATGTGTTAGGTGGGTACAATGAAGACTGAAGCATTGTGACTAGTAGTATCTACTTCTATAATTGATGAAGTTAAATGTAAAACACGAGGTGCTTTGTGCTATGTTATATACTTTCTTCTACAAATTAAAAACGTTATGAAGAAATGTGAGTCCTTGAACTTAATTGGGCATTGCTGTTAACACATTCAGTAGCAGTGAAAGATTATTTTTCCCTTTGTAGGATAATCCATGAACACATAAGAGATTCAGTATATATGGAAACACTATTTTTTTTAAATCTCTTGATAAAGAGACCTTTCTATATGTTGGGATTCCTTAATTTAAACCATTTTAATGTTTATACTATTATTTTTATTTCTAAAAATGGCATAGCCATTTGGTGGTGGAATTAACTGTATGGGGTGAATATGCAAACTATGGCAAGATAAAAAAGGCTAAGTTATTTGTGTCTGAAATAATTGAAAATCCAAGGCCAATTCAAATCAGGGTTTTTAAGTTTTGCTACTCTTTCTAAAAACAGTCAATAAAGCATCACCTTCAAATAGGCATATGGATTTTAATATATTTGCTGTTTAAATAATTAACATAACTTTGTAATAGAAAGTGTAAATAAATATAACTGGTAAATAAAGACTTTTAAAAATATTTTTGATTTCTCTTTTAGTATAAACTAGAATTATTTTAACCTAAACTATCCATAAGTCTTTTAAAATGTCTACTTTTAGGACAATACATTGATTCCTAATGTCATTGCATTGAAATAAAATGTCTTAAGTTTAAAAAGGAAATGTAATCACAAAAGCTGAGAAATGCTATTGTGCTGATTAATTAATGTCATCAGCAAGTCTGAAACTGCTCTCTAGATTCCCTTAATTTTTTTTTTCTATAACAAAGGAGAACATATCTAGGGAAGCCCTTAGCTATACTCAAAGGTGAAAAATGTTTTTTTTTTTTTTTCATCACAGACTCTAGATATGTACACTGCATTTAGGAAAAAAAACTTTGTGTGTGTGTGTGTGTGTGAGTACGTGTGTGTGTGTGTGTGTGTGTGTGTGTGTGTGTGTGTGTGTGTATGAGAGAGAGAGAGAGAGAGAGAGAGAGAGAGAGAGAGAGGAAGAGAGAGAGAAACATCAAGACAGAAATATAGAAAAAAACATAGAGAAGAACAAAACATTAAAGCATTTAGGGTTTATGGCTGAAAGACATTTTCCACAATTTCTACATCAAGGTTCCTTGATCTCTAATCTCAACTTCACTGGCCTCTTCATAACTGGAAGTTATGAAAATCTAGAGGGAAAAAAAAGATTGTCCAAGTGGTCATGAGTACTTTTATAAGAGAAGGAACATTCTGTTTTCTATTCCCCCCCCCCAGTTGCCAAAAAATAAAAATAAAAAAGATTCACTGGTCTAGAGATGAAAACATAGCTTATAATGAACTGCTTTTGGTTCATAATTAGCTGTGTTCAGTGACATAGAGGGAAAAAATTCAACCTAATTATTGTAGTCCACGAGTGCTTCACTGGTATACAATTAGGTGACTCACTGGCACAACTCTGAACCTGATGTAATTTTATTCCAAGTAATTTAGAGGATGATCCCTCAAAACCTGTCATTATTTCAGCATGCCCTGCAACACCACAAAGATAATAAATATTTATTTTCAGCACAACTGACTAAAATGGCTCGTACTTATTGATAACACACTGTATGCTCAATGCTGGGCTGAGTGCTTTCCATGAGATCTCATGTCACTTTTAATCTAACAACCTAGTGAAGTAGGAACCATTATTATATGCATTTCATTGACTGAAAAACATAAACTTAAAGAGATTAATTGATTTCCTAAAGTTTAAAGTTCTTCTGTAGGAAAAGTAGCATGTTTCAAGTGTGGAGTACTTGCAAGTCCTATAGTGCTGGGACTGATTTCTCCACCAGTACTATATAAGTTAATGAGGTATTGAATTGCTAAGTAAGATGAGATTAATTAAAGGGAACTATTAAAAATTTTTATTGAAACTTATATTAGCCAATGTGCCAACAACTTTTTTTCAGACACTCAACCATGCCAAAAATTTCTTCCTTCTAGACTTTGCAGCCAAAGTAGTAGTAAAAAGTTTTTCTACAAATATACACCAGAGGATTTTTCAAGTTATTGGATAGGATTCTGAGGAAGTTCACATGAAGAATTACTAATCATTGATCAATCGGCCTTTAACATTTCAGAAGACGATGGGAAAGGCACTGTAAGATCATTGACATTTTTTTTTCAATTTCACCAAATGAAGGAATCAGTTTCAAAGCTCATCCCAATCAAAGACTTGCTCTTCACACTAAAATGACTCCAATAAGCCACCCTGGTGGGAAGCACCAGCAGAATGCAGAGATAAATGGCCCAGGATCACCAAAATCTCGAAACATAGAGATACACCCAAACTGTTATATACAGAAATAATTCAAATTTGCAAAGAGACTAGAACTTAATTGTACTCACCACAAAAAAGAAATGTGAAGTGACAGAGGTGTTAGCTAATGTATGGTGGTAATCATACTGTGGTATATAAATGTATCAAATCAACACATTGTACACCTTTAACTTCATAATGCTATATGTGAATTATATCTGAATAATAACAAAAACACTTCCAGGCAAGTAGCTTCTCTTTCAGAAGACTGCCTAGACTCAGCTTATGTTTTCTATTCATGTCGCTCATTGCATATAATCGTCATGTATTTCAATGAATTAAAAACCATGTAATCTATATAAAATCTGTGTGAAGTAGATATTCTTTATTTCATAACAACATGGGAACAAAAGTTTAAGGATATCAAAACACTTGCTCAAAACCTGTTTCCCTGATGCCATCTTCTGTTCTTATCATCTCTTCTAGCCTATCCTAAATTCTATGGTCATCCAAGCAATGATTCTTAATATACTCTAATGTTTAATAATGTAAATTGAATCATATAATTTCACAGTTCAATGTGACTTAGAGAACACATAAACTGAGAAGGATAATAAAAGGATGAAATCACCTGAATACTAAATTAAGATCTCTAAATTTCATAAGCTATCATTCATAGACATGCAAAATATGTCAAAATGAACATATAGAAGAGAAATTGACTTATTTACACTATTTCAAGAAGCAAATCTTAAAAGAATAAATGGACTCAACTATGAAATAGTTTGGAAGAATTTTCTAGCAGCCAGATAAAAATTACTTTTCTCATGTGATAGTTAGGTCCCTGTGGACTGCCAGTGTTCAAGCAAACAGACAATGCCTTGGAAGACAAGATGTGCAGTGAACTTTAGAGTCTAATAGTTTATTCTACTAGGTGATAGTTTCACTTTATTCAACTCAGATGTTCTTTGAATCACTTTGCTGTTATTCTAATTCAATAAAATGCAAGCAAATGCAGCCTTGCTCACATTATAGAAAAGTCAATACAAAGAATATCCTATATATACCTGGATAAGAGAATGCAAGTTATTTCTGATATCAAGCACTCCAGTTTGAATTCTATATTTCCATGTAAATAATGTAAGACTATTAATAAAAGTTTGTCTTTAGCATGAAATACTTTTGCTTCCTGGTTCTTCAACTAGTTTAAGGTTCTTAAATTTCCAAATCAGGTGTTACTTTTTGAAGACTTTTGTCACCTTTTTATTCTGTTTTTAATCCTGGCTGAGGCAATCACTGCCTCAGCTGGGCACCTTCTCCATTGTATTCATTTACTTCCCAGTTTACTTCATTTACACAATAATATGTTCCATGGGGAAGGAAATCAAAAGTCATTTCTTATTGGTCTTTATTCTCAGTTGCCAGTACAAAACTTTGCAAGTACTAGGTGTCAAATTATCTATATACTAGAGGCCCAGTGCACGAAATTCATGCACGGGGGGTGGGGGTGGGGGGTGGGGGTGGGGTGGGATTGGTGGTGTACCTCAGCCCAGCCCGCACCCTCTTCAATCTGGGACCCCTTGAGGGATGTCCAATTGCCCGTTAAGACGGGCAGTCGGACATCACTCTCACAATCCAGGACTGCTGGCTCCCAATTGCTCACCTGCCTGCCTTCCTGATTGCCCCTAACCGCTTCTGCCTGCCAGCCTGATCACCCCTAACCACTCCCATGCCAGCCTGATTGATGTCTAATTGCTCCCCTACCAGCCTGTTTGCCAACTTCCCTCCTCTGCTGGCCTGGTCACCCCTAACTGCCCTCCCCTGCAGGGTTGATCGCCTAAAACTGCCCTCCCTTGCAGGCCTGGTCCCTCTCAACTGCCCTCCCTTGCAGGCCTGGGTCACCCCCAACTGCCCTCCCCTGCTGGCCATCTTGTGGTGGCAATAATGTGTCCACATGGGGTCAGGATCTTTGACCACATGGGGGCAGCCATCTTGTGTGTTGGAATGATGGTCAATCTGCATATTACTCTTTTATTAGATAGGATAGAGGACTGGTGCACGGGTGGGGGCCAGCTGGTTTGCCTTTAAGGATGTCCAGGATCAGGGTGGGGGTTCCATTGGGGCGTGGTGAGGCCTGGGTGAGGGGCCTGTGGTGGTTTGCAGGCTGGCCATGCCCACTGGCGACCCAAGTGGAGGCCCTGGTATCTGGGGTTTATTTACCTTCTACAATTGAAACTTTGTAGCCTGGAGCGGAGCCAAGCCTTCTGCTCGCTCTGTGGTGGCAGCCATTTCTGTTGGGACTTATGTATCTAATATAATTGAAACTTTGTAGCCTTAAGCGGAGGCCTGGGCTGGCCAGGGCTGCAGAAGCTTAGCTTCCCCCATTGCCAGGGGCAACCCTTGCCTCCCGCTCTTTCCAGTTCAGTGGCTGCCGCCATTTCTGTTTGGATTTGTTTACCTTCTATAATTGAAACTTTGTAGCCTTAAGTGGAGGCTAAGGCCTGCAAGGGCAGGCGGAAAGCTTGTCTTCCTCTGTTGCCGTGGAAACCCAAGCCTCCCTCCTGCTCTCTGTGGCTGCAGCCATCTTGGTTGGGTTTATTTGCATATTTGCTCCTGATTGGCTGGTGGGCATGGCTGGTGGGTGTGGCTTATGCGTGTAGTGAAGGTACGGTCAATTTGCATATTGCTCTTTTATTAGGTAGGATATAAAAGTCAAGCAATTGCAATGACCAGAATGACCAGTCACTATGACACTCACTGCAGCCCCTACACCGGGCTGCCCGGTTCCCGATCGTGCCCCCAGACCCCACCCATGCACGAAGACATGCACCAGGTTTCTAGTTTATTTTATAAATAAACAAATTAATAATGGGATGAATAGAAGTAATTTAATATCATCTTATATCAATTATGTATAAAAATAAAGTGTTTATATTAATCCTTTGCACTCGCTTGCTTTTTTCTCGATTCCTTTATTCTAATGCTAACCGTGTCGAGTCACACTCGACATCCGAGTGCAAAAGGTTAATTAAACTTTGCATATACCCAATAAATTAATCTTCTATTTAAAATGAAATGGAGAAATTATCAATATTTGAAGAAGATGTAGAAAGAAATTGATCTGGGAGCCAGAAAACTTGAACTTACATCCTTGTTTTATCACTTGAGAATGCTGAGTCCTTGTTTCCTTCAGCTCTAAAGTGGACTTATATTATGCCTGCATGTTATTTACAAATACTCTAAATTAGCATTGTATGTTGCCCTCAAGCATTAAAATTACCTGATTCAAATTTCGACAAACAGATTTAAGCTCTCTGATGACAACAAAGCATGATATCTGTAGAGTGAAGACACAATTATAAGAGGTCCCATATGATAAAAAATATATTTAATGTTTTAAGGTCCAGGAATAAGGTGTGTTTGCTTTACTAATTCACTTTCATAATATTAAAAAGTATTATTAGAAAATTCAGCACATTAAGATGAATTACCCTACAATTATGAAGAAAGGGGTTTCTCTTTTCATTTTTATCTACATGCTATAAACCTTAATTAAAAATATGGTTATACTGTGTATACTCAATAGCCACTGTAGAACTAACCTAAAATGAAGTAACTTATGTCCAGGACCGTGGAAATAGCACAGGCACAAGAAGAAAACTTAAACTAACCTCAAAGGACTTTACAGCTCTTCTCAGAAAGGATACAAACCCTTCCAGAATTGCCAAATCTGTTCATGCTTTTTCTGAACTTCCTTTTCCTCTGTCTTAGTTATTCTGATCCATATAAGAAAGGACGCCATTAGATAACCAATCCGCAAAAAGCCAAATTACCTCCATATTTGTCTTATAAATACCCCTTAGTCTGTCAGCAACTCCAGACTCATTACTCCCATAGCCTTGAGTTTCCTGGTTTCCTTGTAATAAACTCATCTTTCTGCTTTTAGTCACTAGGTAGAGTTTAGTTTTTGCTACCACAGAAGCACAGGTTCAAAGACCTCAAAGGATCTTACTGATAAAATGTATCATCCCTGGTTCAAACAAGTAGTTATAGCCCAGTGGGCTAAAACCTTAGTATTTACTTATAAAGTTGTAAGTACTATTAAAAAACAAAACATGATAGTAAATATTTTTTATTATTTTACCTATTAGCTCAGTGCATTTCTCTACATTACTGAGCCAATATAACCATATGAAAAAGGGTAGGGAGAGTTTGTTTTATAGCAAAAGGAGGAAGTTGAGAAAAATACAATAAGCTTTTAAATTTTGATTCAACCTCAGTAGCTTTAGTTAATTATATTTCAGAATATATATTCTTATTTCAAATTTTTAACTTTATGGCTCATCAAAGTACAGCTAAAGGAAAAAAAAATCTTCCATGTAGAATAAAAAGATTTTCATTTACACAGTTTTAAATTTATGAGAAGGTTTAAAGATGGAGCTCTTAAATCAGCATATGGTTTTAATTTTAGGAACATAATTTCAAAACGTCTTTAACTGCCCTAAACAAATTTCCTGATTCAAACATTCCAAAGGCAAATCATATTTCCCAAAGACCAAAATTAAAGTACATGGTATTTCCAAGCGAGTTGGTGTATTTAGATTGAGTTATATATATATATTTAACATTTATATATGAATAAATATATATATTTAACAATTATATAATAATATAGTGATTTGATTCTGCAGAAATGACACAACTAGTTAAATTCAAGTCCTTGCTTTATTATATATATATATATATATATATATATATATATATATATATATATATATATATAATTCTTCCTTCAAGGACTTTAAAATGGTAGTAATAATACATAAATATTTGAATTTCATACATGACACCATATGGGTCTTATAAATTAGACATTTTAGCCCTAGCTGGTTTAGCTCAGTGGACAGAGCATCAGCCCTTGGACTGAAGGGTCTCAGGTTCAATTCCCATCAAGGGCATGTACCTCGGTTGCAGGCTTGATCCCTAGCCCTGGTCTAGAGGCATGCAAGAGGCAACCAATGAACATTGATATTTATCTGTGTCTCTCACCCTCCTTCTCCTCTCTCTAAAAATCAATGGAAAAATATCCTTGGGTAAGTATTAACAACAACAGATAGGCATTCAGAAGGTGTTGTGGTTACCCCATAGACATGGTTGGGATTCCCTTACCCTAAATTGTTTGAGATGTTGAAAGTGATGAAATCATGGGCACAAATGAAAGGGTAGGAAATATTACTTTCTCACTTAGTGAGGTTTTCTGGGAAGAGTAGGGGAGGCTTGCAAGAAGGTCTGAAAGTGTCTTCAGAGGAAGGAAAAGAAACTAATTTGGAGTTTGACTGTAGTTAGGGTTAGGTGTGAGATGAATGTAGAGGCTTGCATTCTGGCCGAGGCTTGCGTGTTTTGAACCTCACCCCCAGCATCAAAGGAGGCAGCACTGGACTTTCTTATCAGCTTGATGAGATATGTGCAGAAGAGAAAAGGGGTGTTGGGATTTCAAAGTTGTGAGAAGTTAAACATTAAAAACAGTGTTAGACCCATTATTACAGAAGCAAATCTGTTTTTCAGTAGAGAACTTCACATATTTTATTAATGATGTCAGAATCACTCACCATCATCATTACCAGAACTGTTCTTATAAGCATATCATCATGAATCACCACTATCAGAACCATGTTTTGTATTAAAATACTAGAGGCCTGGTGCACGAAATTTGTGCATGGGGCGGGGGCTCCCCTCAGCTCAGCCTGCACCCTCTTGCAATCTGGGACCCCTCAGGAATCCCTGTGGGATCTGGCCTAAACTGGAGAGTTGGACATCTCTCTCGAAATCTGGGACCACAGGTTTCTAACCACTCACCTGCCTGACTGCCTGATCACCCCTAACCACTCGCCTGCCTGCCTGACCGCCCCTAACTGCCTCTGCCTTGGCCCCCACTGCTGCAGCTTCATCCAGAAGGACATCCAGAATGAGATCTGGAAGGTCATTTGGCTGTCTGGTCTAATTAGCATATTATGCTTTTATTATTATAGATATGAATTATACATTAATCTGAGAGTATTTTTATAAATGCTTTTAAAAAATAAATGAAGGTTGACACAAATTTAAAATTTAAAGATAATAAATTTGGCGTTGCATGACATTCTTAATGCACTTGAATTTTTCTGGTTTATACTTGAATAAAAATGAATGAGTTATTATATGTTTGGTTTTTTAGAATCTCTTTAAAATATATTTCATTTGGTTTAGTTTAGAATCTGGTTATCATATATAAAAACTTACATTTTTAAACAAATTTTATTTTTAAGTTTGTTTTAAAAATTTTATTTGCATCCTTTTTTTGCTACTAAAAATGCATATTTTTAGAGAACAGAGAAGAGTAAGCCATCACATATGTGATAATTGGGTTTGGATTTTATACAAAAACACATTAATTGTTGGTGTATTCAGTCCCATATTTCTTAGGCAAATTACTAAAGAATTCTGTTCTAGACAAAATATCAATACTCATTTTGTGTCTTAAACATAATATTTCTTAAAATTATAACCTTGGAACATGTGGACAAAACCTTTTAATTTTTCCAAGAATTTTGGTATAAGTTTTACTTTTCAAATTGTATACATTTCTTGGTAAAATCTGTAACATGAGAGTCACAAATATTTTACATTTAAGATTCTGAAATCTGCAATGTACTGCTTCAAAGAAACTAGTCAATTATCATAATAGCACTAAGGCTTTTTCTGAATTACTTTAATATCGCCACATTTTCCAGTGTTTAGTTGTTTTGAAAATAGTAAGCTAGCTCTTTGGGCAGCTAACCAGTGGGAGTTATTTCTAAGCATTTCTTTTAAATAATCTAATAAGTGCTCAAAAGGTAAACTAACCAATCTAAATCAGAATGTTTTATAAGATGTTCTATGTGCACAATATATATATTCTATCTTCCTTCTGTTGCAGTTGAAATATAATTTTTAATGGCTTGTGTGTTTGCCCTTTAAAAGTATATGGCAGGTTTCCCTCTGCATCATCATGGCCTCTATATAGTAAAAAATAGGCATTTTTCCCTCTTAGTTCAGCATAACTTGGTATGCATATGTCAATAAGTATAATTCAGAAAACATCTTATACATAAAAAGCTACTAAAGTTCCTAATGATCAGAGAATCATAACTTTAGGTTAAAAAGATCGAACTTATATTTGTGCATTTTATATTTTGAGAAATTATAGGGAAAATATACAAGTAAAATTATTGTTTTCAGATTTTGCATGTTTTGGTTTTTTAGTTGCACTTAAAATAAGCTGCTCATTTATAATTTTATCCTTTTGCTCAATGTGGCTTTTGTTTTGGGATTTTAAATAATAGTAATAATAACAATAATGAAGTAAAGGCAAAATGTTTTAATTAAAAGCATTAAAAAATGTGTAAACATAGAAGTGTGTGTTGCTGAGAGCTCTCCTCCCAGCTTTCAAGAATTAATTGTATTGAGAATTAAGTTGGCTAATGATGCATAATGAACTACCCCAAACTTATATGTATTCTCAAGCACACAGTTCTAATGATCAGAAGTCTGGCATTGTATGGCTAGATTCTCTTCTTAGGGTATAACAAGGTTAAAATTAACATGGCTGAGTTCTTGTTCAAGCTCTAGAGGGAAATCTTTTTTCACGTGCATTCTTATCATTGCCATTATTAAGTCTAAAAACATTTTATAAGATGACCTCTGCAACAAATAGATATTTCCTATTTGGTGAATTTAAAAGTCTATTCCCTTGTGGTTGTGGGACTGAGGTCCCGTTTCCTTGCTACCTGATACCAGGTAGTACTCTCAGCTCCTTAAGGCCTTTCTCATTCCTTGACATGTGGGCCCCTACATTTTTAATCCTGCATCGTTGCTCTGAATCCATCTTGTAGCTCAAATATCTGACTGATTTGAGCAACAAAAACTGCTCTGAAAGGGTTCACATGCTCAGATCATACCTGCTCAGATAATCTCCACATCACACAAGGAACTGGGTCATATCACATCACCAAACCATGACAGTAAAATCCATCATATTCACTGTCCTGGAGATAATGCAGAAGGTTTTCACTGGGCACTGATGGGAAATCTTAGAGGCCTTCGTAGAATTCTGCTTACTAGATCCTCACCCTATATCTTCACGGGTACAACATACATTCAACTACTGCTAATGTTTCCAAGGTTTCTTCTAACTGCAGCATCAAAGTCTAAACATTCTAACTTAAATCTCTTCATCCCCAAATGTTAACAATTTTATTTTCTAAATGATCTCATTTAGGAATAGATGGAGTGTGTGGAGTTTGTTGGAGAATGCAGCTTTAGCTAATACAATAGAAACACACACACACATACACACTCACTCTCTCTCACACACACACACACACACACACACACACACACACACACACACACACACACACACATATATATATATATATATATATATATATATATATATATATATATATATATATATATATATATATATACCACGCACTCAGAACAAGAACTTTTCTTCCTGCCTGATTGCTTGAGCAGGATCTGCCCTTGGTGCTCCCAGTTCTCATCCTCACCCTTCATCCTTGGCCTGAATTACACACTGCCTTTCCTGGGTCTTCAGCTCACAGATGGCAGATTGTAGGACTTCTCAGCCTCCATAATTGCATGATCCAATTACTTATATTATACATTAATATAATATTTTTAGGAGCCAAGAAAAACATTTATTTTCAGGATTTATAGCTTTTTCTACTTTTGAGGTTGAAAGAGATATTTACATATTAGAGGTAAACCTGAAAGTACATTAATTTTCTTTATTATAGTTCCACTAGAGGCCTGATGCACGAAGATCTGTGCAAGCATAGGCCTTCCATCCCCTGGCTGCTGGCACCGCCTTCGCGCTGGCCGGAGCTGCCTTTCCGCCTTCACTCTGGCCCGGAGTCGCCTTCTGCCTCTCACATTGTTGCGTCCATTTGCATATCCCTTCCTTATTGGCTGTGGGCGCCATCATTGTCATGGAGTTATGGTCAATTTGCATATTCCGTCTTTATTAGATAGGAGAGAAAATTCAAAATGTATACAGATTATGCATATATATCTTTATAATTATGAATTATATCTAAATGTGAGCTAAAGTTATAGAATATGAACAGTGCCCCAGAAGTATCTCCAGTATCCCCTCCAATTACTAGTTTCACCTTTTATTTTAAAAGACAACCATTATACTAACTACATCATACTATACCTTATAGTGCTACATATTCTTATAAACTATACTAGAGGTCTGGTGAACAAAATTTGTGCACCTGTGGCGGGGGCGGGGCACGTCCCTCAGCCCTGCCTGCACCCTCACCAATCCGGAATCCCGCTCATAATCAAGAAACACTGGCTCCTAACTGCTCACCTGCCGGCCCGTCTGATTCCCCTAAGTGGTCCGTGCCGGCCAAATGGCCATAACTACTCTCCCCTGCCGGCCTGATCACACTAACTGCCCAACTGCTTTCCCATCCTGGACAGATCCCCAAACTCCCTAACTGCTCTCCACTCCTGGCCTGATACCCCTAACTGCCTAACATCTCTCCATTCCTGGCCTGATCACCCTAATTGCCACCTTGTCCCTTCTGCCTTCTCCCTTCTGCATTCTCCCTTCTTGTACACGGCAACAGCCTACTCACCTTCTCCTGTCTGCCATCTCCCGCGTCATTGGCCTTGTCACCATTTCCCTTCTGCATCTCATGATCAGCGCAGGCCTTCTCACCTACTCCATTCAGCCTTCTCCCTTGTGGCAGGCCTTCTCACCTTCTCCCCTCTGCCTTCTCTGGTGGTGCTGAATTTATCACCCTCTCACTTCCACCTTCTCCCTTGGAGCTGAACTTATCACCTTGTCCCTTCTGCTGTCTCCAAGGGGCTCCTACCTTTTCACCTTTTTCCTTCTGCCTTCTCCAGCAGCACCTACCTTTATACCTCCTACCTTTTGCCTTCTCCAGCATTGCTTACCTTTTCACCTTCTCCCTTGTGCCTTCTCCCTTTTTGCAGGCCTTCTCACTTTCTTCCTTGATGCTGGCCTTCAAAACTTCCCTTCTGCCTTCTCCGGAGGCACCGGACTCCTCTCCTTGTCCTCTGCCTTCTCCTGTGGTGCCAGCTTTCTCCCCTTCTCCCCTCTGCCTTCTTCCTTGGTGCTGGCTTTCTCACCTTCTCCCTTCTGCCTTCTCAGGGGCTCCGGCCTTCTCACCTTCTCCCTTCTGCCTTCTCCATTGGTGATCATCTCACCTTTTTGCTTTTGCCATCTCCCTTGGTGCTAGCTTTCTCACCTTCTCTCTTCTGCCTTCTCCATCGGCTCCTACCTTTTCACCTTTTTCCTTCTGCCTTCTCCAGCAGCACCTACCTTTTTACCTCCTACCTTTTGCCTTCTCCAGCATTGCTTACCTTTTCACCTTCTCCCTTGTGCCTTCTCCCTTTTTACAGGCCTTCTCACCTTCTTTCTTGAAGCAGGCCTTCAAACCTTCTCCCTTCAGCCTTCTCCCTTGAAGCAGGCCTTCTCATCATTTCCCTTCTGCCTTCTACCTTGGCGCTGGCCTTCTCACCATTTCCCTTCTGCCTTCTACAGCGACTCCCGCCTTTTCTCCTTCTCCCCTTTGCATTCTCAGAGTCGCGTACCTTTTCACCTTTTACCATCTGCATTATCCCACAGTGCCGGCCTTCTCACCTTCTCCCTTCTCCCTTTTCCTTGAGGCTGGCCTTCTCAACTTCTTCCTTCAGCCTTCTCCCTTGGTGCTGGCCTTCTCACCATTTCCCTTCTGCCTTTTTCTTTTTGCAGGCCTTCTCACCTTCTCCCGTGTTGCAGGCCTTCAAACCGTCTCCCTTCTGCCTTCTCCGGTGGCACTGGAATCCTCACCTTGTTCCTCTGCCTTCTCCTGTGGTGCCAGCTTTCTCACCTTCTCCTTTCTGCCTTCTCCCTTGTTACAGGTCTTCATACCTTCTCCCTTCTGCTTTCTCCCACGTGTCCCTCCTCAACTTCTTCCTTCTGCCACCTCCCATGGTGCTGGCTTTCTCACCATCTCCCTTCTGCCTTCTCCCTTGATTCTTGGCCTTTTCTCCTCCTGCCTTCTGGAGCATGACACCAGCATGCTCACCTTCTTGCTTCTGCCTTGTCCCGTGGTGCTGGCAATTTCACCATCTCCCTTCTGCCTTCTCCCTTGGCGCTAGCCTTTTCACGTCCTTCCTTCTGCTTTCTACAGCGGCTCCCACCATTTCTCCTTCTCCCCTCTGCCTTCTCCAGAGTCGCCTACCTTTTCACCTTCTACCATCTGCATTATCTCACAGTGCTGGGCTTCTCACCTTCTCCCTTCTGCCTTCTCCAGCGTCGTCCACCTTTTCACCTTCTCCCATCTTCCTTTACCTTTGGTGCTGGTTTTCTTGCCTTCTTCCTTCTGCCTATTCCCACAGCACCAGCTTTCTCACCTTCTCCCTTCTAGCTTCTCCAGCATCGGCTACTTTTTCACCTTCTCCCTCATGCCTTCTCCCTAGGTGCCAGCGTTCTCACATTCTCCCTTCTGCCTTTCCAGGGCCTCCAGCATTCTCACCTTCTCCCTTCTGCCTTCTCCAGTGGCGCCAGACTCCTCTCCTTGTTCCTCTGCCTTCTCCCATGGCGCCATCTTTCTCACCTTCTTCCTTCAGCCTTCTCACTTGAGGCTGGCCTTCTCACCTTCTCACTTCTGCCTTCACCAGCATCGACTTCCTCTTCCCCTTCTACCTTCCTTCTTCTCCTGTGGCGCTGCCTTCTCACCTTCTCCCTTCTGCCTTCTCCCCTGAGGCTGGCCTTCTCACCTTCTGCCTTCTGCCTTCTCCAGTGGTGCCTACATTTTTCCCTTTTTTCTTCTGCCTTCTCCAGCAGCACCTACCTTTTTATCTTCTCCATTTTGCCTTCTCCAGCATCGCTTACCTTTTCACATTCTCCCTTCTGTCATCTCCCTTGGTGCTGGCTTTCTCACCTTCTTCCTTCTGCCTTTTCCCACAACGACAGCCTTTTCACCGTCTCCCTTCTGCCTATTTCCATGGTGCCAGCTTTCTCACATTCTCTCTTCTCCTGTTTCCAAGGGGCTCCAGCCTTCTCAGCTTCTCCCTTCTGCCTTCTCCAAGGGGCTCCCACCCTTTCACCTTCTCCCTTCTGCCTTCTCCAGGATTAGCTACATTTTCACCTTTTTCCTTCTGCCTTCTCCCTTTTTGCAGACCTTCTCACCTTCTTCCTTGATGCTGGCCTTCAAAACTTCCCTTCTGCCTTCTCCTGAGGCGCCGGACTCCTCTCCTTGTTCCTCTGCCTTCACCCATGGTGCCAGCTTTCTTAACTTCTCCCTTCTTCCTTGGTGCTGGCTTTCTCACCTTCTTCCTTCTCCCAAGGTGCCGGCTTTCTCACATTCTCACTTCTGCCTTCTCCAGCAGCAACTACCTTTTCACCTTCTACCATCTGCATTATCCTTTGGTCCAGGCTTCCTCACCTTCTCCCTTCTGCCTTCTCCCTTGAGGCTGGACTTCAAACCTTCTTCCTTCTGCCTTCTCCCTTGATGCTGGCCATCTAACCTTCTTCTTTCTGCCTTCTCCAGTGGTGCCTACATTTTTACCTTTTTCCTTCTGCCTTCTCCAGCAGCACCTACATTTTTATCTTCTCCCTTTTGCCTTCTCCAGCATCGCTTACCTTTTTAACTTCTCCCTTCTGTCTTCTCCCGTGGCGCCGGACTCCTCACCTTGCTCCTCTGCCTTCTCTCGTGGTGCCAGCTTTCCCAAATTCTCCCTTCTGCCTCCTCCAGAATCGACTACTTTTTCATTTTCTCCCTTCCGCCTTCTCCTTGGTACAGTCCTCACCTTCTCCCTTCTGCATAGATCAGTTGATCCTAACTTTTCACCTTCTGCCTTCTGCCTTCTCCCATGTTGCAGGCCTTCTCACCTCCCTTCTGCCTTCTCCAGAATTGCCTACTTTTTCACCTTCTCCCTTCCGCATTCTCCTTGGTGCAGTCCTCACCTTCTCCCTTCTGCATAGTCCAGTTGCTCCTACCTTTTCACCTTCTGCCTTCTCCCTTTTTGCAGGCCTTCTCATTTTCTCCCTTCTGCTTTCTCTCATGGCACCAGACTCTGCACTTGTTCCTCTGCATTCTCCCGTGTTGTCAGCTTTCTCGCATTCTCCCTTCTTCCTTCTCCAGGGACTCCGCCCTTCTCACCTTCTCCCTTCTGCCTTCTCCTGTGGTGAAATTCTCACCTTTTGCTTTTGGTATCTCTCTTGGTGCTGGCTTTCTCACCTTCTCCCTTCTGCCTTCTCCCTTGGTGCATGCCTTCAAACCTTCTCCCTTCTGCCTTCTCCCATGGCACCGGACTCCTCACCTTGTTCCTCTGCTTTCTCCCGTGGTGCCAGCTTTCTCACCTCCCTTCTGTCTTCTCCCTTGGTGCTGGCTATCTCACCTTCTTCCTTCTGCCTTTTCCCATGGTGCCAGCTTTATCACATTCTCCCTGCTGTCTTCTCCAGCATTGCCTACATTTTCACCTTTTTCCTTCTGCCTTCTCCAGTTGAACCTACCTTATTACCTCCTACCTTTTGCCTTCTCCAGCATCTCTTACCTTTTCACCTTCTCCCTTCTGCCTTCTCCTTTTTTGAAGGCCTTCTCACCTTCTCCCTTGAAGCAGGCCTTCAAAACTTCCCCTTCTGCATTTTGCGGTGGCGTCAGACTCCTCTCCTTGCTCCTCTGCCTTCTCCCGTGGTGTCAACTCTCTTACCTTCTCTGTTCTGCCTTCTCCAGGGGCTCTGGACTTCTCATCTTCTCCCTTCTGCCTTCTCGAGGATTCCGCCCTTTTCACCTTCTCCTACTGTCTTCTCAAGAAGCGCCGACTTTTTCACCTTCTCCCTTCCGCCTTCTCCCCTGGTGCAGTCCTTCTCACCTGCTCCCTTCTGCATTCTCCACTTGCTCCTACCTTTCCACCTTCTTCCTTCTGCCTTCTACCATGGTGCCGGACTCATCTTGTTCCTCTGCCTTCCACAGTGGTGTCAGCTTTTTCACCTTCTCCCTTCTGCCTTCTCCCATGGACCTGAACTCACCTTTTAGCTTCTGCCATCTCCCGTGGTGCTGGCTTTCTCACCTTCTCCCTTCTGCCTTCTCCAGGGTTCCGCCCTTTTCACCTTCTCCCTACTGTCTTCTCCAGAATCGCCTACTTTTCCGCCTTCTCCCTTCCGCCTTCTCCCTTGGTGCAGTCCTTCTCACCTTCTCCCTTCTGCATTCTCCACTTGCTCCTACCTTTCCACCTTCTTCCTTCTGCCTTCTCCCATGGTGCTGGACTCCTCATCTTGTTCCTCTGCCTTCCACAGTGGTGTCAGTTTTTTCACCTTCTCCCTTCTGCCTTCTCCCATGGTGCTGAACTCACCTTTTTGCTTCTGCCATCTCCCGTGGTGCTGGCTTTCTCCTTTTGCCTTCTCCCATGGTACCAGCTTTCTCACATTCTCCCTTCTGCCTTCTCCAAGGGGCTCCAGAATCGCCTACATTTTTACCTTCTCCCTTCCGCCTTCTCCTTGATGCAGTCCTTCTCACATTCTCCTTTCTGCATTCTCCAGTTGCTCCTATCTTTTCACCTTCTGCCTTCTCCCTTATTGCAGGCCTTATCACCTTCTCCCTTCTGCCTTCTCCCATGGCGACAGACTCTTCACTATGTTCCTCTGCCTTCTCCCGTGTTGTCAGCTTTCTCACATTGTCCCTTCTGCCTTCACGAGGGCTCCTGACTTTTCACCTTCTGCCTTCTGCCTTCTCCCTTGGTCCAGGCTTCCTCACCTTCTCCCTTCTTCCTTCTCCCTTGAGGCTTGCCTTCTCACATCTGCCATCTGCCTTCTCCAGTGGTGCCTACATTTTCCCCTTTTTCCTTCTGCCTTCTCCAGCAGCACCTACCTTTTTATCTTCTCCATATTGCCTTCTCCAGCATAGCTTACCTTTTCACCTTCTCCCTTCTGCATTCTCCAGATGCTGCTACATTTCCACCTTCTTCCTTCTGCCTTCTCCCATGGTGCCAGCTTTCTTACCTTCTCCTTTCTGCCTATCTCCAAGGGCTCAGGCCTTCTCATCTTCTCCTTCTGCCTTCTCTGAGGGGCTCCTTCCTTTTCACCTTCTCCCTTCTGCCTTCTCCCTTGGTCCAGGCTTTCTCACCTTCTCCCTTCTGCCTTCTCCAGGGGCTCCGCCCTTTTCAACTTCTCCCTACAGTCTTCTCTAGAATCGCCTACTTTTTCACCTTCTCCCTTCCGCCTTCTCCCATGGTGCTGGACTCTTCATCTTGTTCCTCTGCCTTCCACAGTGGTGTCAGCTTTTTCACCTTCTCCCTTCTGCCTTCTCCCATGGAGCTGAACTCACCTTTTTGCTTCTGCCATCTCCCACGGTGCTGGCTTTCTTCTCCAGTGGTGCCTTCTCCATTTCTCCCTTTGCCTTCTCCTATGGTACCAGCTTTCTCAATTCTCCCTTCTGCCTTCTCTAGGGGCTCCGGCCTTCTCCCTTCTGCCTTCTCCAAGGGGCTCCTTCTTTTTCACCTTCTCCCTTCTACCTTCTCCTTTGGTCCAGGATTCCTCACCTTCTCCCTTCTTTCTTCTCCCTTGAGGTTTGCCTTCTCACCTCTGCCATCTGCCTTCTCCAGTGGTGCCTACATTTTCCCCTTTTTCCTTCTGCCTTCTCCAGCAGCACCTACCTTTTATCTTCTCCATTTTGCCTTCTCCAGCATAGCTTACCTTTCGACCTTTTCTTCTGCATTCTCCAGATGCTCCTACATTTCCACCTTCTTCCTTCGGCCTTCTCCCGCGGTGCCAGCTTTCTACCTTCTCCTTTATCCCTTCTCCAGGGGCTCCGGCCTTCTCATCTTCTCCCTTCTGCCTTCTCCAAGGGGCTCCTTCCTTTTCACCTTCTCCCTTCTGCCTTCTCCCTTGGTCCAGGCCTTCTCACCTTCTCCCTTCTCCCTTCTCTAGGGTTCCGCCCTTTTCACCTTCTCCCTACTGTCTTCTCCAGAATCGCCTACTTTTCCGCCTTCTCGCTTCTGCCTTCTCCCTTGGTGCAGTCCTTCTCACCTTCTCCCTTCTGCATTCTCTACTTGCTCCTACCTTTCCACCTTCTTCCTTCTGCCTTCTCCCATGGTGCTGGACTCCTCAACTTGTTCCTCTGCCTTCCACAGTGGTGTCAGCTTTTTCACATTCTCCCTTCTGCTCTCTCCCATGGTGCTGAACTCACCTTTTTGCTTCTGCCATCTGGCGCGGTGCTGGCTTTCTCACCTTCTCCTTTCTGCCTTCTCCAGGGGCTCCGGCCTTCTCCCTTCTGCCTTCTCCAAGGGGCTCCAGAATCGCCTACATTTTTACCTTCTCCCTTCCGCCTTCTCCTTGATGCAGTCCTTCTCACCTTCTCCTTTCTGCATTCTCCAGTTGCTCCTATCTTTTCACCTTCTGCCTTCTCCCTTATTGCAGGCCTTCTCACCTTCTCCGTTCTGCCTTCTCCCGTGTCGCAGGCCTTCTCATCTTCTCCCTTCTGCCTTCTCTCATGGCGCAGGACTCTTCACATTGTTCCTCTGCCTTCTCCCGTGTTGTCAGCTTTCTCACATTGTCCCTTCTGCCTTCACGAGGGGCTCCTGACTTTTCACCTTCTGCCTTCTGCCTTCTCCCTTGGTCCAGGCTTCCTTACCTTCTCCCTTCTTCCTTCTCCCTTGAGGCTTGTCTTCTCACCACTGCAATCTGCCTTCTCCAGTGGTGCCTACATTTTCCCCTTTTTCCTTCTGCCTTCTTCAGCAGCATCTACCTTTTTATCTTCTCCATTTCGCCTTCTCCAGCATAGCTTACCTTTTCACCTTTTCTTCTGCATTCTCCAGATGCTCCTACATTTCCACCTTCTTCCTTCTGCCTTTTCCCGAGGTGCCAGCTTTCTTACCTTCTCCGTTCTGCCTTCTCCAGGGGCTCAGGCCTTCTCATCTTCTCCCTTCTGCCTTCTCCGAGGGGCTCCTTCCTTTTCACCTTCTCCCTTCTGCCTTCTCCCTTGGTCCAGGCTTTCTCACCTTCTCCCTTCTGCCTTCTCCAGGGGCTCCGCCCTTTTCAACTTCTCCCTACAGTCTTCTCTAGAATCGCCTACTTTTTCACCTTCTCCCTTCCGCCTTCTCCCATGGTGCTGGACTCTTCATCTTGTTCCTCTGCCTTCCACAGTGGTGTCAGCTTTTTCACCTTCTCCCTTCTGCCTTCTCCCATGGAGCTGAACTCACCTTTTTGCTTCTGCCATCTCCCACGGTGCTGGCTTTCTTCTCCAGTGGTGCGTTCTCAATTTCTCCCTTTGCCTTCTCCCATGGTGCCAGCTTTCTCACATTCTCACTTCTGCCTTCTCCAGGGGCTCCGGCCTTCTCCCTTCTGCCTTTTCCAAGGGGCTACTTCTTTTTCACCTTCTCCCTTCTGCCTTCTCCCTTGAGGCTAGCCTTCTCACCTCTGCCATCTGCCTTCTCCAGTGGTGCCTACATTTTCCCCTTTTTCCTTCTGCCTTCTCCAGCAGCACCTACCTTTTTATCTTCTCCATTTTGCCTTCTCCAGCATAGCTTACCTTTCCACCTTTTCTTCTGCATTCTCCAGATGCTCCTACATTTCCAACTTCTTCCTTCTGCCTTCTCCCGCGGTGCCAGCTTTCTAGCTTCTCCATTCTGCCTTCTCCAAGGGGCTCCTTCCTTCTTACCTTCTCCCTTCTGCCTTCTCCAGGGTTCCGCCCTTTTCACCTTCTCCCTACTGTCTTCTCCAGAATCGTCTTTTTCACCTTCTCCCTTCCGCCTTCTCCCTTGGTACAGTCCTTCTCACCTTCTCCCTTCTGCATTCTCCACTTGCTCCTACCTTTCCACCTTCTTCCTTCTGCATTCTCCCATGGTGCTGGACTCCTCAACTTGTTCCTCTGCCTTCCACAGTGGTGTCAGCTTTTTCACCTTCTCCCTTCTGCCTTCTCCCATGGAGGTGAACTCATCTTTTTGCTTCTGCCATCTCCCGCGGTGCTGGCTTTCTCACCTTCTCCCTTCTGCCTTCTCCAGGGGCTCCGCCCTTCTCACCTTCTCCCTTCTGTCTTCTCCAGAATTGCCTACTTTTTCACCTTCTCCCTTCCGCCTTCTTCTTGGTGCAGTCTTTCTCACCTTCTCCCTTCTGTATTCTCCAGTTGCTCCTACCTTTTCACCTTCTGCCTTCTCCCGTGTCGCAGGCCTTCTCATCTTCTCCCTTCTGCCTTCTCCAAGGGGCTCCTTCTTTTTCACCTTCTCCCTTCTGCCTTCTCCCTTGTGGCTTGCCTTCTCACCTCTGCCATCTGCGTTCTCCAGATGCTCCTACATTTTCCCCTTTTTCCTTCTGCCTTCTCCAGCAGCACCTACCTTTTTGTCTTCTCCATTTTGCCTTCTCCGGCATAGCTTACCTTTTCACCTTCTCCCTTCTGTATTCTCCAGTTGCTCCTACCTTTTCACCTTCTGCCTTCTCCCTTTTTGCAGGCCTTCTCACCTTCTCCGTTCTGCCTTCTCCCGTGTCGCAAGCCTTCTCTTCTTCTCCCTTCTGCCTTCTCCCGTGTCGCAGGCCTTCTTATCTTCTCCCTTCTGCCTTCTCCCGTGTCACAGGCCTTCTCATCTTCTCCCTTCTGCCTTCACCCATGGCTCCAGACTCTTCACCTTGTTCCTATGCCTTCTCCCGTGGTGTCAGCTTTCTCCCCTTCTCCCTTCTGCCATGTCCCGTGGTGCTGGCTTTCTCATCATCTCTCTTCTGTCTTCTCCCTTGGCCTTGGCCTTTTCACCTTCTACCTTCTGGAGCTTGATGACAGCATGCTTACCTTCTTGCTTCTGGCTACTTCTTTTGCACTGGCCTTTTCACCTCCTTCCTTCTGCCTTCTCCAGCAGCTCCCACCTTTTTTCCTTCTCTCCTCTGCCTTCTCCAGCGTCACCTACCTTTTCACCTTGTACCATCTGCATTATCCCACAGTGCTGGCCTTCTCACCTTCTCCCTTCTGCCTTCTCCCTTGGTCCAGGCTTTCTCACCTTCTCCCTTCTGCCTTCTCCAGGGGCTCCGCCCTTTTCAACTTCTCCCTACTGTCTTCTCCAGAATCGCCTACTTTTTTACCTTCTCCCTTACGCCTTCTCCTTGGTGCAATCCTTCTCACCTTCACTCTTCTGCATTCTCCACTTGCTCCTACCTTTCCACCTTCTCCCTTCTGCCTTCTCCCATGGAGCTGAACTCACCTTTTTGCTTCTGCTATCTCCCGTGGTGCTGGCTTTCTCCTTTTGCCATCTCCCATGGTACCAGCTTTCTCACATTCTCCCTTCTGCCTTCTCCATGGGTTCCGCCCTTTTCAACTTCTCCCGACTGTCTTCTCCATAATCGACTACGTTTTCACCTTCTCCCTTCCTCCTTCTCGTTGGTGCAGTACTTCTCACCTTCACCCTTCTGCATTCTCCACTTGCTCCTACCTTTCCATCTTCTTCCTTCTGCATTCTCCCATGCTGCTGGACTCCTCATCTTATTCCTCTGCCTTCCACAGTGGTGTCAGCTTTTTCACCTTCTCCCTTCTGCCTTCTCCAATGGAGCTGAACTCACCTCTTTGCTTCTGCCATCTCCCGCGGTGCTGGCTTTCTTCTCCAGTGGTGCCTTCTCAATTTCTCCCTTTGCCTTCTCCCATGGTGCCAGCTTTCTCACATTCTCCCTTCTGCCTTCTCCAGGGGCTCCAGCCTTCTCCCTTCTGCCTTCTCCAAGGGGCTCCTTCTTTTTCACCTTCTCGCTTCTGCCTTCTCCCTTGGTCCAGGCTTCCTCACCTTCTCCCTTCTTCCTTCTCCCTTGAGGCTCGCCTTCTCACCTCTGCCATCTGCCTTCTCCAGTGGTGCCTATATTTTCCCCTTTTTCCTTCTGCCTTCTCCAGCAGCACCTACCTTTTTATCTTCTCCATTTTGCCTTCTCCAGCATAGCTTACCTTTCCACCATTTCTTCTACATTCTCCAGATACTCCTACATTTCCACCTTCTTCCTTCTGCCTTCTCCCGAGGTGCCAGCTTTCTACCTTCTCCTTTCTCCCTTCTCCAGGGGCTCCGGCCTTCTCATCTTCTCTCTTCTGCCTTCTCCAAGGGGCTCCTTCCTTTTCACCTTCTCCCTTCTGCCTTCTCCCTTGGTCCACGCCTTCTCACCTTCTCCCTTCTGCCTTCTCCAGTTGAACCTACCTTATTACCTCTTACTTTTTGCCTTCTCCAGCATCTCTTACCTTTTCACCTTCTTCCTTCTGCCTTCTCCCTTTTTTCAGGCCTTCTCACCTTCTCCCTTGAAGCACGCCTTCAAAACTTCCCCTTCTGCCTTCTGTGGTGGCGTCAGACTCCTCTGCTTGCTCCTCTGCCTTCTCCCGTGGTGTCAACTCTCTTACATTCTCTGTTATGCCTTCTCCAGGGTCTCCGGGCTTCTCATCTTCTCCCTTCTGCCTTCTCCAGGATTCCGCCCTTTTCACCTTCTCCTACTGTCTTCTCAAGTAGCGCCGACTTTTTCACCTTCTCCCTTCCGCCTTCTCCCTTGGTGCAGTCCTCACCTTCTCCCTTCTGCATTCTCCACTTGCTCCTACCTTTCCACCTTCTTCTTTCTGCCTTCTCCCATGGTGCAGGACTCCTCATCTTGTTCCTCTGCCTTCCACAGTGGTGTCAGCTTTTTCACCTTCTCCCTTCTGCCTTCTCCCATGGAGCTGAACTCACCTTTTTGCTTCTGCCATCTCCCACGGTGCTGGCTTTCTTCTCCAGTGGTGCGTTCTCAATTTCTCCCTTTGCCTTCTCCCATGGTGCCAGCTTTCTCACATTCTCACTTCTGCCTTCTCCAGGGGCTCCGGCCTTCTCCCTTCTGCCTTTTCCAAGGGGCTACTTCTTTTTCACCTTCTCCCTTCTGCCTTCTCCCTTGAGGCTAGCCTTCTCACCTCTGCCATCTGCCTTCTCCAGTGGTGCCTACATTTTCCCCTTTTTCCTTCTGCCTTCTCCAGCAGCACCTACCTTTTTATCTTCTCCATTTTGCCTTCTCCAGCATAGCTTACCTTTCCACCTTTTCTTCTGCATTCTCCAGATGCTCCTACATTTCCAACTTCTTCCTTCTGCCTTCTCCCGCGGTGCCAGCTTTCTAGCTTCTCCATTCTGCCTTCTCCAAGGGGCTCCTTCCTTCTTACCTTCTCCCTTCTGCCTTCTCCAGGGTTCCGCCCTTTTCACCTTCTCCCTACTGTCTTCTCCAGAATCGTCTTTTTCACCTTCTCCCTTCCGCCTTCTCCCTTGGTACAGTCCTTCTCACCTTCTCCCTTCTGCATTCTCCACTTGCTCCTACCTTTCCACCTTCTTCCTTCTGCATTCTCCCATGGTGCTGGACTCCTCAACTTGTTCCTCTGCCTTCCACAGTGGTGTCAGCTTTTTCACCTTCTCCCTTCTGCCTTCTCCCATGGAGGTGAACTCATCTTTTTGCTTCTGCCATCTCCCGCGGTGCTGGCTTTCTCACCTTCTCCCTTCTGCCTTCTCCAGGGGCTCCGCCCTTCTCACCTTCTCCCTTCTGTCTTCTCCAGAATTGCCTACTTTTTCACCTTCTCCCTTCCGCCTTCTTCTTGGTGCAGTCTTTCTCACCTTCTCCCTTCTGTATTCTCCAGTTGCTCCTACCTTTTCACCTTCTGCCTTCTCCCGTGTCGCAGGCCTTCTCATCTTCTCCCTTCTGCCTTCTCCAAGGGGCTCCTTCTTTTTCACCTTCTCCCTTCTGCCTTCTCCCTTGTGGCTTGCCTTCTCACCTCTGCCATCTGCGTTCTCCAGATGCTCCTACATTTTCCCCTTTTTCCTTCTGCCTTCTCCAGCAGCACCTACCTTTTTGTCTTCTCCATTTTGCCTTCTCCGGCATAGCTTACCTTTTCACCTTCTCCCTTCTGTATTCTCCAGTTGCTCCTACCTTTTCACCTTCTGCCTTCTCCCTTTTTGCAGGCCTTCTCACCTTCTCCGTTCTGCCTTCTCCCGTGTCGCAAGCCTTCTCTTCTTCTCCCTTCTGCCTTCTCCCGTGTCGCAGGCCTTCTTATCTTCTCCCTTCTGCCTTCTCCCGTGTCACAGGCCTTCTCATCTTCTCCCTTCTGCCTTCACCCATGGCTCCAGACTCTTCACCTTGTTCCTATGCCTTCTCCCGTGGTGTCAGCTTTCTCCCCTTCTCCCTTCTGCCATGTCCCGTGGTGCTGGCTTTCTCATCATCTCTCTTCTGTCTTCTCCCTTGGCCTTGGCCTTTTCACCTTCTACCTTCTGGAGCTTGATGACAGCATGCTTACCTTCTTGCTTCTGGCTACTTCTTTTGCACTGGCCTTTTCACCTCCTTCCTTCTGCCTTCTCCAGCAGCTCCCACCTTTTTTCCTTCTCTCCTCTGCCTTCTCCAGCGTCACCTACCTTTTCACCTTGTACCATCTGCATTATCCCACAGTGCTGGCCTTCTCACCTTCTCCCTTCTGCCTTCTCCCTTGGTCCAGGCTTTCTCACCTTCTCCCTTCTGCCTTCTCCAGGGGCTCCGCCCTTTTCAACTTCTCCCTACTGTCTTCTCCAGAATCGCCTACTTTTTTACCTTCTCCCTTACGCCTTCTCCTTGGTGCAATCCTTCTCACCTTCACTCTTCTGCATTCTCCACTTGCTCCTACCTTTCCACCTTCTCCCTTCTGCCTTCTCCCATGGAGCTGAACTCACCTTTTTGCTTCTGCTATCTCCCGTGGTGCTGGCTTTCTCCTTTTGCCATCTCCCATGGTACCAGCTTTCTCACATTCTCCCTTCTGCCTTCTCCATGGGTTCCGCCCTTTTCAACTTCTCCCGACTGTCTTCTCCATAATCGACTACGTTTTCACCTTCTCCCTTCCTCCTTCTCGTTGGTGCAGTACTTCTCACCTTCACCCTTCTGCATTCTCCACTTGCTCCTACCTTTCCATCTTCTTCCTTCTGCATTCTCCCATGCTGCTGGACTCCTCATCTTATTCCTCTGCCTTCCACAGTGGTGTCAGCTTTTTCACCTTCTCCCTTCTGCCTTCTCCAATGGAGCTGAACTCACCTCTTTGCTTCTGCCATCTCCCGCGGTGCTGGCTTTCTTCTCCAGTGGTGCCTTCTCAATTTCTCCCTTTGCCTTCTCCCATGGTGCCAGCTTTCTCACATTCTCCCTTCTGCCTTCTCCAGGGGCTCCAGCCTTCTCCCTTCTGCCTTCTCCAAGGGGCTCCTTCTTTTTCACCTTCTCGCTTCTGCCTTCTCCCTTGGTCCAGGCTTCCTCACCTTCTCCCTTCTTCCTTCTCCCTTGAGGCTCGCCTTCTCACCTCTGCCATCTGCCTTCTCCAGTGGTGCCTATATTTTCCCCTTTTTCCTTCTGCCTTCTCCAGCAGCACCTACCTTTTTATCTTCTCCATTTTGCCTTCTCCAGCATAGCTTACCTTTCCACCATTTCTTCTACATTCTCCAGATACTCCTACATTTCCACCTTCTTCCTTCTGCCTTCTCCCGAGGTGCCAGCTTTCTACCTTCTCCTTTCTCCCTTCTCCAGGGGCTCCGGCCTTCTCATCTTCTCTCTTCTGCCTTCTCCAAGTGGCTCCTTCCTTTTCACCTTCTCCCTTCTGCCTTCTCCCTTGGTCCACGCCTTCTCACCTTCTCCCTTCTGCCTTCTCCAGTTGAACCTACCTTATTACCTCTTACTTTTTGCCTTCTCCAGCATCTCTTACCTTTTCACCTTCTTCCTTCTGCCTTCTCCCTTTTTTCAGGCCTTCTCACCTTCTCCCTTGAAGCACGCCTTCAAAACTTCCCCTTCTGCCTTCTGTGGTGGCGTCAGACTCCTCTGCTTGCTCCTCTGCCTTCTCCCGTGGTGTCAACTCTCTTACATTCTCTGTTATGCCTTCTCCAGGGTCTCCGGGCTTCTCATCTTCTCCCTTCTGCCTTCTCCAGGATTCCGCCCTTTTCACCTTCTCCTACTGTCTTCTCAAGTAGCGCCGACTTTTTCACCTTCTCCCTTCCGCCTTCTCCCTTGGTGCAGTCCTCACCTTCTCCCTTCTGCATTCTCCACTTGCTCCTACCTTTCCACCTTCTTCTTTCTGCCTTCTCCCATGGTGCAGGACTCCTCATCTTGTTCCTCTGCCTTCCACAGTGGTGTCAGCTTTTTCACCTTCTCCCTTCTGCCTTCTCCCATGGAGCTGAACTCACCTTTTTGCTTCTGCCATCTCCCGCGGTGCGGGCTTTCTTCTCCAGTGGTGCCTTCTCAATTTCTCTTTTTGCCTTCTCCCATGGTGCCAGCTTTCTCACATTCTCCCTTCTGCCTTCTCCAGGGGCTCCGGCCTTCTCCCTTCTGCCTTCTCCAAGGGGCTCCTTCTTTTTCACCTTCTCCCTTCTGCCTTCTCCCTTGTGGCTTGCCTTCTCACCTCTGCCATCTGCCTTCTCCAGTGGTGCCTACAATTTCCCCTTTTTCCTTCTGCCTTCTCCAGCAGCACCTACCTTTTTATCTTCTCCATTTTGCCTTCTCCAGCATAGCTTACCTTTCCACCTTTTCTTCTGCATTCTCCAGATGCTCCTACATTTCCACCTTCTTCCTTCTGTCTTCTCCCGAGGTGCCAGCTTTCTACCTTCTCCTTTCTCCCTTCTCCAGGGGCTCCGGCCTTCTCATCTTCTCCCTTCTGCCTTCTCCAGCATTCCGCCCTTTTCACCTTCTCCCTACTGTCTTCTCCAGAAGCGCCTACTTTTCCGCCTTCTCCCTTCTGCCTTCTCCTTTGGTGCAGTCCTTCTCACCTTCTCCCTTCTGCATTCTCCACTTGCTACCTTTCCACCTTCTTCCTTCTGCCTTCTTCCATGGTGCTGGACTCCTCAACTTGTTCCTCTGCCTTCCACAGTGGTATCAGCTTTTTCACCTTCTCCCTTCTGCCTTCTCCCATGGTGCCGAACTCACCTTTTTGCTCCTGCCATCTCCAGCGGTGCTGGCTTTCTCACCTTCTCCCTTCTGCCTTCTCCAGGGGCTCCACCCTTCTCACCTTCTCCCTTCTGTCTTCTCCAGAATCGCCTTCTTCACCTTCTCCCTTCCGCCTTCTTCTTGATGCAATCTTTCTCACCTTCTCCCTTCTGTATTCTCCAGTTGCTCCTACCTTTTCACCTTCTGCCTTCTCCCTTTTTGCAGGCCTTCTCATCTTCTCCCTTCTGCCTTCTCCCGTGTTGCAGGCCTTCTAGTCTTCTCCCTTCTGCCTTCTCCCGTGTCGCAGGTCTTCTCATCTTCTCCCTTCTGCCTTCTCCCATGGCTCCAGACTCTTCACCTTGTTCCTATGCCTTCCCCCGTGGTGTGAGATTTCTCCCCTTCTCCCTTCTGCCATGTCCCGTGGTGCTGGCTTTCTCATCATCTCTCTTCTGTCTTCTCCCTTGGCCTTGGCATTTTCACCTTCTACCTTCTGGAGCTTGATGACAGCATGCTTACCTTCTTGCTTCTGCCTACTCCTTTGCGCTGGCCTTTTCACCTCCTTCCTTCTGCCTTCTCCAGCAGCTCCCATCTTTTTTCCTTCTCTCCTCTGACTTCTCCAGCATCACCTACCTTTTCACCTTGTACCATCTGCATTATCTCACAGTGCTGGCCTTCTCACCTTCTCCCTTCTGCCTTCTCCCTTGGTCCAGGCTTTCTCACCTTCTCCCTTCTGCCTTCTCCAGGGGCTCCGCCCTTTTCACCTTCTCCCGACTGTCTTCTCCAGAATCGACTACTTTTTCACCTTCTCCCTTCCGCATTCTCCTTGGTGCAGTCCTTCTCACCTTCACCCTTCTGCATTCTCCACTTGCTCCTACCTTTCCACCTTCTTCCTTCTGCATTCTCCCATGGTGCTGGACTCCTCATCTTATTCCTCTGCCTTCCACAGTGGTGTCAGCTTTTTCACCTTCTCCCTTCTGCCTTCTCCCATGGAGCTGAACTCACCTTTTTGCTTCTGCTATCTCCCGTGGTGCTGGCTTTCTCCTTTTGCCATCTCCCATGGTACCAGCTTTCTCACATTCTCCCTTCTGCCTTCTCCATGGGTTCCGCCCTTTTCAACTTCTCCCGACTGTCTTCTCCAGAATCGACTACTTTTTCACCTTCTCCCTTCCTCCTTCTCGTTGGTGCAGTACTTCTCACCTTCACCCTTCTGCATTCTCCACTTGCTCCTACCTTTCCATCTTCTTCCTTCTGCATTCTCCCATGGTGCTGGACTCCTCATCTTATTCCTCTGCCTTCCACAGTGGTGTCAGCTTTTTCACCTTCTCCCTTCTGCCTTCTCCAATGGAGCTGAACTCACCTCTTTGCTTCTGCCATCTCCCGCGGTGCTGGCTTTCTTCTCCAGTGGTGCCTTCTCAATTTCTCCCTTTGCCTTCTCCCATGGTGCCAGCTTTCTCACATTCTCCCTTCTGCCTTCTCCAGGGGCTCCAGCCTTCTCCCTTCTGCCTTCTCCAAGGGGCTCCTTCTTTTTCACCTTCTCCCTTCTTCCTTCTCCCTTGAGGCTTGCCTTCTCACCTCTGCCATCTGCCTTCTCCAGTGGTGCCTATATTTTCCCCTTTTTCCTTCTGCCTTCTCCAGCAGCACCTACCTTTTTATCTTCTCCATTTTGCCTTCTCCAGCATAGCTTACCTTTCCACCATTTCTTCTACATTCTCCAGATACTCCTACATTTCCACCTTCTTCCTTCTGCCTTCTCCCGAGGTGCCAGCTTTCTACCTTCTCCTTTCTCCCTTCTCCAGGGGCTCCGGCCTTCTCATCTTCTCTCTTCTGCCTTCTCCAAGGGGCTCCTTCCTTTTCACCTTCTCCCTTCTGCCTTCTCCCTTGGTCCACGCCTTCTCACCTTCTCCCTTCTGCCTTCTCCAGTTGAACCTACCTTATTACCTCTTACTTTTTGCCTTCTCCAGCATCTCTTACCTTTTCACCTTCTTCCTTCTGCCTTCTCCCTTTTTTCAGGCCTTCTCACCTTCTCCCTTGAAGCACGCCTTCAAAACTTCCCCTTCTGCCTTCTGTGGTGGCGTCAGACTCCTCTGCTTGCTCCTCTGCCTTCTCCCGTGGTGTCAACTCTCTTACATTCTCTGTTATGCCTTCTCCAGGGTCTCCGGGCTTCTCATCTTCTCCCTTCTGCCTTCTCCAGGATTCCGCCCTTTTCACCTTCTCCTACTGTCTTCTCAAGTAGCGCCGACTTTTGCACCTTCTCCCTTCCGCCTTCTCCCTTGGTGCAGTCCTCACCTTCTCCCTTCTGCATTCTCCACTTGCTCCTACCTTTCCACCTTCTTCTTTCTGCCTTCTCCCATGGTGCAGGACTCCTCATCTTGTTCCTCTGCCTTCCACAGTGGTGTCAGCTTTTTCACCTTCTCCCTTCTGCCTTCTCCCATGGAGCTGAACTCACCTTTTTGCTTCTGCCATCTCCCGCGGTGCGGGCTTTCTTCTCCAGTGGTGCCTTCTCAATTTCTCTTTTTGCCTTCTCCCATGGTGCCAGCTTTCTCACATTCTCCCTTCTGCCTTCTCCAGGGGCTCCGGCCTTCTCCCTTCTGCCTTCTCCAAGGGGCTCCTTCTTTTTCACCTTCTCCCTTCTGCATTCTCCCTTGTGGCTTGCCTTCTCACCTCTGCCATCTGCCTTCTCCAGTGGTGCCTACAATTTCCCCTTTTTTCTTCTGCCTTCTCCAGCAGCACCTACCTTTTTATCTTCTCCATTTTGCCTTCTCCAGCATAGCTTACCTTTCCACCTTTTCTTCTGCATTCTCCAGATGCTCCTACATTTCCACCTTCTTCCTTCTGTCTTCTCCCGAGGTGCCAGCTTTCTACCTTCTCCTTTCTCCCTTCTCCAGGGGCTCCGGCCTTCTCATCTTCTCCCTTCTGCCTTCTCCAGCATTCCGCCCTTTTCACCTTCTCCCTACTGTCTTCTCCAGAAGCGCCTACTTTTCCGCCTTCTCCCTTCTGCCTTCTCCTTTGGTGCAGTCCTTCTCACCTTCTCCCTTCTGCATTCTCCACTTGCTACCTTTCCACCTTCTTCCTTCTGCCTTCTTCCATGGTGCTGGACTCCTCAACTTGTTCCTCTGCCTTCCACAGTGGTATCAGCTTTTTCACCTTCTCCCTTCTGCCTTCTCCCATGGTGCCGAACTCACCTTTTTGCTCCTGCCATCTCCAGCGGTGCTGGCTTTCTCACCTTCTCCTTTCTGCCTTCTCCAGGGGCTCCACCCTTCTCACCTTCTCCCTTCTGTCTTCTCCAGAATCGCCTTCTTCACCTTCTCCCTTCCGCCTTCTTCTTGATGCAATCTTTCTCACCTTCTCCCTTCTGTATTCTCCAGTTGCTCCTACCTTTTCACCTTCTGCCTTCTCCCTTTTTGCAGGCCTTCTCATCTTCTCCCTTCTGCCTTCTCCCGTGTTGCAGGCCTTCTAGTCTTCTCCCTTCTGCCTTCTCCCGTGTCGCAGGTCTTCTCATCTTCTCCCTTCTGCCTTCTCCCATGGCTCCAGACTCTTCACCTTGTTCCTATGCCTTCCCCCGTGGTGTGAGATTTCTCCCCTTCTCCCTTCTGCCATGTCCCGTGGTGCTGGCTTTCTCATCATCTCTCTTCTGTCTTCTCCCTTGGCCTTGGCATTTTCACCTTCTACCTTCTGGAGCTTGATGACAGCATGCTTACCTTCTTGCTTCTGCCTACTCCTTTGCGCTGGCCTTTTCACCTCCTTCCTTCTGCCTTCTCCAGCAGCTCCCATCTTTTTTCCTTCTCTCCTCTGACTTCTCCAACATCACCTACCTTTTCACCTTGTACCATCTGCATTATCTCACAGTGCTGGCCTTCTCACCTTCTCCCTTCTGCCTTCTCCCTTGGTCCAGGCTTTCTCACCTTCTCCCTTCTGCCTTCTCCAGGGGCTCCGCCCTTTTCACCTTCTCCCGACTGTCTTCTCCAGAATCGACTACTTTTTCACCTTCTCCCTTCCGCATTCTCCTTGGTGCAGTCCTTCTCACCTTCACCCTTCTGCATTCTCCACTTGCTCCTACCTTTCCACCTTCTTCCTTCTGCATTCTCCCATGGTGCTGGACTCCTCATCTTATTCCTCTGCCTTCCACAGTGGTGTCAGCTTTTTCACCTTCTCCCTTCAGCCTTCTCCCATGGAGCTGTACTCACCTTTTTGCTTCTGCTATCTCCCGTGGTGCTGGCTTTCTCCTTTTGCCATCTCCCATGGTACCAGCTTTCTCACATTCTCCCTTCTGCCTTCTCCAGGGGCTCCGCCCTTTTCAACTTCTCCCGACTGTCTTCTCCAGAATCGCCTACTTTTTCACCTTCTCCCTTCCGCCTTCTCCTTGGTGCAGTCCTTCTCACCTTCACCCTTCTGCATTCTCCACTTGCTCCTACCTTTCCATCTTCTTCCTTCTGCATTCTCCCATGGTGCTGGACTCCTCATCTTATTCCTCTGCCTTCCACAGTGGTGTCAGCTTTTTCACCTTCTCCCTTCTGCCTTCTCCCATGGAGCTGAACTCACCTCTTTGCTTCTGCCATCTCCCGCGGTGTTGGCTTTCTTCTCCAGTGGTGCCTTCTCAATTTCTCCCTTTGCCTTCTCCCATGGTGCCAGCTTTCTCACCTTCTCCCTTCTTCCTTCTCCCTTGAGGCTTGCCTTCTCACATCTGCCATCTGCCTTCTCCAGTGGTGCCTACATTTTCCCCTTTTTCCTTCTACCTTCTCCAGCAGCACCTACCTTTTTATCTTCTCCATTTTGCCTTCTCCAGCATAGCTTACCTTTCCACCTTTTCTTCTGCATTCTCCAGATGCTCCTACATTTCTATCTTCTTCCTTCTGCCTTCTCCCGAGGTGCCAGCTTTCTACCTTCTCCTTTCTCCCTTCTCCAGGGGCTCCGGCCTTCTCATCTACTCTCTTCTGCCTTCTCCAAGGGGCTCCTTCCTTTTCACCTTCTCCCTTCTGCCTTCTCCCTTGGTCCAGGCCTTCTCACCTTCTCCCTTCTGCCTTCTCCAGTTGAACCTACCTTATTACCTCCTACCTTTTGCCTTCTCCAGCATCTCTTACCTTTTCACCTTCTCCCTTCTGCCTTCTCCCTTTTTGCAGGCCTTCTCACCTTCTCCCTTGAAGCAGGCCTTCAAAACTTCCCCTTCTGCCTTCTGCGGTGGTGTCAGACTCCTCTCCATGCTCCTCTGCCTTCTCCAGTGGTGTCAACTCTCTTACCTTCTCCGTTCTGCCTTCTCCAGGGCTCCGGCCTTCTCATCTTCTCCCTTCTGCCTTCACCAGGATTCCGCCCTTTTCACCTTCTCCTACTGTCTTCTCAAGTAGCGCCGACTTTTTCACCTTCTCCCTTCCGCCTTCTCCCTTGGTGCAGTCCTCACCTTCTACCTTCTGCATTCTCCACTTGCTCCTACCTTTCCACCTTCTTCCTTCTGCATTCTCCCATGGTGCTGGACTCCTCATCTTGTTCCTCTGCCTTCCACAGTGGTGTCAGCTTTTTCACCTTCTCCCTTCTGCCTTCTCCCATGGAGCTGAACTCACCTTTTTGCTTCAGCCATCTCCCGCGGTGCGGGCTTTCTTCTCCAGTGGTGCCTTCTCAATTTCTCTCTTTGCCTTCTCCCATGGTGCCAGCTTTCTCACATTCTCCCTTCTGCCTTCTCCAGGGGCTCCGGCCTTCTCCCTTCTGCCTTCTCCAAGGGGCTCCTTCTTTTTCAGCTTCTCCCTTCTGCCTTCTCCCTTGAGGCTAGCCTTCTCACCTCTGCCATCTGCCTTCTCCAGTGGTGCCTACATTTTCCCCTTTTTCCTACTGCCTTCTCCAGCAGCACCTACCTTTTTATCTTCTCCATTTTGCCTTCTCCAGCATAGCTTACCTTTCCACCTTTTCTTCTGCATTCTCCAGATGCTCCTACATTTCCACCTTCTTCCTTCTGCCTTCTCCCAAGGTGCCAGGTTTCTACCTTCTCCTTTCTCCCTTCTCCAGCGGCTCAGGCCTTCTCATCTTCTCCCTTCTGCCTTCTCCAAGGGGCTCCTTCCTTTTCACCTTCTCCCTTCTGCCTTCTCCCTTGGTGCAGTCCTTCTCACCTTCTCCCTTCTGCATTCTCCACTTGCTCCTACCTTTCCACCTTCTTATTTCTGCCTTCTCCCATGGTGCCTGACTCCTCATCTTGTTTCTCTGCCTTCCACAATGGTGTCAGCATTTTCACCTTCTCCCTTCTGCCTTCTCCCATAGAGCTGAACTCACCTCTTTGCTTCTGCCATCTCCCGCGGTGCTGGCTTTCTTCTCCAGTGGTGCCTTCTCCATTTCTCCCTTTGCCTTCTCCCATGGTGCCAGCTTTCTCACATTCTCCCTTCTGCCTTTTCCAGGGGCTCCGGCCTTCTCCCTTCTGCCTTCTCCAAGGGGCTCCTTCTTTTTCACCTTCTCCCTTCTGCCTTCTCCCTTGAGGCTTGCCTTCTCACCTCTGCCATCTGCCATCTCCAGTGGTGCCTATATTTTCCCCTTTTTCCTTCTGCCTTCTCCAGCAGCACCTACCTTTTTATCTTCTCCATTTTGCCTTCTCCAGCATAGCTTACCTTTTCACCTTTTCTTCTGCATTCTCCAGATGCTCCTACATTTCCACCTTCTTCCTTCTGCCTTCTCCCGAGGTGCCAGCTTTCTTCCTTCTCCATTCTGCCTTCTCCAAGGGGCTCCTTCCTTTTCACCTTCTCGCTTCTGCCTTCTCCCTTGGTCCAGGCTTTCTCACCTTCTCCCTTCTGCCTTCTCCAGCGTTCCGCCCTTTTCACCTTCTCCCTACTGTCTTTTCCAGAATCGCTTACTTTTCTACCTTCTCTCTTCCGCCTTCTCCTTTGGTGCAGTCCTTCTCACCTTCTCCCTTCTGCATTCTCCACTTGCTCCTTCCTTTCCACCTTCTTCCTTCTGCCTTCTTCCATGGTGCTGGACTCCTCAACTTGTTCCTCTGCCTTCCACAGTGGTGTCAGCTTTTTCACCTTCTCCCTTCTGCCTTCTCCCATGGAGCTGAACTCACCTTTTTGCTTCTGCCATCTTGTGTGGTGCTAGCTTTCTCACCTTCTCCCTTCTGCCTTCTCCCATGGAGCTGAACTCACCTTTTTGCTTCTGCCATCTCGCGCGGTGCTGGCTTTCTCACCTTCTGCCTTCTCCAGGGGCTCCACCTTCTCACCTTCTCCCTTCGGTCTTCTTCAGAATCGCCTACTTTTTCACCTTCTCCCTTCTGCCTTCTTCTTGGTGCAGTCTTTCTCACCTTCTCCCTTCTGTATTCTCCAGTTGCTCCTACCTTTTCACCTTCTGCCTTCTCCCTTTTTGCAGGCCTTCTCAACTTCTCCCTTCTGCCTTCTCCCATGGCTCCATACTCTTCACCTTGTTCCTATGCCTTCTCCCGTGGTGTCAGCTTTCTCCCCTTCTCCCTTCTGCCATGTCCCGTGGTGCTGGCTTTCTCATCATCTCTCTTCTGTCTTCTCCCTTGGCCTTGGCCTTTTCACCTTCTACCTTCTGGAGCTTGATGACAGCATGCTCACCTTCTTCCTTCTGCCTACTCCTTTTGCGCTGGCCTTTTCACCTCCTTCCTTCTGCCTTCTCCAGCAGCTCCCACCTTTTTTCCTTCTCTCCTCTGCCTTCTCCAGCGTCACCTACCTTTTCACCTTGTACCATCTGCATTATCCCACAGTGCTGGCCTTCTCACCTTCTCCCTTCTGCCTTCTCCCTTGAGGCTTGCCTTCTCACCTCTGCCTTCTCCAGATGCTCCTACATTTTCCCCTTTTTCCTTCTGCCTTCCCCAGCAACACCTACCTTTTTGTGTTCTCCATTTTGCCTTCTCCAGCATAGCTTACCTTTTCACCTTCTCCCTTCTGCATTCTCCAGATGCTGCTACATTTCCACCTTCTTCCTTCTGCCTTCTCCCATGGTGCCAGCATTCTTACCTTCTCCCTTTTGCCTTCTCCGAGGGGCTCCTTCCTTTTCACCTTCTCCCTTCTTCCTTCTCCTTGGTCCAGGCTTTCTCACCTTCTCCCTTCTGCCTTCTACAGGGGCTCCGCCCTTTTCAACTTCTCTCTACTGTCTTCTCCAGAATCGCCTACTTTTCCGCCTTCTCCCTTCCGCCTTCTCCCTTGGTGCATTCCTTCTCACCTTCTCCCTTCTGCATTCTCCACTTGCTTCTACCTTTCCACCTTCTTCCTTCTGCATTCTCCCATGGAGCTGAACTCACCTTTTTGCTTCTGCCATCTCCCGTGGTGCTGGCTTTCTCACCTTCTCCCTTCTGCCTTCTCCAGGGGCTCTGCCCTTCTCACCTTCTCCCTTTTGCCTTCTTCTTGATGCAGTCCTTCTCACCTTCTCCCTTCTGCATTCTCCAGTTGCTCCTACCTTTCCACCTTCTTCCTTCTGCCTTCTCCCATTGTGCCAGTTTTCTTACCTTCTCCCTTCTGCCTTCTCCAGGGGCTCTGGCCTTGTCATCTTCTCCTTGTCTGCCTTCTCCAAGGGGCTCCTTCCTTTTCACCTTCTCCTTTCTGCCTTCTCCAATGGTGCCTACATTTTCACCTTTTTCCTTTTGCCTTCTCCAGCAGTACCTACCTTTTCACCTTCTGCCTTCTGCCTTCTCCTGTGGTGCTGAACTTCTCACCTTATCCTTCTATCTTCACCCTTTGCACTGACCTTTTCACCTCCTTTATTCTGCCTTCTACAGTGTCTCCCACTTTTTCTCTTTCTCCCTTCTGCCTTCTCTCTTGGTCCAGGCTTTCTCACATTCTCCCTTCTGCCTTCTCCCTTGAGGCTGGCCTTCTCACCTTCTTTCTGCCTTCTCCAGTGGTGCCCACATTTCCCCCTTTTTCCTTCTGCCTTCTCGAGCAGCACCTACATTTTTATCTTCTCCCTTTTGCCTTCTCCCGTGTCGCAGGCCTTCTCATCTTCTCCCTTCTGCCTTCTCCCATGGTGCCAGACTCCTCACCTTGTTCCTCTCCCTTCTCCTGTGGTGTCAGCTTTATCACCTTCTCCCTTCTGTCTTCTCCAGGGGCTCTGCCATTTTCACCTTCTCCCTCCCGCCTTCTCCTTGGTGCAGTCTTTCTCACCTTCTCCTTTCTGCATTCTCCAGTTGCTTCTATCTTTTCACCTTCTGCCTTCTCCCTTATTGCAGGCCTTCTCACCTTCTCCGTTCCGCCTTCTCCCGTGTCGCAGGCCTTCTCATTTTCTCCCTTCTGCCTTCTCACATTGCGCCAGACTCTTCACGTTGTTCCTCTGCCTTCTCCCGTGTTGTCAGCTTTCTCACATTGTCCCTTCTGCCTTATCGAGGGGCTCCTGCCTTTTCACCTTCTCCCTTCTTCCTTCTCCCTTGAGGCTTGCCTTCTCACCTCTGCCATCTGCCTTCTCCAGTGGTGCCTACATTTCCTTTTTCCTTCTGCCTTCTCCAGCAGCACCTACCTTTTTATCTTCTCCATTTTGCCTTCTCCAGCATAGCTTACCTTTTCACCTTTTCTTCTGCATTCTCCAGATGCTCCTACATTTCCACCTTCTTCCTTCTGCCTTCTCCCGTGGTGCCAGCTTTCTTACCTTCTCCTTTCTGCCTTCTCCAAGGGGCTCCTTCCTTTTCACCTTCTCCCTTCTACCTTCTCCCTTGTTCCAGGCTTTCTCACCTTCTCCCTTCTGCCTTCTCCAGGGGCTCCGCCCTTTTCAACTTCTCCCTACTGTCTTCTCCAAAATCGCCTACTTTTTCAGCTTCTCCCTTCCGCTTTCTCCCTTGGTGCGGTCCTTCTCACCTTCACCCTTCTGCATTCTCCACTTGCTCCTACCTTTCCACCTTCTTCCTTCTGCATTCTCCCATGGTGCTGGACTCCTCATCTTGTTCCTCTGCCTTCCACAGTGGTGTCAGCTTTTTCACCTTCTCCCTTCTGCCTTCTCCCATGGAGCTGAACTCACCTCTTTGCTTCTGCCATCTCCCGCGGTGCTGGCTTTCTCACCTTCTCCATTCTGCCTTCTCGAGGGGCTCCGCTCTTCTCAATTTCTCCCTTTGCCTTCTCCCATGGTACCAGCTTTCTCACATTCTCCCTTCTGCCTTCTCCAGGGGCTACGGCCTTCTCATCTTCTCCCTTCTGCCTTCTCCAAGGGGCTCCTTCATTTTCACCTTCTCCCTTCTGCCTTCTCCCTTGGTCCAGGCTTCTTCACCTTTTCCCTTCTTCCTTCTTTCTTGAGGATTGCCTTCTCACCTCTGCCATCTGCCTTCTCCAGTGGTGCCTACATTTTCCCCTTTTTTCTTCTGCCTTCTCCAGCAGCACCTACCTTTTTATCTTCTCCATTTTGCCTTCTCCAGCATAGCTTACCTTTTCACCTTCTCCCTTCTGCATTCTCCAGATGCTCCTACATTTCCACCTTCTCCCTTCTGCCTTCTATAGGGGCTCAGCCCTTCTCACTTTCTCCCTTTGCCTTCTCCCATGGTGCCAGCTTTCTCACATTCTTGCTTCTGCCTTCTCCAGGGGCTCCAGCCTTCTCATCTTCTCCCTTCTGCCTTCTCCAGGGTCTCCGCCCTTCTCACCTTCTCCCTTCTGTCTTCTTCAGAATCGCCTACTTTTTCACCTTCTCCCTTCTGCCTTCTTCTTGGTGCAGTCTTTCTCACCTTCTCCCTTCTGTATTCTCCAGTTGCTCCTACCTTTTCACCTTCTGCCTTCTCCCTTTTTGTAGGCCTTCTCATCTTCTCCCTTCTGCCTTCTCCCGTGTCGCAGGCCTTCTCGTCTTCTCTCTTCTGCCTTCTCCCATGGCTCCAGACTCTTCACCTTGTTCCTATGCCTTCTCCCGTGGTGTCAGCTTTCTCCCCTTCTCCCTTCTGCCATGTCCCGTGGTGCTGGCTTTCTCATCATCTCTCTTCTGTCTTTTCCCTTGGCCTTGGCCTTTTCACCTTCTGCCTTCTGGAGCTTGATGACAGCATGCTTACCTTCTTGCTTCTGCCTTCTCACTTTGCCTTGGCCTTTTCACCTCCTTCCTTCTACCTTCTCCAGCAGCTCCCACCGTTTTTCCTTCTCTCCTCTGCCTTCTCCAGCGTCACCTACCTTTTCACCTTGTACCATCTGCATTATCCCACAGTGCCGGCCTTCTCACCTTCTCCCTTCTGCCTTCTCCCTTGGTCCAGGCTTCCTCACCTTCTCCCTTCTTCCTTCTCCCTTGAGCCTGGCCTTCTCACCTTCTTCCTTCTGCCTTCTCCAGTTGTGCCTACATTTCCCCCTTTCATCTTTCTGCCTTCTCCAGCAGCACCTACCTTTTTATCTTCTCCATTTTGCCTTCTCCAGCATCGTTTACCTTTTCACGTTCTCCCTTCTGTCTTCTCCCATGGCGCCGGACTCCTCACCTTGTTCCTATGCCTTTTCCAGTGGTGCCAGCTTTCTCAAATTCTCCCTTCTGCCTTCTCCAGAATTGCCTACTTTTTCACCTCCATACCGCCTTCTCCCTTGGTGCAGTCCTTCTCACCTTCTCCCTTTCTCTTCTCCATTTTTCCAGGCCTTGTCACCTTCTCCCTTTTGTCTTCTCTTTGGTGCTGGCCTTCTCACCTTCTGCCTTCTGCCTTCTCCAGTGTTGCCTACCTTTTCCCCTTCTACCAGCATCGCATACTTTTTCATCTTCTCCCTTTTGCCTCCTCCAGAATCGCCTACTTTTTCACCTTCTTTTTCACCTTTCCCAGTGCTCCGGCCTTCTAACCTTCTCCCATTTTCCTTCTCCAGCGTTGTCCACCTTTTCACCTTTTCCCATCTTCCTTTTCCCTTGCTGCTGGTTTTCTCACCTTATTCATTCTGCCTATTCCCACAGCGCCAGCCTTCTCACCTTCTCCCTTCTAGCTTCTCCAAGGGGCTCCTACCTTTTCTCCTTCTCCCTTGTGCCTTCTCCCTTTTTGCAGGCCTTCTCACCTTTGTCCTTCTGCCTTCTCCGGTGGCTCTGGCCTTTTCATCTCTTGCCTTCTGGAGCATGACGCCAGCATGCTCACCTTCTTGCTTCTGCCTTGTCCCGTGGTGCTGGCAATTTTACCATCTCTCTTCTGCCTTCTCCCTTGGCGCTGGCCTTTTCACCTCCTTCCTTCTGCCTTCTACAGCGGCTCCCACATTTTAGCCTTCTCCCCTCTGCCTTCTCAAGATTCGCCAATTTTTCACCTTGTACCATCTGTATTATCCAACAGTGCCGGCCTTCTCACCTTCTCCCTTCTGTCTTCTCCCTTGGTCCAGGCTTCCTCACCTTCTCCCTTCTTCCTTCTCCCTTGAGGCTGGCCTTCTCACCTCTGCCATCTGCCTTCTCCAGCGTGGCCTACCTTTTTACCTTCTACCTTCTGCCTTTCCCAGTGCTCCGGCCTTCTAACCTTCTCCCATTTGCCTTCCCCAGTGTCGTCCACCTTTTCACCTTCTCCCATCTTCCTTTTCCCTTGCTGCTGGTTTTCTCACCTTCTTCCTTCTGCCTATTCCCACAGTGCCAGTCTTCTCACCTTTTCCCGTCTAGCTTCTCCAAGGGCCTCCTACCTTTTCACCTTCTCCCTTCTGCCTTCTCCAACTTTGGCTACTTTTTCATCTTTTCTAGTATGCATACTCCCTTGAAACTGGCCTTGTCCAGCATCGCTTACCTTATCTCTTCTGCCTTCTCCAGCGACACCTACCTTTTCACCTTCTTCCTTCTGCCTTCTCCAGTGGCTCCTACATTTTCACTCTTTCCTTCTGCCTTCTCCAGCAGCACCTACCTTTTTAACTTCTCCCTTTTGCCTCATCCAGCATCGCTTACCTTTTTACCTTCTCCCTTGTACCTTCTCCATTTTACAGGCCTTCTCACCTTCTTCCTTGGTGTAGGCCTTCAAACCTTTTCCCTTCTGCCTTCTCCTGTGGCGCCGGAGTCCTCACCTTGTTCCTCTGCCTTCTCCCGTGGTGCCAGCTTTCTCACCTTCTTCATTCTCCCTTGATGTTGTCTTTCTCACCTTCTCCCTTCTGCCTTCTCCCTTGATGTTGTCTTTCTCACCTTCTCCCTTCTGCCTTCTCCCTTGAGGCTGGCCTTCTCACCTTCGCCCTTCTGCCTTCTCCCTTGAGGCTGGCCTTCTCACCTTCTTCCTTCTGCCTTCTCCAGCAGCACCTACCTTTTTATCTTCTCCATTTTGCCTTCTCCAGCATCGCTTACCTTTTCACCTTCTCCCTTGTACCTTCTGCATTTTGCAGGCTTTCTCACCTTCTTCCTTGGTGTAGGCCTTTAAAACTTTTCCCTTCTGCCTTCTCCTGTGGCGCCGGAGTCCTCACCTTGTTCCTCTGCCTTCTCCCGTGGTGCCAGCTTTCTCACCTTCTCCCTTCTGCCTTATCCAGCTTTGGCTACATTTTCACCTTTTTCCTTCTGCCTTCTTCAGCATTGCTTACCTTTTCTCCTTCTCCCTTGTGCCTTCTCCGTTTTTGCAGGCCTTCTCACCTTCTCCCTTCTGCCTTCTGTCACAGTGCCTGCCATATCACCTTCTGCCTTCTGCCTTCTCCCTTTTTGCAGGCCTTCTCACCTTCTTCCTTCTGCCTTCTCCATTGGTGCCAGCTTTCTCACCTATATCCTTCTTCCTTCTCCAGCGGCTCCTACCTCTTCACCTTCTCCCATCTGCCTTCTCCCACGGTGCTGGCCTTCTCACCTTCTCCCTTCTCCCTTTGTGCAGGCTTCTCACCTTCTCCCTGCTGCCTTCTCCCACGCGTGCCTCACCTTCTCCCTTCTGCTTTCTCCCGTAGCTCTGGCCTTTTCACCTTCTCCCTTTGCTTTCTGGAGCATGACACCAGCATTCTCACCTTCTCTTTTCTGCCTTCTCCTGTGGTGCCGGCAATTTCACCTTCTCCATTCTCCCATCTCCAGCGGCGCCTACCTTTTCATCTTCTTCCTTCTGTCTTCTCCCTTTGTGCAGGCTTTCTCACCATCTGCCTTCTGCCTTCTCCCTTGGAGCTGGCCTTTCACCTTCTGCCTTCTTTCTTGATGCTGGTTTTCTCACCTTTTCCCTTCTGCCTTCTCCCATGGCGTGCCTCAACTTCTCCCTTCTGCCTTCTCCTGTTGTGCTGGCTTTCTCACTATCTCCATTCTGCCTTCTCCCTAGGCCCTGGCCTTTTCACCTTCTGCCTTCTGGAGCACGACGTCAGCATTCTCACCTTCTCTTTTCTGTCTTCTTCCATGGTTCAGTCCTTCTCACCTTCTCCCTTCTGCCTTCTCCCACGTGTGCCTACTCAACTTCTCCCTTCTGCCTTCTCCTGTGGTGCTGGCCTTCTCACCGTCTCCCTTCTGCCTTCTCCCTTGTTGCCGGCCTTCTCACCTTCTTCCTTCTGCCTTCTCCCACATCGCTGGCCTTCTCACCTTCAACTTTTCCTGTATTGCCGGCCTTCTCACCTTCCCCACTGTTTCAGTCTTCTCCTCCTCAAGTGAAGGTCCCAGACAGATTCCCTTGGCAGAAGGAGGGGAAGAATAATCAATTTGAAATTCTTTCAGAAATTTCTACATAACATTGACCCACTTTTCAGTGGCAAAGACTTTGCCAAAAATCTTATATCACTGAGTGGGGAGCATTACACCAACTACAGCCCCCTTCACACTCTTATCTCCCACGAGTGAGAAGGCTATCCCAGTGGAGAAAGACTTGTGGAGGTCACACCCCAGAGATAAAGGCCCACAAAAAGACTGATATCATCAGATTCTTCTCCACAAACTTATACCACACCAGGAGGGATAGAGTCAATTCTCATTTTTTGCATTTCCATATTTGTGTAAGCACCTGTTTTCTGCAGTTCATTTGTAACCTCTAAATCAATACTCAAGGAGATTTTGTGATCTCTTATAGGTAGGCACAGAGTGGTGAAAATTCTGTGTTACTTTTAATGCTTGTCCCAGCTGAGGCTGAAAAAGAAGACATTCTGCCTTATTTCAGCTCTTATACAATAAACATGATCTTTTTCAGGCTATTAAATGCTACATTAAAATTTTTTGTGCTTTTTTTTTGTAGTAATTTTGCTGTTGAAATGCCCCCAAGTGACGTGCTGAAATTCTGCCTAGGGTTTGTTTCTAAGAGCAAGAAGGATGTGATATGCTTTTCTGAGAAAAGATGTGTGTTAGTTCAGCTTCATTCAGGCATGAGTTACAGTGCAGTTGGTTGTGAGCTCAATGTTAATGAATCACAATATGGTACCTCCATAAAAAGGAAGAGGAATTTCAATGATCTGTTCATAAGGCTGCTCTGTAAAGTGCTAAAGTAACACTGTGTTGTGTGACAAAACTGTTGAAAATATCAAAAAGGAACTACATTTTTGTATCCATGAGAAAAAAAAAATTAAACTATATTATGAGGGTCATGTTTCCCAGGGTCAGGAAATTTAGGGTCATGTTTCCCAGGGTGAGGAAAGTGCTAAGCTCTTCTTGGCGAGTGCTGGCTCGCATTACACAAGGCAATGTGGCATAAAAATGTTAAGCTTCAGAAGAAGCAGTTTCTGAGGACCAGAAGCTGAAGAAAAATAAATTTAAAGATCTGCCAAATGTGATACAGGAAAAGGGTTATGTTTGCCACCTTGTGATACTGGGTTGTATTTAAGGATTTGGCCAGTGGATTTAGTAACACAAAGGGCATTTCAGTTGGTAAAAATGTTCTGATCAGAGACTCACTGGAGCCTGACTCTGTATGTCCCTGAGCAGCAATAGTTCAGTATTCCTTAATGCAGTGTTCCTGTTGACTTTATAGAACAAAAACCATGGTGAATAATGAGAATCGACTGTATAATAGGAGTGGATTACAGCTGAAAGAGCTGCAAGAGACAAACTGTCTCGAGGGAGGAATGCTCAGGAAAGGCCAAAGGCAAAGGGATAAAAATGAGGATATTAGAGGAATGTGATGTTTCTGGCATCTATAGACACATTAAACAGTAAATACACCCCAGCCCCTAGCCAGACTCCCACACATGCTTACACAAAATGACCAGTTGGACATTATCAAGTGGTTTAATATACAAGCGAGAAGTAGAAAAGAGAAAAAAAAAACATTTGAAGAATAATAACTTTTTTGTAATTTGAGGGGAAAAATAAGATCTCACACTTTATCTTTTTAAATTTATTTTTTATATATTTTATTGATTTTTTTACAGGGAGGAAGAGAGAGGGATAGAGAGCTAGAAACATCGATGAGAGAGAAACACCGATTAGCTGCCTCCTGCACACCCCCCACTGGGGATGTACCCGCAACCAAGGTACATGCCCTTGACCAGAATCAAAGCTGGGACCTTTCAGTCCGCAGGCCTACGCTCTATCCACTGAGCCAAACCGGTTTCGGCGAGATCTCACACTTTAAAAAAGTTAACAAACCCCTTAGCAAACACAAAATTAACAAATGAAAAAACACCCAAATATAACATAAACATATTCTTGAAAAATAGTGAACAAGATAAAATCTTAAATCTTATTACCTATTCAAAATCTTAATGATCTCTAAGAAATATGAATAGAACAACTCCAAGAAACATCATAATTGGATTTCTGAAAAACAGTGACGAAAAGTATTAAAAAGAGCAATGGGGGGTGAAGGGGGGAATGATACATCATATAGAAGAATTTCAAAAAGTATCATGGCTAACCACTTGTCAAAGACTGCACATGCCAGAAGACAAGGAAGTGACTCTTCAAAGTCATAGAAAACAAATAAACAAGCAACATTAAAATTCTATAACAGATACTTTTCAAGAATAAAGTGAAATAAAATTTTTCAAGAAATGTGAAGAGAATTTATCACCAGCACACCTACAATATAAAACATGTTAAAGGAAGTTTCTTACGTAGAAACTCACTTTTAGAGAGTGATATTTTGCAAGCTGGTAGAGAGTCCCTGATTTTAAAATAGGAAAACAGGCCTACTCAAGAAATTGTGAACTGAATATTCTCAGAAGCAAACTATTCCAAATGTAGTGGCTTAAAATTACAACCACTTAAAAAAATGTTCCTGGATTCTATACGGAATTTGGACAGGGAGCAGCAGACGTTTATTGTCTTTGCTGCACAGTGTCTGGGACTTCAGCTTGCAGGATTTGAAGATGAAAGTTATCACAATGGCAGAGGATGGTATTAACTGGAGCCTCCTTCACTCATATGTCTGTCACCTGAGCTGTAATCACTGAAGACAAAGACTGACACCAGAGTACCTGTGGTTGGATAATCCACATGTTCTGGTTGCTCACTACACAGTGGCCTTAGGATACCCAGACTTCCTACATAGCACTTCAGGGCTCCCAGTGTGAATATTCCAGTGGCCATGGAGAAACCTGCATTGCCTTTCCTTACCTCTTCTCAGAGGTCACAGAGCATCACTTCTGCCATACGTTCTTCTAGTCATAGCAATGGAAAGTCTTGCAGGCTCACTAGGAGGGAGCATTGACTGTACCTCTCAATAGTATCAAACATTTCACTTTTAACATTCACACCTAGCTATACTCCCTGACTCTCCTCCTGTCTCTGTTACTATCTGTTCCCTTTTCTGGAACTAGAAGGTCTGTCTGCAGTTTGCTGCTTCTCTCTATATCTGCACCTCCTGTCTCCTCAGCCTTTTCCACAACCAGCTTCCTTTTCTTCTTGAATCAGCTCAAACGACTACCAATGGCCATTCTACATCTTAACACAAGCCATATTGCCTACAATGAGACAAATTATCTTTTTTCTGACTTTTTGGGAGTGTGACTGGCCATGCACCATTTTTAAGTAAGACTACTTAATTCATGAGTCAATGCCCAACACTGAAATAGACAGGGACCAATAAAGGGTGACAGAAAATGGAATGAAGGAGTTTTATGTCTTCCCTTGATGTGGGGGTGGGGATTTTTTGATGGTTCTGTGAAAACCTTCCTGGAATGCATATAACTACCTGATGTGGTAAGTGTTTCACCAACGTCATCCAACTCTTGGTTTATGAGAACATATCACCAAGTAATAAAAGTCTTGCTATAACAAAAGTTTCACCAGCACAAGTTAAAGCCCATTGATTTAAAAGAATATTAAATATACAAAACATGAGTTAAAACTATCTGTATAAATTTCTCTTCTTAAAATGTCAAGTATGTTATACATTTGGAAAATCTATAGACAAAGCAATGCTGATACAAAACTATTTTTTTCTGATCATTGAAAGAAAAATGAAGGATCCAATATCATGCTTTTATGTTACAATAAAACCAATATCCTTAACCCTACCAGACCTGAGGCCCTGAACCTAACTGTCCCCTATACCTGGGCTCCTGAGCATTAAAGAGAAAAAATCAACATGATATAGAAAAATGTTAGTTACATGCAAACAAGTGGTTAGAATAAGATGGAACTTGGAGACATTGTAGAAAATAGGTCTACCTTTCATCTAGCGCAAATATTCCACCTCAGAGTCTGAATCAACCAAAGTATCGATCACCTGTTGGACTGTGATAAGCCTAGACCTACTTCACATTCCTGTTGAAGTGCTTGGTTCATCAGCTGCTCATTTCATTGTGAATTTTCAGAATTTTTTCACGTCAAACCACACAAAGTCAATTCAAACACATGGGAGCAGACATTTGCAATGGCTAACCATGAGGTTTGACCATGATTGGTTGGTTATTTTTAGTTTGTGATGCATTTTTTTCACGTACTAGGCAAAGTACCAAAAATTAGGTACTGCGGTATAGCGGCAGAGTTGGAAATTACCGAAAAATTGGTACAGCGGTCTGGTAGGGTTAACTTAAAAATAAAAAAATAAAAAGCTTTCTCATGAAAAATATTTTAAGTGACTTTTTTCAAAACTTCAAGGTAAGCAAAACCAGCAACCCCGGATAGAGCCAAGATGACGGCATAGGTAAACACCTGTACTTGCTGCCTCCCACAACCACATCAAAATTACAACTAAAATACATAAAAACTATCATCCAGAACCATAGGAAAGCTGGCTGAGTGGAAGTACTACAACTAGAGAGGTAAAGAAAAAAGCGCATTAAGACTGGTAGGAGACATGGAGGTGCAGAACGGGCTGGCACCCAGGTGTGCCGCTTTTTCAATAGGGAGGGAGATACAAGCTTCCGCTTGCTATTAGCTCCAGTGCTGGGCGAGACTCAGGGGAACCCAGACACATATGGGGAGAAACTGGACTGTCTGGCATCGGGGCAGGAATGCAGGGGCAGCTTTCTTCCAGACAGAGATTTCTCGCAAGGGTCATTGTTCCTGTGCTGGGACCTCCCAGGTGCAGGGCTGACTTGTAACTATTGCTGTTAGCACCACTCTGGAGATTCCCTGAGACCCTGCCCTACCCAGTTTACAACCCCATCCAAGTTGTGCACAGCGACTTTTGCATAGGAATGGCCTGTCCTTTCTCAGCCTAAAACCTGACAAATAAATTGCAGCTGGGTCAGGGAGCCCCAAAGCTATCAAAAGAAGGCCCATGGCCACACCAGCACCAGCCTGACTTGCTTCACAGCTAGGCCTAGTCTGGGCACTTTCAAACCTGATACAAAGGGGAGGAATCTGAAGATCTCTCTGTAGCTCCTGCTGGGTTGCCCCAGGCAGTGGCTGACTTTGTACCTCCTTGGAGATCCAAGAGCCAGTGTACCCAGTGGTCAGTGCAAGACCATACCAGATTACAACTCTTCACATCCATAAGTGACACACTCAAGGGGCAGATTCAGGGAGCACCAAAGCCCTACTGAAACAAGACCTGCCCCATAAGGGTGTCTCCTACACAGCAACTCTTCCATTGGAGACACAGCTGGTCCACACAGCCAATTGGCCTGGAGGTCAATTCCTCCCAGTGATACCAACAGCAATTAAGCTCAACTATAACAAGACTGTGCACACAGCCCAGAAAGGGCTGCACCAAGAGTGTCCACATCAGGTGATTGGGGAGGCTGAGACACTGGGTCCTATAGGACACCTACTGCACAAGTTCACTCTATCAACTCAAGAAGACTTAGCAGCTACCCTATACATAAAAACAAACACAGGGAAGCAGCCAAAATGTGGAGACAAAGAAACATGTCACAAATGAAAGAAATGGAGGAAAGCAAACTACTGGATATAGAGTTCAAAACCACAGTTATAAGGTTACTCAAAAATCTTCTAGAAACCTCCGAGGAACTTAGTGAGACTTTCAAGAATCTTAGTGAGAATGCCATAAAAAGAAAAAATGGAAAAAGACCAGTCAGAAATTAAGCATACACTGACTGAAATGGAGAATAATATACAGAGATTCAACAGTAGACCAGAGGATCCCAAGAATCAAGTCAAAGACTTAAAATATGAGGAACCAAAAAACACCCAACCAGAAGAGCAAAAAGAAAAAAGAATCCAAAAATATGAAGATAGTGTAAGGAGCCTCTTGGACAAGTTCAAGCATACCAACATCTGAATTATGGGTATGCCAGAATAAGAGAGAGAGCAAGATATTGAAAACCTATTGGAAAAAATAATGACAGAAAACTTCCCCTACCTGGTGAAAGAAATAGACTTACAAGTCCTGGAAGCGCAGAGAACCCCAAACAAGAGGAATCCAAAGAGGACCATACCAAGACATCATAATTAAAATGCCAAGGGTAAAAGACAAAGAGATAATCTTAAAAACAGCAAGAGAAAAACAGTTACCTATAAGGGAGTACCCATACAACAGAAACTATGCAGGCCAGAAGTGAGTGAAAAGAAATATTCAAAGTGAGAATAGCAAGAACCTATAACCAAGATTACTCTACCCAGCAAAGCTATCATTAGAATTGAAGCTCAGATAAAGAGCTTCACAGACAAGAAAAAGCTAAAGGAATTTATCACAACAAAACCAGTATTATATGAAATACTGAAGGGTATTCTTTAAGAAGAAAAAATTAAAGATAAAAAATTATGAACAACAAATACATATCAACAAGTGAATCTAAAAATCAAATGAATAAAAAATCTGATGAACAGAATAAACTGGTGAATGTAATAGAATCAGGGGCATGGAAATGGAGCAGACTGACAATTCTCAGGTGGGGAGAAGAGGGTGTGGAGAGGGTGCAGGAAGAGATTAGACAAAGATCTCATATGCATGTATGCATTACCTATGGATGCGGACAGTGGGGTGGTGAGGGCCTGGGGTAGGGTGGGAACTGGGTGAAGGGGAGCTATGGGGGGAAAAAAGAGGGACATTTGTAATAATCTGAATAAAGATTAAAAAAAAAAAACTTCAAGGTAAGAATAAATTAGAGAAAATTCTCTTTTTATATTAGGACTAGAGGTCTGATGCACGAAATTCATGCAAGAGTAGGAGAGTAGGCCTTCGCAGCTGCAGTGGTTGCCTGGATCCCCCCTCACAGCTGTCATGGCTGCCTTGATCCCGCGGTTGTAGCCCTGGCTTTGTCTGGAAGGTCTTCTGGTCTAATTAGCATATTATGCTTTTATTATTATAGACTAGAGGCCCAGTTCACGAAATTCATGCATGGAGAGGGGTTCCTCAGCCCAGCCTGCACCATCTCCAATATGGGACCCCTCGGGATCGGGCCTAAACCAGCAGCTGGACATCCCTCTCACAATCCGGGACAACTGGCTCCTAACCATTCACCTGCCTGCCTGCCTGATTGCCCCTAACCCCTCTGTCTGCCTGCCTGATTGCCCCTACCTTGCCCCCCTGCTGGCCTGATTGCTCCTAACCTCTCTGCTTGCCTGCCTGATCACCCCTAATTGCCTCTGCTTGCCTGCCTGATTGCCCCTAACTGCCTTCACCTGCCGGCCTGATCTCTCACCCCTAACTGTTCTCCCAAGCCGGCCTGATTGCCCCTAACTGCCACTGCCTCTGCAAGCTGGCCTGATTGTCCCTAACTGCCCTCCCCTGCTGGCCTTATCACCCCTAACTGCCTCTGCCTCAGCCCCCACCACCATGGCTTTGTCTGGAAGGAAGTCAGATGTCTGGAAGATGGCCAGTCGACCCAGTCTAATTAGCATATTACCATTTTATTAGTATAGATAGATTATATAGGATAGGATTGCTTAAATGAGGGGTGGGCAAGCCTTTTTCAGCAGGAGGAGATGCTCTTGGTAGACAAAAACACATAATCCCTATATCTGGACTGATAGCCAGCCACATGCACTATACTGCCAAACCGGTCATTAAAAAATTGAATCACTTTCTTACACCCTACACCAAACAGCTGTTGTCCTTAAAACCCCTCCTCAGCCCCCACCTTAGGTTTGGTTCTGCCTTCGCAGTTCACCCAGCTTTGGTTCTTACTGGTCGGTTTCTATGCCAGTCAGTGTCAAAAGCTCCACCTCCTAGGCAGCCATTGGCTCCTCACAATTCACCCAGATTTGGTTTTGATTGGTTGGTTTCTATGCCAGTCAGCATCTTTGGGCCTATCTCTGGGCCTGATCATAGAGACGGGCCTGATCAGCAGCTGCCCCAGGCTGCTGGGGAGCTAACTGAACTGCTGAACTCTGGGAGAGAGAGAGAGGCTTGGCTGCTGGCAAGGCCCTGATCACCCTGCTTCTCTCTCTGGGCCTTGCCAGCAGCTGATGCTGCTACTGATCAGCCCCGCCTCTCTCTCTCCCCCCCCCCCCACCCCCCGAGATGTCAGCAGTTCAGCATGCACAGCCTGGCTTTCAATCGAGCCTTCGGTCATTTTGGATGTTACAACCCTGGCTCTTTATATATATAGATGACATAATAAAAACCTTCCTCTCCAAATTTAATTAAAATATAACAAACATTTACCATATAATAGGTGCTGCATAAAGAGTTCATGTCTACTTTTTATATTAAAAATCACAAAAATACTAGGAGGCAGCTATTATTACCTCCATTTTCCAGATAATGTTACTGAGGCTTAAGGGTTTAAGTAACTTAACTGACATAGAATATTAGTAAGGACAGAAGATGAGATTACATTTAAATTTGTCTTATTCCAAAGTGGGAGAATTTTTTACAAATACCTGACAGTAGACATTCTACCAAACTGGTAGATGAGAGGCTTAAAGCCTAATTATAATTTAATTTGGATAAAGACTTTTGACTTTTCTTATATTCACATATTTTTAAAAAATTAATAATAGACTTCATGAAAATAAGGATACTGAAGCTCAAGAAGTTTAAGTAGATTAGTGAGCACACACATCTTGAACTGTGGGCCACAACTTGAACCCAAATCTCATTTCTCCCAGGCTGCAACACTCTCACATTTTACTTTGTTATAGTACTTCATTCATTTGTAACACTATTAAAACCCTTTTCACAATCACCACATACCTCATATACCTACCTAAATCCCTCCTCTTCCAGTTTTTTTAAATGTATTTTTTATTACTCCACATGACAGTAATTTCCTAGAGCACTTACTTATGATACTACCCAATAATTTATTTGTGGTAGCTTGTCATGTATTACTCTAATTATCATAGTGGCATCCCTTTGATGAGTTTGGTACTTTTAAGAGGACATGGAGACAAAGAATATATAAGAATGGCCAAAAGGTCCATGAAAAGATGTTCAACATCACTAATCATTTGGGAAATGCACATCAAAACCACAATGAGATATCATCTCAAACTCGTTAGAATGGCTATTTTAAAAAAGACAAGAAATAACTAGTATTGGTGAGAATGTGGAGGGAAAGGAATCCTTGTGCACTGTTGGTGGGAATGTAAATTGGTGGAGACATTATGGAAAACAGTAAGAAGTTTCCTCAAAAAATTAAAAATAGAACTACTATATAATCCAGCAATTCCATTTCTGGGTATTTAAGCAAAGAAAAAAGGAAACACTAATTTGAAAAGATATACACTCCCATGTTCATTGCAGGATTATTTAAAATAGTCCAGACATGAAAACAACCTAAATGTTGCAAATGGTAAGATTTCATTCTTTTCAATGGCCGAATTATATATATGATATTTTTTATCCACTTGCAACAACACGGATAAACCTCAAGGGCATTATGCTAAGTGGAATAAGTCAGACAGAAAAATATAAATATCGTATGATCTCATTTATATGTGGAAAAAATAAGGAAACCAAGTTTTCCTGAAGCAGGGACTGGTGGGTAGGCAAAAAGGGTAAAGGGGGACAAAAGGTATAAAAAACATCAAAGAAGATATGGTTAATTGTACTAGTCTTTTACTTCCCAAAGCATTTATGAGTGTGCTTGTACATGGAAGCTTCTTAAGGCGAAAATAGGAAGCAATATAAGAATAAGAAGCAATCTAAAAATGCTGGTTTAATCTAGCATAAACTGCTTCAAGTGCATTATGCATTATTTTCTCAAAAAATTACTCCAAAGCAAAAACCTATATGCTCAATTATATTAAGTTTTGATATTATTTAAAGGTCTTATTTAGACAAAGTATACTCTAATGTACCATTTTGCTCTGTTTAAAATGTATTCAATATATATATTTTAATAACTGCAACAATATTATTAATTATAAGAAAGTATATATATATATATTTTAATAGGTATTATCTTTACAGTGTGCTTCGCTTAAAGATTGCACTGAGCACAAGTTATGAGCAAATTTCATCTAGTGTGAACAATATATCACAACAACTATTAAAATTCTTTTCAACAAATCAATTCTGTGTTTCAGAAAGTCCAGCTTATGGATAGACTTTCAGCAAGATCATTTTAAGTAACAAGCTGAAGTTATTAGCCTGCCTCATCAAAAGCTTAATAAATAATTTGCTTTAAATTGCTACATACACGTTTCCAGGAAGAAGCCAAAAAATATTTAAACGTATGAATATTGAAATATATCCTTTCTTCATCACCCTCAGTTGAAAAAAATAAAATAGACTTTTTTTCTAATAAAGAGTTTTGCTTGGAAAATATTTAAGAAACTCAGATGACTATTTGAAACATGTCATATTAAGGCAATGTATTATTGTTAAAAATATTTCTTTTGGACTAATCAAACATCTGTCAAAGTTCAAGATTCTTTAGTTACATGTACAGAGGCCTGTGCGTGCACGCGCGTGCACACACACAAAAACACATACATATACACACACAACCCACAACTCACATAGTTGTTAGGGAATATTTCCACTAGGTGGTGTTTTTATGACACAGATAGCAATTTATCCTTTGAAATGCACATGACCCAAAAACTATTTAATGTTTCATGGGTGTACCCCTTGCTAATCTCTAAGAGACTTGGCAACTGTGATACTCTAGAGCCCTTTAAATCATCCTCAAATCAGCACTCTTTGTTCTGCTCAGTTTGATTAATATCTTGCTCCTGCTTCTATTTGCATGTGGGACTCAGTCACTTTGCTTGGATTCTTTAAAATTAAGCATCTCAAAGGTGAAAAGGCCCACCCTTCACCCTGCAACATATAATAATAAATAGTCAAAGCTCTGTTCTGGGGAAACATGATTGAAATCATGGATGATGGGAATGTGAATTACAGTGCAACAGAAAACAATACACACTGGGTGTTCTGACCATCCACAATTCTTTCCACTCTGCTATTCCCATCCTCCTACTACCCTGCAACTGGTCCTGCCTGCAAAGACACACCATCTCCTTCCCAGTCTCAACTATCCCACTCCCCCACACCTCCACTATCACTACCACCACTGCCATTCCCCCTAAAGAATTTTCTTTAAAAAATAACTAAACAGACATGAGGAGAGCATTTTCTATATTTTGTAAACAGTTCAGCTCTTAGGGAAATGCTTCACTTCACCCTCCCCTTTCATACATTGCCTAGCTGCAAGCCTTTAAACACATCACCAAGCTGGCAGGTTTTTCCTAACTCAATAATGCACCTCCACTAACTGGCGCCATCTTTTAAGACATTTAAACACATTTTTCTCAATTACCGTATTTTTCCGTGTATAAGACACTATTTTTTCCTAAAATCATTAGACTGAAAATTGAGGTGTGTCTTATACACGGAAGTCATCGGAGGAGGGAGCTGGTGGGTACAGAGCTGCTCATACCTTGTCAAACAGGCTTCCTCCAATCATGAGCCTTATTGTTACTGACGTCAGCTGATGCCCTAATTGGAGGTGGAGGTGGAGAGTGCACAGATGCCACAGGGACTGGAGTGATCGGAGCCCATAAAGATGTCAAAAAATAAAAAGATAAATACCGGTAAGTGACTGTCTTACTCTGCAAAATTCAAACTGAATGTAATCAGCTATGCAAAAGAGCATGGGAATAGAGCTTCAGAGAGACAATTTGGACCTCCTCCCACTGAGTGTATGATCAGACAGTGGAGAACAACTCCTTAAGATGCCAAAATAGAGAAAAGGTCTTAAGAGGAAAACCAGAAAAATGTTTAAAATATTGGTTTCTTAATTTTGGGTTGGAAAAGTCTTATACATGGGGGCATCTTATACATGGAAAAATAAAGTATATGTATTGAATAGTACATTTTATATGTGACTACATGAGTGATAAATTGGGCATATTGCTTCTATATGGACTTACAAAAAGGCATCAATCACGTAAGTCATTTCTTTAAAATGCAACAGATCCCTGCTATTGGTGGTGACACATGATGCCTACTTTAATAGATTTCTCTAGATTAATTGAATCTTCAGATATTATAATTAAAATTTTCTTGTATCTAGAAATATATCCCTAGGTATTTAGGTGAAAGATAAGGGTATTTCATTTACCAAATAATATTCCAAGGAAGAAAGTAATGACTTTAAAGTCCAGTTCATGATGTAGAAGAAGTCAAGTGTATACTTTAACATTGAAATCAAAGGGGTATGCCGAAACCGGTTTGGCTCAGTGGATAGAGCATCGGTCTGCGGACTGGAAGGTCCCAGGTTCGATTCCGGTCAAGGGCATGTACATTGGTTGCGGGCACATCCCCTGGTGGGGGGTGTGCAGGAGGCAGCTGGTCGATGTCTCTCTCTCATCGATGTTTCTAGCTCTCTATCCCTCTCCCTTCCTCTCTGTGAAAATTCAATAAAATATATTTTAAAAAGGGGGTATTATTTGTTGAGAAAAGATGTATAAGAGATATTCTTTCTTGCATTTTAGTATCTTCCATTCAAAAATCTTTGATTTCCTGTGATTTGTGCAGCACAAGAAACCTTTTTTTTTATGACACTTAATCGTTTTCCCCTTTTCATATCAGTATGTTTTCTTGTTGAAATAATTTGGACTAGTAATTTACAAATTCCCTCTGATAGAAGTTAAGGTACAATAAATGTCTCAGATTAGTGGGAGCCCTTGAAATGTGTTTTTACCAGGGAGCTACAAAGGTGGAAATGCACAGAAAATCAAAAAGAAGGATTTTTTTCCACTTATAAAGCATTGGGCGTTTCCTTCATTAATGGTAACCAAGGGCCATAAGGAGTTTCCCACTTTATAACTTGATTTCACAATAAGAAGTTTTTATTTATATGCCTGAGCTATTCTTAATGAATTTGGATCAGAGGAAAAAAAACAACAGAGAAACTTACAAAAATTACATCATTCCTCTTAAATGTCTTAAGATATTTCCCACAAATAGCATTACATCAGCATATAAACCTTAACTTCAGAGAGTGCCCAGAGACACAATAGCAGAGGCTCTGTCCAATCCGAGTTTTGAAGTAAAGATTTTCTTCGGTGACTAATAATGTCACCGCGGGTGCAGGTGGCAGGGAATCCAACACCCTGCTGGCAGCTTCTCCACAAGCTGGTATTCAATATCTTCTATAATTTTAGAATTCTATAATTATAGCTTATGATCTTTGGCCTTTAAAATTGTTGTGTTCTTTTCCATTTTTGACAATTAAACTTTTGTCCTCGGGGCATATGCTGCAGGGACTAAACAATAGGCCCTGAAATCAGACAATTGGGCAGATTTCTGCTCCTTCCCTTACTAATTTGGGCAAGTGACTTAGTGTGTTTTTTTTAACACATGAATCAGGTTTAAAATTGACAACACATACCATGATAATAACATCTTAAGTGCATAAATAGCTACTTTTTTCTCATAATGATTAATTCCAAATGTCAGAGATTTTAAATTGCTAGGATGACTCAAGTCATCAGGAAAACAGGCACCCTATCATCTATCTATCTATCTATCTATCTATCTATCTATCTATCTATATCATATTCATCACCTATATATTAGTCTATTATTTATCTTCCTATCTCCTATCTATCATCTATCTATCTATCTATCTATCTATCTATCTATCTATCTATCTATCATCTATTTATCATCTATCCTTTGAAAATGTACTAAATTCCAAGAGTAAGTCTTTACTATAAAATAGTCAGAGGCTCTGTGTTCTTTTCTTTCCTTTTTTTTTTTTAACATGTTTTTATTGATTTCAGAGAGGAAGGGAGTGGGAGAGAGAGAAACATCAATGAGGAGAGAGAATCATTGATCCACTGCCTCCTGGACACCCCACCCTGGGGATGAAGCACACAACCTGGGCATGTGCCCTGAGTGGGAATCAAACCCTGACCTCCCGGTTCATAGGTCGATGTTCAACCATTGAGCCATGCCAGCTGGGCTGTGTGTTCTTTTCTAATCTGGGTTTGAGTACCACACAACGTCATTTGGATGCAGTCTTTTCCTGCAAGCGTACCAAAACGGTCCTTCCCAGGTGCAAGAGGAAGGGAATTAGATCCCACCCTAGTGGGTACTAGCACATGCCTAAAAAACCTTATGTTGGGAAAATTGTTTAAGTTATCTCTGGAAAATTCAATCACCTTTACAACTGAGTTTCAAAAAATCTAGTCCTTTACCTGAGTGCATTTTACCTCTGCAAAAATTGGGATTTGGCTGCTTCCCCAAGCAGCCAAGGAGAGAAAGAAGAGAAAGGATATTCAACTTGTAACATCACAACCAGGTTCATCATGAAAAAATAAATAAAAAAATAAAAATCAGTGATAGTCATGGGCTGTGGAGAAGCTGGGGCCTGTTCTGACCATGGTGTGTCTCCAGTCAGCAATCAGCCTCCTGCCTTCTGTTTTTGTTTCATTTCTCTCACAGTTTCAGGAGATAATTCACAAACGATTTGGCTAAACTGTGCTGCCAGTTATCTTTTCATGAAGTCCGACCTCCCTGTGCTGCCCAGGCTGGAGCCCTTCTCCACTGGGAAGCTAAGGCGCCCAGGGAGGAGGGTGGAGTGGATCCGCCCAGTTCCCGAGTGCGGGTGGAAATCTATGATGGAAAGTCACAGGCTCCATTGCACTAAAATCTTCCATTGGGAGCTATCGTGCAAATACTAGGAGATTTAAAAGGAAATTGTTGGGGGGAAAATTAACTGGTGATAATAGCCATGTTCATATGGAATCTTGCGCAAAGGTAGTTCTGCTTTTGGCTTACGGGTTGCTTGTGTTGGAGTATGTGTGGAACTGCCCCATTGTTATATTCCTAATGTAATTTAACTCTTCATTGCTGTCCTTGAACTGCCCCATTGTTATATTCCTAATGTGATTTAACTCTTCATTCCTGTCGTTGCTTCTGTCTCAGGGTCCCAGTGTTCCTGCTTGCGTGGTCTTGGCCGGATCAGGATGCGAGACAGTGGGGCCCACCCCAGGACAGAGCCCATAGCACCACCAGGACGTGGCCAATGCCACCAACTGAAGATTCGGATTTTTGCAAAGGGATATCCAATTGACTTCATTGCATATTAACCTTTTTATGTCAGAATTTGGGGCAATCTATGTATATAAAAGCCTAAGCAACCAAACAACCGGTCGCTATGATGCACACTGACCACCAGGGGGCAGATGCTCAACACAGGAGCTACCCCTTGGTGGTCAGTGTGCTCCCACAACAAGAGCGCTGCTCAGCTGACCAACAGGTGCCAGACGCAGGGCTCACAGCTGGCGAGGGCTGCTGTGGCAGCACAAACCTCTCCCAATTGAGACTGACTGGGTGCGAACACGCAGCAGGCGCAGCAGGGCCGGGAAGAGCAGGGAGCGGCAGGCAGTGTTGGACTGTTGGTTTCAGCCTGATCCCCACAGGGGATGGGCTGAAACCAGCAGTCTGACATTCCCCAAGGGGTCCTGGATTGCGAGGGGGTGCAGGCCAGGCTGAGGGACCCCACCAATGCATGAATCCATGCACTGGGCCTCTAGTATATTTAATAACATCTTTATATCTACTGATTAGAAGCAAGTTACAGGTTCTACCTGTACTTAAGAGGAATTTACAGGTAATCTTAGGGTGTATCCACCACAATAAATGCCTTTATAAGATGATTTGATTAGGTATGTGTGGAACTGCCCCATTGTTATATTCCTCATTTAACTCTTCATTCCTTTTGCTCCTCATCATTCTTGCTACTTAGATGGTATATTTTTAAGTTTCAAAGCCATACATTTTGCCTTAGTTGCTATAGTAGCTTTTTTAAGAAAAAGAAAATATGTATGAGAGTACATAGTTCTACTTATGTACACATTAGTTTTCGTTGGAACTTATAAACAAGAAAGGAGAGTTCAGATAATTTTTTTGATAGACTTTGCTTTTTAAAGCAGTTTTAGGTTCACAGCTAACTTTAGCAGAAAGTACAGTGTTCCTATATATGCCCTGCCCCCATAAGTGCACAAACACCCTCCCCCCATTAACATCCAGAATTATAGTAGTCTATTTGTCACAATTAAAGAACCCAAGTTTAAACGTCATCATCCAAAGTCCATAGTTTGAATTACGACTTATTATTGGTGTTGTACCTTCTGTGGATTTTGTCAAATATATGATGACACGTATCTACATATATAACATCTTACAGTATATAGTTCCACTGTCCTAAATTCCTGTGTGTTCTGCCTATTCATCTCTCCCTTCCCTCTCCTCTTTGGCAACCACTGATCTTTCTATTGTCTCCATGGCTTTGTCTTTTCCAGAGTGCCACATACTTGAAATCATATAATGTGGAGCCTTTTCAGATTGGCTTCTTTTACTTAATAATGTGGTTTTAATTTTCCTTTATGTCTTTCCATGGCTTGATAGCTCATTTCTTTTGAGCTCTGAATAACATGCATTGCAGGTATGTCCCAGTTTATTTATTATTGTGTATTTACCCACTGAAGAGCATCTTTGTTGCTTCCCAGTTTGAGCAACTATGAATAAACCTGTTATAAACATTTCTTTGCAGGTTTTTTGTGGACATAAGTTTTCAACTCCTTTGGATAAATATCAAAGAATGCAATTGCTGGATTATATCGTAAGACTAGCATGTTTGTTTTTGTGAGGAATCACAAACTGTCTTGCAAGGGACTGTACTATGTTATATTCTCACTAGGTGCCCAGTGCATGAAATTCGTGCTTAGGGATAGTGGTGGTGGGGGGAAAGGTTCCTCAGCCCAGCCTGCACCCTCTCGCAATCCGGGACCACTGGCTCCTAACCGCTCACCTGTCTGCCTGCCTGATCGCTCCTAACCATTCGCCTGCCTGCCTGATTACCCCTATTCTCCTCTGCCTCAGCCCCTGCCGCTGGGGCTTCATCCGGAAGGACGCCTGGAAGGTTATTTGGCTGTCTGGTCTAATTAGCATATAATGCTAATTCTCATTAGCAATGAGAGCTCCTGGTGCTCTGCATCCTCACCAGCAGTTGGTGTGAGGGTCCCAGATTTTGAATTAGTCTAATAGGGGTGTAGTGATATCTCGTTCTATTACTTTGCATTTACCTGATGTAATATGATGTGGAACATCTTTTATTGTGCTATGTACCATCTGTATATCATCTTTCATGAAGTGTCTCTTCAGGGTTTCTGCCAATTTTTAAATCAGGCTGTTCATTTTCTTATTGTTGAGTTTTAGGTGTTCTTCGCGCATTTTGGATAAAAGTATTTTATCCAGTGTGCCTTTTCCAAACACTGTGTCCCAGTGTATAGCTTGACTTTTTAAAAATCTTCCCTAGTGTCTTTCACAGAAGTTTTTAATTTTAATGAATTCCAGCTTATCAATTATTTCTGTCATGAGTCATGACCCTTGTATTATATGAAAAAAAGTCGTCATAATGTTCATGGTTATTTAATCTTCTCCTCTGTTATCTCAGGTGTTTTATAGTTTTGTGTTGTACATTTAGGTCTATGATCTGTTTGGGGTTACTATTTGGTGAGGGTTTGAAGTCCTGTCTAGTAAATTATTTTTGCATGTGGATATCCAGTTGTTCCAGCATCACTTGTTGAACAGATTATATGTTCTCCATTGTATTCCTTTTGCTCCTTGGCAAAAATTGACTATATTTATGTGTATTTATATCTGGGCTCCTTGATGTATTTATATATTCTTTTGCCAGTATTATACTGTCTTAATTACTGTAACTTGATAGTAAGTAAGTCTGGAAAAGTCAGATAGTGTCAGTCTTCCGACTTTATTCTTCTCGTTCAGTGTTGAGTTGGCTGTTCTGGATATTTTGTCATTGAGATCATTTTTCCCAACTTTATTGAGATAGAATTGAAATGCCACATTGTAAAATTTTAAGGTGTACAACATAGTACGCCTTATGATTTGATACACTTTATATTTCTGGATGATTAACACCTTAGTGTTAGCCAACACATCCATCATGTCACATGATTGCCATTTCTTTTTTTGTGGGAGGGGGGCATTTAAGATCTAATTTCTTAGCAATGTTCAGTATATAATATTTTATCTATAATTACAATGTTGTACATTAGATCCCCAGAAATTATTCATTTTCTATTAGAAAGTTTGTACTCATTGACCAACATTTCCCTATTTGCCACCCACAGCCCTTGGTAACCCCATACCACTGTCTTTTTCTACAAGAATAGTTTTTTTAGATTTCCCATATAAGTGATATCTTACAGTATTTGTTTTCTCTGTTTGGCTAATTTCAATTAGCTTAATGTCATCCAGGTCATCCATGTTGTCAGAAATTGCAGGTTTTTTTTCTTTTTCAAAGCTAAAGAATATTCCAGTGTGTGTGTGTGTGTGTGTGTCTCTGTGTGTGTGTGTGTGTGCGCGCGTGTGCGTGACATCATCTTTATCCATTTATCCACTGACAGACACTTAGGTAGTTTCCATTATTGGTTCCAGACCAGAGACAAACTGTGATAAGAACAGGCCCAAGTCCTCCAGGGCCTATGACTAACACTGATTTTTTTCATATTATTATGATGACTGGTTGTGATGTCAGAAGCTTTCTGAACACAATACTCTATAAATAAACATCAATAATTCAGAGTTGGCATTTAGATAAAACATCTATTCAAACAGGAAATTGCTGAACAAATATTTTAAGAGTTTTACTTTAATTTTAGTCAAATATAATAATAGCATATAAAATTTCTTTTAGTCTTACATTTTTTACCTAAATTGCTATAAAACAGGCATATTATAAATTTGGTAAATTGTAAATGCTATTTTGCATAGGACAATGAGGAAACTTCATATCTCATTTACCAAGTTAGAAATAAAATGTAATTTTTTTCATGTAAGTGATCAATTAAAGCAGAAATAAAAATAATCAGGAAATAAAGGACATTTATTCAAGGATTAAACTAAACGTCATCCACAACATAAAAAATAACACAGACCATAAGAAGGGCCATATAATTTTTACTGAAATACCCATACCATTGAAATATGTAAAGTTTTAATAATATACCTTTGAAGTTTTTTAGAAAAGATGACTGTCAAGCTCTAAAGAATTAGAATGACAACATCTGCCTAATAAAAGAGTAACATGCTAATTGACCGTACCTTCGCAACACCCACCAGCCAATCAGGAGTGAGTATGCAAATTAACCCAACAAAGATGGTGGGTTAATTTGCATATGCAGAAAGGCGGCTCTGGCCAGAGCAAAGGCAGTGCTAGCAGCCCGGGGAAGGAAGGCCCATTCTTGCATGAATCTTCGTGCATCGGGCCTCTAGTATTTTATAATATACTATGAGCCCAGCACATGATTCGAAATCATGTGGCGCTGCCTAACCTCGAGTTGCTGGTCCAGCCCTGCCTCCCTCCCTGGGCCCCGCAGCATCTGCGGCCACTGCTGGTCCAGCCCTGCCTTGCTCCCTGGGCCCCGCAGCACCCACGACCACTGCTGGTCCGGCCCTGACTCCCTCTCCAGCCCTTGAAGCAGCCGTGGCTGCTGCTGATCAGGCCCTTCCCCAGCGCAGGCACGCAGAGGCCCCTGCCACCCTGCCCCCGACACTGTGCGCAACCTCCTCCTGTCTGGTCGCCCTGTTACGGCGTTCTGGTTAATTGGCATATTTTTCTATTATATATATATATATGGATATATAGATAGATAGATAGATATCTACTTGTAGAAAAGTTTACAAAACAAAGTATTAGGAAGAAGTTACTCTAAAAAGTTAAAGAGATGATTTCAGGCAAGCATCAGAGATCTGCTTAAGTGTGAATCAGAACACAAATTAAATAGAAATCTGTTTTTATCTTTCAATTAAACAAAACTCACTGTGTCATCTTGGAAAATACATTGATTTAAGCATAGTGCATATGACTTCTGAGTTTTCATATTTGGAGATGGTCCTTGCCTCCTGATAGTATTCATTATGTTAATTTCTTCAAGAGCAGTATTATGAGCAATTAAACAATACACACTTATTATCAATCACCCCATCAGCATAAATGGTAATGATACCCAATGGATAAAAATTGGCAAGTCCACAGGAGGAAAATAATCTTCATAATTTGTGGTTAGCATGTTGCCTAATATATGTCATTTGCTGATTCCTACATTCAGTCAGTCATTTTCTCTCTTATTTCTTACTTCTTAATACACAGTCATTTATTTTAAAACTTCTTAAGTGCCTATTCTGTATTTACCCTTACATGCACAGGCATGAAATATTTTTCTCATATGCAGCAATTCAGAAAAAAAAAAAAAAGAAATACTCTGAGTATTGAAGGGGAAGGTAATCAATTCCACCTACATCCACCCACAAAAAAATGAACTCAACATTAATTTTGGAAGCTGTCGGTTTGAGATATAACCGTTGCAGAAAATGCAGGAAAATAACATATAAATGAATATGAATGAGCAATAATGCTGAGTGAATAGACTATAAAAATGGACACATCTTTCACCAGCATTTTTATTTTTATGGAAATAATAAGTGTCTTGTGTTTGAATATATTTGATATGGAGAGAAAATAGGGCAAATAATTCACCTAGAAATTGCAAATACAAAGAACAAAATAAACAATAAAAAGTTTATATAAAATGCTTTTTATGTATTAAAATATTACTCTAAAATAAAGACAACTTTTTAATGTTTAGCTGTTTTCAGAAATGGTTTTATATTGACTTAGAAGTAATGAATTCAAGAAAAGTAAGTTAAGGTACCTAACTGAATATTAAATTTAACAGAAAATTTAAATATCTTAATATTGAACTTAAATGTGATAATTATCTGTCACTTTACTTCATTCCATTAAACTGTGTAGATTTTTAAGACAGTAAGTTTCTCTTTCCAAATCCCTCTCTTATCCAGTTTTTATTAACTTCTATTCTAGAAGTCACTTTTGATAACTTTTTGATGACATGTACCCTTCCTCCATAGAAATTGAACCATCATTTAGCAATAGATAGCTGCGATAAGATGCCATTTTCATTCAACTGTTAGTTTCTTCCTTGAGATTGAGGTTGAAATTACTTTCCCGCTGGAATTCATAATTCAACTCTATTCTACAGAAGTCCTGTGCATTATTTCCCTTCCTTTTAATACAAACTATCATTCATATTCCTCTATATTGCCCCTTCAATACTTACAATTAATATCTATATCAGTAAGTCATACAAAGTTTTATACCCCTCAGTCCTAAGATGGTATATTGCCACAATTTAATTTAAATCTATTATTAACTTTAAAACAAACATTTAAATGAATAAAACAAAGTATGCATTTTCTGCCCTATAATGCCTCAACATTTTTCTTTTCTCCTTGAAAAATGAGTGTGGTGAACCCTTGGCCTTTTCATCATGCTCACAAGATATGTTTTAGCTCCATTTCTCATTCTATCCACAACTCTCTACAGCGACTTGTTGGGAGCATTTGAGGGAAAGTTATTTATTGCTATAATGAGTTGACTAGTAACTCATTGTAGCCATAAGGTGTAATTCCAAAGTTCACATGTTGAGGTCCTAGACACCTGTTCCTCTAATGTGATCTTATTTCGGAATAAGGTTGTTGCAAATAGGATTAAGTTAAGATGTGGTCATACAGGAATTGGGTGACTCTAATCCAATAAACCTGGTATCTTTATAAACAAGAGGAAATTCCGTAGCACTCAATGCCATGGGAAGATGAAGACAGAAATCAAGTTTATGTTGTGGAAGCCAAGGAGCACCAAAGATGGTCAGTAAAACAACGGAAGCCAGAAGAAAAGACCTGGGAAAAATTCTCCCGCAGAGCCCTCAGAAGGAACCAACCATGCCAGCACCTTGTCCTCAGATTTGTAGCTTCCAAAATGGTGAGATAAAACAAAATTCTGTTTAAGTTCCTTATTTTATGATACTTTGTTATAGCAGCCTTAACTAATACATTTGCTATACCTTAAAATTACTTGAAAACTTTCCACTTAGTTATTTATAGAAATATCATTTCTAAAGATTAGTATTTAATTAACTAACAACATCATTCTTCTTTGGCAGTTTTTATGTGTATTTTTTTTATTATACATTTGTCCCAGATGCTCCTTTTCAATATCAGAGATCATTCTGTACAAATATAGCATGTGACAAAAGAGGTAAACGAAGATATTTATTTTCCTTTTTCAGCCAACCGACAGGCAGGGACTTCACTACACTAAAATATATCTCCCCTAAAGTAAGTATTTAAAATCTATTAATTCAATAGTGAAATGGCCAATATGTAGCTATGGTTGGAATTAAAATACTTCTCATAAAACGAGTTTTTCCCCAAATGGCAGTGTGCAAGAATATAAGATTCCCCCAAAGTATATTCTCTAAGGTTCTAGATTCTTTAAGGATTCTGGCATGATTAGTACACAAAATATGGAACCTGAGAATTCAGTTGTTATTAACAAAAGCTTTTATTTACTGAAGCCGCTGTGAGTAAACTCTGTTTTATGCAATGATGCAGAAGTCTGTGTGATTATTGATATTCATCCGGATTCATCTTAAAATGCCACTGCTTTTTATTCTCTTTAACTGTGAATTCCTTGAAATCCATTTGATAAGATATCTCCATTAGCCTCAATATTTGTTTACACTGGATGCAATAGCTAACATCTATAAAATTGTTTCTCTTTACAGAAAGAAATATTTTCTTTTTTTTTATCCAAGTCCCACATCTTGCATTCCTAAACATTATTTCTACTAGAACTTCTACAACATTAATTTTACAATTCTTTGTTGCCTATAAATCTATTCTTATGTTGCCTTGCCTGGCTAAAAATGCAAATATGTATTTGGAAGTGAAAGACCAAGTGATAACAGAATTTATGTGACTACTGAATACTGTAACACTGTATCCTTTGTAACATCATACAGGTTAATATATTTATTTCATTTCCATGTAGCTCATTACCATTCAATTATTTAGTAAAGAATTATGGCTAACAAATTAAAAAATAGTATTCTAAGCCTGCACAACTGATGCCTTTTTCATCAATTTCACAGTGAAATAACCAAACTGGTATAATAATATAATAAACTAAAGGCCTGGTGCATGAAAATCATGCACTGGAGGGGGGCGGCCCTCAGCCCAGCCTGTGCCCTCTCACAGTCCAGGAGCCCTTGGGGGATGTCCGACTGACAGTGGGCCTAAGCTGTCAGTCAGACATCCCCAGTGCTGCCATGGAGGCAGGAAAGGCTCCCACCACTGCCGCTGCGCTCGCCAGCCGTGAGCCTGGCTTCTGGCTGAGCGGCGCTCTCTCTGTGGGAGTGCACTGCCCACCAGGGGGAAGCTCTTGCATTGAGCATCTGCCCCCTGGTGGTCAGTGCTCATCATAGCGACCAGTCGTTCCACCATTCAGTCGATTTGCATATTAGCCTTTTATTATATAGGATGTTATCAACTGTGACATTGCTAAAAATAAGGTTTCAACCACATACTGACATTTCCACAAACTAGATAGGTAATGGGTGGTGATGAGAGAAGAATGAAGGATGTGGACTCTATTGGGAAGAATAGGGACAGAGATCCTCCTGGGAATTCAAGTTTTTAAAAACTGTCATCCTTTTAAAGCTCTAGACACGGGGTTAAAACTGAACTCCGCCAGAAATATGTAAAAGATGGAAAAGAAAAACAATACAAAGGACCTTCGGACTGAGGATTCAGTTTGTTAGGAAAAATGAATCACAGGGAGCAATTTGCTCTTTACAAGCATCAGGAAGAAGGGTGGGCACCGTGCTAGGAGGCGGGCTTCTAGGAAGTCAAGTAATTGGAAACAAGGGTGCTGTGGCACTGGGTTCTGAAGTCCTTAGGAGACATGAATGGACAAATTATGCCTTAGTAAATAACTGAAAGCAGAAAGAAAAATAACTTATAGAGCCTAAATTGTCCCCCAAAATATGAAAAAATACAAAAGAGTTCACTCTGTAAGGACTAACAAATGTGAATGACATGGTCAGCAATTCCAGAGATGGGAACCAAACGTATTCAGAATAAACAACTTATTTTAGAGAGGAGGGAGGTGCTAATAGCTGTAACAAATAGACCCACAATACATAATAGCCCAGTACACACACTTAAAAATGTATTTATTTATCATGTAACAATATAGTGTGTATGCACATGTTGTCAAGATATCCATTCTCTATTTTTCCACGTCCATTCAGGAACTAAAACTTCCAGAGACCTTTTATTTTCCACAAGTAGAATCTAAGGCTGCCTTGGACATTGTATCCATTCTGGCCAGCCAAGGGGAAAAGAACATGGCAGAGCTGATGTGAGTTATTTTAATGGGATAGGATTTCCACAGGCACACGCCACGTGCACTCTTATTCCATTGACTTAGTCACATTACCACACTTCACAACAACAGAGGTTAGGGAATGTGGTCAACCTGCTCACTCAGAAAGAGTGGAAGATTCTGTTACTCAGCTAGCAAATGATGTCATGTAATATGTGTGAAATAATTTTTTCAAGAACCATCAAAAAACTTTTAAAAATCTCTACAACTTTTGGAAAATATTACACATACCCAAAACAAAATAAAAAATAGGTAATCACAAAAAATTAATAGTATTAATTTTTAAGATGAAAACATAATTTTTAACTTTGAACAAACACCATTACAACCCAATAAAGCCTGTAGGTATTATATAGAATTATTAAGAAAAATAACTTGTGAATTAAAAATTATCTTGAATTATACTAAAAATCAAGGGAAAATATAATTGATAAAAAATATTGGAAATAAAAATTTAATATATGCAAAATATTAAGATAAAGTGGTTATTTTTAAGTTATAATTGTCCAGTTGTTAGAAGCCAAAAATAAGGAAAATATCTTAGAAATACCTGTAAAAATATATTTTATCTAATGGAATAAAACCAAGTTCAATTCACACATAACCAGAAAGTTTTTTGATAAAATTATATCATTAGAAACACTGTCATCATGTACGAAATGGCACAGAGAGAGTACTAAAATGGATGAAAGCTGTGGAATCCCAAAATTATACTGGCAGAGGTAGGTTGATAAACTGTTCTTAAAAACATGTGCTCCTTTTCATAAAACTTAAAGAAGATAGCAGAAGGTAGGACTCAGGGGGTAGAAGCAAGAGTTCAGAGGAAAGAACAGAACTACAGAGGAACTGGGGCCTAGTGCACGAATTCATGCAACTTGAAAGGAAGTGTGGGCCATGGGGCTGCAGTGGGCACTGAGACGGGTCTCAGCCCATCCTCTGCGCCCCTGCCCAGCCCTTTCTGCCGCAGCCCCCAGCCCCATCTGCTGGTAGCCCCACTCCAGCTGCCACCACTCCTACGTGCTGACGGCACCAGCCCTGCTCACACCCACTGATGGTGTGGAGTGATTGGGTGTTGGCGCCAGCAGCAGGTGCAAGTAGGGTCGGCATCATCAGCAGGTGCGAGTGGAGGCTGCTGCCCCAATCACCCCTCAGGAGCAGGGTGAGGTGGAGAAGCTCTCATGGGCGATTGGTACCAGCAGCCGCCACTCGCACCACTGATGGCGCCAAGTGATTGGGACCAGTGCTGGGCACTGGCAGTGGGTGCAAGCAGTGGCTCCAGTGCCAGTTGCGGGTGCAAGGGGCAGCTCTGGTGCTGGCAGCGGGTACAAGCGGGACCATCGCTGGCAGCAGGTGCGAGAGGCAGCTGCTGGCCCCAACTGCTTAAGAGCAGGGTGGAGAAGATCTGAGGGGCGATCGGGGCCATCAGCCGCTGCTCGCACCCGCTGACAGCACCAAGCAATCGGGGCTGGCGTTGGGCACTGGCAGCGGGTGCAAACGGGGCCAGCTCCAGCAGCAGGTGCGAGCGCCCAGCAGGACTAGGGCACATGGGAGCAAAGCATTTTCAGTAACCACTAGAGGCTCGCCCCAATGACAGCGACCAGTGCCCCACCTTGGTCTGGCACCCCTGCTCACCTACTCCACCATCCCGCCGCGGCCAATGCCCGCCATGTTCCGCGCTCGCCCCCTGTTGGTCAGCACACATCATAGCAATTGGTTGTTCGGTTGTTCCGCTGTTTGGTCTATGTGCATATTAGGGTTTTATTTATATATATATATATATATATATATATATATATATATATTTCCAAGGCTTGAATCCTAATCACAAACTCCAGCTCGAGTGTGCCCACATCTCATAGGCTTTGAATCAGCTACCCCACTTTGCTTTCTACTTTTCCACTTTTTTAAACTGGAATATCTATCACTGTAATCTTACACGTCCCATATTATATGTTGCAAAGTTGGGGTAACATAAATTGTACTCACAGTTTCATAACTCCATGGATGGAGAGAAACTGCACACCAACATCTTTGTTTTATTTTTTTCTTTGTATATTTTTACTGATTTCAGAGAGGAAGGGAGAGGGAGAAAGAGATAGAAACATCAATGATGGGAGAGAACCATTGATCACCTGCCTCCTGAATACCCACTACTTGAGATGGAGCCTGTAACCAGGCATGTGCCTAGAACAGGAACCCAACTGGTAATCTCCTGGTTCATAGGTTGACACTCAACCACTGAGCCACCCCCGCTAGGCCACACCAGCATCTTGACTTAATAGGTTATACTCAGGACCTTCATTTGTGCATGATTTAAGTGATTAGGTAATTACAGTTTTGGATTTTTTGAGCTGATCAGTTAAGATTATAAAATTTTAGACTTAAACTGATGCTATAATTAGGTAAGAAACTTAGGAAGTTTGGTGAGAATATGAGTGTGTTTTGTATATGGAATGGATATTAATCAGAGGGTGAGTTGTGCTAAGCAAAATCCTAAAATCATCATTATCTCTGCCTCTTGGTGTTATATCTGTACTTATATCACATGAAAAAGGGATGTTGCAGATATAATTAAGGCTACCTCTTAGGAGAAATATGTGGGTGCGGCTAAATTAATCACATGGCCCTTTAAAGGCGTAGTTTGCTTTAACTGTAGCAGAAGAGTAAGCCAGAGAGATTTAAGTGAGAGAGGATTTTACATATCTTTGCTGACTTGAAAGTACATGGCACCCCCTGAGACTTCACTACTACAAACACAATGAGCTAGATTTGTCTTTCTTGATTTTAGCTCTGAGATTCTAAACAGAGAATACAGCCAACGCTACTTGGAACTCAGAAATGAATAGTTGCTGTTTTAAGCTTCTATGTCTGTAGTAATTTGTTTTGCAGCAATAGCAAATGGAAACAAATATCTTCCCATTAGTTGTATGTTTGTAAAGTACCTCCTCATAAAGCAAGGTCTAATTTGTAGCATTTGCTGTTTTCCATGGTCGTAATACTGCCAACTGTCAAAAGTTCAGAAATAAACAACAACAAACAGGGGTAAAACCAATGATTCATTAAAGTAGTAGTTAGTAAAATTTACTGTGCGCACACCAAAAAGACAGCAAACTGGGAACGCTCAAAACAAAACATGGAATGAGGCTCAGGGGCATGAAGTTATAGGCTGGCTCATAAAGAGAAAACAAGAAAGTTGTTAAACTTTATGATGATTGGTTGCAATATTAGAATTTTCTTAAATAAAATGAAATTGGTTAGTGGTTACCTCATATCAATTTTGGGAAGCAATTTATGGTTTGCTTATGATTTCAGAGGTGTAAGCAAAAAGGGACCCATGTCAAGTTAGCCTCATTTGACTTACAAAATTCACAAAATCAAGCTTTGCTTGTATGACTAAACTGGTTTTGTCTGCTCACAGAATTTGCAAGTCTGGTCTCTATTTGTGTTTGATTTTAATATGATAAAGGCTGACTTCCCACTGCCCATTAGACTCTATTTAACTTGGAAGCGGTGTGCAGAATTGGCCCTCATCAGCCCATAAGAGCTACCAGAGCAGAACACTCAGTACTACTGCCCACCACTTAGGTACTAGGTCCATAGAACTATTGTCGACATTTGGTTTGGTTTTAAGTGCTGTCAGTGTGTTTTAAGTTATGTTTTTATCATTTCTCTTTTTTGAAAGGAGGGTTGGTTGTGGGAACTTCAATACTCCACTCCCTCTACCATATTGCTTTGCTCCTCTGTTTTATGTTAAGCAAACTAAGACTATTTATCATTTCTATATTAACATTAATAAAATAACCAAATACAATTTAGTAGGACATATAAGTATGGACAATTTAAATAAATATTATTATATACAGAGAAACATTGATGTGAGAAACATTGATTGTCTGCACCTCTGCATGGGCTCCAACTGGGTAATTGAACCTGAAACCCAGGTATGTGCCTTGACCGAGAATAGAACCCACAACCATTTGGTGTACGGGATGATGCTCCAACCAACTGAGCCACCCTGCCAAGGCCATAGCTTTTCTTTCAACAAATGTACAAAAAGAAATTGAAAGGTTCTTTCTATAAATCCACAAGAGAGCTTCAGCATAAACTTCCCCCACAGATACCAGATAAAAATATGTTCACCCACTCTATTTTTATCTCAAACTAAAAAAACAAAAACAAAAGAATTTGTTCAGGTGCAAATACCTTGTCAACCTTTTCATTTAATTATCCAGATATAAGTGAAAAAAATTTTATTTCAAAGCAAAGCCAGTTCAAATTACCAAAGATGAGATTTTACTTGTTATTTCCTCTCATCCTGTTGCATTTAACAGAAGCTAAGCCTCTATAACCAGTAATTACAACCAATATTTTGGGGGCAGGGCTTTTTATTTTAGAAATCATTATAATTACATAGCCTTTTAAAACAATATTTATGAAAATAAATGCAAAAAAATGTGTATTTGTCCTTGAGTGGAATTTTGTCTATAGAAGAATGAGAAATTCTTCGATTATAAGTAACCATCAAAATAATGTTAGCAAAAATTTACTTAATTTTTTTCTACTTCATCTGGGTGAACAAAATAATTATCCAACTGGAACATATAAAAATGCACACTAATAGTATTTTAGTGTTATTAGTTGTCATCTAGTTTTTAATATGATTGTTTGAAAGGCACCTCAACACTCATATACGAGAATCTCCCAGCTTCCCCTAATTGATTCCTTGCTATTATTAATAGTAGAAAACAATAAAAAGCCAAAGCCCTTCTTTCTCAGATCTATGTTCTGCCCAATTCCTCATCTGGCCCCAAATAAATGAGAGCAGGAATAGCCATGTAGTGTGGTGGAAACCCTTACTTGTGTGTGGGTTTGGTTAAGACATAAGGCTAAGAATAACCCTTACTTATTCTCTGGCTTGGTTAAGACATAAGGCTAAGGTGCTAAAACAGATTCTCATTATGTGTTGCTAAAATAGGGTAAGCATCTTTTTATCACTCACACAACAGTATGGAAATAAATGAGTTATCTGGGATAGAGAAGCAATTCCAGTATTTCTTCCATTTCTTGCTCTACCATCCTAGAGTGTTGTGCCTTTTGCATAGCCAAATCTGGTGAATCCTCCTGCCTAAAGTCCCGCTGGCAGAAAGTAGGATAAAGTTGAAACAAGTCGCTGACAATCTTTCGGAATTTGCACACCTTGCATCCACTCACATTCCACCGTGAGAAATTATTTACAGGTCAACATGACTTGCAAAGCCAACTGTGAAATGTAATCTCACACCAAAAAATGCACACACTTCTAGTACTGTTGAAGATGGAAAGAACAGAGGAAGAGAGCAACCGGCATTCTGGTTCAGTCTCGAAGACGAAGTAATCAGTATGCACTATGAACCACACTGGCATTCTCATGGAGGCCAAAATTATGACGCAAACTTGCTTATGTTGTAAAAGTCCATTATGTTGTAATGTGGATACAATTCCTTGTGCCCATTGGGACTTCCTGAGTTTAAGACTGCATAGTCTCAAAGTAGGAAAGGCATGGTCACCCCTCCTATATGGCTGCCAAAGAGTCCTTTGCTTATATCACAAATCTACACACTGAAAGGCCTCATGGCCATTGCTGGGAAGGACTGTCTGTAGAGGCCAGCAGGACTGGTAGCTGTGTAGTCGCTGTACCCTTACCAAGATTACTCAACAAATGCTGATCACCCCTAGTAGACTGCATGTGGACAGCCAACTGCAGACAACTCATGAGAGGAATACAGAGTGCTGAGCACCTAATTCAAGAATTTATTGCCAAATGGACAATTTTTCTTTATAGGGCAAAGTTTAATTAGAAAGAACAACGTGTAGGATTTAAATAAGCTCTACCAAATCTTTCCTTGTGGCTAGGGAATGACTGCTTTCAATAGAAACAGTTATGGTGACCCAATTGACATGCTATGGAAGTTGAATAAAAATGAGTTTTATATAGAAAGGTAAATGCTTCGCTTCTAATGAAAAGGCCAGCAAAAATTATCTCTTCATTTAAATCTATTCAAGCAAGACGCTATATAATATAATGGTTTGGAGATATTATAATTAAATTAGCTCATAACTTAAACCGTTTATATAATGTTTACTGTGTTCTATGCACAGTTTTGTGTTTGTTATATGCATATTTAAAGCTCATAGTAAAAATACTTTAAGAATGTATTTCTCAAATTTTTATAAAAGCAATAAAATATAGTTGTCCATTCTTAAGTTAATGCACAGAGAAACTATTGAAGAGTATTTCTCATTAATGATTACATTTTCAAATATAATGTTATGAATTTATTGCTGTCATTCACATCAGTGTGGAACCATTCACTTATGATCAGTTAATATGTGGCCATGAGCCAAGGAACAAATTCAAAATTGCTATTAAAATTTCTAGACAAAACGGACTTCATAAGTATGTTACATGACTCTGATTTTAACGTGCAATTAATTTCCCAATTTAGGTAATGATTTTCTACTCACTTTTCATGATTGCTCTTCCAAAGAAAAACATTTTTATGACATCCAGTGATTAGTATGGTTTTAAATTGAGTAGACAATTTGTGTCAGCTCTAAGGGAGGCCTTAAGATGAAAGCATTTTATATAACTTATTAAATAAACTCAATTTCTTATAGTAACATCATTCATTTGCAATCATTTATTTTGGAAAGGCTACTTTAATGAGAACTTGATAAGTAAGATAGCTTCATAAAATTAGGAAGGCAAGTATTTTTTCTAACATAGTTTATGTATTATTAATAATTTAGTAAATTATCAATAGCATAAGTATATCTCATATAATATTAATATAGAATAAATTATTTTAAATAAAAAATTCATAAAGCAGTTAATTTTTCTATAATATGTACTGAATTCTAGTCTTATCTCCACCTCATGCATGTACAGAATAAAAAATGTAGCAGTCCTATAGACATAAATTTATATCTTTTTCTAGGCTTATACATGTACATACTTACATAAACACACATGCATAATTGTAAACAAATTTGTATGTATAAATATATGTATGTATGTATATATATGTATACAGATATAGTAAATATAGCTGTAGCTAAGTTTTTTATTGATTAATAATAATATATAATTTGGATAATATATAACATATATAATTACTCCCTATTAGTATAATTTCTTACTTTCATTATTTATTTTCAAAGATTATTACGAAAAATATAACTTTGCAGGTAGTCTATGTAAAAATGTATATGCACTCATACATACTATATGCATAAGAATATAAGCCATTTTGAGACAGAAATCCATTTTGGTGTTGCAAGTTCCAAAAACATTGTGTCCACAGCCTGTGCAAGCAGCTGTTCTGTGAAAGGAAAGATCTGAATCAACTGGGAGAGGAACATAGCTTAATATTAAGAGTATTATATCAACTACTAATGGCCTGTGAGGTGAAAGGAAAACAAGTCTTCTACCTGTGCTTATAGTATCAAGAAGCAAAAATGGCTTTTGGAACATTGCCACATGGGTTTCAGCTCAAGATTGGCCCTATACCTACTGTTCTTGGTCCAGATTTACAGTTCTGATTTCAGAAGAGTATTTCAAAGAAGTTTGGTTTACTTGGTGATTAAGGTATTTACTGTTGTAAATGCTGGAATACACTGTGATACCACCAACTCCTTTCTAGTCATATTGCACACTAAGTACATTTAGCATGATATAATCCTAGCTCAGAAATGGAGAATCAAGAACATGTCCAAATTTGTCAAGTATATTAATAAAACTTCACATTTTAAACTTAGGTTTGAAAGAGGAGCAGTTGAACATTCATTATATCTGATAGGACTCTCACTGATTCAGAAGTTATATTTAATTGTGCACCTCTATAAGAGATCATCAATCTATATATGATTCTCTTGTGTCCTAGAAGATAGCATTAATTCCATTGTCTTTTTGCTTTATTTTATTTTTAAGTTTATTGGGCTGACATTGTTTAATAAAATTATATAGGGTTCAAGTGTTCAATTCTATGATACATCAACTGTATATTGTATTGTGTGCCACCACCCAAAGTCAAATCTTCTTCAGTCGCCATATATTTGTCCCTCTTTACTCTTTAAAGCTCCCCCCACCTCCCTCCCCTCTGGTTTTGACCCTGCCAACTTCCGTTTGTATTTTTCAGATAAGAAAAACTAGTTTTAATATTCTCTAGAAGTGTCTTTATCCAGTCTTTTCAGCACTATAGATTGTTTGATATCATGTATTCTCTAGTTCACTAATTGAATCCATTCAAAGACACGAGATAACTAAAAATCATTTTTGTAATAACTTCACATGATTTTCACTACTAGAGGTATACTTTCTTCTTGTAGATCCTCAACCTTCCCTAGGTGAACTTAACTACAGCCTACTATGTTCTCAGTGATTAGACTAAAAATATTGGGCTGCATTTTGTAAATCTGGTGGTGAGTCCACTGCTGTCCTTGTTCATAAGGAAATTCGCCCCATCTTCTTGCTTGAGTGTGTTGAGGGAGTAGAGGGAGTTTTATTCCTTTAAGTCCCCATCTCAATCCTGAATACTCAAGAGCTGTATTTCCTTTCAGGGCAGCAGAGTTTGAAGAATAGGTTGTCACAAATACTGATTTGGTGGCACTCAATGCACACCTGAAAACAGCTTGCCCAGTGAGATTTCTGTCCTCTGCTCTCTGGTCATCTCTAATGGTAGCTTCTCTTCCTTGACCCTCATATAACTCATCTTCTCCCTTCCATTTGGTGTATTATCTATTCAATTTCACTCTACTCTTTTTTTAAAACATATTTTTTATTGATTTCAGAGAGAAAAAGAGAGGGACAGAGAGATAGAAACATCAATGATGAGAGAGAAGCATGGATTGCTGTCTCCTGCACTCTCCCTACTGGGGATGCAGCCTGCAACCAGGGCATGTGCCTTGACTGGGAATCGAACCCTGACCTCCTGTTTCATGGGTCAAGGCTCAACCACTGAGCCACACCAGCTTGGCTACTCTACACTTCTATGACTATTCTCATCTGGTGTTTTTGGAAAGGGAAGTTTAGTCCTATGTATCTTTTTACACTTTGTTTCTTATTCATAGTTAATGAAAACAAAGGAAGAAAAGCCCTTGATATACAATTGGGAGAAAAGAGTTGGAGAAACAAAGAACAACCAGACTAATATTTTGGTGAATAGTGCTGCCCTGAATGTAACACATAGATGCAATCACTTACTAAATATATATATAAAACTCCTATTATGTGCAGGCCATGATCCCAGTGATTGGTATATATTAGTGAATAAAACAAGGGTTTCTGTCTTCTTGGAATTTCCATTATATGGTGAAGAGATAGACAATGACTAGTAAATAAAACAAACTAATTATAGGTGGGAAAGTCCGAAAAGGAAACACAATTAGGACTGTGCTGAGGAATAGTTTAATTTTAAACAGAGTATTCAGGGCAAACCTTAATAAAGAGCAAATTTAAGCAAAAACTGGATAAAGATGCACAAGTCATCCAAGTGCTTATATGGCAAAAAGCATTCTGGATAAAGACTCTATAGGAAGAACATTCTGGAAAATGGAAAAAGCAGCAAGGAGGCTAGTGTGGCTGAAACAGAGGGAGGAAGGAGGAAATTAGTGGGGAAGGATTAGAGAGTAGACAGGAATCCTGATCACATTGGGCCTTGTAGAAATTTACATTCGGATTTATCTCTGTGTGAAGTGGAAGCCACTGAAGGGTTAGAACAAATGAATGATTTAAAAAGGGTCACTATTTTGAGACTGTACAGCAATAAGGGGAGAATTAGACAGACATTTATATGATTATCTCTAGTCATGTGCAAGATGATGGTAACGCAAACCAAGGTTATAGTCATGAATATGGTGAGAAGTAGTTGGATTCTAAATGTATTTTTCCAAATGGATATTGATCTCAGAGTACATTCAAATGTAGAAATAATTCAATAGAAATATCAATGATCATTCCCTAGTGGGTTTGGTTCAGTGGATAGAGCGTTGGCCTGCGGACTGAAAGGTCCCAGGTTCAATTCCGGTCAAGGACATGTACCTTGGTTGCAGACACATCCCCAGTAGGAGGTGTGCAGGAGGCAGCTGATCGATGATTCTCTGTCATCGATGTTTCTAACTCTCTATCCCTCTCCCTTACTCTCTAAAAAATCAATAAAATATATTTTAAAAAAGAAATATCAATGATCAATTTTAATATGTAATTGAACTTACTCAGATTTTTAGTGAACTGTTGAATACCTCGATGATCTCAGGTTATGTGAGAATAGTCAGAATTTACATACATTTTACAAGTTTTTCAGTTAAAAATAAAATAATATTTACCCCCAAACCTATTATAATTCATCCTTTCCCCCCTCAAAATGTAATATAAAGAGACTGTCCCATATATAACTACAAACATAAGAAAATTAAAACACATTTAAATTATGCTCCAACAATAAATTCAGTGAATTTTAACAAACTTATGTAAATGTTTCCTTTGATTGATAATAAAAGTGTTTCAAAATTCTAATTCTCCCAACTTGCAAAATGTAAAATAAAAATTAAATCTACATATAGTTAAATAGAACAATAGATAGATAGATAGATGATAGATACATAGATAGATAGATAGAAGATAGAATGCTAGAAAGAATGATGGAAATAAAAGAAGAAAGTAGGACAGAAAGAAGAAAATAAAAAAATAACGATCAATAACTTGAGAGAGAGAGAGAGAGAGAGAGAAAGGGTCACAGAGGTTGACAGAAGTCTATCAGGATTGGGTCATTTACATTGAAGATTTTGGCCATCTCAGTGGAGCTCTGAGATGCTGGCATACTGTTCTTGATAAGTTGCATGCCATCATCCCACTACAGTAATTGGCTCTACAGCTGTATGCAAGTGAAAGATTTGGGAATGTTTTAACAAATTAGCATTTAAACTTTAAGAAATCCTGAGCAGCTAAATGATATTTTCAAGATTGTGCACTAGAAAGTAACAATGAATTCAGTGCAATGCACGCCTCAGTGAAATTGAAATTACTGAATTAAAATGTAATCCTGAGTTTACAAAGAGAAGCTCCAGAAACGTTTTTCCTTTCTTTAAAGTACAGTGTGGTGATTATAGGGGGGCTGACGGCGGTGGAGGAGGGTGCAAGGGGAACAAATGGTGATAGAATAAAATAAAGTGAAATACTGTTTAGAAATAATATAAAATACTTTCATTTTATTTCTTATTTTCTCAATAAAACCTATGATATCAAATATATTTTCTTCTTATTTTAGTCTTAATAAGTTATTGAGGGGCAAAAATAAAACATTATGTGTATAGCAAGAATTCTAATTAAGTCTAGTTACAAGTTTACTACATTCATAGGAAAAATATATTAAGTGATGCCTTCTCCAAAGCTATTGCTAGTATTCATTGTTGAATGAATATTCCTCAAGAATGACATAAAATCATTTTTTACAAGGTTGTCATAAGTGAAAACAACACAATATTATAAAACAAAGGTTTTGCCTGAAGCAAAAATATCCAGGCAAATTTTAAACTATGTCTGAGGAGGAAATTGTGATTGCTCATTCAAGTGGACATCAACTACTGTTCAAACATTTTTTTTTTGCATTTAAGTTTAAACTTTAGTAAACTTTATTATTATTGCCTTTAAAAATAAACTGCCAGCCAAATTGCAAGAGAAAAAAATTATAATCTCAAGTTTTTACTCAGGAAACTTCTCTGGTATGTTTCATTTCAGCAATTTATAAAAGCAAAATAAAGTATGCTATTTCACCAATATGAACAGGAGAAAGCTGCATGCATTAACATGATGACATAATCACAAACTGCTGACATTTTAGCACCTTCAGCAAGAAACTAGAAGTGGCTACAAAAATACCAGCAAGTCGTTGCTGAAAGAAAGTTAAATATTTTTCAAGATTCTTATTGCTCTTCCATTAGTGGTTCTCAACCTTTCTAATGCCGCGACCCTTTAATACAGTTCCTCATGTTGTGGTGACCCCCAACCATAAAATTATTTTTGTTGCTACTTCATTAACTGTAATTTTGCTACTGTTAATGAATCGTAATGTAAATATCTGTGTTTTCCGATGGTCTTAGGCTCTACAGCAGCGGTTCTCAACCTGTCGGTCACCTAAGACCATCGGGAAACACAGATATTTACATTACAATTCATAACAGTAGCAAAATTACAGTTATGAAGTAGCAACAAAAATAATTTTATGGTTGGGGGTCACCACAACATGAGGAACTGTATTAAAGTGTTGCGGCATTAGAAAAGTTGAGAACCACTGAATTCTGAGTCGATCATTTTGTATTCCGTTATTTATTGTTATTGATGCGAGTTTGATGGCACTTGAAAGAAAGCAGAAATGTAGTAGCAAAGCCTTACAAAATATGTACTTTTTCATTTGGAAAGAAGTTATATTGGACATGAATGATAGTACTTAACACAATACATTTCTTTATACATTTTATAAAACAATTCTCTAATCCAAATAAAACTTGAATATACATTTGTTTTTATGTAACCTACATCATGCTTTTGTCTTTTTACTTTTCTTTACTCACAGGGATTTTTATTTGAATTTCCTCGGTAACTAGCACCAAAAACGTTAATAAGTTGTCATACTTAAAACTCATAAAAACAGTTTCTTTCTCTGCCTGGCTTATTTCACTAAGCATAATATTCTCCAGATACATTCATATTGTCACAAAAGGTAAGATTCCCTTCTTTTTTAAAGCCGAATAGTGTTCCATTCTGAAAATGTACCACAGCTTTTTTATCCACTCATCTACTGACGGGCACCTGGGCTGCTTCCGAATCTTGGCTATTGTCAATAATGCTGCAATGAACATAGGGGTGCAAATATTCTTTCAAATTAGTGTATCAACTTTCTTTGGATGTATTTCCAGAAGTGGAATCACATGGTTGTAATACAGTTCCCTTTTTAATTTTTTGAAGAAACTCCATACTGTTTTCCTCAACAGTTGTACCAATTTGCATTCCTACCAACAGTGCACTAGGGTTCCCTTTTTCCCACACCCTCACCATCACTTGTTTGTTGATTGAGTGTTGGGAGCCATTCTGACAGGTGTGAAGTGATATCTCATCTTGGTTTTAAATTGCATTTCTCTGAAGGTTACTGGCAGTCAAGTGTTTTTTTCATACTAGTATGTCTATTGGCCATCTGTCTGTTCTCCTTGGAGAAGTGTCTCTTTAGGTCCTTTGCTGGTTTTTTTTTATTGCAACATTTGTTTTCTTGATGTTAAGTTCTTTATAGATTTTGAAATTTAACTCCTTATCATATGTATTGTTGGCTAAGGAAAAGCAACAAGGCATGACAAATTGTGTCACTTTAATAAAATAAGAAAAGTGTATCATATATGCCAGTGAACTATGTTAATCATCTACATAGTTTTCGAAGTTTCTAAGTAAAATAATGAAAATAATTTTGAAATGCTACAAAAATTTAGGTATTATAAAAATTATTGCCTTAATCACATCTATACCTTTGGTTTCTTTGTGGGCTTTCCTTTTTTCCCCCTTTATAACTTTGTCATTGCTAGGTTGATATTTGCCAATAAATTTCTAATATAAAGTAAATAATATGATATAAAGAAAAATTAGTTGAAATATCACTGTCTAATTTTAAAATAATTTCTAATTTCTGAAGACACAGAATGTTACATTGGTCTACAAAATAATTAAATCATTATCACTATAAGAAAAGATAAAATCCAAACAAATGAATAGAAGAGTCCTCTTGTGATCCATACAACAAATTTGTAATATCATTAAAATGCAGTCTCTCTCTCTTATTAAAATAACTCAAAGGGAAAATGGTCAATTACATAAATAGGCATTTCTTAATTAAAAAAAAAACACTGTTGGCTGAAATTGCAATGATGCTATGGTTTTCTAAAATTAATGTGAATTAGAACAATATTGAGACATGCTTTTCAATGACCTTTGTCAAAAAGTAAGCATTGTGATGTTTAAAATAATCGATAAAATCCAGAGCGGGCCAGAATAAAAAGAATGAATACTTTCATACACTTTTGTTTGGATTTTAAAGTACTACAGACTTTTGGAGATTCATTTGGCAGTCTCCTCATTTAAAAGGTCATGTCTTTTGTTTCAGCTATTTGACTTTAAGGAAACCCTCTTCTACACTGCTTTCATTTATTGCATCATATAATTTAAACAAAGCATTTAAGCTGTGGCGGCTTGGCTGTGAGTGTGCTTTCTTTAGCATTTTCACATTCAAATGCCTATCATGTATTGTATGCTGCATTGTACTAAGAAATAGCACCAGGGGAAGTTCAGAATTAAACTATAGAATTGCTCCAGGACTTTACTAAACTACGGGGAATTTGTTCTCTTAAGACCTGTGGGCGGAAATATAACGTAAGAAATTGTCTGTCAGACAATTTAATGTGTATTAGAATTAAAAGTTTATCTTTTAGGTAATCAAATTTTTTATATATAAAAAACTGTATTTATATGGTATTTTAAAAGACTAAGAAAACTGAACAAAAGACAGACAGGGTAGACTTTGTAGCACATGAATAGGTTTGTTTTTTTGTTGTTGTTTTCTTAAAGAGCCATGAACTCCAGGGTTTTAAGTAACTATACTTACAATAGTTCTTCAGGTTTCAATGTTTCTTTCTATCCAATTAAAGCTTTCTAGAAATCTGGAAAGATAATAGAGGCTTAAACCTCTTATTGAAAAAAATGATTTTGAAATGCTAGTACATTCTATATATTAAGAAATAGTACTTTGAAAATTCGGAATATGATTATTTCTTAATGGTCATTATATTTTCCTCCAGAATTATCTTTTAACACAGACTGAAATAGTGAATTCTTTGAAAGGGAGTCAAAATATAAGTTTCATCTTCATGAATTCTGTCGCTATCTCCTCCATGACAATTTTATGTATCATTCTACTAAGTTTTATATTTGGTGGGAAAGAATATGAAAAATGTTCTGTTTGTTGTTGTTTTCTAATAGTGAGGATTGAATTTCTACTTCAGTAATGGAGCAAAGTTTACTAATCTGTAAAACTTTTAAAAATGTCAAGCAGAATATATTTAATTTTGTTGGAAATCTGTTAAGATTCATTTGGTTGAAGCTCAAACATAGAGTGCTACCCCCTACCCTTTGCCTTGTGACTCAATTCCATAATGGGGCTTTAACAATTCCCTTTCAGCTTCTTTATGCTGTTTGCCACTATAGCTATTTATGACACTTCAAGCAACACAAAGAAGAAACGCGCTATTTAAGCTCAGGCACCAACTGTTCTCATTCTGAAAATATTAACAGTGAAAGTCCTTTGCCTGGGAACTCATACTAGTTTCTACCTTGATCTTATTTATTATGACACCAATATATTCTTGTCATAGGAAAAATAACCTATATTTTATATATTTAAAAAGGTCCATTTCGGATGCTTTTTGGCTTCATACTGGGCTCTATCAGAAATTTCTTTTATTTTCTCATAGCTTCTCTGTCTTGAGATTTATTATCATATAAATAACATATAAGGTGTGTGTGCTTTTTTATAGTAGAATCTGAAAACTAATGCTTGTGCTTTCTACTTTATAGTCTCATACTTACAATTGTGGACATGATTATGCTGCTAATTACTTAACAACTTCAGTGTATTTCCTAGTTAAACCCGTAAGAATTACCTTCCTCATATTCTTAAGATTCAACACACATGCACACACAGACACACACATACATACACTCCATATTTTCTTACTCGAAATCTTATTTATTGTGCATGTATCTTGTGAACTGATTTATGTTTCATAAAAGTAAACCTGCCACACATACCATAAAACAATCCCCAAATATTCTATATTCTAGAGATTAGCAATTACACAAAACCAACTGTGAGAAGCTTATGATTTTGCCTGACTGTATCATAATCTTAATATTTTACAAGGACATTTTTTTTTTCACTAAGGCATAGAAATCCAGATTACAATGTTTGCTAACCAATCTGTTTTTCTTTGGTTCTTTTATCTCTTCACACCTAGCCGTATTATATCAACAGAGTGCTTGAAGATTTTGACCTTCATTTCAGTTATACAACATTTTACCATCTCCCTTTGTTCTCTAAAAACAGTGCCATAAAATGCATTCCCTTGGAAGTGATATCTATATAGTATAAGATCACTTTTGTTCTTCTTTTTATTGCTACGCTGAGGGAACAGGGAAAGAACTGTGTCATCACACATTTGTTACTTTCAGTTGCAATTTCAAATGTGCTATTTTACAAGAATTGTTTACTCTTTCCCCCATCAAAGTTTCAAATTTCCATAGCAGTGAGCTTGACATAACCTTAATCTTGCTCCACTTTCCCCTTCTCACTGTCACATAGGTAGCCAATATAATTTAATAAAATCTCGTAACATCTATAGCATATCAAGGACTGATAAACTAGCAGAAAATGTCACAGTTACTTCATATGGGCGATAAGTATATAAGAAAATTATTTTAAAATACTATCATATCACACAAAATGGATTGTTTGAAATACTTTTCATGAAATTGCCTATCATGTTAAAGATAAATCAGTTTTAATGTCAATACTCTATTTATAACTGAAATTTACAATAATAACATTTTTAAAAAATATATTTTTATTGAGTTCAGAGAGGAACGGAGAGGGAGAGAGAGAGAGATAGAAACATCAATGATGAGAGAGAATCACTGATCAGCTGCCCCCCGCATGCCCCCTACTGGGGATCAAGCCTGCAACCCTGGCATGTGGCCTTGACCGGAATTGAATCCGGGACCCTGTAGTCCGCAGGTCAACACTCTATCCACTGAGCCAAACCAGCTAGGGCTACAATAATAACATTTTCTTTAATCAGTTTAATCATTAAAAATCAAATGTTTGGAAAAATCAAAATCAGAGAATTCTGTGGTCTGTGTAGGGCACAAGATGTAGTTTCTTCATGTGTAAAATGGAACTACTATGCAGTTCACATTTTGTGCAAGTTGACTAAGTCAGTACATGAAAAGCACACAGTAGCTGTGTGCATGCAGTTCTCTCTTCTCTCGCTTGCTCAGGACACAAGATTGTTTCGTTTGGAAAGAGGTCATGAAGCTCTATGACCTATGGAGCCATCAAATGCCCTTTTGGAGTTCACACTCTTTGGGAGAATAGACTTGTTGGAACACAAAACAATCCAAAGTGTATTATTAACAAAAGCATGTAGAAATTAATAGAAGCAGAATCTAGCTTATCAGAAGAGATGACATGAAAAGTGTTTCTTTAAAGATGAATAGAGATTTTCAGGTTGAGAATATTATTTGTTAAGTATTCCAAACAGAAGGAATAGTACGTGCAAAAATACAGAATTTCACTTAGATGGTTGAATGAAGATGTGGTACATATATACGATGAGATACTACTCAGCCATAAGAAAAGATGAAATACTGCCATTTGCAATAAAATGGATGGATCTTGAGAATAGCATGCTAAGCTCAATAAGCCAGACAGAAAAAGAACCATATTGCACTCATATGTGCGATATAAATTTGAAAGCAATAAGTGGGTTTTGAATGAGTGCATGGTACTCTATTACTTGACTGTAATAGAATTTTGCAAATTTAAACCTATATTTTGGGCATAACATTTCTAAGTTAAAAATATTGATTCACCAAATAAGCAAAATGACAAATATACCAGGTGTACCGGTTAATAATGCGAATTTTATAATCAAAGAAAACACCTTAATTTCAAGAGAAACATCACAAGTGCTTTATTCAAAGTAATGTCCATCGTTAGCTACACATTTACCCCATCTTTCAGATAATTTGTGGATACCGTCCCAATAGAACTTTTCTTGTTTTGAGGCAAACCATTCAGAGACCCAATTTTCCATTTCTTCACACGTTTTGAATTGCTGCTCAGAAAGTATGTGTGCCATGGATCAGAACAAGTGGTAATCTGAAGGAGCAAAGTCTGGTGAATACAGTGGGTGGGTTAATACTTCCCAGGCAAGGTCTTTTAATGTGTCTTTAACTAATTTTGAAGTGTGTGATGGTGCGTTATCTTGAAGCAACATTACTTTGCCGTGTCTTCTGGACCATCCTGGTTGTTTCACTATCAAAGCATAGTTCAAATTGATTATTTGTTGTCAGTAGTGATCAGTATTAACAGTTTCACCTTTTTTTAGAAGCTCTTAGTACACCACACCTTCCTGATCCCACCAAAAGCAGAGCATTGTCTTCTTTCCAAAGCGATTTGGCCTTGCAGTCGATGTTGATGGTTGACCTGGATTAATTCATGACTTTGTGCATTTGGGATTCTAAAAAAAAAAAAAAAATCCACTTTTCATTGCCAGTCACAATTTGATGCAAAAAAGACTTTATTTCATGCCGTTGAAGCAAAATTTTACTGATGACTTTTCGGTTTTCCATTTGTCTTTCATTCAGTTGATGTGGCACTCATTTTCCTTCCTTTAAAATATTTCCCATTGCTTGTTAAACGATCAGAAATTGTTTTCTGAGCAACATTTAATCTTTCTGCAAGTTCTTTTTGAGTTTGACATGCATCTTCATCCAATAATGCTTGTAATTGTTGGTCTTCAAATTTTTTCGGTTGACCTGGATCTTTGTCTTTCACATCAAAATCATCACTTTTAAAGCATTTAAACCAGCGTTCACAAGTATCTTGAGATGGAGCACGTTCACCATCAGCTTCCCGAAGTAAATGATAACTTTCAGCAGCACTTTTCTTTAAAATAAAGTAATTAATTAAAACTTCCCGCAAATGCTCTTTTTTGGGGGGGGCACAAAATTCGACATTTTTAAGCGTAAAAATATCTATGATGTTAACACCTTCAGAAAATTTGACATATGAAGTTTTGAAGCTTGCTGTCAATACAACAAAATAGCATGCATATCAAATTGCATATATATCAACATACGTGTAACTCCATCTATTAAAAAAATCCACATTATTAACCGGTACACCTGGTACACTGTAATTTATTTTATTTAAAGATTTAAAAATGGAATTCTTGATTAAATCATCAAATTTTCATGCTCCCAATACATAAAATCTTTATTTCCAAGATGCATTTAACAATTTACTTTTTCTCCAAAAGAAAATGCTACTTTTGTAATATTTCTGTAACATGTGTGTTATCATTTAAAATAATCTTTGACAATACGTTGGACAGAATAAATTATTTTTAAATCTGATTTTTTTTTAATTTGAGGTATAATTGGCATATAATATCTTTTCTAGGAGTACAACATAATGATTCTATATTTTTGCACATTGTGGTCATCCCAATAAGTCTAGTTATTTGTCACCTTACATAGTTACAGAAAACATTATTTTAAATATGATTTTAGAGAGAGAAAGGGAGAGGGAGAGAGTGATAGAAACATCAATGACGAGAGAAAAGGATTGCAAGGCTGTCTCCTGCATGCCCCACACTGGGAATGAAGCATAAAATCCAGGCATGTGCACTGACTGGGAATCGAACCCTGAATTCTTGATTCATAGGTAAATGTTCAACCACTGAGCCATGCTGGCTGGAAAAAAAGTTCTTTTTTGATGGAAACTTTTAAGATTTACTCTCTTAGCAAGTTTTGAATAAGTAATTAGCCACCATGATGTACATTACATCTCCATGACTTATTTCTTTTATAACTGCAAGTTTGTACTTTGACACTATTCACCTATTTCTCATAACCCCTACCCACTGTCTATGGAAACCACTGATCTCTTTTCTGTATTTCTGAGCTTGTTTTTTAAATTTTCACATACAAGTGAGATAATAGGGTATTTATCTTTTTCTGCTCGACTTATTTCATTTAGTATAATGCCCTCAAGGTCCATCCATGTTGTCATATATGGCGAGATTTTATCCGTTGTTTTTTTTTAAGGCTGAAAAATATTCTAATATTCAATTACATATATCTGTATAAAAGAAATTGTGATATATGTATACATATACATAAATATGTATGTATACACACACACAAATTTTGCTAACTACTCAAGCACATTTCTAAAATCATTGCATATTATGAATATTCATATATTGAAAGAATATGTATATACACACACACATATATGTCCCAAAAATGTATGCACAATGTCTGTAGATTATATTACATTTTGAAAATGAAAATGTATTTTAATAAACACTGCCTTTATAATTATTCACAGTGTGTATACATTATTTAGGACATGCTGTATATATATATGTGTCACAATTTCTTTATCCATTTATCCACTGTTTAATACTTAAGTTGTTTCCATATCTTGGCTAATTAAATAATGCTGCAATGAACATGAGCATGCATGTATCTTGTTGAGTTAATGGTTTGTTTGTTTTTCCTAGATACACATGCAGAAGTGAAATTGCTGGATCATATGGTAATTCTATTTTTAATTTCTTGAGGAACCTCCATACTATTTCCCGTAATGGCTACATCAATTTACATTCCCATCAACAGTATACATCCCTTTTTCCAAAGCCTCTCCAACATTTATTTCTTATCTTTTTTATAATAGCCATTTTAACAGCTGTGAGGTGATATCTTATTGTGGTTTTGATTTTCATTTCCCGCGTGATTAGTTATGTTGAGTATATTTTCATGTACTTGTTGGGCATCTGTATGTTGTTTTTTTTTGAAAATATTTATTCAGATATTCTGACCATTCTTTAATCAGATTGTTTGTCTTTCTGCTGTTGAGTTCTATGATATTTTTATGTATGTTTGGATATGAATGCCTTATCAGAAATATGACTCACAAGTATTTTCTTCCATTCAGCAGGCTGCCCTTTCCATTTGTTGATGGTTGCCTTTGCTGTACAGAAGCTGTTATCTTCTAGGAGTTTTAGTGTTTCAGGGCTTACATTCAAGTGTTTAATCTATTGTGAGTTAATTTTTTATCACGTTTAATTCTTTTGCAGGTGGCTGTCCAGTTTCCCATCACCATTTATGGAAAAGACTGTCCTTTCCCCATTGCATATTATTGACATGGTATTTCAGTTAGTATTTAATCCTAAAAACCATTTAGTATATTTGTTCACAGTAAACACTCAGTAAAGCTATTTATTAAATTGATTAATTAATTACTGATTATTTCTTCCTAAAACCAGAATCTTTCCAGGCATACCAGAGAGATATTTGTTCCAAATAATTATTTTATATGTTTGTTAATGCGAAAATAATAGTAAAAGGGGCCAGAAATATTCAATATATTCTGAACAAAAATAATCTCTTAATTGTAATATGTTTTTCTGTCACAAATGGATTGGCTACTAAACATTTTATAAGGCACTTAAAAAAATCCCCATTCATTCTTGTTGCAGGTTTTTAATTAGTTCCTGCCACTTTTGTTTTCTTCAGTTAATTTAACTCTCAACATATTGCTGCCTACTCAAGCACATTTATAAAATTGCTACATATTATGAATATTCATACTGAAATATTAAAGTTAAAGTAAAATTGTCTAGCAAGGGTCTTGTAGCAGAACTTATAGTATTAGACTGGCATCTCATCCATAAAACATAATAAGCAACTATAACACACACAATTTATGCATGCACAGAAATAAATAAAACTTATAAACATAAACATGTAAATATTAACATAGTCATTCAAACATAGTTTCAGGCAAATGCAATTTATTTAATGCTATAGCATTATCCGTTAAATAAATGTTGTTAAATGTCCTATTATATAACTGCCTTTTCTATTAAATAACAGAATGGAAATCACAGTAAAATTGAGAAAATACTCAAATTAAAAATATCTAAGCAAGAGCTGAAATGTGAGTGAATATTTTGAAGATTATTATCTATCATAGACTTTGAATAAATTAGGAAGTTTAAATCTATTTTACAAAAGATATGTTATCCAATTGCATTGTGACATTTAGTAAAAATCATATGTGCACTCATTTTAGAAAGATTAATTTTGACAAGGTTATATAAATAGTGGGAAGAATAAAGGATATGATGTGAATAAAAGAATTCACTGGACAAGTAATGGTAAATGGTTTCAGTGTTAACAAAATAGATAATACTTCCTGTGGAGATTCAGGAAGGAAGTTTGGGGTAAAATATAGATAATCATATATCATATGTTAAGGTTGCTTTGTTTGTTGACCAATAAGCATTTAAAAGTGTCCATCATTTAACAGCATTAAACATAGAAATAAAATAATTATATTTGTGTTTCAGATGGTAAGGGTTAATCTGTGGAAAATATGAAGAAATGGAAAAAATGAAGAAAGGCTTCATTTGAAGCTTCATTTGAAAGGCTTACAAATATGGCAATATTAATAAATTATCAAAATAACAAATGGCAAGTCACTATCAGTCGGAAATTGTCAGCAGATAGGAAGTGGCATTATAGCTTAAAATGAATACTTGTGAGTTGGTAATAACTCTGAAATTGGATAACTTCAGCACTATTGTTTTTAAGTGGATAGGACATTGAGAATTAAAAACAAGTTAGAGAGGGAGGGGTTTATCACTCCATCAGTCTTGTTGAAATTGCCCTAGATCAGTGGTCGGCAAACTTATTAGTCAACAGAGCCAAATATCAACAGTACAACGATTGAAATTTCTTTTGAGAGCCAAATTTTTTTAACTTAAACTATATAGGTAGGTACACTGTTATTAACTTAATTACGGTACTCCTAAGCTGGCCTTTGCTAAAAACTCAAGGGGCCAAAGAGCCGCACGTGGCTTGCGAGCCGCAGTTTGCCGACCAGGGCCCTAGATCATCAAGATAAGAATGTCTGCAAGGTTTTTAGAATTACAGGTTTGTTGCTAATGAGATAAATAACCTAAAACTAGAAGTATATTTACAGGAATGATTAGTATAACCTTTTACTTTTACAGTGTTAGTATATAGTTAGAATTGAAATTATAGGAGAAAAGAAAACTTAGGATAGAATTCTTGGGGTTATTAATATTTAGATAAAATCTAGAAAGAATCAAATCTATAAAATATATATATATATATATATATAAAAGGCTAAGTGACTGTCCGACCGGTAGCTATGATGCACACTGACCACCAGGGGGCAGACGCTCAATGCAGGAGCTGCCATGAAGCGCACTGGCTATCTATCTATATATATATACTAGAGGCCCAGTGCACGAAATTCATGCATGGGGGGGTGTATCCCTCAGCCCAGCCTGCACTCTCTTCAATCTGGGACCCCTCGAGGGATGTCCGACTGCCCGTTTAGGCCCAATACCAGTAGGATCGGGCCTAAATGGGCAGTTGGACATCCCTCTCACAATCCAGGACTGCTGGCTCCCAACTGCTCACCTGCCTGCCTTCCTGATTGCCCCTAACCGCTTCTACCTGCCAGCCTGATCACCTCCATCTTGTGTCCACATGGGGGCAGCCATCTTGTGTGTTGGAGTGATGGTCAATTTGCATATTACTCTTTTATTAGATAGGATAAAAGGCTAATATGCTAAGTCTCCTTCCCACTGTCTAAACGGTCGCTATGATGCGCACTGACCACCAGGGGGCAGACGCTCAAAGCAGGAGCTGCCGTGATGCGCACTTGCCATTTACAGAGAAACAGCAGCATGGACCTGGCCGACAAAGCAAGACTCGGCTTCCCCCAAGTGAGACACAGGCGGCCCCACCACCATCCCAGAGTGACAGCCCACAAAATCGCAGCGGATACTGCTGAGACCCCATGGCCAGCGTGGAAACGGTCACTGTGGGCACCAGGTAATGACGTCATGTAGCAATGCTTGGCTTCCTCTCCCTAGCAACTAGCCTCCTTGCAGTTTCTTCAGCCCAGGAACAAGACTTGCTTTATACCCAGGTGGAAACATTTACACTTTAACCAAATGTCTGTGAAGTGATTTCCTGTGCCTCATCTCATTTGATCCTCACAGAAGTCCTGGAGTAGGTAGGTAGGAGACTTGGTGGAATCCTATTTTCTTTTCATTAGCAGGAAAATGGAGATTTAGAAAGCTCAGAAACTTGACCCAAGTGAAAAGAAGTAAGAAATGGTGGAACCTGAAAATGACTTCAGGTTTTCTCACTGTGCAGAATATAGTCAAACACTGCTGCAGTTAAATATTTTACCCTTTGGGGCAATCCATCGAGGAGCCCCGGATGGGTGGGCGGGGCCTGCCTCTTTGGGGCGATCTATCACGGAGCTCCCGCACTGAGAGAGAGCACAGGCCAGGCTGGGTGACCCCCTTCCTACAAGTGCACAAATGTCATGCACTGGGCCTCTAGTCTATATATATAAAAGCCTAAACTATTTATAGACCAGTAGCTATGATGTGCACTGACCATCAGGGGGCAAGCAGTCAATGTAGGAGCTGCCAAGCTGCGGTTCTTGGGTGATGCACCCAGAACCAGAGAGGAGGGAGTCCAACTCTGGGGTACATCACCCATGAACCACCCTTTCGCAATCCAGGACCCCTCGGGGGATGTCGGAGAGCGGGTTTCAGCCTGATCCCCGCAGGCCAGGTAGAAGGACCCCATGGGTGCACGAATTCATGCACTAGGCCTTTAGTGTATGTGTGTGTGTGTGTGTGTGTGTGTGTGTATAAAAGTCCAAGTTGACTCGCCCATGTGCAATACATATAAAGTTCTCCCTGGCACCAATCGCATGCATGTGTTTCGATCTGTCATTGTGGATTGTGATTTTGATTGACACTTCTCTTATAGAGAAAGGGCGAATAGCGATACTAAAATATTTCTTCTAATTGATTTCCTTTCAATGTGCACGAATCCGTGCACTGGGACTCTAGTGAATAATAAACACTCTGTTGTACATCCCAACAATGGAATATTGTTCAGTGCTAAAAAGAAATGGCTTATTAAGCCATGAAAAGATATGGAAGAACTTCAATGCATATTACTAAGTGGAAGATACCAACATTAAAAGGCCAAATACTGTATGATTCCAACTCTATGACATTCTGAGAAAAACTAAGGAGACAATAAAAAATAAGTGGTTGCAAGATGTTGGAGGGGAAGGAAGTAATAGATGGATAACATTACACATTTTTTCAAACCCATAGAATGCATGACACCAAGAGTGAACCTTAATATAAACTGTAATATTTGATTAAAATGTGTCAATTAGGTTCACCCTTGGTAAAAAGTTAAAAAAAAAAAAGTACCCTTCTGGTGAGTAATGTTGACAATATAGGAAGTTATGAACATGTAGGGGCAGGGTATATATGGGAACTTTCTGTACCTCCTTCTCAACTTTATTATTAACCTGATGCTGCTCTAAAAAACAAAGTCTTAATACCTTTTAAAAGAGCATACACAGAACTGTTATGAATGATTACCTTTGAGTAGGAACATGAAAGTGGAAGTGTCCAGGACACACATTTCAAATGTGGAGAAATAAAATTAAGAGCAATGATTCTGTTACGTTTTTTCTTTTAAATGTATCTGTTACTTGTATAACATGAGGGACACAAATACAAAAGGATTTAAAATGTTCCAAAGTAATACACGTTGGAATTGAGCACAGTAGCTAAACATACAGTTTTAAACTCAGAAAGCCAGGGTGCAAATTCCAGTTTCAACTACCTTAGCCTTATTTCTATAGGCATATGGTTAGCCTCCTTAAATATTTGTTTTCTCAACTATAACATGAATATAATAATCACATTTATTTCATACAGATGACCTATTAAATGAGTAAATCATGAGAAGAAGCTGACATAAAATATGTGTTAGAAAGTTATTGTTATTTATAATATAAGGTGGATGTTTATATAAATAAGTATTAAATATGTCAGTATTATTGTAATGTACTGGTATAAAGTACATTTCTGAGCATTTAAGCCTGTCATCATTCGAAAAACTGATTTTGAATTTTCCCTTTACTATCCAAGTAGGCATCTGTTCTCAGGGGTTATTATATTGAACTAAGTATTTGTTACTGCAGCAACAGAGATTTTAAATAACTTCCCAATGTCACACACTTAAAGAGCAGGGAGCAGAATCTGATTTCAGTATTTTGATGCAATATAGCCATGCTTTAACCAATACACACACACACACACACACACACACATTAACACACACACTCCTACTGTATACATATATGCACGTAATATGCTGTTCGGCCACAGTGTTGACTTTTTCTTGTATGTCTCCCTTTATATATCTCAACTAAAATGTCAGCTACCTGGCTAAGCAAAATAAAATTTTCTCCAAAACCACAACATCCTACTTATCTACTCTTAATGATCATCATAAGCTGGACATTACTTACATTTTCCTTACTTATTAATTCTTTACCTCTTCCACTTAAAAGTATTGTTTTATAAAAGAAGGAAGAACATCTTTCCACTACGTACACATGAATCTGGCACAGAGTGGACACCTGGTATATTTTGTTCCATGAATAAGTATAGGTGCACCAGGGGGAGATGAAATTATACTTTTGGTGGACTGTCCTCTTGTCCTCACTTATTCACCTTCCTGTCTATACTCCTTTTGTCATGAGGCTATGTAGACCTTCCTAATGAGAAGGACAAGGTGTGTTTTTCTACCTCACTACTTGGTATGCAGCTCATGACTTGCCTGGGTCATTAAAGTAAGGCAAGTCCAGTTCTCAGCCTAATTCTTAAAAGACCTTGCAAATTTTTCACTTTCAAGTGAACAGTGTCTGCCATACCTTAAATCTTTTAAGGACATATATTTTGAAGTCAAGGTAGACTTCAGGATTTGGGCTTGAGCAAATGAAAATGCGGGGTTATCAATAACTGAGTTGAGAAACACTGTCAGAGAAACAGGTTTTTGGGAGGATTCCTGGGGCTCCAATTTGGAGATTTTATATTTGATATGCCTACCATATATCCAAATGGAAATCAAGAGAAGGCAATAGGACATATATGAGTTTGAAATAATTGAGAAACATCCTATTACTATGCCTTTCCAACTTCACCTCCTAAGAGATTTCCTCTTCTTTACTAATATCTAGAATGCGGTTCAGGAAACTACAATCCAAAGGCCATTAAGATTACAACTGTCGTATAGTTTTTGATGCCATTGCTACTAATAACGGAGCAAGACCTTAACTTAGGTCTTTTCATTTCAGTTTTGTGTTTTCCCTTAATCCCCAGGAATTTGGATGATGTAGGTTGCTTTTGGTTGTTGCTGTTGTTTTTGTGACTGATTTTGTTGTTCTTACTTTTCCCCATGCTGATGCCCCTTAGTCTTTGGGATACACTTATACACTTAGCTACTTGGGAGGCTTCTATAATCATGAAAGTGCAGCTTCCCTATGTGACCCAAACTGATGATATGTAAGCTGCCTCACTGGCTTTTCTGCCCAAATATCTCATTTATTTCTCACTATAATTATCCACGAGGATAATGACCTATTCCTGAACCTCAGCTGGTGAACTTGGGTGAACTTAATCAACAAGTGTTTCTGGCTCCATTTTTTAAATCAGGACTTGATTTCAAGACCTTCCTCAATGTTTTCTCACTTGCAAAAAAAACTAATGACCAATCTCATCTAAAATAGGACATAATACACTTAAAAGTATGAACACTGGGTTTTCTCCATATGTTCAATATTGGCTTTAGTTAGAAGTATATTTAACTTTGGAGATAGAATGATATAAAAAAAGCAAACACACACACACAAAAAAAAAAAACACAAAACAAAACAAAGTCAAGAAAACCAGCCACCTGTCAGGACTGTTGGGAGTTGAAAAGGAGAGGAGGTACACTGTTGTTGGGAATTTAAAAGGGTATAGCTGCTATGGAATACTACACAAAGTTACCTCAAAAAACTAAAAATCAGAATCTCCAAGAGATGTCTGCATGTTCATGTTCACTGCAGCATTATTCACAAGAGCCAAGAAAATGACATAAATGTCTATCAATAAGTGAATAGATAAAAAATATATAGTATACACTTGCAATGGAATATTATTCAGCCTTAAAAAACAAACCAAACACTCACAAAATACCCCCAAAACAGGACACCCTGTCATATGCAACAACATGGATGAAACTTGAAAACATCATGCTAAACAAAATAAGCCTGTCACTGAAGGACAATTATTGCTTGATTCCACTTGTATGAAGTATATGAATAGTCAAGCTAATAGAATCAGAAAGCGGAGTGGTGGTTGCTAGAGGCGGGGAAGCAGGGGCTTTGCTCTTCAACTGTATAAAGTCTCCGTGATGAAAGATGAATAATTTCTAGAACTCTGTTGTATAATATGGTGCTTGTTGTTAACAATACTGTACTTACTAATTTGTTAAGAGGACTGATTTCATGGGAAGTGTTCTTACCACCACCACACCACCAAAAGAAAGCATGTATGGAAACTGAAAAGCATGTTATTTGTGATTTTATCTTCTTTGGCTCCTCTGTTTCTTGTCTATTTAGTTTAGTACTTTTTCCTCAATTTGAAGAGAGAAGATGGCACCCTTGTTACCTTGATCAAATTGTACCAGCATGCCCTGAAAAGTCTGATCCCATCTGGATAATGGGTAGTATGTTACCATAAAACATGCTGTCTTTAAGAGGGAAATAACAAAAGTTCTTTCAGAGAAAACGATGCTTCACATTATAATCTATACACATGGCAGTGTGTTTAAAAACATCAATTAATATACTATCATTGTAAATACAAAAATATCTAACTCAGCCCTGTATCTGCCTCTTCCAATCTGGGGGTTTTATTTATCTTCAGTTTCGTTGTATTGGTGAACCTGAGGATAGAATTGGATGTGTTAGTGGAAGATCCTTTATTTTAGTTGACACTTTCTTTGGACTCAAAAGCAGGCCTTCAGACAATAAAGTCATACTTTGACCTTTGATGAAAATTCAGTCAAAGCCCAAAAATAGTAAAAGCAAAAATATCATCATGGAAGAAGAAATAGCCTTAGGCACAGTTATGGAGTCCTCAGAGAGTCTATAGTACCTGTAAACACCTAAGAGGGCTGTAGATGACTTTGTTTCTGTTTTACTGACACTTGAAAATTGTCATCAATTCCACACCTAATAATAGAAAAAATGATTGTGTTTGTTCCTACTACAAAAGATTTTTTTTTTACTAAACCGTTATCTCTTTCTTTTACTTTTGAGGGAATGTTATAGAGAGGGCACTCTTTTTCCTTATGCTGCCAATCCCAATCTTTGTTGCACTATTTTCAGCATATATCAAACTGTGAAAATATCCTTTAAGGAAAAATACATTCATAATTTCAAAAGTGATAAGGTGAAAATTTTTGTTAGGCTATCATTTATTTCTAACTTTTTAAAAATGATACCATATTATAAGGTGTTGAGATTTCAGGAATTTCCTTCTTAGAGAATGAAATATTTCTTTAGAGATACTGCTGTTTTATTTATTCATAATGTGTTCTAGCTGTGCTTACACACTTGAATAGAATTGTTTATGTGATAAAAATCTTTACTTCTGGAAGAAATTAGTTCTATAAATTATATTATTCATAAAGTTGTTTCGCTGTAGATTTTTTTCACAAATTTTTACAATATAATATATTTCTGGGTATTCTCTTTTTTGGAACAGGCACATTTTTATATTTTAATTTGTGAAGAAGAATATCAAGCTAATTGTGATATTAGATATTAGATATGCACTTATTTATATACTTGTATGACACATACATGATTGTCAGCTTATAGAACAAGATATAAGTATTACAATTTTTAACATCTTTGATATGAGTTACATATCTTTAAATGTTATAAACTTATAAACTCTGTATAGTTATTATTAAAGAAAATAGATTTAAGTTAAAATCATTTGACACTGATTATTTAGGTAAAATATGTAGCTGTACCTAATATCCATGCACTTACTTATAAGGCATAGCTGTGATAAATCTCACAAGTTTCTTTTTTAGACTTAATGTGATAGAGTACAGGCTCTCGTCTCTATTTGCATAATTGTCATATCTGGGAGCCCCAACTGGGGTACTTTCATTCTTTCCCATGCATAGTCTACTATGGGAGACCATTGCTCGCTCCACAACATATGCCCATAGTATGAAATCTGTGTTTGCAAATCGCAGGAGCTACCACCTCTGGATATTTGCCGCCATCACTTGCTGTGTATTCCTTTGCTGTCATCAGACCATTTTTGCATAATAGCAGGGAGTTTTATTTAAATTGTGCTGATGAATTTTCTTAATTTTCCCCAAGCAAGTTTTGTTTTATTGTTTGTTTGTTTTAATATTAATTGAATATTTGTTTGTTCCCATAATCCTGCCTTAATTGTAGGAAGTTTCACAATAATAAATTTAATTCCATTACATGTATCAAAATTTTTTAGAAAGCATATAGCATCTGGATCTTTAGTCATTTTAATCACTTAGGGGAGATGTGGTAGTTGGAGGTTATGTAACTATCAAGTTGAAATTCCAATTTTAAACCAGAGGAGTCCATGAAATTTCACGATTAACAAAATTAATCAACTGAAGGACTTAAGACATAATAAAATTGAATAATTTTAAAGAATAGTCAATTATTCAAGTTTAAATATTGTTTTAAAGAACTTTTTCACAAAGTAATCCATTATTTTTAGTTATAATTCAACCTTAAAATATAAATGTAGAAGAATCCTGAATTATATTAAATAACTACTTAATGACTGAGTATCTTGATTTTCATTAATTTTTGAGGATAAGATCTATGAAGTAAAATAAGAAATATTTTTAAAATATTTAATTGGTGTTTATAGCTTACAAAATATGATACACAAATTACATTTTTCTAAATAATCAAAGATATTTATACATAGGCTCTACTTTTAGCATTTTGGCTGACATTTTATATTAAGCCAATTAAATCTTCAAAAATCATTCATTAAAAACCCACTGTCCATATGCTCAGAAAATAACATTTTTTTTTTTCCTATCATGAAGGTAATGGGGGCAGGAGTGCTGCAGTAGAATCCAAAGAAAGCTAGATTGCAGCCAAATTGGGAAAATGCAGTAATTAAATTCTACTTAAAAGGGTTTACGCTTCAAGTTATATGCTCCAAGAAACTAGGGTGAGTTTTTGAGTAATGAAGTCCCACTATCAAATGTCTGCATTAGATATGCAAATGTAGAAACAATTTGCATAGAAAGTAGCAATACAGAGTCTAGCAACAGAGAGCTGAATGATGCCACTACGATGAAGGCATGTTCCAAAATAGTGACATTAAAAATTCAAGGAGTCAACTCTTTAAAAATGATGCAATCCCTATTCTCTGTTGTATCATAGAGCTTGTCTTTGATTTAAAGTATAAAGAAAAGACTTAACATCTTTCTTTTTACCAATATGCCAGTTATACAAAATTAATATGCAAATAATCAAACAAAAGAAAGCTAATACTTTACTCAAAAAAAAAATTAAAAAAAAAATAAAGTATGGGACAGAAAAAGAAAGAACTACTTATACCCTATATATATAAGGAAAAAAAAAAAGAAAGCTAATACATACTGAACACTGTATGGTAGCCTAAATACTTTTCACACACACACACAAATTAAATAATGTATAATATCTTGTTTTTTTAGAGATTAAATAAATTGTAGATTATAAAGTTAAGTTGCTTATTGTAGATACTTCCAATATGAATTACTATGTCCATATATGTATCCCACCTGCTTTCAAAGTCCATCATCTATTATTCTCTGCTAGTGACTCCCTGTAATTCTGCAAAACTTAATAATGAAGGCCATGATTTTAAGCCATATCACTTTAATTTTAAGCACAACAAAGAATAGTAAGAATTTATTCTGATTCATAAATTCAACAATTCCATTCTTTTACTTCAATATATTTTCTGCCAAACTAGCCTTTTCTTTCTTGTGTTAACAATTGCACAGACCTGTTGAAAGGTCAATGAATTCATTAGGCTTATCAACACTTAAAACAGTATTATTTTAACTAACATAAACATATTAAAACTCCACATTGAGTATACAGTAATTAAGTAAAGAAAATAATATTTTTGCTGTATATCAGAGCCTAATGGTATATCCAAACCTGCTACAGGGATAAAGACAAGAAGGCATCATATTGGCTCAGATATATAGCTTGAAATAACACATATTTATACCTAATTTGTATAAATAACAGGAAGTAAAGCTGTAAAAGTTCTTTTTTGGTGCTAATACCAAAATCTAAAAGTGAGTTTAAAATGTTACATTCATTTTCTAAAGAATTCAAAATTATCTTACATACCTGAAAATCATCTAATATACAGGAGACTAATTTTGCATTAAAATTGTTAGGAGTGCTTATGTCACTAAAAAGCATTCTTAATTCATTTTTCATTTTTTATATATATGTTAGCTTCTCTTTCTCCTGAGTTAGAAATATTGATGGACTAATCAGCCCAACTTTTAGATATATGGAAAAGGTGGCAAATGACAGAAGAAACAATAGTGGAATTTAATCATATATTGAAGAGAAATGTTCCAAACAATCCCCTAAGGAGATAAATTAACTAAACCAAAGTTCAAGTCCAATATAAATTTAATCTAAGTGACTAGCAAGATTGGCAGAATCAATGCAGTAAAATCTTTCTGATTCAGTCTCGGTCCTGATGAATTCCCAGTTTCAAGTCAGTTCTACAAAGGACCATGGGAATTCATCATAGGTGGCTCTCACAGCCCCAGGAGATTTTTTTGGGATCTCCCAGGAAAGGTTGATGATGTGTAATCTCTGTGTGTGTGTGCACGCATGCGTGTGTGTTTGTTGCCTAAATTCTAAATAACTGCATATTACCAAGTGGGAAATGACCATGCCATTTATTATAAGAATGTTATATCCTAAATTGTACTCAAGCGGAAGGAAAGATCTACAATCAAATGCATAGGTGCTGCATGAACAAACAATGAAATGTTTGTGGTAATTTTTTTCAGACCCACCTCTCTTATTTTGTGAAATTTCATTTCATTCTCTATCACACTAACTTCTTTCTCTCATAAAAGAATTATGAGTAAGAGAATTTCAACGGCAAGCAAGAAATGCACTATGTTGAGAATTATTTTAGAAAGCTGCACAACCTTGAGGCAACATGGAAGGAATCAGGATATACAAACACAGTCAGTTCTGCTAAAATGCTATTATTGAAACCAAAAATTTGTTCTCGGATGATTGATATATTAGTGAAATCTCTGAATGTAATGGGAATTCTGTGTTGGGTTATGCATGGTTTAATTTATGAAAACTAACTCGGTGCACACAGAATACTGCTCCCAGCTGAATCAAACTGTAGAAAAATAAAAATGCACACAATGCAAACATTTACCAGCTACTTCAGTGCACCACGTGTTCTCCTATAAGTTTGTCTTAGGATTTCACATTTGTGTAAACATATGCAATATTTTTTCAATATCCCAAACATGCCTTAGTATCCTGACACAAACCAAGTGGCAAAATTGACAAGCAACTAGAAATGCAGTTTGTTTTAAAAGGGCAAGAACGCAAAAGAAAACTTCATCTTACTTAAATATTTAGCTTTGCAATTTACATACATTTGGAGTTGTTACATATGTGTGTGTAAGCGTGTCTGTAGGCTGGAGGGATGCATATTTGTTTTCCTTAAATAAATAATCTCACATGTTTTTAAACAAACATAATAGATGACATTCACACTTCGACACACTTTTATGTTTGCTTTTTACTAGGTTAGAGGCTACTGATTAGAAGAAAGGGGCTGTAGCATTTCCAATAGAGGAGCAATACGTCCACTCCTTTCCTGCAATTTACATACATTTGCAATTTACATACATTTGGAGTTGTTACATATGTGTGTGTAAGCATGTCTGTAGGCATGCTTGACCGGTGTCACATGACATTACGCTTGGAACCAGTGCTCTATACTTATGATGAGATAAAAACAAAGTTTATCTCATAAACAAGTTTCTCTCTTAAATAAGTTACACTTTTTTTTTTTTGCTTGAAAAGGAGTAAAAAATGTGTACTTTTCCAGAGCTTTTACTTATATTTAGAGGTGTTTTCATGAGAGGGAAAAAAAAAAAAAAAAGGAAATGAGTGAGCTGTCAGTCAAGAGAGATGAGGAGAGTGAACATTTCGACTTGTTCTCCTTGCTATTGCATTTTTCCACTGCCCTCTCAGTTTGAAAATATTCCAGAAATATTGGATTGCCTGACACAATAATAATTATCCCATATTGATTTATGCTAATGTTGATCATAACTTATTCTGCAAATGGAAATGCCCTGCGACCACTCTCAAAGAAAAAGGGAAAAGCGAAGGTGACTTAGTAAATTGGGAAGCCATGCGTTCTCAACATGACTGATTTCTGTTCTTTTAGCATTACTCCACACTTAATAACAGCCAGCAGTAGTCACCCAAGAAGAAAGTCCAGAATTCATGAATGCAATAGCATTTAGCTGTTCTCATTCTTTATGTACCTCATTCTACTTGTTTGCTTTTTCTTTTTTTTGAAATTTTTATTTCTTTTTAGATTTACTGGGATGACATTAGTTAATAAAATTATATAGGTTTCAAGTGTACAATTCCATGATCCATCATCTATATATTGCATTTTGTGCCCAACGCACAAAGTCAGAATTCTTCTGTCACCATATATTTGTCACTCTTTACCCTTTAACCACTCCCCACCCTTCTCCCTGGTAACTTGTTTCCTTTTTCTGATCATGATTTTCCCTTGACCCATTATTGGGTACACAATAATTAAAAAATCCATATTTGTTGAATGAAGTACTGTAAACTACAATTGCTTATCCTGCCCCTAGCATGGATTCCCAATTATTATTATGATTTTAAAATAATCATAACTCCTGATATTCACATTCTGTTCTCTGGTAAGCAGGTTGCTCTTTCTAGCATGACACATTATAATAAGGAATGGAAACTACATTTAGCAAACTTTGGTACTTCCTAGCATTAGTACTTCTCAATAACCAAGGTCCTTTAATTAGACCCAATTAATTTTGATAACACCAAACAATGAAAATGCATGAAAAATTTCAACCCAGGCTTATTTAAACTTGTTCCTCTGTCCTTCCCAAAATAAACTAGAGGCCCAGTACATGAAATCCATGAACGGGTGGGGTCCCTAGGCCTGGCTGGCGATCAGGGCCGATCAGGTTCCCCGCCTCTCACCTGCCCCCCTCCTCCTTCCCTCGCCACCCGCGTCCACCACCACCCACCCCCAGTTCCCCGTCCCAGCCCGGGGCCTGGCCCCGATTGGGCATTCAGGGCCTGCCGGCCTGGGGGAGGGACTGGGAGGTTGGCTGGCAGGTCCCATCGGTGATTGGGGCCTGCGGTCTGGGGACAGCTCCTGCATTGAACATCTGCCCCCTGGTGGTCAGTGAGTGTCATAGAGACCCTTTGGTCATTTAGGCTTTTATATGTATAGATAATAAACTTCCCCACAAGTCATTTCAGTAGTTGCAGGTCATAAGTTAAATGATTGCAAGTTAAAATTAATAAATATCCAACAACACAATAAATAAAACAAAGAAAAATATCAACCTGAACTTTGAGTAAGTTAGAGAATGGAATTCAAAAAATGTGGTGACTACTACTAATATAAAACTTCCATTTTGAGCCAAATCTTGCAGTTAACCTGTGTCTCAGAGCATGCGTTATTTTAGTCATTTTTTGCTACATGTTTAATTTACCTAATCACCCAACTGAGCTTTAGTTCTTTGGAAATGTCAGTGTGAGCCATTATAGAAAAGAATATTTAATGATGGCACAAGATCAAATTATTATGGTTTAGAAATCTCAGGCAAAAGAACATGGTATTTTTGTAACTTTTCACATATGTTTCCAGTGTATAATAAGATGTAGTGAAGGACAGATTTATATGCAAAACCCTTGGGTAACTGAAGATTATTCATTAGAGGAATTGGAAACTCCAACACTTGTGCTATATCTCCAGAGGGAACAACACGGTAATGCCATATTAGTTAAGAAAGAAAAAAAAAAGGACAATAGCTCAACTATCACTTTGGGGCAAAAGCCCAACTGTTGTTTCTGTTGTCTAATGGCTGAGATTTTAGCTTTCATTTTTCAGTTAAGACCCAGTTTCAAATAACACAATACTGATGGTGCCATATAAGGTAAATAACTTCAGTCTTACTCTATCAGAATAATCAGCCTAATTATTTTGGAACCAAATCCAGAAATGAAACAGACGCTCTAATGATATTCTGATATCTCTAGTCAATTCATTTTCCTCCTATTAAGAAAAGACATACTTAAAGTTTGACTCAGCAAGTCAACACTGGCGAAGCCTGGTCAGTATATATCAGGCTGATTGCTTTACCTTTACTCTCAATACATTTCTTTGTCCCATTGCCACTTTGGCATGCCACTTTCCTCATCACTCACTTAGGCAAAACCGTGCTTGTTAAGCAATCGTCAGAGTAAAATCAATACTAAGCATTATGTTCCCTGCACTGTAAAAGGGAGAGTGCTATAGAGCTCATCAGCACAAAACTTGGTGATGTTGTAACCTTAACTCCAAAGGTTTTTCAGGGCAAGGCAAGTAGCTTAAGTGTTTTGTGGCAGTAGGTTTCCTCTCTCCTTGTCTTCATTTATGCCTCTCAATGCTCTGCTATTTGTCATCCACTCATATTTACTGTGCATTCTCAGGTGCCAGACATTGCAATAAGTGGTTTGAGATTTATACTTTTTATTTGCTCCTTGCCCTTAAAAGACACTTTAATGGGATGAACAAGTACAGACAAATAAATTATATTGCTATGTTCATATACATAGAATAGGAAGTAAGTAAAAACGAAAACACAGAAAATATATACTAGAGATGAGAACTGGTTGAGACTGTTAGGTAAGTCTGAACCAGCTGGGGTCAATGTATAGGTAAGCTTTGATATGAAATAAAAAAAAATTATTATTGCCACAGAAACAACCGAAATATTTGTTTCAAGCATGGAACCACAGAGTAGACCTGAGCACATAAGATACATTTTAAGTAGAATAGACAATTCATTCATATTTAATCTAGCAGGAAAACAAAGCAAACAGCAACAACAACAAGAAAAACTAAATTGCCAACCTCATAACATTTTAAAAAATTTAAGTTAAATGATACATATAAGATATATTGAAATCAGATGTCTCAGATTCAAGAACTACAACAAATACTGCTATTCTTCTGTTTCTAATGCCCATCTATAAAATTAAAGCACAGCTCATTAACTTACAGAAAAGTCTGATGTGAGTAGAATCTTAGAAGCAAGGAGAATACTGACACTCAATTTTTCTTTAAACATCTTAATAGGATGAAACCCTTTTGATGATATCCCCTTCTGCCTTCTCTAATTTGCTGTGTTTTTTTTCTTATCTCTGCCACTTAACTAATAATAAAACTCAAACCAAATTACAATATTTAAATTTTAAATTTAAGTGACATAACACATAAATATATATGTATTCATATAATATAGTATATATATATATATATATTTATGTAAATATAGTATATATATGCAATATATATAAATACAGCTTCTGACTGTCGAATTATATAGAAACTTAAGATAAATTATATTTAAAATCTATGGTCTCAAAGCAGACAGATTTGATATTACATGTGAAATCCACCACCAGCTAGTTGTATGATCTTAGAAAAATTGTTCAACTTCCCAAAAGCTCCATTATTTCATCTGTAAAACTGTAGTTTTCAGAATATCTTTCTCCTATGATTGTTTGGAAGTTTAAATGTATTGATTTTAATAAATAAAACCAGAACAGTGTCTGGCACATAGAAAACCCTCACCTTAGTCTGTTCGGGTTGCTATAACAAAAATTCCATAAACTGGGTAACTTAAAAACATCAGAAATTTTTTTCTCACAGTTCTAGAGGCTGGGAAAGGTCAAGATCAATATGCGGGCAGATTTGGTACCTGGTGAGGGCCTGATTCTTAGACATCTGTCTTTATGCTGTAACCTCACATGGTGGAAAGGGCAAGTGCTCTCTCTCTCCGGGGCAAGCACATCAAACTCACGGCCAGCGGGCCACATGTCTCGTTTATTTGGCCCGTGTTAGTGTTTGAGTTTGTCATGCTTGCTCTGGGGTCTCTTCTATAAGGCCACTGACCCCTTTCATGAAGGCTCCATTCTCATGAACTAATCACATTCAATGACCCTACCACCTAATACCATCACATTGGTCATTAGGATTCAACATACAAATTCGGGGCTTGAAGGAGCACAACATTCAGTCTGTTAACAATTTGTGATGGTACCAGCATCTAAAAAATTGGATCATTACTTTTGTATCATGTAGTATGGTATGTTAACATTCATTATGATACTAGAGGCCCAATGCACGAAGATTCGTGCAAGCTGGGCCTTCCTTCCCCTGGCTGCCAGCAGCGCCTTCACTCTGGCCAGAGCGGCCTTTCCGCTTTCCCACGCTGCCCAGAGGCCCAGAGCATCTGGGGTGGTACGGAACGCCTGCGTCCCACCCCGCCCCCAGCCCCTCAGTGCCTGTGTATGCAAATTAACCCAACAGCTTTTTTGGGTTAATTTGCATACTCACTCCTGATTGGCTGGTGGGTGTTGCAAAGGTACAGTCAATTATCATGTTGCTCTTTTATTAGGTAGATACCAACTACATATGATGTATCACCAAGTATTTTCCAGTGTAATTGTATGATGTACAGTAGGACTGGAAGAGTAGTACTATACTTGCTGGGGTGCAGAATAAATCCTTTGTGTCTAAAACCTGACAATTTCACCTGAGACAAGGTGACTATTCTTGCTATACCTGCATGTCTGATGCTTTTCCTAGTGACCAGAAATTTTACTCATGAATTTCTGTCATATACTCCTCAGTCTCCATGCTGCCATCAAAATCATTCAGCTTCTGCTATTTCCAAATCCACTCTAGTATATTGTGGGAATTATTTCTGTCCATTAATCCTAAAGTCAGACTCACAGAGTAGTTGACTGACTATACATGTTCGTTTATACACTTCTTTTTGTTTAGGATGCTAAAATAAAATAAGCATAGACTAGGTAGCTTATAAACAAATATTTTTCACAGATCTGGAGGATCGGAGTCTAACATTAGAGTGCCAGAAATGTCTGGTTCTGATGAGAGCCCTCTTCTGGAATGCAGATAGCTGTCCTCTCTTTGTATTCTCGCCTGGTAGAAAAAGCTAGCTAGCTCTGTGACCTCTTCTTACAAGGACTCCACTTTTATGACCTAACTTGTGCACAGATGGGGTCCCTCGGCCTGGCTGGCGATCAGGGCCAATTGGGGCCATTGCACCCCCAGGGCAGCCGGCCTGGGGGAGGGACCACAGGAGGTTGCCAGTCACGGGACACGGGAGGTTGGCTGTGGGAGCACACTGACCACCAAGGGGCAGCTCCTGTGTTGAGCATCTTCCCCCTGGTGGTCAGTGCACATCATAGCTACTGGCCGGTCATAATGGTCACTTAGGTTTTTATATATATAGATTACTTCCCAAAGGTCTCACTTCCAAATACCCTCAAATTAGGATTACAGTTTCAACATATGATTTGGGGGGAGAAAGGCAAAAGAATCCTGTTCATTACAAACCCAACAGCATTTCTCAGAACAAGGTTGAATTATAATCAATAACTAGTGATACCTATTCCTACCTGTAATTGTATGAATGTATCTATTTTATATGTTCCAAAATACAAAAAAATTATCCAGTGAATAGCCAAGTACATATCTCATTGTATAGGTAGCCAAAATGCCCCTTGAGTATATTTCTAGGAGTGGTTTAGGTGAAATGTAAATATTCAAATTTTCAATATTACTAAGCATTGGCAAATTGCTTTCTAGAGTACTCATAACATTTTCATTCCCCCCTAATGTAAATTATTTCACACTTTAACAATCTCAGAGTAGTTTCTCAGTAAATTCCAGTTAAAAATTAGCCAGAAATAATCAGTGAATAAAGAAAGAAGAGGTAATATAAGAATGGTGGAATACATTAATACAAGGTTTTTAATGTCAGAATTATAAACAGATATCGTTGCTAGGTTTTTTCTTATATGATATAAATTAAGTGAGATACATTATTTTGTCAAGTGGAATGTACAATAAAAGTGAAAAAGACAGATCCAAGGGTTTATTCATAAATACAGATATAGTAACAAAAATTCAAAGAGGAAATTAAAATATCCTGGACAAAATTGGATCTGTGCAAATGAACATGAGTTGAATAGAAAGGTCTAGACAAACCTGTTGCTGGTGTTGGTTAAAGTGATTTTGACATTGACTAATATTTATGAACTAGAGGCCCGATGCACAAAATTTGTGCAAGAGTAGGCCTTCGCAGCCCCAGCTTCTTCCAGAAGGTCATCCGGAAGGTCATGCAGATCGGCATTCCACTGTTTGGCCTTCGGTCTATTTGCATATTATACTTTATTATAGATATCTACCACATGCCACTGCTGTATGTTGGTGTTAAATGGTGTTGTATTCCAATGTCTTATTTCTTCAGAAAAGGAAAATGAGGCTCAGTTCTGTAAGAGTACAAAAAAGTAGTAAAGAAGAAATAAGAAAGTTTTTGTAGAACAGTATTAGATCAGTGCTGTAGCCATTGACAGGGATGAAGATTTGAAGAAGAGGTTCAAGTTTGGATATTTAACTTAGTCTGTGAGAGGATATGTTTTCTTGGTTATCAGAAAATCTATTCAATTTCACATTGATTGAACTTCTCTGAAGGATTTAGATATGCCTATTCAGTTCTGAGCATTCTTATTGAAGCAGAAGTATAAGCATATTTACTTTGAGAAAGATTATACTCAGTTCACTGTTTCTTATCAAAATATTAACAGCAATCTAACTAGAAAGATGAGTGAGAAGAAAATGAAGTAACAGCAGATGGATAAAAATCAAGAGTATTTAATATTTAAATGATTGGAATTATGCTTTCAAAAATAAATCACATATGATGCATTTTAGATTCACTACATTTTATAATTCATATTCTTCATTTCCATGCAAAAAGATGACTTTTAGAATACAGATTTTTGCCATATATCATGTCTATAATCCGTACTACTTTCTCAACACTATTAACTTTTGCAAGATAAAATGTTATTTTCTAGGATCATTAATAATACAACATATCCAATTGTATTGTTAAGTTCATTTAGCATGAAGAATTCACTAAAACCTTCAAACCAGAGTAATCTGCTAAAGTTTGTTTTCCTTTCTACACCTGATATATATATATATATGTATATATACACATTCACAAAGGTTCACATGCTAATTCAGCCATCCATTTTTATTGCTATTAATACTTGGCACCACATCTGTCACTTGAACAACATTTTTACATTATATATAACATATATCCTTATATATTACATATATATATATATATATATATATATATATATATGGTTTATTTGACTTATATTTTAAATGAATAATTACACAATTTCCACATATACCACATTCTCTAGGCATTCTGAGACTCAATACCCTAACATCTACTAATCCTTAGATGTGTTCCAATTTTGTTCTACCATTTAATTTGATGATTTCTCACTACACTCATATATATTCCATATTGTTTTCTTTCATTTAACACACTGGGCCTATGCTTTATGCTAAACACCTTCCTGGGTATTAAAAATATACAAATGAATACAACTCCTTAACTAATTAACTAAATGTTTAATAGAATAGATACCCAAATCATTAATTATGATACAATATCATAAAGTTTGAATTAGAGATAAATGGATATATAGTGGAGGAGAGAACTGATCTAAGACGTAATAGGGAAAGGTATGAAGCAATATTCAATCTGAGATAGCAACCACTCAACCTCTGTGTCATCCCTTCTCCCTCCAGTGTCCTCCAAGCTGACTCAGATATGTGGTCTCATACATACTACACTCAAAGCATTTGACATGCAAGATAAAACCTCTTTTATCACTTATAGAGTGAGAATCACAAAGCATGTGGATCAAAAGTACCTAGATACCAAAATAGATGAAGGCTGACTATACCAGCCATTATAAAAGATATTCAAGTTAGAGGGGGAGGAGACTTGTGAAAATTATGTGGAAAAAAGATCATAAAATATATTATTATCAGACAATAAAAGAGAGACTAAATATCAGTGGTTAATGTCTTATAAGCAATATGATATGGGGCAGATTCCTTTGAATGAGGCAGTGTGGTAAGGTGTGTTATCAGAAACTACCATACTTTCTGGCATGTAAGATGACTTTTTAACCCAGGAAAATCTTCTCAAAAGTCAGGGGTCTTATACGACGGAAAATATGGTAGGTTAGAAAAATCTCTGACAATGTATATCATATTGATTAAAACCCAAATACCGTATTTTCCAGTGTATAAGACCCCTGACTTTTGAGATTTTCCTGGGTTAAAAAGTCATCTTACACACCAGAAAATACGGTATAATAGACAAGCATATTCAGAGGTTGAACAAATCGTTAAGGTCAATGTGAAGAAAGAAAAAATGGCCCTTTGAAATAGTAAGAAATTTGATTTTATTCTGAAGTCATTAGAGGCTGCTCATCACATATAAGGATTTTTGTTATGTAATCTATATTTTAGTTGAGCAAAATGAAGGAAAATGTTCCAAATTTTAAAGTTAAATGTATTTGCTGTTAGCAAATGAATGACAATAGGGATTAATTATTTCATTATTTTTCTGCTATTTAATCTCTTCCTATATAATAAAGAGGTAATATGCAAATTGACCATCACTCCAACACACAAGATGGCCACCCCTATGTGGACACAAGATGGCCACCACCAGATGTCCTGCAGGGGAGGGCAGTTAGGGGTGACCAGGCCTGTAGGGGAGGGCAGTTAGGGGGGACCAGGCCTGCAGGGGAGGGCAATTAGGGGGGACCAGGCCTGCAGGGGGGGGCAGTTAGGTGCGATCAGGCAGGCAGGCAGGTAAGCAGTTAGGAGCCAGTGGTCCTGGATTGGAGAGGGTGCAGGCTGGACTGAGGGGACCCCCTCTCCCCCGTGCATGAATTTCATGCACCGGGCCTCTAGTATTTATATAAAACTAAGGTTGAAAGCTGTATTGCTGTAAACATGTATGTAATCACCTTTATCAGTGTTGAATTTTGTTTTTGCTGAATAAGAAAATTTTTATAACTAAAAATGCAGAAATAAGTTACATTGCTTAATTTACCTTTATGTTTTATTTTGAATAATTTTAAAGTTTTCTATTTTCAAATATATAATTATAATGTAGTTCAAAGTAATGATTGTTGGACAGTAGTGATCTACTATCCCACCAGTAGGATTGTTGTCCCAATGTGATTTCACGTAGAGTTCATTTTCTCCCTCTAATTTGTAAGACATGCTATATAATATACCAAAATTCCATTTGCGATTGAGTCTGTTTGTAAGCACTTGCTAATTAAGTTTAAAAAGAAGGTTTGAATATCTAGATACAAAATTATTAATATAAATTGTCTCTAGTTATAAAAGGATATCATAGTTTTGGAGATGGTAAAGGGGGCATAATTTTATCTGTAATATTCTGTTAATATTTGAAGGGAAATATGGAGTTAATACTGGATAGAAGTTTCATAGTTGCTTGAAAATTATTCACTAAACATGTCTGTATTACTTTTTATTAATATAAAAGCCTTTGTAATAAAAACTTAGTATTCACATTTCTTAGTGTCATAATAGAAAAATCATTTAGATATTTACTAATAAGGAGGTTCAAAAAATAATAACTGCTTTACCAGATTAATCTAGAGTGATTTGTATTAAACACATGCCTGAAAATGACTTTCAGCTGACAGCAACTGCTTTTGTTAACTTATGATCCCTGCTTAATCTATTATTAGGAATGACCTTAGTAAGTAGGCAGGACCTGGCGACCATCTATATGGTACTATTTTATGAGGACGAGGAAGGCCAAGTGCACAAAATTTATACCCTGCAACCTGTTATGGTCTCTGAACTCAATTATTAGAGATTTATTTCTTTGTTTTCAAATCCTTCTCAGTCTTCTGAAACACTGTCAGAATGCAAATAGCCCTCAGGTTGTAAACTCTGAAACCATTCATTTACCTTAAAAAAACACAACCACCTAATTTAATTAGGACATTTTTACTATTCTAATCATGGGGACTGAGTGTAAGTGACATAACAAATTCATGATAGAGTCTGAATTCAAGCCCAGGACTCCTGACTCTAAGTCTGGAGATCTTTTAAAATAAATTTATTTCTACCAGTTAGCCAAAGTTTTTGTACATTTTTTCAGGAACATTTATTTTACATGATTATCTCTCTAAAATTGACTAATCAATTCTCCTTGAATAGGAATAAAATAAAAATTTGTTTTAAATGTATTTTGAACTCTCCCACATGCTCTTATAATATTGAGAAAAAGACACACACTCACTGACTTCATCACTGTAGTCTATTTACTTCAAAAATTCACAAAGCAACAAAGAAATTACCTTTTATTTTAAACTAGAGGTCTGGTGCACAAAATCTATGCACAGGCAGGGTGGGTGTGTCCCTCAGTCCAGCCTGCACCTTTTCCAATCTGGGACCCCTTGAGGGATGTCCGACTACCCGTTTAGGCCCATTCTTGGTGGGATCAGGCCTAAACGGGCAGTCGGACATCCCTCTCACAATCCAGGACTGCTGGCTCCCAACCGCTTGCCTGCCTGCCTGCCTGATTGCCCCTAACCACTTCTGCCTGCCTGTCTGATTGCCCCTAACTGCTTCTACCTGCCTGCCTGATTGCCCCTAACCGCTTCTACCTGCCTGCCTGCCTGATTGTCCCTAACTGCTTCTGCCTGCCTGCCTGCCTGATTGCCCTAACCGCTTCTGCCTGCCAGCCTGATCACCCCCTATCCACTCCCCTGCCAGCCTGATCAATGCCTAACTGCTCCCCTGCCGGCCCGATTGCCCCTAACTGCCTTCCCCTGCCAGCCTGGTCACCCCTAACTATCCTCCCCTCCCAGCCTGGTCACCCCTAACTGCCCTCCCCTGCTGGCCTGGTCACCCCAACTGCCCTCCCCTGTAGGCCTGGTCGCCCCCAATGGCCCTCCCCTGCAGGCCAGGTCCTCCCAAATGCCCCCCCAACTGCCTCCCCTGCAGGCATAGTCGCCCCCAACTGCCTCCCCCTGGCCAGGTCACCCCTAGTGCCCCCCTGCTGGCCTGGTCACCCCTTACTGCACCCCCTGCCAGCGTGGTCATCCCCAACCGCCCCCCCCCCACCAACCTGGTTGCCCCTCACTACTCCCCTCTGCCAGCCTGGTCACCCCTCACAGTCCCCCTGCTGGTCTGGTCATCCCCAACTACCCCCCCTATAGGCCTGGTAGCCCCATGCAGCCTGCTGCTAAGTTGTTTGGTCACCCCTCACTAACCCCGTGCCGGCCTGGTCGCCCCACACAGCCTGCTGCTCAGTTGTTTGGCTGCCACTCACTAACCCCCCTGCTGACCTGGTTGCCCCACACAGCCTGCTGCTCGGTCATTTGGTCGACCCTCACTAACCCCCCTGCTGGCCTGGTTGCCCCATACAGCGTGTTTGGTCGTCTGTTCAGTTGTTTCGGATGTGGTGGTTGCTTAGCCTTTTATATATATATATAGATTACACACATATGAAAAAGAAATGATGGTAAGAAAGTTATACAACACTGTATCCTTTGATAATTAAATAAAAAATTAACATAGAATAAAGTTTCTTTTTCATTATAGTAGAAAGCACAGTAGAATTCCTGGGCGGGGTGGGGGGAGGGGATTGAACAGAGGAAATCAATGCTTTCTCTGGTTGAAACTCCTACTTATACCATCACAATAAGTGATTAAAGGCTTAATTCTTTCAGATTTTTTTTATATTCTCTTTATTTTCCTGTCTCTTGACCCAGGACTCATGAAGTTATTTAGAATATTATAATTATTCTTTCTATAATAAATCTAAAAACTATATTGTCAAGCTATAGAAATACACATTGAACAATGTTATTTTTTTTAATAATAGGAAAGAAGATATCCAGAATCAAAAAGAAATCTTTCTCCCTTTTGTTCTTAATTAACCTATGTGCTTATCTATCATCTATTCATCTATCACCATCATCATCATCACTATCATCGACCTCTATCAATCTATGTCTTTCCATATATAATTATATAATTGTTGTACTTTAGTTTATAAGTTTAAATATACTTCCTGAAATTTCTAAATTTCTGTAAAGAATTCAGGTACTCAAGTATTCAACTTAAACATTACTGTGTATAACATTAATATACATAATATATATGAATAAACATGGGAAAAAAACCTATGAATTTTAGAGTCAGAAAATTTGGATGTGAATCCTACATTATCTGTCCTATTTTGGTAACTTTGCACAGCCCTGCTAACCCACAGTTTTCTCATTGGAAAAATTGGAATAATTATATATCACTGAAAAATTAAATTAGAAATGCACACAAAGCACATCATCATGGAAGTTCAGGATGTTATTTCCATGTTATGACATAAATCCAAGCATATATATCTTACACAAGCAAAAGTGAACATTTTCTGTAACACTTTATTTCCTTGTAAGTTACTTCACATCATCAACCCTAGATATCCTAGTTGACTTGGCCATCATCTTGGACCCATCCTGTTTGAGATTCAACTTCCAGAAAAATGAAAAGGTAAGAATTCAAAAAAGGGAAGCTACTGGATTGCTCCAAACCCTGCTCAAATCACAGAGGGTCACAATCAATATGTTTGAGGCATCGAAACCAAAGTAAAATAGGCAAGCTAACAAGTATACGTGACGGCCAGATTAAGTAACTGTATATCCGGTTCTCAAATTATGTGCCAAGGCACCTGGGGCATCACAAAATATTTTAAATTTTTGAGAGAATCAGTACTTCCTCTCAAAAATTTTTCCCTTTACATATAATTTTCTAAAGAGTTTATCTTATTATAAGTGAGTCATTTGTAGTATTTCCATCTGTTTTATTACCTGTCTTTTCACCATATATTATGTTGTTACTGCATTATGGATGTAAAGAAAAGGTATCCTATATAATAAAAGAGTAATATGCAAATTGACCGTCACTCCAACACACAAGATGGCTGCCCCCACGTGGACACAAGATGGTCACCACAAGATGGCCAGCAGGGGAGGGTAGTTTGGAGGGATGACCAAGCCGGCAGAGGAGGGAAGTTGGGGGCAACCTGGTCTGCAGGGGAGGGCAGTTGGGGGGGGACCCAGGCCTGCAGGGGAGAGCAGTTTGGGGGGGATCAGGCCTGCAAGGCAAGGCAGTTGTGGGCGATCAGGCCAGCAGGGGAGGGCAGTTAGGGATGACCAGGCCGGCAGAGGAGGGAAGTTGGGGGCGACCTGGCCTGCAGGGGAGGGCAGTTGGGGGGGGGACCCAGGCCTGCAGGGGAGAGCAGTTTGGGGGGGACCAGGCCTGCAGGGGAGGGCAGTTGGGGGGGGGGGGGACCAGGCCTGCAGGGGAGGGAAGTTAGGGGTGACCAGGCCTGCAGGGGAGGGCAGTTAGGGGCAATCAGGCTGGCAGGGGAGGAGTTAATCATCTATCACGCTGGTAGGGGAGTGGTTAGGGGTGATCAGGATGGCAGGCAGAAGCAGTTAGGCGCAATCAGGAGAGGGGAGAGGGTGCAGGCTTGGCTGAGGGACACACAAGCCCGTGCACGAATTTCGTGCACCAGGCCTCTAGTATCCTTTATAATATTTCTTCATAATAAATTGCAGAAAATATCAAATGGCCCAATAACTCCTTATCTAAGTTGATATTTTCACTAGTTCCAATTGTTACATTCAAAAGAAATCTTTTAAATTTTGTAGATATTTTATGTGTTCAATATTTTAAAACTGTTAACATATCCTCTAGCTATATACCTGCTTTGATTTGTTTTATCCTCTAAATACACTAGTAGCCCTGCGCACGAATCCATGCGCCAGTAGCTCTCTGCGGGGCCTGGCCGCTCCGCGCCCGCTGCCCAGAGGCTCTCCGCTGCCCAGAGGCCCATCCGCGGCTGAGCATGGAATGCTTGCCTCCTCGTCACCGTGGCAATGAAGCAAGCATTCCGCCAGGCTGCTCACACTGCCCGCTCTCAGTGGCTGCCTCCCTGGGACTGGGGGACTCTAGCAGGGCTGAGAGGACTGGGCACTGCCATCTTGTGGCTACTGCCATCTTTGTGAGGAAGTGATGGTTAATTTGCATATTACCATTTTATTAGATAGGATAGTTGTTGGATTTCTGTATTCTTGAATGGATTTTGCAAGTCGCTCTTGGAAATGATTTTTTTTTCATTCTGGGAGCCCCACCATTAGTCAAAAAAGGGTGCCGATTCACTACCATCTATAGTTTCAATAAAATTCACCATATAGGAGTGCCTTGCTATATATGCAACAGGCCAAACTACTAAATTACGAATAGTTTATAAGGTAGATTGTCATATAAGTAATGGAAAGACACCAAATTTTAAGCCATGAGGCAGTGGTTTTTAATGCTTTTCATGGCATATATTTCAATGTAAGAATCTGATGAAACTACAGACTTCCTATTACTATATGTGTGTTCCTATATTTATGTATAATTTGTATTAAAATCCAATTCGAAGACACCTCTGAAGCCCATATACTGACAACAATAACAAACAAGCTTCCCACAAAGGCATAAGAGACACATAGCCTCATATCTCTTCTAGGTTCCATTATTAAGGTGGGAACAGGGGTGAGCCTTTTTTTCTAATTCTTTTAAAATGGTAACTATGAAAGGAGACCCTGTTAATCTTGTGCTATGCTCATAGGCGTACTATGAAAATGCTAATGGCCATGAAATGCTTAAAGAACTTTAGAAAATACCATTCTAACCTGTGATATAACTCATTAGACTTATTTTTTTTTGTAATCCACTATGGTCCTGTCCTGCTATTATAATAATAGAATTATATTCTGGAAATTACTATACACTTATCATAAAGGTGATTTTTTTCATTATTAAATATATTAAAGTAATCAGAAATTAGTTTACATGATCTCTCAAAAATTATTTATGCTTCATCCTCCCCCTGAAAATCCACATACAAAAGTTTAAGAACACTGCCTTAATATAATTAAAACAATCTTACATATGTGTGTTGAAATAATTTGCTAGAGCCAAGATGGAGACACTCCTGCCTGCAGTACCAGGTCCACAAACTGAAACTTAGGTGACTTGTGTCCTGCAAATGCTCCACCTGACTAGAAACACAGGATATCCACTCAGCCAATCCTTGAATGTCAAGCCTACTTGGCCTTCTCAAACCAAACAAGGGTGACTATGTGGTCCCAGCCAATCAGATACTTTCTGTTTGTGTCTTCCTTATTCTTTATCCAATAAAATCTTCTGGCCTTGCACCCAATTTTTCAGGTCTCTGAGAGGAGACTGTCCATTTTATGATGTGTTCAAGTGTGTATCACCTAGATCATCTTCTTTAATCATTTTTTAAAATATATTTTTATTGATTTCAGAGAGGAAGGGAGAGGGAGAGAGATAGAGAAACATCAATGATGAGATAGTATCATGGGATCCTCAATTCAAATATTTCAATTAGAATATGCCTCCTGTATGCCCCCTACATAGAATGGAGCCTGAACCCTGGCATGTGCCCTGACTGGGAATTGAACTGTGACCTCCTGGTTCATAGGTCCGATATTCAACCACGGAGCCACATTGGCTAGGTTTTAATAATTTCTTAAATAGGTTCTGGTGACAAGCATGGGATCCAGCTGACTTGCTGACAAGTGTGAATAGAGGTGAGGTGTCTGCTAACCCCTTTGAGGTCACCCTTCTTCTAAACTTTACAGAGAATTGTGGGTTAGCCACTCGCGTGTAGCTCTCTAATTTAAACAAACTTTATATATAGATATCACAGGAGGTTCTGGGATTTCAGAAAGCTTCCAGGATAGTTATATTGGGAATCTAGAATGGGTAGCAGCCATTAGCAGTCTCACAAAACCTTGAGGTAAGCCCACAGCATAAATTGCTAGAGGATTTGGGATGCCATTACGGTGCCCACCACTATGAAACATCTTCTCATGAAAGGAATAATATATCTATTGCTACTGGAAATCTCAAAAGCCAGAGTCATGGATTCCTGTGCTAGGATAAGGTGGTCACAGAACAGGTTAGTTTCACACTAGGCAACCCACTAACCTCAAGGAAGTTCCCATGCAATCAGGTACACAGTAGAACATCACAAAATTCCCAACCCAAAAGCATGTACCCCTTAGTATTGATAGGGGGACTTATAATCTGATAGAGCACCTGGATTATTCTGAAAAATAATCATATTATTTTCAACCTTAGGACACAAATACTTATGTGAATGGGGGGGGTTATGTTTCTTATATGTGAAGAAGGGGTTCAGTTTTTCTTAAGTTTCCTTTTCAAGGCCTGTGTGAAGCGAATGAGGAAGTGACTCAGCTGTGAATCCAGCAAACAGAACCGATAAGCATGGTGAGACCGACCCACCAGGAGTCAAAACATCATCTCATCATCAACATCATTACGTTGCCTGATGACTACATTAGCTGACGTCTGCAGACCTCCAGGGCTGCATGTGGCTGCATTCCATTCCCAGCCTCACCGTAGCCCCTTCCCCGTTATAATCCTGTCCCCTGAACCTTGCTGTTAAGATAGGATTTGAATGCTTGTAAGCGCCTTGTCTTCTTGGTTGGCTAGCCTTCTCAATAAATGCCTTATATGATTCAACCCTGCCTTCGTTATTGGACACAGGGACAGGCAGCTCGAGCCCAACCAGGGGTTTCCCTGGTAACAGTATTAATTTAGTTCCGGGAGAGCCAAGGCTGGGCTAAGGAAATGGGATCCTCAAATTTCAAAGAATTGAACAGGTCCACCTTCCAGCACACCTACTTATATTTTGTTTAATAACTGTGGTCCGAGAAAATGCAGACAATTAAAACAAATGGTGAAATCTCACTAAAACAACTTAGAATTACAATGGCCATTGTGGGGAATATGTGAATTAGACAAGATTGTTCATTTAAGAAGTGGCCTTGAAAGCAAGGGTTCTCAAATTAAACAAATGAAATAAGAGACCTATTTTAATTGGTATGCCTAAGCCTTCAAAAGGCTTCAAATTCCAAAATAGTTTAACTGAAAGATTCACTGCAAAGGGCTAATGAAAATTAAAGATATAGTAGGTACCTAAACAAAATATTATAAGACTGATGTGACCACTACTACTCTCTTCTGTTCTCTAAGTTGTCTGTGCATCCAGCAAGAATTGATTAAGGGAGTTTTATAGGTACTAACATTTCTTATATTTATCAAATATTTAGCAATAAATTATTTAAGAAAGCCTAATAACCCCAAAGATAGTGACCAGGACTGTTGTTAGCACTAGATTTTATGTGTTCATTCTTTTATCACATTAGCCCCTTTGTAGATAAAGTTGTATAACTCAAATTGCTAATGCTTTTTCTTTAAAAATAACATTCAAAGACATACAATAAAAATCTTCCTTTCACTAACATAAAAAGTAAGATATTCTTTTTAAATTTCATTTCAATTTGTTTTGTTTTCCTTAAATATATTATGGAAAACTCCTCATGTTATTATCTATGACATTTATAGAAAATTTCTAGTTTTCTGATCTTCATTCAGATCTAATATAAGGGAATTATTTGGAGTGATTTCAAGCAATTTATTCCCTGCACTATACTCAGTATCATCATACAAGAAAATATATTCCATGAATCCATGATTTTTTTTTTCTTAGATGTTCCTTGCTCTAAAATAAATCATCAATATTTTTTCTCAGGCCAGCTATCATAGCATGGTTTTATTTGTTCCTTAATCTATTGTTTGGATTTTAAATTTGCAACCAATCTCTGTGACAGGAAAATATATGTTGAAACATTCACAATTATCCTTCTCCAGTATTTCGTTTTCTATTTTGATCTTCCTTAGGTTAGTCTGAGTTTCCTGCCTAAGAGAAATGGCGTGACAGCAGAAATTAGAGGAGGGGAAAACCAGGTGTTGGCTGGATTTTACTCTTCAGGGGCCTGGATTCTTTTAAAAGAATAATAACAGCAAAGAGTTTTCACAAAAGATTTTGAAAGGCAAAGGATCAGCAAGAGCATGGCTTTCCTGTGAGCTCTCCTCCCTCTCACCAGCTCCTCTACACACCAGGGGGGGAGGGGGGGTTCAGAAAAGGAGTGGACTAGGAAAGGGGTACAGAGATGGCATGTAGACATATAGCCTCAGAGACACGGTTGTTTCCCGAACCCCTTCCTGACCTGAGTGATCACAATGACGCTAAGAGGAATAGGGACAACCCAAAGCTATCAGATTAAAGTACGTTAACAGGGTTATTAAAAATCAGGAACAGCATCTTTGTAAGTGGTACCTCAGTATTTAAAACGTGTTCCAAAGCCCTAGCCCTCCTCCTGTGGACTGAAGCCTCCCAGGTTTGATTCCATGTGTCTCTCTCACATCTATGTTTCTCTCTGTGTGTTTCTCCCCTTCCCTTCCACTCTCTCCAAAAATTCTCAGGTGAGGATTAACCAAACAAACAGATAAATAAATAATGAATAAAGGACTTAAATATAAGACGGGAAACCATAAAAATCGTAGAAGAACCAAAGGCAGCAAAATATCAGACATTTGTCTTGCAATGTCTTTACCAATACAGCTCCTAGGACAATGAATACTAAGGAGAAAATAAACAAATGTGACTACATCAAAATAAAAAGCTTCTGCACAACAAAAGAAACCATCAACAAAACAACAAGAGAGCCCACTACATGGGAGAATATATTTGCCAATGTTATATCCAACAAGGATTTAACCTCCAAAATGTATAGGGAACTCATACAACTTAACAAAACGAAGATAAACAATCCAATCTAAAAGTAGGCAAAGGATCGAAATTGTTACTTTTCTAAAGTGGACATACAGAAGGCCAAAACATGCTCAAAGTCACTAATCATCCGAGAGATACAAATCAAAAAGACCATGAGGTACCAACTCACACCTGTCAGAATGGCTATCATCAACAAATCAACAAAGGACAGGTGCTGGCGAGGATGTGGAGAAAAAGGAACCCTCTTGCACTGCTGGTGGGAATGCAGACTGGTGCAGACACTGTGGAAGACAGTATGGGGTTTCCTTAAAAAACTAACAATGGAACTCCCATTTGACCCAGTAATCCTACTTCTAGGAACAGATCCCAAGAAATCAGAAACCAATAGATCCCAACCAATCAGAAAGGATATAAGCACCTCTATGTTCATAGCAGCACAATTTACAATAGCTAAAATTTGGAAACAGCCTAAGTTTCCATCAGCAGATGAGTGGATTAAAAAACAGTGCTACATCTACACAATGGAATACTATGCTGCTGTAAAAAAGAAAGAACTCTTACCATTTGCAACAGCATGGATGGACCTTGAGAGCATTATGCTAAGTGAAATAAGCGATCCAGAGAAAGATGAATATCACATGATCTCACTCATTTGTGGAATATAATGAACAACATAAACTGATGAAAAAAAAAAAAAATAGATCCAGCGTGGTGAGCCAGCATGGTCATGGCATACTCAGCCCCACGTTGGGCACCTTATGTGCCGCACCAGCTCAGCCATGTTCGGTGATCCTGAGAGGGGGCAGTGAAGGATTGAGAAAAGACAGACAAGAAAATAAAAGCTGGGTCTGGGTGGGATGCTGTCCTCTCTGATGGAGAGCTAGCGACAGCGCCACGGACTACAAGCCATGTCTATTTTATAGACCAGTGATGGGCAACCTTTTGAGCTTGGTGTGTCAAACTTCGCCAAAAAACTGAGCATAACTTGGGTAGTGTGTCACTTTGAGGAAAAAACATTATTTCGCGATATTTATAGTTTAAATAACATAAATGTATAATTGTTATATATAATTGTATTTAATAAACCAGAAACTAAATATTTAGTGCTGACACGTGTGTCATAGGTTCGCCATCACTGTTATAGCCAGATGCCAGGAGGCAAAGTAAGGGTGTGGTCAAGATGTTTACAACATTCTCATGGGTTTCGATCCTACTCAATTACATGCACCTGAACTCTATCAAGCCCACATCACACGGCACGTGGGACCACGTGTTCAGACCATAGGTTCAATCTTACAACTATAGCTGTTGGCTATAATTGTGCTGGGAGGGATCTGCCCTCCAAGCTGGGGATTGCACGTGCCCATGAGAGGACTGTACCCTCTCATTAATCCGAGGCTTGAACCTGTCCAAACACTGTAGCCACTCTCCACAATCCATAAACATAGACACATCAAACAAATGGTCAAACCTCAGAGGGAAGGCAGGGGAGCAGGGGAGTAAGAGATTAACCAAAGGACTTATATGCATGAATATAAGTATAACCAATGGACACAGACAGTAGGGGGTGAGGGCATGTGCTGGGGGGTGGGAGCAGCTGGGGAGAGGTCAAAGGGGGAAAGAGGAGACATATGTAATACTTTAAGCAATAAAGAATTTAAATAGAAAAATAATTACGTAAATAAATAGTCCCAAAGTAATTACAAAATTAAAAAGCTGAAAATCTATTGATTCAGACCACAATTTTTCTAAATGTTATTTTTTTTCTAAAAATTTAATTTAAATGAACTGGATTTTAAGTGTCAATAAGTACAACAACCTGTTTCTTCATTTTTTTCTAGGCTAGATTTTTATGTAATGGGAATATCTTTTGTCTTAATTTGATCAAACATTATTCTTATTAGCCGCATGTAACAATTTTTTTTCATTATGCCTACCCCAGACACTAAGTTTTCTATACAATTTTTATTTACAATTTTACTCACATAAAAATAACAATAGTACCCTTGTAACTACTTAGTCATTTATCAACGTGAACTTAAACTAGCCATTTCTTAAATGTGTCTTCTATTTGTGTTAGGTCTGATCAAATAATTGAATCGTTAGCCTGCCCCCCCTTCCCCGCGCCCCCCTGCCCTCCAACTGGCTTTTCAGGCCATTTCACTATGGACATTCCCTTTGCTGAGACCACATTTCACTTGCAGCCAGCGACCACACTCCATTATCTCCCCCTCCAGGTAGGCACAAAGAAGTCTCTGCCCAGTAAAAGCCCGCCAAAAGTCCTTTCAAAGCCACTGACTCCCGCCACTGGGTGCTGGAGCCATCCAGGCTCAGCTACCTGGTGTGGGGATGATCAAATAAATTCACAATCCCTCACCACTCTGGCCTCGTGCATTCCTCCTTCGGCGACCTAACATTTTGAACCACTGGTAAATCTAAAAACACATAATGTCGAACTGTAGCTTTTATAAACCAATGAATGGTCCACTCACTTAATCTTAAGTTTCCATCACCTACCTGTGTTGCCAGAGAAAATGGGCTCTTGCGGTGTCCTGAGAAAAAAATTTCAGGGTCACAGGCGTGGAAGCAGTTTATGGGTAGTGGCAAGACTTGGAGTGAAAAGAAATATGCTCTCAGGGATGTAGAGAGCCAGCAGGCTCTATTAATAGTTACTCCAAGGTCCTTGTAATCCTCCACACATTTTCTTAGTCTGAGAAGCAAGTGGGAGGCCGTCTTTCCAACTGTCCCACCTGTGTCGTAGTTTTTCTAGGGTGTGTGCTGGGCCCACCCCCTAACCAAATTCCTGAATCTTCTGGAATTGCATGCCCTTATCCTATCCCATCCTTTCCCCAGGCTAGACCCTCCCCTTTATGCTAATGAGTTTGGCTCCTCCAGTGCTCACCTCAAAGTTCTGCTTCCTCACCTGACTTCTACAGAGCATGCGCTTACCTTCCCCTGTGCCACCTTGGCTTCTACTGCAGGTAAGCCCAGCAAAAGGATTCTCCCCTTGGTGTTTATCCCTCCCACCTGGTCATCTGGGAGAATTAGTGGGTTGTTCTCTGGGGAGATTGGAAAACAGGTTTTATGTCCCTTTGGCTAAGGATGTGTCTGCCTGCTGGAGTGTCTGCAAAGCTGTAGCTTCTAGTCTCAATGAGTCTTAGCCAGTTTAGCTTTCTCCTCCTTTGTTGATACCTAACTAGCTACCTACACTAACACCTGGACGGCTCTGTCTTGCCCCCTCAGGACCATGGAAGTGCTGGGAACACCAAGTTCATGCAGCTTTATCCTAAGTCCTTTGTAGCTGAGCCAGGGATTTCATGTCTTCTCTCAGTAGCCATGAGTCTCTGGCAGGCTAACTTGTTAGTCTACAAGTGGCATAACGTATCAGATGCTCAAACTTCTTGACGTTGCATACATCAGCATTTCATCCAATAACAGTGCCTATATTTTTCTCTGAGGAACACTCTGCCCATCATTTTGTCTGTATGTTCTGCAGGTGAAAAAATTCGGCTCAGCTAAATAGAGAACATATGTCTCAGCTGAGAACATTTAGAGCATCAGATTTTATTAAAATAGGGATTCAGTTAGTGATAGAATTAGGACACACTTTGAACTATTGAAAGTAAGGTTTAAGATTTTTGTTTAAATGCTTTTACAGTATATAACCTATTCTATAAGGCCCATGTTAAAAGTGGTTATGATGAGGCATCCTAATACCCTGTGTATCTATTTCTTTATAAAATAAGGATAATATTAATTTCTACTTCATAGAATAATTGTGAAGATGAAATGAGTTAACTCATATAAATTCCTTATAAGAGTACCCGGCATACTAGAAGTGCTTGAAGATTGACTATTACAATTATAATTGTACTTCTGAAAATGTAAGCCAAGAGTAGTTGGCAGCCACCACGATACCACATGGATCTTGACAATGAACCTAGAACTGAGTAGGACTGAAAAAGGATCTGGCTTGGGGAAATTATTTGATTCTCAGATTTTATTTCTGCTCAAAGCTCATAAATTGTGAGTGATGTGTACCAATAAATTCCATCCTTTTTTTTTTTTTCTAAAGCACTTTTGGCTGAGATTTTCTGTCACTTCCATCTAAAAAAATGTTCAATACTAAGGCACAAAATGAAAATAACCATCCTTACAATTCAGAATGAACTCAGTAAACATAAAGTGAATAAAAGTAAGACCCCTATATCCTGGTCAGGAATAATGACACAGATGTATAACTGCTCTGACTTGCATTTCAGGACTTATATCATGCATCATTCATCCTTGCAGCATAGCAAACATCTCCAAAATCTGCATGGCTTACAATAACACTTATTTCTTGCTCACATTACAGAAGGATGGTCAACGATGAGTTTTTGGCTCAATCTACCTCAAATTGTCTCAGATTATCTATTTTTCAGTATTCAAGCTGAAGGAGCAGCCCTTCTGAGGAACACACCCTTTTTCTGGCCAAGAAAAAGAGGTAAAGAGAGTGAGTTTTGAATCATGCAATGGTTCATAAATATGACAGAAAGCTTAATTGCTCAAATCTCATGCTAATCTCATCAAAGCAAGTCACAATACTGAGACCTCATCAGTGGGATAGAGGAGTAAAATTTTCACCAAAGCACAGGCAAGCCATTTGGTGGTGATGGTGTATATAACCATCTAAAGCAGGACAGGGAATGAATGTCTGAACCCAATAATAAACGAAACATCACAATACTTGTTAGAAAAAAAAGATTTCGAGTATAATGCTTTTTACTTTCAATTTCAATCACGTATAAGAAAGATATCACATCAGACATAAGCTACCCTGTTTAGAAGCAGGTGGGATTGATCAGGAAGTTTTTCTACCTATTGCCTGTCATGTGAAATGGGTAAGAGAATGATTTTCTAGACTGAGATTAAGGAAGTATGAAAATGGAGGTAGATTGGAACCCAGAAAAAAAATTTATTTTTGTGTGTGCTTGGAAATTTCTCTTTTAAATGCACTTTCATGTTAAAATATAATATTTCTGTTTTAAAGAGGCCCCACTGAGGCAAGGGCCAGATTAAATTTGCTGCCCCAGAGTCATTATTACAAACTAGAGGCCTGGTGCATGAAATTCGTGCAAGGAGTGGGGTTGTCCCTCAGCCCAGCCTATACCCTCTCCAATATGGGACCCCTCAAGGGATTTCTGACTGCCGGTTTAGGCCCGATCCCAGGGATCGGGCCTAAACCGGCAGTCGGACATCCTTCTCACAATCCAGGACTGCTGGCTCCCAACTGCTTGCCTGCCTGCCTTCCTGATTGCCCCTAACCGCTTCTGCCTGCCAGCCTGATCACCCCCTAACAACTCTGCTGCCAGCCTGTTTGCCCCCAACTTCCCTCCTCTGCCGGCCTGGTCACCCCTAACTGCCCTCTCCTGCAGGGCTGATCACCTCCAACTGCCCTCCCTTGAAGGCTTGGTCCCTCTCCACTGCCCTCCCTTGCAGGCCGGGTGCCTCTCAACTGCCCTCTCCTGTTGGCCATCTTGTGGTGGCCATCTTGTGCCCACATGGGGGCAGGATCTTTGACCACATGGGGGCAGCTATATTGTGTGTTGCAGTGATGATCAATCTGCATAATACTCTTTTATTAGATAGGATAGAGGCCTGGTACAGGGGTGGGGGCCAGCTGGTTTGCCCTGAAGGGTGTCCCTGATCAGGGTGGAGTTCCCTTGGGGCATGGGGCGGCCTGAGTGAGGGGCCTGTGGTGGTTTGCAGGCGGGCCACGCCCCCTGGCAACGCAAGGGGAGGCCCTGGTATCTGGAATTTATTTTCCTTCTACAATTGAAACTTTGTAGCCTGGAGCAGAGCCAAGTCTAGGGTTCCCTCCGAGGCCCACAGCCATTTGTGTTGGGGTTATAATTGAAACTTTGTTGCCTTAAGCGGGTGAACCTGGCCAGGGTGTATGGAAAGCTTTCCTTCCCCTGTTGCCGGCGGCAACCCTGGCCTGCTCTCTCAAGCTCCATTCTGCCGCCATTTGTTTGAATTTGTTTACCTTCTATAATTGAAACTTTGTAGCTTGAGTGGAGGCTTAGGCCTGCAACGGCTGGCAGAAAGCTTGGCTTCCTCTGTTACCTAGGAAACCTTGCTCTCTGTGGCTGTAGCCATCTTGGTTTGGGTTAATTTGTATACTCGCTCTGATTGGATGGTGGGCGTGGCTTGTGGGCGTGGTTTGTGGGTGTGTCAGAGGTATGGTCAATTTGCATATTTGTCTATTATTAGATAGGATTGTCAGAGGCAGATGCCAGGTGAAACCTAGCTGATGATTAATCTAATAGTCAATGGCTATTGAGCATTTAATATTAGTTAATCAGTGTACTGTTCCAACACTTTATATGCATGAAATAATACAGTCAGTATTGCAATTTCATGAAGTAGGCATGGTTAAAGAAAGTAGGTACTGCTTGTTTAAGTAACTTGTACAAATGTACTCAGCTGGTAAGTGGTGAAGCTGGGATTCAAACCTAACAGTCTGACTTCTAATCTAAGTTATTAACAGTGAATATGTGCTAACTTTCAAGTTGACGTAAGTATCCACAACTTATTGCTATGTTTCTGAAATCCTCAAGCAGTTTCTAGATTTAAATAGTGCGCTGTGACTTGACAAGAAATTTTGGAAAATCAAGAACCAAAACAAAAACTGAGTAACCATTTTGGGCTTTCAAAAGATACCTAATATTTGGTATGTTCAAAGTATCTTCCCTCAAAATCTGCTTGTGGATAGTCTTTCCCATCTCAGTTAATGAAAATCCCAATTCACTGAAATTACTCTAAAAACTTCCTTGAATTCTTTTGCTCGTTTTTGTTCTCCTGTGTCCCATATCCAATATGCCACAAAGTCCTGTTAGTTCTAACTTCAAACAATAACCAGAACTTAAGACTTTTTCCATTAAAGACATTGTATTGCCTGCCTAGAGTAAAGCCAAAGCCTCCTAATTGATCTCCCGGATCCTACCCTTTCCAATGGTCTGTATTCACAAGAGCAGCCAGAATATTTGAAAATGTTACTTAAATCCCTTCAGCAAGCTTCACAATTAACTCTGGATAAAACCCAATGCCATTTAAATGATTCCCAGAGACTTATATATTCAATACCTCCATCATCTCACTGCATATAAGTATAACCAATGGACACAGACAGTAGGGGGGGTGAGGGCATGTGCTGGGGGTTTGGGAGTGGCTAGGAAGAGGTCAATGGGGGGAAAAGGAAAGATATGTAGTACTTTCAACCATAAAGAATTTAAATTAAAAAACTAGACAATGAATTCCTAGTTGAGAACTATCTGCAAGGAAAAGATAAAACTATCTTCATTTTGATAATTAGACAAAAATAATTTATTTATTTCACAAATCAATTCCAGATAAGGACTCTGCCTTGTAAAATCAAAATGGAAAATCTTCAAAGTAATATAAGAACTGAAAGAAAGAAGAAAAACACGAATGAAGAAATGAGGAACTGCAACTTCTTTTCAATATGTAAGTTATGTTCAGATGTCCTATGTCTCAAACAACTAGAAATTTGGGAAAATTAACTATGGTTTCAAAATTCAATATTAAATCTTAAAATGAGGGAAATTGCTATATTTCAAGAGCAAAATGTAAATAAAAGAGAAATAAAAATAGGAATTCAAATATCAGTTTTTTTCATGGAAGGTATATGATTAAAGTAATAATTTAAGAAAAAAAGTACTGAAAACCATGCACACGAATTCAGTTATATAAAACTAGAGGCCTGGTGCAAAAGTTCATGCACTGGTAGGGTCCCTAGTGGCTTCCCCGGCTTCCAGCTGCTGGCTGGGGCCTCCCTTCCCCTGCTGCTGGCTGCCGGCTGGGGCATTCCTTCGTTCCGCTCCACCCTCTGTGGTCAGCTCATGTCATAGTGAGTGATCGAACTCCCAGTTGGTCAAACTCCCGAGGGAACACTTTGCATATTAGGCTTTTATATGTATAGATAAGATACCAACATTAGATATTGGTTATTCTAAGGCAAAGAGGGAAGAGAATGAAATTAGGAAGGGATTACAAAGGTAAATTCCAACTGAGTCTCTTTTAGTCTATACTAGGAAATAGAATCTGGAAATAGTTAATCTAGCCAATAAACTAATACTTGTTAAACCTAGATTACATTAGGCAAATCAGTGTATGTTAAAAGATTTTATACATTTTTCCAGATGTATAAATGTATTTTTATACATTTTTCAACATATTTTTACTTATTTCAGAGAGGAAGAGAGAGAGAGGGAGAGATAGAAACATCCATTATGAGAGAGAATAACTGATAGGCTGCTTCCTACACTCCCCACACTGGGGATCTAGCCCACAACCTGGGCATGTGCCCTGACCTGGAATTGAACCCTGACCTCCTGGTTCATAGGTCAACGCTCAACCTCTAAGCCATGCCGGTTGGACCATTTATCCAGATTTTAAAAATATTTCCTTAAAAGGACAGGATGTAAATTGGTCTCGTTATCTGAGATGCTTTCCCATATTTCCTTTTAAGTCATCAGATTTCTTGTTTAACGTACTCAATTATCTCCAGAAAGTATAATTATAATGATGAATGTAACTGATATAAAGCACTAAAATTATCATCATCTGGTCTGACATTAGGTGTCTAGACACTTTGCTATTAAAATGATATATATTATTACTATAAGAGGATTTCATGAATGAACTTAATTTCAAATTCAAATTCTTAGTCAACCATAAAAGATGACAGCAATGTTTACTAAATAATTCCTCTGAAGTGCTATTTTAAACTGTCTTTGAGGAAACTTGAAATCTGAATCTTAGCTGAGAGGGAAATGAGCACATCCCCATCACTTTCCCAAATGGAGGCCACAAGGTTCCCTCCCCTCCCGTGCTCCCTTCTCAGTGCAAATGAAGATGAGGTCTGTTCAGAGGCTGAGCTGAACTAATTATGCTACAGCTACCCAATAAACTCTTCACAAAAGAAAGAAGATGACCATTAGTTCAATGAAGTTCATTTATAGTTGTTGAAAAAGAATAAAACACTTTTATGAGTCATAAAAGTGTTTCAGGTTTTATTAAGATAAGAAATATTAACACAAAATGAGGGCTCAAAAACCATTCGAGACATGGTCCTTATGCATACTATGGCCTTACCCCTACTTGGTCTTACCCTACCCATCCACTGTCATTTCTGTTTCTAATAATTAGCCCCTCTGTATCTTAAATAGGTCCCCAAGAAACCCTGTATATTATTATTTTGTCACCTAAAATTGCAAATAAGCTTCATCTCATTATCAAATGCTCCCAGATGAAAGACTTGAAACACTTTGATGGCTGTTGAAGAGTTTTCAGTCATTAGACTTATATAACCCCATCCTGTGAATCACATTTAGCTAAAGATATACACACTGTCATGCCTCCTGTGAGCACACCTCAGTAACTCCAAGCTATTCATAAGTGTAGTTTTTATGAGTAACTTGAAGAACTGCAAAGAGAACTTGCTTTCTCTAGTGTTTTGGGATAGGAGACAAATTACCCCTCCCCGCCAGAAATGCTTCTAGATAATTATTTTGACAATTGCCAGAATGGGAGAATGAGATTAATTTAACCAGAGAGAATCTGAGAATTACATTTTGACCCCTCCTCTCTACTCTTTTCCCTCACCAAGTGCAACTGAGAGTCTATGAACTAGCATCAGACTACGCAAGTTGTCCTGAATCATTCAACATTTCAAACAGTTAATTGTTACTCGTTGGTGCAGCTGCTTCATAGCATAGTTTCACTTCATAGCCTGAACATTGGAAGCAAAAGGCCCATTCAAAGGAAAATCTTATGGTTGAAGAGTAGAGACACTAAGGATTTTACCTTGCTAAGACATGAACAGGATTTAAAAGGATCTGGAAAGAGCTGAAAGTGATTACCTGGAAATACTACTCCGAGCTGAGAAGAATGAATTGAGCTTCTGGTAAATGATACCTGGCCTCTGATTGAGTAGAAGCGATGTAGTCATTTATAGGAAATTACTTTATTTCAAGTCTGCATAGTGTTCCAACCACTACTTTAGAAGTAGATGCCTGCTGAGAAAGTTTTTAAAACAGTACATATAGGTAAACAAACAAACAAATAATAAATACTCCTCCAATGCAATATGATTATGCATACAGAAAGAGAAGTTAGCAAAATTCCTCTTAATCTTAGAAGTGAAAGCCTCAGTGTACTGTTTCTTCAGACTGTGACTTTAATTTGAATAGCATATGGAAGAAGCTATTGAATACAATTGTGACTTTAATTCCACTTGCGATCTTGGTAACTTTTAGAGTGATGGATGTGTAGCATGCCTGGAAAATTAGGAATAGGGATAACTAGAGACAAAGATTAAGATATTTAATGTACTGTAGACTGTGGAATAAAAAGAGCCAAATTCTCCACTTAATAACCCGACTAATTGTTCTCTTCTTTTTAACCATAGCACTAACTACTAATTCTATGGAAATAAAAGATTCTCAAAAGTGTCTGACAACAATTTGTGAGGCTTTTACTTCTTGGACATATCCATTAATATATTGTGTAAAGTAATTTGTGACAATTAACTTCTGCATTAAATGTTTCCAGTAGAAATAACCATTCCTTTCCTCCCACTAGTCACAAAATGAGTGTCTGCTGTAGGTCAGAAAAAAAGATTATCTCTTTGTAGAAACCTATGATTTCTTTCAATTATAATTTATTGCTATTATATTATTACTATGAATATCATTTTTGTTGGTTCTGCTACTGAGACTGCTGCTACTACCACACTTACTGTTATTATTATTTTACTTCCTGAGTGAAGGAATGAAATTGCTTAAACAGACATTTGTTCTTTTATGCCTTTGGTTTTCTTTGCTTTGAAAGCAATGATCAATATAAAATGTTACTAGTAATGTGCAGTGGCGAGTTCCTTCTTCTGAGTGTGACCAGTGTTTGGGCCATGTGGTCTGTGATGTGAGACTTTGTTGAACTGCTTCAGAGTACATGTCAGAGGAAGAAATGTCTCAGGATTCCTAACAAGAAATCATGCTAGAAGACGGACAGAGATTATATGGTTTCCCAGGGCTAGCCATCAGGAGAAGCAATGCATGCGTTCTTCTCATAGTTTCCTCTTTGGGAAACCTCCCACCATGTTCATTCATATTCTCTTTCTTTCTGTCATTCTCCTCCTCTGTCTCTCTCAGATATATTTATTTTGCAGAAACCAATACATAATTTATATAACATCATTGAGGTTTCTTTTGCAACCTGATGTGACTAACATCTTGACTTTCAAAATGCATTTTATGCATTGGACCAGAGATAAGCATTCTGGAAACTAGGCATATAGTAGTTAATACTTACCCCCAAGTATCTGCCTTAATATACTTAATATAAAGTATTCTCAGTTCTAGGGCCTGTCTTGAAATATCCACGAGGCATTAAGTATTATACTTCTCAATCTCCTGTGTTTTACCTCATTTATAATCTGTTATTTGAGTTTTGTAGCACTTCCTTTTTTCTTATCCTATATAATAAAAGCCTAGGTAGCATCACACACGACACCCTCATGCGACATCATCACAAGATGGTCATCACAAGATGGCTGCCACAAGATAGCCGGCAGGGGAGGGCAGTTGGGGGCAACCAGGCCTGCAGAGGAAAGCAGTTAGGGTGACCAGGCCTGCAGGGGAGGGCAGTTGGGGGTGCCCAGGCAGCAGGGGAGGGCAGTTGCGGGGGACCAGGTCTGCAGGGGAGGGCAATTGGGGGTGACCAGGCCTGCAGGGGACGACAGTTGGGGGTGACTTGGTTGGCAGGGGAGAGAAGTTGGGGGCAATCGAGCCAGCAGGGGAGCAGTTAGGCATCAATCAGGCCAGCAGGCGAGCAGTTGGGAGCCAGCAGTCCCAGAATGTGAGAGGGATGTCCGACTGCCAGTTTAGGCTGGTCCCACAGGGATCGGGCCTAAAACGGCAGTTGGACATCTCCCAAAGGGTCCAAGATTGGAGAGGGTGCAGGTTGGACTGAGGGACACCCCTTCCCCCCATGCACAAATTTCATGCACCGGGGCTCTAGTATCTAAGATAAATGGTGAAGATCACAAATTAAGTAAACAGGGATTTTAAGTATAAAAGGCTTTGCTTTATTTATTTATTTATTTATTTATTTATTTATTTATTTAGATAAAGGAAATAGAATAGCTGACAAAACTTAAAAATGTTCGACTCAGAGTCCTTGACTGTGAGGTTAACTTGAGCTTACTCTGAAGGCTGAACAACTATACAGGAACTGGTGTGGATTTTGGGATTTAACCTACAATAACGAGCAGCCATATAATGATTTTAAGTTTTTGATTAGAATAACTCTCACATTTGAGTATAGGAAGATAAATTTAAATGCAAAATAAAGACTAGAGAGGAGGATTGTCAAAATAATTTCAAAGAGAAAATGGTAGCTTAAAATAAAGGGTATTTTATATGGATGTTAGATAAAGGATGATTAAAATGTCATATAGTCATTGACCTATGCTTGGTTCCCTGGAACACAAAGCCTGATGGGTAAGCTCTGTATGTACTACTGCTATATTCTGTAGTAATATCCTAGGGTGCTGGGTTGAGAGGAAGGAGGGTGAGGTAGGAGGCAAGGAAGGAGAGCCAATAAGAGGGCACTTCAATAATCACTTTGCATGATGATGCTGACAGAGGGACTATGAGATGGAAAGATGAATTCATATTCAGAGTAAGCGTAGATTCCAGCGAGTATGTATTCCTGCGCTTTTCAGAGGAGGAAGGTGTTTGAAGTGGCGACATGACACTAAGTATATTATAGATATGATTATGCATATGAAAGAGAAGTTAGCATATAATAATATATTACCAGTCTTTTTGAGGGATGATGCCATCCTGAGACCCATCATTGGTCTCTGCTACTGACGGTGGTTATACAGAGTAGCAGTTAGGTCAGCTTAGAAGTAGCAGAGCATGTACTATGCACCCATGCATTGATTTCATCATTCACCTAATTGGGCTGTTCATGGACCATTGCCCAAATTTGGGTGGGATGAGAAGAAAGGCTTACTATAGGTCACAATATTAATCATTCTGTTATGCATTAACATAAAAATAAAGACCCATATGGTTCGTGCACACTCATATGAGTCTATCTATACGCCTCTTCCCCAGAAATCTACAATTTTACCTTCTAGGTGTTTTTTGTTGTCTTTTCCAGTGGCTCACTTCCGCCTCCCGTGGAAGCCACATGGCTCCCAGGGAAGCAGTAAGGCTCCCGGTGGCGCCCTGTGGTTCCCGCTGGCTCCCGCAGAAGTGGCCGGCGGCCTACTGCGCGCGATGGGCTGCTAGTATGCATATAAGTTCCCTGGTTAACCTCTCCTCCCTACCCCACCCCCACCTTCTTTCCATGCCTTATGCACGTGAGCACTACCCCTTTATAAAGCTGTAATGAGGCACTAGTCCTTTTCTCTTAACACAAACACCCATCTATAAATTTGGCTGAGATGTATCCTACTCTACCAATTGGTTATAAGAAGTATCTATGAGATCAGAAGTATGAAGTCATTTGTACAAAGTCACAGGTGATAATGAGTATGAGGGTTACCTGTTCATGTAATTTAAATATGTGATCTGCATGCAACAAATGTCTACTGGGAAATTCCAGTTTCACAATCGATTTTTCCATCTCTGACTGATGTTATGCCAAAATGGACATGATAAAACTCACCTCAAAATGAACAACTCCAGTCATACAGCCACTTGATAACCCCTAGCAAGGAACAATCTATACTAAGAACACAGAACCCTCTCTCAGTGTATTCCTTATTACTTTACTAGAGGCCTGATGCATGAAATTCGTGCAAGGGGCTTAGACCTCGCAGCCTCGGCTGCCTTGGCCAGCCCTCGAAGCCTTGTCTGGCCCTCAAAGCCACTCGCAGCCTCAGCTGGCCCTGACAGCCCCGGCCTCATCCGGAAGGTCGCCCGGACGGTCGTCTGGAATGTTGTCTGGACGGTTGTTTGGCTGTTCAGTCTAATTAGCATATTAGCTTTTTATTATATAGGATTGAAGGGAGTATTTCAAGGAAATTTTTGGGATGATAGACTTGCTGTGGGTTTAGCTCTTAAGTATTAAATCTATTTTACCTTCCCATATTCTCTGAGTCTCCTGATTTTATCTTCACTATTATTTCAAGGATATTTTAGGAGTCCTTATAATGGATATGAATTCCTCAAAGTAATTAAATTGTCTCCTATTAAACCAAATTTCCCAGCCCTTGGTTGAACACACTGAAGATCTATGTCTAAATATTGTCCAACAATTCCTGCCAACAAGTAATAGCTAGGTTATATACTAGTACTTCCTTTAATGTGTAAGCTATTTCCTTCTAGTACAGGGATTTTACTTTCTTTTTATTATTTGGTCTGTGCTTAGCCCTGACAGTTGTTTTTTTTTTTTTTTAAATCCTCATCCAAAGATATTTTTCCCTTTGATTTTTCTAGAGAGAGTGGAAGGAAGGGAAGGAGAAAAGAGAAATACATACAGAGAGAGAGAAAGAAAGAGAGAGAGAGAGAGAGAGAGAGAGAGAGAGAGAGAGAGAGAATCATCAATGGATAAATATAGATGTGAGAGAGACACATTAATTAGTTGCCTTTCACACACACCTCTGGTCAGGGTTCAAATCTGCAACGCAGGTACACGCCCTTGACCAGGAATCAAACCCAGGACTTTTCTGTGTGTGGGCCAACATTCTAACCATTGAACCACAGTGGCCAGGGCTAACCAGTTTTTTAACTAATGACTCACTAAATGAATAAAGTCACAAAACTCCTAGGTGATCACTGAAGTTAAGATGACTAAGACTATATATGGAACATTCTTATAGTTATATCTCATTTCTTTGCTCTGGATCTAATAATGAAAATATAGTTCTCTTGGAAAATTCACTTCATCTGTACATTCGTAAAACTGCATTGGCAAATTTTTATTCCAAAGAAACTCAGATTGTTTATACATTAGCTAAACCAGGATCACTGCTTGGGAAATGTAACTGTTTTGCTCAAACTATAACTGGCCGTCTTTTGGAAGAGCAGCTTTCAGAGCCTGAGTCAGCTAGGCAGGCTAAGGATATTGACAGAATCCCTTGACAATACTCAGTTTTCCATTTATTTTTAAGATACTATATGAAGGATGAAGAATAGGTTTTTATTATTTATTAATGTTTATATTGCATGTCTATAAAATGATTTATTCTAATAGAATATTTATGTTTCAAAGCCATGTGAATGTGTGAAATGTAAAGATATTGCCCTGTGGTAGCTGTAATTTTTTAAAAAATAATATTTATAATTTATTTGTTCAGTTTTGAATAGTTTAAAACTACCAACTGAAAAATTATTAAGCAAATTGTTTAAGAAAATAAACGTTTGGCAGTTTACTCTAAATTTTGGTTCAGGTTCAAAAGATAAATGCTTAAAAATTAAACATTTTGAAGTAGATATAATTTCGCATTATCCAATTTATTACATAGGAATCTGAAACTTCTAGCTCTTTTGTTTGTAATAAAAAAAGTTGTTTTTGCCCTAGCCCAGTGGTCGGCAAACTCATTAGTCAACAGAGCCAAATATCAACAGTACGATTGAAATTTCTTTTGAGAGCCAAAATTTTTAAACTTAAACTTCTTCTAACACCACTTCTTCAAAATAGACTCGCCCAGGCCGTGGTATTTTGTGGAAGAGCCACACTCAAGGGGCCAAAGAGCCACATGTGGCTCGCGAGCTGCAGTTTGCCGACCACTGCCCTAGCCAGTTTGGCTCAGTGGATAGAGCGTCAGCCTGTGGACTGAAGGGTTCCAGGTTCAATTCCGGTCAAGGGAACATGCCTGGTTGCAGGCTTGATCCCCAGTAGCGGGGCATGCAGGAGGCAGCCCATCAGCGATTCTCTCTCATCACTGATGTTTCTATCTCTCTCTCCCTCTCCCTTCCTCTTTAAAAAAAAAAGTTGTTTTTGCTTTTTTAATTGCCCACAATAAGTGATGCTAAAAGGTCAATATTACACTAAAGTTATGTGTCTTTTGAAAATAAAAAATATATTAAATTAACAGGTTATCAAAAATAAAATTTAAAATTATTGCAATATCTTCACCCACAAATTGTTAGTTATAATGATGTAAAACACCTGTTTTTAACACTTAACATATACCAAGAAATTAAAATATAAAAGATTTTAAATCTCATAAAAATTGTATTGTATTGTACTGTTATTATAAAGATGTCAAGAAAAATACTTTTTTTGCTTGTTTTCTTTGCTTCTAACATTATAGCAACCACACACTAGGCAACACAGATGTTCTATATAAATGAATATTCCGCCTCATGTGCCAAGCATCTTTCAGAGTCTTCAGGAAAATATATTTTTAAAAAAGTATATAAATGAATAAAGAGAACAAAAACAGAAGCATTTTAGATATTACCTTTAACTATACTTTTAAAATGCTTATAAGTTGGTAATGCAGTGATTCTGTGAATTGTAAAGTAGCCATTGCCCACCTACACTGGCATTTTCTTTATGTGGGGACCGCCTCCCACACCCTACCAAGAAAGATGGTAAAAGAGAATAAACAGGAACATGAAGGTGGATTATGGCATTTCATAACAAATGATTCTGATGGTCTCATGCATTATCACATCCAATCCTTACACTTCTGCCAATTCTTGCTCCTCAACAAAATTCTATTTCCTTACACAATTCAGGTAATGGACTTTATATGAAATTGTGAAAAATGATTCACTTAATTGAAAAGTATATAGCAATATGAGAAAATATGCCAATTAAAGAAAAGATACATCTGTGTTGATCTTTTTATTCCTTGGAAACTATATAAATATTCTAATGTCACTTTAAAACTTTTAAAGAGATTTCTTATAATAAAGCATTTTCAACATTATGATTTTTAATTGTATGTTAATTTAAGCTAATGATCAATGTTTATGATAATTTAAGCTCATAATGATGAATTTAAAATAGTTGTGGGATAATTTTATCAAAAGGCTTTTTTACATTTTAGCTAATATTCTTCAAATAGCTCTCTTACTTTTGTGACACGATATTCATTTTTGTTCTTCTGAAATTTAAGTTCATAGATGTTCAGAAAAATAATATGGAATGAAGCATAATGAAAAGTGTTAAGGAAAATGGTAATTTTGGACAGGTGAAAGGATGAAATGATCTCATGTACTTGTTATAACTACAGATGAGAAATTAGTTTGCCACACTTAATAATATGCTTTGTCCCTTTGAATTAGAACTCTTCCATGAAGATTTCAACTATTTTAGAGATTACATGTTAAATGGATAGGTATAAAAATTATATTACTATTCCATTCCATTCTCCATAGTATTTTGTATTATTTCAAAAGCTAAAAGCTTAACTCTTTATAAAATATAAATCATTTCATAAGGTTTAAAATATTAAATTTGTGGTAAAACATGTCAAGTTAATCTTTAAAACATGGAAAATATATGTATAGGGATGTCATGTGTTCTACCCAATTTTATTAATTAAAAAATTTCTTAAATTGCTATGCTAGAATACTGATGTGGTATTTGACCTTTATCATTAAATAAAATGAATGTTTCTTGGTGGCATTTTATAAATAAAGAGATTTACATTCTTTTCAAGGGTTAATAATTGAAGAAACTGATTAAAAACAACAACAACACAGAATTCAATTTTGAACCCAATTTAGTAGTAAATAGGTCAAACTAATTTTATTTAAGGTAATATATACAGATATTTAAGATTTACAATGAAAACATAGCCTAAATTTGATGAGATTAGTCAAAAGCAACCACATAAATAAGTGTTTTTCAAACATAAATAATATTTTTAAAAGGTCATGAAGATTAAGGCATTCATCTGGAGTTCTAATGTAATACTAGAAGCAGGTTTTTAATTTTTATTAAATTAAAAATACCACTGAAACTAGTCAAATACTCAACAAAGTCTAAAAACTAACAAATCAATCAGAAAGGATATAGGCCAATCAATCAAAAAGGATACATGCAAATCAATCAGAAAGGATTTCCCTATGTTCATAGCAGCACAATTTACCATAGCTAAGATTTGGAAACAGCCTAAGTGCCCATCAGCAGATGAGTGGATTAAAAATCTGTGGTACATCTACACAATGAAATACTACACTGTGGTAAAAAAGAAGGAATTCTTACCATTTGCAACAGCATGGATGGAACTGGAGAGCATTATGGTAAGTGAAATAAGCCAGTCAGAGAAAGATAAATATCACATGATCTCACTCATTTGTGGAATATAATGAACAACATAAACCGATGAACAAAAACAGATCTGGAGACAGAGAAGCATCGATCAGACCGTCAAACCTCAGAGGGAAGGTAGGGGAGGGTGGGGTAAGGGGGTGAGATCAACCAAAGGACTTGTATGCATGCATATAAGCCTAATCAATGGACACAGACACCAGGAGGGTGAGGGCATGAGTGAGGGGGAGGGGGGCAATGGGGGGGATAAGGACATATATATATATAATACCTTAATCAATAAAGAAAAATAAATAAAAATAAAAACTAACAAACACAACAATAAAATTCCCTTCACATTGGCCTTGCTTCTCTACCCTGAAAACATGTCTGTTTTGTTTTGTCTTTGTTTTTATTCTCTAAACTCAGAATGTTTTTCGATTTTTCTTGATAGCAGTTCTGAGATTATAGAAAAACATACAGGTGTCCCCAGAACATGTATACACACTTACACAGCTGATAGCTCAACTGATGTTTTTTTCTTTTCAGCCAGACTAAGCTTTGAACGAAGGAAATTCATCCTAAAATGCCACTGGAAGTTTTAAAATGCAGTTGAAGTACATACACTGCCTTTATAATTTTCAAATTGTGCATGCATTTGTTGGGAGACTTAGGGTGTCCCCCAACAAATGAATACACATTTTAACAACTGATAACTCACTTAATTTTCACTCCTTTTCAGATTTAACTGATGTGAAAATAATGGGTGAAGCCAGACTGAGTTTTGAACAAAGAAAGTTTATCCACTAGAATGTTTTAGGGGGATACATAAAAGATAAAATTTATGGTACAAAACCTGCAACAGTAGACTAATTGGGCGGGCAAGTACCAAACAAAATGATTCTTGATGTTAATGATTCTTCTTGTTATCAGCAATGCCTGGAACAGAACAGTCATCAATTTGAAAATAGGCATTGACAAAAAAATTATTCATTTCTGTAGGTTCTTTTTAAATTTTGAAAATGAATTGTATGATAATAAGCACTGACTTTATAATCACTCAAAGTGAGTATACATTTTTTGGGACACCCTATATGTTTGCCCCTGGTTCCTGACCCAGCTTTTGAAACCCGTGTAATTTCTGAGGTATTACGAGCAATTGGAGCATCTTTTGTTCTAACATTTGATCTTTGACCCTAGTTTTTGACCCATGGCTTCAGAAACCTTGTAAATTCTGGTTGATAGGGGTGTCATTTTGTTCTGTGGAGGCAACTCTAGGCGGGCTCCCCGATGAGGGTTGATCAGCTGAAAGTACTAGTCATGTTTAGAAGCTTGGAGTTATCTGCCCTGCCCCCAATTATATTGAGAAGGAAGAAGAGCTAAAAAGGGAATTAATGATTGATCATGCCTATGTGACGATGCCTCCATACAACCCACAAAGTAGGGGGATCCGAAAGCTTTTCAGGTGGCAAACACACTCACAATGGGAAAATGACAGACCTCCCCCCATGTATTTCTTCATCTGGCTGCCCATCTGTTTCCTTTATCATATCCATTAATAACCTTGTAAACATAAGGAAATGTTTCTTCCTGAGTTCTGTGAGCTGCTCTAGCAAATTCTTTGAACCTGAGGAGTTGGCTGTAGGAAATGCAAATTGTAGCCAAATCAGACAGAAATGGGGACCTATTACCAGTGATTGGTAACTGATAGGAGAAGTCTTGTGGGAATGAGCCTTAATCTGTGGGATCCGACACTATCTCCAGGTAGATAATGTGTCAGAACTGAGTTAAATAGTGGGACACTCAGCTGATGTGCAGAATTGCTTGGGATGAGGAAAGCCTGCCACTCATTTGTTGATCAGAAGTGTCAGAAGGCAGCGTTTTGTGAGTGGTAAAGGCGAAACACAGTAGTAGAGAAGAACTACACAGGAAAGAAGAATCTGAGTTTGTCGGTTAAAGTAGTCAACCAACATGCTTCATTCCTCATTTTTGTTGTCAACCTAATCTCTCCATCCACTTTTAAAATTAATAACTATACTAATTATCAACAGCTTCAAATATGCCTCAATTTGGAGTTGTACAAAGTGAAAGAGATTATAGTTTGACAAAGAAAAATAATCTAGGAGAGATACTAGTTATTAGGAGATGTCCAATACATGTTTCTCAATTATATATATATATATATATATATATATATATATATATATATAAATTGAGAATATATATGCATAAACACCCAAGATCCAGAAAGAGAAATATATATGCATAAACATATATATATGCATAAACATAATATATATGCATAAACACCCAAGATACAGAAAGAGAAATAAAGATATTGTAAAATTATTATTTCTGATATCCATTCTCCAGTTTTGTCAAAGTTAAATTTCTCTTCATAGTTTCATAAAGAAAATATACAAAAACGATAATAAAATATAAACTTCAGTACCTCTGCTAAAAAAGAAATATGTTAATTATGAAGAAAATAATAATAAATTCACTTTATGAAATATTTATTAGACAGACATAACTTAGAAATTTTAGCATGCTTACTGAGACCTTGTTCTGTGGCCAGTTCACTCTGCAGTGTGATAGTAAGAAAAGGATCTGGAGGCTTGCCACTAGAAAGAGGGGAGGTGGCAGACCAATAAATCACTCTTAATTATCAAAAATAAAATGCATAAAGTGACTTTCACACCCTTGAGTATAAAACATATCAATAATTACCATGAGACATCCTTTATAGCCATGATTCACTTGAGTTCTCCCTGCGCCCGATTTCCTTGGCCTACCTGTTTCTCCCTGTTACTCGTTATCCCCATTATTCCTTTCCCATTGACTTTTCAATTGGCACATTTCCATCCTCGCCATTATGCTTACAAATAATCTTATTAAAAGAGTTCAACTCACCAAAGAGCACTTGTTACATCAAGCATGGCACTGACATTAGATTCACTTCCCCATGGGCAGTACTCAAGTGTTTTCAACAGAAATATACCCTCAACTTGTGGTTGTGCTCAATTGTTAAGTATGTAGCCACATTATTGAGATCAATTATTTTCCTCCTGAGCTAGAAAACAGTTGACAACATGATGAGAGGGTGAAAAGAATAGTGCTCAGTGAACCAGCCACTGACTGAAATATCAAGTACCTCTTGTATCAGAGTGCTAACAACTTATAATCTAACAGAAATAGTCTTTCAAGATCATATGCTGATATCCTAGCAGTACTTACTTAGCATAATATGAGAGATCAGTGCATCTTTGTGACTGAGGGGACCTCAAAGGCCCAGTTAGCAGCATAGCCAAGAAATTAAAAGATGACAAATACTTCATGATTAAATTTGATTGTCCCAGTCTCAATTCTGTTTACCATTTGATCCATTTTTTCCCTCACACTTGATTTTAATATCAAGAGTTGCATATACATGTAAAACAATAATTTTAGTTTGAAATGAAAAACACACCTTCCAAAAACTTTGGTTGAAAAACAAAACAAAGCACAGCTAACTATCAAAGAAAAAGACGCACACACCTCCTCACTCAACTACCTCCTGCCAAGAGAACCAGGGCTCCCTGCCTGCTTAGATAACAGGCTGGAACGCCATGCACAGGCACTTCTGAAGAGTGGGTGGGAGTGAAGAGAGAGCAGCAGGAGCTAAGGGGGAGGTGGGAAGGATTCTTGATTGATGGGCAATTGTGCAGGAGGGTCAATAGAGCAGTTGTTGGCCCAACATGAAATGTGCCTTCCCAGGTCCTGAGTTAGTGGCTGAAGGAAGAATGCACAATTCTGGCAAACTTGTTTCCTGCATTGTACAATTGTAAAATTACATTAAAGTACATTTTATTTCACAAATTCCTGCTGCCTAATATTGATTTTTGTTTCCATGCTCAAAAACACAATTTACCCTTTCATTAAGCTCTTACTTTCAATGTCAAGTAACCCTTTTTATAGTCTAAATGTCACTTGAGCTTTAAAATACAATGATTTTCATTTCCAGGCAGAAACGTTGACATAGGGGTGAAATTATTCCAGCACTTAAACATGCTAAGGAAGCCAAAGTACTAGACTGATTCCAGCAATACTTTTCTTGATAATATAACCAAGAGAGATATTGTTATTATTTTTTGCAAGCACATCTGGTTATCTTGAGGGAATCTGGAATTATATCACCACCTTAAGCAACATTTAAGATCATTCCCATGTCTCATCAATCAAGCAATGCTCATTAAAAAAAATCTTTACAATAAATAAAAGTCTGACAATTAGAAAAATATTTTCAAAGACAATTTGGGGTTGATAATTCTAAAATTATACATTTGTAAAAAATTATATAAAGGTGAATCAGAAACTGAATATAAGTTAGTCTTAAAAGAAGATAGGACTCTAGTTTCTGTGAATCATGAATAACATTTAAATCATAATTTATTAAAAATATAATATACATTAAAGTTAAACTCAGCCACTACATCTAACTAGCACTGACCTACAAGAATATTTACAGAATATAGCACAATATCCAAAATGAGAAAATGAATTGGTCCTATTTTTAAGAGAAAGAATGATTGTTCTCCTTTCTCCAGGCAAGGTTTTCTACCTTTTAATAGGGATCTTTTTTTTACAACACCAATGAAACTTCCAGGGTATTAATTATTTAGTGACTCTGACAGTACTACTGGGTAGTCATGTATACCATTCCCTCCAAATATTGTTAGGTTCTCCCCTAATAAATGTTTAGGAAAATACAACAAATCTGAGCACACTTCTCTTCCAAAAGACAACCTGCTAAGTTTCTCCTCTGAGAAAGCTCAGAATATGAAAGGAAACCTCGGGTATAATTAGAACAAATACTAGTGCAAATCCCAATGGACATAAGCATTCATTGTTACCAATGCCTTTCAAAATTCTGATTAAAAACAATCTGAGAAACAGAATTATTGTGAAAGAGAGCTGTTTTTTTCCTTTTTAAATCATTGCTTCCATTTTAAATTTCATATTAACAGAATAATGAACTTTTTGGCTGCTTCTAAGTTAAATACTATAGTGACATAATTTTATCCAAATTATGTAGTTGCATTTGTACTATTTCTGTAATCCTATATAATAAAAGCCTAGGTGGCGTTGTGTGACGCCCTCACGTGACATTGTCACAAAATGGCCACTGCAACGTCGTCACAAGATGGCCACCACAAGATGGCCAGCAGGGGAGGGCAGTTGTGGGCAATCAGGCCAGCAAGGGAGGGCAGTTGGGGCCAAACAGGCTGGCAGGGGATGGCAGCTGGGGGCAACTGGGCCTGCAGGGGAGGGCAGTTGGGGGCAATCAGACCTGCAGGGGAGGGCAGTTGGGGGCAATCAGGCATGAAGGCAGTTGGGGGCAATCAGGCCTGCAGGGGAGGGCAGTTGGGGGCAAACAGGCCAACAGAGGAAGGCAGTTGGGGGCAACCAAGCCTGCAGGGGAGGGCAGTTGGGGGCAATTGGGCCAGCAGGGGAGGGCAGTTGGGGGCAATCAGGCCAGCAGGGGAGCAGTTAGGCATCAATCAGGCAAGCAGGGAAGTGGTTAGAGGGCGATCAGACTGGCAGGAAGAAGCGGTTAGGGGCAAGTTGGCAGGCAGGCAGGCGAGTGGTTAGGAGCCAGCAGACCCAGATTGTGAGAGAGATGTCTGAGTGCCGGTTTAGGCCTGATCCTGCAGGGAAAACCGGCAGTTGGACATCCCTGGAGGGGTCCCAGATTGGAGAGGGTGCAGGCCAGGTTGAGGGACAACTCCCTCCTACCCACTTGCACAAATTTTGTGCACCAGGCCTCTAGTATAAGATAATTATTTAAAGTTATGAAATAAAATTTATATTTTTGTTGACAGTTAATAATTTCACAAAGTTTTAGAACCAGGAATCCAGCAGGTTCTGAAACTATTGAATAATAACTCATCATGAACACAATGAAGCAGCTGGAGGCAGGCACATGCCAATGCAAGGCATCAAGGACATGCAACTGCCACTTGTATACTGCTCTACTGCACCTGTGGGATGGGCTGTTATAGCCTGAAATGAGTTTGTGTGTTGGCCTGACATGGATAGAGCGTTGGCTGCAGACCGAAGGGTCTGGGTTTGAATTCTGGTCAAAAGCATGTACCACAGTTGCAGGCTCCTCCATGATCCAGGCCCTGGTCCGGGCTCATGCAGGAGGCAACCAATGGATGTGCTTCTCTCACATCAATATTTCTCTCTTTCCCTCTCTCTTCCACTCTCCCTAAAAATCAATGGAAAAATATCTTCATGTGAGGATTTAAAAATAAATAAATAAAAATAAATTCAGATACCTTTGTGTCTGCAAGCCACTCATCTTTCTCACTGTCCCAGGTGCATGAGGTAGAACTTTTCCCCGGCAGATAATGTACAAGCCCATAGCATCCCTGAAGGAGGGTGATTACAGAGATATAACATAATTTTGAGATGTTAGAACCATCAAGGTTGTTTAGATATAGATATAGATATAGATATAGATATAGATATAGATATAGATATAGATATAGACATAGAGATAGATATAGATATATAGATCTGTGTGTGTAAATTAAAGGAAATTTTACTATGGTATAATTTAGGGAATATATATCTGGTTTATATTGGTAGCCTTTAGCCTACCGACCTCTCCTGTAACATCTATCAGTCTGTGCCATGTATCCATGTCTCAGTTCTATTGGAAAATTGGACAGGTACATCCAAAAAAATGAAACTAGACCACCAACTTACACCATATACAAGAATAAATTCAAAATGGATAGAAGACTTAAATGTAAGTTGCAAAACCACAAAAATCCTTGAAGAAGGCATCTACATATATAAAAGACTAAGTGACTGAATAACCAAACGACCGCATGACCACTCGACCAGTCGCTGTGACGTGCCCTGACCACCAGGGGGCAGAGGCTCAATGCAGGAGCTGCTGCCTGGTGGTCAGTGCACTCCAACAGATGGCAGACGCAGCTGGAGACCACAGCAGAGCAGCAGCAAGCCTACCGAGTAGGGGCGGTGGCAGGCACAGTGGGGCTGGGATAAGCAGGGAGGCACTGGTCACCCATAACTGCCCTTCCCTGCTGGTCTGGTCGCCCCTAACTGCCCTCCCTTGCCAGCCTGGTTGCCCCTAATCACCTCTGCCTTGGCCCCCGCCACCGTGGTTTTATCCAGAAGGACGTCCATATGGATGTCCGGAAGATGTCCGGTCTAATTAGCATATTTCCCTTTTATTAGTATAGATAAGAAGTCACCCACCCAAAGTCAAATCATCTTCCATCACCATATATTTGACCCCTTTTATACTATACACAAAGCAATACACAGATCATGTATCACAGAAATGTGTACTTGAAACCTACATGTCTTATCACTCCAATAAAATAAATTCATAACTTTAAAAATATAATACGTCCTTTCTTTTACAATTTGACTTTATATATGTTCTTAAGTAATCAATTCTTACAAACCTTTTTTTTTCTTTTTCTTTTTTTGAAGAATAGCAGTCAAGTAAAAAAATGGCAAAAGACAGGTTTAGGCATTATATAAAAAGAATATGTCAAAAGGCTTACAACATGAAGTTCTTAACCTCATACATAATTAAAGACATTTAAATTTAATTTAAAAACTTTTGCCTAGCATAGTAGAAAAGTTACAAAATGCTTCATAATAATTTAGCATGGGTGAGAGGAGGTAGATACAAGCGCAGATTGTGCAAGTTTAAATGACTGAAGCTTCAGTGATAGCAAATCATCAGAATCTTCCAAATTAAAACTGTAGTGCCTCTTTTTTTCATAAGTTTCACTTTTAGAAATTTTAACTTTGGATGAAGTTTCTTGTAATTCATTTTAATGCTTAACCTTTAAAAATCTGTAGGGTACATGGGTACCTCTTTTTTAAATTTAAAAATACATGCAATATATTAAAAAATAGAACTATCATATGATCCAGCAACCCCACATCTGGGTATCTATCCAAAATAATTAAAATGAGGATCTGGAAGAGATATAAGCACCCCAATTTTTATTAGAGCTCTATTCACAGTAGCCAAATGTGGAAACCCACTAAACACCCTTCAATGGTAAATGGACAAAGATAATATGAGATGGATATATAGTATGAATATTATTTATCCTTAAAAAAGAAAATCCTATAATATGTGACAGCATAGATGAACCTTGAAGATATTACTACCCTCCCACATCCCCTTCAAAATGATAAATATAATATATTTTGAACTAGAAATCAGGTTGTGAAAATATTATCATAGTTAAAACTGTTTTCATCCAAAGCCAAATTTAAGGACAAAATGATAATGATATAAGCAGGAGATAGAGATAATAGATGAGAGAGACAGATTTGAGAGGTATATAGAGAGACCACACAAAAAATCACAACCTGGAATCAAGTATAAATTAACATTGTGTCATTTGAAATGTTAAGTGCTGTTGTGAAGTGAATATATTCCCTAGGGTCAATGAAATGGAATTAGAACAAAAGGCATTTGATGTAGGCTTATAAGTTCTGGATATGCTCCAGTGAAAGTTTAAACACATCTTCAAATTCTCATTTGTCTGGCAATATTGACTGGTTTCATTGCTATTTTAATAAGGCAATTGGAGCTACTCTTTTCAATGACCTTCCACATGATGTGCATGTGGGATTATTGCATCTGAGCACTGACAGGGTATTTTAAATGAATTTGGACCTTGTCTTTGCTAACTATGCAAATATCCTATATATAAAGGTATGCACATTACTTGTTAAGTATATGTGAATTTTGAATTGAGATCCTCTGCAGTTAATCTAATGTAGTAATATTGAATATAAACTCAGTCTTTTTTCTTTAATCCTCACCAGAGGATATTTTTCCCATTGGTTATAGAAAGAGTAGAAGGGAGGAAGGGAGAGAGGGAGGGAGAAGAAAGAGAGGGAGGAAGGGAGGGAGGGAGAGAGAGAGAGAGAGAGAAAGAGAGAGAGAGAGAGAGATGGGGAGAGACAGACATGGATGTGAGAGACACATTGATTGGTTGCCTCCCTTGTGCACCCTGACCAGGATGGGGGGGATAGAACTGCAACAGAGGTACACGCCCTTGACTGGGAATTGAACCCATAATTAGAGACCTTTGGTCCCCAGTCTGATGCTTAACCACTGAGTCAAACCAGCCAGGGTTAACCTCAATATTTTAGTGAGAATCTATCCTACCTAATAATAGACAAATATGCAAATTGACCATACCCCCGACACACCCACAAGCCACGCCCACCATCCAATCAGAGCGAGCATGCAAATTAACCCAAACCAAGATGGCTACAGCCACAGAGAGCAAGGTTTCCTAGGTAACAGAGGAAGCCAAGCTTTCCGCCTGCCCTTGCCAGGCCTAAGCGTCCACTCAAGCTACAAAGTTTCAATTATAGAAGGTAAACAAATTCATGGCGGAAAAATGGAGCTTGAGAGAGCAGGCCAGGGTTGCCGCCGGCAACAGGGGAAGCAAAGCTTTCCGCACACCCTGGCGGTGCCCCGCTTAAGGCAACAAAGTTTCAATTATAACCCCAACAGAAATGGCTGCGGGCCTCGGAGGGAGCCCCAGGCTTGGCTCCGCTCCAGGCTACAAAGTTTCAATTGTAGAAGGAAAATATATTCCAGATACCAGGGCCTCCACTTGGGTTGCCAGGGGGTGTGGCCGGCCTGCAAACCACCACAGGCCCCTCGCTCAAGCCACCCCATGCCCCAAGGGAACCCCCACCTGATCCGGGACACCCTTCAGGGCAAACCAGCTGGCCCCCACCCCTGAACCAGGCCTCTATCCTATCTAATAAAAGAGTAATATACAGATTGATCATCACCGCAACACAATATATAGCTGCCCCCATGTGAACACAAGATGGCCACCACCAGATGGCCAGCAGGAGAGGGCAGTTGGGAAGCACCCAGCCTGCAAGGGAGGGCAGTTGAGAAGGACCAGGCCTGCAAGGGAGGGCAGTTGGAAGTGATCAACCCTGCAGGAGAGGGCAGTTAGGGGTGACCAGGCTGGCAGAGGAGGGAAGTTGGGGGCAAACAGGCTGGCAGCAGAGTAGTTAGGGGGTGATCAGGCTGGCAGGCAGAAGTGGTTTGGGGCAATCAGGAAGGCAGGCAGGCAAGCAGTTGGGAGCCAGCAGTCCTGGATTGTGAGAGGGATGTCCCATATTGGAGAGGGTACAGGCTGGGCTGAGGGACAACCCCCTCCGTGCATGAATTTCGTGCACTGGGCCTCTAGTACCCTAATAAAACAGAATCAAATATAATACTGTCAGTTCAATATATTTTTCCAATGCCTTGAATTTATATGGTTATTTAGAAATATTTTAATTTATTTTATTCCATAATAAACCACTATTGAATACATTAATGAGACATAAAGAGAAGGCAAAATAACACTATCATACATAATAAACAAAATCTCATAGAAATTAAACTTTCTTTATTTTAAAAGGCTAAAATACAAAAGAATCAACAAGTGATATCCATGTCCACTGATGTCTACTGACATTTAATCTTACCTTTTTATTAAACAATAAATTTACTTTTGCTTAAAACTTTTATTTTTATAATAATAATATTATTACTATTATTGTTATTATGATTAAGAACAACATGACAGACTGTAATTTCACAAAGCTCTTTATGATGGGCCTCTGGCTGACTATCCATCTTTAGTGTTATCATTCTCACTCATTTCCAAGTCATACTCTATTCTCCAGCTGTACGGAGCAATTACTCATAACATTTCATAGCTTCTCAGGCTGCTCCCACCTCTGACTCAACTCCCTCTTTAAACCTCTTTAACTGTAAATGTTAATGATTTTTAAAATCTAAATTGAAATATAGCCTCTAACAGAAAATCTTGATGGATATCTTCTAACTGTCTTAATTTGGATCACTACTCTTTCCCCATAGCATCTTATTGAACCTGTTGATATTTAGAGAGCATTGGGGTATTTATTAACATCTTTATGGTAACAGCAGCTGGGTTTATTGTTAAGTTCATAAATCTTAAGTTTTATGACTCCTTCCTTGCAGTGGAAAGTTATATATTAGCAGCTATCTCCTCCATGCAATACAGAGCTGGGATAGATCCTAGCAATGTACTCACATAGTATTGTAAAATAAGATCCAACACAGAAGAATAACTCATTGGCCTGAGCCCAGCATTATGCATGTTGCTTTTTCTCTTGGAGAATTTGCCAGCTCTTGTATTGCATGGAGGAGATAGCTGCTAATATATAAGTAGACCACAGGAGTAGCCACAGTCACATCCCAATTAAAAGTGGCACTCCAGGCTTTTTAAGGCTAATGGCCCAAGAGCTTGGATGGAAGCAGCAGCACAGAAGTGAGCCAGGTGCTTGTGTTCCCATGGAGCATTTGAAGGATCTGAGACAAAAAGCCAGGTAAAAAGTGAATAAAAAATAAATAAAGACAAATTTTCAGCTGTCACATGTTGCCAAGGAAACAAAATTAGAGTTCAGAATAGGTAAACAAATAAACAGAAAAATAAAACACAAAAATCCAGAAAGGAGTCATTAGGATGAGGTGGCCCATTGACAGCATTGAGAGAATGCTTCGACTTAAGTATTAATATGTTTATACATTTTTTCAATCACAATATCTTCCATTCATACAAGAATTTCAAGACTTATTAAGCATGCCACGAGAGTACCAACATATGAAACAGACAATAGAAGCACACCCAAACTTGCTCAAGATATTAAAGTTATAAAAAAAACAATTATTGCATTATTCAAAATCTTAGGAAACTGGAGAATTTCATCAAAAAACAAAAAATCAAGAAAACAGAAACACCAATCAGAAAGGATATATGCACCCCTATGTTCATAGCAGCACAATTTAGAATAGCTAAGATTTGGAAACAGCCTAAATGCCCATCAGCAAATGAATGGATTAGAAAACTGTGGTACATCTACACAATGGAATACTACACTGCTATAAAAAAGAAGTAATTCTTACCATTTGCAACAGCATGGATGGAACTGGAGAGCATTATGCTAAGTGAAATAAGCCAGTCAGTGAAAGAAAAAGACCACATGATCTCATTCATTTATGGCTAATAAAGAACATTATAAACTGATGAACAAAAATAGATACAGAAGCAGAGAAGCATCAAACAGACTGTCAAACTATAGTGGGAACAGTTGGAGGCTTGGGAGTGGGGGAGGTAAGAGATCAACCGAAGAACTTCTATGCATGCAAATAATCATAACCAATGGATGCAAGACACTGGGGGGATAGGGGAGGCGGGTGGAAGGTCAATGGGGGGGAAAAAGGAGACATACGTTTATACATTTTTTCAATCACAATATCTTCCATTGTAAAAACAGTAGTATATGTCTCCTTTTTTCCCCCCATTGACCTTCCCCCAGCCTCCCCTATCCCCCCAGTGTCTTGCGTCCATTGGTTATGATTATTTGCATGCATAGAAGTTCTTCTGTTGATCTCTTACCTCTCCCACCCCCAACCCTCCAAATGTTCCCACTGTAGTTTTACAGTCTGTTTGATGCTTCTCTGCCTCTGTATCTATTTTTGTTCATCGGTTTATAATGTTCTTTATTATCCATAAATTAATGAGATCATGAGGTAAAAAAATAAACAATAAAATAAAATAAATCAATAGAAAACAAACAGAAATTCTAGAACTGTAAAATGTAATAAAATAAAGATGCATCTAACAGAGAAAGGTCATATCAGACAAGAATTTGATTATACTGAAAGTTGTATCAGCAGCAAATAACCAGAGAATACGAAGAGAAAAAAAAAAAGAATCTACAGAAAAGAGTGTGAGACTGAAACATAATTCCATTGGGCTACTTAGCAACATGCAGTAAAACAAAATCTTCAGAGTTACTCCAACCAACAAAGATTTTCAGTAATGCTGGCATATCCTTCTCAAACGCATTTTTTATTTTATGAAGAGAAGAAGCCTTATTCCTTCTGCTTTAACCTGGTTAGCAGTTGGGTTTATTTAATGAATCCATCCCAAAATTTCCACCTCACTGAATCATTTGATATCTTATTCAACATTCTGCAAAGAGGTGCAGTGGTGTGGTTAGGGCAAGATTTCAGTAGCTTAGACTTTCTGTTTTCAAAGTCATACTTGGCATTCACCACTTCCATTTCTTAGGAAACTCAATTGCCTCTGTGAATCTCAGTTTTTTTACTTATATAAAAGACACAATAATGTAACTCACAACATGGGGGTTTGGGAAGGAAAAAATAAGTTAATGCCTTCAAAGTTAGAGCATTACTTGCACATACTAAGTGCTCAATATGTCTGTATTATTATTATTATTATTATTATTATTACCATCATCATCAGCAGCAGCATATTTTTAGCTCCATTATTAATCATAATGATCAGAATCTAATATTTTAATAATAGTAAAGACATACAGAGTACTAATTACACCCAGGCATTTTTTGAAATAGTTTGTTATATTAACACATTTAAATCTCACTACAATTCATGGCAATGAGGATAACAGAGACAAGAAAAGCAGAGAACATTAAGGAATTGTGTTCATGTGTTTATACACAACAAGATAGAGTAATGAGATTAATCCTTCCTCACCACTAGGCTCTGATTTATCATTAAAAAGAGTATATCAGTATTTGAGAATATAAATGCACTGGTAACAGAGTAAATAGGTACAAAATAATGAATTGATTCATTAAATTTGCTAATGTTCCCGGAAAGCCACTTTTCATTACAGGTGCTTCTGGTAGTTTCAGAGTAGCATTATTTCCAAATAGAATAGACTGTTACGTATAAATGGAATAAAATTATTTCAGAGGGAACGGAAATGACCCCAAATAAAGGTTCAGATGGGTGGTCAGAAAATGTGAATAAGTGGAAAAACGGAGACACAAATCATTTTGTTACCACTGTAGCCAACAAAACAGTTACATTCTAGTGCACTTATATCAGGGATGAATCCATCTTTCTGCTGTAGCTGATGCTTCTCATCTCATTTTTAAGAGTTAAAACTTACCTGCAGAGATGTCAAATTGGTAGCATGAAATGGGTTATTTCATATGCATAAAATGAAAATACAACTCTGATAATTTGGAAAACATGGACATATATTTACTCTATCTTCATTAGTAGTAACAAATTACTAATTAAAAGTGAAGTAAATAAACAAAAATGGTCTTATACTCTACAATTCTATTTTAGGTGCATGATAATTTGTTTTCAAACACAGTTAAAACATTGTTTGTATTCTAAGCAAAATTTACTTTTTTCTAGGAATTTGCTTATAAGTGGCTAGAAAGGCTGATGGAAATATTCCTGGCCTGGTTCATGCCATATTTTCTTCATATATCTAAGTTTTGGTGTGATTGTTTAATATCCACATTTTCAAATATCCCCTTATTAACCCACTAGAGGCCCGTTGCATGAAAATTTGTGCACTCGGGGGGTCCCTTAGTCCGACCTGTGCACTCTTGCAGTCTGGGAGCCCCTGGGGATGTCCAACTGACATCCCTTGGGGGATGTCCTCTGCAGGAGGTGACTGGTGGGCCGATCGCTGCTGTCACCGGTGGCCTCCCTCTGTGGGAGGGGAAGGGCTGGCCCTGACCTCCCATCCCCCCATCACCGTCCCCTCCCTCTGCCCGCTGGCACCTGCCTTGGCTGGCCTGACTCCACCTGCTCACCGGCCCTACCCCCTGCTGACCGTTCATTCTGCCCTTCAGTCAATTTGCATATTAGGCTTTTATTATATAGGATCCCATACTTTGCTTGGTTTAGAAAATTCAACTCTGTATTTAAATAAGTTAAAAAAAATAGTTAGCTCCATATTTCAAAATAAATGCTCGTGTACACAATTTTCAGTTTCTCACAGCTTAACTAACTCCATTCCTGTTTGTGACCTCACTGATTTTGGTAATATTCATAATAGAAGAAGTAAATTTGCTCTAAACCATACTTATTCCAGCAGTAGAATGTAAAGTTTGCATGCACTATTGGAGGTGTGGGAGTTACTTTCAAGAAAATTAATTGAGGATTCAAGTGTGCAACATTACCTATTGCTCTAGAGAAATTAAATAGGCCTGACTAAGATGCCGGGAACAAGGTCAATAAAGGGGCAATGTTTTCTCAAGGGATAACGTGAGATCTAAGAGGGCACTGACAGGCAAAGACATTTATGTTTGGAACTCAAAGGCGTATAAAAGACTCACCCGTTACTTATTTATGATCTCATTCCACTCAAATGTTACATGACAATTCTTGCACTAAGATGCGCAACCACAGTGTAGCTACATAGAGCAAATGATGCTTAAGTGTCTTGAGAGTTTTAATACCTTTTCCACAAAAATATGTACATGTCATCAAAGGTTCATTGAACTTTTATTCAGGGAGTTCATTTCTGGAAAACTCTGAGTACTCTAAAGAATTATGGACAGTTTTGGAGAATAGCCCAGTCTGAAGTTGGGCACTTAAGAAAACCAGAAATACTATTTAATGTGATAAGTCAATGACCCATGTTAACACCAATATGTACTAGATATAAATATTACCCAAGATTATTTGTAGCAATAAGCAGAAAAGCAATTGATGGCGACCTCAGTAATAAAATATTAAAATAATGCTAAAAGACATTTAAAAAGGTAAGGGCTTTGTTACTATGTTTCAATGATGACTATACAAATCTTATAATATTGCGTAGGCCCAAAACAGCATAAGGATTAGATCTGGTTTTTAATGTCCTGTGAAAATATAACATTCAATTTAAGAATAACAGTTTAGTTGAATATAAACTAGAATGTAAATAGTACTAATAAGTAACTTTAATAAGTTAAAATATAACTATATAGAGTAAGCTAAAAGTAGATTCACATATTTTTCTACACAAAGAAAAGGTGACGCTATGCAAGAAACTAGTTCAGACAGGCTCAACTGAGTTTCAAGAATTTGAGACTAGCTTGAGATGATGTATTTATGATGTTGGATCAGAGAATTTTAATCTGCACCCAGCACTTTGCAGCCATACCAAAGCTGACTTTGTATTGCATGCCCCAGCTTTGCCAATATATTTTTCTTGATATATTTTAGACAAGGGAACTATCACTTTATGATAACCATTTACAATTTGCCTGAATAAGTAAACAGGTCATAATAAAACAATGACTTATTTGTCTGTTCCTTGGGCCAAATTTAAGGATGAGTCTGTCAAGAGTTATAGTCTCAAGGAGTATATCCATGGTAATTTTCAATTGTAGTTTTGAGAGTCACAGACTCTTGTCTGTTAACTTTTCAGCCATTATGATACCAAGAGTTCACAAGATTTTCCAAAGTTAGAAAACCTCAGAGTCATTTCTGATTACTTTATAATAAAGTGAAATTAAAGATCACTTTAATTTCAAAAGCAGAAGAATGCTATAAGGTTACAAAATATCAGGCAGATGACCATGAGGCTGTATCTCTGGCAACAGAAATGATCAGTGGAAAATCCCAAGAGACTTATTGCTTTACCAAGGATTCCTGGCCACCTGCCTGATGGTATGTAGTCATTTTATAGTTAAACAAGTACATTTTATACTTTGAGGGTCAAAGGCCCTAGACAACTTAATATTCATCTGTTGTTTCAGAAATGTGGGGTCAATTTCATTTATTGCATGTGAATATCACCAAATAGCAGATGGATTTGGGGATCTTGAATTGATATGAGGATAGGTATCCTCATGAAAGAGATCCAAACATGCTTTTTATTAAGCTTATTTTATTCTACAGGTGAGAAAACAATGTATGATTATCAGGAGGGCATTTGTAAAACAAAATAAAAAACATTTAATAAACAGGTAAAGGTTAAAATTTCATCTATTAAAATGAATATCAGTGTAGTTTAAAATCTCATTTCCCATTGAAATGATAAACTATAGTTATTGGGAGTAGAAATAAAAGCTAGTAGTTAAAATATGTACTAAATAAATAAGCTAAAATATATAATTTATAATCTTAAATGTAGTAATCTGAACCTTAATAAAATGTTCCTATTGCCAACAAGAATAAAGTTAACCATTAATGTCATAACTAAAATAAAATAGAAATATCTAATTTACTATGCATTTATGGAGCATTCTATCATAATGTAATGGATCCGACTCCTGTGAAAATTTTTCACGTACAGTTAAAAATGTAATAGCTTTGATAAATTATTCTCTAGGTAGCCATTTATTGATTTTGTTAAAGGTTCATTGAAATATTGTATTTCTGGGTCATCCAGGCAAATGAATTTACAAAGATCACAATTAAGACGTATTTATCCAGCAGGTATGGGGTAGAGGGGGTCAATGGGGAAAACACAAACAAAGGGGACATCTGTAATACTTTCAAGAATACAGCTAAATTAAAAAAAATAAAAGATTAATTTGTCCAAAACATATAAATATTATGTCAGAATCACTATATTGTATAAAGGAAGAAAAAATTAATTCCATAATATACAGCTCTGTTATCCTACATAATAAAATGGTAATATGTAAATTACCATCACTCCGCTACGCCCACGATTGGGCCAGCAGGAGGCGCAGGGGGCGGGACTCAGGGTGGCCGGGGTAGCTGATTGGGCCAGCTCAGCGTCTGTGTCATGGCTGCCGGAGGCTTTCGGAAGGCCTGGGGCACGGGCGGACAGCCGGCCGGGTCCCCCGCGATCAAAGGCCAAAGCGGGGGACCCAACCGGCTGTCTGCTCCGGCGCAAGGCCTTTCGAAAGCCTCCGCAGCGCCGGAGGCTTTCGGAAGGCCTGGGGCACCCGCGGACAGCCAGCCCGCTGGTGCACCAGGTGCATGATTGAATCACGCACTGGGCCTCTAGTTATAAAATAATGTGGGAGAAAAAAAACTTCAAATTGTAGTTATTTCAACAAAAAATGAAGTGAGAACATTTTTATCTAGTTGGTTTGGTTTTTAAGCATTTCTTATTTTCTACTATTTTAAATATATTGAGACATTTTTTCCTAATCTCAAAGAACAGAGAAACAAGTCTTTGGAATAAGCGTCCATTCCAATGAAAAGTAGATTGAGTAAAGAGAAAATATTTTCATTTCCAAACCTCAAGTCTAGTTTCTAATAGCCATATTTATGCTAAAAGCTACATAAATGTAATTTCTAGCTTATAAACTAGGACTAACCTGATTGGAACCATATGTCCTAAGGATTTTTAAAAATATTACAGAAATGAACAATATATTACTTAATCTTTCCTATCAAATGAATGGAAAAAAGGAGAGCGACACAGATAACTTGACAAATAAGGGGCCAATGGATGTTTTAAAGTTAAAAATTAGGGCAGTTTATAAATACTTACAAATTACATCAAATAAGAAATTCCAACAACAGGAAAAATTTCAACCTCTAATATCAATCCATAGAGACAGGGTAGAGTGTATTAAACAAAGTTGAAGCAGCTGAAATGAGATGATGGTGGGGCCTAGAGAACAGGTGCCTCACAAAAGAGAAGTAACAGTTGAAATGGAAAGTGGTTTGCAACAATTCTACAAGTATATCACAAGTATCAAATGAAATATCCAGTTGAGATGTTTATGACCCAAGCAAGTTCATTTAAAGGAAAGAGATGGGGCAATGATAGCCTTGTAGATACTTCAAGGTCTGTAATATGAAAAGAAGTATTCATAATTTTTATAAAAAGTAAGGCTCTAGTTAAAACACACACACACACACACACACACAAAGGTAGTGAAAGAAAAGTCTTTACACACACAGACACACACACACATACATGCAGGGTTGGGCAAAGGTAGGTTTAGAGTGTTCATACAGAAAATAATGCAATAATTAATAAGTAATACAAGAATAAATTGTTTTGCATACTCACAACTGTAAACCTACTTTTGCCTAACCCTGTGTATGTGTGTATGTATTATATTACAAACATAAGCTTCAAACATCTGGAAATTTTCATTTGGCTAATTTTACAGTTTTCCAAAATACCATGTGTTCTTAATTTCTGATAACATCTGAATTATATTTGAAAACACTTTTAAGAGGTCAAATTTTAAATATAACACCACAGAAAATATCTAAATGCCAAATTAAAACAATGAGAAATTAATTGTAGTTACTCGTTTGTTTTAAAATAAGATTACATTTCTCTTTCAATATTCATGGGTTATTAAAAAAGCATGCTTGACAAATGAAATTGTGTTTTCATTTTTGCTTTTCCTCATGCACTGGTGGTTCCGAACAGGCACAAAGGCTCCATATTTATAAACAGATTATGACCTCCCTAGACAACTCAATTAAAGCAGCAGAGAAACATAAGAGTATTAAAATTCATTACAGAAAACATTTGCTGAGGTTGGAAAGTGAAACTCTAAAATCTGAATACATAATATATTTAAATACCTTTAAACACTTAATGGATCCAGCATTCCCACTGTATTCAGTAGTTAAGCATTCCAGCCATGTTTCTAATGAGATTCCCCAAACTTTATGGTCATTGCATTTATCAGTATTAGCATTCAAAAATAAATTGAAAATAGAATTTTATGTCTGGATGCCTATTTGTCACATTTTTTTTTTCTTTTCTAAGCCCTTAAGTATACTGGAATAGTGAAAAGGTATTCCATTACTAGGGATATCTTTGAATTATTGAATAAAGCACATGTGCACACCAGCCAATGTTACGAGTTATTAACATTTCTTTTTGTTTCTTTCTCAAATTTGAGCCTAGCTCTATATGAGTTTCTCCTTAGAAAGGAAGGTGATGATAGCAATAATAATAGTTCCCTGTTGGCAAAGAAACCAAGGCACTCTTATAATGTTGCATCATGCTCAGTACTCTGGTTTGAGGGAATGCCTTCCACTTTACATTTTCACTGGGTTAAAATATGGGCTTCCTGTACTGCCTTGTAGCTCCATTATCTTCCTTCAGCAGTTTCCAAACTGGAAGCTGTTCTAATATCCACGATCAAATGTCCTTACCCACTGTCTGCTACCATAAGGGCTCCTAGTTTCATACTAAGACTTGAACCAACCTCAATTTTCATCCTCCACACTTTGGGTATCAGAGTATTTATTTTCTTATATATGTGAACTATACCAGCTACCAAATAATAAACCAAATGAAAAGTTTCTGTCAGTTTTAGGGAGACTATTCTAATGTGCTCTGCTGTTATCAAATGCAATGGAGAACCGTGTTTTTTTCCTATATATCAAGATAAAGAGAAGGAATGTATGTCTTTGAAAATGTGGACTAGTAAAACTGTATTTTTGTTTTCAAGCAAAGAGTTCCTGGGATTTTAACACAATTTTGTTGAATCCCACAATTTGAGGGCCATGTTGAGAATAATCTTTTTTAAAATATATTTTTATTGATTTCAGAGAGGAAGGGAGAGGGAGAGAGATAGAAACATCAATGATGAGAGAGAATCATTGATTGGCTGCCTCCTGCATGCCCCCTACTGGGAATGGAGCTGTCAAACCTGGGCATGTGCCCTGACTAGGAATCAAACTGCGACCTCCTGGTTCATAAGTTGATGCTCAACCACTGAGCCACACCAGCTGGGCAAGAGAATAATCTTAACTTTTGTTAAATTAAGAAGTCTTTTGGATTCTTATCCATTGAATCTCTATCATTTGTAATGAACTGTATAGTGCCTGCATCACAACGGATATAAACAGTCAATCCATTGAGAGAAAAATGTTGCCCACTCCACAAAAGGAGCTCCTTGATTTTTTCACAGGAAATGCATAGTTTTAGCCAATACATTGTTGGATTAACAGGGGCATGTTACCTATTTGGGGTTATATGGTTTTAGAGACAAAATTAATGAGTCCTATATCTATGAGTTTCCTGGTCTTGTTTGTTAAACATTATTTTCACTGAATCCGTTAACATTATTTTTCTACCTTTTTATAAAACTAAAGTTTGCATATACTAGTACATTAGTTTCAGGTGTACAACATAGTGATTAGACGTACGTATACCTTACAACGGGATCACCAAGATAAGTCTATTTTTCACTGTCTATTATTTTTATTAAATAGCTCTAGGATCTTCCACCTAAATTTGTAGTTTCATTTGTCATACTCAAAAGGGCAAATTGCTTTCACAGCACAATTATGAGGCAGTATAAGATTAGACCTCAGTAATAAACTCACTTCTCAATATCCAGATAAAGCTATCATTCCTGGAGGGAAGCCACTTTCTCCTCACTAGACAGACCACCTATTCCTTTCTACTAATTGCAGTTTGGGATGTAGATTCACCTCAGTGCTCAAGGAAAAAAAAAATCTTTTTTTTTTTTTCCTTGAGCACTGAGGTGAATCTACATCCCAAACTGCAATTAGTTATAAAAGTACCTACTTCTGTACAAATTCCCAGGAAATACTCTCCAGCTTTCAGTCATTTTCCTCCTTCCAAAATTTGGGAACTCCCTGATAGATATTATTTTTTATGGCTTATTGGTGAGTCCCGTGGTGCAAATAAAATGCAACTGTGCTATTCATTTATGACAAATATTTAAAGCAGAAGTTTTTGTCTGTTATAGGGGAGCCACCAAATCTCTCACAACACTCAAGGATTTCATGGGAAACTCTAGAAGTGAATGCCACATATATTGGTTATATAGCAGAGAACTCCCTGTTAAAATCCATGCACACTTTACGGAAAATTTAATGGATAATTTAAAGTTCCATAATGTTGTAAAGCGTTTTTCAACATCTCAAATTGATTCAAAAATCAATTTAAAACGCATTCACATCTAGCTGCAGCTTGCACCTACCTTGTTTTGAGAAACGTTAGTCACCAGAATTCTAGTAAGTCTGATTTATCATAAAAGAAGAAAACAGCAAGAAACGATGACATAGATGAAAATGCAAGGTGTTAAAGACAAAAATACTGAGGTTTACTATAAAGGAAAGAAACTAAAATAACCTCAGGCAAATATCTAGATTTCAGAAATCCTCGTTTGTAATATAACAAATAAATTAATTTTCCAGTGATATTGTATCTATTTGACGGGGAAATTTGTTTAGCAGAGAAATCCATTATAACATTAACCACAGGCAAGCAACTGCATCTGTCAAGACTGAAACCTTCGGCCATGAAAGCAGAAAACATGAAACACATCTAGATGCAAATTAATTGTGTTTTGTTTTCCCAAACCTGACACACTCTGTTAATTCTCCCAACATTGTGAAGAAAACAAAAACCCAAGTAAGAAGAGGGACTATAATATTTTCCTTTTCTAATTCCAATGAGTTAATAATCATATCATAAAAAGGATACTTGATACCTTTTTCACACCATATGCACTAAGCATGTCCAAGTCCTAATATAAGGCACTTCACTGTAAAATTCAATTAACTTCTTTTGCAGCACAATATAATAAATATAATGACAAAATATTTATACACTTTAGCACATGCATATGCATAACACAGTAGTGAGTAAATATTATTTAAATATATATATATATATATATATATATATATATATATATATATATATATCAAAATGCAAAATATATGTCTTTCTACTTAATGGGAAAGCCAAACATATAGACGCAATAGAGATGACCTATAATTCAAGTCAGTGTACTGTTATTAAAAACCCATTGTGTAATAGGCTTTTTGCTAAATCCTTTCAATGAGCCTTTCAATAAATATCGACCTTTAAATTCTCATTTATATGGAGAAAAAATGCACATGGTTTCAAATGTAGATGTAGAGGCTCCAGATCACCTGTCTGTCAGGTGGCAGAGCTAGAAATCTAATCAAAACTTCTGACTCCAGGTCCAGCACACATTTCACTGCAGATGTAACCTGCTCACTCCACAAGCACCCACTATCATGGTTTTTAGGCACTTGACATATTTTGAAATTCTTGTGTAGATCAAGTTTCCACTCTATTACTGTATGGAATCCATGTAAAATATTTGTGAATTACTTATTTGGTTTTGTAGTTTTACTTAATGTCTAAGTAATATAAAAAGTGTTTACCTTTGAATAAATTATATTCCTAATTGAATGTTAAGCACTTACCAAAGAGCTTAATAAGTGTACATTTTCCCTATACTCTTCCTAGCTTTTCTGTGTAATAGATTTAAACTGTCCTAAATATTATGATTACTTTTGTATTTATATATCAAACTAGTGGCCCGGTGCATGGATTTGTGCACATTGAAAGGAAACTGATTAGAAGAAAGATTTGTGCGGTAATTATATTACTGCAAAAAATTATATGTCGAAATAGTAAATTTATCTATAATAATAAAAGTGTAATATGTTAATTAGACCAGACAGCCAAACAACCTTCCGGATGTCCTTCCAAATGTCCTTCCAGATGAAGCCATGGTGGCGGGGGCCAAGGCAGAGGTGGTTAGGGGCGATCAGGCAGGCAGGCAGAGGCAGTTAGGGGCAATCAGGCAGGCAGGCGGGCAAGCAGTTAGGAGCCAGTGGTGCCAGATTGTGAGAGGGATGTCTGACTGCCGGTTTAGGCCCAATCCTGCAGGGATTCCTGTGGGATCGGTCCTAAACCAGCAGTCGGACATCCCCCAAGGGGTCCCGGATTGCAAGAGGGTGTAGGCCAGGGTGAGGTACCCCTCCAGCCCCTTGCATGAATTTCGTGCACTGGGCCTCTAGTATATGTATAAAAGCCTAAGCGACCGAACAACTGAATGACCAAACTACTGAATGACTGAACAACCAGTCGCTATGACGTGCACTGACCACAAGGAGGCAGGCGCTCAATGCAAGAGCTGCTCCCTGGTGGTCAGTGTGCTCCCATAGCAGGAGCGCTGCTCATTGACCGACCCATCCAGGCAACCCACCAGCCCAGCGTCAGCCACTCACTCCCTCAGTAGTCCTACAGGTCCAATCTCTGGAGAGTGGGCCAAGCACCAATGACCAGTGCTGTGAGCATGATCCTGACAGCGCTGCCAGCCTCCCGGAAGTCAGCCTCGGGCACCACGCCCACTTCCCCTCCCTAGATGCTCCACAAAAAAGGATATAAAAGCGGCCGCCCAGTGGCTCCCAACAACCAGCGCGAATGTCAGCGGGATGGATCCGGATCCCAGGCCGGCAAGGATGTCCCATTGCCTGCCCACAGGGCCAACTGCATACTGGCCCCCATCCCTACACCCCTTGGGATGGGTGCCAGACACAGGGCTCATGGCTGGTGAGCGTCACTCTGGGGGCGAGAGCCTCTCCTAATCAGAACTGACTGGGTGCGAGCCCATGGTAGGCGCAGCAGGGCTGGGATGAGTGGGAGTGGCAGGCAGGAGTGGTAGGTGGCATTGGACTGCCAGTTTCAGCCCGATCCCTGCAAGCCACCCCGAAGGACCACACCTATGCATGAATTTGTGCACTGGGCCTCTAGTATAATATAGTATTATAAAATTAAAATACATGTGATTGGCACCAGTGAGAGTTTTATATGTATCGCGCATGCATGATTCAACGTTTATTTTTAAATTGCCAGAGTGTGTCATATGTACCAGCTGGTCCATCAGTCAGATAGTCAGATGGATGTAAGGTCAGTCACTTAGCCTTTTATGTATATAGATTGATACTCTCTTTGGTAAAAAAATAAACACATTTGTATAACTCTCTCTATATATAGAACTTATTCTATTCTGCTCTGCTATATCTTATGCATGTCCCTATTTTTTCATTCATCTTATAATACTAAGATACACTTGAAAAAAAAATTTCTCTCCCCTCAGCTTCTGAGATCCTTAAGGACAAGGTCTGTGGGCTTATTTAAATATCTGGATATTGCCAGTCCCTCACATAGCACTATACTACTATTTAATGAATTAATAAACTATTATTGTTGATCTTGTCTAAAGCCTGAGTATAAGAATTTATGGGATGTGCAGAAGTTAAAAGTCTGAATGTTGAAGGTTATGAAACCCAAATAGGACATTCTAATGAATTTATTATCCTTGCCAATCATATTACCGATGTGAGTGACATTTTACTGCCCCATATATAAAGTTGGGAGTAAAGGTCGTCTAAGACCATCTCTTCTTTGCCGGTCCTATTGTTTTCATTGCTGTGTTGTTCAAAACCTGACTACATAAAATCAGAATAAGGCACATGATAGACTCTTCTCTCTTAAATTTGGGACTATTACTAATTTTTATTACATGTATATTTTATTTAGATACTAGGGATGTGAGTTTATGAACAGGTGAACTATCTTACTGAAAAATTCACTTTGGTACACCATGACCAATTTGCTTAAAAATATTTGAGTTATTGAAAAAAAATCGTGGCTGAATAGACAGAAGTGTCCTGCACCTTGTCCTGGAGCAGATAGAAGGAGCAACTAAATCGAATAACATCCAGAAGTGGCCCATTAGACACAGCTGGTGAGACAATTCACAGCCAGAAAGGGCAGAGGATACCTGGAGAATGATAGGATTGGGGATCTGGGCTGGAGAGAGACGAGCAACCACCAGGCTGAGAGGGTCAGAAGGAAGTTACACTGCACCAAGTCCATATCCCTTGGGGACAGGTAAAACATCCAACTGTGGAAAGGAAGTACACAGCTGGGGAATCTAGATCTAAGTCCATAGCCGTGAGAGGCTGCACCCAGAAAGGCAGCCTGAAGAGCTGTCTGAGCTGCTCAGTGGTGGGCGGAGGGGTGGGGGGGGTGGGGAGAAACTTGCAGTCACATGGTTGTTTTGCCTCTGTTTTATCTTTGCTTTTATTTCTTAAATGCAGTTCAATGGACCTCTTTCTCCCTCTTCTATACTGAACCATGGTTCTTCCCCTATTTATTCAATTCCTTAACTTTGCTTTCTGTATATAAGCTCTGCCTCTACAGATTCTGCCTGCCCCCCTTTTTCTGGGTGATTTTTGTTTGCATTTTTTGGTTTATAAGGTTTCTTTGTGGTGTTTTATCCACATATATATTGTTTTCTTTTTCTTTTTTCTTCTTCCTTTCTCTTTTACCATTTCCTATTCTTGACATCATTTTTGCTCTCTTTTCTCTCTCCTAATTCTCTTTTCTCTGGTGGTAACTTTTATTGGCGTTATCAGTGTCATGAGTACATGCATGTTTTTCTCCCTTTGTGTTGTGTCTTGTCGAGTTGTATTTTGTGCTGTTTGGTCAACATGGTAGAGAGCGAGCCACATAACCAGACACGCTGAGAGGGGATTCTATCCATGAACAGGACAATAACACTCAAGACCCACTACACCAAGAGAAATCAAATATCCCAAGTAGGGGGCATCCCCACAATACCCAGATCAGAAGGTCTGAGAGACTGCACCACTGGGCCCCACAAAATATCTACTATATAAGACAAACTCAAAAAATCTGGGTAACATATAAGTTTGAACTAATACATCAAAACAATCACAAAGGAACAGCAAAAATAGGGAGATAATGAAAAAACCCCATATGAAAGAAAAGAAGTAATCACCAAGAAAGAAAATAAATGAAATGGAGGCAAGCAATTTGTCAGAGAAAGAATTCAGAGCAATGGTTCTAAGGACACTGAAAAGGATGGAAGAAATATTCAACATATGTAAGAATCAAGAGGAAATGAAGAAAGACATAGCTGCAATAAAGAACACACTGGAAAGTTTCAACAGTAGACTAGAAGAAGCTGAGGACCTCATCAGAGAGTAAGAAGGGAAGGTAGATAAAACACCCAAGCAGAGCAGCACCTGGAAAAAAAATCACTTAAAAAGCGGAGGAGAGCCTAAGGGAGCTTTGGAACAACATTAAACACAACAATATGCGCATAATAGGGTTCCAGAAGGAGAGGAAGCCAAGTTAAGGAATAGAAAATCTGTTTAAATAAATAATGACAAAACTTCCCTGCTTTGGGGAAGAAAAAAGTCACACAAGTCCAAGAAGCACAGTCGCAAATAAGATGAACCCAAAATGACTGTCACCAAGGCACATCATAATTAAAATGGCAAACATCAACGACAAAGTAAGAATCTTAAAGGCTGCCAGAGAGAGATAGAAAGTTATCTACAATGGATCTCCCATTAGACTATCAACTGATTTCTCAACAGAAACACATCAGGCAAGAAGGGAATGGAATGAAATACACAAAGTGATGCAAAGCAAGGGACTGAACCAAGAATACTATACCGGGCAAAGCTACCATTCAAAATTGAAGGTGAAATCAGGAGCTTCACAGACAAAAAAAAAAAGCTAAGGGAGTTTATCACTACCAAGTCAGTAATGCAAGAAATGCTAAAGAGACTGCTCTAAAAAGAAGAAATAGAAAGGGAAGAAGGAACACAGGCATAAGGAATAAAAATTGTGACAAACAAGTACCTATCAAAAATAACCTTAAATGTAAATGGGTTAAATGCTCCAATCAAAAGACATAGGATACCTGAATGGATAAGAAAATATGACCCATATATTTGCTGTCTACCTCAGAACAAAGGACTCAAAAAGACTGATAGTGAAGGGATGAAAAATGTTTTTCAGACAAATGAAAATGAATCAAAAAGTTAGAATAGTAATACTTATATATCTGACAAAATAGACTTCAAAGTTAAGGCCATAACAAGAGATAATAAGGTACACTTTATAATGTTAAGGGAGCAATTAAAAAAGAGAATACGACTCTGGTAAACATATATGGACCCAATGCAGGAGCACCCAAATACATAAAAAAAAAAAAAAAAAAAAAAACTTTGGGAAAATGTCAAGGGAGAGATTGACAGCAATACAATTATCATAGGGAACTTAGTACCCTATTGACACCACTGGATAAATCATCTAAATAAAAAAATCAGCAAAGAAACAGCAATCCTAAAGGACTCACTAGATAGGATGAAATTAATTGACATCTTCAGAACATTTCAGACCAAAGCTACAAAACATACATTCTTCTCAAGTGCACATGGGAAATTTTCAAAGTTAGACCACATATTGAAACACAGGCAAAGTCCCTTCAAATTCAAGAAGATAGAAATCATATCAAGCATCTTCTCAGATCACAGTGGCATAAAATTATAAATTAACTACAATAAAAACAATAAAAAAGTCAAACTCTTGGAGCCTAAATAGCATGCTACTAAACAATGCCTGGGTTACCAAAGAGATCAAAGAAGAAATAAAAAGCATCCTGGAAAAAATTACAATGAAAACACAACAATCCCAAATCTATGGGATACAGTGAAAGCAGTTCTAAGAGGGAAGTTCATAGTTCTACAGGCCTACCTCAAAAACAAAAACAAAAATGGTAATAAATTACCTAACCCTACAACTTAAAGAATTAGAAAGAGAGCAACAAGAAAAGCCCAGAGTAAGTAGAAGGGAGTAAATAATAAAGATCAGAGCATAAATAAATGACAGAGAGGCTAAAAAACCAATACAAACAATAAATAAAAGCAAGAGCTGGTTCTTTGTAATGATAAACAAGATTGATGCACCTCTAGCCAGGCTCACCAAGAAACAAAAAGAGAGGACTCAAGTAAACAAAATCAGAAATGAAAGAGGTGAAGTAACCACTGACCCCAAAGACATACAAAGGATTGTAAAAAAAATACTATGAACAACTGTACTCCAACAAACTGGACAACCTAGGCAGAATGGACATATTCCTAGAAAAATAAAAGCTTCCAAAGTTCAACCAGGAAGAATAAAAATACCTCAATAGGCTGATAACTACCAATGAAATTGAAGCAGTCATCAAAAAACTTCAAGCAAACAAAATCCCTGGTCCAGACGGTTTCACAGGGGAGTTTTAACAAACATTCAAAGAAGAACTAAAACCTATCCTCTTCAAACTATTCCAAAAATTTCAAGAGGAAGGCACACTTCCAAGCTCTTTCTATGAAGCCAACATTACCCTAATCCCAAAACCAGATAAAGATGCTACAGAGAAAGAGAATTATAGGCCAATATCCCTGGTGAGCAGAGATGCTAAAACTTCTCCACAAAATTCTATCAAATTGGATCCAGCATTACATTAGAAAAATCATACACCATGACCAAGTGGGGTTTATTCTGGGGATGCAAGCCTGGTATAATATCCCCAAATCAATAAACGTGATACATCACATAAGCAAATTGAGAGACAAAAATCACATAATCATATCAATTGATGCAAAAAAAGCATTTGACAAATCTAACACCCTTTCTTGATAAAAACCCTCAGCAAAATGGGAATAGAGGGATCATACCTCAACATAATAAAAGCCTTATATGACAAACCTACAGCAAACATCATACTCAATGGGCAAAAACTAAATTCATTTCCCCTAAGAACAGGAACAAGACAGGGATGCCCACTCTCACCACTCCTGTTCAACATAGTATGGAAATGCTAGCCATAGCAATCAGACAAGAAGAAGAAATAAAAGGCATCCTAATTGGAAAAGAAGAAGTAAAACTATCATTATTCGCAGATGACATGATATTGTACATAGAAAACCCTAAAGACTCCATCAAAAAACTACCAGACTTAATAAATGAATTCGGCAATGTAGCAGTATACAAAATTAACACCCAGAAATCTATGGCTTTTTTATATACCAATAATGAAATCACAGAAAGAGACAAAAAATCCCATTTACCATTGCACAAAAAAATTAAGATACCTAGGAATAAACTTAACTAAGGAGGTAAAAGACCCGTACTCAGAAAACTACAGGTTGTTGAAAAAGAGATAGAGGGAGACACAAATAAATGGAAGAATATACCATGTTCATGGATTGGTAGAATCACATCATTAAAATGTTCATACTACCCAAAGCAATGTATAGATTCAATGCAATCCCCATTAAAAGACCAATGGCATACTTCAAATTCCTAGAACAAACTCTCCAAAAATTCATCTGGAATAAAAAACAAACAAACAAACAAAAAACCTCAACTAACCGCATAAATCCTGAGAAAGAAGAACAAAGTAGGAGGGATCACAATACCAGATTAAGCTATATAAAAAGCCACTGTTCTCAAAATTGCCTGGTACTGGCACAAGAATAGACATATAGACCAGTGTAACATAATAGAGAACCCAGAAATCGACCTAAGCCATTATGCTCAATTAATATTTGACAAAGAAAGCAAAAGCATACAATGGAGTTAAGACAGTCTCTTCAATAAATTGTGCTTGGAAAATTGTACAGATACATGCAAAAAAATGAAACTAGACCACCAACTGACACCATATACAAAAATAAACTCAAAATGGATAAAGGACTTAAATGTAAGATGGGAAACCATAGAAATCTTTGAAGAATTCATAAGCAGCTAAAGATCAGACATATTTTGTAGCAATATCTTTGCCTATACAGCACCTAGGACAATGGAAACTAAGGAGAAAGTAAACAAATGGGACTACATCAAAATAAAAAGCTTCTGCACAGTAAAAGAAACCATGAACAAAACAGCAAGAGAGAGCACTGTATGGGAGAACATATTTGCCAATGTTATCACGGATAAGGGTTTAATCTCCGAAATTTATAGGGAACTCATACAACTTAACAAAAGGAAGGTAAACAATCCAATGAAAAAATGGGCAAAGGACCTAAATAGATACTTTTCAAAAGAGGACTTACAGAAGGCCAAGAGACATATGAAAACATGCTCAAAGTCACTAATTATCTGAGAGATGCAAATCAAAACGACAATGAGGTACCATCTCACACCTGTCAGAATGGCTATCATAAACAAATCAACAAATGACAAGTGCTGGAGAGGATGTGGAGAAAAAGGAACCCTCGTGCACTGCTGGTGGGAATGCAGACTGGTGCAGCCACTGTGGAGAACAGTATGGAGTTTCCTCAAAAAAAAAAAAAAAATGGAACACCCATTTGACCCAGTAATCCCACTTCTAGGAATATATCCCAAGAAATCAGAAACACCAATCAGAAAGGATATATGCACCCCTATGTTCAAAGCAGCACAATTTACAATAGCTAAGATTTGGAAACAGCCTAAGTGCCTATCAGCAGATAAGTGGATTAAAAACAGTAGTACATCTACACAATGGAATTGAATGCTGCTGTGAAAAAAGAAAAAAGGAACTCTTATACCATTTGCAACAGCATGGATGGACCTGGAGAGCATTATGCTAAGTGAAATAAGCCAGTCGGAGAAAGATAAATATTGCATGATCTCACTCATTTGTGGAATGTAATGAACAACATAAACTGATGAACAAAAATAGATCCAAAAACATAGAAGCATCAAACAGACCATCTAACCTCAGAGTACAGGCAGGGGAGAGGCGATAAGAGATCAACCAAAGGACTTGTATGCATGCATATCAGCATAGCCCATGGACATAGACAGTAGGGGTGCTGGAGGGTGGAAGTGGCCGGGGAGAGGTCCATGGGTGAAAAAGGAGACATTTGTAATTCGTTAAACAATAAAGAATTTAAATTAAAAAATATTCGAGTTAAATTATATAAACTACTCTGAGAACAATAAATTATAGTAAAAATTAATGTATTGTTCTCCTTAAATCAGAAACGTTTTCAAAGTTTTGTGAGTTTTCCTTTCCTGTTCCACATGCTAACATGCCAATCATGCTTTCTTTGCATATGAAATCAATAGATATTTTATGAGTTACTTTAATGTTGATCTTTCATGGTATCTACTTCAAAAGTTTGGGAATAATTTCAGGCCCTTTACAAAAATCCTTAATTTATATTGAGTTATAATCTATGAATACATAATGTGATTTCTTAAACGTATATTGAACCTATACTTTTAACACTTGCTTATATTTTTGTTTTGCATAGATGGAAATTATTTTATTTTTATGATATTTTTAAATTAAATTTCAATTTTATATACAATTTTATTTTACTACTTGTTCAAAAAACTATTTGTCCTACAAAAACATTTTCCAACTTTGATTATAGATTTCAAGGACAAATTGGAATGCTTTCTCTATTAAGAATACTTCATGCATCCATCGGTAATTTTTTTATATTTCCATAGCACTTATGATCTGAACTTTTGCACTTCTCAATTATTTTTTTATTCAAATTTTAATATTTTACCTATTAGTTTGGACACTTCTTAGAGGGAAGGGACTATACTTTATAAACCTTTGTTATTTGCTCACCTAAGTAAAACTAAGTAATGTGACTTATAGGTGGCAAATGCTTCAATTGGTAGTTTATTCATAATTGTTGTGCTATACATATAATTTTATGAATAATCTTCATAAATTAGAAGCATGGTGTGAACACCCAGCACTACTGGGTAAAGGCCTTTGCTCTTCTAAACCTTTTGTAGCTTAGCACTGTTTTGGTCAAAACAAATTATATATTGGTATTCCGATAGAATTGTGCAGTTTTAACTGTTAGTTTATATGGCACAGCAGTGGGTCTTTGGAGATATGATTAAGTCAATGATTTTGAGATGGAGAGGCTGACCCGGATTATCCTGGTGGGCACTATATCATATGTATCTATGTAAGATAGCAGCTGAGAAAGACTTTGCACAAGAGAAGTTAATGTGAAGATGGAGCAATGGATAGACTTGAAGATACTGACCTTGGTGATTAGAGTGATCCACCACAAGCAAGGAATTCCAGGAAACAACAGGAGAGCTGGAATAGGCAAGGAAGGATTCTCCAACATAGACTCTGAAGGGAGCAAGGCAATGCTGACATGTCAATGTCCACCCAGTAGTAATATTTTTTAAATATATTTTATTGATTTTTACAGAGAGGAAGGGAGAGGGATTGAGAATTAGAAACATCGATGAGAGAGAAACATTGATCAGCTGCCTCCTGCACACCCCCTACTGGGTATGTGCCCGCAACCAAGGTATATGCCCTTGACCAGAATCGAACCTGGGACCCTTGAGTCCGCAGGATGACGCTCTATCCACTGAACTAAACCGGTCAGGGCTCCAGTAGTAATATTAACTTTAGATTCCGAACTCCAGAACTATGAGAAAGCAAGTATGTTTTGTTTTAAGCCACCATGTTTGTGATCATTGTTATAGCAGCCACAGGAAACTAATATAGGTACATTTTTGTCAGAAACTTCTAATTAATGTTAGTATCCATAAACATGTTACCCTATGGCTTAGGAAGAGATTTCCCTAAAAAAACCCAATGGTTATATGAGTATTTTCTCTTAGTGATCATTTTCTATTTTACGTTCCTTGGGGGTAAGAATATTTTAATATTTTGCATTGGAAGCTACAGTCTTTAAAACTTATGAAATAGAAAAAAATACTAATTTTTAGAACACTGGGTACCCAGATGGAACGCCAAAATTTCAAACTTAAAAAAATTACTGCATTAGAAAATATTCTTCAAATAAATCATGGAGTTAAGTCAGGTATATGAAAATTATGCTCTTTAAATGTCACTTAATACTTTTTAGTGATTAGGTTTTTCAAAAATGAAATTCAAGTAATAAAAAAAAGAAAACATCATCAATTCTAGCCCATCTGCATAAGTTTAGCTGCAATGATTCTAATCAAATCACAGAATGGAAATTAAATTAAGTCAATTTTGATTTATACCTGAGGCGTCTCAATCAGAACATTTCATCAAACTAATCAAACTAATTCCCACCTAATGTTATGAAGGTAATTAGTGCAAAGCAATAGAAAAACACATTTTCAATAAGCATTCTAGCATCTAATTTCTATTACTATGTATTCAAAATCAATAGAAAGAGTATACATATATATGCATATGTATATGTATGTGCCTAAATACATTAAATTATCAAGCCATAAATCTCTGCTAGCTTGATAAACAACTCAGCAACTTTCATTTTAATTCACTTTTTATAATTAATACTTTATTTAAATAACATAGAATCAATTAAATAAGACACTCAATACCTGAGACTTCTTTTTCTTTTTTTTCCATTTGATTTTTCTATCAGTTTTCCTTACTTATTACTTTATAAATATGTAGAGGCAGTACTTTCCTACACCTATTGAACATATGAAGAACTGACACATATTATTTTCTTTTTCATTTAAATTTGAAAATCAAAGTCTTAAGTGCATACTATTTAAATAGTCAAAAGTTATTATAAGGCTTATTACAGAAATAGTTTCTTCCACATAATATTTAAATCCATGAATCACTAGATCCAAAAGATTTTATTGTATTTTTCTTATGCTACTTACTTTTATTTATTTAATGGAATTATTATGGTATCACTTGATTCTTAACTTTTTTAATGCTATCAAGTGCCTAAACCTTATAGAAGAAAATGTAGGTATGTTACAGTATCACTTCCATAAGCCACCACAGATATATTTTTCTACCCTTCCAATATCTTCAAACTAGAAAGTTAATTTGAAACAATAGTCAGTGTTATTGTTATTATTATTATACGGATAGTTCATACTGTCATTTATGATTATATTTCTTAATCCTAAATTATATATTCTTTTACTCATAATTAATAATTTACTTATATTTTTAGATATTTCCTTGCATATGAATATTCATTAATCTAAAATGTCCATTAAGTTGTAAAATTGGAACACTTATCTCCTTAGAGAGAAAAAAAAAAACACTAAATAATTTACTAGTTCTATGTTTCTTCTTAGTTAGAACTCTTTTGTATCTCGTTATTTTAGACCAGTTGCATTCTTTGTCCACAAATCCCACAATTTTTCTCTCTCTCTTTTTTTTTTTTCATTTGGTGAAGAATATTTTCTTACAACTTTCTTAGAAAAAGGTTCTTGAGAGCTATAAAATGTGTGCCTTTAAATTTGTAAAAAAAACATTTACAATAATGAATGGCTAAAGTTAGATATAAAATTCTAGATGGGAAGTCATTTTACTTTGGAATTCTAAAGTCTGTGGTAGCTGTCACTAATTATTTCAGGAGGTTTCCATACTTCTGTTTCCCTTTATCCTAATTTTCAGCTGCATTCATGTTGAAAAAATATATAGCTGCAGTAGTAGGAAAGGACTGAGAAAATTTCTGGTTCTGCATTCCCATCCTAACAGCTGACTAATGAAATTTCAGTTTTCTCTAACACATACAAATGAGTTCATAAAAGAGTGTACCTTCAATAAATATAAGAAAGGATAGAGAATGGATCAATCAAAATAGTAGTGCACTAAGGTAGATATAAATATGATCGAGAATACGTTACATTGTGTATATAACAAATATCATTTACTCTACCCAAGATAAAAGAATATAATTTATTGCTCTTCAAACAAATTGTCACCCTTGAAATAGACACCAAGGTTAGCGCCTGGCCCTACTTTTCTTTCTGGCTACATCGCCTGGCTCTCAATGCACTGTGTTTGCCATTCTTTTTACTCTTGGACCTTTCATACTTTCTTGACTCTATAGTCCCTTTTGGACCTTTGAAACTTAATCATGCTTTATATCACTGAAAAACTCTCTCAGAGAGACCCACAGGGTTAGTGTGAGTCTTGTTATGAGAGTCTTGATTTTCATTTCTAAGCATTTTATGTAATTACTTAAATAATGAAAAATACTTATTTGAACTCTGTCTTATCTGAAAGGAGCTCCATTTTGTTCAATATTGTATGCCCATGGTCTTATACAATATGGATAAATTGTTAGTGACAATAACACTGGCCTTGTAATTCTCTGATTTTTTAACACACACACACACACACACACATACTCACACTCACACACGATTTTACCATCACACTGGCAATTGAATTGAAGTTTTATCATTTAAATCAGTATGCACAGATTTTAAAAAAATATATAAATAGCATCCTATCTAATAAAGAGGTAATAAGCAAATTGACCATCACTCCAACACACAAGATGGCCGCCCCCATGTGGACATAAGATGGCCATCACAAGATGGCTAGGAGGGGAGGGCAGTTGTGGATGATCAGGCCAGCAGGGGAGGGAAGTTGGGGGCTACCAGGCTGGCAGGGGAGGGCAATTAGGGGTGATCAGGCCTGCAGGGGAGGGCAGTTAGGGGTGACCGGGCTGGTAGAGGAGGGCAGTTGGAGGTGACCTGGCTGGCAGAGGAGGGCAATTAGGGGCAATTGGGCCAGCAGGGGGCTGTTAGGTGTCAATCAGGCTGGTAGGGGAGTGCTTAGGGGTAATCAGGCAGGCAGGCAGGCAAGCAGTTGGGAGCCAGCAGTCCTGGATTGTGAGAGGGATGTCCCAGATTTGAGAGGGTGCAGGCTGAGCTGAGGGACACCCCCACCCCAGCCCCCATGCATGAACTTCATGCACCGGGCCTCTAGTATTATATAAAAGTTTTAATATTTTTTAAAATTTATCTTTTGTCTCGTAGTAAGAGAACAGTAGGATTTAATGCCATTTGCTAATTTATTTTTATCTGTTTAAATACTTACTCATTCAACAGCAAATTAGTTTTGTCTCTTATTTCCAGGAAGTGCCCTGAGGCTCTCAAAACTTGTTTTTCTCACATGTTTTGTTATTTTTAGAATTAATCATAAGAGTATCCAGGTGAACAGTGACAATACAGAAAGCATGTAAAATTTAAGATTGTTGAACAAAAACCAAGATGAGTCATAATTTCTGGACCACGAAGATGGGGATGCACATAAAGCTGTCTTTCACACTCCCATGATACATCCATGATGAATTATGGCTTTTAAAACAAAGTTTGCTCAGTTATAAATCTCTTAATAAATCTCTTACCTTTTTAAAGAAATTAATGGAGCTAAAGAAGCATGTGTTCCAGTGAAGTCTAAAGAAAATAAAAAACATAAAAGCAAGGGATTCATGTGAGAGTGGATCTATGCAGGAAATATATGATTGTAAGTCCTAAAATGATTACATTAAAAACCCACAGCTGAATTTCCATGTTACAGACCCAAAGAGCAATATAATCTAAATAGCAGTATGAGGGCTGTGGATTCCAGGCAGAGTCTTTAGGGAAAAAACAAATAGAAGTCAAGTGTTTGAACATTTAAATACATTGTTGAAAGGCAAGTGGCAGAATTGTTTACTTATATAAAATTAATGATAACTATATAGTTTATATAGAAATCATGTAAGTAAAAATAATGAGACTACAGCCAAACAGAAAAGTAAAGAGAAGTAAAAGAAATGAGTAATTGTATTATATTACTTAAACTCAGTTACTAATTAGTTTTGCATAGACATACTGAAAAGATGATCAATTTAACAAATATTCTGTTTTAAATGTGAGGAATGACGAGGATGAAATTGTTAGTGAAAAGATTTGAACTACCTTGCAGCTCTCATGAAGTTATGTATAAAATACATAATCATAAAATAGCCTTTCAATCAGATAATCTAGAAATATTGAGATACATTATATGAAAAATTACCATATGGGTTGAGATGGCTGCTTTGAACATGTATACAAGTAAAGATCAGAAGAGATAAGAAACATGAGTAAAAGTTTTCATTATAACTCTTATAGACATACCCTTTTAAAACAATGAGGATATATTATGCCAACTTTTTAAATTTTAAAATGTATTATGTAAGAAAATTTTCTGATTCATTAATATATGTTTTAAGCAAGCAGCTCTATTTTTAAACTTAACCATCAAAATGCAAATCAGAAATTGCATTCCATAATGTGTATCACCCCTTCTGCCCCCCCAGTTTATACACAAAGATTTATACAACTATCCTGCTTCAAAAGAATCTTATGCATCACAAATTCAGCAGAATATTGGTCAGGTTCACATTTTATTTTTAAAACCTTTGAAATGTTTAAACACAAACATATTTATGTGAATGCATGTATGTCTGAGCTATCTAGTTGGTTTGCAGTCAGTTCCAAGTACATATGTGTCTTCTCAACCTGTAGTTTGTGAATACTGTCTCATGTCTAAGAATTTGAGAGAAAAACATACACCCATGAGAAAACTGTGTATCTCTAATTTTTTAGAATTAGAGGTGTGTTGTTTTTTTTTTAATTTTCAGTTGTTTTCTTCATATCTCTCCATCTTTAAGAGTATCTCCTCTATTATGCCCAAATCCTATGAATACATGGTATTTAAGATAAGTCATTATATCTTTTTAAGCAGCAAACATATTAAATTGGTACATTTGTCAAAGGGAATGACTCACAACTGAGCAATACTTATTTCATTAAAATTGCAAAAAGAGAGACTATAAACATCATTTTATACCATCTATGCTCCATCTCTTTAATAGAAACACTAGAGGCCCAGTGCACAAATTCGTGCATGGGTGGGGTCTGGCTGGCCTGGCAGATTGGGGCAGGGCCTGTAGGGAGGAGGAGATGGTGGGAGGTTGGCCAACTGGCCCTCCCTGGTCGGGGCCTGATCAGGGCTGGGTCGACTGGGGGAAGGGGCCATGGGTGATTGGCTGGTGGGCCCCACCCCCTGATTGGGGTTGGAGGTCTGATTGGGGGTAGGGGCCAGCCATTGGGAGGAGCTGTGGGTGGTAGTCTGGCTGGCCCCGCCCCCTATTGGGGTGGGTGGACGATCATGGGTGGGGCAGCCAGTGGGAGGGGCTGCAGGCTATAGTGGTGGGGCGGGCTGATCAGGTTGGGGCTGCCTGGGGAAAGGGAGGGGGTGTTTGGCCAGTGGCTCACTCTTGATTAGAGTGGGAGAGTTTGATTGGGGGCAGGCTGGCAGCAGGGAGGAGCCGAGAGATTGGCCAGCCAGCCCCACCCCCTAATCGGGCAGTTAGTTGGCCATAGTGGGTGTCATAGCGACCATTCGTTATGGTCTTTATGACCCTTATGGTCGCTGGCCTTTTATATATATAGATAACCCTTCAAAAAGTCATACGTTAAATGTTCTCCAAACTAGGTCATCTATTGGTGTAACTATATGAAAGACAATCTTAAAAAATTCAAATTTACTTGTTAAAATATAAAACCCTATTGAAGGCAGACATGTAAAAAGTCAATTATGTTGAAGCAAAAATATAAAAAAAAACATGAGGTTTAACTCTTAAGAGTTCAGTGCTGAAATTAATATGGTGATATGCAAATGTGTAGTATTTTTTAGTCTCATACATTTTGGTTGATGCATCTGGAAGTGAAAGTAACAGAAAATGGAGCATATAATTTCCTAGACACCATTAATAGATTTCAAGCCCATATAGATTTTAAACCATTTCTGAGATTTTCCCCCTTTTGGTATGCAGTGTCTTATTAATGCATGCATAATTCAATAACAGCTCAGGCTGTTGAACTTTAGAACACAGCAGAGATATTCAATTATATTTGGGTAATTCACTTTGAGAAATTGCCGGCATGTACTATAATTCTATCATTTAAACCTCTCCTTTAATTTTATATGTTGATAACTTCAATTATTTTATATTGCCAATAAGTCACTGATAATTCTACCAGTGAGATTTTGTTATAGATGTTAGAGAAGCAAATTAACTTAAATTATGTGCTGCGCAAAGTCTGAATTTTTTAACACTGAGAATTGGCATTTAATATTAGATTTATACATGGGTTATCTGGGTGTGCTATTTTTAGAAGATAATTTGCATCAGGGGCTTGTCCTCAATTTAGTACACATAAAGTTGTACATTTCTGAAAAACATTTGTAAGCTCTCGTTCACTCTCTTGCTCTCTCACTGATTTTATTCTATTCTGCAGGTTGAAGAAAATTCTTATAAACATATTGCTGTGGCCAAACATTTTGCTCAGTTTTCTGTAATATCTGATCGGTAATTTATAAAGCTATCACCGTATCCTTTCCATAATCCCTCACTGTTCTATTTTCTCTAATGACCACCCCATTCTAAACTGTCTGTCTCTGCAACATTTTCTTCACAATCTGCCCATCATGGCATCGCAAGCTCCAATTCTTAGAGGACTCTACACATAGCCTTAAAAAAGTTAATCAACTGTTCTATATACCTTTTAAAAATGCTGCCTTTTTGTTTTACAAAGTCATACCATTATGTATTCCCTTATTTTGAAAAGTATAAGATAGGAATTTACAGTATCATTATATAATGTATTTCATAAAACTTATTAGTGCTTTATGTATTAAAGATTGAAATCTTTCATGTGGTTTAAAAATTGCTTGTATGAGCCATATTTTATAATTGTTTATTAAATTTATTGTGACATTGGTTAATAAAATTATATAGATTTCAAATATAAAATTCTATAATAAATCATCTGTATATCGCATTGATAAAGTGAAGCAACGCGGACAGCAAAACTGAAAACAGATATATGCATCCCATGTCAGATTGTAGGAGACTGTGATAGCTAATTTTATGTGTCAACTTGGGTAAGCCACAGTAGCCAAATGTTTGGTTTAAAGTTGTATGTAAAGTTAATTTTTAGATAAAATTAAATTTAAATCAGTAGACTTTGAGTAAAGCTCATTACCCTCCATACTGTGTGTGGGCCACAGTTATCTGTTGAGGTCTTAAGAGGGAACAGACCGGGATTCCCTGAGGAGGAGGAATTTCTAACTAGAGACTGTTTGCAGACTTAAGTTGCAACATCAAGTCTTGCCTGGATCTCCAGCCTGCTGGCCTACCCTGCAGATTTTGGACTTGTCAGTTTCTATAATCACATAAACCATTTCCTTGAAACAAATATCTCTTATCTATCTACATCTCTATCTATATACCTATCTCTATTTGCCTATCTATTGATAGTGATGGATGAGATGAGAGAGAGAGAGGGAGGGAGGAAGGAAGGGAGGGAGGGAGGGAGGGAGGGAGGCGGGGAGGAAGTAAGGAAGGAAGCCCTGAGGTTGCTCTTCAGGATAGTCTCCAGGAATGGGCAGCAAAGGTCTCCTGGGTCAAATATCAGATCCTCTGGGGCTGCCTGCAGGAAAGACTGGCCCTAAGAAATGCAACATGTGTTCAGGTTTCTGAGGCCTTGAACCCATGCACATTTGGGATTGGGGCTCCAGAAGGCTCCTGCACCATTAGCCCGAATTGTTGCCCATGGCCTTTGGGCTTCTGGAAGTTTGCAGATTTGCAACCCGAGCATGGACCCTGCACTGCCATATTCTGGCCCCTGGCAGACCCTCCTGCACAGCCCTTCAGCCTGCATTCCGACCCTGGCCAGGCCTCCGACCTACCGACCGCAGGGACCCCGAGTCCTGAGGCCTTTGGTGGAATCCACGAGCATCAGAGCTTGCAAGCTCAGTGGTTGGAGCCAGCCTTCTTACTGACCTGTCCCGCAGGAGGAGCGTCAGGAATCAGGGATTTCTCATCCCCAGGACTCCCCGGCCTGCCACGTGGAACCCCAGAGATCCCGCGAGACCGGCTTCACGTGGAAAGAGCGCGCTTGCGTGGTAGGTGCCGGCAGCCTGAACCCGCCCCTCTGGGTGCTCAGTGCATTCCCACGTCTCCTCCGTGTCTGGTGGTTCGCATCCTCGGCCCTTCTCCAGGCGAATGTTGAGACTGGCCTCTGCACACGGAAGGCCAGGAGAAGCCTAAGAAAGAAGCAGAGCGCTCCAGATTGGTAAGCGGCCCTTTTAATGAGCAAGGGAACTTTCCAGGCTTGCCTTTGGCGCAAGAGGGGTAGATCTCCGTACCTGCCCGCCAGAATCGAGTTTATCTAGAAGCCTTCCCGGGGTTTGCACATACACTGTCCAGGTGGGCTGAAGAGCACAGGAGGGCGTCTTTGAAGTGGCTCCTCGTGCGGGACTAGAGGGCAGAATGCACGTTCCCAGGACAAGGGGAAGCAGCGGGGAGCCTGTCATTGCCCGCGGACAGCTCCAGGTTCACCAGGAGCTCAAGGTCTCCTGATGACCCCTCCAACGCTGCACTCCTGGAGACCGGCTCTGGCACGGTCACACACATCCCCTCTTCTGAAGCGTGCCCTGCACAGTTCAGCAAGGGGTGTTATTAGCACGGAGGTGGCTTGTTTGGCGGCTATCTGGCTGCCTTGGAGGCCAATGGCACAGCAACAATCTAGGCACACGCAAAAGAAAACACAAGTTAAGATAAGGATTCCCAAAATTAGTGACACCTTTTTCCACCAAGAGCCTCATCATCCAAAACACTGGTTTATTAAGTCCTGTGGGCTGGGGACCAGATGGCTCCAGGTCTTCACTTGTTCCCTCACCTAATTGAAGAAAGATGATACATGAGTAGATTCACTGGGTGGGAACACACAGCATTCCGTTTGGGTAATGGCACAGTGATGATGTCCAAGACCCTTCTCTCTGGGAGGACAGCCGTTCTCATTTGTTGTGACTGTGGGGCCAGATTCTCCCCTGTGCCCAGGTGAGACCCAGGGAGTAGCAACCCAGCCTCCCAGGCAGAAGTCCTGGCCAAAGGTTTGTGTCACACAACCACTGGGTCCCACCCAGGGCCACCCGGTAAATTCCTGGGCTGTTCCACCAGTCAGTGCAAAACCAGTCACTATCCTTGGATGGGGCAGAATATCCCTGGTACAGTTGGGTTGGTTCCGTTTAGAACCATTTTCTGTTCCTAGAATAGGGGTGTGCACCAGTGCTCAAATGTCCATAAACCAGATTATGCCACAGGAACCCATTCCAGCTGAGTATAGCCTCCAGTGGCGCTGATGATATTTCTTGGATGCTTTTGGAAAGCAGTTTGATGGGCTGCCTGTATAGTTTTATTGACAGAAAATAAAGACTACTAGTGCCCAGTGTTATTGATAGTGTGTGTCACAGGCCAGGTCTCTGGATCAATATTAGCAACTAGAGGCCTGATGCACGCAGATTTATGCAAGAATGGGCCTTCCTTCCCCTGGCTGCCGGCACCACCTTTGCTCTGGCCAGAGCCGCCTTTCCACCTTCCCACAATGCCCAGAGAGGCCCGGAGTGGCTGGGGTGGTGGGGAATGCCTGTGTCGTCGCCATAGCGTCACCATAGCAGTCCTGCCCCGGCTGCTTGGTGCCTGTGTATGCAAATTAACCCACCATCTTTGTTGGGTTAATTTGCATACTAACTCCTGATTGGCTGGTGGGCGTCACAAAGGTATGGTAAATTTGCATCTTTCTCTTTTATTAGTGTAGATATCAGTTGAATTGGATATCAATTGAATTGAATTGAATTAACTTGTTCTTCTGTAATGCACTGCTTTTCCAATCTCCTCCCTGGAGTGTAGTTACCCATGATGGCAATCCTGTCACTCTAGAGAGGGAAAGCTATCCACCTACCCACAGTCAGATTGATTCCTTGGCCAGGAATACAAGCAGGCCCACTGTAGAAGTATATTTCCATCAGGTGCCCATTCCATGACTGGACACCATAGTAACAGCAGAAGTCTAAGGTCGAAGGGACAGATATGTAGTAGGAACTTGTATAGGGAGGTCTTCCCCTTTATAGGAATTACACTTGTGGCCTGATTCTTAGATGTTAATGTGGCTGCAACCTTAGGAATGTAACAGGATTGTGCATACGACACATGTTGGCAGGGAAAGCAGCACTATCAGGTGTGAGAAGATGGACTAGGGCCGTGGTCGGCAAACTGCGGCTCGCGAGCCACATGCGGCTCTTTGGCCCCTTGAGTGTGGCTCTTCCACAAAGTACCACGGCCTGGGCGAGTCTATTTTGAAGAAGTGGCGTTAGAAGAAGTTTAAGTTTAAAAAATTTGGCTCTCAAAAGAAATTTCAATCGTTGTACTGTTGATGTTTGGCTCTGTTGACGAATGAGTTTGCCGACCACTGGACTAGGGGAAGAATAGACTAGATCAGGGCTCCCACCTTGTCCCTCTTTCAATGGTGTGTGTTCCATACCAGGTGTAGTGAGTTTCAACAGGTCTGGCTTATAGCAGGAAACAAGATGTCTCCAGGAATGTGCAGCAAAGTTCCCCCTCACCCAGGGGTTCACAGTAACTCTTCCATCCCAATGAGTTGTCCTATTGCAAATTCCTGTAGATTATACCTTTCCCAGGTGTGATGGGGCTTGATGTTCTCAGCAGCATAGCACTTTGACCCTGGTGAGAGTCAAGGCAATATTTGTCTCCCCTGATACCCATAACTTTACGGTATTGGGTATCATGACAGGTGTCCCTAGCCTGGTATATGGGGTAACAGGCCCTACAGGTTGATCATCCAAATGTATTGAAGCGTGGGACAGTACCTTGGTGTACTTGGCCAAGGTGGTTTTACCTGTTAGGAATTTAATACTCCATTTTTTTTCCTTTCTACTAACCCTGATGCTTGTAGCTTATGGAGGAAATGGAACCTCCATTCAGTGTCATGTTCTGTGCAATGCCCAGTCTTGCATATCATCACCTTTGACATGTGACCCCAATCACTTTCTATTTGTTGAAGGTATCCACCCATACATGGTATTCAGTTTCTCTAATCTAATGGTGGCAGCCTGGTTTGCATGGCAACAAGGAAAAGCTTGGGTTATGCCATACACAGTGTCTGCACAAACCAAGGCATATTTACAAACCTCACTGGTGGGGAGGAAGGCGATATAATCTATTTGGGAAACCCTCACCACATGGAAACTCAGGTGGATGGCCTTAGACTTTTTAGGTAGCGTTAACAACACAGAGGACAAAGGACATGCTGTGACTGCATTAATCAAGTCACTGTATTTCAGGTGCAATGTGACATCTTTCGTGATATTCATCCCACCCAGGTGGTACAGTGGCCCCTCATTCTAAGGACACAATATGCTGTATCTACTGAAGGTCCAGTTGCTAGGGTTCACACCCAAGTAAGGCATCAGCTTCCTGGTTGCCAAGGGGTGTCAGCACCTTATAAGTGGGGGTGTGGGAAACAATGAGGACTGCCTCAGGTCTTGCAGGCAAACCTATTGTCTTTCCACAAGTCCTGACCCAATCAGCGCTTGTTCATGACCATCTACCCCTTGGCTTTCTCTTGTCCAAACCATGGGCTTAATCCTTTTAGAACAGCCCAACTGTCAGTGCGACAGTTAATGCCCAGGGCTCCTGAGTGATCACCAGCCAAAGCATTCAGAGTTCAGCCCACTGTCTGCTGTAATTAATTTCTGTTTCCATTCAGACAGTGTCCGTGTTGCTCTGAATAGCGACTGCAGTCCATGTCTGAAGGTTGCCCCAACTAGACCTATCTGTATGCTTATTTCTCATCTTAAAATATATATCATACCACATGACTCAATATATTATACTAGTGGCCTGGTGCATGAATTTGTGCACATTGAAAGGAAATTAATTAGAAGAAATATTTTAATATCACTATTCGCCCTTTCTCTATAATAGAAGTGTCAGAGATGAAAGAAAATTAGTAAAATGTACATGAAAATAATATAAAAATTGGTTAATAAAGAAACAATAACAACACGATATAACAACAAATATTTTCCATGAAATTTTTACTGTCAGAATCTTCATTTATCATTCATTTTTTAAAATATGCTGGGTATTCTGAAGAATTTATATCATTTGGACAAACTTTGCCTTTGCTACAACACTGAGCACATTTTCCATCAGATGGTTTTTCATCGGAGAAATTTAGGGATAGGCAAAATTGACATGTAACAGTCATTCCATCACAACTGTGTTCGATAATTGCATTCTCATTTGCCTCATTTTTTCTATGAAGGCAGTTTCTACCAGTATTGGTAGTACTTGTCAGTGACTGTTCTTCAGACATATTCTGTCGACAATTTAGGCTTCAGAATGTCAACAAAAACGTCATGTCATTACCCAGTGCCCACAGCCACCGTTTGTGGGCTGGGATGGGCTGCGGGCCGCATTTTGTGCCATGGCGGCGTAGACTGTGATTTGGTAGGCTGTCGCTCCGGGATGGTGGCGGGGCTTGTGTCTCACCTGGGGGAGCCGAGTGCTGCTTTGTTGGCGCCAGGTCTGTGGTGCCGTTTCTCTGTGCGCATCATGGCAGCGCCTGCGTTGAGTGTCTGGCCCCTGGTGGTCAGTGTGCATCATAGCGACCAGTCAGACAATGGGAGGGACACTTAGCATATTAGCCTTTTATATATATACTAGAGGCCCTGTGCACAGATTCATGCACTGGTGGAATCCCTCGGTGTGGCCTCTGGGGATCGGGCTGAAACCGGCAGTCCAATGCCGCCTGCTGCTCCTGCTCATCCTGGCCCCGCTGTGCTTGCTGCCGCTGCTGGGTAGGCTCATTGCAGCTCCACTGCCGTCTCCGGGCTGGGTGGCCAGCCGTGAGCCCTGTGTCTGGCGCCCATCAGTCAGCTGAGCAGCACTCCCGCGGTGGGAGCGCACTAACCACCAGGGGTCAGCTCCTGCATTGAGCGTCTGCCCCCTGGTGGTCATTGAGCATCATAGTGACTGGTCAACCAGTCGTTCAGTTGCTTAGGCTTTTATATATATAGATAATAACGATAACAATAATAATTGAACTGTAAGCCTCATTATTTGTGGTTATGAAGATACAGAGATCACCTGTTTATTTTCAATGTCAGCCATTATAACCAACAATTGGAAATGTCATTAAATTCAATAAAAGTGTTGCCCTCGCCAGTTTGGCTCAGTATGGAAGGCGTGGGTCCAGGGACTGAAGGGCACCAGATTCGGTTCTGGTCAAAGGCACGTACCTTGGTTGCAGGTTTCCCGGCCCTAGTCAAAGTGCGTGCAGGAGGCAGTCAATAATGCATATAAGCATAACCAATGGACGCAAAACTCTGGGGGGTGAGGGCATGTATGGGTGTGGGGTGGGGGGGACAATGGTAAGATATGTACACATATAACACCTCAATAAAAAAAATAAAAATAAATAAAAAATAAATAAAATTGGTTTTAATCCTTTAGTATAAAAAAAATAATTGTGTCTCTCTCACATCGATGTTTCTCTTTGTCTCTCCATCTTCCTTCCACTCTCTCTAAAAAATCAATGGAAAAATATCCTTGGGTGAGAATTAACAACAACAAAAAAAAGAGTCAAAAAAAGTTTTGATAACAATTTCATGTAACAAGCATATAACATTTTCTATTTGCAGCCTAAACTCTTCCATGTTTTCAGTTTAATCTACTTGCTGCCTTCAAAAGAACTTGAGAAATAAATGATAATGAATTTACTTTTATCCTTCATAAATACTTTAATGCAGGGTTGACTCATGAGCTGGCAGATATGTATTCGACCCTGTCATGAATCTGAATCATTCACAGACTGAGAATAAATAGCTTTCACGGTAAAGCAAATTAATTTCTCCAGGACAGCACGTAACTTAGTTAATCATCTTTTCTACCTACGTCCATACTACCCTGCTCTCCTGAAACATTTACAGTTACTTTCCAGGAGGAAATTGCTCATCTCCAGAAACCTTTACTCATCTGACTCACTTTGTACATACATCCAAGGCTCATTTTTGTTAAGAATTTCCCCATCCTAAAAAAAAGCCAAATATTTATAGCAGTATATTTTCAACCTTTCTAAATATTTTATATACTTTTGGCTCAAAACACCTGAGCAATGATTAAAATGAATCCATCATTGTACTTGTATAAATTTAGAGATATTCACTTTATTTTCATAATGAATGAACTGTATATTACACTGAGCTGCCACATTTGCATTATAGGAGACTCCATGGGGAAACCCGATGTCATTAATTTAATTTAAAGACTAAAAACAAAAATTGGTATGAAATACCTGCTATTGATTTAACTTAAAACAAATCAATAAAGCAAGAAAAACATGTGGTAACAACAGTCATAAATTGTTCTTTGTTTTACTTAATACAACACTGCGATTTTATGATCCTCTATAAAAAAAAAAGTACAGTTACACTCTCAACACCACAGTTTGCTGCCATTGATTAATTAATATGGCTGTTAACGCCTCAAACAGTGGGAGATTAAGCAACACTGTAATAAAAAGATTACTCTGAGCACATTAGGTAGGCAGCACAATAAATGTTTCTGAGCCTCTAAATGTTGTATTTGGAGAAAAATACATATGATGGTCCATTGATTTCTATATTGTATTTTCTGCTTTGTGTAACAAGAATAAAGCAAAAGTGTTAACACAAACAAGTACTTGCAGTAGTAATACATTGAGAAATATTTGTAAGAAATCTTTATTTTTTCACTAAGAAGTTTTTATCTTTAAGCTCATTGCTTTATACATATAAATTGCATAGTAGTATACTATGGTATAAAAGATAAATTGAAGGAACTTACTAAAAAATAAATCTTGAGGGGTGCCTAAAAATCACAGTTAATTTTAAATTGTGACTTTCATTTTAAATGGCACTAAACCATTAAGAGTTCTGTTGTAAGATCATTGTTTTATCTTGCAATTAAACATCATTTATCAGAGGTTTAAACACAGCGGCTCATGAAAAAATCCTTTCAGAGATAGATATAGAATTCAAAAATCCTCAATCCTTGTCTGTCTGAAATACTTGTCAGACAGACAAGGATTGAGGATTTTTGAATTCTATATCTATCTCTGAAAGGATTCTACTCTCCAACTTGCATGTCATTTTTTTTTAAATGGCAAATGGTGTGACCTATATTTTCATTAACATTTTGAAGAAAAGAGGTTGGGCGTGCTTGCTTTCCTGGTTAGAGGGCCATGATTATATCTATGCTGTTCTAAAATATAAACCTCTGAGTGACTTTCAACTTCCCTCTGCCTTTTACATAGTAAATCAAAAGCCATTTCCTTTTGCTTTGTTCCAAAGAATGTTGTTTTATTTTATGTTACCTCAAAAACGCAGTGTGAGACAGGACGAGGGTGCAGGCAGTATGTGTGTTGGGAGTAAGGAGGACTGAGGGAAGGAAAAGTTGGAGAGAGACAGGACAAGAGGAAGGGAGATCTGCAGATCTTTTCTCACGCCGATTTTAAGAACTCAGGTTGTCCAAGACATCCGCGAATCAGAGCTCCCTCCCAGAACTCTCCGCTCAGAGAAAGGCTTCCTGTGACATTTATTACTGAGCTTTATCCTCCCGTGGCTTTTGTTGGGAGGGAGGAAAGGCGATAGCTAGTTCCATATACGATCTTTATGTTTTTGCCTGAAGAATTCCATCTGTAATTATTTTGGGGGCTTATATCCCTACTGCCTTCCCTCCAAATTCTGTGTGCGTGTGTTGTTGTTTTTTTCTTTTCTTTTTTCTTTAAGGAAGACATTACCATTTTACTTTAGTGTGCTTGAATACATTTCTGAACATAGACTCCTGTAAAAAAATAAAGGATTCTTGTTGAAATGTTTTGTGTTTTACCTCCATTCATTTAAAGTTGTGATCTATTAACTTCAGGCTTTAACCAGGCCACTAGATTTTTCTGGACAAACATCTGTGCCTATAGATGACACTGACCAAGTGGGATCTTTCCTTTCATTTGTTGGTGGGCCCGGACAGATTTCATGTTTACTCTTCCAAGGAATCTCAGTAAGAAGTGTGCAGTGTTAACGAGGCTCCACTTCCACAGACACAGAGCTGCAACCTCAGGAGCCTCAGCACCATCCCATTGACAGTGTCTCTGCTCATTCTTTTGAACCATCCCCAGTTGTGTCAGGACAGACATCTATGTACATACATGCATGTATTTTATATATGTACTAGAGGCCCGTTGCACAAAGATTCATGCAATAGGCCTTCCTTCTCCTGGCTGCAGGCACCGGTTTTCCTCCGGCACCCGGGACCCAGGCCTTCGCTCTGGCCACTGCCTTCCGTCTTTGCTCAGGCCAGAGCCTTCAGTCTTTGCTCCAGCCAGACCACCGCTCCTATGCTCCCTTCGCCCCTGCCCTCCCTTCATAGCAGGTGTCCCGCCCCGCCCGGCTGCTCCACACCTGCATGCGTGCTGCCCAGAGGCCCAGAGCAGCTGGGAGGCGGGGCTGCCACCATCTTTGGCGTGTTAATTTGCATACTCACTCCTGATTGGCTGGTGGGCATTGTGAAGTGATGGCCAATTTGCATATTTCTCTTTTATTAGTGTAGACTAGAGGCCCGATGCATGAAATTCGTGCACAAGCAGGCCTTCCTCCAGCTGCTGACAGTGGCTTCCCTCTGGCACCCGGGACCCGGGCTTCCCTCACAGTCCTGGCTTCATCTGGAAGGTTGTCCAGAAGGATGTCCATTCTAATTAGCATATTATGCTTTTATTATTTTACATATAATATATATTACACATGCATTTGTCTATAAATATAAATATTATTTAGGGCCTGCCAAATATCTCCAGGAAAAGTGCATGCTTAGTTCAAACTCTTTTTTTTTCTTCTAATTCTCTTCTGTCTGGGATTTTGCCCCATCAACTCATAGCCACTTTCACAGTCTAAACTTTAATCACAGTCTTTCCAATTCAAGTACAAAGATGGAAACTCCCACTTGACCTCTATTCTCTCTACTCTCTGTATTTTCTGTCTATAGTCTCTTGGCTGCCTTGATTGCTCTCTCCAATCAAGAGAGTGCTTTTTTTGGGGGGGGAGAGAAAGGGGTAAATTTTCACTGACTTTTTCTCCGTGAGAGGGTTATTGTATCAGCTGCTCTGTCATGTTCAAAGGCAGAAGTTTGTCATAGTCTCTTTTTATGCCATCCTAACTTTCCCTTTAGTGCCCAGCATAGTTTGTGGCACATACACTTCTTCAATAAGTATTAGTTTAATGAAACAGCATATAAACCACTTAAATGATGCAACCCCTTAAAACTACATGCAAATGAGAACAATGCAAAAGTCTACATCTACCAGGTATAAGTACTTTGGGAATTCTCTGACATATGGAGTAAATTCTTTTAAATGAACAACAATTGAAAATCAACTGTTGTAGAGAATATGACTATAGGACAGGTAAGTAAAGTAAAAATCATAATTTATTTCAAGAAGTACACTTATAGCAAAGAATCATTTGTAAACAGAGAAGAGAAACATTTAAAGCAATATTGTACAAGGTAGATAGTTTGAAAAGGCTTCCTTGAATTCAGTCTAAAACCTGAAGGCAAATTAATCTAAATAAAGAACAAAGAAAAAATCATTATAGACAATAAAAATGGCACATGTAAAGGCCCAGATGTATAAAAGTAAATATAAAACATGAGAAAGCTACATGCAAATATAACTAAATGCTAGGGCATAATTGAACTCATTAAATATATTAGGCAAATAAAGAAATGATAGAAATATAAATCCTTCACATTTGTTAATCCCATAGTAAGCAACCCCTCCATATGAATGGCCTTAAGAATGGTTCTGATACATTTTGAAAGATATCAAGATATGGAGGAGGATGGTTGAGGTATTGAGGAGTAGGTTGAGGTATTGAGGTATTGAGGAGGATGGTTGAGGTATTGAGGAGTCAATACCCATATTGACTCCTGTGCTGGAGAAGGGCCCCTATGCTTTCTATAAAATAATCACTCCTGCAATTCCTAGGGGCATTGTGCTTCATTCATTAGGTCAACCATTCTGCTAAACCCAAAAAGTTCTTTCTTATATAATAGACATCCTGGATAAAAGCCTAACACCGCTTTGAGACCATAAATATAGTTATATCTCTATATTTATTAGTGGTACAAGTGATTTAAAGTACAAATCCCATTTACCTTTTTGAAATGGATGTATTCATGCATTTTCTAAAAATGCAATGTAAGCAAAAGAGTTTTCCCCTGTAGAGAATTTTTTGATTAAAGAAAAATAATATATTATGGCCATACCTCAGTTATCAGTGCTGCCAGGTAGTAGGCACTCATTGAATTCTACTTAAATATATTAAAATGAACCTCAAAAGAATGACAAAAAAATCATTATTTTGTCAACAATGTTTAGGTTATATATTCTGCCTCCAGAAAACATTTTTGTTCATTTAGATTTATTAAATGTAATGTATAAAAATCCTCAGACCCTTATTATAAGTATCAGAGTTCTAAATATAAAGTTTACTTAATACTTTATTGTATTTTAAGCGTACTTTGTACAATCTAGAAGATGAGTTGTTATAAATCAATAAGAAATATATTTAAAAGACACGTATAAATTTAAAGAAGGAAATAGCTGTTCAGATTTTATAAGCAACACATAGGAACTTTAAAAACTGCAATAAGAAACATAGTAACGGTCATCTTAAACTTCAAAACTAGCATTAAATAATTAGGATTGCCTTATAAGTGCCATAGAGGGTATCTAAGGAATAATCAAAAAAGAAATAAGTTTAATTGCCAATATGTTAAAAATGAGTTTCATTTTACTACTTTAAAGTGTTGCCCTATTTAACATCCTTTTCCAATTAAAAAGCTTGTTTTAAGAGCTTGAATGTTGATATTGCTTCACCCTTTTACTTTAAATCATTGATCTTCACGGGTCTGAATATACATTTCTCAGGGTACATGCTTCCCAAAATGAATTCAGTGGCTAATTTTCTAGGATATGGACCTCTCTACAAGATCTGTAAAAATCAAAGAAGTGGAACACTGCAGACTTATAAACTGTCACCAGTTGTTAAAGCTCAGACTATGCTTCATAAGCAAATAGGTGTTAAATCACTCATATTGGAGGATCCCTTAAAGGGTACAGCAGCATTTTGTCATATTTATACATTACTATAAAATTACCTTGATATTGATCAATCTGTAGTCACAGCTATACATAAGAGAAAATTAAGGATCCTTTGAAGATAGCCTATATGCTGATTCCTTTAATCTTTCAAAGAATATATATATATATATATTTTTTTTAATTAGCTTTTTTTGTATAACATTTAACTTATTGAAAGAAAGGGTTGAATATTTTCAAATATTTCATGCACTACTAATGATTAGTGACAAGTAATTAAAACAATAAAGATATATTAATTATCCAAACAATATTAATATATTAGATAGGACCATCATTTTTTAAATCACTTAACACCCTCTTTTTATAATTGGATGTTAAAGAATTAAATCAAGTACCATAGGAGTCCATTATCTTCATAGCTACTAACTTCATAATAAAACTTCTGTGAATATTATCTCTTCATTTTATACAACTTTGATATTTTTTAAATAATGGTTCCGTTTCATACTTATTTTGACTAAAACTTAGTTTTGTTCTAAAGCTCTTGACGTCAGTATTCATCAAAGTGTGCTGTGTCTGGGCACAGGGAGGCAGTCCAATCATGTAAACCTGAAAAATTGAGAAGAAAACCGATTTTCTTTGCTCTTCTTGCATTACTAGCATTATTTTGCAAAGTGAAACAAAAACAATATAAGGAATTTGTATGTAATCATCCATTTTCTAAATAAAGAAGAAAGTCTAATAAATAATATTTAAAATGTTTTAAAATGGACATTTACTCAATTACAGAGTGGCAAGTGAAAGTAATGTAAGAGATGTTTTGAATTTTCAATTGAACAATGTGTCTCTGTCTTGAAAATAATATAAAAGAAAAGGTCCTTATAAAACTATCAAGTAGTTATTCAGGAGTGAAATATTTTCAAAGCATACCTAATGAGAGTAGAAATGGAAATCATTTGAGGTGTCACGTTGAGGAACTTACTTTAGATATAGTTTTGCTTTTGTTTTTCTTTTGCTTCTAAACGAAAGCATTGAGAAAGAAATTTGTGTTCATTCTCTTTGATGTGTAAAATAAATCAGCAACTTAATTTTAGATTGTGAATTGGTTAAGATTTCATATCTATGGAAAAGTTTCATATGTAGTTGTCTGAGGAGAAGCAGTACCTAACTACTTACTATTTGTAATCCTTATTAATTATAATAGTATCATGTATAAAAAATAATTACGGTTCAGACATTGTGCTAGAAGTATTCTTGAATTTTCTCCTTTGGTCCTCGTGACAACCTCATGAAGTGAGAATTAGTAATTACCCTCATGCTGTTGATGAGGAAACAAAACCTTAGAGAGCAAAGTAATTTTTCCAGCATCAAGCAGCTCAAAGTAGCTGAGCTGGACTCTAAACCCATGTCTGTCTGCTGCTAGAATAGAACCTAGTTTTCATTTTTATACCATCACGTCTGTCATTTTAGAAAAGGGTATCTAATAACACCTATTTTAAGCAGAAAAACTTTTTTTTAAATATATTTTATTGATTTTTTACAGAGAGGAAGGGAGAGGGATAGAGAGTTAGAAACATCGATGAGAGAGAAACATCGATCAGCTGCCTCCTGCACACCCCCTACTGGGGATATACCTGCAACCAAGGTACAAGCCCTTGACCAGAATCGAACCTGGGACCATTCAGTCCGCAGGCCGATGCTCTATCCACTGAGCCAAACCAGTCAGGGCAAGCAGAAAAACTTTTATGATGTTAGGAGATAGTATAACTAACTGCAGAAATAAAATGGTGTGCTTTTCATGATTTGATGAAATAAAAATTTGACCATATAGACCCCTTTGAGAAAGAGGTGAACACTATTATATGCTTACCTGGTAGAATCTATAATCTGCAATCATTCAGTTTTGTACTATTTTACTTACCTACATCGTTTTTATAATCAAAACTATATATCTTATTTTGGAGATAATGAAATTAGGGTCACAAGTGTTAAAAAAAATTCTCATTTTTGTAACTTTTTATTTTCACATACTTTTAACACTTATGGTAAAGTTGTAACAGTATAATTCTTTTTCATATACTCTTCACCCACATTACTCAATTTTAACATTTTGTCATATATACTTTCTCTGTGTGTGTGTGTGTGTGTGTATGTGTGTGTGTGAATTTTTCCTTTTCCCTCTTTAATAATCTACCATTTATATGTTTATGTTAGTATTTTTGTTTATTTTGTTGGTCAAAGATAACATATATTGATTAAATTTGCTGCCTTATATGGGCGTGGTTTGTGATGCTTCAAAACAATTACAGTAGTAACTTCAAAGATCACAGTAAGTGTTCGTAGTTGTTGCTGTTGCTGCTGTAAGTGGTGATGTCTTTGTTATAGCAGCAAACATTCCCTGGTGCAGCCAGAACTGTGAGTCTGAGGAACACTTGGTCCAATTAATGCTCTCATATGTTGCTTAACTGCAGCACCACTTGAATTCCCTACTGCCTTTTGCTTCTCCGGTTACAAATACAAGGGCCCTGGATATTGAAATATGCATGTACTCCGAAGAATCAGATGTTATGCATTTCTGATACCTTCTGTTCATCTCCTCAAAATATGCTTCATCTTTATTCTGTCTTGATCTTACATGACCCCAGAAATAATTCCTGCTGGTGTTATTATGACCTCAAAAAGCAAATGTGACAGTAAAATATGGAAAGAGAAATTACAATCTGAAAATATTGCTAGACCCAAAAGAAACAAGAAAGATAATGTGCACATGCATTTTGTGAGTGACTGATTTAGAAATGCAAAGTAAGTAAAATTTTGGGCAGAGATGAATTTAACAGGCTAGTGGTCCTCTCTTTAATTTGATAATGTAGGCAGTTTGACTAAAGTACCTCTTATTTGCTGATTTCATTGACATAAACATGGACCTATATCTGGCAATCACTGAAATGAGAAACATTTACTCTTGGAAATTCACTGGTAGGGATGATTCGAAAGGAAGAGCAAACTTTCAATACTCAACCTTTCTTACTCTCAAAAATGTCTCCCCCTATCCCTGATTCTCTTTCTGGAAAATCATGTTACCTCAAACATTGTTTGGTCATTGACACTAAAACTTTTCCTGACTACTGGTACTACAGTGTCTTTTATTGCAGCCCATATTATCTTATTCTAACATGATAGCTAGCGTAAGACCATGCCAGTTAATTAAATTTAATGATGCTGTTTATTCATCAGAAATAAGGGTGGGGTATGGGATTGTTATACATACCTCATAAGCCTGTTCTTAAGATTTAAAGAGAGCATGTATTCAGATAATAAGGATCATAAAATGTATGGAGCGAGCTTACCAAATATTATTTATTTTTAGCTAGAGCATGTTTATTTTCAGGTGTAAATAAAAAAGCAATGCCCATGTAGCCAAAATGAAGCAGTTTTACAGTTTCTGCTCTTAAAATCACAGTTTCAATCATTAAGTTAGCAATATTGTTCTTTGATTCATTTATTTATGAGCCAGGAAATGCATTCGACAGTGGGAATGCAAAGATGCGTAAAAACCGACTCAAAGTTTATAGAGGTTGATCAAGAATTAAGCTAATACGTAAATAAATAAATAAATAAATAGTACTGAAGTGAGTGGAAAGAGAAGACATTTATCGATGCAGGTGAAAGCATGGGAAAAAGACACCTTAAAAGGTGGAAAAACAGGAACCATTCAAGGAACAAAGCGGGATGATGATGATGATGATGATGATGATGATAGGAGGAGGATGCAGGATCAGTAGTAGTACCAGCAACCAATATGGCTGGAGCAGAGCGAAAAAAGTTAACTCAGGTGAAATTATAAGATAAAGCTTTAGTGGGTGGCAAATGCTTGAGATGCACAGCTTTCTATTTATTAATATATTTCTTATTTTTATCTTAACAGCAATGAAGGAAAAACTAGCAGACACAAATTAATAGACACAAGAACAATATTTCATGATGACAAGGGTGATGTATTAGTTTCCAAAGGAGGCTATAACAAAGTACCACAAACTGGATCTTAAAACAACAGTAATTTATTGTCTCTCAGTCTTGAAGCCAGATGTCTGAGATCAAAGTGTTTGCATGACCATGTTCCATCTGAAAGTTCTAGGGGAGCATCTGTTCCAGACTTCTCTCACTTCTGGTAGTTCCTCTGCGTATGCAGTATAACTCCAGTGTTCACATGGAATCTCCCTGTGTGTGAGTCTGTGGTCTAATATCCCCCTTTTATAAGGACGCCAGTCATGTTTCATTAGGGCCCACCCTAACAGCTTTATCTTAACTAATTTCAGTTGTAATGACCCTATTTGCAAATAATCACATTTTAAGATACTGAGGGTTAATCATTCAATATGTGAATTTATGGAGGGGCATAATTAAATCCATCAAAGAAGGTATACTTTTAATGGTACAAAATTAATCTTTATTATCAAACAAGAAATGTACTTCCTAAATTATATATATAACTATTTACATACATATACTTGCTTTTAAACACCATGCTACATTTGCAGCTTATATGCCACTATATCGTATTTGAAGTCTTCTAAAAGGTTTAAATTCTCTTTTACAGATTAAACAATAGTACAAATATATTCTGTAAACTATATGAAATTAATGTGAGGGTAACTGTATGTTTGTTTTCCATAAATTATGTTAGCTTCTATTTAATATATATGCTAGGATTATATTGCCTTTTAAACAATTTTAAAAGCTGAACATAGAACATTTGGCTTAAGATGGTTCATATGTATTCCCCTTATCTTTCATGAGAAACATTGTGCAGAAGTACAAAAAGTAAAAAATAATAATAATAAAAAACACAGAATTTAGGAGGAGATGATCCAAGAAACAAAGAGGTGATTGAAAATTCTGGAAGAAAGAAGGAAAATAGAATTGGGAGGACACAAGAAAAGACAGAAACAAGAATGAGGTGGGACCTTGATATACCTCGTGTAAAAACAAGCAATCAGGACACAAGGACCTTTAGATAATTAAGGGAGGTTAACTACAACAAAACTTAAAACAACATCATCACACTTTTAATTAATATTAGTAAAACTAGTTACTATATTCAAATAACAAATATGACATTTTGAGCAGTTGAAATTTAAAGATAAATTATATATATATATATATATATATATATATATATATATATATATATATGGTGAAAATAAAAATTCTATAGAATGACCAGTAGATAAAAATCTTGAAATGTTTCCAAAGGTATAGGAAAAGTAAACATACAAAAGTGATATGTAAGAGTAGATATAGAAATACAATCCCCCAGAAGAGAGAAAAAAGCTAGAAAGGAGGAATCATATATATGATATAAATCATATACATATATACATACACACCATACCAACATTATAAGAACTGAGATATAGCCTGGATCTTTAGAATGAGAATAATTAAGTGCCTGAGGTAGTTTTAAAAATAAATAAATAGGGAGCATTCTTATACAATGATTTTGACACTAAAACACCAAGGATAAAATAAAAAGAAGGGCAAATATTAAAAAGTTAGTTGGGAATTCTCTAAGATACCTTTAAGATTCCATATCAGAAAATTTTGAAGCTTAAATAATACATAAATATAATTTTTAAGAAACGTAAACAACAAAGTATTTCTTCCAGCAGAACCTGGGCAGCAGTGTTAACTATGCTTTTAATAACACTATGTAAATATGTGTAATGACCTTTCAGAGGTGCCAACTGGAATGTTGGGTAAGCGCCGGGTTTGTTACAGTTGGACGATAGATGCTATGTGCCAACAAAAATCATGTTACTGCACAGATTATGTTCTTTAGTTTGTCATCTTGTCTGTATATGTCAGTTAAAATGTGTGAGTGGTGACATCAGTCATGTTAGTTAATTATTTTTTTTAGATTTGCATCAAACATAAAATGTACAACTTGAGCCCAGCCAGCATGGGTCAGTGGTTGAGTGTCAACCTATGAATCAGGAGGTCACAGTTTGATTCCCCATCAGGGTGCATGCCCATGTTGCAGGGCTCGATCCCCAGTAGAGTGCATACAGGAGGCAGCCAATCAATGATTCTCTCTCATCATTGATGTTTCTATCTCTCTCTCCCTCTCCCTTCCTCCCTTAGTTTCTTTATCTCAAGAAAAACAGTAGAAAAAAGAAACTAGGGAAGCTGAAGGAAAAAACAATAAGTGACAAAGGAAAAGATCTTTGCATTCTTTTTTATTTTTATTTTTATTGAATTTTATTTGTATTGGGGTAACATTGATTAATAAAATTGTATAGGCTTTAGGTATACAGTTCTATAATACATCATCTGAATATTGTAATGTGTGTTCACCACCCTAAGTCAAGTCTCCTTCCATCACCATTTATCCCCCTTTCTCCTCTTCTACCTCCCACCAACCCCTTTCCCTTTGGTGATCACCATATAATTGCCTGTGTCTATGAGTGTTTTTTGTTGTTGTTGCTTAGTCCTTTAATATCGGGAGAAATTAGAATAGGTCCATGCTTCCGCTTATGTTTGCTATATCGAGGCAGTCTGTAACCATTGCACTGATTGAAAATGAAAGTTCAGACCTGTTTTGGGGAAAATCACTTAAAAGTATCAAAGTATACATTGATGTGATAAAACAGAAAATGGAATGGAAGTTATACAATCAAATAAATAGGTTATTAAAAATAGAATTTTGCATTTTGAAAATATGAAGTTTCTTGTGGATGACAGTATGTTATATTCAAGTTTAACATAGTACAGAAAAATAAAAGTTCTTGGCACTGGTTTTTGTAAAGGAAAACATTGATATTCTATCACTTTGTTATGCCACTCTGAAAGTGCAGTGAGTTTAAATATAACAATGAGCTTATAGATATATGAGATGTAAAATATTGTATATTTAATTCATTTGATTCTTTCATTTACATAATGTGGTGTTGATTTTACATGCATTCTTGTCAAAGTATGATGTTATGTGATGATATTTTTAAATAACTATATTTCTAAAAATATATTAAAATCAAATCAGTGAATGAATACAAAATATGAAATAAAATATATTCAAATTAATTATTCACAGTCACAAGGTGAATTTTATTTTGAAAGGAAATGCTCAAAATTAATATTTTTTTTCTAAGAGTTTAGTGTGTATTAAAATTTATGGACTCAATCCAAATGTAGTCATCATCTTTCAATGGAAAATAAAGGGGAAAACAACTTGCTTTATTTATTTTGTTTAGTAAGAGCATTGTCATAGAATGGGAAAAATATAAAAGCCTAGGAAAGTATTAAAAATTCAAAGTTTAACTAATTTCATTCATTCAAAAATGCTGCCATGTATTATAAAATAAAACATAAAAACTCAATCAGAAGTCACAATGGTTCAGCCAAATGGAGCAAACAAATTTACATGGTTAATGGTGAAAATAAAAAGTGTAAATATAAAATAAATATGCTATGAGAACAAAGAATAATGGAAACATTATTTCTAGGCTATACTAGGTATAACTGCTTGAATTTATTACACATAAACTGTCAATAACTTGGCAGAAAAGAACCTATGTATGTGTAGTATATGAAAATGACACACATACTTGCTAAAATGGATTGCTCCTTTATAAAGACATTTCCTTTTACTAACCTATAAACATTTTGTTTTTATTGCTTGGTTTGATGGTTTTTTACTGTCCAGCTATGTAAATAGCTTGTATAAGCTATATCACCATGTGTTATCAAAGAATGAATATAGTTTCTTAGATTAAGTTTTCAGGAAAATGAATACTCTTTAACTCCAAAGAAGCATCAGATTATAAAGATAGAGATAACTAATAAGTATGGAATTTCGATCAATTGAGTAGCAATAACACAGTTACCAATGTTTAGAGCTAATATTTGCTGAGAAGACATTAACTATTTAATCATTCACAAAAATCCTATTTTATATGTTATTAGTAAGCAAAATATTGAATGGAATATTAATAATTAAGCTTGAATGCCACAAGTATATATATGTATATACATATGTGTGTCTTTTTATTTAGCCCTCATAAAACAAAGTTATGTATTCGATTTACTGAAATCTAAGACAATTCAACTATTGAGTGAAAAGATTATGTGAATTATCAACTTTCATAATGTGGTTTTATAATATTCTTCAAGTGACTTTTGCACATTTACTATAAGTACCCCTACTGAAATAACAAAGACAAATGGCTCAAGTAAGAATATTAGTAAAGTGGATATACAGGTTGGGGAGAGAATGAACCTTCAACATTGAATGAATAAGTTTAACTATGTTATCAATATACAGTACTGTTTAAATGTAAGCAGAATGGAAGCATCTGCAGCTTATATAACACTAAAAGGGAATATGAGATCTCTCTCGTTCTGTTGAAATACCAGAGGGGTTATCGCAGGAGTTTGGCAGGTGAGGTTGATGTGCAGGGTTTATCTGTGAAGATATAACAAGTGAGGAATTTAACTCCAGGGGAATTAAAGAATGTAGGGCAAATCCCTAAAGAATTATGTAAGTGTCAGGAGAAAGCAAAGGTTTTTATAGTGCCTATGGGTTATCTGGGGTAAACATTTATGAAACATCATGTGTAGGGGAAGTGGCACAAATTTTCTAGTGACTCTTAAAGTGAAGCTGTTCAGTTAACATGCAGCTTTAACTGAATAAATGCCTTTTCTCTAAGAGTTTAGTGTGCATTAGAATTTATGGATTCAATACAAATGTAGTCATCATCTTTCCATGGAAAATAAAGGGGAAAGCAACTGATTTTATTTTTTTTAGTAGGAACATTGTCATAGGATGGGAAAAATATAAAAGCCTAGTTGCTGTTGTTTTTTAATCTTAAAACACTTAAGATTGGCTGCCTGAACACATCCTACACTAGGGATCAAGCCCGCAACCCTGGCACGTGCCCTGACCTGGAATCAAACTGTTGACCTCCTGGTTCATAGGTTGACACTCAACCACTGAGCCATGCCAGCTGGGCTAGCTTATTATTTTGATTACATACATTAAATTACTTATCCAGCTTTTTATTCGATAAAAGTAATGGGAATATTCTGGTGAAGAAAGAAAATAATTTTCTGACTTTTTCCCCACTTTCCCCCTGTCTATTTTAGACAAATGATCATAAGTGACAAAGCAATAGAAATGCAATTGATTTTGTTGTATTAGAATATTGGCTGAGTGCTTTTGATAATTTAATCATGTCCTTTTGTCAGTACCAATTTCTTATAGCATTTGCTATTCTAGTAGCAATTAGGATTTTGCCATAATAGTGTGACCTTCCATAAGCTAGGAATAAACCAGGGCATCAGTTCCAAGGAAACAATAAGTACTCTAGGTCGGTTAGTATTTTTCTATTTCACTTCTGCAATCTTATAAGAACAGAATCACATTTTAAATTTAATTAGGCCCAAGTTAGCAATAAGTGCTACTATTTCTTTTTTTAGTTTTAAATCTGCAACTCCACATCTGTTTTGTATCAAGATTTTAGATATGGACTAGAGGCCCGGTGCATGAAATTCATGCATGGGGGGGTGTCCCTCAGCCCAGCCTGCACCCTCTCCAATTCAGGACCCCTCGGGGGATGTCCGACTGCCAGTTGGACATCCCTATTGCAATCGGGACTGCTGGCTCCTAGCCGCTCACCTGCCTGCTTGCATGATCGCCCTAACCACTTGCCTGCCTGCCTCATCGCCCCTAACCACCTCTGCCTGCCTGCCTGCCTGATCATCCCTAACCACTTGCCTGCCTGCCTCATCACCCCTAACCCCTCCACCTGCCTGCCTCATCACCCCTAACCACCTTTGCCTGTCTGCCTGATCGCCCTAAACCATTCTGTTTGCCTGCTTGGTCGCCCCTAACCACTCGCCTGCCTACCTGATCACCCCTAACTGCTTGCCTGCCTGCCTGATTGCCCCTAACCGCCTCTGCCTTGGCACCTGCAACTGCTGCTTCATCAGGAAGGATGTCCAGGATGACATCCAGAAGGTCGTTTGGCTATTCGATCTAATTAGCATATTACACTTTTATTATTATAGATTAGAATTTTTATCTGATGGGAGAGTTGCCACCAATATATCCTTCTTTTGGGATATCTTGAGTACCCTGACTGTTCTTGGCCATTATTACTTTATTTAATGTTAATAAGCTTGCCAAGATACCAAAATAACAACATTTCTATTGCCATTTTAATTTAAAGTCCATTGAATCTATAAAACTACTTCCAGGGATTGCTAAATTTCTAATTCTGATCATTCTTATCTGTGAAAATGGATTAAATGTACTTGCTTTATTTATTCTTTTTAAAATTTTTTTATTTAATAAATCTTTATTGTTCAGATTATTACAATTGTTCCTCTTTTTCCCCCCATAGCTCCCCTCTACCCGGTTCCCACCCCAACCTCTGCCCTTACCCCCACCCCCCGTCCTCATCCATAGGTGTACAATTTTTGTCCAGTCTCTTCCCGCACCCCCCACACCCCTTTCCCCCTGAAAATTTTCAGTCCACTCCCTTTGTATGCCCCTGATTCTATTATATTCATCAGATTAAGAATAAGATTTTAATCATCAGATTTTTAGATTCACTTGATTTTTAGATTCACTTGTTGATAGATATGTATTTGTTGTTCATAATTTTTACCTTTACCTTTTTCTTCTTCTTCCTCTTAAAGAATAACTTTCAGCATTTCATATAATACTGGTTTGGTGGTGATGAACTCCTTTAGCTTTTTCTTATCTGTGAGGCTCTTTATCTGCCCTTCAATTCTGAATGATAGCTTTGCTGGGTAGAATAATCTTGGTTGTAGGTTCTTGCTATTCATCACTTTGAATATTTCTTGTCACTCCCGTCTGTCCTGCATAGTTTCTGTTGAAAAATCAGCTGACAATCGTATGGGTGTTCCCTTGTAGGTAATTAACTGTTTTTCTCTTGCTGCTTTTAATATTCTCTCTTTGTCTTTTGCTCTTGGCATTTTAATTATGATGTGTCTTGGTGTGGTCCTCTTTGGATTCCTTTTGTTTGGGGTTCTATGCACTTCCTGGACTTGTAAGTCTATTTCTTTCACCAGGTGGGGGAAGTTTTCAGTCATTATTTCTTCAAATATGTTTTCAATATCTTGCTATCTCTCTTCTTCTGGCACCTCCATTATTCTGATGTTGGTACACTTGAAGTTGTCCCAGAGGCTTCTTATACTATCTTCACCTTTTTGGATTCTTTTTACTTTCCTGGTTGAGTGTTTTTTGCTTCTTTGTATTTCAAATCTTTGACTTGATTCTTGCGTTCCTCTAGTCTGCTGTTGGGTCTCTGTATAATATTTTTTATTTCAGTCAGTGTATGTTTAATTTCTAGTTGGTCCTTTTTCATATCCTCGAGGGTCTCACTAAATTTATTGGCCTTTTCTAGGAAATTCTTGAAAAACCTTATAACCGTGGTTTTGAACTCTATATCCAGTCGTTTGTTTTCCTCCATTTCTTTTGTTTGTGATCTGTTTCTTTGTCTCCGCATTTTCGCTGCTTCCCTGAGTTGGTAGGGTGGCTTTGTGTGCTAGATGTCCCATATGGCCCAATGGCTCGGCCTCCCTAGTTACCTGAGGTGGACACTCTAGGTGCACCCCTTTGTGGACTGTGTGTACAGCCTTGTTGTAGTTAAGTCTTGATTGTTGTTGGTATCACTGGGAGGAATTGACCTCCAGGCCAATTGGCTGTGAGTATCAGCTGTGTCTACACTGGGAGATCTTCTGTGCTGGAGACAGCCTTATGAGATAAGACTTGCAAAATTGTAAAAGCCTCTGTGCTCAGCTTGGATGGGGTGGAGTCTCAGGGCTGAGCAGACAGTCTTGGCTTCCCGTCAGCCCTGCCCTATGAGGCCCCTGGGTCTCAGTGTCCCTCGGTAATTGCTGCAAGCACCTCTAAGAGTAAGCCGTACTCGAGTTTTGCCCGCTGCCAGACAGTCCAGTTTCTCCCCCAATGAATCTAGATTCCCAGATTCTCGCCCAGAACTGGAGTTCAGCACAGTGGGGAGCTTCTGTTTCCCTCCTGCTTTAGAAAGCCAGCGGCGCACTCAGCAGTCAGTCCTCTCTTCGCGCACTCATGCGCACGCCTCCAAACCTCTGCCTTTTGCAGCTCCCCTGAGTTTCTGCCTGACAGTCTAGATTCCCCCCGTATAAGCCTGGGTCCCCAGGGTCTCGCCTGGAACTGGGGTTCAGTGCAGTTGGAACTGGGGTTCAGCGCAGTCGGAAATGGGGTTCAGTGCAGTTGGGAACTTTTGTCTCCTTCCCGCTAGAGAAAGCTAGCCAGGCACTCAGCCATCTGCACATGTGTCTCCGTACCTCAGCCTTTTGCAGCTCCTCTGATTCTCCGTGTGCTTTCCTCTTTCCTTCTAGTTGTAGCATTTCCACTCAGCCAGCTTTCCTATGATTCTGGATGATGTTCATTTTGTCTTTTAGTTGTAGTTTTGAAATTGTTGTGCGAGGCAGCAGTGTGTTTACCTATGCCACCATCTTGGTTTCTCCGTTTTATTTATTCTTTAAAGTCTTTTCATAAAGTTTAAATATTTTTCTTTTAAAGTTTTTAAATTATGTTAGATTAATTAATAGCTCATTTATGTATTTGTGTACTTACTGAACATCTACCATTTCCTTCTTTTCTAATAAACTTGTGGGTAAAGAATTATACAAAACATAAAAATTCCTATTCTTATGTAATTTATATATCTTTAAAAATGAGAAAGAATAAATGTGTAAACAAATTGATTAAGTATGGTATATTGTAGATTAGATGTTGAAAAGTGCTATGAAGCACAGAAGGGAAGGTGTGAGGAAAGAGAGATTGGAATTTTAAACATAGTGGTTCAGTATGTCCCACTGAGAAGTTAACATGTGAGGCAAGACCTGATGTTGATGAGTGAGCAACCCAGTTGAATACCATGGAAGAGAGCATTTAAGGCAGAGAGCCAAGAAAATGACAAATTCTGGAGTCCCATGCAGGATTGGTTTGATTTTTAAAAATTAATGAGGATTTGTGACAAGATCAAAGAGAACAAGTGGAAGATGACACCAAATCTGAGTGGGAAGCCAGATCCTCTCATGCCTGGTACTTTAATAGACACTCATTCTCTGGATGAAATAGAAGTCCATAGGTGATTTTTGAGCAAAAGAAAAATATAATATGATTTACATTTATTAGGATCCCTACAGAGGCTATATGGCAGGCAGCCATAGGGAATGGTAATTCAATCCAAAGTATAGTAATAAATGTGTTGATAAGTGATCAAATTCATGATTTATTAGAAAAGTGTAACGAAAAAACAGACAGACTAGATATAGCTTATAAAACATAGAGTGATGTCAAAGATGATACTTAGGAAATTTTATATCAGAAACTAAAAGGATGTATTTGCCATCGTCTGATATGAGAATATGGAACACTAGGAGCCCAGCACACGATTTGAAATCGTGCAGTGCTACCCACCCTCGAGTCGCCGATCCGGCCCTGCCTCGCTCCCTGAGCCCCTCAGCAGCCATGGCTGCTGCTGGTCTGTCCCTGCCTCCCTCTCTGGCCCTTGAAGCAGCTGCAGCCACTGCAGATCAGAACTTCCCCCAGTGCAGGCGCACAGAGGCCCCTGCCGCCCCGCCCCCAATGCTGCATGCGCAACCTCCTCCTGCCTGGTCAACCCATTACAGCATCCCGGTTAATTAGCATATATATATATATATATATATATATATATATATATATATACACACACACACACATATATATTTTTTTTTCTTTAGGTAGTGGGGGGAAATCATCAATTCACTATAAAACATCCAATTGGATTTAGTTAAATATTTAAGTCTAAAGTCTAAGCTTTTGAATTGATTTTTTGAGTCTTCTGTTCAGTGTAAGTCTCACATCCCCCCTCCCCCCCGCTTTTTGTCACTGCCTATATTCTAGGTACCATATTTTCTTTTTTCTTTTTGTTATTTCACTTTTGTGTATGCTTATGTTTTGGGTCAGAAGCCAGAAATTAATTTAAAAACCAACAAAATTAACCAATATATATCAAAATGTAAATATTGTTCTGTGGAGAAATGGAATGATATGATAATGTGTGAGTGAGTAATTGGCTAAGGAAAGGCTATTCTGTGACAGGAACATTAAGGCTGAGATGCGAAAAGATACGATGTCAGCTCTATGAAATCCAAAGAAAAGCATATTTAAAGAAAAGTAACCAAGTATTGCAAAGGTCCTGGGACTGGCACAATCTGGAACATTTTTAAAAGTCTGTGTCACTGGAAAATAGTGAGAATGTGGGAGAATAGGTAGTAAAGGGAGATGTAATTAGGGGTTATCATGTAGGTTTCATAACCCAATTCAAAGTGTTGGGGTTTTAGTCTTACTGCTTTGTGAAACCATTGAAAAATTTAATAAGGACAATTATATAAATAAATTTGTTTGGAAAAATTTATAATAACTGGATATGTAGAAAATAGATTATAAAAGCACAGATTAGAATTAGAGGGGCCATTGAATGTGTGTTATAGTAGTCTAGGCCCTAGACTCTAGGGGACAGACAATGGTGATGTGAATGGTTATAGTTGAGATGCAATATGTGGAGGGGTTTGATAAACATCTACACTAATAAAAGAGAAAAATGCTAATTGACCATACCTTCGCTACGCCCACAGCCAATCAGAGTGAGTATGCAAATTAACCCAACAAAGATGGTGGTTAAATTGTGTACGCTGAGGGAGGGAGGAGTGAAGACTGAAGACAGCATAGAAGGAAGAGGGAGGAAAAGCAGAAAGCAAGGCAGCTGCAGGAGGGAAAGTGCGGGCGGGGTGGGCGGCGGCGGCTGGTGGCGGTGGGCGGGGCGGGGCGGGCGGGGTTCGCGGCGGGTGGTGCGGGTGGGGCTCGCAGCAGTGGCAGTGGGCAGCTGCGGCGGTGGGGGGTGGAAAAGCGTAGGGTGGGGGGTGGGGGGCAGAGGCAGCAGGGAAAGCACGGGGGGCGGGGGCGAGAGAGGTGGCGGTGGTGGGATGGAAGCCCGCCGGAAGCCCTGTTCTTGCAGGAATCTTCCTGCAACGGGTCCCTAGTTTTAAAGATAAAGATTGAAGAACATGAAGGTGGATGAGATAGAGGTTTGGGAAAGGGAAGAACCAGGAATTTGTCATTGGGAATGTGTCATTGATTTTTATGTTGGATAAATGTGATACATAAAAACAAAATCAGGAATAGCTAAGGAGACACAGATAGCTTGGGAAGGCAGAAATCAATAATTCTGTTTTGGGTCCATGTTAACACTAAGATGTTTTAAATTTTCAAATGGAGATGTCAAAGGAATTTGTACATGCAGTGTTGGAGGCCTATGGAGATAATGGAGCTGAAAAATCACAGAGTTGGTAGTCAACAGTATTTACAGACATAGTGGACGTGTGTTCTAAGAAGAGGTGAAATTAGAGAAACTAAGGTGGACATGGACATAAGGTTTAAAAACATATGAAGTGAAAATACTTTAAAATACTCTAGTAGTTGTATCAAAGATAGAACATTTTTACTCCTTTATGTACCTGAAGGACTTTTAAATACATTTGCTTACATCTGTAATCATAATACAGTTAATACTCAGTTCCTAACAGGTTTGTATTTATTTACTTTTCTCCAACTTTTATTTCCTCCATCTTTCAAGCTTCAGTTTCTCTTACAAGCTCTCAGTAATATTGAGTGACCTTTTTCTATAACGAACTGGTCTGAAATACTAACATGGTATAAGGTCAAAGATCTTACATGATCTGCCTTTGTACGTACTTTGTATTAATCATTCACCCAAAAGGTTTTTATATATTCTTTAAAAGGCCATCGGCCCTTGGATCAATTATTATAGTTCTCAGCCTCATTGGAATGTAATGTCATTAGACTATTTGTATATTTTTAAAAACATGATCGAAAACTTCAAATAAAACTAGCCTATACAATTGAATTAGTGTTGAACATGTTTAACTGAAAGTGCATTTATCACTAAAAAGAAACATTGTAGATTAGAATAAAGTTAGAGATGTGAAGGAAATCAATTTAGAATTTTAGCTAATGCAAGATATATGGGTGGGTGGACATTATTTGATGACCTACTTGAAAAAAACCAACACATTTATTCTTAAGGACATCAAAAATTTTCAGCAGTTTCTTATTAAACTGTTTTAGAACAATCATGTGAAAAGTAGAATTGGCTATTTCACTTCCTACAGAACCAAGGCTAATCTCCTGATGTCAAGTAAACCTGTTCGAGCACTTCACACTTCTCATTCTTTCCATTACTGAACATATTTGTTCTGTTTTAGACAGGAAGCTCTCTATGAGGCTTTTAATTCTTCTCTAAAAGGAGCTTTTGATGTAAAAATGTCCTAGGATTATAATTATAGTCTTAGAATTGGAAGATTTAACTCTTTTACATATATACCACTTCTAATAATTCACATACACAAACTGAAACTGATCCTGCATTCAAAGTAAATTGCATAATGTACAAGCCAAAACTTCAATAATACTTTATTAGAATGTCACATTTTAAACTTTAGTTTTTTAAAATAAAATATAAGGAAGAGGGAAATTGTATTCTTTGTATATCTCTTTCACATCAAAATATTGTGTCTAAAGCATTGTGAATGAAATAAAGCTGGACTAAATCAGTGAACCCTTTACAACCCCTTCTAAACAGTAAGTACACAAAGAAAGGTCTGTCTAATCCTGTATTGCTCTGCTGCAGATTGTAGCAGGAATTAGCCTTAGCAAGTAAATAAATTGATTAATTATTAAATTTAGTTCAGTGAACAGCAACAAAAACGTATATTAGAAGGTGGGCCAGCTGTGAACAGCATTTAGGTGGTCATAGTACTAATTCACCCAAACATGTATAATGCAATCCTATTTATAAAATGAGTAAGACAAGTGTGTGTGTGTGTGTGTGTGTGTGTGTGTGTGTGTGTGTGTGCGCACTATGGGAGTTTAGAATTTTAAATAGCATATTGTAAATAATTAAACTATTTGACATCCTTTGGGCAAAATTTAACTATCAGAATTTCAAGGTTCCTCAGAGATAAGCAGAGGGCAGTGCCAGTCTGCTGTAAAATAATGAATTACACTAGGACCTCAAACACTAGAACAGTTCTAGTATTTCTGTGAATGAATAGAGTTTTGGTTCTAGCTTATACCACATTGGGTTCAACTTGGAAGGATATACTTAATATCTGATAGAATTATCATGTCTATTGCCTCTCTTGTGGGATTAAAAAAAAACCATTATTGTGGGCAATAGCTTATTCCTGATCAAAATAGCAAATCAAGATGAGTATATTTTATGTGAGTGTGTAAAATGAGTATATTTTATGTGAGTGTGTATAAATGTTGGCTATGGCAGTGTAATGCAAGGAATATAGTGGTCAGCTTCACAAAATCAATAGTGAATGCCTCATTTTTTAAAGAGGATAAAAAATAAATAGTAGAAGTGGGTTATTTTAAATGTGTTTTTAAACGCCAATAAGTATGTCATTTAAGAATATTTTGTTAAATACCAGAAGAAAAAGCTATAAAGAGTTGAAAGTGTTGCCTTTGGGAGCTAAGAATCAAGAGGGTAGGAGAGCCTTGGAAAGAGGAGTGCTGTTTGGTTTTGGTTTTAGTGTAAGTTTATCTAAGCTATTTCATTTATAGGGTTTCACTGCCTTGTCATTTACATACGTATGGGGATCTTGCCAACTTGTTTTATGCCAACTAACTACTGCAGCAATTCTGTTTTGGCTCAACCAGGTGGTAGTCCAAGCAGTAGGCACAACCCAATGTCAATGTATCCCATGTTCAAGCCAGATGTTCCTTACCTCCCCCTCAGTGTTCCCTGTGACCCCAAGACTTACAAATCCATGGGGCATGCATATGACTTTCACATGTCCCACACTGAAGGGTTTTGTCCAGGGAGAGAAAGAAGCCAATAGATTAATTCTCCTTCCAGTCCAAGGCTGGATTGTTGATAGGAAAAATAACACATACTGCTTCTCAGAAAATAAATAAATAAATAAATAAATAAATAAATAAATAAATAAATAAATAAATAAAACAGGTTTTACTTGATATTAAGTTCATGGTGACCACCCTGGTAACATTTGCTTTTATTTTCTCTCTGACATTTGCTGCTTCACTCACATTTTCTCCCTCTCATTTCTTTTGGATTATACTTCCTAATAAAGTAGTAGTAGCCTATGAGTGTTTGCCTCAAGTTCTGATTTCTGAAAAACCTATAATAAAATAGCTGATACCAAAAATGAGCTGGTGATAAAATGTGACATGGATTCATATCAGTAGTGTTAAGGATTATACCTTTGACTAATAGGGATGGAACGTAAGTGACTTCAGAGGTACATGGGGACGGTGGCACACTTGAATAGTATGTGGGCAATATAATGATAATGAGTGAAGAGTGGGTTGGCTTCTCTTGGTGACATTGGAAGGCCTACAGAAAGAAAATTATAGGCTCAGAGCAGCCAACTGCAAATTGGTTGTAAAACTGTAAAAGCAAATAGCCCTCTGGTAGCTTTTGAGTAGCCTCTCATCTCTTACAGGCTTATGATAGCTTGTATTAAAAATAGCCCTAACTGGTTTATCTCAGTGGATAGAGCGTCGGCCTGCAGACTGAAAGGTCCCAGGTTTGATTCTGGTCAAGGGCATGTACCTTGGTTGCGGGCACATCCCCAGTGGGAGGCATGCAGGAGGCAGCTGATCAATGTTTCTCTCTCATTGATGTTTCTATCTCTCTATCCCTCTCCCTTCCTCTCTGTAAAAAATCTATAAAATATTTTAAAAAAATTAAGCCATAGACCAAAATGTAAAGGTAGCAAAGCTGACAATTAAAATTCATAGCCAGCCATGATATATATATATATATATATATATATATATATATATATATATATATATTATATTATGTCTCAGAGAAATAAATATTGGGTATCAGTTGTGGCCAGGCAAGGAGACTAAGGAAATTGAATCTGAAAATACTGGAACATTATATTCCCCTAAACCTTTTGGGCCAAGATAAACATCACCACTTCTAGGATTACATGTGAAGAATATCCTCAGCCTAAATATTTTCAATGACCTCATGGGAAGCAAGTTCCTCACAAGTCACTAATATTCTCCCCAATATCTATCTGTTTCACCTCTTATTGCCTTTAGCCTATTAATCAGGGTTAATCTTCAAAAGAGCTTCAGAGGGGCCCGGAGGGCATGGCTCAGTGGTTGAGTGGTGACTTATGAACCAGGAGGTCACAGTTCGATCCTCGGGATCCTCAGTCAGGGCACATGCCTGGGTTGCAGGCTCAATCCCCAGTAAGGGCATCCAGGAGGCAGCCAATGAATCGATCAATGATTCTCTCTCATCATTGATGTTTCTATCTCTCTCTCCCTCTCCCTTTCTCTCTGAAATCATTATATATATATATATATATATATATATATATATATATATATGTATATAGTATATATGTATATATACTAATAATAGAGGAATATGAAAATTGTCTTGGACTCCATCACAGTAACAACTGAACAGCAGGCTGTGTGGGGTGACCAGGCTGGCAGGGGTGCAGTTGGCAACCAGGCCAGTGGGGGGGCAGTTGGGGGCAACCAGACTGGCAAGGGGATAGTTGGGGGTGACCAGGCCAGCAGGGGGGCAGTTAGGGGTGATCAGGCTGGCAGGGAGAGGCAGTTAGGGGTGATCAAGCTGGCAAGGGGGGCAGTTAGGGGCAATCAGGCAGGCAGGCAGGTGAGCAGTTAGGAGCCAGTGGTCCCAGATTGTGAGAGGGATGTCCAACTGCTGGTTTAGGCCAATCTTTACACTGGCAGTCTGACATCCCCTGAGGGGTCTCGGATAGGAGAGGGTGCAGACTGGGCTGTGGGAACCCCTGCCTGTGCACAAATTTTGTGCACCAGGCCTATAGTGTGTGTGTGTGTATGTGTGTGTGTGTGTATTTTTTTTAAAGAGCTTCAGAGAGGCAGTGTGGTTCATCCAGAAAAAAAATATGTATTTGCCAAAGAGAATATAAAATCTGGTAAATAGTTTCTGTAGAAACTGAGTGAAAACTTTATGAATAGACTGGAAGAGTATAAGAATTAGAAGTGAAATATAAGCTTGGATTGTAGAGAATTTACGGATGTGGTCAGACTGTTGCTAACATATTGTGGCTGATCACCCATTTGAAGGAAGTTCTCTGATTGTTTGAATTTGTATGTCTATTCTCTCAGGTAAGAATTGAAGGCAGATTATTACAAAGTTTGGAAGCTCCATAACATTTGGAGGGGGCTTGGTAATAAGGATACAAACAGATATGAATAGACTAACATGGATTACTTAAGGTACTTATTAGAAACCTGCTCAGATCTTGAATCTGTTTTCTCAATTCCACTGGGGCAACCAACTATGAATAGGTTTTGCTCATTATAAATCAATGTGTTGATTAAAAACATAAACAAGCAAAATTATTTCACCTCTATCATAATATTGATCATCAATCAACCATGTTGAATTATTTTAGACATTTTTATTTTGTTAATGTCTGGTTATTTTAATTATTGGAGGATGTGTTTTATTGCTTAGTAGAAATTCTGAAAAATTCTTAAAATATTTAACTCAATTCCTTTTCTTAGGTTACCTAGTATAATGTCTGCATTTACAGCAAAGGTTTTTGACACTAATTACTATTGAGACCATATCACCCAGGATTAAAGGTAGATTCAGAGTAAAAAATCCTAGACAAGCATAAATTCAGGATCAAGATTTCAAGCAGAAATAATGAGTTTTCATTTGCTTTCTGTAATTTTATTGAGAAACAATTATTATGAATCTTATTTAAATAGAAATAATGTTTAGAAAACTAATTTTTATATATTTGTATTTAAATTCAAATACTCATTTTATAATTCTATTTAAACTATGCTTTTGATTTAATTTTTAAAATATTCTTGAAATATGTTTATATGAAAACTACTATCCTCCCAATTAAATCTAAAGGAATCATTTTAATGTTTATAATATCCATGAACAGCTCATTTCAGTTGCAATGAATATACCAGCAGTGATTGTGTATAAGCTACATTGGGAAGGAGCTTTTTGCCACAATAATAGTCTGTTTTGTGTTAATAAAGTACTTTCTTGGGAAGGACCCCAAAGGCTTTACAAATATTATTTCATTAATCCCCCAACACTCATGTGGCAGGTTCAGTATGTGACGAGAATTATTATTCCACTTTGTTATATAAATGAGCCTAAAATGGTTTGTTTATCCTACTCTCTGGGTTAATTCTTCACTACAGGCTGGAACCCTTTAGTTTGAAAGCCTACCAACATCAAATACAAACTTCTACACGTCAAATTATTTCAGAAATAGCCCTTCAAAATAGATGTTATCCATTTAGAGCCTGCCTGCCTTGCATACCTGTGCAACCCCACCCTGAATTTGCTGTCCATTGATAAAATAGGGCCTTGTAGTGCTAAGACCCTATGTTTTCATGACCTCTTGGAATTCTCTGACCCAGAGACCCTAGGCCAGTGGTTCTCAACCTTTCTAATGTCGTGACCCTTTAATACAGTTCCTCATGCTGTGGTGACCCCCAACCATAAAATTATTTTTGTTGCTACTTCATAACTGTAACTTTGCTACTGTTATAAATCGTAATGTAAATATCTGTGTTTTCTGATGGTCTTAGGCAACCCACAGGTTGAGAACCGCTAGCCGGGTTGCCTAAGACCATCTGAAAACACAGATATTTACATTACGATTCATAACAGTAGCAAAATTACAGTTATGAAGTAGCAACGAAAATAATTTTACGGTTGGGGGTCACCACAGCATGAGGAACTGTATTAAAGGGTCAAGGCATTAGAAAGGTTGAGAACCACTGTCCTAGGCCATGCTGCTGAGCAACATCACCTATATATGTAAGTGCCCCCTCTGATCCCCTTGTTCCCTGGAAGCTCCCCTATCTCCTCCCCCTTTTGGATGGTGGTCCCTCACCTTAGGTCTCTGGATGATCTCATGCTATCAGGGACTTCCTTTCTCATGCAATCTGATCTAAGTGGTGTCCAATAAAGTTTACTGTAAGTCACTGCTTCTTGTGGACATATCATTTTTCCTGATCTTCCCCTAAGACCCTCAAACCTTCCACACAGATAAACCAGGTATGGTCATTAGGTCGTTGTGTAGTGGGCTGATAGCAGACAATGTATAACTCAATCCTAAAATGCCCAGTTCAGACATTTCACCTTGTAGTTTACTGTTTATCATAATCTGATTTATGCAGATACATATGATCCCTAAAGTGTACTTGTCTTGTCATGTTCTTTCACTGTTTCTACATAAGTTTAGTGGGTGTATATAAAACATAAAAGACTATGTCTGATACTGGGATTTAGTTAAAGTTTCCAATGGGGCATTTTTAGAGGCAATAAAGTTAAAGTATGAACTTGAATGTCATACCAGAATAACCAAAATAGCTATGATTATACAAATAAATTATCTTTACTTTTTCATGTCATTATCAGTATATTAATAAAGAATAATTAGTAACATTGGGAGCAAGCATGGTGGTTATGTATATTTTTATATTATTCTTATTTCTATTCTACTTTTATTCATAGGAATGTGTCTGAAAAATAATATAATTTGAGGTAAATGGTTCTGATTTATGTGATAGAAAAATTGCAGTGAAAAGGATAGAGAATGCAGGACATGCTATAAACAATCTGAAGTCTGTAGGTCATATTGAAGGAGCAGAAGTGGGACAGAATCTTTAATCATTGAAATATTTGGGTCCTATGTAATAAAAGCCTAATATGCTAAGTGTCCGGTCAACCGGTCAGCCATTCAGCCAATCAAAGCATAATATGCTAATGATATGCTAAGGCTGCTCAACCACTCGCTATGATGTTCACTGACCACCAGGGGGCAGATAGTCGACCAGTCGACCAGTCACTATGACGTTCACTGACCACCAGGGGGCAAACGCTTTGACCAATAGGTTCGCTTGCTGGGGTCCAGCCGATTGGGACTGAGCGAGACGGGCCAGACATGCCCTAGAGAGCCCTCCCACAGTCCCTTCTTGGCTGGCCAACCTCCTGCGTCCCTCCCTGGCCCCAATCGTGCATCAGTGGGGTCCCTTGGGCTGGCCTGCGCCCTCTTGCAATATGGACTGAGGGATCCCCCCTTGAGTGCACAAGTTTCGTTCACCAGGCCTCTAGTCAAATATAAACTATTTGCTCACCAAGTCTGCAAGTTTCACACTGCAAATGAATAAATAACCCAAATAAAATAGGGGAAGCAAAAATAAAGGAAAATGAATCATCTGATACTTAGAGCTACTACAAGCATTAAACACAACCCAGTCTAGCCTTGTAAACCTCACCAAAAAAAGGCCTGATTATATCAGTACCTATTACCCAATCCAGGTGAGTCAAAAGTAGGTTTTCAGTTGTCAGTATGCCAAGCAGATTTTATTCTTGTATTATTATTTATTACTAGAGGCCCGATGTATGAAATTCATGCAAGAGTAGGCCTTCCTTCCCCTGCTGCCGGCACCGGCTTCCCTCTGGCACTCAGGACCCAAGCTTCCCTCTGGACAGAGGCAGGCACCCGGGACCCAGGTTTCCCTCACAGCCCCAGCTTCATCCAGAAGGACGTCCAGTATAATTAGCATATTACACTTTTATTATTATAGACTAGAGGCCCTGAGCATGAAATTCATGCAGGGGGAGGGGGGGGTCTCTCAGCCCAACCTTACACCCTCTTGCAGTCTGGGACTGCTGGAAAAGAAACAGTCTGGTTAAAAAATGGGCAGAGGCCCTAAATAGACACTTCTCCAAAAAGGACATACAAATGGTCAAGAGACATAATTAAAAAGTGCTGAACATCACTAATCATCAGAGAGATGAAAATTAAATAGTAATTCAATTTTTAAATAACATTTGCCTGTATATTCAAATATTTCAGAAAATTTTAGATGTTCTTCCATATAATAAATGTGTTTCTCCAATTCACTATGCACATGTAGATGCATTCAAATATATTGAAAAAAGAATCCCAATTTCATTCTACTGTTTTGAGAAATGCAGATAATTCTCATATGCAAATACCCAGTGAACAATTATAAGTTCAGTTCAGCAAAATGAACTTGGCTCTTTAAAAAGCCTATTGCAAATTGGTCCTTTAGATCTCCACTTAATTATTAGCAGGCCTTTAAAATAACTTTATTTTCTCTTGGTGTTTAGAAAGAAGTGAAATTACCTGACTTTTTCTCAAGTGCTTAAAGGTATTTCTTTAGAGGAGAATAGGCTTTGCTATAGACCATGAACCCACTGAGGCTGTTTAAAGATATTCAGAATAGATAAAATTATGTCTGGCTTTAGTTATTTCAAAACAGTTCTTTCCGTCATAGATATTAGTGGGAAGGAAAGATACAGAAGTGGTAGGTTATGGACCTGATTTGCGTTAGTGTTTCTATCACTATTATTTTTTATTAAAAGAAAGAAACCAGTGGCTCATAATTAAAGGTAATTTTTAGATCTCTACTTCTTTTATATAGAGAAATAAAATTTATACATTAATGATGGAAGAGATTTCAAAATACAAATGTAGTTACTTCTTTCAACACATGTCACAGTGTTCTGTAAATAGCCAAAAATGTCACTGAATTCTTTTCATTTTGTGGGGTGTAGAGCTTAATTAGTAGAGGTTTGGGATAGGGATGATTGTCTGGAGAAATTGAGGGAGCTGGGGGAAGAATGCTTCTAAGCAGGACAGTGATATGTATCTGAATTGCAGTTCCTAATTAGGACAATTAGCCTTCTCTGGATGCTAAGTAACATGGCGGAAATACACTTGAGCAAGAAAATTCCGATGAAAGGCATGAGTCTTGAGCCTGAGTCATTTCTCAGAGTGACTAAAGTTTCAAGCCTCTTGAGCGTACAAAGTCTATCTCAACTTTGAGACAAGTTCTTAAAGTCTCCTAAGTGACATTTAGTTGTGGCCCTGCTAATCTAACATGTCCTGTTCTCTGCCGGGGTCTTTGCAACCTTGGAAAATCTATACACTTGAGTGTTTGGCTTGGAGTAATTCAAATTTGAATGTGAAATTTTGATGCAGAGAAGATGAACCACACTGCGGCCTCTGATGAAAAATCCCTTTCTCTGTACCAGTTTGGTCACTTTTCTGGGAGAACAAAAATTTACATTATAATGAAAAGAATATTATTAGATGTTAGATGTTTAAAGCAGCAAAAAAATTAAAGCTGATATTTTATTGTTTACATTTTATTTTCATGTGATGCTTAGATTATAGCCTGGTATTGCAATTTATTTGACCAAGAAAACTGAGCATAATTGGTAAAAGAAATAAGTACTAACTTAACTTGGGTTTCTCAATATTAGGCCCTGTATAATCAATTGCAAAGGTTCTTAGGGGCAACATTAAGTATCAATATAGGCTTAAAGGACCTGAAAGTACCACTTCATGGTTACTGTGTTCTAACCTTAGGACCAGGGACAAAATTTAAGGAAATGGAACCATGACTGAACTCTTGGTTTGAATTTTTTATTATCTTGACTATTTTCTCAAGAAGGATTTAACTTCTGTACTCCAATATCCATGAATTCAGGACATTTTCTTCTTTCTCCCTCCCTCCCTCCCTCCCTCCCTCCCTCCCTCCCTCCCTCCCTCCCTCCCTCCCTCCCTCCCCTCTTCTTCCCTCCCTTCCTTCCTTCCTTCCTTCCTTCCTTCCTTCCTTCCTTCCTTCCTTCCTTCCTTCCTTCTCCTTCCTGCTCTCCCTTCCTTCTTTCCTTCCTTCCCCTTTCCTTCTTTCTTTCTTTGTTTTATACATGAACTATTTTTAGGGTATACGTATAATGTTGTCATATACATCTCCTACTCCTGCCATTATAGAACTCCTTATATATAAAGTAGAGAACTTAGCTTTTGTAGATATGTGTCATGGATATTTTTAGTAAGTTCCTCATAAATGTCTTCCCTCTACCTTTGCCTATCTAAGAATACCTTTCAGTTGTATATAGCTCTGATTTATTTCCTTTGAATTATTTTCATAAGTGGAATTTATTTTTGGAAAAATATTATTCTGTTTACCAAATTGCTCTGGAAGGTTGTACTGATATAAAGTTCTACAAACACAAGTGAAGCTATCTTCTGCCACCATCATTAACCCAGGAAAGTAAAATTTCACCAGCTTAGATGGAATTTTCACCAGCTTCATTTTTTATAAAATATTGTTATTACTAGTAAGTTACATTTTAATTGACAATTTGTATTTCTTCTTTTGTGAACTTCCTCTCTCCATTTCTGTATTGAGGTCAGCCATGTATATTTTCTGTCCTGAAAGGTCTGATTCTGTTCTTATAGGAAGAATGGTAAGTGATTTTCAAAAAAGTGCAGTTCTGAAGTATTTTCTATATATATAAAAGGCAAATACGTTAAGTGCCCATTTGGGTAATGACTTTACCTAGCAATGCCCGGCTTCCTCTCTCTAGCGACTAGCCTCCTTGCAGTTTCTTCAGCCCAGGAACATGATGATGGGTAATTTGTCAGGTAAGGGCAATTTTTCTTGGTCAAAGGATTTTGCTAATCCTATATACATCTCAGCAGGAAACTTACATGAAGATTAACAACATGTTCATGGATCAAAACATCTTTGCTCTTCTCTTTTCCTTCTTTATCCAGCTTCAGTTATTTTTCTGAAGAGCACTTCCCCAAAATGTAGGCACACCTTGATCCCTGTTCTCAGGCTCTGTTCTAAGAGATCTATCCTAAGTGTCCAGCTCTCTTTTTATTTTGAGAGAAGCTTTAAGACACTTAGAGTACTATCAATAGTGCTAAAATATTTTTTTCAAAAAAATAATAAAACCATGACTTTCATGCTGATATAAAGTTGAAACTATATGAAAGATTTTATTAACTCATCAGGGGGCCAAGATCAAAAGGGAATGTGAAGAAGAGGCACATATGTAGATCAGGAATGTGAAAAGAATATATAAATGAAGGCAAAACTATTTTTTCAGAGGGGAAGAATAGTGTATAGGTCATATAATGTATAGGTCATAACAGAATTTGAATATTTTTTCACTACTGGTAATTTTAGAATGTTCCTCAAAACATTGAAGTCAATTAAAAGATACATGTATAACCCCTGGGCATAGACAATAGTGTGGTGAAGGCCTGTGGTGGGGGACAGGACACCTAGAAGAGGTCAATAGAGAACAAAAAGGGGACATATGTAATACTTCCAACAATAAAGATTTTTAAGAAATCTATTAAAAGAGTAACTTGTTATATTTTTTAAATTACACCTTTTTTAAGAGTTTTAGAATATTCAAACATTAAAATTCTGTAATTTAATAAAAGGTACTGGTCACAGTTACATGTGATGTCTCTGCATTGAAATAACTTCTGACAAATATTAAAAATACTTCGCATTATCTTCAGCTTTCAGGCTTTATATTGTTCTTGTTTCTGACTAGTTATTATTATACTTTTCAAAGCAGTTAATGTTACTGCTTTTATTCCTAGAACAACTAGAAAAATGGAGGATTAAATACATTTATATGTAAGGTAGGTTCTTTAGAGAATGTATTCTGTTTAGTAATTTGTTCTTTTATATCCATACTAGAGGCCCAGTGCACGAAATTCGTGCACGGAGGGGGGTTGTCCCTCAGCCCATCCTGTACCCTCTCCAATCTGGGACCCCTCTCACAATCCAGGACTGCTGGCTCCCAACTGCTTGCCTGCCTGCCTTCCTGATTGCCCCTCACTGCTTCTGACTGCCAGCCTGATCACCCCCTAACCACTCTGCTGCCAGCCTGTTTGCCCCAAACTTCCCTCCTCTGCTGCCCTGGTCACTCCTAACTGCCCTCTCCTGCAGGGTTAATCACCTCCAACTTCCCTCCCTTGCAGGCCTGGTCCCTCTCAACTGCCCTCCCTTGCAGGCCTGGTCCCTCTCAACTGCCCTCCCTTGCAGGCCTGGTCCCTCTCAACTGCCCTCCCTTGCAGGCCTGGTCCCTCTCAACTGCCCTCCCTTGCAGGCCGGGTGCCTCCCAACTGCCCTCTCCTGCTGGCCATCTGTGGTGGCCATCTTGTGTCCACATGGGGGCAGGATCTTTGACCACATGGGGGCAGCTATATTGTGTGTTGTAGTGATGATCAATCTGCATATTACTCTTTTATTAGATAGGATAGAGGCCTGGTACAGGGGTAGGGGCCAGCTGGTTTGCCCTGAAGGGCGTCCCGGATCAGGTGGGATTTCCCTTGGGGTGTGGGGCGGCCTGAGCGAGGGGCCTGTGGTGGTTTGCAGGCCGGCCACGCCCCCTGGTAACCCAAGCGGAGGCCCTGGTATCTGGAATTTATTTTCCTTCTACAATTGAAACTTTGTAGCCTGGAGCAGAGCCAAGCCTGGGGCTCCCTCCGAGGCCCGCAGCCATTTGTGTTGGGGTTATAATTGAAACTTGTTGCCTTAAGCGGGTGAGCCCGTCCAGGGTGTGCTGAAAGCTTTGCTTCCCCTGTTGCCAGCGGCCACCCTGGCCTGCTCTCTCAAGCTCCATTCTGCCGCCATTTGTTTGAATTTGTTTACCTTCTATAATTGAAACTTTGTAGCTTGAGTGGAGGCTTAGGCCTGGAAAGGGCAGGCGGAAAGCTTGGCTTCCTCTGTTACCTAGGAAACCTTGCTCTCTGTGGCTGTAGCCATCTTGGTTTGGGTTAATTTGCATACTTGCTCTGATTGGATGGTGGGCGTGGGTTGTGGGTGTGTCGGAGGTATGGTCAATTTGCATATTTGTCTATTATTAGATAGGATAAATATGTATGCATGTATAAACATAAAATCATGCCTATCACCTTGTTTTTAATATTCTTTGTTATTCCAATGTGAATGCATTAATCAGTGTCATTTTTTTTTATAGCCAATAATTTTTACTTTTATATTTTGTATAACAAATTTCATTTTCTTTTTTTTCTTCTTTTTTTTTAATCCTCACCTGAGGATATTTTTCCATTGAGTTTTAGAGAGAGGGAAAGACAGAGAGAAATATCAATGTGTGAGAAACACATCAATTGGTTGCTGCCTGCATGCCACCCAGCCAAGGCCTGGGCCGGGGTGGAGCCTGCAACCAAGGTAAGTCCCCTTGACCAGAATTGAACCCGGGAACCTTCAATCGGCAGGCCAACACTTTGTTCACTGAGCCAAACCAACTAGGGGTTCATTTTCTTTTAAAATTACAGCTTCTTCTAAAGCAATATTTCATTTAAAATGTATTTTTAAATATATATTTTTATTGATTTCTGAGAGGAAGGGAGAGTGAGAGACAGAAACGTCAATGATGAGGGTGAATCATTGATTGGCTGACTCCTGCATGTCCTCACTGGGGATTGAGCTCACAATCCAGGCATGTGCCCTGACTGGGATTTGAACAGTGACTTCCTGGTTCATGGGTCCATGCTCAACGACTGAGCCTCCCCAGCCGGGCTCATTTTAAATCTCTTTTAGTGCTAAAACACCATGTCATACTAAATTGTGTGGCTGAATCTGAGTTTTTTTGGGTTATTGTCCACTTGGTGAAAAGATTTTTGGTTTACATGTTTCTTTCATGTCTTTATTTCAGTGACACAAATACATTCTAAAATAGAAATAATAATTGAAATAATAATGTGTACGTGTGGCTAGGAAGATAGGAAGGAAAAACAGGTAAAGAAAAAAGAGATAATAATTAGCTAATCATCAGAAAGTAGTTAGCTAATCACTAGATACTTTTATCAAAATGAGCAACAAATTGGATCATTTGGGAAAAGCTAAAATTTAAAATTACTACTTTAAATTTGGAAAAAGTCTTTGAATTTATAGCTAAATTACAAGAAAATGATAGTTAAAAATAAATATAGGTTTGCTTTTCAGAAAAATCTATCAATATTATTTCATAAATAAAGTTGTCTTAAAGCTCTATGGTTCAAATGAGAGACATTCTTCATGATATTTACAACATAAAACCTTGCAATTATTCATGCAAATTTTAAAATGAAAGGACTATTTTTCAATTCTGTAGCACTTGACAAATAGCCTTATATTTCTTGATGAAGCTCAAAATGGAAAGACATATCTAGGCATGAGTAGCCAGATTTTAATTCTACATGATTAAGCCAAGCCCTAGTCTCTTATTTAACATTTATAGATTCTGCCAAGAAATGAAGTAATTTTCATTTTTATTACTGTACTTAAACATACAATCTCTAGCAATAAAATCTTGTAAATGTTTAAGAGGACACTCTGTGGTCCAGTGTCACTGCTCTTAATTTTCTGTAAATCTTCATGAAACTTTTTTGAAAATCTTGCTAAAAGAAAAGGTGGTCTTTTCCCCTCTAATATTTTTAAGTACTTGATACTTAAAGAGTATTAAATTTCTTCTGTTGGAGTGTTTTTTATTGTATGTTCAAGATGTTAATTATATAATTTAGAAGACTATATTTTTAAATTGTGCTAACTAAAATAAGAGGTTCACTCTTTGACTGGCTCAATCCCCAGTAGGGTGCATGCAGGAGGCAGCTGATCAGTGATTCTCTCTCATCATTGATGTTTCTGTCTCTCTCTGCCTCTCCTTTCCTCTCTGTGATCAATAAAAATATATATTTTTTAAAAAGATTCACTCTTAAACTCAAACTTGAAAGTACTCTTAAATTATTGAATATTACTCCTAAATAAATATATGACTCATTATATTGTTACTAGAGGCCCGGTGCACAAATTTGTGCATGGGTGGGTTCAATCTGAGCTGTCTCACCCAGTCCCAATTGGGGCCAATTGGGCTGCCTGCCGGGGAGGGGGGCGGGGGCGAGGAGGGACCATGGGAGGTAGGCCAGTCACGGGAGGTTGGCTGTGGGAGTGCACTGACCACTAGGGTACAGCTCCTGCATTGAGTGTGTGCCCCCCTGGTGGTCAGTGCACATCATAGTGACTGGTTCACCCATCATAACCGTCGCTTAGGCTTTTATATATATACCTGGTAGATTATTACTATTTGTTTTAGTATTTGAAGAAATTTGTTTTATTTCACATCAAGTAAAAAGTATTTTTAAAGCAAGCAGCATTAAATAATAATATACATTATTGATACTGACTACTGTGTCAGTTTAAAATGACAGTTTTAACTTAAATCTTCAAATAAAATAATTTTGACCTACATAATTATTTTATATGTATACGTAAGGTCTTGTTTACAATGGTAAAAGCATGTTTAGAAATATTTACAAATAGAATTCCACATTGTGTTGTGACTGAATAGTTTTTATCAAAACAAACTTTCTGCTGAAAAGAACAGTGAAGCTGGAAAATAAACAAAATACTTCTAATGAATGAGAAAACAAAAATAAAAATAGTGAACATTCTACAGCAAAGTGAAGTGAACAGAGAATTGTACATTTTTCTCTAAATGTACAATTTAAATCTAAATCTCTAAAGGATATTTCAAATGTTCAGCAAGGAAAATGGGGTCGTAGGGGAAAGACATTGCTTTGGGCTTTCAGTAGTGTCATCTGATTTTGTAGTCAGGTTAAAGTTCAAGGTTCACCAGGCAACTGGCTCTTAAAAAGATGAAAACCTTGTTCAGCCCAAAATTCTGACTGCATACAGCCCTCCATGAGTTATCTGTCAACTTCAAAGCTGTGCATGTATAAATGGGAGCAGAAAACAATATGCATAAGTCCTTAGTGGAGACTTTAGTAGTCTTGTACTGAGGAGCAGAGATTAAAGCCACAATGCATCCCATAGCAAAGTGGTGGTGATGTGTTATTTGGAGAGCTGGCAAGGTCTAAGCTCTCATAATAGAGGCTGTGCTCTAGGAGTAAAATCTACAGGCAAAGATAAAGCCATAAAGAAAGTAATGCAAATGAGATGTAGGTGTTTTGGTAAATTCTAAATAATAGCCAGAGAAAAACTAAAACATTCTGAAGGAAGAGGATATCAACCAATCACTGATTTAAAAAAAAAAAATTGAAAAACTTTTTAATAAAAATTTCCAGACATTCCAGACATGCCAAAGACACATAAACAAAAAAGCCCCACCAGGATCAAACTATCAAATTCTAAAGAGGAAGAAAATAAAAGAATATAGCAATGGATTTGCAAAACCTCATATTTTTTTTTAACATTTTACTTTTCCATATACCAAACTGGATAGTTTTACTTTCAAAATTTGAGAGTAGATAAAAGTGAAAAGAATAAAGCATACCACCTATTTATAAATATTAAGACTTTGTATATCTTTTCTACTTTTGTTCTATGCATTATGCTATAAACACAGGTTTGTAATATTTTTATTTCACTATTTAACAATATCTCAGGTCAATAAAATTTTATCTATAATTTATCTCTAAATAATGATACTAACCAAGAATTCCTTGAATGTCCCCTTAAAGAATTTACATGAATTTCTTCTGTTTGGGATAAAAAAAGGTACGAATTGCCTGTGAAAATTTGTCTTACCTTCCTAGTCCATTGTTCATCATGAATTCCTCTTCTTAGTGAAGAATACTCCCATAAACCTAATTGTAACTGGTGCTGAAATCTGGAAAGTGAACTTGACCCTTTTCCCTCCTTTAATGAGCAGAGGACTTGGATTTAATTACCCTTCTTGACCCACAATGGCATTAGAGTTTTCAAAAATGACTTCCATCTCAAATTACTACCATATCTTAATTGGTATGCCATCCCACTACTCTCCAATATATGTTTCCCTATGCAGCTAGAGAATGTCTTCTAAAAATCAATCCTGTTTTTTTCTTGTTTAACATCCTTTATTGTTTCTCTTTGATTTTACAATAAAACCCAAACTCATAAATATGGATTCTAAGTGTCTTAGTCCATTAGGGTTGCTATAAAAAAAATGTGACCGACTGGGTAGCTTACAAACAACAGAACTGTATTGCTCAATGTTCTGGAGGCTTTAAGTCTGAGACAAGGGAACCAGCATGGTCAAGGGAGGACCCTCTTCTAGGTCTCAGACTTCTTATATCCTCACATGTTGGAAGTGGGAAGGGAGCTCTCAAAGGCCTCTTTTATAAGGGCACTAATCCCTTTCTTGTGGGCTCAGCCCTCATGCCCTAAGCATATCCCAAAAGCCCACCTGCTCCTACTATCCCACCTCCTCATACTATCATATTTGTGGGTTAGGATTTCAACATATGAATTTGGGGCCAGGAGGGGGGAGCGGGGAGCAGGCATTCAAACCACTAAGGCCCTTAGACCTACAGACACACTGACATTTCCCAGCCACCTCTTCCTTTTCTGGGACCCTCTACTTGTTCTTCTGTCATACTGAAACTTTCCTTTCCAATGTCACATGAGGATTGCTTCTACTGGGAAGCCTCCTGGATCTAATTAGCTTAGGCTAGGCTTAGGGGATCCAGTTGCATTTGATGGGTATTGCTAATTGTTAGCCCCATGAAGACAGACTGCACATCAGGCAGCCAGTTACCTACTCAGTAATTTCTTGTGGAAGGTTTAAATGCATATTTTACTCAATAAAGTCCCCATTATTCAAACACAACTACTTAAGGGACATTATATTTTCATTTTTGACTGCTATAAACAATATTTTGACTAATGTTACAAGCACATCTGATGAATTATTTATTTTACTGTTTTCTAGAAGTTAATATTGATAAAAATTTGATGTTTGACATTTTGAAGGTAGAAGGTTAGTGTTATGCTTATATTATCTCATCGTTCATACCAGTATGAGTATGTTATGGGGGTGGACTCTAAAATAATACAGTAGTACCAATAGAGGTAATATTAATATTCAAAATTCCAACATCTTTTCAAAAGGAGAATGAGTAACTTTGTATTAAATTCAAAAAAAGTGGTGAGGCCAATTTAATGTGGAGAAAAGAGCAGAGGGCCTGGAGGTAGGAGACCCTGCCTTTTTCATCTTGTACATTAATAAAGTAATAATTTTCAAGTCACCAAATCTTTCTAAGATGGTTCCCAGTTTTCACTTCTAAATATTAGGAAGTTGCATCAGATGAATTATCTACACTAATAAAAGAGAAACATGCAAATTGACCATACATCTGCTACGCCCACACGCCACACCCACCTGCCAATCAGGAGCAAGTATGCAAATTAACGCATCAAAGATGGCAGGTAAATTTGCATACACAGGCGGGACAGGCAGCACCATGGCCCGCTCCTGGGGGTCCAGTTCCATCGAGGGTGGGGGAGGCCTGTAGGGCAGCGCCAGACTCCGCCTGCAAGGTATCAGTCCATCGGGGCTGGGGAGGCGGGGTTGGCAGTGCCAGATGCCATCCGCGGGGTCTGGGTCCATTGCAGGCACCGGAGGGGCAGTGCACCCGCCTAGCCACGCATGCGGGTCCCTGGGAACATCACTGCCCTGGAGAGGCGTGGCTGGGCCTGCTTAGCCACTCCCATGGGGTCTATGAACATGACTGCGGGGCTGCCTGAGGCTTAGCCACTCCCGTGGGGCCCGTGAACATGACTGCGGGGCTGCCTGAGGGGGGGCTCCAAGACGAGTGTCACAGCTTTGGCAAAGCAGCTGGCCAGGAGGTGGGCATTCCAAGGGGCCCCGAGCAGCGCCTCACCATCCCTCTATGAGGACACCCCACACAGGCGCTGCCTTCACCAGCAGGCTCTGGGCAATATCTGCAAATGCTACTGCAACCTCTAACATTCTGGGCAAAGAACTGACCCTGTGCCCTCTGGGTACCAGGCTTGCTAGGAGTGTGCTGTCACCAATGCCATAGATCAAAGGCAAAAACCTAGCGAGGTGGGGTGCACCAGAGGGGGCTCGGGCTGGGGCAGGGGACCGGCGGGCAGGGATCTGCCTCGCCTGCAGAGAGAGAGGTTCTGCAGTGGCCCCAAGACGCGGATGGGCCCCGCCAGGGATCAAGGGGCATGGAAGGACACTGGGGTGGAGGGGCAAGGACCTGAAGCCCTGAGGCGGGGGTTGAGGGGCGGTGCCACCTCAGTGGAGGGGTGCCACACTGCAGGGTACCGGACTGACTGACATGATTCAGAGAAGCTCCCAGTGCTAACCGGCCTCGCTCAGGCGGCCTTCACACTTCAGAGGCGGAGACTCCTGCTCCCGCCCTGACCCAAAAGCAAGCCCGCACCACCCTGCCCCATAGCAGAGCATGCCTAGGCGGTGAATGCGAAGCCTTCCACCTGCTCTGGAGAAGGAGGGGGGGCAGTAAAGAATGGGGGCAGGGAACCAGGGAGAGGAAAGAATGTGGGAGTGTCCGCAATGAAGAGGTGCTTGAGAAAGAGGCTCTGAAGCCTGACAGGAAGGTTTGTTCTGTTTGCCTGGTGGCTGCCCCTTAGGCAGGGCAGAAAGCATGGCTCTGAGGGCTTCCTGTGTGCTGAGTCAAGTTCCACAGCCAACTGGAATTGGCCTCAGTTTCCTGGTCTGTAAAATGGATAAAGTGTGTCCCAGTGCCTTCACTGAGCTTTGATGGCCAGTTGAGATACTATATAAGGAAAATGAGGGAAGAAGTGAGAAAGAAAAGGAAGAACGAGCAACACAAAAAAAAGACTGAAAGGAACCTGTAAACCCATTATCACTTAAATAGGGAATATAGTCAATAGTGTTGTAATGATGGTATGATGACAGGTGGGTACTGGAAATATTGGGGAACACTTTGTAAAGTATATGATTGTCTAACCACTATTCTATAACTAATATAAAACCTGAAACCAATACAAAATAATATTGAATGAAAATTGGAGTGAAACTTTTATAAATTTCAAAGTTTAAATAAAGGCTGTAAAGGAAGGAAGGGGGAGAATAAAAATAGTGTTTTTCATTTTATCACTTTATTGTCTTTTCAGTACATGAAAAAGACAGTTGTCTTTATATGGTGCTTTTATACTTTTCTAAGTCATTATCTCATTTTAATTTCAGGGCAACTTAAAGACAAGATAATTATTCCCTCTACTATTTAAAGAAAGGAAATCTTGGTGTCTGGTACTAATGATTCAATCGTCAAGCCCTTATTGTAAAGCAGGGTTAGTAAAATTTTCTGTGCAGGGTCATATCTATACTAATAAAAGCCTTGGGGGTGATCAGGCCAGCAGGGGAGGGTATTTGGGGGCAGTCAGGCTGGCAGAGGAGCAGTTAGATGTCAATCAGGCCAGCAAGGGAGCAGTTAGGGAGCAATCAGGCCAGTCAGGCAGGCGAGCAGTTAGGAGCCAGCGGTCCCAGATTGTGAGAGGGATGTCCGACCTGCAGTCAGACGTCCCCCGAGGGGTCCCAGATTGGAGAGGGTGCAGGCTGGGCTGAGGGACACCCTCCCCAGTGCACCGGGCCTCTAGTCAAATTATAAGTCTGTGATAAAAGTTCTCAAAAGAGTATAAGAGGGTTAAAATGGCTATTTAAAATGAATATTCTATTATGACTGAATCTAGTTCTAAGTGCATTGATTTCAGCGATTTCTTCACCTCTCTTGATTAAGGTTATGTTTCACAGATTAATTTCCCTAGTGGCATGGTGGAGTTAAATTTTAATACACACACACACACACACACACACACACACACACATATATAGCGTTAAGAAAGGTAGTTTAGAGTTTAACGTGTGATTTCCTTTATTTCAGAAAACTTCTGACTACAGTTACATTAGTAAATACAAATATTCATACCAAGGTAAAGACATGTTGAATATTTCATACTCAACCTCTATATGATTTGTAAATATGATGGGGTATTATATGTAATTAGTATTTAAATTAAAACATTATGTCTTTGTAACATAGCACTAGTATAAAATAACTAGAATAAACTAAGACTACAGAAATAATTTTTAAAATTCTGGACTCTAATTCATTTTCCATATAAGTTAGGTAAATATATATATATATATATATATATATATATATATGTACATGAGTATAAATATGCAATAAATATAGAATTCAAAATAGTTTCTCTGTAATTAAAATTTATTTTTCTTAATAAAACAATAGAATAAGTAAATGTGTTATTTTAAAAAATATATCTTAGTTAAAATTTATTAATTTATAATAAAGTAGTACTTACATTGAATACTTACGTACTTAAATTAATACTCTTAAAAAAGTCCCAGAATTTGTAGATAAAATTTTATGATAGTCCCAAGATTCCCTGACTCAGATAAATTATTAAGAAATAATGTTTTGTTGTTTTATAGTGGTAAGTTTTGGGTAATTTTTGTCATAGAAGTAGGAAACTAATACAGTAACATTTAATATTTCTCTGAAAGACACATATGTTATACATTTGAAAAAGCAATTAACCATTTACTTTATTTATAATATAACGGTTAATATGAGTGGTTCCACATATTATACTATATAAAGCCAACGTTAATATTTAGTATTCATTTAAATTTTCCTCATTCATTTACTCATAAACACACTACTCTACTGAGATAAGGATGGGTAGGAGGAAGAATTTGCTAAGAAAATAATGAATAAGGGGAAAATACAAAGATTAAACTTCTGCATATGCATCTATGACAATCTGTTTTTATGTCTATTTTCTCCTTGATATTTACACTGAGTGACCAGATTATTATGGCCACCTTTTGCCTTCAATACTGCGGTGATTCTTCTTGGCATTGGCTCCACGAGATGTTGAAAGGTGATGCGAGGAATCTGACATCGTGCCTGATGAGTAGCACTGTCCAGTTCTGTGAGATTTGATGGATGGCTCTTTTAACTTCATCCCACAAACAATTTGATTGAGATCTGCTGATTGTGGGGCCACCTAAGCAAGGTGAAGTCTCCCTCATGTTCTTGAAACCACTCCTGCACAATATGAGCACCGTGGCAGGGCGCATTGTCTTGTTGGAAGAAGCCATCTCCATTGGGATACACCATCAACATGATAGGATGAACTTGATCAGCAACGATACTTAGGTATGTTGTGCTATTCAGACATTGTTCCACACGAATTAAAGGGCCCAAATCATGCCAGGAAAACATGCCCCAAACCATAATACTGCCCCACCAGCTTGAAGGGTTGTACTCATGTATGTGGGGTTCATGCTTTCATGCTGTTTCTGCGAAATTCTCACTCTGCCATCTGCGTGATGCAACTGGAGACATGATTCATCGGACCACATGACTTTTTCCCAATGCTCGACTGTCCAATCCTTGTGTTCCTGTGCGAACTGGAGACGTTTTATCTTGGCAACTGCAGACAGCAAAGGTGTTCGAACAGGCCTTCGGCTTCCATATCCCATGTGATGCAGTGTACAGCGGCGAATAATGCATTCAGAGGTCATTTGAGAGGATCCCTGATTAAGATCTGCAGTAATTTGATGTACTGTTGCCCTTCTGTTGTCTTGTACCAGTCTTGCCACTCTCCGTTCTGCCCTAACATTGACTAGTCGCTGATGGCGACAATTCACTCATTCAGACCCAGATTTTCAGCTGACAATCCAGTCTTTAAACACTTTAACAACAGATGCTCTTGAACGTTTAACGAATTCAGCTGTTTTGCTAATACTGGCGCCATGGCTCTGAGCACCAACAATCATCCCACGTTCAAAGGCTGTTAAATCGTGTTGTTTACCTATATCTTCAGAAAAAAATCACTTCTACTGTCCTGGTAAATAACCTGCTTCCCTGTTTATAAATGGTCTGGCCCTCTAGCAACTTCAGCACGAAATTATAGCTAATTTGCCTAAAACCGTCAGGTGGTCATAATAATCTGGCCACTCAGTGTATATTAAAAATAGAAGATCATAAAGCTGTAAATTTTAGGAATAAGTTTCTATTTGTACTGAATGAAGTCTGAGAGGATAGGCAACAAAATCTTAATTGTGGTTGTTAACTTTTTCATACTTTAAATTTGAAAAAATGTATTTTTTTGTTTATTTGCACCTTCTAATTTTTTTCTGATGCTGGACTACTTACCTGACTATAAGTTAAAATAATAGAATGAAACTGCATACAAATGAAAAAATGTAGTTCCTCAAATACTGTATCCTACTTTTGCTTAGTTTGCTGAGGGAAGTTTTATGACAGTGATTTAATTACACTGTTTCATTTTATTGTGAAAGCATTTTATAATTATTATTCCAATAATGCAGTCAAGACATTACATTGACCAAGACATAAAATGAATATGAAATCTAAAACAAATATAAAATGAAAGTCACCTGATTTTAAAGTGCTTGCACTTTTCATTCCAACAAAAATTTAAATTCATGAGTTAATGGTTTTAATGTCACCATTATAATTTAGTTCTAATCACTAGTCTGCTAATCACTACAAAAATTTGTGAAGAGAAGTGCTCGTTTCTGTTTTAAAGCAAAGTATGCTACTCAGATATCTAGATTATAGTCTATTGTGATTTTCATTTATAAATTTTTGCTGGTTTTAGGAATATTTTTGAATTATACATCATTCCTCATTCCACATTTTGGGCTTTTACATTAATAAGTCCATTTCCTTCTCCTAGATTCTTTATGCATTTCCAATATTCTATCAATGAGTTGGAAGTTCATTTGGTCTATGTTATAATGTGTAGCAAAGGCTTAGTTTAATTTAAAAGTACACTGCTGGGCTATTTTATAGATTTTTGTGTGTTAAAGGTTTGATCTGTGCTTCTGAGAGCAAAATACATTTCTTAAATATCATGGTGCTAAGCTGAGTTTAATATGTTTGTCACAAAATAAGCATATTGTAAAGTGATGAGATGAGTTTTGAAATTTAACATAAATAGGCACGGATAAATAACAAAGAAAAATGTTACATATAAATAGATTTTCAATTTTAGAATTCATACTAGAATGTAAACCTTCATGCTTTTTACAACTTAAATATCAACTTGACCTCTATATATACTTCATTGTCTCAGTCAAAGGAAAAACATTGTTCTAGTGAGTGGCATGGAACATAATTTTTTTAGTGTATCAAGGGAAAACTGAAGTACTTAAAAAAAATGTCTAGATCTGTTTTTTTTTCCCCTCAAAGCCACTGTACATGAACTCAGGAAAATTATATGGTGAGGTTAGACTTTGCTAAAGCCATTTCTTCAATAATTTCTGTGGTAGACAGCTTCTGAAATGGCTCCCAGTGGGCCCTAGCCGGTTTGGCTCAGTGGATAGAGCATCAGCCTGAAGACCAAAGGGTCCCGGGATCAATTCTGGTCAAGGGCATGTACCTCAGTTGCAGGCTTCTCCCCTGCCTGGACTTTAGTCAGAGCTCCTGCAGGAGGCAACCAATCGATGTGTTTCTCACATCATATTTCTCTCTTTCCCTCTCTCTTCCACTCTCTCTAAAAACCAATGGGAAAATATCCTCAGGTGAGGATAAAAAAAAAAATGAAATGGCTCCCAATGGTTCCCACCCCACGATGGGCCATAACCTTGTATAATATTCTCTGTTTGAATGTAAGCAACAGCTACTAGTTACTAGCTTCTAATAAACATAAAATGGCATAAGTTATGAGATGTTACTTCCAAGATTAGGGTACAAAAACTGGTTTCCAGCTTGCTCTCTCTTGCCCTCTCCCTGGCTCAGCTCTTTTGAAACCAGCAGCCATGTTATGAGTCTCACAACATGGCTGAAGATGCCCACATAGCAGGGAGCCAAGGGAGAATGTTGGCCAATGTCTTGCAAAGACCTGAATCCTGCTGACAGTCACATGGGTGAGCCTGGAAGGGTTTTCTCCGGTAGAGCCTTGAGAAGGCTGCTGGTTCAGCGGCACCTGGAAGACAGCCTTGTGCGTGACCACATCCAGAAGACCCAGCTATGCAGCACTCGGTCCCTGACCCACAAAAACTGACATAATAAATGTCTCTATAAGCCACAAAGTTAGGGAATATTGCATCAATTATGTTCTGAATTCCTATAACAGATTCAACAGATATATTTTCTCAGCAAATATGCATATAATAATACTAATTTAGGCAAATAGATATACCTAGTTTCTTGTAAGCTGTAATCAGTAGGGAGTGAAAAAAATAAAGGGATTTAAAGCCCTGGCTAGTTTGACTCAGTGAATAGAGCATCAGCCTGTGGACTGAAAGGTCCCAGGTTCGAATCCGGTCAAGGGCACATACCTGGGCTGCAGGATTGATCCCCAGTGGGGGGCATGCAGGAGGCAGCTGATAAATGATTATCTCTCATCATTGGGGTTTCTATCTCTCCCTCTTCCTTCCTCTCTGAAATCAATAAAATACAATTTAAAAAGAAAGAAAGAAAGAAAGAAAGAAAGAAAGAAAGAAAGAAAGAAAGAAAGAAAGGGTTTAAAAATGTGATAAAGAATATATGCATATATTACTTAATAGGATAAAATATCTTTAATAATTTACAACTATTCATTAAAAACTAGAGGCCCAGCGCATGAATTCATACATGAGTGGGATTCCTAGGCCTGGCCAGTGATCGAGGCCTATCTGGGCCGCGGGAGGTTGGCTGGCAAGGGGGAGGGTCCACGGGAGGATGGCTGTGGGAGCACAGTCACCACCAGGGGGCAGCTCCTGCATTGAGTGTCTGCCCCCTGGTGGTCAGTGTGCATCATAGTGACTGGTCGTTTGGTCGTTCGGTTCTTTGGATGCTTAGGCTTTTATATATGTAGATAGATATGTACTCTATTTCTATAAGGAAATAAATGAAAGTTTAAGAGTTGTATATATTTTGGAATAATTTGGCATTCTAGGTTGATTGTTTTAATGTCACCATTATCATTTAGTTCTAATCACTAGTCTCCTAATCACTAGTGGGGGATTTCTGTAACTAGTCTCTGTCTAATGGATGAGATGCTGGATGAGATGATTTTTAAGACATATAGTAACTATTGAATTCTATGATTATAAATTATTTCTTACACTTTGATAACTTTTAACTCTTGTACTTTAGTGAGCTGAAGTAGAAAGTACCATTGGAAATACACACCAAATATAGATTAGGGCAAAATTAAAACAAAATAAATAAAGCTACTGGACTTCCAAATAAATCTTAAGCAGTTTTTACAGAAACTATTGTATAATTAAAATATGATTAATTAAAATAGTAGCTACTATTCTGACTGATTACAATATCCCAGGCTTTGGCTAATTTATATATGTACCTTATTATTCCAAATTATAGATAAAAATGATATTAATTGAGAAACATGTGGGCATATATTTATAAGGAATGGAGATAAGGTTTAAATTTTTATTCCCAAAGCCTGTAATCGCAAAAGGCATTTAATATGTATTATTCAATTGTTTTAATTTATTGGAAAAATTAATTTTGGGTTAGGAAATGAAATCCATTATAAAACCTTAGTTAATTACACTAAAATTATTTCAGAAATGCCAAAAAGTCTACAGCAAATAAGGACTCAAATAAGTTTTGTAATTAGAAATATAAAAGTAGTGTTTATACAAGAAAGTAACACAGAAATTTAATAAAAGATAATTAGATAACTTGTAAAGCAGTTGTGAGAATAGTGACCTATTTATTACCAATAGGTAAAAGTAAAGGGTCATCTCTGAAATGGTGGGTGCAATTAGAACTGTATTTCCTTCCTGTGATAGTGAAGCATCACTGTCTTTTCTCATAAAGTATAAATTTAATTAAGGTTGTGTTTAATTTAATTAAATTAAAAAAGTCTTTGTAAGGCAAATAAATGCAATTTTTAAACTTTATTTTTATTGTTGACACTATTACAGATGACCCCCTTACCCCCCGCCCACCACCTCCACCCAGCCCCTGCCACTTCTCTCTGGCCATCACCACACACTTCACCTTTTTTATCCGGTACCTCCTCCCACCTTCCCTCTGACAGCTGTCAGTCTGTTCCATGTATCCATGCCTCTGTTTCTATTTTGTTTGTCCATTTATTTTGCTCATTAGATACCACATAAAAATGAGACCATATGGTATTTGTCTTTCTCTGACTAGCTTATTTTGCTTAGCATTATAATCTCCAGTTTCATCCATGCTGTTGCAGAGGGTAATATTTTCTTCTTTTTTGTGGCCGTATAATATTCCATTGTGTAACTGTACCACAGCCTTTTTATCCACTCATCTACTGATGGATACTTGGGTTATTTCCAGACGTTGGCTATTATAGATAATTCTGCTATGAACATAGGGGTCCATATATATCCTTTCGAATTGGTGTATCAACTCAACACCAGGAAGATAAACAGTCCAATTTAAAAATGGGCAAAGGACCTGAATAGACAATTTTCCAAAGAGGACATACAGTGACATATGAAAAAATGATCAGTATTACTAATCATCAGAGCGATGCAAATTAAAACCATAATGAAATATCACCTCATACATGCCAGAATGGCTGCCATCAATAAATCAACAAACAAGTGCTGGCAAGGTTGTGGAGAATAGGGAACCATAGAACACTGCTGGTGGGAGTGCGGACTGGTGCAGACACTGTAGAAAACAGGATGGAGTTTCCTCAAAAAATTAACAATGGAACTCTCTTTTGACCCAGAGGTCCCATTTCTGGGAATATAACCTCAGTATCCCAAATCCAATTCATTTTAAAGAGCTATGTATGTGCTGGGTGGATAGCATGACACATTGGCTCTTCCGGTGAAACTGAAAGATAAAGACGGCTATATTTGATTTTAAGAGGTGTGACACATAACATAATAACTGACCTTAAGTAGGAAATCTCTGCAATTATATAAATCAGAGAGCTTCCAATATGTGAAAGAAGGCCTCCTGGGAACTCAGATTCTAAGAGTTTTATTGCTGATTCAGAACAAGCAAAGTTGACGGGCAATGAGATTAAGCAAAGGGCATGGAGTGCACATCTTAATGCTGAACTTCAGGAGGCAATATGATGTAACAGAGCCCCCTCCTTTTCAATGAAGCAAAAGGTATTTTCACTTCTATTTTACCATTTCCAAGTATTGTTTCATACATGGAAATAAGCTTTCATTCTATATGCTGTGCCATATTGACATGTTTGAAGTTCATTCAAAACAACAACGACAAAGAACCCAGATCTCTAAAATTTTATATTCATTATGTTCTTTTAAGAAACAATACAATGGGTATTACTTAATTGCTAGATTTGTGTTTTAAACTATACCATTTTACAGACAGTTAAAAAAACTTCCAATATCTTGTTTAAGGGACTAGTACAAAAATATGTTGGTCTCTTCAGTTCTGTCATCATTATTTTTATCTGATCTTTCAATAGAAGGATGGACAGAAAAAATTGTAGTACAAACTATGGACCCAAAAGTCTTTTCACTGAATTAAGAAGCAAAGCTGATACTGAGAGAGGTCAGACATTTAAAGAATTAACCACGTAATTATAAATATATTAAAACTAGAGCATCTACAATCTTTGAACTGTTAAAAATATATAATCCTATCTAATAAAACAGTAATATGCAAATTGACCGCACCTTCGCTACACCTATAAGCCACGCCCACCAGCCACGCCCACCAGCCACGCCCACCAGCCAACCAGGAGCAAATATACACGTTAAACCAGCAAAGATGGCCGGGGAAAGGGCAGCACCCATGCCAGTGAGATCCAAGCCATGATGGTGGACTGGGGCAGGCGGTTAGCTCCGGCTGCTCAGGTCCGCCATCACCTATCGCGGACCCGGGCAGGCGGCTGCAGGGGTTAAGGCCCGCAGCCGGCTGCCCGGGTCGCCATCACCGATCGGGGACGCGGACCCGGGTTAAGGCCCTGCAGGGGTTAAGGCCCTGCAGCCGCCTGCCCGGGTCCGCCATCACCAATCGGGGACGCGGACCCGGGTTAAGGCCCTGCAGGGGGTTAACCCCTGCAGCCGCTTGCCCGGGTCCGCCATCACCGATCGCGGACGCGGACCCGGGTTAAGGCCCTGCAGGGGTTAAGGCCCTGCAGCCGCCTGCCCGGGTCCGCCATCACCAATCGGGGACGCGGACCCGGGTTAAGGCCCTGCAGGGGGTTAACCCCTGCAGCCGCTTGCCCGGGTCCGCCATCACCGATCGCGGACGCGGACCCGGGTTAAGGCCCTGCAGGGGTTAAGGCCCTGCAGCCGCCTGCCCGGGTCCGCCATCACCGATGGGGGACGCTGACCCGGGCAGGCGGCTGCAGGGCCTTAACCCCTGCAGCCGCCTGCCCGGGTCCGCCATCACCGATCGCGGACGCGGACCCGGGTTAAGGCCCTGCAGGGGTTAAGGCCCTGCAGCCGCCTGCCCGGGTCCGCCATCACCAATCGCGGACGTGGACCCGGGTTAAGGCCCTGCAGGGGTTAAGGCCCTGCAGCCGCCTGCCCGGGTCCGCCATCACCAATCGCGGACGCGGACCCGGGTTAAGGCCCTGCAGGGGTTAAGGCCCGCAGCCGGCTGCCCGGGTCGCCATCACCGATCGCGGACGCGGACCGGGTTAAGGCCCTGCAGGGGTTAAGGCCCTGCAGCCGCCTGCCCGGGTCCGCCATCACCGATCGCGGACGCGGACCCGGGTTAAGGCCCTGCAGGGGTTAAGGCCCTGCAGCCGCCTGCCCGGGTCCGCCATCACTGATGGGGGACGCGGACCCGGGCAGGCGGCTGCAGGGCCTTAACCCCTGCAGCCGCCTGCCCGGGTCCGCCATCACCGATCGCGGACCTGGGCAGGCGCCATCACCGATCACGGACCTGGGCAGGCGGCGTGGGTTAAGGCCCGCTGCTGGCTGCCCAGGTCCACGATCATAGATCACGGAGCTGGGCAGGCGGCGTGGGTTAACGCCCGCAGCCGGCTGCCCAGGTCCACGATCTCAGATCACGGACCAAGACAGCTGCCTGCCCAGGTCCATCACTGATCTCAGAGCTGGGCAGGCGGCGTGGGTTAAGGCCTGCAGCCGCCTGCCCAGGTCCACGATCAGGGATCACGGACCAGGGCAGGCGGCGTGGGTTAACGCCCGCAGCCGGCTGCCCAGGTCCATCACTGATCTCAGAGCTGGGCAGGCTGCGTGGGTTAAGGCCCGCTGCCGGCTGCCCAGGTCCACGATCACCGATCATGGACCAGGGCAGGCGGTGTGGGTTAAGGCCTGCAGCCGCCTGCCCAGGTCCGCCATCACCGATCATGGACCAGGGCTGGCGGTGTGGGTTAAGGCCTGCAGCCACCTGCCCAGGTCCACGATCAGGGATCACGGACCAGGGCAGGCAGCGTGGGTTAACGCCCGCAGCCGGCTGCCCAGGTCCGCCATCACCGATCACGGACCAGGACAGCTGCCTGCCCAGGTCCATCACTGATCTCAGAGCTGGGCGGGCAGTGTGGGTTAACGCCCGCAGCCGGCTGCCCAGGTCCACCATCACCGATCATGGACCAGGGCAGGCGGCGTGGGTTAAGGCCCGCAGCCGGCTGCCCAGGTCCACGATCACCGATCATGGACCAGGGCAGGCGGTGTGGGTTAAGTCCTGCAGCTGGCTGCCCAGGTCCGCCATCACCAATTATGGACCAGGGCAGGCAGTGTGGGTTAAGGCCTGCAGCCGCCTGCCCAGGTCCACGATCAGGGATCACGGACCAGGGAAGGCGGCGTGGGTTAGCGCCCGTAGCTGCCTGCCCAGGTCCACCATCACCGATCTCGGACGAGGGCAGGCAGCGTGGGTTAGCGCCCACAGCCGCCTGACCAGGTCCTGGATAAGGGCTTCGAGTCAGCCATCGCCAGTGGCAGCTGACTCAAAGCCCCTATCAGGGATCATGGACCAGGTCAGGCAGCGTGGGTTAAAGCCCACAGCCGGCTGCCCAGGTCCGTGATCATCGATCTCAGAGCAGGGCAGGCGGCGTGGGTTAATGCCTGCAGCAGGCTGCCCAGGTCCACGATCATGGATCACGGACCATGGCAGGCGGCATGGGTTAGCACCCGCAGACGCCTGCCCAGGTCCCGGATCACGGATCCAGGTGGCGTGGGTTAGCACCCACAGCCGCCTGACCAAGTCCCCGATAGGGACTTGGAGTCTAGCATAAGGAAAAGAATAGTCAGCAAAAGCAGGAGACAAGGTTTCATAAGTTCTCCCCCAGGTCACCACTGTTCTCTTATACATTTTAATTATCCCAGACTTTGCCTGATGGGATTTGATTTGAATTATGCCTGATAGAGATTACATGACATGAATTGTAGGCTCATTCTTTCTTTTTGTGGTTGCCTGACTGAGAAAGGCCTTGGAATGAGAGAAGGCACTTTTATTTTCCTTTTTCATTCTTTAGAGGCTGAGGAATTACAGTTATATGAAGAACTTAGTGAGAGAATGAAAGTCTCATGCTGTATTATTCTGTAAGTTTTATCATGTGGACTATCAAAAACTTGGTGGGATCCTTTTCAAGAGGTGTTACAAAAATTATGTTGAAATTAACATTCAAGAGTAAAAGGAGAGAAGTGAGTGGTGGGTAAAGGAAAGAACTTTGTCCTAGAAACCAAATAGAAGCCACATAAACCTTCAGATTCTTACTCATTGTGCTTTGGAGGTATCCTATCTAATAAAAGAGTAATATACAGATTGATCATCACTGCAACACACAATATAGCTGTCCCCATGTGGTCAAAGATCCTGCCCCCATGTGGACACAGATGGCCACCACAAGATGGCCAGCAGGAGAGGGCAGTTGGGAGGCACCCAGCCTGCAAGGGAGGGCAGTTGAGAAGGACTAGGCCTGCAAGGGAGGGCAGTTGGAAGTGATCAACCCTGCAGGAGAGGGCAGTTAGGGGTGACCAGGCCGGCAGAGGAGGGAAGTTGGGGGCAAACAGGCTGGCAGCAGAGTGGTTAGGGGCAATCAGGAAGGCAGGCAGGCAAGCAGTTGGGAGCCAGCAGTCCTGGATTGTGAGAGGGATGTTCGACTGCCCGTTTAGGCCCGATCCCATCGGGCCTAAACAGGCAGTCAGACATCCCTTGAGGGGTCCCATATTGGAGAGGGTACAGGCTGGGCTGAGGGACAACCCCCCTCCGTGCACGAATTTCGTGCACCGGGCCTCTAGTAATTTATAAAATAGAAACAAATTTTTATATCAAACTAGAGGCCCCATGCACAAAAATTCATACACTCAGGGCTGGGGGGGGGGCCTTCCTCAGCCTGGCCTGTGCCCTCTCGCAGTCCAGGAGCCCTCAGAGGATGTCCTACTTATGGCTTAGGCTCCCCCTGGGGAGCGGGCCTAAGCCGCAGTCTGGCCTCCCTTTGTGGGAGGCAACCAGGCAGACCAATCAGGGGAAGGCATCATCCTCATCAACCCACTGTTGTGCTACTGGCCTCCCTCTGCAGGAGGCCACTGGGCAGCCAATCAGGGGACAGCTCGGCCCCGCCCCATCCCCCACCGCCGTCCCCTCCCTCTGCCCGCTGGCACGGTGCCTTGGCTGGCCTGGTGCAGTCTGCTTGCTGGCCCTGCCCCCCACCAACTGGTCATTCTGCTGTTCAGTCAATTTGCATATTACACTTTTATTATATAGGATTATATAAGGGTCTTGGTTCTAATTTCTGATAGCTGAAATTTTTCATAATTAACTAAATATGTACAGCAACATAAACTATTAAATAATTAGACTAAATGTATTTCAACTTTTCTTTTTTTTCTTTTTTTTTCTTAAATATATTTTATTGATTATAGAGAGAAAGGGAGAGGGAGAGAGAGATAGAAACATCAATGATAAGAGAGAATCATTGATTGGCTGCCTCCAGCATGCCCCCTACTAGGGACCGAGCCCGCAACCCAGGCATGTGCCCTTGGCTGGTATCGAACCGGGGACCCTTCAGTCTGCAGGCTGACGCTCTATCCACTGAGCCAAACCAGCTAGGGCAACTTTTCTATTCTTTGATTTTGTAACTTTTAATATTTTTTGCTAAAATTTTTAAACATATTTCCTCAGATCTTCTTAAGTATGCAAGTGCATATTTCCATTGAGAATTTTAGACCACCTTTATTATGATTTTCCATAATTCACTGTTATTTTGTCTGATAATTCAATAATAGATCTTGCCACTTTTATTACTAATAAATGTGTCTACCTATGTAATCAAATATTAAAATTATTTCTTTAAGGTTATACCTTAATAGCTCTAAATCTATCCAATTATTCTGTTAAATTGCTAACTTAAGACAGGCTAGGGCTATAATTCAGTAACTACAGAAGCACTATATTTAGACTGACATCTTGGTTCATCCTTCACATAAACTAAATTTATCTAATAGTTCACACATTCTGCTTTCTGAATAGCAGACAATTTTTGACTGGCCTGTTATTGCCTGATAATTCACATGTTAGTACCTAAGTAGAGACAGGTCAAATATTACATATAATTCAGCCCTTGAGGACTAAAGCAATAGTTCTCTCACCACTTCGAATTTTGCATAATCTTATATGGGACTTTTGAACATATTTATAGGTTCTTAACCTAAAAATTGAATAATTGAATGATACATTGTTGAGTAAAACAAAAGTTAAAATTAGTTGTTGTTGTTCCATTACTTTGCTGGATGAATGTAAGTTTTCACTGAAAATCATTTGAAACAGCCTTACAAAATTTTACAATTGAACTGATTTAGCACAGAAATGAATACTCAAATATTCAATTGTATATACTATAAACTACCAAATACAAATTTTAATATTATCTATAATCATTCAGAGAACTATAATTCCTTTCACTCTAACACATAAACACATGTATATGCAAATCTGTCAATACATGTGTACATATATAAACATCTGTGTAAACATATATTCATATATATACTAAGACACAAATTAGGATACAGCTTAAAATAAACGACCAAATTAATATATTGCATTTAATACCTCCAGTTTGATGACATTTTATATTTTAATACATATTCAGTAGTGCTTCATGTCTTTTTTCATCTGTTCTAATACCATTCTTCTTGGAAACAGGCATCATTGCAAATTCATGTTGCTTTTATGGATCTGCTTAAATATTGCAATGCAATTCAAAGTGATAATAAAAATATTGAGGATAAACTTTTATTTTGACAAATAGAACCTTTTTGTATTAATTTTACAATTAGCATGTGTACCAGTCAATATTTTAATTATATATTTTACCACTTCCACCTAGTTTTTACTAGTAATAAAAACTTGAATGAGCATGGGACCCTAAAACTGTAATCACTATGCAGGTGTCAAGTTTAATGACGCCATTTATATTCTGACTAATTTGGTTCTTTTGTTTTGTTTGTTTTTTTACTCATTTTATTTTTTAAGTGTATAAAGATACTTGGTGACCTACGTAAATATTGGGTAGTCCTCAAAAATTATGTTTACTGTTTATATATACCTTCAAATACTATAGATCCACTATTGAACTTATCTCCCATATAGTTAAAATTTTAGTTCTAGTAAAAGGTATTTGAATTAACCCTTTTGCTAAAGGGTTTTAAAAGTACCCATTTATCAGTGGCTAATGATATTTCAATTTTTAAAGAAATAATAGTTTTACTTGGTGACAGGTTTATTGCAAAGAAAATATTAATGTTTGTATTTCTTCTTGAAAGAAAATTCTGTGGTCTGTTTAACTTGCTATGTTTGAACCTCCCTATACTACTGAGATTAATTATTTATCATCTTATTAAGGAACTCCAATTTTTAACAAAAATTGCTATGTATAGGTTTAAGTGATGACTTACAAATAATAAGTTATTAACATTTTTTAAACAAATTTTGAGGTAATGCGAACCATGAGGTTTTTACATATTCTTTATAAGATCAGTTTTAATCTGTTCAGCTATTTCTCTATGGACTGCACATTAGGCCTATTGCTGATGGCTTCCTACAGTAGTCCACCTTTACCCAAAGTTTTACTTTCTGTAATGTCAGGTACCTGTGATCAGCCCCAGTCCAAAAGAGCAAATGGAAATTCAAGAAATAAACAATTCCTAAGGTTTAAATTGCACACTGTCTGGGCAGTGAGATGAAATCTCACAGTGTCCCACTCTGTCCAGCCTCGGACTTGAGTCTCTGTGCAGTGTGTCCACACTTTTGTCACTTAGTAGACTTCTGGGCTATCAGACTGACTGACGTGGCAACGTAGTGCTTGTGTAACCCTTATTTTACCTAAAAATGGCCCCAAATCTATTCACGTAACTTTTATTAGAGTATATTGTTACCATTGTTTTATTATTAGTTATTGTTGTTAACCTCCTACTGTGCCTAATTTATAAATTAAACATTATTATAATATGAATGTATAGGAAAAAAACATAGCATATACAGGGTTTGAGATTGTCTGAGGTTTCAGGCATCCACTGGGAGTCTTGTAACATATCCCCATGAATAAGGAGAACTACTGTCCTTGAGTAGTTTCTTGCCATGATCAGGGTGATATTTTCATACTTTGGAAGTTGTCAGTTGTCATCTAGCAAGTCTGCCAGTGTCATTTTTATAAAAGATGAAAAGAAATGACACTTGGCCAGGGCCTTCTTGAGTATAAGGCATTTCCTGAGTTTTTATATTTTGACTAGAGCCGCAGTGCACGAAATATGTGCACGGGTAGGGTCCCTCGTGGCAGCTCCCTTCCCCCAGCTGCCTGCAACCACTGCTGCCGGCCTCGCCCCCTGGTTGATCTCCTGGTTGAACTCCCAGTCGAGGGGACAATTTGCATATTAGGCCTTTATTATATAGGATACGGGAAAATGTTCAAAGGGTGATTTATTAGCTTAGTGACCCTTTCACCTCTGTAGCTAAATGTTTGTCTACATTTATAACCATGTGAACCTTAAAGCCCATTTATTGTAATTGCATGTTAAAGAACCAAGAGCAAGAAGGAGATTTTTTTTTTTGTCCTAAATAATTGAAAAGTCAGGCAAAGATGAGTTCGAATGCTAAAATGTCAGTTCACCCTGGCTGGGTAGCTCAGTTGGTTGCAATGTTATCCTATACACCAAGTTTGCTGTTTTGATCCCTGGTCAGGGCACATGCAAGAATCAACCAAAGAATGCATAAATAAGTGAAACAACATCTCTCCCCCCCCCCCCCCCCGCATCTCTCCCTCTCTCTCTTTCTCTCCCCCCTCTCTCCCCCCTCCCTTTCTTTCTCCCTCCCTCATTCTCTTTCCCTCCAAACTTCCCTCTCTCTCTAAAATCAGTAATTTTTTTTAATTATTGTGCATTCTCTGATTCTCTTTTTCTCCACTTTTGGACTCTATTTTCCTTGACGTTAGCTCTATTTTTATTCATAGGTCTGGATTTAAATAAATTTAGATGCAGATGTTAAGGTTAAGGTGCAAAGTAAGGCTAAGCCAGATGGCAAGGCAAATAGATGTTTCCAGGACTATACTTCTCTCCAGAAATCCCATCATTTCTTTCTCAGCACCAGAAATCATAGAGGGAGACTGGTTGGCATACTTGTGTTCACTTCTCCCTCTATGAACAAATCGCTTTGTCTGGAGGACAAGGACTTCTGGCTAGATGACAGCACACTGATTCTCACCAGAAAAGAGGTTTCATTACAAGGAAAAGGAAAAATGGCGAGCATATATAGTTGCAAATCGACCACTTTCCACTCGAACTTACTTTCATACAAGACAGTGTATCTAATTTGGTTTGATGAGATTGGCATTTACAGATTTTAAATTCATACCATTTTATTCACATTTCAAACTCTTTGCCCAATTAAATTAGAAAATGCTATTATCTCTAATGTCCTTTATCCATTTCACTCTTTCAAATCCTGCCTCGCTATGAAGGTATAGTTCAATGTATATACCCTGTCGGAAACCTCCTTTACTCTTTCTATATTACAGTGATCTCCTGTTCTCTTACCACTTTATGATACTTAATGTCCCTTTAAGTTATTTTAACATATTATTTTCCAATATTACATTGATAATAACTTAATGCCAAAAAAAACTGAAACAACAATGTTATATCTCCTGAAATTTGCTAGCATAATAAAAAAAATACTGTTTTTCTTACAGTTCTCACAAACATTGCTAAAGTAGAAATGGCTTTCTGAATGTAATCCTATACATGTATAGATGAATGCAGAAACATACAAAGCTATGACTTGCCCTAAGATGGAACATTAAATGTGACTGTTCAAAACCCTCTAAGGTTACTTACTTGTAATTATACAGAAGAAAATTAGCTTATTTTGCCACAGCACTTACAGCTGCCTGTGTCTGTCTATCTCATCACAGCAAAGATCTCAGGGCATTTTCTAACAGATTTCTGTTTTGTTTATCATATTAGAATGTAAAACATACTCTACATAAAGATAATTTAGCAAATTTGTTGATTTAGAGCATAAATGCTTAGGGAATACCAAGTAGTAGTTAGATAAAAGTAGGCTAATTAGGTGAGTTAAATAGATATTTAACAAACTCTTTCTCCATCTTAAAAAGTTAAGCCTGCCTTAAAATAAAAATAAGTCCCTATATCCTTGGGTCAAAAATTTTAATCATACTGATTTCTACAATGTGTGAGTAAATGAAAAATGATTTTTGACACTTTCTAAAAGCCCTAGAAACTAAACTGTCTATATTTGTCAGAGAAGGCAAAGAGGAGGTTATGTCACCCTATATCCCTGGTTCATACCCTAATCTGCTTAATAGATCATGAATAATGAGACATGTGGGAGATGCCCCTCTCATCTTTTCTGAAATTTGGAACTTTTATTAGATGGCAAGAAAAATTGGGTATTCAATTAATTTAGGATTAGTTCAATGTGATTAGAGGAAATAGAGAAAAATTGTGCATCCTCAAGTAAAAAAAAGAGAGACTATTTTCTATAGATATCTTAACTATGTGCTTAAATAGAAAACTAAACAAAATATTCAAATTAACAGAGACTAAGTAAAAATAAAAGAGTAGGCTATAAGTTGCTCTAGATCCATAAATGAAATGCTAGTGTAGTGATAGTTTATGTTTTGAGAACATTATTTATGACCCAAGAAAAGTCTTGTGAGAGTGACTAGATATTACATAGAACTTGTAAATAAACATCTTAGTCTCTCAGAGTTCTCCAGATTCTATTCAATAAAAAAGAATCAAGCCCTGGCCGGTGTGGTTCAGTGGTTGGAGTGTCCGCCCAGGGACTGAAGGATCACGGGTTTGTTTCCCAATCAAGGTCACATACCTGGGTTGCAGGTCCACCCAGGCCCTGGTTCAGGAGGCAACCAATCAACGTGTCTCTCTCACATAGGTTCCTCTCTCTTTCTCTCTCTCTCTCTCTCTCCCCCCCCTTTTTTCCTCTCACTCTATAAAAAATCATTGGAAAAAATATTCTTAAGTGAGGATTAACAAAAATTAAATAAGTAAATACTTAAAGATAATCAAACTTGGGTTTTAGATTACAAGGAAGAAAAAAACTGTTCCTATGTGAGAATATTTTGTTATGACTTTAATATCTGTGTAAAAAAATACTGTATTACTTCTAAAGTACTGATCAAAATGCTTGAAGATTCTCTAACTGGATCTATGAATATCTGTTTATATACATAAGTATTTTCACATATATGATTCCCAGAGATTTACTCTAATAGTTTCAAATTTTAAAGATTTAGTCATATAACTTAAATAACCTTGCTGGGGCTGACCAGCAGACCCCAGACCCTGAGCAACAGATGAATGATTACTCTTTCTCTCTCTCTCTCTCTCTCTCTCTCTCTCTCTCTCTCTCTCTCTCTCACACACACACACACACACACACACACACACACACACACACACACGTTTCTGTGAAAGAGAGGGCTAAGGGACTGCCTGACTAGAGGAACCAGACAGCCTCATTTGCCTGACTTTTCAGGCTTTTATTGTACGAGCAGTTTGGGATAAAGTTTATCTTTTAGATAGAATCAGTAGGGTAAGTAATCTTGGGAGGACACATGTGTCTGCAGTGTCCTTTAAGCAAGGACATTTAAAGATTAAGCATTAAGATTCCAGTGAACACCTGAGGGTCTGCATGTACACAGACTTATTTGGAAAGGTCAAGGAACAATTAGGATGGACACCTTCAGCCAACTCCCCTAGGTCGGAATTTCCTCCTTACAACTTCCCAACCAAGTCTCCTGTGCTCCCCTACATTTCCCCATTTTTTTGTTTTGCTGGATGTAGAAGACAGAGGGAGAAAGCGAACATTCTGTTTTGGAATGTCAGGATCTGTGAAGCATGTTCACTGCCCAAGTTCCGATTTTACAGACTATAAGAAAAATAAGAAGAATTACAACAATAGCCATAGTTAGTCAAATTAGGTGCCAGTTGATTCTAGAAAACCATGAAGAGGGGGCTATCCAGTTTAAATGCTCCTTTACTGCATTCCAATCATTAATCTGTTGTTCATGCTCAATAGCAAGTAGAGAGTCTTTGATTTGTAGAGCATTCACTTCTTCAGTAATATTGTCATGAAATACCCACCACAAATGCTTCTTAACATCAATCCACTGATGGTGACTACAGTTCCATTTTAAGGAGGTGACACATATGTGCTTATGTTCCTAGTCACAATTAAGCATTTGTCTGTATGTTAAGGTGTCCTGTCTTTTCCCCAAATATTCTATGGCTGATTCTATAGCCTGTAACCTAGCCAAAAATTTTCAATCTATATGCTGTTGCATAGTAAATTTCTCAGTTACATTTTTTGCCATTCTGTCTACAAATGTGGCAGCCTGGCCAAGTCTCCTGTGCTCTCCTCTCTCCTACAAAATCTGTACCTTATCTCACTTTTATGCAAATATTTAGCAGCTAGCATTTTAAAATATTTATTCACAAAAATCCTTTGTATTTTATGTTATTTAAAATAAATCATTTTATTATTATAAATTTAATAAAAATGTAATATCAAACACATAGTATATTTAAAATATCTCTCTGAAATATCTCCAGAAAAACTTTGTTGGTTCATTGCCTTATTACATTTTACATACTATAAAAAAACTATCAGCTCTACTCATCCATTCTTGTTTTACTTTCAAAGTTATGTGAATGGTTTATACTTTTATATTTCTATGTAATTAGTATTGCAAAATATTTCCTCTTAGCACCACATATCTTTCTTTTTTTTAAAATATATTTTATTGATTTTTTACAGAGAGGAAGAGAGAGGGATAGAGAGTTAGAAACATCGATGAGAGAGAAACATCGATCAGCTGCCTCCTGCACACTCCCCACTGGGGATGTGCCTGCAAACCAAGGTACATGCCCTTGACCGGAATCGAACCTGTGACCCTTCAGTCCGCAGGCCAACACTCTAGCCACTGAGCCAAACCGGTTTCGGCAGCACCACATATCTTAATAATTACAGTAAAATGCTTTTGTGTGCTGTGTTTAAAAGCAGCATGGTCTGCACTTATTTACAGTCTTAGAAAAGTTCCAGGGAAGGACTAGAGTATCAAATAGTTAGGGCTCATTTGACTGGGTTTTAGTTTTCTTTAAATATATGTCTAATTTTTTCTTTATAGCTAAAGTTGCATAACCATTCTTTCCACTTAGCCTTTAGTGCACTTTATTTCCCATTAGGCATTTTAAAGAATTTTAGCTTAAGTACTGTACTCTAAAATTTATTTTTTAAGTAGACATAATCATATATTTCTACACCTTTCCCCTATATTGCAATTGTCTGTGAAACTGACTAAATAGTAGCACTGGGAAATAGATTACTTAGGCAATGAGGCAGAGCCTAATCTTCGATATTCAGAGATAATTCTCTGTCTTGGCACAAGGTAGCTTTATTACATAAAGTTACTTTTTATATTTTATATTGCTATATGCTCAAAATAGAAAAAAAAGCATTTGTCCTTTGAATTCTTATACATGTATCATTAATAAAATAATTTTGCATATCATCATGATATATTATAGTGATTAGAAGGTGTCATTTTCGTAACAATACTTTTACTTGCAGAAGTTCAATAAAAATCTGTTCTTGGAAGAGGAAATTATTGGAAACTGGTTATGTTTCCAAGGATTTGACTGGAATCTCATGTTTGAGAGAGATGCTCATAGACTAAGATATGACCAGGCAACGTTAAGGAATTAAGATAACGTATGGAGGCTAATGGAACCTTTGGGAATATTGGCCTGGCACCTGCTTACAGGGTTCGCAGCAGCCTTAACAGGTGAGTGAAGAAGGTCCCTGACTAATGGTTACAGGAACCTCAAGATATTTTGGGGATCTTGAGAAGAGAGGAATTCACCCAAATCTATAGCTATTCTAAAGATAGTGGTAAGTCCTTAGTGTAGCATTTCTGGCTTTAAGAGGCCATTTAAACTTTAATTTATAGATTTCTTATAAAAAATTCCAGCAAAAATATTTAAAGGAGACATAAAATACTATTCTTATTAGATTTATACAAATAATCAGGCCCAATTATTGAAACTACACTTATTATACAAAAAAATTAATCTTAGACTATCTTTGGTAAAAATGAGGATGTTCCTTAAGAAAGAAAAAAATATATTTCAGTGATATACGTTTATAGATATTAAATTCTACATTGTTCATTATTATTACTTGTAAACTGGACTGGGTGCTGAATTCTAGTTTTTTCCAGTATCTGGCTATGACCTTCCAACACAACCTTACCAATATTTCTCCTATCCTTTGACTTGGAATCACTGACAAACTAAAACTGCAGGCCATGAAAGTTAACATTGGACAACTAGATATAAATTTCAGAGATATTACCATGAGGTAGAGACAATTTTTGTTCCTGTTGCTGAAAAATCAGCAAAGACACTCAAACTTGCAAACCAGGAGATTCTGTCAGATTGGCAGTGCCTTCCTTCACTCTGTTTTTGAAGCAGACATCTAGACATCATCTGGAATGGCTGCCTTCATAACTCAGATACTGGGATTATAATCTGCTTCAATGATTAGCCATTGTTTCTCTTCTGTTTCCATAGAGATGTCTCTTATTAAATACCTGATTGCTTGTAGCATAGGCCTAACTTTGGGAACCTACTTTCATTACTACCTCCTGAAATGAGACACAACAGTTTAACTGAACTAACCTATGCTCAAGACAGAGACTGGTTTAATGAGATATGGAGTGCTCTATCACCAAGTTTCTGGAATATAAAACTTCTTAGGATGTTTCAGAGGAGGGAAGTCTAGGGGTTCAGAACAGGCCTCCCCCTATATGTGCCACTTTGACATGTGAACTGTCTTGAACTGAAAACAATCAAGACCCTGCAAGCTCACAAGAAACATTTACCTCTCCCTTAAATAATTTAAATTAGAGGTCTTGCCCATAGTAAGAGTTATCACCAGGAATAACTATTTTTGACCTATCTAAGGGCAAAGTGCTAATTACTGAACACCTTATTGGCCTGCAATGTCCTTCTTTGCCTCTGAAGCCCAAAGGACTCACCTCGTCCTTAGATCAGAATGTCATATAGACTTCATATCCCTTACTGTCTTTGATCTCTTATGTTATGTGGGGTTCCCATGTGTACATCTGTAATGAAATTTGGTTATTTTTCTCTTGTTAATCTGCCTCATCACCTTGAGGGTAGAAGAAAGTGTCTTTCTTCCCCATGTAGTATATTGATTGACATAACAGAAATGTCTAAAAATTAGGCCTACTAATCTATGTATTTCTAGATACATCTTCACCTATATAAAGATGAGATTTTAAAACTTGAAATTAAGAATAACTTAGGCAACTATTTAAAAGTATAATGATACTAAAGGAACATTATATTTCCCATCTCTTAACCATACTGTAATTAAATTTAGTTATTTTATGTGACTTAGATACCCTCAAATATTGAATTGTCAGACAAACTCAAATGAATCAGAGCTATTAATTAACATCAAGTTTTACTAATCATTTGAAGTATTCAAGAACCCAAGCTGAACAGGTGAAACAAAGAATTTGCGGATGCCTTTGTTCATCTCCCATGACCTTTCTTCTCATAATTATTTACAATGATTATTTTGAGGCTAAAATATATATTTTTGACCCCGAAGAAAGTGATTAAGACTCCCCAAACATCAATGGTTCAGGAGCAAGCATTTATTTAATACCGAGAGATATGCATATGAGTTGAGAATAAGCTAGTTTTATCTGGGCTCGGGTTGATACATCTGGACTAGGTTGAACTCCAGATTTCAGGTTGAGTCCAAGCCACCTCCATATATCTTCATTGTGGGTCCATGGCTGAAGGTGAAATTCAGACTGAAGCTGCCACATTCACCCGGAGTCTGCTTTTTCATGGCACATAGGAAAAACTCCATAGGACCGGAGGAAACTGGCCATGTCTCTTATGACTTTTTGCACAACCTGGCCCACTTTCACTTCTGTCTTCTTTCCATCTGCCAAAGTAAGCCTCACATTTAGTCAATGAAGTGTGTACAAGTCTAATGAACCCTCCAAGAAGCCATGGCAAGACTGGTCTGAATAGCAATAATTTGGGGCATATAATACAGTCTATCACATATAGTAGTGGATATTCTTTTTTTTTTTTTGCCTTATGTTTTAATACCAAATAAAATACAAATCACCAATGAGAGGCTTAGTATACTGGTTGATTTTAAACATTTACAATTTTTATTTCAGCAATGAGCAAATAAAGTATAGTTTATGTATTCTTAAAATTGCCCATAGTGGATTTAGTTCTTGCTGAAGGACTAAACATTTATAATACCTCTAGAATAAAGAATGCTGATAGAAATAGAACCCAACTATATTCTGAGGTCATCTTTGTGACCTTCTATGGTATACTTATAAAAGAGTTCATTGTTCTTGTTTCAAATTAGAAAACCTTAAGATGATTGTCTTTAGAGAACATTGTTTGAGGAGTGTTTTAGTTTTCTATTGCTGAGTAACAAATTGACATAAACTTAGTGGCTTGAAACAGCATCCTTTTTATATCTCACAATTTCTATAGATGAGAATTACAGACAGCTCAGCTGTGTCTCTGCTTAGTTACTCACAAGGCCAAAGTCAAGAAGTCGAGTCAAGATGCCAGGTTCTTATCTGGAGGCTCTGGATGTAGCATTCTCTGTCAATCTTACTCAGGTTGTTGGCTGAATTCAGATTTTTGTCATTGTGGGACTAGAGTCCCTGTTCCCTTTTTGGCTGTCAGCCAGGGGCCACTTTGGGTTTCTAGATGTCACTTGAATTTCTCTCCATACGCTCCCCCTATTTTCAACCTTACGTGGCATGGTAAATCCTTCTTGTGCCTCAACTCCCCCTGTCTCATCTTCTGCAAACAGTGAGAAAACTGACTTAAAAGGGCTTATGCAATTAGATTAGCACTACCTGAGTAATTCCTCTATTTTATGCAACTTCTTAGTAACCTTACCTATGTCTGCAAAACATCTCTTCTTCCATGTAGCATAATGTAATCATGGTACTAACATCTGGAGGTAGAGGCCACGAGGGATATCTTAAAATTCTGCTTAACACAAGGAAAATCCCTTCTCAGATACATTTCATATTCAAATTCTTTTAGTAGCCGAATTACAGATTAGCCTTTTAAATATATATTTTTTCTCATCAAGCTATCAGATTTTCATTTCTCCAGAGGATTTTCTCCAGTTTGCCATTCAGTTAAACTAGTTAAGTTTTCTTTTGTTATTTTTAAGAATTGAATACATAATAGAGAAATAGTCATTCCTTACTTTTTCACCCTTTTGAAAAGATGTAGGCCAGCTTGGTAGATGAAAACTAATATCTTAAAAGGCACAAAAATATTACATATTATTTCCCACATAATTGTAAGGTAGACACTCAAAATATTATCAGCAGGAATATCTATCACACCTTAAAGAAAAGAGCTGAAGTAGTTAAAACTGGTGTTACAAAGGATATCTAATATAATGGAATCACTACAGAAGTGTTGACTACTTCTAGGGCCCTATTTAGATAATTAATCTGTGTGCTTACATAGATTATAAAGTTTAGCAGAATAATCCAAGCTCAGGGATGCTCAGTACAGACTTTCTCTCAAAAAAATTATTTAATAACAATGCCCAGGCCATTAAAATAGGATACAGAAATTGATCCAATTTCAAAGCATACTGTTATATATAAATCTCAGTCTGTCTAGAGCAAGATCCTGCAACAAAGACTAATGTTATAGGACACAATGACCACAGATATTTCAAAAAAGTACCAAATTGAGGTTGTTTGTTATGGACATTTTATTAAAGTTTATCCTCTCTTCTTTTGAAGCATAATTAACCATAATTGACAATCCAAGACAGTTTATCTCGTACCCAATTTTCCCATGAAGATTTAGTCTTTGGTTTAGAAAGTATGAAGAAAAATAACATGCACTAGGACATTAAGAGCTTATAAAATAGTCACTAATGTGGCCGTTATAAATATAAGCAGCAAAACTGACCTTATCCACAATTCCTGAGGCCACCTACATCCCATCTCATGTAGCTGCCTCCCATTATAAGCCAGCGATGGCATGGCAAATGCTTCTTGGGCTACAAATTTCTGTCTTATTGCCCAGCTCCCATTGAGAGCATTCTGGCCTGCTGCAACCATGCTTCAGACATACATGGCTACTCCGCGTTGGAGTAAATATTTGACCTTCTGTAGTCAAAGAAACACAGGCTCTCACATCCCCACACTGATCATCCAATGCCAAATGCAAATGTTGAGATTATAGCCAACGGTATGCACTACCTTCTCTCTGAGTGAGTGCTTAAATGTTACCTGACCAGTATGATCCTGAGCTATATCTGCTATCAGGACCCAGGTACCACTGGTGAGTAGACTCTGACACAGCTGACACCCTTTCCTTACACTTTATTTAAAGAGCTGTAAACTCCAGTGAAGAAGCTTTGACACAAGGGAATGTGTCAGATAAGCATCTAGGAATGAGGCTGGTGCGTAACTTCTTTTATCTATCATTCTTGCTAAGTATTAGTTTTGTGTCATGGATTTTTAGGCCTCAATTTTGCTCAAGGTAATTATGTAAACACTCTGACTTACTTGCCTCGCATGCTTCTTTTCCCAGACAACTCCTCTTACCACTCACTTTTTCTCTGGTAGGGATCATGCTTCCTCCCAGGTACATGCCCATGACCTGGAATTGAACCGGTGACCATTTGGTGCACAGGTGGGAACTCTAAACACTGAGCCACACCAGCTAGGTCAACATTTTAATATCTGAAGCATTTTATACGATAGGCATCTTTTCTGCATTGTGATTCTCTCTTTTTTCTTTTTATTTATGATTCCAAGACATCAAAATTATCCTCCAGTTTTTCTGACTATTCTTTCTCAAGTGTCTCATTGAATCTTCTTTCCCTGACTGTCCTCTCATTATTTACTTGTTCCCAGAATACCATTATCCAATTGTACCTTCTCACATCCTCTGTGAACACACTGCACATCTACTTCCAATTGTTTGGTATCTTTTTTTTGTATGTATTCTTATAATTATCAACCCTAAATTTCAGTTTATATTACTTTTATGAGTTCCAGACATGTATTTCTTTATCAGCCATATACATACTGGACCCACCTCAGATTTTTCAGATATTTACAGTCACCATAATCCCAAATTAACAAACAAAAACCATACATTTCAGTACTTTGGTCTTTCTCTTCCAAAAGATATATATATATATATGTAATCAAAAGGAATACATTAGATTTTTTTAAAGTAAATACTGTGCCCGGCGATGTGGCTCAGTGGTTGAGTATACTAGTAGTCCTATGGGTCAGGAGGTCGTGGTTCAATTCCCGGTCAGGGAACATGCCTAGGTTGTGGGCTTGATTCCCAGTAGGGAATGTGCAGGAGGCAGCCAATCAATGATTCTCTCTTCCTCTCTTCCTCTCTAAAATCAATAAAAATACATTTTTTAAAAAAAGTAAATACTGTAGCCCTAACTGGTTTGGCTCAGTGGATAGAGTGTCGGCCTGCGGACTGAAGGGTCCCAGGTTCGATTCCAGTCAAGGGCATGTACCTTGGTTGCGGGCACATCCCCAGTAGGGGGTGTGCAGGAGGCAGCTGATCGATGTTTCTCTCTCATTGATGTTTCTAACTCTCTATCCCTCTCCCTTCCTCTCTGTAAAAAAAATCAATAAAATATATTTTTTTAAAAAGTAAATACTGTAACTAAATAATTGAAAATTAAAAGTATTTCAAATGAAAAGCAACCTTGAATAATTTGAGGAGAAAAAAATATGTTTGCATTTTCCTTAAGGTAGATTTAATCACTGATGGATAAGGATGAATGCTACTGGGGAAAAAAAAAAAAACTATACACAGGACTGCCATGGAAAGAAAATAGAAATATTCTTATATTAAGATGTCATCATATTATTACTATTGTCTCATTGAATTTTAATTTCAAGAGGAAGCATTATGGTTCAATAATATCATCTGAGAACATTTCTTGTAAGGAAAAATAAAGCTTAAAATAATCTTGTATCATAAATACTTATAAAAAAGTGGAAAGTTTTTAGAAGAAAAAAGATGGATTTTTAATTAGGTTAGGTTGATTTGAGTAAGTAGAAAAGTTAAGAGATGTTACAACCAAGAAATCTAGTAAAGTATGAAAACTAGAAAACGATACCTAAATCATTAGTGACATTTAAACTTTGCTCTTCTAGAGTCAGAATATGACAGCTTCAGTCATGTCTCATTAAATGTCTGGATTTTTCATAGTTTGATAGAGTTATATTTCATTATTTTAATGATTCATAATGTAATTCTATATATAACTTTAGTAAAATTTAGCACAGAAGCTACATAAACCTTTGTTTAAGCTTATATACTGTGGTACTTTTCCTAGAAGCAATGAAACAAATAAATTTTCAGAGAGATAAAGACAACAATCCATGATATCTAAATAGAAAACTGATATTGTTACTCTCTTTCCCGTAGCATGAAACCAGACTGAGATGAAGGATAAGAAAATATGATTATGACTATGAGTTATGATCAGTGCAATGATGTAGTGATTTTAATCTTCTCAGTAACCAGGTACATCATTCATCTATCAGTTATGGCAGCGATTCTTAAAAGAAAAGAGAAACAGAGTAAGCATTGAAAGACAAAATGGAGATTATTCCTAGTTAGTCTAAAGGCCCATTGCAGAATGTATCTAAATGGTAAGGCTTATCTTCCTTGTATTTATAAAATTATAATGCAACAGTTATGATTGATTAAAATGTATCTTTCATTCTAATAAATCTAATACTTCTCTTTTGAGGATTTCATGTCAAAGTTTTACATAAATGAATAGATTACCTATTTTGATGTTGTCTTTGATAAGTTAGTACAATAGAAGGATACTGAAAGTGAAGAATCTGTATACACAGTGTAGTAAAGTTTAGGGGAAAGACAACTGTTTCTTCCTGCTGACTAAACTTTAAACGGTCAGTCTGCTCAGACATCAAGTAGTGCACATGTTAATAATCATCTAGAAAACTACAAAAATTATATTAAAATGTCAGCATTTTCTATCTCAAGGGGAGCATAAAATTTTAGTCTGAATAATTTATTTCAGGAATGAAGAAACAAAAGACTTAGAGTAAGTATAATCTGAATTACCCTAGATATATTTTAAGATAGCATGCATTTTTAGATTTTGCAACTGGTGCTTTTTTTCATATTTCTATAAATTTACATTTTCGTTTAAAGTAAATACATTCAATAACTTCTACTTTGCAAAAGAGGAAAATATTTGAAATTTTGACGTCTCATGCTGCCATGGAAATATTTAATTGCTACTTTTTTAACACAAATTAATTTTCTCATATGCTCAATTTAAGTATCATCCAATTTTCCTCTCTGTGGCCTTTTGCTTAAGGAGTAATTACATTGCTGACATTTTTAATTAAAACTGTGCTATCTATTTTAAAAGGCATTAAGCCTTCCATTGATTTCAGATCCTGAATAAAATTTTGGTTGATGAATCAGTATATGTGTCTTAATACTCTATGAAGCCTATATGTATTAGCATACAATTTAAATTGCATAGTATTAAAATAAAGTCATTTTAAAAATAATAGCATCATTAGAAATTAGGATCCTAATACAATGAAACATATTATATATGTTTGTGGTTTGTTCTAATGACACTATTACCTAATAATTTTAGCTTGCAGTTGGAAAATTAGAGATTTAACATATTAGCAATCTTTGGAGCTCTGAAAAATAATCTCCAATTTGCTGTATATTTATAAATATATTTCCAAATCTGGAGGATATTTCAAACTTTTAATAAAGAGAAGCTGTTAGCCACTTAACCAATACATGGAGAGTATTGGTAATGTTATGAGGAATGCTTCCAAACAAAATGGTGGAGAGAATGTGCAGCCCAACTGAATAGACCTATGAATTCTAATAGTGAAGGTGGTAATATTAGTGGACATCAGGAATCTCAGGGATCTATAAATAAGCACAAAGCTGAAATTTAGCCAAGCATGTAGCAAAATAATTTCACTTAGAAACTCCCCAAACCATGGCTCTGAGATCTAAATAGGCTTCTGTTCTGTCTAATGCATATGAACCACTGTTTTCAAGGATCATCCTACTCTTAATACCTTACAAAATAAACAGATTAAGTCAGTAGGCATATCTTAAGTGAATAGGATTAAGGGGAAGATATAGTTCTTATTGATATTTACAGTAGAGTAAAAAAGAGGCTTTAAAACCAAGGATATCCATACAGTATAATTTCTATGGTTACCTACTTATAACCCTTCTAGTGCATTCTTTGTTCTATAATCTTCACATTCTCAAGTTAAATAGGCTTTGAAACCCATTTTTATTTATATATATTTCATATATATGTATATATTTCATATATGTGTATGTCATATATATCATGTATATAAAATTATATTACCTGAATTTAACGTTTAAATTTAGTTTAAATGTAACTTACAAATTATCTAGTGTTTTTTATGTAGTCAGACATACAAGTGCTCTGAATTGAGTCTTCTATCTCAAATTCAGATCTTGGAATAAACTTATCACATTTATGACACTCATTACATCATTCTCTTAGCGTTCATTTAACCCAACAACACAACATAGACTTAACTTTTCTCCAATAACTTCATCTGTTTTAAATTTCCTCCAATATTAAGGAATTTGATGTATCTCAGGTATGCCCGGGGATAACTGTGATTTTGCCTACTGTAAAAGATTATAGGTGATATGTTTTCAAAGTTTTCATTTTCTTCTTTAATTTGAAACCCTTTCAGCAAATTCTCCTGTATTTGTAGCTCCAGGTATTAAACAGTGTGTGAAATTTAAAGATGAAAGCAGCAGATGCTATTAATGAAAATATATCAGCAGCATCAAATACCTTTCCAGAAGCTGCCCTATTGGGAAGGAGATAGTCAGTGTCTTTTTTTTCTAGGCAAAGTATGACCAAATAAAGATTTGAGATGAAAAAACGCTTGGCATTTTCAAAAATAAGAAAAATGATCAATCTGTGTTAGGTAAGTATAAAAATGCAGGAGAGACACTGGGCAGAAGCATCATAATCTTGGGTGATAGATACCATATTAGGAAAGCCTGAAGATGGGAACCTATTATATATATATTGATTTCAGACAGGAAGGGAGAGTGAGAGAGAGATAGAACCAGCAATAATGAGAATCATCAATTGTCTGCCTCCTACATGCCCCCTATTGGGGATCGAACCCGCAACCTGGACATGTACCTTGACTGGGAATTGAACTGTGACCTCATGGCTCATAGGTAGACACTCAACCAACTGAGCTACACCAGCAGGGCAATAATCTGTTTTTCATTGACATGCAATTCCTGTTGGAACTTCTAGAAATTAAAGTATCACAATAGCTCACTGAAATCCAATAATATAATGTTTTAAGCCCTAGGAAGAATTATAGATTTATTTAAATGTGCACAGAAGCCACCATGAAGGTTAGAGAAGCATCACAAATGTATTTATATTTTAAAGATGATACCTTTTTCTGTTGGGAGAATGTACTCTGATTTGGGGATAAAATTTGAAGCAGTGAGACAAATTAGAAGCTGTTAAAATAATATTTCTATTTATGCCATTTGAAATACATTTAAGTCACATATATGACCTTCAGAATGCATTTAATTCATACATTTATATTTTTATTTATACAGTGTTCTGACAATCATGACAACTTTAACAGTTCCACCATAACAGCTGGAAAAGCTCAATTCACTGCAAAAATCCCAATTTTAAAGAGATGAAAGAACAGTGGAAGCAATAATGAACAGAATTGGAATTCCAGAGATGGGGACTCTTCTTAGACGAGCTTGTTACAGGATTTTAGGGCAAGAGGAATAGGGAAACTGAGACAGAAAAATTAAAACAAGGCCAAACAGAGTGGGCAATTTGCAGTTAGCTTGATACTAACAAGCCATTATCTCCCCCAGCCAAGGACACAGAGCAAATGTTACAACCAAACAAACCAACCAACAAACAAAAAGCTCCCTAATGGGAGAATGCAGAAAGGGGGGAGAGGGAAAGGCAAAAGGAAAAAAAGGGCAGTTTCGTTCCCTAAGCAGAGAAGCCAGCAGTCTCAAAGCTTGCCAGGTGTATTTCATAAAGTCTGGGAAAGCCAAAATAAAGTTTTGTTTTGTTGTTTTTTTTGTTTGTTTGTTTGTTTGTTTAAAAATAGGACCTTGAGAATTATCTGCCCCAAAATATTCAGCAGAGGAATTTTGAGACCTATAGACAGGAGGGTCTGACTTTATATCGCCTCTGACTCCCACCCAACTTGCTCTTCAGATTAGCTGAGAACCTGTCTGTGCTTCATAAGCCACATGTATAGGTGCTTGCCTTGCTTTTTAACAAAGGTACATGCTTTAATTGCTTTAATTAAATTGGCTTTTCACAACGCAGTCAAGGTCTCTCGTATACATTAATTATATGAGAAGACAAGAATCGAGGTTGGGGACAGCCCTCTCCACCAACTCAGGGCTCAGGGGGCTGTCCTGTCTGGTAACCACTCTGGTGTCGGTAAGAGGTGCCTATAACAAGCTGACTACCCCATCTGTAGCCATATTCTTCTTGGCGACATTTGCTGATTATAAGGTGGCACCAAGAAAGGGCTTAGCTCTGGGTCAGATTTGGCCCATGCTGAGGAACTCAACTGAAAGTAAGAAAACACTGTAAGTCCTTTGGAACTTTACAGGGTTGATGGAGGAAAGAGACAACTCAAGGCTATCCAAACACAGCCAGTTTCCCCCAAGGAACAAATTCTGAACATCAATCTGCTGGCAGGCGGCTTTGCTTGCCAGCTGGTAAACCAAGTAATGTCTCCTGTGCACAGTACTTAGCACATGTCCCACTAGAGAAATGGAGCTTTGCCTCAAAACACAGTTTGTTTTCTCCTCAACATACGTGCAAGATTTAGGAGCAGGAGGAGGCAAGAAACTGGAGAGCTAAACTCGAAACTCCTTCAGGTCAGAATCTCCCTCCCAAGTTTTCAGGGCTGAGGACGGAGAGATCTGACAGGCTCTCAACCCAAAGATTGAAATGTCCCAAGAACATGCCCCAAGAACAGAGACAAACAAGAAATAGATTGAACTTGATGAAGACTGCACACCAAAAACATTGCAGTACAATCCCTGTCTAATTTGATATCAGCTTTTTGCCCTATCTTCCTATAGGGGAAAGAGAAAATCCTCTTTGGCAGGAAAAAAACACACACACAAAAAAACAATTTCTGCAGGCTCTATGATTCTTTAAAAAATAATCAGATATGCAAAAAGGGTGTCTAGTAATAGAAGCAAACAGAGTGAAAATCCAAATGATGAAGGGAGTATAAACACGGGGTTAACAATGTGCTCAATATAATATAGCAAAGATAGATAGACTAGATTAAAAATAAGAATTTTAATACAACATTGCAGTCAATAAAAATGGAATCAAATGTACATTTTAGAACTATAAAATACAATGTCTGAAATAAAGCAATCAAACCTGTTGAATGATTTTAACAACAGACAGTACACAGAAGACTCAATTTTTGTTCTTTATTATACTCACACTAGAAGCCCGGTGCACGAATTCATGCACAGGTGGGGGTCTTTCGGCCTGGCCACTGATCGGGGCTGACCAGGGCAGGAGGGGCCAGCCAGCCACAGGGAGAAACCATGGGAGGTTGGCCAGCTGGGGGGAGGGATCGCAGGAGGTTAGCCAGCGGGCGGGGGGGGGGGGGGGGAGGAACTGCAGGAAGTTGGCTGTGGGAGCACACTGGCCACCAGGGGGCAGCTCCTGTGTTGAGTGTCTGCTCCCCTGGTGGTCAGTGCGTGTCATAGCAACCAGTCGGCCGGTTGTTCAGTTGTTCGGTCATTTGGTTGCTTAGGTTTTTATGTATATAGTATATATGAAGTATACAATACATATCATTTATAATAATAAAAGCATAGTATGCTAATTAGACTGGACAACCTTCTGGACTAAGCTGTGAGGGAAGCCTGGGTCCCGGGTGCCTGCTGGCACCTGGAGGGAAGCCGGTGCCAGCAGCCAGGGGAAGGAAGCCTACTCTTGCACAAATTTCATGCACTGGGCCTCTAGTATGGTATATATAAGTATTAATAGTGACATGTCTAGAATTGCTGCTGACTCCTTTCCCCCCTTCATTTTTCTGTTCTTTTTTCCTGTTTTGATTGATATTGATTACTATTTTAGACTGGAATTGTGTGTTTCTTTTCACTCTGGCTGGTGTGGTTCAGTGGATAGAGCATTGGCCTGCACACCAAAGGGTCAAGGGCACATGCCTGGGTTGCAGGTCCCATCCCTGGCCTTGGTCCGAATGTTGAGGAAGGCAACCAATTGGTGTGTCTCTCTCACATCAATGTTTCTCTTTCTCTCTCTCCCTCCCTCCCTTCCCTTCATCCTGCTCCTGTCCCCTCCTCAGGCCTTCACCTCACTATTGTCTGTCCATGAGTTATGCATATCTCCATATAAGTCATTTGATTAACCTCTTCCCGCCACACTTCCCTCTGAAATTGTCAGCCTGTTGTGTGCTTAACTGCATCCTAATATATAAAAAGCCAGGAACCGTCACAACCAAAACAACCGGTTGGACAACCGAACAGCAGGCTGTGTGGGGCGACCAGGCTGGCAGGGGGATTAGTGAGGGATGACCAAATGACTGAACAGCAGGCCAGCAGGAGGGCAGTTGGGGTGACCAGGCCAGCAGGAGGGAAAGTTAGGGGCAACCAGGCCATCGGGGGGGGGGGGGGGAGTAAGGGGTGACCATGCTGGTGGGGGAGCAATTGGGGGCAACCAGGCTGGCGGGGGGGGGGCAATAAGGTGTGACCAGGCAGGCGGGGGACAGTTAGGGGAAACCAGGCTGGCAGGGGGGGGCAATTGGGGCGACCAGGCCAGCAGGAGGGGTAGTTGGGGGTGACCAGGCTAGCAGGGGGGGGCATTTGGGGGCGATCAGGCCGGCAGGCAGAGACAATTAGGGGTGATCAGGCTGGCGAGGGGCAGTTAGGGGCTATTAGGCAGGCAGGCAGGTGAGAAGTTAGGAGCCAGCAGTCCCGGATTGTGAGAGGGATGTCCAACTGCCAGTTTAGGTCCGATCCCCAAGATTGGGCCTAAACCAGCAGTCAGACATCCCCCGAGGGGTCCTGCATTGGAGAGGGTGCAGGCTGGGCTGAGGGGACCCCCCCAAGCACAAATTTTGTGCACCTGGCCTATAGTCTTTAAATAAAATAAAATTTTTATTAAATAACACATAATTGTAGCTAAAGTTTAATATAGAAAAATGTACATTGTTTTAAAACCTAGTATAGCACATCAAGATATCTGGCTCTCTTCCTGAGAACTTGGGGTACCCGCATTGTCTCATCTCCTAAAGGGAGGCATTTCCACGTTACTCGGTTTGTCCTATGAAATAGACATAGTGCATATGAGTAGAATTGTGTGTTACTTCCATGGTGAAGCATGTACCTGCTGGTGCTAGTATTTCCAAATCTCTCTTCCCTCATAGCAACAAAAATGAAAGCAGTATTTCTATCTCTATGACTTGCCTATTCCAGACTTTCCATATAAATGGAATCATACAATATGTATCCAAGGAGTGATTCTTGAAAGACACATAACAACAAAGGTCCCTGGGAAGTTAATGTTTGTAAATACCTGGTAGGTCATGTTAATTCGAGTCCAGCAAAGGTTTGGGATAAGTATACTTTTTTTTTTTCCAAGTTAATCTTTTAAATTAAATTTAGTGGAATGTATTGCTCAATAGGATTATATAGATTTCAAGTGTACAATTCTATGATAATCATCTGTATATTGCACTGTATGCTCACCACCCAAAGTCAAATATTCTTCCATCACCATATTTTTGACCCACTTTTTCCTTTACTACCTCCTCGAATCCTTCCCTCTGGTAACCAACATACTGTTGTCTATGTCTATGAGTTTTTGTTTGTTTATTTTTTTTTTCGTTGTTCATTTGCTTTCAGTTTTATATTCCACATGAGTGAAATTATATGGTTCTTACGTTTTTCTGCCTGACTTATTTCACTTAGCATGATATTCTCAAGACCCATCCATGTTGTCTCCATCAATGATACAGATTTCTGGAATTTTTATTTAACACAAATGATGCAATTCTTAATATGCTGTATCTTTGCATTGAGGTGTGTTTTTTTTTTCCCTCCATTTCATATCGATCTACTTTTTCAGGATTAGAAAAGTTTAAAAGGCAAAATATATTTAATTTTACAGTTGATCATTATCTGAATAAAAAGTATTAGCCGAATGCCAGTTTTGGGTCTTAAAGGAAAATACAAAAATTGCAATACATTCTTCTAGATATTTCTAAATATAAATTGAATTGTAAAGGACTTATCCACCTTCTGTAACTCAATGTGAAAGAAAAAAACAAATCACATAAAAATGTATAGAAATGTGCCCTGACTGGTTTGACTCAGTGGATAGAGGGTTTGCCTGCAGACTGAAAGGTCCCAGGTTTGATTCCGGTCAAGGGCATGTACCTTGGTTGCAGGCACATCCCCAGTGGGAGGTGTGCAGGAGGCAGCTGATGGATGTTTCTCTCCCATTGATGTTTCTGACTCTCTATCCCTATCCCTTCCTCTCTGTAAAAAAATCAATAAAATATATATTTTTTAAAAAAGGAAAGAAATGTTTTACTAACAAAAATAGTAAATATTTTTATTTTGATAACTGATAAAAATTTTAAATAATTTTCATGAAATTTAAATTATGGAAAAATCCATTTTTTTCATAAATTGAAATAAACTATATCCCAAAGTCTTAGTATCAAAATGCATTACATTTAATTTAATATATGTGAAGTTCTAAGACTCACTTCAGCACCAAAAAAGCTATAAATTAATTCTTCATCCTGGGTATTACTGACAAAAAGGATTAAATAAATACATTTGATTCCTTTTCTTTCTTCTAAAGCATAAGCTAGCTATAATAACAGAATAAAGCTTCAGATTTCTTTTTGTACTATATTGCAAAACTCTTATCTAATGTAAATTGATATTTAACAGCTTTTTCTCATCCCTGGGAGGATTTTGCACCTTAAAAAAAATCAATTCTTTTTTCAACAGTCCTAAAGTTAGTTTACCTGATATAAAATTTGTTTGCACTAAAAAAAGAAATGTATTTTCTCCCTCACTTCAGCTGTGTTTTTACCTTTCTCTCCTTTTTCTCATTCTACTTCCCTGCACTCTCATGGATTCTTCAATATTATAGTGATGCATATAATTCTCTAGTTCTTCCTCATTTCAGAATATCATTTAAAAATAATAATTTTATTTTGTTTTTTTATTGTTATTTACAGAAGCTTTTTAAATGTAATTTTATTGTTGACAGTATTACTGATGTTTCCCAATTTCCCTTTCTTTTCCCCCTCCTCCCAGCCCCTGCCCCGCCCCAGACCTGTCTGTGTCCATTGGTTACGCATATACTAGTATGTATATGAGTTCTTTGGTTAATCTCTTCCTATCTCCCCTCCCCTCCCCTCTGAGATCTGTGACTCTGTTGCATGCTTCTATGTCTCTGGACCTATTTTGTTCATCAGTTTATTATGTTCATTAGATCCCACTTATAAGTGAGATCGTGTGATACTTGTTTTTCTCTGACTGGGTTATTTCACAGAAGCTTTTTTATATATAAGGACTCCTTGAATAATTAGGTATGAGCTGCTACCAAGGCAGGTCTGTGCCAAACAGTGCTGCTCAAAAGGTGGATGTAGTTTCAGTTTCTCATAGATAAAGGGCCAAGGGCCAAAACCTGCACGACTATCTTTTTCTCCCCAGGAACTGTTTTAGGGTTAGACCCCCACACAAAAGTGCCAACATGGTATTTTCATTACGTTTTGAAACTATACCTTAAGACAATGACTTCCAGTAATGTAGTTAGCCACCATTGTTCTGCATTTTTTTTATTCTGAAAAATTTATATGAGGCTGTCATGGACTAGCAATGTGTTCTCATTGTCATTTGTTTTTGTGAATTTTACACACATGAGTCCATTTAATGTACCTACTTGTCGAGGCTACAGTGCTCTCTTATTTAATCAAACAGGATTCTAGGTGTTACTGTGAAGCTATTTTGTAGATGTGGTTTTCAATTACATTAAGTTGACTTTAAGTAAAAACATTACCTTTCTTAATGTGGATGACACATTGTCCTGAAAGCCTTCATTCATTCAGTTGGAGCCCGTCAGGACAAAAACTGAGGTTTCCAGGAGAAATTCTGCCTCAAGCCTGTGACATCAATCCCCCCCTTCAGTTTCTAGCCTGATAGACTTGCTTACCAATTTCAGTCTTGCCAACCTCACAAATATGTAAGCCAGCTCCTTACAATAAATCTCTTAGCACACACCTGCATGCATCTATGTGTGGATGTGTATGTATACATATGGATGTGTGCATGTGTATGCATGTAATCTCTATTGGTTCTGTTTCTTTGCAGAAGCCTGACTCATACAATCATCATCTCTTCTCCAATTTTCCCTTTTGCATCCTCTCATCTCCTCTCTATTGTCCCTTCTGTGCACATTGGTGCATTGACTGGGCAACGTGATTGCTGGGCTACAGTTGAGGGGAAGCTGAGTTGAAGATATATTGAGTTGGGTTGGGTGGGTTATCTGTATGTGGTTTTGTAGTGACCTCCCTTTAGATTTCTCTTTTTTTAGACAGCCACAACATGGTAGCATCCTCCAGAAATATTTATGTTGCCCACTGTGTTGATACTGTGAAATAAATGTGCAAGATTAGAGATTGCAACATAGGGTGAACACGCCCTCTGGAACATGTCTCTGGAATGTGAGCAGAAAGGAAGGAAAAAAACAACATTTGAAAGGATGACACAAAACTAGTCTTTGGAAAATTCTTATATATCTTAAAGATCCCATAAAACATTGTCTAAAATACCCTAACATTTGGATGCATAAATTCGAAAGGAAAGAATCAAATCTGAATAAGAAATAAATCTGAAGCTAACATTTACAAATGATAAATAAGGCATATTTTTATGAACCATGAGTGCAAAATCTTTCTATCTTCCATATAAAATACATTTTTTAAATGTTACATGATGTGGTCGTTCACGAATATGCAGCCAAAAAAATGTAGGATAATTATTATAGCATTGTCTCAGGCAGATAATGGAAGTTTCATTATTATGAATTATGAGGCTTACAATAACCTTTTTAAAAAATGTGGGTTTTTTTGTGTGTTTTTTTCTCACCTAATGGTCATTTCTATTCATACCTAATATCATACTCATAATGGCATATAATTTAGATTAAATTTCACCCCGCCAAGTGTATGAATTTTAGACGAGAGAAAAAAAAAAAAAAAACTCCGCAGGAAGGAATCGCTGGTCGCTGTCTGCTATAACACGGTCTGAGGTGGTGGTTCTTTGTCCCCATAGCTGTTACAGCTGTTCCAAACCCCTGGGCAGCTCCACAGATGGTCGCAATCTGCTGTCATCCAATGACGAACCCGCAGCCCTTAAAGCTGCTTGGTCATGGCCCCGTAACCAGCCTCACAGCACCTTCCACAGAGGTCACTGCTGAGGGAGCCTCCGCAGAGCCAGGTCACCTGGGTATGCTTGTCCAGCTGTCCCAGGAAAAAAAACAGGTGAAACAAGTGCCATGGTCCCTTGGTCAGTGGCACTCGGGCACTGTTGGTTCCTTGCAAACAGGATGCAAGAGATGCCTTGTCTTTATATGTGTTTCCTTTCTCTCACCATGGAAAAAGATGGTCATGAAACAGAAGTAATTTAATCAACTTAATTTAATGGAATATTATTTAGCCTTAAAAGAGAAGCATGCCCTGCCCTTTGTAACAACATGGATGAACCTGGTGGACATTATGCTACATGAGATAAGCCAGGCACAGAACGAAAAGTGCTGACGATCTCAATTAGAGGTGGAATCCAAAGTCAAATTCACAAAAGCCCAGTGCTGCTGTGGCCGTGTCTGGAAGGAGGGGAAGTGAGGAGATGTTGGTCAAAGGGTACAGTTCTCAGGGAAGATGATTAAGTTCTGGGGATCTAATTATCACGTGGTGACTACGGTTAATCATACTGAGTTGTATATTTGAAATGTGCCAAGAGAGTAGATCATATATGTTCTTACCACAGACACACACACACACATACACACACACACACACACACACACACACACACATTACTATGTGAGGTGAGAAATATCATCTATATTAATTAGCTATATGTGGTCATCATTTCACAATGTATACATTTACTAAAATGTCACAGTGTGCATCATACATGTGTACATTTTTATTTGTCAATTATACCATCAACAAATGTGGGGAATACATTTTAAATTGTATTAGAGACTAAAGAGAAATAGCTCCAAGATGAGAAGGATATTGGCTAAGAAAAGGTATCAACCCCAGGAGAGGCATCTGCCAATCAGCCTAGATTACTGCAATAAAATTAGCTTCTGACTCATGCAAAGCTTCCTGCAAGAACACGTGATTCTCAGAACACTCATTCCGCATGCAGTGACTTAGTGGCCTTAATATCATGGCTCTGTATTGTCAACACAGTGCCTCCCCCATGAGGAAACAGGCTGGAGAATCGTGCAGCTTCTTTCTTCACTGCCTAAGCTCCCAAATGTCATACGCTACTTTTGCTCCTATTATATTGGCCAGACCAGTCACACCCATTGACCCAGGAAAAAAGAACTGAATATCGGTGAGAGGTGGATATTGGTCTCCCTCAGAGACTGAGAAGTGAAACTCGGTCTATTAATTATTGAGATGTACTGCTAGGAAGAACATCTTCTCTGCAAATAAATGCAAAACCACGAATGGATTGCGTCCTGGCAAAAGTCATGGATTCATTTTTGTAAATATTTTATTTGTTGTTACATTCTCAATTCTCCCAATTTTTTACAATAAACCTGCATAGCTCATATAATAAGACATATGTTCAGTATAAAATACTAATTGAAAAGGGGTAATTTAAATGCATGCATTATCACAGGGAATGCATGAGGAAACATTAGGTCAGCATGAGGCAAATACTTGATGAACATCCATCATAACGTTCCTTGCAGTTTCTAAACCTTTGGCATTCTGGTGAAGCTGAAGCAACTCTAAACTCTTGGTGCCTTCACATGTATGTTTTCTCCTCAGACATGCAAACATGAAATTCATCTAAACCTTTCAGATACAGTTGCATAGACTATGGAAAACAAAAGCAATCACTTTTCCAGAAGACTTAGATAAAAATGAATAAAATCTGTACCACTTTGCATTCCTACCAACAGTGTACAATTTTCCTTTCTCCACATTTTCACCAGCATTTATTTCTTATCTTTTTAACCACAACCATCTTAACGGGTGTGAGGTGATACCACATTGTGGTTGTGATTTGCATGTTTACCATGAGCCAGAAGACGTGTTGATTCAAATGTGTGTCCTTAGATCTGCTATCCATCTCTGCTGGAGAACTGCAGGAGGATATTTAATTGGCATCCCAAAATTAATATGTGTAAAACAGAACCACTATTCTCTCCTCCTTGTTCCAGCTAATTCCAGGAAACTGAATCTGACCTGGTATTTATTTTAAAATTTATCAATAGCACAAATATGCAACAATTCTTAAAATCATTTTACTTCTCCCCATGTAATAGGGACATCCTTTGAATCATCACCCCCCTGCCTCTTTTATCTTCTATATTGATGATTTCCTTTTTGCTTCTCTCCAGCTCTATGGCCAGCAGCCTATTTCAAGTTTTTATCTTGTTCAAACTAGACTTCTGCAATAGCTACCAAACTTATTTTTCTTTCTCCATTCTTAAACTCATTTGATCCATCATTCACAGGAGTCAGCTTTATTACCTTTAAAATGCAAATTAGCTTATTAATTCCAGTGTTTTAAAACTTCCACTGGGGTTTCTGTTACAGATGGAATAAAACCACAATTGCTACTTGGATTAGAAAGATCTGCATAATCTCTATCCTCCTTGCTCTACCCCGCTGGTCTCTCTAGTGGGTTATATATACCAAAACAGAGCAAAGATAATCTATCAAGGGCTGGAAGAAAAAGATTAAACTTCTATATCATTTCTAAAATGAAGAAGTATATTAAATTTAGTAATACTCATATTTAAGGCACAAGTTCCCATGGTCTCCTTTATTTGGCCTATTTGTCAAACAAGTTTTCTGAAAAAAAGAATAAGGGTTTCAAATGCAAAGGAATTAACAATTACTTCCACATTTATTCTTTTCATTTGGAAAGTGCTGGAATTTTCCAATTTATCTGTGCCTAGCTTACAAATTATATTCTATCTACAACTAAACTGGCTTTTAAAGTATGTAAACTCCCTTAAAAGTTTTCTGCTAACCCTCTCCCTCAGATTTAATAAATTTCCATTAATGTCATTATATATGAAAGGGAGAATGTAGTGCTCATATTTCCCCTGTTCTAATGTAAGTTACCAGCCTTATTATGAAATGCAGTGGAAATTGAATCAGATATGTACATATGATGCCTTCAGATATTAGCAAATGATACTGTGCACAAAGATGCAACATAGATTTCTAATCTGTTCAAACATTTTCAATGAGTTTTAGTAAGTTTTAAACCCATATGTTAGGATATAAAAATGCAGCACTCTCTGTTTTTTGCAAAAAATAACTGAGTAACCAAACAGAGGATACAAGAACAAAGCTGTGTTTTGTTTTGTTTTAATGCAAGTTTGAAGAATAGGATTAAAAATGTGGCCCTAACCGGTTTGGCTCAGTGGATAGAGCATTGGCCTTTGGACTGAAAGGTCCCAGGTTCGATTCCGGTCAAGGGCATGTGCCTTGGTTGCGGGCACATCCCCAGTAGGAGGTGTGCAAGAGGCAGCTGATCGGTGTTTCTCTCTCATCATGTTTCTAACTCTCTATTCCTCTCTCTTCCTCTCTGTAAAAAATCAGTAAAATATATTTTATAAAAATAAAAATGTGTATCTATGATTTTAGTAAGCCTGACCAAGGGTATGTTTCTCCCATCTGATATTATTACAATGATTATTTTCCATGAAAACAAAATAAAAAGTATTCCATTGATAAATTTAAAAAATCTTTTTCACTTTATCTCATTGTTTTAAATTTTATGTCTGGGTATTTTGATAACCTGTACTACTAGTGCTTGTACTTAGACAGTAATTACTATAAGTAAGTAAAAATGTTCATGTAATATTGACGAATACTTAATATTTTTTAAAATATATTTCAGAGAGGAAGGGAGAGGGAGAGAGAGATAGAAACATCAAATGATGAGAGAGAATCATTGATTGGCTGCCTTCTGCATGTCCCCTTCTGGGAATTGAGCCTGTAATCTGGGCATGTGTCCTTGAATGGAATTGAACCTGGGACCCTTCAGTCCACAGGCTGACACTCTATCCACTGAGGCAAACAAGCTAGGGCAATACTCAATATTTTTAAAAGATGAAGTGTGCACTTGTAAAAGTTTAAAGACCACTGCTCAACCTATGTCCATTCTCCTCTCTTTAATTTTGGTATTTTTGTCAGTATTCTGTTATTTCAATGTTATTTCAACCTATTTCTTGCTTCCTTCTCTCATATTGTTCTTTATAATATCCTAATTTTAATTTTCTCTACTGAAAACATAAGCCTAAAATATAGTAAATCTGGATATCTGTTCAAAACCACACTGCTTATATATATTGACAGTAGCTAAAATTTTCTTGATTGAAAAATACTCTTATTTAAAATTGTATTTTTTTTTTTTTTAGTTTTTGTAAAATGAAAACAAAAAATAGTGGTGCTTCAGAGGATTAAAGTGCATGAACTTTCCAGTTAATCCATTAGCAGAGACACTTTAATATTACTATAGTGCTTTTGATATATTAGCTAATTAATATTCAAACAACACTACGTGGTGCATTTGGGAAATGCTATTTAAAGAAAAAGAGAACTTAATTTGCCAAGGGTCACAGATTTGGTCAATAACAGAGTTCTTTCTAAAGACCCTAGACTTCATGTTTCTTATTCCAGTGGCTAGAACTAAAAATGAAATTGATTCAACTCCATGAAGAAGGAAGAAAATAATTTACAAAATTATACAGCTTGAAGGGTCTTCATAGGTCATTAGACCAATTACCTTTTTGTAACATACAACTGAAACTGAGTATCCTCATCCCCTGAATTATATTTGCATATATCCTTGTAGAATAACTGTAAGTTTCTATGTGAATTCTAAAATAAAATTTAACTTATATTTTTTGATAACCATTTTGCCAGAGGATAGCTATTACAATATTTTCTAGGAAAATAAGAGAAATAATGGATATTGCCTAAATTATGCAAATGAGTAAATTTATCTGATATTTTATCACATAAAATATTTGGAAAAACATGTCCTTACAAAGTAAATATTTTTCTGACAATTTGAGCCTATTTTCTCTATTCATTTTCTTATTTTAGAACATCCAAAATATTATTCTATAGAGAATTCATTATCTGTACTTAGTACAATGGTCATTTCTCTATTTCCATTTGGTACAGTCTTATAATTCTAGGTTAAGAAAGTCTCAAAACCAGTTCCATTTAGTTAATAATTTCAGCATATGTCCAGCTATTTCATTCAGCTCAAGCAATTCTTACCTGATTTGATATTTCCTAATTGCTATGGGAATGAAGAAGTGAGAGCATTCCTGACAGAGGAAACTTAGTGAGTAATGATTCTGTAACAAAAATAATTGAAATGCCTTCCAAAAAAGTGCAAAAAGGGTACTTGATTATAAGTACCCTTATTCCTTACTGAGTTGTAAGGAGAAAAGGGTACAGAAACACATAATCATAAGGCAAAGGTTGACAAGAATTGGGTCACTTGGCATTGGAGATCATGTTAAAGTTGTTTATCCTACTAAAATGGAAAACCATTGAAGAATTTTATGCTTTTAAAAATGTTCACTCTTGATCAAATGTAGGTAATATACTAAAAAGAGCTAACAGAAATTGAGAGGCTATAAACAAGGAAGGTAGTATGTAATTTAAACAAAGGTAGTGATGTTTGGTCTAGGGTAGTAGTGGTAAATACTGAGAAAAAATGAATGTCCTAAAGATGTATAATGAACATAATATTGACAGTACATGATGAGAAATAAAATTGGTTGTGAGATGGCAAGGTATCAAAAATAAATACAGAGTTCTGAATTGCACAACAGGATTATTATCGGTGGATTTTCATAGAATACTAGAGGCTCGATGCATGAAATTCATGCCAGGGGCTTGGCCCTTGCAGCCCTGGCTTCGTCTGGAAAGTCGTCCTGACGGTTGTTCTGCTGTTTGGTCTAATTAGCATATTCTCCCTTTATTATATAGGACTGAAATTTATGAGGGGAGATCTGATTGGAGTGGAATTTTATGATATTCATTTTAAATTTTTTATCTATGAAATATCACAGTAGAAATATCAAAAATAAATTAACATAAAATAGAAGTGATCATTCAAAGATATAAATTTTAAATTCAAAAAGCATAAGTATTCAGGATTAAGATAAAAACAATAATTACTAGTGTATAAAGATTTCCCTTTCGCTGCTACTACCTCTTCTCCCATTCTCTACACTATACATAGGATTTATATTTACCTATTCATTCCATTCTACAGCTGCTTTAGGAATTTCTAAGTTAGATCTGTATTTCCAGTTATGGTTTGCAGGCTTTACTAAAGGAGAATCTGGGGACCAGAGCAAAGCAAACAAAACTTCAGGTGGAAACAGTTACTGAATGATAGAAGTTATATGGTTAAGAAGTAATAGATGCATGTCAGGGTATTTAGGCAGAGGAAATGCCTTGAGGAGTTAAAAGGTGTAAAGATAATGAATAAGAAAGGAAAGGGATATTAAGATATGTTATTTGGATTAAGTTCTGCAACATTTGAAAATTATTTTTATAAATACATCACTAGAATTCTTTCACGTATTATTTGCATTTGTTTTTGAAATATGTATTTAACAACAACAACAAAAAAAAACATTCTATGATTGGAACAAAGTCTCTCTTGTAGTTTCAGGAGCATTTAAATTGCCTTTATTTTAGAAGATTGCTTTGAGGATGCTAAGACCTGAGCCTTTTGTGAAGTTTTTTCATCTCTAGTCATAGACCTTAAATTTCTATTGAGAGTTCAGAACATCAACTTTTAGCTTATTGATAAAAAGCCCCATAACTGAGTTTCTATAAAAAGTTCCTGGGAGGTCAAGTAAATTAGAGTCAAAAATTTATCTTTTTCTTGAGACAGGAAAAGGCATAATTCATTTAAGTGGAAATTATAATAGATTACAGCTGTTTTAATAACCATTCTCTCATTTAATAATGTTCTCTTGAAAAGGTTTCCAGCCTCTCTCTCTGCTTTGATGTTCTAATTTATGAATATAGACCGCATTCTTTTACCATTTACATTTCTCAGATCTTTAGGGAAGATTGTGGGTGGTAAAGCTTTTAAAATTTTAGTGCCATTTCTTTGTTGAGGAAGTTTTTGGAAGTTTGTTATAGACCATCTATGAAAGAATTACACAAGCTTGAATGGCATTCTAGAAGACTGTTTTAAGCTGTCATAAGTTGCCAGTTAATTGAAATGTTTACCATAGTAATATAAATTTCAAATGAATTCATATAGTATACTTATTTAAATAATTCTATACCCTATTATAATAAAGGAGGTGCAATTATTCTAGATGGTTTTCCCAAGTTTAGGCAAATTATCCTTCCTATTTTCTTGAGTCTGATATAATACAATACCTGTTGATAGTTGCCAATAAAAATACTAGGACAAAGAAAATCGAAGGGAAAACAATAGAGTTGGCACTTATTTGTTGTTCTGTACATTTAATTGGTACCTATCACAACAAATTCTTGACACTTGTAAATGGTTTGTGGTAAGGTGTGTTGGGGTGTATGTGGAGAAGTTATATTAATAGAACTTCTATTATACAATTTTTCTTGAATTTTTACAGCCTTGATAGTGTCAATATGCTATCAATGGTAATAATAATAAGAGGTGCCCACCTATATATTACAATGAGAATATAATCAAAACAGGCAGTTTCTGGTAAATAATCATTTGTTCTAGTATATATTAAGTATAATGTGGTATTAAGAAATCAAAGAGTCTTTATGTTAAAACTTGGGTTTATATGCAGATAATTTAATACTAACAATGAGGTTTTGGAGCTCAAATATACCCCTAAAATGTGCATGATTATTGTTAAAAAATGTAAAGTGTTAACGTTTAGAGTAAGAGATTGCTAAAGATTGAATATTTGTGTCTTGCCAAAATTATTATGTTGAAAAAATATCAAGTGGATGACATTTGGAGGTGGGGCCCTTGGGAGGTGATTAAATCAAAGGTTTCAGCCTTCATGATTAGGATTAATGCCCTTATAAAGAGGACCCAGCCCAGCTGGTATGGCTCAGTGGTTGAGGGTCAATCTATGAACCAGGAGGTCACGGTTTGGTTCCTGATCAGGTCACATGACAAAGTTGCGGGCTCAGTCCCAGTGTTGGGCATGCAGGAGACAGCCAATCAATGATTCTCTCTCATCATTGATGTTCCTATCTCTCTCTACCTCTTCCTTCCTCTCTGAAATAATTTTTTTTTAAAGAGGACCCAGAGAGATCCCTCTTCCCTTCTGCCATGTGAGGACACAGCAAAAAGATGCAGTCTATACTGAGGAAGCAGACTCTTACCAGACACCAAATATGCAGGTGCCTTGAGCTTGGATTTCCCAGCCTCCAGAACTGTGAAGAATAACTTTCTGCTTTTTATAAGCTTCTCAGCCTATGCTATTTTGTGATAGATGATTGAGTAGACTACGATATAAAAGAAATGGAGGCATATAATACAGTCATCTCCCCTTTTTTTAAAAAAAAAAAATTGATAATCTAAAAATTACTACTCAACAAAAAAAGCAAGTATCTTCATATTCTAAAGCAGAGAGTGTTAAATCCTTATCACCCCATTTAACAATACTCTCAAATTATACTTGAGCATCCTTAAAACTGAAGAGGCCTATAAAAATTCCAGACTCAATATAGCAAGTTTTCTGAGCCATAAGGTAAATTCCACATCTCCAAGCCAAACAAATAAGCAAATAAAAACATTAAGGGATGGGTTTCCAACATAAGATCTAATTGCTAGCATGCTTTCCAACATACTTAGAATGTTGGTTAACTAATCCTTTGTTTATCTGCATTGCTTATATTCTTCATGCAGTCCAGTATTTTGACATAGCAAACTAAACAATACATTTATATTTTATCACATTTGAATATTTTAAAACATACAGATGCTTCTAATATATTCTTCCAAATTCAACTAAAATATCCTTCATTGAAATTAACCCAGTTTTCTCTTGACTAGTCTTTGCCACTCCAGGGTATAGATAATGTAAGTTACTAAGTTCAAGTAGTTATTTAAAAAATTCATAATTTGACTTTTCTCTTATGGAAATGATGGACAATATATAGTAAATATCAACTTCATTTCTTATGAAATGTTAAATATGTAACAATGATTGGATCTATTCTAAATCGTCCTAGAACAAGGCTATTTCTAGTATTTTGTTATTAAAGCTAATAAATATTTTGTATTATTATGCAATTTCAAGCATTTCCTTTAGTTTATAGCATATGGTCACAAAATATGACCAAAGGCTTTATATATATATTTAACTCTATGTATTGAGCTAATAGAAAATATATTATTATTTTTAATGAAGAATAAAATCCTATCTAATAAAGAGGGAATATGCTAATTGACCCTCACGCTGTTACAAAGATGGCAGCACCCACAGCCAATAAGGAGGGAGTATGCTAATTGACTGCCCCGCCCTCAAAGATGGCAACACCCACAGCCAATAAGGAAGGAATATGCTAATTGCTGTCTCGCCCTCAAAGATAGTGGTGCCCACAGCCACAGGGTGGTGGCGCCCAGACCCCTCAGCCCCGCTGGGGCAGCAGGTGTGCGGCAAGGCCAGGCCCGCCTCCAAGCAGGCCTAACCACTCCATGCGCCTGCCTCTGGAGTCCCCCAGTCCTCTCAGTCCCCCAGCCACCCAGGGCCGGCTCAAGGCACAGGCAAGCCTCGGATGGCGGCTGCCTAGCCACCCAGGGCTGCCTGAGACTCAGGTAACCAGGGCTGGCTGAGGCTTGCACTGCTGGCAGTGGCAGCAACAGAGGTATAATGGGGCATCACCTTCTGCTGATCGCCAGGTCACTTCCCGCCCCTGAGGGCTCCTGGACTGTGAGAGGGGGCAGGCCAGGCTGAGGGACTCCCCCTCCAGTGCATGAATTTTCATGCATTGGGCCTCTAGTCTATATATAAAGAGCCAGAGTCTATAACGACCAAAGGCTCGACCTAACACCAGAAGTCAGTGCCGGGACAGCGACCCAGCACTGACTGCTGCGGGGGCTGCGGATCAGGCCCAGAGAGAGGCCTGCAGAGAAAGAGGCAGGGTCTGATCTGCAGCCTCATTGCCAGCTATGGATCAGCCGTTGCCTCTCTCTTTCTCTCCGGGCTTCACCAGCAGTCGCACCTCTGTTTCTCTCTGGGCCTCCATGGGACTGCTGACCAGCCCCGCCTCTTTGATCAGGCTTAGAGATAGTCCCGGAGATGCTGACTGGCATAGAACCCAACCAATCAGGACCAAATCTGAGTGAAGTTGCAGCTCTTGATGCTAACTGGCATAGAAACCAACCAATCAGAACCTAATCTGAGTGAACTACGAAGGGAGAACCTAAGGTGGGGCCTTAGGAGGGGTTTTAAGGGCAACAGCTGTTTGGTGTAAGGTGTAAGAAATCGGTTCAATGTCTTAATGACCACTTTGGCAGTATAGTGCATGTGGCTGGCTATAAGTCCAGATATAGGGATTATGTGTTTTTGTCTGCCAAGAGCATCTCCTCCTGCTGAAAAAGGTTCCTCCCTCCCCCCCGCATTTAAGCAATCCTATCCTATATAATCTATCTATACTAATAAAAGGGCAATATGCTAATTAGACCAGGTCAACTGGCCATCTTCTGGACATCCGACTCCCTTCCGGACAAAGCCATGATGGTGGGGGCTGAGGCAGAGACAGGGGCAATAAGGCTGGCAAGTGAGGGCAGTTGGGTGCGAGATCAGGCCTTCAGGGAGGGCAGTTGGGGGCAACCAGACAGACAGGAGAGGGCAGTTGGGGGCGAGATCAGGCCTTCAGGGGAGGGCAGTTGGGGGCAACCAGACAGACAGGAGAGGGCAGTTGGGGGCGAGATCAGGCTGGCAGGGGAGGGCAGTTGGGTGCGAGATCAGGCCTTCAGGGGGCGCAGTTGGGGGCAAACAGGCAGGCAGGCAGAGGCAGCTAGGAGCAATCAGGCAGGCAGGCAGAGAGGTTAGGGGCAATCAGGCAGGCAGGCAGAGGCAGTTAGATGTGATCAGGCAGACAGGCAGGTGAGCAGTTAGAAGCCAGCAGTCCCTAATTGGAGAGGGTACAGGCAGGGCTGAGGGAACCCCCTCCCACCCCCATACATGAATTACATGCACTGGGCCACTAGTATAATTGTAATGAGGCATATTCTCTCTAATTTACTCTCTCAAAGTGTATTATTACAAACTGGTTATAAACCTGTGTAGGACTCCTAGAAGCTGAATTAATTTATGTGAAATAGAAGATGGAAAAAAACTAACACTCTCCTAGAGTGTGTGTAATAGCATAAGGAAACAGATGTGATGATTTAGAGGGATAGGTAGTGGGATCTGACCTTTTGTTTTCTAGACTTCAGTTTCTGCTAAATAATAGTTTGGTATGGTGATCAGGAATTGTGGCTATTAATGCATAATACCCAGTTAAATTTGATTTTTTTAAAAAGTTATCCATTGTTTATCTAAAATTTGACTAGTGCCTTTTACTTTTATTTACTCCTTAATCAAGGCCTGACAACACATAACAAGACATGTAGCGAGAGGACAAATAAACTTACTTATTTAAACCATAGGGTTATTGCAGGAAATACTAACAAATTAAATTGATACAAACATGTATTTTGTGCCAGAGAGGAGGATAATTAAACTAAATCAATTTTACTATATTTACATATACAAAATATAGATATTTAGACATATAGATTATTTGAATTTATATCTTGACTCCTCCTCTTAAGTCACAAGGCCCAATTTGCTTCACATTTGGCTAACAGAGTTGTCCTAATTTATGTAAATATACCATTCAGTTTCTCCACCAGAATAATAAAAAATTTAATGTTTTTTGTTTATTTTAAATTTTTTACCTATACAAATTATATGTGATATAATTATCACACATGATATACAGCACTGGGATTCATATTTTACTGTGCATTGACAAAAATGTTTATATATTGATATTATACTGAGGCACTGACAACTGCCCATTCAGTAAAACACTTGGTACATTACAGCCAGATTTGGAGGAAACCTACCAAAGGACAATATTGAAAAGCGATGCTGGAAATACCTCCATAATTATTTTGAAAGCTTAGACGAAGATAGATGTCGAATGCAAAAATCACTTTTGTATCTTACTCTTACTGTGTTTGGATATTCACATTTTCTGTATAACCACAGGGAGTCATTCCTTAAAAAGGTAGACAAAGAATGAAGATGTAGTTTAAGAGATAACACTTTTGTATACTCTGCATGCTTTTGCCTTGTGTTTCCACATGAGGGTAATAAGCATGCATCTTTGAAATTATACCTAGGCAGGATATTTTAAATTAGCTCATTTTAAATTCAGACAAATTCCATTGAAAAAGGCAAATACTATTTTCTGCTACCATATGCATAGGCTCTTGCATGGGCTTTGAAATATATCTCATAGGGGTGAGGACTGGCACTGATTGATAAAATAGAAAATCTTACCTCTGACTTGAGAAAAATACTTACTTCTCCACAGGTTTCAACATTGCTTTAAAAAAATTGTAGTTGTTGATCAAAGAGGGATAAAAAGAACATAGTTGAATACTAGAAATAAAGAAAACTATAGTATAAAGTCTTTAAGAAACTTACATTGCTAACATAAAATTTTATTTTATTTTTTACAAAATATGGACAAAAATTATGACAGGGTATTTGCAAACACAATATTGCTCAAAAAAAAGCAAGAAGGATTTAAAGTACAATTAGCAATATTTCTGTTCTTCAGTGGGAACATTTGCTATTTCAAATTTATTTTTTATATTTAAAAATATTAAACTTAAATCATTTGTTTCAACAAAACTGTTGTATTCTGTGCTAGGCACACCTTTATGTGTGGATTTTGAAACAACAAGATAACAAAAATATAACACTTTATGTAGTTGTTGTTCGTGTGCAAAATCATAGAAAATACACAAAATAAATAAATAAAACATATTATATGACATATGATAATCATTGGTAAGGAAAAAATGGTAGGATGACAGGCAATATTGGAGTGGGAATGGCTATTATAAATAAGGTGCCCACACAGAGAGGGCAATAGGTTCACAAAAGACAAGAATGTGAGCAAGTGAGTCATGTTGAAGGGATAGAAAGTTAATAAGACGTTGGGCGTGGGGAGAAGGTAGTAAAGCTTAGAAACAGTGAAACCAGTTAGGAGTCTTAGAAAATCCTGATGAAAGATAATAATTACCTGGATTGGGATGATAGCAGAGGAGTGGAGAGAGATCATTGGATTCTGGAAATAGTTTAGTGTATCTACATAGCCACAACTGTATTTACTGATTCTTTGGATGTGGTATGTAAGAGAAAGAACATATTACCCATGGACATGGACAATAGTGGGGTGAAGGCCTGGGGAGGAGTAGGAGTGGGGTGGAGGGGGTCAATGGGGGGATAAAAAAGGGAGGGCATCTGTAATATTTTCAATAATAAAGATTTTTTTTTAAAAGAGTACCAAGGTATTTATGTGAGTAAAAAATAGTGGGGAGAATCAAGTTTTTATACTTAACTGAAAAGCAAACCATGAAAGAGCAGGTTTGGAGTGGTGATCATGAAAATCAAGAGTTCGCTTTTGCAAATGAGAAGTTTGACTTGCAAATTACACATCTAGCAAAGATGTATAACAGGAATGTGAATATACACCTCTGGAATTTAGGGGAGGGGAATTGCCTGAAGGCATAACTTTGGAAGTCATTAACAGTTAGATGGTAACTACAGCCATAAAACTGGATGGAACACCAGAAGACAGAGTTTTGATAGAAGAAGAAGGAAGTAGAAGTACTAAGCCAAGACAAAGATCAAAGGATTGGGAGATGATAAGGAAACAGAAAGCTGAGAAGGAGCAATGAAAGAAGGAGGAAGGAAAACAAGGAAATCCAGGATCCACAAGACATTAGAAGAAAGTAGCTCAAGGCTGAGGGGAGACTGTGATAAAAGTTGCTGAAAGATTAAACAAGCTGAGTACTAAAATTAGCCATCTTCTTGATGAAATAAAATAAAACTTTAAAAATGAAAATAGAAAACCATACTAATGCTTCTTTCAAATGTTTCATTGAATTGCTAATTGCTATAATCTTCTAGGAGAAGGCATTTGTTTGGTTTAACTAAATTCTTAGGGGAAGAGAATTTAATGGGCTTGAAGTAATATTTCCACCATAAAATCCATGCTCTAAAAGTCCGGGTATCACAGTGGGGATTTCTCCTTTTTCAAAATGATCCATTTTAAATACTCTCCAGCCTGGAAAAAATAATCATGCCGTTAACTTGGTTTCAGGTCCCATTGGGCCTACAGATATGGATAACATGCCACTTATTATTTACATTCTCCTTAGCAGATTGGGACTCCTGGAACCAGCATAGTAATTAATCAGTATTCTAAAGATTACTACATGTCTGAGTTATTTCCTTTACCAAGGACACACTTAAAAAATTGTTTGAGTTTATTTCATTTAAACATTTAGTTTAATGTTTTCTAGGAAAACATTCTCTGAGTATTTACATTGAAAAGACCTCCCTCTATGATAGACTCTTGACTATGAACAGACTCCTGTTTGGGAATTATTAAAAAGTTACTAACAAGTTGTTGTATTAATGTATGTTTCACAGTAGAACATGTAAACATCTATTTAACATTCTTGTATGTTCAACCATTAAATGAGCTGTAACCATAATGTAATAAGAGCAGAGACAGAATGCTCACAGGAATGGCCCAACTAGGATCTCTGGTCCTGGATTCACAGCATCAAATATTATCTATATATATAAAAGGCTAAGCAACCCTCTGACCATCTGACTGGCCAGTAGGTATGATGCACACTCACCACCAGGGGGCAAATTCTCAATGCAGGAGCTGCCGAGCTGTGGTGACTTGGCAGTGGTGGTTCTTGTGTGATGCACCCGGAACCAGAGAGGAGGGAGCCTGATTCCAGGGTGCGTCACCAGAGAACTGCCCTCTCACAATCTGGGACCCCTTGGGGGATGTCGAAGAGCCAGTTTTGGCCTGATTCTCACAGGCCAGGCTGAGGGACCTCACCTGCTGAAGGGACCCCGCTCACTCCGCAGATGACCTTGAAGCCACAGCGCTACCCCAGGTGCGGCTGGCAGGGAAAGACCACGGGAGGTTGGCTCCAGGGCGTGTCTGGCCCCTCTTGCCCAGTCCTGCCCCACCAGCCACATTCTAATTAATTTATTTTCCATGTGCACGAATCCGTGCACTGGGGCACTAGTATTCTATAAGAGAAATTCAGTCTTTTATAACCTAGCTATGGATGTGATGGAGTCAGAGACTACAAAAAATAAAATAAAATAAATAAAATAAAATAAGGGGTGTCTGATTTTGCTTACTACTTTTAGGCAGTAAACAAAAGAATTGAAACAATGAGATTAATTTCACAGCATTTTACTTTCTTGTCAATGTTTTTTTTATTTGACAATACTTGCCTGGATAGGAATTTTTTATAAAAAAGGAGAAAAAAATAAAAGATATATTTGGGGCCCTGGAAAGTGTAGCTCAGTGGTTAGAGGGTCTGGGGTTCAATTTCTGGTCAAGGGCACATACCTGGGTTGCAGATTTGAACCCTAGCACACTTGGGGCCCGTGCAGGGAGCAACCAATCGATGTGTCTCTCTCACATCAATGTTTCTGTCTTTGTCTTTCTTTCCTCCCTCTCCCAGCCTCCTCCATCCCTCCCTTCCACTCTCTAAAACTCAATGGGGAAAAAAAGATATTTTGGGGAAAACTTTTAGTGATCTAAAGCAAAATTATTAGTGAAAATGAGAATATCAGACTGACAAAAGAAAGCCTCAGTAATTATTCATATAGGCTTAGATAATTGTTTGGATTTATTTAAAGAAATTTTGCAAAGCACTGTCTAAAAGACAACAAATTAATCATAAAAAGACATTCATCATTTATAACAAATGGAACAGGAATTGGACATGCATTCTGTTCTCTCCTTAACTGGAAGTAAAATCACATCTTTGCATTGAATATTTCAGTTGAAATAAAACTTTTTCTAGCTTCCATTAAATGAATGATATGGATAAAGTACCAATTTAACCAGAGAAAAAGTAACCTTATTTTGTTCCTTAGTCAAGAGAATGTTAAAAGAAAACTTCCAAACTCAGGAATGAACAAAAGATCATAACAGAAATGTTCTATGTGGCTTACTTTTCTGTGATCAGTAATTTGGAATATTAGATAACAATGATAGCATTTGAAAGCCAATTAAAAGTTAGATTGCAAAAAAAAAGTTAGATTGCATCATGTTTAGAGTATTATATATATTGCTTAAAAAGAGATTAAGATAAAATAATTTTCATGATGGTTGTTTGTCTTTCTTCTACACTGTCAATAGCTTAAACCCTAGGCAACAGTGGAAAGTATTTGAGGCTATGTCTGGATACTTCTAGAGGTAAGGGTGGTAGAGGATCTGCAGGGTAAAGGAGGGAGGGAGCTTTGTTTTATACTGGAACATGCCTAACAAGATAGAGGAAAAACAGAGATGAAATTCTAGCTGAGAGGAAAGCCAAAGTCATAAATCTGAAAAGATGGGATTATGGAATGGGTAATGATTTATCAATATAATCTACATGGGTAAATCACCAGAAGAGTTACAATTTTGAGTAAAGATCAAGGTTACAAAGAGAAGCAAGGGGACAATTGAGCAAACTAAATCTCAAATATTATGTTTGCAGTCAGAAATCCCATTTGACAAAGAAGTCTTTAAGGCATGGTTATAGTGGGGGATTTTGGGCACAAACTATTGGAATTTGATAGAAAAGGATACAGATGTGACAGTGCAATTAACAGATTGTTCACATGCATGTGTTTGTGTTTGCCTATCTGTCAAATCCTGCTCTCCAAATTTAGATAACTAATATATGTTCAAATACACATTTAAAAATAATATAAAACTGACTGTATACTTGAGTAGTAAAAGAAGTCTTCAAATACCAATAAATTGATATAATACATATCCCTTCCTCTACCTCAAAGCAGTAAAATTATAAATCAGGACACAAGTGTAAATCAAAATCTATTCAGTTGAAAATTAAAATCTATACTAATAAAAGAGTAACATGCTAGTTGACCATACCTTCATGACACCCACCAGCCAATCAGGAGTGAGTATGCAAATTAACCCAACAAAGATGGTGTGTTAATTTGCATATACAGGTGCCCCACCTCCAGATGCTTTAGGCCACTGGGCAGCATGGGAAGGCAGAAAGGCAGCTCTGGCCAGAGCAGAGGCAGTGCCAGCAGCCAGGGGAAGGAAGGCCCATTCTTGCACGAATCTCCGTGCATTGGGCCTCTAGTGGAAAAATAAAGACTTTTCAAAGATATTCATGAATGAAAAAGACATTTATTGAAAGTATGAAATACAATTGAAAACATAAATATATCAATGCTTCAGCAGTTATAATAATAATGAGAGAATTATAACTTTACATGAATATGTTGAAATAAGAATATTTGAAAATAACCATGCTAAATTTAGAAAAAAATGGCAGGGTAAAGGAAAATGGAGTAGAAAAAAGAAATGATGCAAATAAGAGTATCAATTGATGAAAAAGGAAATAAAAAATTTAAATTTTCAGTGAAATTAAAAGCTGGCTATGTACAAACACAACTAGGAAACAAAATAATTAATTTTTTCAAAAGTGTCCTAAGTGCTATAAAATTTTTGTAACAAAACCAAATGTCCAAGATGAAGTCCTGAGGGAAAATTTATAAAATTATTTGCAGTTTTTGAAAGTACAAGGCCCCTCCCTTCACCAGTCATGACTATGAAAGCAAGGATGTTGTGTTGACTCAAAACCAAACACAGTTTCTGGCATACAGTAAATTCTCAATAAAATTACATGTTTAATACCTAAATTATGTAGGGGTCCAGCAAAACACTTCAGAAAAGAAAACTAAAATACCATTAGCAGCTGTTTTCCTCAGAGAAGATAAACATTGCTTTGAACTTTGACTTCAAGGAAAACAAAGTTATATTTTTAATTTGGGGATGAAGCCAAATATGTGAGGATCTTTTGGCCTCAATGATGGCAATCTTTTAAAATAAGATAGGATCTATACCATTATATCATTACATGGAATTTATAATTATAATACAGTGTTTATTTGAATAGATTAAGAATTTGCAACCAATGTAATTTTACCCTTATATATTTGCAATTTTCATCTCATTTTTGTACCATGCTCTTGCACATCTGCCCACTTATTCTCATATGCATATTATCTAGTTTCAACAAAGATCCATATATACTACTGAACTAACTTTTAAAAATATCTAATGCAATGCCGTGCATATATGAACATTAATTAAAAATAAATTAGGTGATGAGGATAAAGGTGTTACAGAGAGTATATGGAAATTGACCAAAAAAAAAGTATGTTAAAAATACTTCTACACCTCCCACACACCACAGGAAAGCTCATAGATCATGAGCTAACATTAAATTTTCCGGTAGTTGTTATAGTTTGAACTTAGCCATCACTAAGGTTAAGTTTATACAAAAGCAATAATGGAATGTATGACATTGGTGTGATAAAATTGCATGGCTAAATATACACACAGTCTTCTCCTGACAAACCCACCAGTTGTCAAATAGGTTGTCTAACTCAAGCATAAACTGATATAAGCTCTTAATTTTATTAATTGTGTACAGTCCATTAGACTTATTGTTCCATTTTACTTTTATAAATCAGAGTTCTTTTTTTTTACTATTATTATTCTCACTAAACAGTGTATCAGATTTTTCTCTTAAGTTGCTCTGCAAAATCATAGTATGGTCTGAATGTATGTGCCCCCCCGCAAAGTCATATGTTGAAATATCAATGCCTATGTGATAATATTAGGAGGTAGGGCCTTGGGATGTACATAGGTCTTGAAGGTGAAACCCTCATAAATGAGTTTAGCGCTTTTATATCCTGATCTTGGGCTTCCAACCTCCAGACCTGTGAGAAATTAATCTCTGTTGTTTATAAGGCACCCAGTCTGTTATAACTGCCTGAACAGACTAAGACAACATTTAAGTAAATGTGTCTTCATTTTAATGTTTTCCTTTCCAGACTTAGAGGGTTAGCATATAATTTTCCAATAAATCATGATCCATAAACTGAACGATATACTAGGTGTACCAGTTAATAATGGCAGGTTTTGTAATAAAAGAAAACACGATAATTTCAAGAGAAACTTCAAAAGTGCTTTATTCAAAGTAATGTCCATCACTAGCTACACATTTCCCCATCTTTCAGGTAATTTGTGGATTAGAACTTTTCTTGTTTTGAGGCAAACCATTCAGAGACCCTATTTTCCACTTCTTCATATGTTTTGAAGTGCTGCTCAGAAAGTGTGTGTGCTATGGATTGGAACAAGTGGTAATCTGAAGGAGCAAGGTCTGGTGAATACAGTGGGTGGGTTAATACTTCCCAGGCAAGATGTTTTAATGTGTCTTTAACTGGCTTTTGGAGTGTGTGATGATGTGTCATCATGAAGCAAAATTACTTTGCCATGCCTTCTGGCCTATTCTGGTCATTTTAGGATCAAAGCGTGGTTTAAATTGATTATTTGTTGTCGGTAGTGATCAATATTAACGGTTTAACCTAGTTTTAGAAGCTCTTAATACACCACACCTTCCTGATCCCACCAAACACAGAGCATTGTCTTCTTTCCGAAGCAATTTGGCCTTGCAGTCAATGTTTATGGTTGACCTGGATCAACCCGATTTTGTGTGTTTGGGATTCTCAAAATAAATCCACTTCATCACCAGTCACAATTGGATGCCAAAAAGACTTTATTTCGTGCTGTTAAAGCAACATTTTACTGATGACTTTTCGGTTTTACATTTGTCTTTTGTTCAGTTGATGTGACACCAATTTTCCTTCCTTTAAAATCTTTCCCATTGCTTGTAAATGATCGGAAATTGTTTGCTGAGCAACATTTAATTTTTCTGCAAGTTGTTTTTGAGTTTGACATGCATCTTCATCCAATAATGCTTGTAATTGTTGGTCTTCAAACTTTTTTGGTTGACCTGAACGTTCTTTGTCTTTCACATCGAAATCATCATTTTTAAAGCATTTAAACCAGCATTCACTAGTATCTTGAGATGGAGCATGTGCACCATAAGCTTCCCGAAGTATTTAGCAGCACTTTTCTTCAAAATAAAATAATGAATTAAAACTTCCTGCAAATGCTCTTTTTTTTGGCACGAAATTCAACATTTTTAAGCATAAAAATATCTATGATGTTAACACCTTCAGAAAATTTGACATATGAAGTTTTGAAGTTTGCTGTCAATACAACAAAATAGCATACATACCAAATCGCATATATATCAACATATGTGTAACTCCATCTATTGAAAAAATCCTCATTATTAACCGGTACACCTAGTAAACTGAAGAAGTAAGAAGAAGGGAAATTTTATGAAGATGAATAGAAATTAGAAAAGCAAACAGTAAACTATTTGATCATAGAATATAATGCCCAGTTTATTTAAAAAGAGTAGCCACAGGCACATTTTTAGCATATAGGAATTTCCATGTAGATACATTTTTACTTGTGTCCAATACTTTTTTTCCTACAATACAAACTGCTGTCTTAAAAATGTGTGTTGATAATTATATTTGGAAATCAATTTAAATTCATATCAAGTAGTTTTTAATTTCAGTCAACCAATCTCTATATAACCTGGGGGGTGGTGTATATGAGCTGAGAGATATATAAATAAACTGTGGAAACGTTTAATAAAAGAAGTATAGTTTGCATCATGGAAGAAAAGCACAAATGACTTCACATATTTAAAATTAACGTTACCAATAATAAAACTGAAACTTTTATGATACTTGCTTCCGTAGAAGGATGACTTAATTATCAACTTTTACAAGGTGGTGATATCTCATTCTCATATATTAACTATGTGTATGGCAGTCTTTTTCCAATGGTAGCACAGACTATTTATTGAAATAATTTATCAAGTTTTGTCTGTTGAGAAGGAAAAAATAAATATAAACTAAGAGTAGTTTATCTTACCACCAAAGGATTTTTAAATGGAAACTGTAAAACACTGCCTTTGCATTCAATAACTTATAAGATTTATATTTGGGACAGGGGAGGGGGAAGGGCAGAACAGAACAGATACAGGGCTCAGCCTTGCTTGGGTCAATAGAAAATGGATGTAAATGATAGTGTGTAATTCCCTTAAAAGGAATCCTTTGTTCTGTTTGCCCCTTCTGTGCTTCTGCCATCATAATGAAAAGGACATGCATTGCCTAACCTGCTAGATCAAGGCGAACCAGAGAAAATTTATTCATATATACCTCATGATCCTTTGCTGAGCAACTTGGAGAAAAAACTAATACACTATTTAGTGGCTATGTGCAGATAACCCATATCCAACCTAGAGCTTATAATCAAGTCCATCTCTGTTTAGTCTAGAACTGTTCCAATCCTCTAAGTCTGGAAAGGAAAATATTGAAATGAAGACACAGGCCACATTCAGCTGACCTGAGGAAAAAATGACTAAATATTTTTGTTTTAAATCACTGAAATGTGGGGTGGTTTCTTACTTAGCACCATTGTTTCAGTGGGTAATTGATGCATATGGATGGAAAGAAAACAGTAACAGTGACATGTTTCCTGCAATCTATTTGATTTTGTACATTTTTTACAATGAGCGTACATAAATTTTAATTAAGGAAATAATTGTTAAATTAAATTATTTTTGAATATGTAGAAACCAGATATAAATTAAGGTTTTAGGACCCCCCAAAAAATAATAATAAAAACACTCTGAAAGTATCTAATAATGGTTATCAAAATGCATATATTCAACATAAGGTGTATGTGAGTTTAGAGAATGACACAGACAAATCTGCATGCAGGAAGACAAGGGATAGTTTATACTCCCTGAGAAATCTTATTTAATGCTAAATGTTTTTACTCCTTAGGGTTAATCCCTCCTTCCTGAAAGAAAGAAAGAAAGAAAGAAAGAAAGAAAGAAAGAAAGAAAGAAAGAAAGAAAATGACATTGGTATCTATCTCTTCTCCTTATCTCACCAAAAGGATTTCTCCCAGGCATGATAATGCTATGGGAAGTGGTAATATGATCTCTTTAATCTGTCATCTGATCATCTCCTCTTGGCAGGATGGCAAAAACAGCATCATTTGCTTATGCTCCAATATTATGCTATTGTTATTGTACAATTCTGTTTTAATTTCAACATTTTTTACAACTTTTAATTCTAAACCTTTAGCAAGTTTATACTCTTAGATAAGGTGTGCATAGCTTTAACCCTTACCTATTATTTTTCTTGAAATTTCACCTTTAGCTTCCTTAAAGTGAACCTCTATGCTTTAAAGGGTGTGATTGGACTGGTCTGCTTAGTTAACTTATTAGTATCTATTATTTTTTTCTTGAGGTATCCAAGTTACAACCTCCTTTCTCTCTCTCTCTCTTTTTTTTTTTTTTCTTTAAGCCAACATTAGATTTCGAAGTCAACCTCTGCTTTTTTCTAGAATGAAAAGATGACATTTTTGATATGGGCACTACCATTTTATTCATTTCTTCTAGAAAACAGACTGTACATCAGATCTTGACTTCAAAATAAAAATCATAAGGTATTTGGATTATTTCTCATTTAGTCTTTAAATTCTTATACTGGGTGCAGTGAATTTCATAAAAGTGGAAACTCCTTGAGGTAAATAAAATTTAAACTTTATCAAGCACACACATTTTAATCCTTCTTACATGATGGACTCTGAGAAAACATGTTTTTTTTGCTCTCTTGAAGGCTTATATTTCCCTGGGTTATGTATTTCCTAGCCTTAGTTGAAACCATAGAGACAAGTGCTCATGTCACATTTTCTCCCCAGACACAATCCGAGATTACTAAAAATCTCACAAGTCATCTTGTTTTTGAAAGATTTACAGCAAGATTTTCTGACGAGATAAGTTGGATAAGTTAACTTCAGATCTGTATCTGAAATGAACTGCCTTACTATTTAAGGTTTATCATAGGTGATAGCATCAAAAAGTAGCACACACAGCTTATGGTCACTGGCAAGAAAGGGCTTTGGCAGGCAGCCTGAAGAGAAACACCTACAATTCAGAGAATAATGATGACTTTTTTGTAATGCTTCCATACCTTTGCAAAGTTTTTACTGAATCGGGGGCATTTAGCTCTACTCTCTACTTTCAATCAACTTCCACCTTCCTTTCCATAGGAACCTTGATACAAAAAAAGAAACCCATGGCAATCAGGATTTTTAATTATCTCTATCAGGGTCTGGGTAAGGATGTTGATATTGTTATGCTGCTAGACAATAAGACTCCCTAAAGTCAAGGTGTACGTCTGAAAGACAAGGATTTTTCAAAGTAATGCTTTCTATTTGTTTCTAAATTGGTGAACACCCAAATTATCTGTAGGATTTCTGGAAACCACTGTTATTTTGCTTTTGTGTTTGAAGAATACAGCAGTAGCCATATGTACTCAAACACATTTTTCATCCTAGTATCTTTAGTTTTCTTTAGAATTAATATCTGGAATTAAATAATTTCACAAATCAGCATTCTCTTATTTTCCTCTCAGCTGCTACTCAGCGCCCTCTCGGCCCCTTACTCAACGATGAAATTATAAATACCAAACAAGTCTGGAAAATAATTCTCCGAAGTAGAGTCCTCACATACAGGACATGATAATAAAGATGGTCGTATAGGTCTGCCCCTGCCTTTCCGAGTTGCTAGAATATTGTGCATGGGCTATTTGCTTCTCTGTACAGTCCACATGTGCACACACTGAAGCTAGACTAACTCAGTCTCTACAGACTGGGAAAGTTACTTAATCTCTCCGTGCCTCAGTTTCTCATGTAAAATGGATGATAGTTCTTACCTGATAATGTTTTTGAAGATGACAAAAAACATGGTATAGGTGCAGACTATTTTCTATTATTGCGTGCCACCTGAAAGCAAAAGCATTCTAGTAAAATGAAGGCAGGAAATAGAATATCATCCTACAGTACCAGGAAGATCAAGTCAAGGTTTTGATATGATACAGAACTGTGTCTTCTCAAAAGAGGAAAATTCTGCACAATTATTACCATAAGTGACTTAATGAAAAAAAATGAACGAGTATATAGTGTTAATTTTGTGCCTTTTCTATCATAGAAGATCTCATAGAGCCCTTAAGTGTTTGGATTCCTTAACATGGCATTTGGAGGTAGTCAAGTAATCACTAAAATGGAAATAACTACTGCAGCTGCTACAATGAACCCAAATAGATTGAGAGAAAAAAATAGCAAGATGAGCATGTAAGTTTCCTTAATCCACGAAATGATACCAAACTGTAAGGGGCAGATATATAGTAGATGACATGATTGGCAGTTAACTCTGTCACGAGGATCCAGTTCTACAGCAACTAAGCAGCTGTACAGCTTACAACTACCCTACGGAAGAGGAAGTGGATGTCTCCAGGGCTTTGTAGGGAAGTATCAAAAATTTTATTTGAAATGCATAACTCTTGATTTAATAAATGTTGTAGCTGTCCAAAGTGGAAGGACCTTCAAAGTTATCTAGACTAACATGCTCATTATATTGATAAGGAAACAAGTTATTTTTAAAAACAAAGTACTTTACTAAATGCAGCAACTGCCAATACATGATAGATAGATAGACAGATAGATAGATAGATAGATAGATAGATAGATAGACCAATAGATATAATATTCCCATTAGCATTTTTTCAAATTCTACTAAACTGATGAAAGTTTATGGGCAGAAATGAAAATTTCTTTGCAAATACTGAGAAGCAACAGAAATTTATTAAAAGTTCAAATACATTGCCATATTTCCAGTACTCATAAAGACTAGTGTCTTTATGGCTATTTATCTATAATAATAAAAGCGTAATATGCTAATTAGACCAGAGGTCCTTCTGGACAAAGCCAGGGCTGTGAGGGAAGCCTGGGTCCTGGGTGCCAGAGGGAAGCTGTGGCCGGCAGCTGAGGGAACGAATGCATACTCTTGTATGAATTTCCTGCATTGGGTCTCTAATATATATATATATATATATATATATATATATATATATATATATATATATATGTATATATCTGTCTTGATTAAAATAATTATATATTACAGATGGCTGTGCATTTCTTTTTTTTTAATTAATTCTTTATTGTTTAAAGTATTGCATATGTCTCCTTTTTCCCCCAGGACAGCTCCCTGGCCGCTCCCACCACCCAGCACATGCCCTCACCCGCTCCTGTCTGTGTCCATTGGTTATTCTTCTGATATTACTATTAATTTGAAATAAAACCATATTTTACTTAAAGCTAAGATTATAAATTTTAATTGGATACATCACAATAGGATTGAAAGTGATACATTATTATAAGACAAAAAATATATATATTTCCTGTACATTTTTTACATCACAGATTTCATTATTTGTTTACATATGGGAAATTACATAATAATCATAGGCAAAGGCAGAAACATATATATTCTGTATATCAATATATAGTATTTATATATAATTTTTATATATGCATATTTGTTTTACAAACACTATAGCGTGGGGTTTGTTTAACTGTATATTGAATAGAACTTAAAGTCATTTTTTAACAAAGTTTTGCTCAAGAAAATATTTCTATTATGGCAAAATTAGAGGAAATCATTAAATTTTACAATCACATAAAGACAAGACAATTAGAATACCTGCTCTTCATGATGAACAATCTATTTGATAAAATATAATTAATAAAATATTTGATTATTTTCAGATTAATATAAATTAATGTCTAAAAAAGGGAACAGTGGCAAAATTGATTTTTATTAATAAATTTTAGCATTTATTAAATTTAATAACAGTATATTTTGTAACATATATTAATGTTATAGAGGAGATTCTTACATTTATTAATTAATGAAGTGTTTACCACAATTCTGCATTAACAAGAGTTGAGGTGGTAACTATAATTACTCTTCTGAATTTCAAGGACCTAACATTTTGAAAAGTAGATGAATATTCAAGGTCAAATACTTAGAAGAGAAAAGAACTCGAGAAGTGTTCTGATTCCAAGTTCATCTGTCTTTCAACATCACAGCTGTCTCACCCAAAGCTATACATAATCTATTCCTTACTAAGAAATACAATTTACAAAATCAATGATGTATGTACATGTTTTATAAAGGAAACTATTCTTTGGGTATGCATTCTAAGTGCTGTAAATAGACTGATGTACTGGACAATGCAGTCTATGTATTTTTAAGAACTAATCTGTGCTCTGCCATATTTTATTCAACAATTTATTTCCTAAGTCAGGTTGTTATTTATTCTGAACATACCCAATGATTTTATTAACACATTTGGAAATAGGGTAGTAATTGACTGCTGTTGCCTGTGAACTACAAAATCTAAAAGAAAACTACTAAATAAAAGATATGACACTTTCCAACATTTTGAATTCTTTGCAAATTACAGAATAAGAGAGTGAGTTGATGGTTATGCATTTCTATTCAAAAAAGTTTCTAAGACACAAAATAGGAATGAAAAGGACCACTATTTCAGTTTTACAAATAGCTCTTACATGCATTATTCCAATTGTTCTCAAAACAATCTTATGAGGCGAATGCTTTCACTGACATTTTACTGATGAAACTGGGCCTCAGAGAGGTTAAATTATTTCCACAGGCTCACACAGCTGGTAAATGATAGACCCAGACCCACACACAGAATTTTGGATTCTAAATTTTCATGAACTTTCACCATTCTACCATGTTACTAGTTTTCTTTAGACACTGTAAAAATAACTTGCTTTGTCTTTTATTTTTATTTTTTGTTATTATTATTATCTAAAGATTTACATATGTCTCCTCTTTTCCCGATTGACCCTCTCCCCCCGCCCCCCCCCCAACCCCAGACATTCCCACCCAGGCAAGCCCCCACCGCCCCAGTGTTTGCTTGCATTGGTTATGCTAATATGCATGCATATAAGTCCTTTGGTTGCTCTCTATCCACCACCTACCCCTGCCCCCGCCCTCACCTGCCATTTGTCTCTGGACCTATTCTTGTTCATCAACTTATGTTGATCATTATATCCCACATATGAGTGAGATCATGTGATATTTATCTTTCTCCAACTGGCTTATTACACTTAGCATAATGCTCTCCAGTTCCATCCATGCTGTTGCAAATGGTAAAAGCTCCTTTTTTATAGCAGCGTAATATTCCATTGTGTAGATATACCACAGGTTTTTGTTTGTTTGTTTGTTTTTAATATAACTTTATTGATTTCAGAGAGGAAAGGAGAGGGATAGAGAGTTAGAAACATCGATGAGAAACATCAATAAGCGCCTCCTGCACACCTCTCACTGGGGATGTGCCCGCAACCAAGATACATGCCCTTGACCAGAATTGAACCTGGGACCCTACAATCCTCAGGCTGACTCTCTACTGAGCCAAACAGGCCAGGGCGATATACCACAGTTTTTTAATCCACTCATCTACAGATGGGTTCTTAGGTTGTTTCCAAATCTTAGCTATTGTAAATTGTGCTGCTCTGAATATATGGATGCATATGTCCTTTCTGATTGGTGTTTCTGGTTTCTTGGGACATAGTCCTAGAAGTGGGATTACTGGGTCAAATGGGAGTTCCATTTTTAACTTTGAGGAAACGCCATACTGTTTTCCACAGTGGCTGCACCAGTCTGCATTCCCACCAACAGTACAAGAGGGTTCCTTTTTCTCCACATCCTCTCCAGCACTTGTCCTTTGTTGATTTTTTGATAGCCATTCTGATAGGTGTAAGATGGTACCGCATTGTTGTTTTGATTTGCATCTCTTGGATGATTAGTGACTTTGAGCATGTTTTCATATGTCTCTCGGCCTTCTGTATGTCCTCTTTCGAAAAGTGTCTATTTAAGTCCTTTGCCCATTTTTTTTCCTTTGCCCATTTTTTGATTGGATCATTTATCTTCCTTTTGTTAAGTTGTATGAGTTCTCTGTAAATTTTGGAGATTAAACCCTTATCTGAAATATCATTGGCAAATATGTTCTCCAATGCAGTGGGCTTTCTTGTTGTTTTGTTGATGGTTTCTTTTGCTGTGCAGAAGCTCTTTATTTTGATGTAGTCCCATTTGTTTATTTTCTCCTTAGTCTCCATTGCCCTAGTAGCTGTGTTGGTAAAGATATTGTTATGACATATGTCTGCTATTTTGATGCCTATGGAGTCTTGTAGGATTTTTATGGTTTCCCGTCTTATGTTTAAGTCCTTTAGCCATTTCGAGGGTGTTTTTTTTTGTTTGTTTTTTTTTTTTTTGTGTGTGTGTGTGTGTGTATGGTGTAAGTTGGTGATCTAGTTTCATTTTTTTTTGCATGTATCTGACCAAATTTCCCAGCACCATTTATTGAAGAGACTGTCTTGACTCCATTGTATGCTCTTGCCTCCTTTGTCAAATATTAATTCAGCATAATGGCTTGAGTCTATTTCTGGATTCTCTGTTATGTTCCATTGGTCTATATGTCTGTTCTTGTGCCAGTACCGGGCACTTTTGAGAACAGTGGCTTTTTAATATAGCTTGATATCCGATATTGTGATCCCTCCAACTTTGTTCTTCTTTCTCAAGATTGCTGTGGCTATTCGGGGTCTTTTTTTATTCCAGATGAATTTTTGGAGACTTGGTTCCAGATCTTTGAAATATGCCATTGGTGTTTTAATGGGGAGTGCATTGAATCTGTAGATTGCTTTGGGCAGTGTGGACATTTTAATGATGTTGATTCTACCAATCCATGAACATGGTATGTTCTTACATTTGTTTATGTCTTTCTCTATCTCTCTCTCTTATTTTTTTTTAACAACCTGTAGTTTTCTGAGTACAGTTCTTTTAGTTATATTTATTCCTAGGTATCTTAATATTTTTGGTGCAATGGTAAATGGGATTTTTTTTTTCTTTTTCTGTGAGTCTATTATTGGTGTATAAAAAGGCCATAGATTTCTGGGTGTTCATTTTGTATCTTGCTACATTGCCGAATTCATTTATTAGATCTAGTAGTTTTTGATGGAATCTTTGGGGTTTTCTATGTATAATGTCATCTCATCTGCAAATAAGGACAGTTTTATTTTTTCTTTTCCAATGTGGATGCCTTTTATTTCTTCTTCTTGTCTGATCACTAGGGCTAGCTCTTCTAGTACTATATCGAACAGGAGTGGTGAAAGTGGGCATCCCTGTCTTGTTCCTGTTCTTAGAGGAAATGAGTTTAGATTTTCCCATTGAGTATGATGTTGGCTGTATGTTTGTCATATAAGGCTTTTATTATGTTGAGGTATGATCTCTCTATTCCCACTTTGCTCAGAGTTTTTATCAAGAAAGGGTGCTGGATTTTGTCAAATCATTTCTCTGCATCAATTGCTATGATTATGTGATTTTTGTCTCTCAATTTGTTTATGTGATGTATCCCATTTATTAATTTGTGGATATTGTACTATCCTTGCATCCCCAGAATAAATCCCACTTGGTCATGGTGTATGATCTTTCTAATGTATTGCTGAATCCAATATGCTAGAATTTTGTTGAGGATTTTAGCATCTATGTTCATCAAGGATATTGGCCTATAGTTCTCTTTTCTTTTTTTGTAGTGTCTTTATCTGGTTTTGGAATTAGGATAATGCTGGCTTCATAGAAAGAGCTTGGAAGTGTGCCTTCCCCTTGAATTTTTTTGAATAGTGTGAGGAGGATAGGTTTTAGTTCTTTGAATGCCTGGTAGAATTCCCCTGTGAAGCCGTCCGAACCAGGGCTTTTATTTCCTGGAAGACTTTTTGATCACTCCTTTAATTTCTGTGGTAGTAATCGGCTTATTCAGTATTTTTTATTCTTCCTGATTAAGTTTTGGGAGCTTGTATTTTTCTAAGTATATGTCCATTTCGTCTAGGTTGTCCATTTTGTTGGAATAGAGTCGTTCATAGTATTTTTTCATTTGATCGGTTGTTACTTCACCTCTTTCATTTCTGATTTTTGTTTATTTGAATCCTCTCTCTTTGCTTCTTGGTGAGCCTGGCTAGAGGTTCATCAATCTTGTTTATCCTTTCAGAGAACCAGCTCTTGGTTTTGTTGATCCTTTGGTTTTTTTTGGTCTCTATGTCATTTATTTCTGCTCTGATATTTATTATTTCCTTCCTTCTGCTTACACTGGGCTTTTCTTGTTGCTCTCTTTTGAACTCTTTGAGTGTAGGGTTAAATAATTTATTACCATTTTTTTCTTATTTTTTGATGTAGGCCTGTAGAGCTATAGACTTCCCTCTCAAGACTGCTTTCACTGTGTTCCATAGATTTTGGATTGTTGTGTTTTCTTTGTCATTTGTTGCCATAATGCTTTTTTATTTCTTCTTTGATCTCTTTTGTCACCCAATCATTGTTTAATAGCATGCTATTTAGCCTCTGGGTGTTTGATTTTTTTCATTGTTTTTATTGTAATTGATTTCTAATTTTATGCCATTGTGATCTGAGAAGATGCTAGATATAATTTCTATCTTCTTGAATTTGAAGAGACTTTGCCTGTGCCTGAATATGTGGTCTATCTTTGAAAATGACCCATGTCACTTGAGAAAAATGTATATTCTGTGGCTTTGGGGTGAAATGTTTGAAGATGTCAATTAATTCCATCTGATCTAGTGAATTATTTAGGATAATTTAGGTTTCTTTGCTGATTTTTAGTTTAGAGGATTTGTCCAGTTGTGTTAGTGGGGTATTAAATTCCTCTACTATTACTGTATTGCTGTCAATCTCTCCCTTGATATCCCTTGATATATGTTTATCAGAGTTATATCTTCTTGTTGAATTGCTCCCTTTAGTATTATGAAGTAGCCTTCCTTATCTCTTGGTATGGCCTTCACTTAGAGGTCTCATTTGTCAGATATAAGTATTGGTACCCCAGTTTTTTTTTACTTCCATTCTCCTGAAAAACCTTTTTCCATCCCTTCATTATCAGTCTGTGTGAGTCCTTTGTTCTGAGGTGTGTCTCCTGTAGACTGCAGATATATGGGTCATGTTTTTTTATCCACTCAGCTACCCTATGTCTTTTGAATGGGGCATTTAATCCATTTACATTTAAAGTTATTATTGATAGGTACTTGTTTGTCACCATTTTTAATCTTTATGCCTGTGTTCCTTCTTTGCTTCCTATTTCTTCTTTTTACAGCAGACCCTTTAGCATTTCTTGCATTTCTGGTTTGGTGGTAATAAACTCCCTTAGTCCTTTTTTGTCTGTGAAGCTGCTGATTTCACCCTCAAATTTGATAGCCTTGCTGGGTACAGAATTCTTGGATTCAGACCCTTACTTTGCATGACTTTGTATATTTCATTCCATTCCCTTCTGGCCTGATGTGTTTCTATTGATAAATCAGTCGCTAGTCTGATGGGAGATCCCTTGTAGGTAACTTTCTGTCTCTCTCTGGCAGCCTTTAAGATTCTTACTTTGTCATTGGTGTTTGCCAATTTAATTATAATGTGTCTGGTGTAGGTCTTTTGGGGCTCATCTTGTTTAGGACTCTGTGAACTTCTTGGACTTGTATGAGTTTTTTCTTCTTCCCAATATCAGGAAAGTTTTCTGTCATTATTTCTTCAAACAGGTTTTCTATTCCTTGCTTAGTTTCCTCTCCTTCTGGGACCCCTATTATGCAGATGTTGTTTCATTTTGTGATGTCCCAAATTTCTCTTAGGTTCTCCTCCTGTTTTTTAAGTTGTGTTTTTTTCCAGTTGCTGCTCTGCTTGGGTATTTTTTCCTACCTTGTCTTCTAGCACACTGATGCGGTCCTCTGCTTCTTCTAGTCTACTGTTAATGCTTTCTATTGAGTTCTTTATTACAGCGATGATTTTTCATTTCTTCTTGGTTCTTCATTTCCTCTTGGTTCTTACACATATTATTGAATTTTTCTTCCATCCTTTTCAGTGTCCTTATGACCATTGCTCTTAATTCTTTCTCTGATCTATTGCTTGCCTCCATTTTGTTTACTTCCTTATCTGGTGATGCCTCCTTTTCTTTCATATGCAGGCTATTTCTTTGTCTCCCCCACATTTACTCCTTTCAGGGCATCTGGTTATATAGCTCGCTCTCTCCTGCATTGACTTAAAGGCACAAAATACAACAGAACAAGACACAACACAAATGGCACCAAACACAAATGTATTCATGATACCAATAACACCAAATAAAGGTGACCACCAGAGAAAAGAGAATTAGGGCAGAGAAAAGAGTGCAAAAATGATATTGAGAAAGGAAAAAATGTGAGAGAAAAGAAAGACAATAAAAAAGAAGGGGGAAAATATATGTATATTGGGAGAAAACTCCAAAAAGACAACAACTAATCAAAAAATGCAAAACAACAAACACCCAGATCTGAATGCAAACAGCAAACAACAACTAAACCAAAAAATGCAAACAATAAATACGCAAACAGCAATCACCCAGATGAATCTGAGGAGGCAGAACTTATTTCCAGAAGTTAAGGACAAGGTATTAAATGAATGGGGAAATGGCCACAATTTAGAATAGAGGAGATACAAAGAGAATGAGTGTATAAGAAGAAAAGTAAAAAACAAAATACAAAAAAAGGAGAGTAGATAGGCCTGAGTTGGTGATTGGAATTAATTAATTAAACAAGTGAGAGGAAAAACAGAAGGAAGAAAGAAAGAAAGAGAGAGAGAAAGAAAGAAAGAAAGAAAGAAAGAAAGAAAGAAAGAAAGAAGAAAGAAAAAAAGAAAGAAGAAAGAAAAGTAAAGAAAAAAAACTAACAAGCAATCAAACACCAACAAGAAGACAGAACAAAAGAAAAAGGGCGGGGGATGGGAGAGAAAAAAAAGGATAAAAATTTGGCTAGTGAAAAAAAGAGAAGAGAGAAGTGTGCATGGACATGGAGCAGGGGAGAGGAAATTAGATATATGAGTAAGATAAATTTTTAACAGGGAGTAATAAGAAAGGATAGAGAAAAACTAAAACAGGAACAGGGTTAGAGAAACAGGACAAAAATGGGGAAAAGTGAGGAAGAGAGTATTGGCATAAAGGAAAAGTTGAGATAGAGTAAAATAATGCTAAAGTAAAAATAAAAATAGAATGTAGAACACTAATCCCAAAATAAAATAAAGAAAATATAAAATAAAATTTTAAATAAAAGGTAAAATAATAGTAGTAATAATAATAATTAAAAATAAAATATAATAATAAAAGTAAAATCAAGTGAGAAAAAATATTTTAGTTTCTTAAGTCAAAAATAAAAAATAAAAAGTGAAGTAGTGAAGGTCATTCACTTCCTCTGCTGTTCTGCCTGGCATGTCTGTTTTCTGTCAGGTAGTCAGCTCAGTGCTGGAGTTCCCTATGATCCACTGCTCCTCTGTGTCATAAGCCACAACCTTTTTTTAATCAAGTTGGATCACTCTGCTCACTTTGTTTTTCTGCCTGGCTTCAGTTGTATTTACACAAGAGTCAATTTCTGACACAACCCCTGGGTAGGTGTTTCTGTCTTAATTTCCGGGACTAAATGGCCCCTCTACCCAGTGTTTAGATTCTTCTTTCCCTTCCACACTTAATATTAGGTTGGAGGGATGGACTGACCCAGAGCTGGTTTCCTGCTTGTCTCTCCTTAACTTTCCCCTGCAGTCTAGGTGAGTGCTTTTAATTAGACAATCTTATGTACTGATGTACTGGACTTAGCAAGCAAAGGCAAGGAGGTGAAAAAAAAAAAAAAAAAGACAAAGACAAAGGAACCTTGCTGACTCGTGTCTTTTTCCCATGGCACTGCGTGGGCAGTATAGAACTCAGGTTGCCTGTCTGGGCAGTTTCCCATGATTGTGGGCTTATATCTAGAGTGCTTGTCTGCAAGCATCCCTGTGGACCCTCTTCCACATTCAAGGGCTACACTGACCCCAAGGGCCTCGGGTTCGGTGAAGTGCAGTCTCCCTTTGAGACTCGAGTCCCTGCTGCAGGCGTTTCTCCCTCCAGCCTGGGTCCCAGATCTCACCTCGTTCTAGGTGATCTCTGACCTTTCCGTCCATGGATCAGCTGTGTTTAATTCACCAATTCCAGGTGGATGTTATTCTATTCAGCTGTTCCTTCTATCTGCTCTGTGAGAAGGCACAGGACCCATCCACATCCCCGTATTCAGTGCTACTTTGTCTCCCCCTGGACAAACTTCTTAGGCCCTCACCACTGGGGAGGCTGGAGTCTCAGTGTTCATGAGTTCGCAGCTGAGGCAGCTGGTCCCTGGGCATTGTGGTTGTAGGGTCCCGGGCGGTATCCGAGGTCTCCCCGGTTGAAGGTAAGACTGGGCTTCTAATCACAGCCCCTCATCCCTTCAAGATGGTGTGGTCTCTGTGGCAGAGCCAGCAGCTCTGGGAGATATTTCAGCAGTAGTAGAGACTGCCCAGCCAGGGAAGCTTGGTCCGTCAGTCTCCAACAGGTCTCTTACTCACAAATACAGACACTCCCTGCACATCCGCTAACTCTCCTTTCGCTCTCTCACTCACACACTATCTTGCAGCCTGCTGTCTCATCGGCCGCCATCTTAACCTCCTAATTTGCTTGTCTTTTTTGGTATTTTTGTACCATTGCCCAAAATAAAGGTTGGCTTTTCCCTCATAGGTATATCACTTGAGATTGGCCAATTTTAGATAATAAATACTTGGAGCTTGGACAAATAATCTAGAGAATGTTAAACAAATCCTTAGGATTGGCATCTTTCTAGTTTTGATAATTCCTCATTACATTGTCCCAATATTTTTGTTTGGGGTGTGTGTGTGTGTGTGTGTGTGTGTGTGTGTGTGTGTGTGTCTAGGTTTACTTTTTTTATATTTAGTATGGTAAAATTTAAACATATACAAATTAAATCAACATTATAATAAACCTCCATGTATTTATCACCCAATATTCTGCCATTTTTGTATCATACTTTATGAAGTAACTATGAGGAAAATGTTGATACTTTATGAAGTAACTATGAGGAAAATATTGATAATGACAATGATGATAATGACTACTTTAGAAATATTCTAGGTCATATATATTTTTATTTAAGTATAACTCACATTCATTAAAATTTAATGCACCCTAGTATATATGTTTATGAGTTTTCACAAAGACCAACATTCATGTAACCATCACTGCCATGCCAAATAATTTTAAAGTTGGAATAATAAAATGATGAAAAAGATGTCAATAGTTTAATGACTTAAAACAAAACAAAATATATATCTAGAAACTATAAATCCACATGGTATCATAGTGAAATATTTTTATTAGGTTATTTTTGTTCCCTTAAGCAGACTGGTTAAATTTCCTCAAAATAAAAGAAAAAGAGAAAAAGAAAAGAAAGTTTATGTTGTCATGCTGAAATATATCCCTATGTAGAACAAGAACCATAAGTGTAAACAGATCACAGGAAAGCAGGAATTGGCATTTATGCCAGGTTGAAAGATCTTTTTAAAAATATATATATTTTTTTCATTGATTTCAGAGAGGAAGGGAGCAGGAGAGAGAGATAGGAGCATCAGTGATGAGAGGGAATCATTTATCAGCTGACTCTTATATGCCACACACTGGGGATCAAGCCTGCAACTTGGGCATGTGCCCTGTCCAGGAATCGAACTGTGACCTCCTGGTTCATAAGTTGATGCTCAACCACTGAGCTACGCCAGCTGGCCAGGTTGAAAAACCTTAATTCTCACACTCCATAATTTCTATTACTGAGACTCTGTCTATGAGCTGATACTTTTCTGACACACACTTCAATTATTATATTTTTTTCTGTTAAGTATTTGTTCAACAGTCTATGGAAGCTCATTGTTTCAGCTCTGGTTTTCAACCTGTAATTACTGACTACACTCCCTGTGGACCCAATTTGCAGTAGATAGTGATCTTTCTTCCATTATTGGCTAATCCAAGGCACGATTTCCTGAGCAGGCATGGTAAATCCCGCCAGGATGATGGTTTATGCTTTTTTTTTTCTCATCAAAAAATAAATACTAATATGAATTGGCAGAGACAAAAAGGAAATTTTTTTAGATATATTAAATTTTTCACTGGCTAGGCTCACGTAAGTCTCGGCTGGCGTCATGGATCAATTTTGCTATTGTGAGTCAGTTTATACCCATCTCTATCACTATTGGTAGTTTTATTACCAGGTAAAAATACAGTAGACTCAACTTCAGCCCTTAAAATGTTATGTGTAGTGTATTAGGGAAAATGATGAGTCTCTTACTCAGAGTTTTCATCAAGAATCTTATTGAATCCTTCTGCTGTGATTGGATGAAGTATCAATTTATGAAGTGATCACTATGGTCAAGGGCATAAGACAAACTGTTGTCTTTGATATAGAGTTGTGAGATGGATCTCCATAAAAAACTTGTGGACCAAATATGGAGAAAGGGAGATCTCTAAATTCCTATTAGCAGAAGTAGAGGCAAGGCGCCCACATATTGGGTGGACAAAAAATAACAATGACACATCACACTCGAAAAAACTTTATTTTATAATGAAGATAACTATCATCATTAATTAATAACAATGTTATAAATAAATATTCTTGTTACTGCTCTGAGATAACAGCATTCAGACACTGAATTCACTCACCTCATAATGAATAATAAATTGTATATTTATGATATTACTATGATAGAACTCTTAGTAATTTGCAGAAATTACCAAAATATTTAAACCAGACTTTTAATAAGTCATATTTGATCCTGACCCAGTAAATATTTTAACTTTATTTTTTTATTTTAAGAAAAAGTAAGTCAAAATAAACAATTGCCTTAAATTAGAAAACAGATATTAAGGATTTTTTAATCAACTTGAAATCCCTTGATTACTTCTTCCGAGTTATGCTACAGCACAGGTTCAAACAATGAAAATCAGACACAAATCATCTGAGAGTACATATCACAGATGCATATATCCTGTTGCAATACTTGATTATGTGTTATAATGAGGACCACATGTTAAACGTATTATGGAAATATAATGTATTATGTTAAAATACAAAAAGTATATATTTATGAATACATATAATATATAAAATTGCTTGTAATATGTATTATTGATATTAATATTATTTATTTATATACATTTTTATAATATGCAATACAAATAATATAATGTTTATTATATAACCAGAGTCCCGATGCACAAAATTCATGCACTCGGGCGGGGGAGTCCCTCAGCCCAGCCTGTGCCCTCTCATAGTCCAGGATCACTCAGGGGATGTCCAACTGACAGCTTTCCCATGGGGAGTGAGCTTAAGCCATCAGTCGGACATCCTTAGTGCTGCTGCAGAGGTGGGAGACGCTCCCGCCACCACCGCTGTGCTCGCCAGCCATGAGCCCAGCTTCTGGCTGAGTGGTGCTCCCCCTGTGGGAGTGCACTGACCACAAGGGGGCAGCTCCTGCATTGAGCTTCTGCCCCCTGGTGGTCAGTGCGTGTCATCGCGACCAGTTGTTCCTCCTTTTGGTCGATTTACATATTAGCCTTTTATTATCTAGGATTACCTGCATCTCCAGACCTTATGATCACCCATACTACCAGCAGTTTCTATCCTGTTCCTTAGTTCATAATTGTGAATAAGCCTGAATTGCCTAGCTTCCTTTGAATTTCGTGTTTTTATGGGGCTCACCTATGAATAAAATTACACTTTTTTTGTTAATCTGTCTTATGCCAATTTAAGTATAAAACTAGCCAAAGAACCTAGAAGGGAAGAAGAGAACATTTTGCCCACACCAGCTCTACAGTTTCCTGTATTTAGTAACACTATAAGGTAGGTTGCACCTGCGTCATGACTAAGATGACCTTAATGCTCCCCTTAGCTTGACCAAACTTTAGACAGGATTTTTCCTGGTTATAGGCTCTGGCCTTCCATTTCTTAGAGCATTAACTTTAGAAAACTTCCAAGTATGAATTCAGTGTTTGGCCTTTTGAGAAGTAAATATTCTGCAGCCCAGTAATATGTTTCTCAATATAACCATCAAGGAAGATAGGTACCTGCCCTAACCAGTTTTGCTCAGTGGATAGAGGATCTGAAGGGTCCTGGGTTCATTTCTGGTCAAAGGAACACGTCTGGGTTGCAGGCTTGATCCCCAGTGTAGGGCTTGCAGGAGACAACCAATCAATGATTCTCTCTCATAGTTGATGTTTCAATCTCTCCCTCCCCCTTCCTCTCTGAAATCAATAAAAATATATTAACAAAGAAAAGAAAGATAGGTCCCTGTTTCCCAGTCTTTGTGGGAGGGTAACTTAGATAAGTGACAATTAGCAAAGATAAATGGCCTAATCATGTTTACCTCCTCACAGATGAAGTCCGGTAGTACTTCTCCATTGGTTCATCCCAGGCTTTGAATTCCTCCTGTGTTTTGTTTCATCAGAGTTGAGTACAATCTTTCTGCACTATTGCAAAGTCCTGATCCCTGTGGCAGTAGTCTTGAATAGACTCTCCCTTGCCTTTTAACACGTTCCCATTGCATTTTTTTTTTCTTTTATAAGCATGGGGACTAATAATTTTGAGTGGGAAAGCAAATTTAATGTGGAGAATTGGAAATTAACATATTTTTTCTGAACAAAGATATATTTCCTATCTGACTCCTCAACAGGTATTTTTAGATGATATGGAAAACAGAGAAAAGTGACATTACAGAACTGGAAAACCCAACATTGATTATCAAAAAATGTTCCCAGATAGGGCATTTCCAGAGTGCTCTCTGTCTCTCTTTCACTCTGTCTCTGGCTCTATCTCTTTCTGTCTCTTGCTCTCTCTCTCTCTGTCTCTCTCTCACACACACACACATGCACACACACACACACACACACACACACACACACACACACACACACTTTCCCCCTTTTACTGAACTACTAAACAGTTGAGGCATAAACAGAATTCCTTGTCCATACATATAGAATCCACACATTAAAATTTTCATGAATTGCATAGACCCTTAATTTTTTAAGTGAGGCACAAGCAAGTGAAGTCATTGCTCCAAGGAAAGCTAATTAGCAAGAGGCCAGGTAATATAACAGATTTCCCAAAGTTTCACTTCCTTAAACTGCTTTTCTATTTATTTCTACCTGACTACACTAGAAGACTTGTCTTCAATTAAGATTTTATATAGAAAGGGAAACATGTTTCCTTATGTTTATCAGGTAATCTGAATTGTTATTGGCAATTAAAATGAACTGTGCTCATTAGCCCGCCGTAACCCATGCCTCTTAAGCAACATCAGACAAGCATTCTGTTCACTCTTGTCCTGCATTTCATTGACCTTGCACCCTCTGTATCACTGTAGCAGAGCCACATAAGCCAAGTGGCAGAACTGAAATAAAAAAAGAACCATGCAAATATCAACATTCAGTACATTTCCTTTTGAATTGGATACTCCATGTTATTATTTGTTTCATTTCTCATAAAATAAAAGATTGTGGGTCTATGTGTTTGTGAATTGCCTCATTTGTAAATGATGTATGTTACCATATTGTCAAAAAATGAGGAAGTGGGTGGATTTTTCTTTTTTTTTTTGGATTTTTCTTTATGGTCTTTTATAAAACTTTATATCAAAAGCCAGTAAATGGCTCTGTTCAGATTTTCTTGGGTCTCATGTTAGTTTCATTTCATTGTGATTGAGAACCTCAGAGCACACACTAAGATTATCTATAATAATAAAAGTATAATATGCTAATTAGACCAGACAGCCAAGTGACCTTCTGGATGTCATTCCAGAAGTCCTTCCAGATGTAGCTGCGGTGGTGGGGGCTGAGGCAGAAGCAGTTAGGGGCGATCAGGCAGGCAAGCAAGCAGTCAGGGGCATCAGGCAGGCAGAGGGGTTAGGGGCATCAGGCAGGCATGCAGAGTGGTTAGGGGCATCAGGCAGGCAGGCGGAGTGGTCAGGGGAGATCAGGCAGGCAGCAGGCGAGCAGTTAGGAGCCAGCGGTCCTGGATTGCGAGAGGGATGTCTGACTGCCAGTTTAGGCTTGATCCCGCAGGGAGATCGGGCCTAAACTGGCAATCAGACATCCCCCTATGGGTCCTGGATTGAGAGAGGGTGCAGGCCAGGCTGAGGAACCCCCTCCCCCATGCACGAATTTTGTGTACTGGGCCTCTAGTTATTTATATAATGAATATACTGCATTTGATTGTTAATCAAATCATATAATTACCCTTTAACATTTTTTATATTTCTCAGCACATAACTTATTAATAGAAGTATACCTTGATCATGTACTAAAAATTTATTGAGTTCACCAGATAATTTTTGCTATGCAAATCATTTAAAAAACAATACAGCAAACCTCATGCCCCCAGACAGCCATTCACAGGATGACTGGAGATACATCTTGGCACAACTCTCCTTTGCCTTCTCCAGTTTTGGCTAACTGCAATTCACTGCCTCAGCTTAATGTCTGCAATGATGCACCCTGATGAGTGAGAGCTTTTCTCAGCATGAGTCTTATTAGCATTTTTCTGTGCTTGGCAATAAACAACTCAATACTCGCTGAATCCTCACCCTTCATTGCCCCCAGTAGATGGCTCTGATTTCTTTAAAGAAAGAAGCATTCTCTACCAGCTGTACAAAACATCCTTCTTTTTTTTTTAAGTTTGCCCTACTGGAGACAGGTGAGAGATTGACTTTCAGCAGCTGCACAGGAGACTACTTCCAAGGGTTCTTTGCATTAATATGTAAAGCAATAATCAGTAAGGAGTACCTTTTGACATACAACAGGTGGCTTTTCATTCTAAAAGAGGCAGTCTCTTATTGTGAATCAAAGATGCCCCGTGGTTCTGCATCACTTTCCTGTACCTCCTACCAGCTCAGGGTCTATAGATATCTTTACGGACTAGAGCAGCGGTGTTCTCCCCGGAGTGCCTTCCATGCTTAGATTGAACTTCAATGGTCCTGCAAGTCACTCCACCAGTGCACGTTTTCCTTGCACTCTCAAGTCACAGGGGGCTTTTGAACGGAAACGTTGGGCTTCCTAATCAGAGAACGAAAACCATAATAGAGCATTTTCTATAAGAACGCCCAACGCTGGAATAAGCACACATGCAAATTTCCTCTTGCCTTTTATCCTGTATTTACTCCCCAGAACCATGTGCTCTGTGTTGAAATACTTCTCATTGAACAGACATGTAATTCAGCTATAAGAGTATTCCAAACCATTGATAACACACAGTGGTGTTCACTAAAAAAATATTTTACTATATTTAGTGGACTACACCAGCTACATGAGAAATGTGGAGATATGTTGTCCCTAAAAGATTGAGCAATTAATTTAAAAAAATGAGATACAAAGGCTCCAGTTTGTGTGAGATAGTAAACATATGTAAGGCAGGTTAAGATGAGTTGGATGTGTATTTACGCCATAAGAAGCCACCCAGAGGTACCACAGAGATTGGGACCCTGGACCAACCTTTATGCATAGTCCCATTTATAAAGTAAACATGTTATATGTGTGAATAGTATCTATTTATTCCACATAAAAAATAAATTACTGAGAGGTGTCTACTGTATTTTTAACAAGAATTTTTCAACCTTAGATTTACAAACATTTGTAATCTGTATGATACACATTGGGCTTGGCTTCTCCTAATTTTTTTTGTGTGTGTGTCCAAACATTTTTAAAGAAAATACTTATTGTATTTATCCCTACTTAGTTATGAATCATTATATTTTGCATGCAATGATGTATTTTAAAATGCTCCCATATTACCAAGATTTAATGATAATCAGAAATATGTTGAGTGACCTAATGTGCTAGATTAACTGGAAAGTTGAAATCGGGAAGAGTTTATTGTAAGGAATTAAAATACAAATAAATGTCTAAGTAAATATTTTTGGAGCTAATTGAATTAAGATAATTTGATCAATAAATCAGCAAGTATTGAAGGTACTTTACTAGATACTGGAGAATGCCATATCAACCAGAGTAAGTTAACAGAATTGTCTGCTTAAAATTATTGAAATGAGAGAACAGCCTAGAACCATAGTCGGCAAACTGCGGCTCGCGAGTTACAAAATACCAGGGCCTGGGCGAGTCTATTTTGAAGAAGTGGCGTTAGAAGTTTAAGTTTAAAAAATTGGGCTCTCAAAAGAAATTTCAATCGTTGTACTGTTGATATTTGGCTCTGTTGACTAATGAGTTTGCCGACCACTGGCCTAGAATAAGAAACCAAGAAAATATGCAATGTAGAAGACATAAATTTCTAACAACAGTGACATAAGCCAGAAATAAGATCTGATTATTAACATGATTACAAAACTGTAGATATCATCATCTTGGTGTGTGAGGGACAAGAATATTTTAAAACTTGTTAATCTCATTGCCTATTGGCCTTTTGGCTAAAATCAAGTTTAAAACTTGTTAATCTCTCTTTATTGCTTTATATTTAGGCTATCTTTACCAAAGGATTGATCTAAGGAATAAACACCAGTCCTAAGATCATGAGAGAATCTATAGTTGTTTTAGACTTTCTCAATGCTGACTTTATCATCTACAAAAATCTGAGAACTTATAACAGGAACTATATTGGATTTTATTTTGTTTCTAATCTAACCTGGAGTTTAAACTTTATACTTTACCAAACAAAGAAACCAAGACTTCAAGAGTTTAAATGATTTATTTAAATTTATTCAAGTAAGAATGCAGGAGGATGCTTTATATCTAGTTAAGAGAGCTTTCCTTTATGCCATAGTAACTCTAGAAATATTAATTTCATAATGTTTACTCTTTATTGAGTCTATTCTATGTAGTAAGGACCTTTTGATTTTATTCTACCCTTGCACTAGCCTTATTCTTATAGTTTTTATCCATATCTTCTAGATGAAGAAACTAAGCCAAGTATCGGTTGAGAAGTCTGTAAGTTTTACACAATTAGAATCAAAATCAATAGTCAAAACAGTCAGGATTGAAATAAAATATATCCATGTATTAGTATAATTTGTGTCTTCAGAGATAGAAACAATTGTTCATATTTCTGGCTTTTCTCTGAACTCTAAACCATAGATACCTCTAACAGTCTATCAAAATATCCTCTAGACCTGTATAATGCATAATTAGTCTTTCTAATGAACATTATAACATTTGTGTATTTAAGTTTAAGCTACTGGAGTTGGGGGAAGGGGAGCCATTCATTCTAATAAAATATCACACTGCCTTAAAATGAACAAATCAGTTCACAGAATAGCATGAATTAATGCTATCTACATACTTATGTCTGTATGTTTTTATCATGTATCCATCACGTATATTTTTAAGCACTGAACAGCAGGAAATTGTGGGTGCAGATGGACAGGGCTTTTTAGTGATAGTTTTAATATAAACTGTGTCTGCCAACATTTCATACTTGAAAATGTGTTCAAGACTACTGGAAGAACACACATTATAATTAAACTATTATAATTCCCTTGGCCTGGCCTGCACCCTCTCACAATCCGGGACCCCTCAGGGGATGTTGGAGAGCTGGTTTCAGCCCCATCCCTGCAGGCAGGCCGAGGGACTCCACCGGTGCACGAATCTGTGCACCAGGCCTCTAGTATGCAAATAAGATATTGGTTAATCTCTTCCTGCCTTCCCCTCCCCTTCCCTCTGAGATTCATCAGTCTGTTCCATGTTTCCATGCCTGTGCATTGAGCATCTGCCCCCTGGTGATAAGTGTGTGTCATAGCTACCGGCCAGTCGGCCAGTCACTTAGGCTTTTATATATATACTAGAGGTCCATGTATGAAATTCGTGCACAGGGCGGGGTGTATCCCTCAGCCCAGCCTGCACCCTCTCCAATCTGGGACCCCTCAAGGGATGTCCGACTGCCCTCTCACAACCCAGGACTGCTGGCTCTCAACTGCTCGCCTGCCTGCCTTCCTGATTGCCTCTAACCGCCTCTGCCTGCCAGCCTGATCACCCTGAACCACTCCCCTGCCAGCCTGATTGCCCCTAACTGCCCTCCCCTGCAGGCCTGGTCATCCCTAACTGCCCTCCCTTGCAGGCCTGGTCCCCCCCAACTGCCCTTCCCTGCAGGCTCAGTCACCCTCAACTTCCCTCCTCTGCCAGCCTGGTCACCCCTAACTGCCCTCCCCTGCAGGCTTGATTGCCCCCAACTTCCCTCCCTGGCAGGCCTGGTCCCTCCCAACTGCCCTCCCCTGCTGGCCATCTTGTGGTGGCCGTCTTATGTCCACATGGGGGCAGCCATCTTGTGTTTTGGAGTGATGGTCAATTTGCATATTACTCTTTTATTAGGTAGATTAGAGGCCTGGTGCATGGGTGGGGGCCAGCTGGTTTGCCCTGAAGGGTGTCCCAGATCAGGATGGGGGTTCCCTTGGGGTGTGGGGTGGCCTGGGTGAAGGCCCTGTGGTGGTTTGCAGGCCAGCCACGCCCCTGGCAACCCAAGCAGAGGCCCTGGTATCTGGGATTTATTTATCTTGTACAATTGAAACTTTGTAGCCTGGAGCGAAGGCCAGGGCAGGCCAGGCTGGGCGGGAAGCTTGGCCGCAGCCATCTTGGTTGGGTTAATTTGCATACTCACTGATTGGCTGGTGGGTGTGGCTTGTGGGCGTAGTGGAGGTATGGTCAATTTGCATGTTTCCCTTTTATTAGTGTAGAAGATAGATGGATATATTTCCAAGGTCACTTGAATCAATGTAATATAGTTATAGATAAAGAACCAACAAAATGTCAAAAATTAGTTGCAAACACCACATCCAATGATCTCAGCTGGCAACTACTCGAACTGGATCTCAATTTACTACTTAAGCTCCCATGACTACCTATGTGGATAAAGCACTTAAAGAAATAGATAAATTAGGCACTTACTTTAATATAATTACAAGCCATTGTAATCTTAATATTTGACAATCAAGAATACCTCTAAACTTTCCTTTATCCAGAAAAACATCTAGTTGTGTTAACAACTATGCTTTAACACTAATGAAGAGTAATGTCTGAGAGTGTTGTCTAAGCTGGTTTTACACCCAGCATGAGTAAAAGAAACAAGTGGCATGAGAATTTAGCACAACCCGTACCATGCTCTTAAAGTACCAGCAGACTAATTGTTATAATTTAATGTATTTATGCAAAATACTATAATTTAAATTATTTATATGTCTGGAGAATGTTTACACTTTTGTACTATATAGTAATTAATTATTCTGATCCAATAATCCCCATAAAGTGTTTTAAAATGTCTAGGAGCTTAACTTTTTTTTCTACGTTAATACATTCTTCCTAGAGCGTAACCCTTATTTACTCTCAAGAAATGTGATTTCCCACTTTCATATTTAGGCAAGTTTATGGATATAGAAGCCAATGTGTTATTTCTTAATCCAACTGAGAGAAAACATTATCTGTTTATTTTTGTGATTAACCAGGTGCTGGGACTGCACTAAACTACAGACTTGTTTGATTCACACCTTTCTAAATGCCTAGAAATGAATTGTTTTATTTTCTAACAAGCAACAGATGCAAGACTACATTCTGAAACGAGGTGACATGAAATTGGACTATTTTCTTTTTAACTATGTTCTAACTCTAAATTACTCTATTATGTTCTGTTACAAACCTTGTTTTGTCACAGACTGTCTTTTACCCGCCTTTCTTACGTTACATCTATTTTGGAGACCCAGGTATCTTTAAGAATCTATCAAAGAAATTAGCTCCCATTTTGGCAGCTAACATGCATGGAACTACTCTCTCTATACGTCCTCTCTTTATAGCTCAAAATACTTCTGATGTGAGTATCTAATCCACAGGACATGTGAAAACAAAGGAACCACCACTACTTGAATACCCAGATAGAGGGAGACAAAAGAGCATATAGCAAGCCACATCTTTCTGTCCATGCAGTGCAAAAAATAAGTAAATAAACTCTGATCAAATAAAATAATTATTCAAGAGATGGAGTGAAGTTAGGAACCTAAGAAGCCATACCTACAGAGTAGAATGATCTGATGGAAGGCTGATTTTTAAAAAAAACAACTAAATTTGGTCTACAATTTAGAGTTCTGGAAACCAAACTACGCAAAATTCTCAGCCTTGCTTATTCTGTCCCTTTTTACTTTACAGCAGCATAGTTTCAATCTCCAGAAATCTTCTTTAATCTCTTTTAGAACAGCTATTACTCTTCTTTGGGGGGGAATTATATTCTGAAGTTATTTTATATGAAAGCAGCAATTTGCAAAGCAGAATCGTGTGTGTGTGTGTGTGTGTGTGTGTGTGTGAGAGAGAGAGAGAGAGAGAGAGAGAGAGAGAGAGAGAGAGAGAATTATTTCCTGAGGTTTTAGGAAAGCAGTTATTAATAATCACTGTTGAAACTACCTATATTTTAATCCCTTGCCTCTTGACTGTTCCTTTGGACGAGAATGCCTGCCTGCTTTTGAGATGTGATTGGCAAAGAGTAGTCCAAGCCAAAGGGAAAAGATGTATAATGATTAAATAGACTCTTATCGTAAAAAATAACTTCGTAGAAGGATAAGGTGGAAAAGTGCATTGGAGCATTTCACATATTATGCTAACCATAAGACAAAGAAATTCTTTTTAGGATTTAAACACAACAAACACGGCACGTTTTGTTTATATTCACATACGGAGCATCTCTGTAAGTCGAAGCACATGAAATGCAGCTGTGATATGGATGACCTTTAAATAGCTATGATTTCTAAAAATAGTACAAAGGATGAGGATACATTATATTGCTAAATGACAGTGTAGGCAATTCATAATGTTTCTTCAGGTAATCAGGAGATATCCTTTAATCACCCAGAGCGCTAGGTAAAATATATATGTATATGTTATCACCTGCTAATTAGAGGCAAAGTTGAAAACCAGGACAATATTTACAGTTTCTTTGCTTCTGTCATCTCTTTAGGACAATGAAAACTAATTGAAAATACAGAGAGAAAACATGTACACCTGTGGTTTGAAGTGAGGGCCATGGCATAAGTTTATGTTTTTAAAATAGGCTATTGAAGCTCCAACTAGAACAAAGAACTTTGTCCCGAGCCATTGCTAAAAAATTTGGTGTGCTCTTTGATTGATGTTTGCTAACTAGTGCAGCCACACCTTACATCCAGTTCCTGTAATTCGCTAAAGCCAATGTGCTTTCCACAACAGCCCTATAACCAACAAATTACTCAGATCAAGAACAATTTACTATGTTATTCTAGTATTAAAGTATTCATATTTAAGAAGTTTTTTTTTTAGACTAAACCTCAGGATTTATACATATTTCACCAGTTTTCCCACTAATGTCCTTTATCTATTGCAGGATGCAATCCAGGCCACTATGTTGCATTTAGATGAACTTTCCCCTTAGCCCCCTCTTGTCCATGACAGTTTTTCCATTTCTCCTTATTTTTCATGAACTGAGATTTTTGAGGCATGTTCTGTAAGGTTTTGGATAGTATGCCCCTCAAATTAGGTATGTGCAATGCTTTTCTTATAATTAAACTCTACCCTCAGATTCTAGAACACCACTCTTTCTTTTCTTCTCTCCCTTTGTTTTTCAGTCTCATTTGCTGTTTTCTCTTCTTCCCCCTACCTTTAAGCTTGACTAAATGATCAAAGGAAAAACAAACAAACAAACAAAAAACCACACAAACGCCCTAGCTGGTTTGGCTCAGTGAATAAGCAACGGCCTGCAGACTGAAGAGTCCTGGGTTCAATTCCAGTCAAGGACACATGCTCGGGTTGTGGGCTCAAACCTAGTAGGGGGCATGCAGGAGGCAGCTGATCAATGATTCTATCTCATCATTGATGTTTCTATTTCTCTTTCTCCCTCTCCCTTCCTCTCTGAAATCTATACTAATAAAAGGGTAATATGCTAATTAGAATGGACATCCATCCGGACGTACTTCCAAACAGAGCCACGGTGGCAGGGACCAAAGCAGAGGCAGTTAGAGGCAAGCAGGCTGGCAGGGGAGGGCAGTTAGGAGTGACCAGGCCGGCAGGCAGAGGCTGTTAGGGGCTATCAGGCAGGCAGGCATGCAGAGTAGTTAGGGGCAATCAGCCTGGCAGGCAGGTGAGCGGTTAGGAACCAGCGGTCCCAGATTGCAAGAGGGATGTCAAACTGCTGGTGAAATTGGGCCGAAACCAGCAATCGGACATCCCCTGAGGCAGTGGTCGGCAAACTCATTAGTCAACAGAGCCAAATATCAACAGTACAAAGATTGAAATTTCTTTTGAGAGCCAAATTTTTTAAACTTAAACTTCTTCTAATGCTACTTCTTCAAAATAGACTCGCCCAGGCCGTGGTATTTTGTAGAAGAGCCACACTCAAGGGGCCAAAGAACCGCATGTGGCTCACGAGCCGCAGTTTGCTGACCACTGCCTTGAGGTGTCCTGGATTGGAGAGGGTGCAGGTGGGGCTGAGGGACACTCCTCAACCCCGTGTACAAATTTCGTGCACCAGGCCTCTAGTGTGTGTTTTTGTGTATGTGTGTGTGTGTATACACACACACACACACTAGAGGCCCGGTGCACAAAATTCATGCATGGGGGGGGTTGTCCCTCTGTTCAGCCTGCACCCTCTCCAATCTGGGACACCTTGAGGAGTGTCCGACTGCCCGTTTAGGCTGTATCAGGCAGTCAGACATCTCTCTCACAATCCAGGACTGCTGGCTCCCAACCGCTCACCTGCCTCTGCCAGATTGTCCCGAACCACTTCTGCCTTCCAGCCTGATCACCCCTAACCACTCCCCTGCCAGCCTGATCTATGCCTAACTGCTCCCAAGCCGGCTCAATTGCCCCTAACTGCCCTCACCTGCTGGACTGGTCAACCATAACTGCCCTGGTCACCCCTAACTGCCCTCCCCTTCAGACCTGGCCCCCCACAACTGCCCTCCCCTGCTGGCCCCCAACTGCCTTCACCTGCTCTTCCGGTCACCCCTAACAGCCCTCCCCTGCAGGCCTGGTCACCCCTAACAGCCCTCCCCTGCAGGCCTGGTCACTCCTAACAGCCCTCCCCTGCAGGCCTGGTCACCCCTAACAGCCCTCCCCTGCAGGCCTGGTCACCCCTAAGAGCCCTCCCCTGCAGGCCTGGTCCCCCCCAACTGCCCTCCCCTGCAGACCTGGTCTCCCCCAACTTCCCTCCTCTGCTGGCCCAGTCACCTCTAACGGCCCTCCCTGCTAGCTTGATTGCCCACAACTGCCCTCCCCTACATACCTGGGTCCCTCCCAACTATCCTTCACTGCAGGCCTGGTTTCCCCCAACTGTCCTCCCCTGCAATCCTGGTCTTTCCCAACTGCCCTCCCCTGCTGACCTGGTCTCCCTCAGCTGCTCTCCTCTGCTGGCCTGGTCACCCCTAACTGCCCTCCTTGCTTGCCTGATTGCCCACAACTGCCCTCCCCTGCAGGCCTGGGTCCTTCCCCCCAAACTGCCCTCCCTTGCTGACCTGGTTTCCCCCAACTGCCTTCCTCTGCCAGCCTGGTCACCCCTAACTGTCCACAATTGCCCTCCCCTGCAGGCCATCTTGTGTCCACATGGGGGCAGCCATCTTGTGTCTTGGAGTGACAGTCAATTTGCATATTGCTCTTTTATTAGATAGGATATATAAACACAAATGCTTTATTATTATGTATTTATTTATTTATTTGTTTATTTATTATTTATTAAATTGATTTCAGAGTGGAAGGGAAAGAGAGAGAGAACTAACAATGATGAAAGAGAATAATTGATGGGTCAAACCCACAATCCAGGCATGTGCCTTCACCAGGAATTGAATGCTCAACCACTGAGCTATGCTGGCCAGGTACACAAACAAATGTTTTAATGATCTGATGGATGTGTTAAATTTCTTGATCTTGGTAATCATTTCAAAAAGTATATATACATCAAATCATCATGTTGTACACTTTAAATATATACAATTATATTTGTCAATTATACCCCAGTAAAGCTGGAAAAAAGTTTGAGTGATTGACTCAAGGCTCAGTCCTAGGTCCCATCATCTTTTTTATCTACCTCTTTCACTTTAGGCATTTCATCAAGTAACATTTAAATACAGAATTATCTTATGAATTCCAAACTCATTTCTCAACTACCTGTTTGACATCTTAAAGACTTGTCAACATTAAAATATTCAGAAATAAATTTCTAATCTCCTTCCAACCCCACCCCTTGTCAAAATCTGCTGCATCTACACTTTTTCTCATCTCAATCAATGGCGGCTCCATTCCTCCAGGCTCTCAGGTCACAAAACGTGGAGTTAGACTAAATCAGCATTGATGATTACAGTAACACATTTAAAATTGTAAACAACACAAGGCAGTCTTTACTTATGGACAATTCCAGTTCATACTTACAAGTTTAAATAAGAAATATGTATCAAACGTTTGTGGAAGCCCTAACTTGTTTGGCTCAGTGGATAGAGCGTTGGCCTTCAGACTGAAAGGTCCCAGGTTTGATTCCGGTCAAGGGCATGTACCTTGGTTGCGGACACATCCCCAGTAGGAGGTGTGCAGGAGGCAGCTGATTGGTGTTTCTCTCTCATCAATGTTTCTAATCTCTATCCTTCTCCTTTCCTCTCTGTAAAAAATCAATAAAATATATTTTTTAAAAGTTTGTTGAACAGATTTTTAAGAGTTCTAGATAGCTGAATTTTTGTTTTAAGAAAAATAGTGTGTGTTTCAATATTCCATTACCATAACCATCATCAATATTCAGTTGATTCAGAAGATGTGATTCTAAAACTCTGACCTCCAAGGGTACCCAAGCTTCTCTGAAACAATATTTTCATGTTTTTATGAAACGAATTCAGATATATATTGGGAAAGGAAGCCATCATTGTTAAAATAATTATTAGCTGTCAAAACCTGTGCTTGGGATACTTATATTGCAGTACCACAATATATTAGAAATCTGATGAGTGGTCCAGGATAGATTAACATTATTGGATCTGCCTGGAACAGTATAATGTTTGAAGGATGACCTTCAAGCTGGTATTTGCCTAGATTAATCAATAGACATTCAGGCATGTCCTGCTGGGAGATGAAGTATGTTCCACTATTGTTAGAAAACATTAATCTTGAATCTAGGGCATCAAATCTACTTATTATAGCAACTGACATGCTCTATTCATCAAATGACATAATAAAATATACAATCTTATGATTTCCATAGTTGCACAAATGTAAATGAGTACATCTGTATTTATACATACTCTTTCAGTATGGATATATGGTTCTAAAAAATATTCTGACAATCACTTTGTCATTGCATCAACAACAGCTCATTTTATAATAGGACAAACCAATATTACACATCTTTACATATGCCATGCACTGAGAAGAACCATAAATAATCAATATTCAAATCAGAAGTTACAGATGAAAACATTATCCTATATGAAGCGTAATATTTTCCCCTAGCATTTATTCAGTTAACAGTCAGTCTTGAAACAGAAATATTTATTCAGACTGTAGTTGCCAGAAAAATACAGGACACCAAGTTAGACTTGAATTCCAGATGAACAATATATATATTATTTTAGCAATGCAATATATTGGACATACTTAAATTAAATAAGTTATTCAATGACTTAATGAAACTCAAATTTAACCGGGAGACATATTTTTATTTGTTATATTTGGCAACTATAATTCTGAGAAGTTAACTCTTCTCTGAAATATTAATTTATCCATGCAATACTAACTTATTTGGCACCTAATATGTGGCAGTAATACTAATGTGCAGTCAAGTTTAATGAATAAGAGTTGGTTCAGTTTCCATGAGGAAGTTACTGTGTGGGTTGAAGAGAAAGACAGGAAGTGGGTGCCTTTACATTGCATAAGAATTACAATAAGGAATTTGGGTGTGTAGCCACCTCCACCATTTATGAGCATTATAGATTATATCAGAAAAGGGTCAACATCTAGGTTAATTCCTAAAAGACAGGTAGATGTTAATCTGGAAAGGAAGCCATGGATAAAAATTCAATATGATGAAGTGTAGGGAAAGATCTTCAATTTGGAACCTGAATATTTCCAACTTATTAAATAAAGAAAATGCTCAAAAGTAATGAATTTGAGCTCTAGTGTTTTTGTTTCTACATTTTGTATTAGTCAGGGTCTCAGCAAAAGATAATAATAAAAATAAAATAAAACTAGTTTTTTGAACAGAAAACAATTAAAATATTATTATTCTAGTCTCACCTAAGTTTGTAGCAAATGGCAAGATTTTGAACCTGAAGGATAGTATGCTAACTGAAATAAACCAGATGCAGAAAGACAAATACTCACTTATATGTGGAATTTAAAGTAGTGAATTCATAGAAGCTGAGATCAGAATGGTGGTTGCCAGGGGCTAGGGGTGGTGTGGTGTGGGAAAATGAGATGTTGGTCAAAGGGTAAAAAGTTGTAGCTATGCAATATAAATAAAAACTGAAGATCTTGGGCACAATAATGCAACTATAGTTAACAATACTGTTCACTTAAAATTTGCTCAGAGAGATGTGAAGTGTTCTTACCATGCATATCCAAGTGATAACTACCTGAAGAGATGGGTAATTTAATTTGCTTGAATGTGGTGATTATTGCACAATATAAATGTATGTCACATCATCAAATTGTACACCTTAAATGAGTGCAATTCTTAATTGTCAAATACTCCTCCATAAAAAATAAGTTTAAAAAATCATTTTCTTTAGGTATCTAGTTGCTAACTAATTCAGTTATTGAAAAGGTCGGAGACACAGAGATGTCACTAATGTGGATACTTCAAAAAGCTGCTCCCATGCCAGTTCCCAATAAAAGAACTGAGCAGTGGGCCCAGGGAGCTGAGACCCAGGTCTCTGAGGAGAGAATGCTGCTTGCTCAGTGGGTGTCTCAGGGGAATAGCTAAGGATGGTTCTGCAAATGTTGGAAAGCTGCAACGTGGACTCAGCTGCAGTTATAGAAAGGAACTGCTGTAAGGCGAAGTGTTGCTGGAGGGAAGCTCACAAGAACCCCTGTCCTCGAAGATTGGAAGCCCTTAAGAAGCAAATGGGGCTCTAGCTGGTTTGGCTCAATGGATAGAGTGTCAGCCTGCAGACTGAAGGGTCCCAGGTTCAATTCCGGTCAAGCTCACATGCCTGGGTTGTGGGCTTGATCCGCAGTAGGAGGCCTCCAAGGAGGCAGCCTAACAATGATTCTCTTTCATCATTGAAGTTTCTAGCTCTCTCTCCCTCTCCCTTCCTTTCTGAAATCAATTCAAAAAAAGAAGAAGCAGCAAATGGAAAGGAGCAACTCCCTTCTTGCTCCTCTATCCCTGGAGTCTTCCTTGAGTGCTTCTTCTTAGCAGAAACTGATAGAAAGGCTACAGGCAAAGTGGAAACAATGATTTCATGAGTCCCAGCTTCAGTACCCAAAACAGGGAATAGACCGACAGCTTGAAGCTGAAAGACCACTTGATGATGAACACGCCTAATAAGTCACTCTGTGAAGATATCCTGTAGACAGTGCCTTTCATCATGATTTCTTTTTTCTTGTAAATTTATATTTTTCTCTTTACGCTTTCTTACTGTCATGGGAAAATATAACCTCAATAAAATCAATATAATTGATTTTTTTATCATTCATAATCACATAACACTTTTCTTAATCCTCACAACTTTTGCACATACCCCCTTTCTCCTTCATTGGCTTGACTTCATTGCCATTCAGAATTCTCTTTTTTCACATTGCCAATTTTTTAAAAGATACATATTTTATTGATTTTTTTTTTTTACAGAGAGGAAGGCAGAGGGATAGAGAGTTAGTAACATCGATGAGAGGGAAAAATCGTTCAACTGCCTCCTGCACACCCCCCACTGGGGATGTGCCTGCAACCAAGGTATATGCCCTTGACCTGAATCAAACTGGGATTCTATCCACTGAGCCAAACCAGTTAGGGCCATATTGCCAATTTTTATTCCTCATTTTATCAGTATCTACTGTAAGGAAAAAACAATTAATGAAACCAGGTTTCACCAGTAATTTGGTTATTAATGGTACTATAATTCTTTTATTAGTTACCTAAGACATACTCACATTAAATAGTTTTCCCTGGCCTATTTGGCTTAGTGGATAGAATGTCAGCCTGCATACCAAAGGGTCCTAGGTTCCATTCTAAGGGCACATACCTCAGTTTCAGGCTTCTCCCTGGCCAGGGCCCTAGTTAGGGCTTGTGCAGGAGGCAACCAATCGATGTGTTTCTCTTACATTGATATTTCTCTCTGTCTTTCCCTCTCTCTTCCACTCTTCATAAGCATCAATAGAAACATATTTGCAGGTGAGGATTAGCAAGCAAACAAACAAAAAAGAAGAGTTTTCCCTTTCTTCCACAAATTAGTGTTCTCAATGAATGCAAGAAAAAGCCACATTTAATTCCTAAAACTGAAGAAAGATAAGAAAGTTCTTGATATTTTACATATTGATAGGTTAAGCTAAAAAAGGATTTGAATACCTTCAATTTAATGCAAAAATGCAGCAGTGAAAGTGACCACAAGTTCATGACCTCCCACCTCACTCCAGCCCACTTATAAGCTTTTGACCCAAAACATTGGGACAACTTCACTTACAAGAAGCAGTGGCAAACACTCAAAGCCCTTTCAAAAGACAGCTAAAAATCACAATCAAATATATATACATATATATATATATATATATATATATATATATATATATATATACACATTATATTTAGTGCAAAATTATTTTTACCCTCATACTGTATTTGTGTTTCCAGTGGAAATTATTATTTTCCCAAATGCTAGTGAAAAATAACCAAAATAAATATATGTGACACCTATTAAAATAGTATACATTTAACCAAAGGCATTTAACCAACTCAAAGACATAATTAATTAATCCAAGGCTAATGGTAACAATAAGCCAAATAAAACCCTCTTCTAATAAAAGTGAAAATGAAATGCAGAAATTAAATCTAAACTATAGTTAAGGGAAAAGGGAACAAATATCCTCTAGTTTAATAGTCAACTCACTGATAATGTTATCATCAGCATTGTTCTGAAGAAACTGAAGATGATATCTCCATTTATAAGACATTAAAATGGTGTTTACATTGAATTTTTTTTATGTAATCAATAAAGCAAAGCATGTTATATAGCACTAGGGGCCCAGTGCACAAATTTGTGCACCTTGAAAGGAACTATGGGCCACGAGGCTTTGGTGAGCACAGGGGTGGGTCTCAGCCCATCCTCTGCGCCGTTGGCATGGCCCCTCCCACCGTGGCCCCTGGACCCATCTGCCAACAGCCCCACTCCTGCCGCCGTCACTCCCACATGCTGATGGGGCTGGCCCCGCTCGCACCCGCTGAAGGTGCGGAGTGATTGGGACCGGTGCCGTCAGTGGGTGCAAGCAGCGGCTGTTGCCCTGATTGTCCCCCAGGAGCAGGGGGAGGTGGAGAAGCCCTGAGGGGCGATCAGGGCCGGCAGCCACTGCTTGTACCCACTGATGGTGCTGAGTGATTGGGGCCAGTGCCGGGCACCAGCAGTGGGTGCAAGAGGTGGTTCCAGTGCTGGCAGCGGGTGCGAGTGGGGCCATTGCTGGCAGCAAAATAGAGAGGTGGCTGCTGGCCCTGGTCGCCCCTCAGGAGCAGGGGGAGGTGGAGAAGCCCTGAGGGGCAATCAGGGCGAGCAGCCACTGCTTCACCTGCTGATGGTGCCAAGCGATCGGAGCTGGCACCAGGCGCTGGCAGCAGTGCAAGCGGTGGCTCAGGCACCAGCAGTAGGTGCAAGCGCCAGGCAGGACCACCGTGCCCGGAAGCGAAGAATTTTCAATAACCACCAAGGCTTGCCCCATGACAGCAACCGGTGCCCCACCTTGGTCTGGCGCCAACGCTCACCTGCTCCGCCATCCCACCGCAGCCTATGCTCGCCATGTTTCGCACATGCCCCCTGGTGGTCAGTGCACATCATAGTGACCGGTTGTTCCACCATTCGGTCTATTTGCATAGTATCCTTTTATTATATAGGATTAGTCCAGGTAATGTATCTAAGAAGGTTTAACATCCAATACTAATACTAATAGTTGCAAAGGTGAAAAGTTAAATAATGCAATGACTTTTTTCTTCTGCGTAGTATGAAATAATATTTGGCAATATCTTTGTCCTAATTGATAAATTCTTTTGCATTATAGACTGTATGTTGAATGTGGCTATAAAATTATGAATTAAAAACATTCATAATCACCAGCATAACGGCACTACTAGTGTGGGAGAGAATGTTTTCATTCCCTAATTCATTAGCATAATTAGCAACATGTTTAGAACTTCTTTACCAAGTGAACTGGGAAGAGCATACATTATGGGTCTCGAGGCAGAGTTGCTTAGTATGACAGATCACAATTTCCACTAGTTATACTACCCGCAACCCATGCCCATTAGAAATGCAAATTAGTTAAATCACAAGTCTCCAATATTTCCTGAAAATAGTCATGCAGAAAAGTCTGAGTAAATAAATATAAAAACATTTAGATTCTGTATAGATTTAATACAACTATTTAGTGGAATAGAACAAAATATGTGGCTAATAAAATTGTCAGAATAAGTTTTATGTTCTTTATGGTTTAGGCCATAAAGGAAGAGCATTAGGTTTCTTTTGTATCTTATATTAAGGCAAAGTCATAATTTATAAAGAACATTTATAGTGGTTAAATATGTCTTCTATTTAAGAATAGAGTCTTACTCTAACACAAACACAACATTAAGCCAAGGAAATATATTCAGTTTCCCAATCCTTTGGGATGGTTGCTTAAAATTGCTGATTATATTGAATTTTATGATAAAAGAGTAGTGAGGGTTTTGTTTTTTTAAGTTTGCAAACATCTCTCTAAACATCAGTTATTTAATATTATTTTATAAAACCCTAAACAAGACGCTATAAGGATAAAGTCCATGAAATAATGATTATGCATGAAAAAATATATATTCTATATACACTATTATTCCTCTCTTCTGAATAATGAACTATCACTCTCACACTGTGAAATAAATGGGTTTCTACTTTCTCCTGTGTCTGTTTCAGGGAGTTTATTTAGTCAAGTAATCATATAAAATCCAACATGATTTTCTGTGTGGGAGATAGAAAAGCAGAGCAAGAAAATGAGATATGGTAAAGCAGAAAAAAAGTGCGGGGGGTGGGGAGAGACACAAAGAAAGCATTAAGTTGTTTAGTGAGAAGGAGTATTTCTAATCCACAATAGCATTTATGAAGTAAACAGAGACATCCCAACCTTTTTGGTATGAGAGGTTATTATCCATATTGATTTTAGTTTACAAGTTCTCAAGTTCTTTTTCTCTCTTATTTAAGAAGGTAACATCAAATCCACCCTATATAATAAAAACCTAATATGCTAAGTGTCTGGTCATCCGGTCAGCCATTCAACCAATCAAAGAGTAATATGCTAATGATATGTTAAGGATGCTCAACTGCTCACTATGATGTGTACTGACCATCCAAGGGCAGATGCTCTGACTGGTAGGTTAGCTTGCTGCTGGGGTCCGACTGATCAAGACTGAGCAAGATGAGCTGGACACACCCTGGAGCCCTCCCAAAGTCCCTTCCCAGCTGGCCAACTTCCCGCGTTCCTCCCTGTCCCCGATCCTACACTGGTGGGGTCCCTCAGCCTGGCCTGCACCCTCCGCAATCGGACTGAGCCTCCCCCCCCCCCCCCGAGTGCACGAATTTTTGTGCAGCAGGCCTCTAGTACTTATTATTAGTAAATAATAAGCATCCAGAGAGTCAGGTTCACTAGCCGGATCCTGAGAACTGAAGCACATTAATCTTGTGACTGTGCACTGGACCACTCAGAAATATAAACTTTAGAATGGATTCTTAAGGGCCTAAAAAAAATCAACTTCATGTTTCCACCCTCACAGCCCTCCAGAGAAATATTTAGCAATAGCAATGTAAATTCAGAAGCTCATGCACAGACACACATTGTACGCAAAGGCAGGCACAGGCAGATATATATGGGTATGGCTGGGCAGAGGATTAGAAATATAAATGTTACTTGAAACTGTGAGCAAATTAAATATTCACAGATTAATGACAACAATTTAGCCACGACTACTCACTTTGGTTTGAGCCACATATTCTGGCTGCCTGTTTCACTGTCAGTGTGTCTCTTGTGACATCTGGTACTACTAATGCTGCTCTTTGAGGCATGACCAACAGCGGGGAAGACAGTCCACAGAGTAGAAAAGACATTAGATACAGAGCAGAGATACAGATAACCAAAGAAAAGCATGCCTTTCACAGTATAAGTCCTTTCAGGTTCAATGAACAAAAAATAAGAGTTGCTTCCTAACGTTTTGCTGTAGCACAAATCACCAACTATCTTCAAGCATTTCCTTAGCTCTCAGTAATAAAGGAACAAAAGAGGGGAGGAGAAGGAACAGGGAGTGTAAAGTCAACTGTTTTCTGATAAGAATATGCATCTTAAAGGCAGCCTGACAGGCTCAGGATCAGATGGCCTGGCACCAAATCACTGAACCGGATGCCATTGTATTAGTCAGCTAGCACTGCCTTCACAGAATAACTTTGATTGAATGGCTTAACGCACTGATTTTCAACCTTTTTTTCATCTCCTGTCACACAGAAACCAATTACTAAAATTCTGCTGCACACCAAAAACTGTATTATGTTTTTTGTTGATTTGACAAAAAAAAAAAAAAAAAAAGGCGTATAATTTTGATTCATTCATACTGGATGGCTATTGTTGTGTTGCTTGTCATTTTTTTTATTTGACAATCTAAGGGAAAATAAGTCAGTACCCTTAAAGAGGTATTGAATGTTTAAAAAAATTTTTTTGTGGCACACCTTTGAAAATTGCTGGCTTAAAAAACAGAAATTAATTTTCTCATGGTTCTGGAGGCCAGGAGTTAAAGATCAAGGTGCTGCCTGTACAGGGTTGGTTACTGGTGAGACCACCTCTTTATTTTATCCTCACATGGCCTACCCTCTGTGCACATGGGCTCCTGGTGTCTCTCTTATTATAAGAATACAAATTCTATCCAATTAAGGCCCCACTCTGAGGACCTGATTTAACCTTGATTGCCTCCTTGAGGATACTATCCCTAAATACAGACACATTGGGTTAGTGTGTCAACATATGGAGATGAAGGATACAATTCAGTTCATCACAGCCATCCAGGAGCTTAAACAAGTGCATGGGTTTTGATATTGGAATGTCCTTTTTGCGTCATGAGTCTGCCACTCACTGATACTAATGACCTTGTAGGACATAGTTCACTCTTCAGTACTCAGTTTCTCATCAGTAAAATGGGGACTAGAACACTCTTTTCGTCATATGATTTTTGTGAAAGTTTAATAAAATAATTTATGTAAAGTGCATGTGCAGAGTTTGGTACATTTTAAAAAATCCATAAATGGTACTTATAAATATGACTTTATCTAGATGAAATGTACAGAGAGAAAACGTTATGATGAGAATTTCTAATTGTGCAATTATTTCCTTAGTCACTTGGAAAAACACCTTGATTCTGCACCTTTTTTTTCCTTATCTTTAGGATTAAGAAATATCTTCCCTTCATATATCATAATTACAGTACCAAAACAATGAGAAAATGCCTATGTAGCATTTCGAATTTCACAAATATGAGCCTTACCAAAAATAAAAATGTTAATATTAATAAAGAGAAGCATATATGTTAGCTTAAAATTCATTTCTTTACAACTAACAATTTATAATGGACTGGAATGTATAGCAGGTGCATAATTATGGTTTCTGGACTATTTGTATGTTGGTTATGCTTTGTTCTGTTGTTTTTGTTGGGTTGCATTTTGTTTTGATTTAACATGAAAGCATTCTATAATGGATAGAAGAAAGAAGAAGCATTCTGAATGGTATCTTATCTAGGCTCTTTACTGTTTGGTTTGACTACTATTTAGAATCATGGAACACTGATTTCTTGGTGAATAGAAGGATGTGAGGGGAAATCTCTGTCATTTTTTTTTTTTTCTATTCTGTTCTCATGTGGATGAAAAATGCAGAATTAGGAGAAAGAGCAATTATTAGCCATTTGTTATTTATAGGTTTATATAATTTCTAAATGAATATTTAATCATCCTATTTATCAAATTAGCAGTACATGATAAAACATTTTTTTGAAAATGAATGAAAAAAAACAAATATGCTAAATTAAAAGAAAGTAGGTGGATGCAAGAAATAGAAAAATTAACTTAGGTACATTAAATAGTCAATTTTTAAAGTAGTTATAAATTCAAAATATAGTTAAAATTCCAAAGATTACTCTTCTGTTAACAAAACACCACATTTATTTTATTGTGAATTTTTAAAACAGGTTATATTTGAAGTTTTAGGCTGAAGTATTTTTAGTTTTATAAACACAAATAGTCTGAATAACACATTTAGGCTACTTTTTATGCTTGGCTTATTCAAAATGATGACATTATTATTAAAGCATTTTTAGCTATTTCTGTTTGTATTGTGTGGAAATATTTAAAATATTATTTCAAAAACATTCACAATTAAAATAAAAAAGATTAAGAATGGTAGAATATACAGAAGCTATATTTTTAAAGCGTGGTTATAAAATTACCTTTAAAGATTTTAGAACTTGATTTTCCATGTTATAGTTCTTCTAAAAATATATACATTTGTTTTAAATCAGAAACTTTATATTATTCAGGTGAAAGAGTTAATTATTTGTAAATTCAAATAAAAGGGAAGCCATTAATCAGTATTTCTATTGAATAACATTGATATGTACTAAGCAAATACAGGGTAATTTTAGTTAAGATATATGTTTTAGTTTTAAAGATACTTGAAGATATTTTCTTTATATGAATTCTTCTCTAGCTGATATTTTACTAACATTTAACCAGAAATAATAATAACAGAAATATCTATGTGGGATGCTACTCCTTTTTTATTTAATTGACTAAAAGAAGGTTTTGAAAAGATCCACGAAGAGTGATTTTGTTGGGATGGGAGGAGAGGAGGTTGCATTATAAAGTACTTGCCCTTCCCAGATACTGATATAACTGCAGATTCAATTGTACTATTACCTGATATCAGAAAGTTATCAGAAAGCTTTCAGAAAACTGATACCTAGCCCTCCAGCTGGATGCCAGAATCCTGATTTTGGTTTTCAAGAATACCTCCAGCACAGAAAGATGCACCAAATTGTAAGGCTTTCCCTTGATGATATTGATACCCCAAATGGCAAGCTGGAACTCTCTTATCGCAGGTTCTTGTCTTACAAAGTTTGAAGAATAAATTCTCAAACTAAGATATTTTAGGCAAAGGTGTGGACGTTTATTGCAAACTCCCCCTGGGGAGAGGTCCCTAAAATGGGAGAGCATTCTCCCTCTCTAAAATGGGGAAAAAAAACACAGTCCTGTGAGTCTCTTTGTCTATGGTTTATAAAGCTGGCAGCTCTTTGTCTGTTCATGACACTTTCTAATGGGACCCTTTATTATTTTATGTTCCCCATTCTTTCCTAATTGGCCACTTTCCCCCTTTTCCCTGCATGGTTATCAGTTTCAAACTAACCCTAACCCTAAGGACACTAAGTGCACCTGGTGTCCCCCTCTTCTTCTTCCCCTTATCTTGTGTCATTCTTGTAAACAATCTGGTGGCTTGGAGCTGTCTGCCTGTCATGTGTACATTTCTCTCCATGGACCCCCCCTTCCTTAACTGCCTCCCTATCTTTAAACTCATTTCAATATGAGTTTTGAAATTCCCACATGGATGATTTTTGAAAGCAAAAGAGACTAAGACCATTTGGTTTTGATATAAATAATTGTGTTTTAATTCATTAAACTTGGTAATTCAAAAGTCGATTATTTAATTCTATTTTAAATATGTCAAATGTTATTAATCACTTTTGAGAAATCATGGAGGGAACTTTTTATCAAAGTGCAGAAATGACAAACTGCATTATAATCTTAGTATATTTAACTTCCTTTTTAAGTAATAAAGCCTTATGACTAAATTGGTGAACTTTATATTCTTGAAAATGTTATAATTTAGTTTCACATCCTAAGTTTAAACCAGTTCTTTAATTGCACCTGCAATTGGAGGTACAAAGTTGATACTTTAATGGGTGCAGTTCTCTTATACATTACATAAGTACAAAATATTAAGTATGTACAGTTTCTTAACTCAAATATATAAATAAAATTTTAAAAATTTTCTTATTGATTTACATTTTTTACTCTAAATCATTCCAATGTTGAAGGGAGTTCACATCCAACCTAACAGGACATTACAATCAGAGTAGCAAGCACCCAGGGTCACCCTTAGATGATCATACTAAAATCTTTTTGAACAGGTTTAAGACCTTGAAAGCAAATTGCGCTTAAGGCTCAACTTATCTAATTCCCTTTCTTCTAATTGAAGTTTTAGTCAGGTTGAACACTCAATTGGATTTTACATATTGTTGGCTTTCACATATATATATATAAAGATACTCTCTCAACTCAAAAAAACTTTGCATTTGTTCATACTCATTGATATATAAATTGCGATGATTATTTAAAGCAATATTCAAATGAATTCTAGATATAACATATCACATGGCCTTGTCTTGATTGCCATCAAGTTTTAGATATCTCCATGTTTTTGCATGTTTTTCTTTTATATTGTACTAGAGGCCCAGTGCACGAATTCATGTACCAGTGGGGTCCCTTGGCCTGGCCTGCAGGATCAGGCCAAAACTGGCTCTCTGACACCCCCCGAGGGGTCCTGGATTGTGAGAGGTTGCAGGCCAGGCTGAGGGACCCCATCAGTGCACGATCGGGGCCAGGGAGGGATGTAGGAGGTTGGACAGCCAGGGAGGGACCACGGGAGGGCTCCAGGGCGTGTCCAGCCTGTTTCGCTCAGTCCCAATTGGCTGGACCCCAGCAGCAAGCTAACCTACCAGTTGGAGCATCTGCCCCCTGGTGGTCAGTGCATGTCATAGCGAGCAATTGAGCAGCCTTAGCATATAAGTAGCATATTATGCTTTGATTGGTTGAATAGACGACTGGACACTTAGCATATTAGAATTTTATTATGTAGGATTATATAGGATGCCTTTAGCCTAAGCTTCCATTTCTTCTCTTCTTCCACACTTTGCAGAACATGTTGCTTGAACACAACAAGGTTGGCTAGATCCCTCACAGGATGCTCTAGTTTCCAACGTCCTTTAAAAAAACTGGATCCTGTTCCTTGTTGACCTTGGTTTCGATAGCATTCTTGATTCAAATTGGCTGGACCACTGGGAGTGACAATTCTGTAATCTGCTGATATGCCTAATGAAGCATAAGACCACTCTCCCAATAGACACTCTATATAAGCATTTACTCAAATTAAGTTCAAGGACAACTCTCCCTTGCAGACAATAATTTACAATGTTAGCCACTACTGCAAGGTTAATACCATAGTTGGATGACTCTTCTTAGACCTGAATGCACTCAATTCTAGCTTTTTCCTTTAGTTATTGACTACGGCTGAACTATTAGCAAACCTAGGAGCTAACCCCATCTGAGTAAAAACATAGGGGACCAGAAATACTATTTCAACTCAAGAATACTATATTTTATTCTCTTTGTTATTGATAACACTTCTTAAGTATATAAATCTCTTCATCTTAAAACCTAAAACTCAGAACAAAACAAAGAATACATGATTTGTATCTTAGCAAAGAAAGTACCTTGATATTGTATTTTAAATATGCCTTACCTTGCACAAAACCCTACAATACAAATATTTTCTCATAGCCAAGGGTAATCTCTAATATCTTCATAGAAAAATTATGAATTGATTAAACATCTAACAAAGGTAATGGTAGATCTTGTTTTCACCTTGTTCTAAAGAATCCTCCTCGAAAAGCATTCAGACCAATGTGGGAAGGGGGTCACATAGAAGTAATTTATAGCTCAAGAAAAATCTAGGGCATGGTCACAAATTCATATTCTGGGCCCGCAGATATAAAGGTGACCCTTTTAAAGCTGCATTGCCATCTGTCTTGTGGGAAAATGACATACTTAACCACTGTCCCTAGTGTAACATAATACATCATACCTAGACCATTTTCACATAACCATTTAAGTATGTCAAATCAATGGGCTATATTTGGACCATGATAGTCAATTTTTCAGAAACTTTCTCCATCTTTGAAAATATTTTAATTAATTAAACCATAAAAAAACCACCTTGATTTTTAAGATAAATTTTATTGTAAATTTGTCATTTAAAAAAAATAATTGAGGATACTGGTTGGGAGCTCTTTTAGATTTTTTTAAACCATGATGGGGAAGAAGATCCAGTACACCAAGTAACAGAGGCCATAAAGTGGTCTTTACAAAGAAATTTTAATGTTTTCACATTTTTTATTTAAATAGATGTCAGTTACACACACAAAAATTTTTCATGATCTTTTGTTTTATGGCACATGGTCATGGTCCAAATATAGCCCTCTTTTACTTATTTATTGGTTGTTAATTTTTTTATTATATAATGACTCTTACATTAATTTACTATCCAACAAAAAAACAAGAACATTGACAATAACTTGACCTGAACAGAAATTGTAGCTTCACCAAGATATTCAGTTATAGCTCTTAACTAATGTTCAGCAATGCAGTGTTAGACTTATTTATGTAACTATGAAAACATTAAAAGCAAGCAAGAATGATTGTAGATGGAGACAGACTTCTCATAAGTAATTTGCAAGCATAGCAGGCATTCCTGGCTTGTTGTGATAGATAATCTACATTCTGGGTAGGAACACAAAGCTTCTTGAGGAATCTTGCTTAAGAACAATGGACTGTGGTCACAGCCTGTGACTTCCATCTACTTTGCAAAACAGTGACAACATAAAAAAGGGAACCAATTACTTCAGGAGTCTTCAGTGTTTTTCAAGACCACAGGAGGAATGTGACAAGTATCTCTGAAAATGTTCTCTTTTTAAGCAGCAGTTTAAGCTTATATCCCCCTCTCTATCTTCTCTGCAAATATATATACATATATATATATATATATATATATATATATGCATTTATATTTATATATTTTAAAACTTATTTTATTGTTGAGAGTTTTAAGATATCCCTCAATTACATGCCTTTACCCCACTCCACCAGCTCTCATCCCACCCCATCTTCACGCATCTATTGTCTGTGTCCATGGGCTTTGCATATATTCATATGTTATTTGATTAATCTCTTCCACTCTCTCTCCCACCATCCCTCTGATATAATGTATAAACATTTTTATAAATATATAGATTTAATACCTAAGTAACATTTTATGACTTCTGCCATAGATTCTTTTTTTTTCTTAGTAGAGCTGCTGTTACCTGATCCTATATAATAAAAGCCTAATATGCAAATCAACCAAACGGCAGAATGACTGGTTGGTGGGGGCAGGGCAGGCAAGCGGGCGGCACCAGGCCAGCCAAGGCAGGTGCCAGCAGACAGAGGGAGGGGATGGTGATCAGGGGCGGCAGATGGGCAATCGGGGAGCGGGCCTAAGCCGGCAGTTGCACATCCCCCGAGGGCTCCTGGACTGCCAGAGGGTGCAGGCTGGGGTGAGGGACCCCCCCTGAGTGCATGAATTTTCGTGCACAGGGCCTTTAGTAATGACAATGCCTTACTGTTGCCAGATCTTACTAGCAGAGTTCCAGAAAATGATGAGAATTTTCTTTCAGCTCCTGGCACTAGACTTAATTTTTTTTTTTTTTTAAAAAGGTTAATTGTAATTTTAATTTCAAAAATCTGGAAAGTTTAGAGAAATTGTGGGAGGAAAAAAAAATCACCCAATATAGCAACTGGATTCATACTGTTAAATATGTCCCATCACCTTTCCTCTTCTCAAGCCCTTCAGTGTTTTCTCATTCCTCCTACTGCTCTATTTAAAATCTCAGTCAGCTCCCGATTTCCCACCAACACTAAGCTACTGGCTATTGTCTTTGTCTACTTTCAGTTTCTTCCTAAAATGCATCCCTTTCCAACATAAAACATAACGTATTCCGTGGCTTTGTTTATGGTCTGTCTTCGTCCACCTGCCAGTGAGAGGCCAGGACTCTGATGCCTCCCCAGTGGGTAGTGGAGTCCTGCCTGACACACAGTTTCTACTCAATAAACAGGCAACAAACTCTGCTTTCTTTTTATTTCATTTTTTAGTATTTTCTTCTGTTATTCCCCCCCATGCACATTGTTATTTCTTGTGTTTCCGTAAGTTCTGTGTCACCTACTTCTCCTTAAGCTACTCCCTGCCCTCCTCTCTACCAGATAGGAAGGAAAGTCCGATCTGACAAGGTTTCAGTAGCCTTTATCCATTTAGTTGGAAGCATTTTGAATGTCTCACGTTTCTCTGCGCCTGAGGGCTCGTTGGCTGACAACTTTTCTCAGCATTTGACAGCATTACCAGGCAACAGTTTCATAACTCACACCACTTTTACTTCGGTACTCCCTATGTAACCAGGCAGAAACTTTATTTCTTTAATGTGACCTTTTCTCCTTACTTTCCCTTTGATTCAAACTGGCCTCATCCAGCATCCAGACTCACCCACCTCCCTGTCCCATGCATGTCCACTCCCTTAATCCGTGAGCCCTCAAGACAATGAGGTTCTGATCAGCATAAAATAATCTTAGGAAAAAAGCCTCAGGCTGTTGACCCCAGAGATAGAGTCTTAATCAAACTAAAAATAACATCTAGGCCTCTTGCATTTCAGCTCCAGACCCAGAAAAGCCGTGAAACCAGACCAAGGGACAGCGATGACATCAGATCCGGATGCATTGATCTATTACCCCTCCTCTCATGCTGATTAATCAGTAGACACCATGACTCTCACCATGACACTATCTCCCTTAGTCTCCTGTATAACCCATCCCCTGAAAGCCGTCAGGGAGCCAGGTCTTTGAGTATTCCGTAAGTTATGTGTCACCTAGTTCTCCTTAAGCTACTCCCTGCCCTCCTCTCTACCAGATAGGAAGGAAAGTCCGATTTGACAAGGTTTGTCTCTGGGAGTGGTGCCGTTTCCTTAAAAATAAACATTTACTTTCTTTGCTTTAAGCTCCTATTCCTGTCTTATTGGGCCTTGATGTGTGCAGGCAAACAGATCCTTTTAGTCTGGTAACACCTGTAATCTGATGCGGAAATGTCTTTCTGCCTGTCTGATGCTTGGGCCCTGGCATCTAAGTGGTGCAAGGTTGTCTCTCTTCCTAGTTTCCTGGGCTATTAGGGGAACCTGTCCAGTGTTAGTTTGGCCCACACCCTAGGCAGAGTTTCTTTAGGGCTTTTACTAATGCCTGGTAGCACAAAAACGAACTGGGCTGGCTTCTGCCAGCTACACATCTGAAATGGATACCTCTTCTGCTACAGCCCTAAAGATCTACCTCTTTCAGCTTTTTTTTAAAAAATATATTTTATTGATATTTTACAGAGAGGATGGGAGAGGGATAGAGAGTTAGAAACATCGATGAGAGAGAAACATCAATCAGCTGCCTCATGCATACCTCCTACTCGGGATGTGCCCGCAACCAAGGTACATGCCGTTGACCGGAATCAAACCTGGGACCCTTCAGTCTGCAGGCCGACACTCTATCCACTAAACCAAACTGGTTAGGGCTCAGCTTGTGTTTTTCTCTAGAATCATTGCTTTGAGCATTTTGGAATCTACTGTGCTGCTAACACAATATAAGATACAAAACACAGATGTGATTTGGTAGAATTAAAGTTTGCATCTGTTTTGGATAAAGCCCTGCTAGAAATCTTGGAAGCAGTTTGGAAAGATAGGACTGAGCCCAAGGTCAGGGTTATGACATAGATTGTGGGTATCTCCAAAAAGCCAGACTATAGAGGTAGCATCAAAGGGACAACAGTATTTTCTCCAAAGGGAAACACACACTACTGAAAGGAAGACCATCACAGCTGTACTAATCTGCTTTCTCCTTTCTTCTCGTTTGTGTCTCCTGGAATTGTGTTATTGCAGAGCTGAGCTAATGCTACATCCAATGAGTGGGGAGAGGAATCTCCCTCTCTTATATCTTAAACTAGGGGCCCAGTGCACGAATTCATGCACCTCGAAAGGAACTGTGGGACATGAGGCTGTGGTGGGCACAGGGGCGGTTCTCAGTCCATCCTCCGTGCTCCTGCCCGGCCCCTCCCACCAAAGCCCCGGGTCTCCTGTCTGCCGGCAGCCCTGCTCCCACCTTCGCTCCCACACACTGATGGCACTGGCCCTGCTTACACCCGCTGACAGCATATTAGGAGCAATTGGGGCGGGTGCCAGCAGTGGGTGCAAGTGCAAGTGGGGCTGGCACCGTCAGTGGGTACGAGTGGCAGCTGCTGCCCCAATTGCCCCTAAGAAGCAGGGGGAGATGGAGAAGCCCTCAGGGGCAATCAGGGCCAGCAGCCACCGCTTGCATCCGCTGATGGTGCCAGCTTCAAGTGCGAGTGGGGCTGGCACTGGAAGTGGGTGCGAGCGGGGCTGGCGCCAGCAGCAGGTGAAAGCACTGGGTGGGACTATGGCACGCAGGAACAAAGAATTTTCAGTAACCACCAGAGGCTCGCCTCGATGACAGCGACCGGTGCCCCGCCTTGGTCTGGCACCCCTGCTGACCTGCTCCACCATCCCACTATGGCCAACACCCGCCATGTTCTGCACATGCCCCCTGGTGGTCAGTGCACGTCATAGCGACTGGTTGTTCAGTTGTTCAGTTGTTCTGGTTGTTCCACTGTTAGGTCTATATGCATATTGGCCTTTTAATATAGGATAATAAAGACATTGCTGTGATAAGGCCCTATGCTAATCTTGTCTGTTTGATAATAGAGGCAAATTCCCTTTTCATCAGAAAAGCTTTCAATCATTTAGGGTAAAATCTCCCTCTAGAGTCACAAATTTGACCGTAAAAATTGGAAAGTTAGTAAAATCTTTACATCATACAAAAACATGATCTTTGCCTTTTAAGATTTTATTTAAACAGTATGTAGATTCATCAATATTTCTGACTTTTCCCCCTGACTTTTAGGGAAGGTACATAGACTAAGATAAGTGAATAATAAATTCAAAAGTTGTCTCAAATTTATTCTTACTTCAAAAATATGGAAGAGTCACATGGGCAAATAATGTTAAATGGACCAAATTGCTTAACGATCCTCTCGCACATGCTTGTGCAATCACATGTGCTCCTGTAGCTCCACATGGTTTACATGATGCACAGAGTCTTAATGTCTTCATTACTTCATCCTCATTCAAGTTAATGAGCTTTTGACATATTTAAAAGGAAGTAAATCTAATGAAGAAATCATATACACAAGTCAAATTACATTTAAAATGTTTTCCTACTTATCTCTAGAATTAAAGGTGTAATTTAATCTAGAGTTTTGATTAAAAACAGATGGTTCACACCTGTTTTCTAAATGGAAAAACAAACAAACTTATTTTAACTGAAAAGTGTAAGTCACTGAGGTAATATTTGATAAGGAAGACATCCTGAATAGTTTGCTTCTGTCTCCGTGGATAGGCCCCAATAGTTGTCTTCTAAATGAGCAACTGGAATAAAAATAAATACATTTCTAGAACAATATTCTTCCAGGAAACATCTCATTTTGTAAGAGGTTTCATGTGTGAACTTTCAAGTATCTCATCTTGTCCCGGAACACATGGAAAATTCCCAGAATGAAGCCAGCCAAGGTCAAAGAATAAGAGGTTGACAGACTTGAAGAGAAGATGATGTGGCCAAATAGGAGATAGTCAGCTAACTTTTGGGAAATGAGTTTTTTTGTGAGAGAAAGATTCTAAGGCAGACCCCATGATTTTTGCCTCCTGGTATTCACATCTTTATGTTATCACCCCCTCTTGAGTATGGCAGTCCTGTGACTTGCTTCTATGTAATAAAATGCAGCAAAGGTGACAGGAGTATGTGATTAGACATACATGATTTTGTTGCATAAAACCATAACACCTGTGTTAGAAGGAATACTTTCCCCCTTGCTGACCTGGAAGAAGCAAAGGTGCTACATTTATGTGCTGTCATATTGAAAAAGCAGGGGACTGAGGGTGGCCTCTGGGCAAAACACAGCCAAAAAATGAGAGCTGAAGCCCAGCAGCCTGAAAAGAACTGAATTCTGCCATGGACCAAACAAGTTTAGAAGTGGATTTCTCCCCAGTCAGGCCTCATATGAGAGTAAGCCCTGGCCAACACTTTGATTGCACGTTTAAGATCTTGAAGCAGAGGGTTCAGTTAACTTAAGCCCTGCAGAAATTGTGAGAAAATAGTGGGGTGTTACTTTTAAGTGCCTAAATTTGTGGCGATATTATTATTATTACATAACAATATATAACTAATACAATTTTTCCTCTATACTTCATAAGATGTTCCTTGACACTAAAAAAAGGCAAAGTACTCCAACTGGACAATGATGTTGCAGACAGAAGTAGACCCTTAAGAATAGTTAAGAAGCACACAGACTTGTCCAGCCTTGGCCCCTTGGGAAAGGAGAAAAATAATTTGTGCAAAGGTAATACTGCTAAAATTTGCATATGAACCAATGAGAATGAAAGCGGTCATTCTTAATGGGGTAGTACTTTGGAGGAAATCTTGACTTCCTCATTAGTTCAACTTGATGGTACATCAGGGTACTGAAGACCTAGGAAGCATTCCAGTGTTCTGTATGATTCTCTGAATGCAACATCTTAGCAGGATGCTAAGATATTTTAGAAACTTAAAGAGCACTATCCCTAACTAAGAGGCCACATTAGTTTTACAAGACACCACCTTGAAACACAGGTAGGCAGGTGACCAAGAATATCTTAATGTCAGATTACAAATTTGAAGGCAATAACCAGCTATGAGTATTTTAATAGTAAAAATGATTATCTGGAAAGTAATAAAATATACTGTATAATTAATATATGGCTATATAGAAAAATTGAACATGAACTCATAATATATTTATCATTTATACATATTTTTAAATTGTTCCATTTAAAAAGTCTAAAGAAATTATATCCGCAAATTATTTTTTAGATTGTAGTATAAATTACAAGTATGCTTTCTCATATATATGCTAGTATAATTTTTTCAGTAAGGTTAAAAATTCAGTGATTATATAAAAATAAAAATTTTCTATATTGCCTTTACCTAAGTTCTTATGAATTAAAGCCATTTTTTATGAAAATATTATATCTGTAAGTTACGATACATCATTTTCTTCTTGTCATTTTACTTTAACTTTCTCCCTCATAGAGAATACCTATTAAATAATGAATTAACATACACATTTTCTTCAGTGTAATATTATAACTCTCAGCAGTTAAGCATTTAAGAGTTTTCCTCTACAATGGCAGATGGTAACAAGTTAGGTCATTGTAACTTTTTATATGGGAAATATACTGTGATGAAAGCTAAAAAGAAAGAGAACGGGGCCAATAATTTTATTGGAAACACAAAAGAAATGAAGATTGAATTTTAAAAATAAAAAGTTGTATATCACTACAGTAATAACCAAACTATGTTTTTAAGAATGTCATTCAACACAGGTATTCAAACTACACAACAGGAAAGAAAAAAAGTCCTTCAGAGATCACAGATGACAGACAGTCCAGTGCACAAATTCCTATTCAGATCATCACCCTCTACACAACTTGTGATTAAATCTGCCTTGGCATTTGGTGTGCTATCTTCTCAAGGATATAGGAGTCTTAATGCACAGATACCTAAGTAAAGAAAGATAATGGATTGAAAGATGAGAAAGAATGGCATAACCCAGGGAGAATAGAATCAAGAGCAGTCAAGAGCTCTGTTTACTATTATTATAAACTTTTTTCCCATGTGTTTATGGCTCTCTCCAAGCTTTTGCTAATTGCATACAGGGCAGGGAGGATGTTCTGTCTTCTGACCCCTCTGCATTTCCTCTTTGCTCATAATAGATGTGTTAATTAACTGATTTACTTGCTAAATTCTGACTGGAAAACACAAAGAGAAACCTTGAGAGCAGAGAATCATTTATTTCTGGGGTATCCAAAGGGTATTCCCTTGTTCTTTTCTCACACCTTTTCAGAACACATCTAATCTATATACCAAAACATGTATTTTTTTTTTAATTCTTGTACGTGTATTGAGGTAGGTAGGGTGAAATGTACACATATGAATAGTAAAATTATTCTTCAGAGATGCATGATATTGTAGCTCGCTGTGACATGAACAGAGCCAGAAATACAGATACTCTTAAACATCATATGTTACTTAATGCTCTTAAAATATATAACAAAACAAATATAAATATGCCTTATGGAAACCAAAAGTAGGGATGCCTGGGGACTAAGAAGAAACTTGAACCAAGTATTGTAAAGCTCATGTGCTTTATCCTTTCTCTGTTTCCAAATTACCTGTCTTTTATTGTATTTCCTTCTAGAACAGTCTTTCCTTTTTTAGACCTTATGGCAAATTATGCCTTTTTGTATAAATACTCAGCTTATAATTACAGACCTGTGAACTGGTTAATTGACTCAAATTGTAAGTTTAGGGGCAATATAGAATGGCTAACCAGCTTGGAAAGGTGTCCATTGCTGGTTTAATCAATGATGGCCAATGGGAGGAGCCATGGTGGAATATATGGCTCAGCACAAATTTCCAGAAAAACAAACAGCCTGACTATAGTGTAATATTAGAATTATTAATCAAATAATATCATTCCAGTGTTAATGGTTTTTAAAACATGTTTTTATTGATTTTTAAAGAGAGAGGAAGAGAGAAATAGAAACATCAATGAGAGAGGAACAAAATTCCAGCAGCTGCCTCCTGCATGCCCCCTCCTGGCGCTTGATCCTTCAACCTAGGCATGTATCCTGACAGGGATCAAATCTCCTGATTTCTGGGTCGATGCCCAACTGCTGAGCCACACTGGCTGGGCTCCAATGTCAATGTTTTAATACTTGGAGCAGTTTTATTGCTGCATCCTTTGCTTCAGCTATCTTGAACACAGCAATGTGTACATATCTTTTAAGAAAAGCACCTGACTTTTGACCATTTCATTTCCACATCCACACATGAGGTAGGCAAGAGGCAGCTGCAAATGTAAATTTCTGCCAGGCTGAAATTACTGGATAAAATTAGCAGTGCCATCCATTGCCTCTATTATCTTTTCAATTCATACAATCATATGTGTGTTTTTTTTAAAAAAATGAATTCAGAAGGAGAGCTTTCATAAAAAAACAGCATGAATGAACTGCACATTGGAGCATCATATAATTTTCTAGGTCTGTTGTTTGATTAACTTAGACACTACTTTTGTTTTTGTCAATTTAAAGAAAGGTAGTAAATGTTTAAACCAGTTTTTATTTTGTCTTCAAAACTCTTAATCACTAAAACCAAGTAATAACCTATGTTACTTCCGATATTTCATGTCAGCCAGCAAAAGGATGGAAGACACCCACTACCAGTAGGGTGCTAGATCCAGCATGTACCAGAGAATAGAGCTGGTTTTACCAGTTTATTGTTGAATACAGCCATTATTTAAAATTAAATAGTATAAACTTACATGAGTTATTTTAAAAATAATGTATGTTAAAATGAATCACATCCTAAGTATTTTACCACATTTTATTATCAAATATGCCCCTGAGGTTATTTTATCTATGTAATCAATATGAGGGAAATAAATAATGGTGTGCTCCAACACATATCTTCCCAACTCTGCATTCAGTGACATCACATTGGTAGCTTAAAAGTGGTCCAAGTGGTAATATTTACTCCACAGATATGGGCAAATACAACATACAACTCGGGAATTTTTGTTGTTAAACACTTACCTGCATATTACTCTCTAGACATATGATTATATAATTGTGGGATTGACACTGCAGGTCTCTGTAGACAGATACATTGAAAATTCTGAAGAACTAGCTTGAGAAAAGACATTAGCTGGATAAAATTACCCCGTTTTGTTTTTTTCTTTTGCTTGATAATGTGGTACCTTTTGGTATGATGAGTAATGTAGTGTCATGACATTAAATTGCTGTGCTCTTATTACAGCTGGGATATCATAAAAATATGTTTATTTTAGCTGGCCTGTATGGCTCAGTGGTTGAAAGTTGACCTATAAACCAGGAGGTCACGGTTCAATTTCGGTCAGGTCACATGCCTGGGTTGCAGCTCCATCCCCAGTAGACGGCGTGCAGGAGGCAGCCAATCAATGATTCTCTCTCATCATTGATGTTTCTATCGCTCTCTCTCTCTCTCCCTTCCTCTCTAAAATCATTTTTTTAAAAAGTATTTTTAAATGTTTATTTTAACTAGTTTTATAAAATAATTTTTTACTGTTTAGTTATATGCTTAAAAACTTTATTACTGTCCTATAAACTGACAATGTAGTGTATGAGGCATACTATAAGCAGATCATTGCCACACAATGTGTTAAGTGCTATAATTGAAGTGTTATTAATGCACTTTGGAGTACACAGAAGGATGCTAACCCACCAGAGACAAGGGAAGGCTTCAGAGAAAGATAGTAATTGTGCTAAATGTTTAAGGACAAGAACGACTTTATAAGAACTTTCTAAAAAGAGGGAAAGAGATAACTGGCAGAAATGTTCTAACAACCTCAATTGATTAGTTAACAGAACAATGTTTAGTGTAACTAATAATCAGTAAGTGTATATTAAAGGAAAATTATCCATTTACAGGCATAAGATCTTTGTATTAAAAGCCTTATTTACAGTTGGTGGAGTAGATCATAATGCTATGGAAACTGCAAACTGAAATCAGAATCTTTGGGGAGAAGGTCACAGATATATTCATCCTATATAATAAAAGGCTAATATGCAAATTGTCCCCTTGACTGGGAGTTCGACCAGGGGGTGGGGCCGGCCCGCCAACTGCCCTTGGCCCCTCCCCACAGCTGGCCCAGTCCGATTGGCCCCTATCAGCCTGGATTGGGGCGGGCCGGCCGGACCCCACCCATGCACAAATTCATGCACTGGGCCTCTAGTTTTGAAATAACTATCCAGAACATTCTAAAATTCAATACTAATACATAATGTATCTTGAGTTGCCAGAGCACCTGCCAGGTTAAAACTGATGGAATTGAGGACACACTACCTCAAAAAATGCTACCTTGGCTTATTGGCTATTTTATGCAGAAGGAGTCTGAGAAATAGGCAGGATCATGAACATCACTCTGACCCTTGACCTCATCACACCCCTGGCTGGCCTGCCTCCTGAAATGGGTCATAAATCTTCATGTGAGCGTTGCTCTTCTTACACCCAGAGGAAAGAAGTATCCTACCTCTGAAGATGAAGGGATGCCAAGAGGAACCCTAACAAGTGGGAGTTACTAAGTTTTCCGATTTATTACAATTGCTCCTTACCTATCACGGTCCTTCACCAGTGTCCCTCTTCATCACACCTAGCATAAAACAGCGTCTAACTTTTTCTTTGGGGCTTCGTTTTCTTATGAAAGCCCCTGTGTCATGTAAATCTTGTATTAAAAAAAAAATCTGTATGCTTTTCTCCTGTTAATCTGTCTTTGTAAGTTTAATGTTCAGACCCAGCCAGAGCCTCTAAGAAGGTGGAGAAAAACTTTTTATTCCCCTACAAAAGGATGAAGTAAAGAGAGATTTTGAAGTGGCTGAGAACAGGACCTGTTAGCACTTTAAAAGGACTTCCCAAGCGTGTTTGGGAGAATGAAGGTCTGAACATGAAACTTTAATTCCTATGGAAACATGTTGAATGTGGAGATACTAAAATGTCTATGCTAATTATCCCTTATTTTGTTATGTACAGCAAAGACCTATGGATATTCATGTAATATACATACAAAGTGCCTTTATCCCGATTTAAAAAGCAAGCAAAATAAGCACCATAATAAAATGTTTGAAAGAACTAATGTTGGCATGAAAAAGGCAGGGATAATTATGATGCTGTCCTTAATACAATCATATAACTAATACATTTATGTACTAAATACATTAAGATAGGTGAAAGTGGAACCGTACTGCTACGATTTCTGTTTGCTTAGTTTGCTGTTGTTTGCCCGTAATAGGATACCAGCAGTGCGCAGGCCTCTCTGCTGCACACCAGTTCTTCTACACGTTGGTCTGTGATTCTGGGAAGAGGACTCTGCAAAGTGCATTTTCCTAATTCCTTTCCCAGCCTGCCTCATATTGGATTCTCTAAGTGGGCACTAGGGAGAAAATTGAAGGTAGCACCGGGGAGGTGGACTTTTTCTTCTGTGTGATTGCTGTTCCTGTGGCTCGTTACCACTCCAGCAACACTTGATCCCCTGCACCGGCACACCACCCGTGTGACTGCTGGTTCCGGCCTCCAACGTGGTTCTGCACTCTGAAAACCAGTCTCCTTGTAGCCACTTAACTGTATAGGCAGCAGTCAGATTGCATTCTCTGCTTAGCAGCCTGATCCCAGACGCAGGAGGTGCCTCCTAAAAGCTGTTATATGTTGGGAACCTTAGATTCTTTTGTTTTCTGGCACCTAGGGTTGATAGATACTATCTGTACTTATTATTTATGGATTATCTCCATGTTTTCTTTGTAACCAATTTATATATGGAAATCATAGCTAATTACGTATATTAAATACCTCCTATGAAAATTCCTAGTATTTGTTTTCCCTCATTGACCTTAACTGTGTTACAAGGGAAAACTTGCAGAAATCAGGCCAGATTATAAAAGTAATGTGTCCAAAAGTTTGGCATTGGTGTACATATTTTTTATTTAAATTTACTTTAATAGGTGAATATTCACTGGGTATAATGTGTGGAATGTTTGCATTTGTGCCAACTAATTATTTGTTTTTAATAGAGTGATCTGAAATGTCATATAATTTTGTATAACTAGAGGCAAATTATTATTATACTAGAGGCCTGATGCACAAAATTCATGCAAGAGTAGGCCTTCCTTCCCCCAGATGCCAGCACTGGCTCCCGTCTGGCACCCAGGACCCCGGCTTCCCCAGCTTTGTCCGGAATGTCGTCTGGAAGGATGTCTGGTCTAATTAGCATATTATGTTTTTATCATTATAGATCTCTACTGGCAAAAATATAGCTAAATACATTGATTTAATAATTACTTCAAATAGGTAAAATAAAACCATGATGACTGTTTAATTCAAAACAATCAGTAAATAAAGTATTTCCTATACATACTTGAATATAGTTTCAGAACTTCATATCAATTTACATGTGGAATATGAGGAGAAATTGAATAGGATTAGAGCCTGGGGAAATGTCCGCATTTAGAAAATATGTATTTTAAAGTAACTTCAGGTTAAAATGCAATATTAAATGAATATTAAGTTGAATTTTGAGTGACTTAGGGTAATTCATTATTTTAATTACAGAAATTTGCACACAGAAATCACTGCAAATTTGGATTAAGCAAGGTCATAATAGTGAATGGACAAGCATTATTCAGAACACCTGCTATTCTAGAAAAGCAAATCCCTTGAAGCAAACTGTATATTTTTTATAATAACCCTTTTCAACTCAATGAAGTTCACTTGTTCTCTAAATCAAGAGTGGATAAAATACAACCTGTGAATCCCCAGAAAAGAATCAGGTACATGCCAGGAACTGTTAATATAGAATGTTCAAAAGCAATCAGAAGACATCACCTGAGGGTTCCTGCATCCCAGGAGCTTTAGCAACACACACACACACACACACACACACACACACACACACACACACACACACAAGCTCTTAAACACAAATGAAATTTGTAAACCAATTCTGAAGTTTCTTTACAAATCGCTAATTATTTTTATGAATAAATGATTAAATGTTTCTTGAATGTATACCGATGCAAAACATTTCCATGCAAGTTCAAAGTTAGGATAGATGTTCGAAAATAACCTGTGTGCAACCCAAAGACCTTTTTACCAGCAATACTGTTGGTTACTGTGCTAACAAATATATAAATATTGCAATGGATCCAATAGCATTCTAGTTTTGATAAAACATTAATAATCTAGTCAAAAAGATAGATTTTTAAATAACTATATATAAGACAAAATAATAAGAGCAACAACAAAATTAAAAAGTTGTGGGTGGAAATAAGGAATGAGGAACTTACAAAATAACTCATATTTGTAGTGAGTAAAACTAAATTGGGTCATAACACCAGAGATCTTATTACGGGAGATTTTAAAAGTACTTTTAAAATGTTTTCTTTAAAGTAGCCTCAATACCAAAATAAAGTGATGCTTTATCCTAGCAAGGATTACAGAAATATGGCCAGCTAAAAGTGTAAAATAAGCAGTATCTTGAGCTCTATCAGATAATAAATGATACATATATATGTCATAAAATAGCATATATAATTATCTATTTATATATAATTGTACATATATTCTAATTAATGAATGCCCCTGGAAGATGTTCCATGCATATCCTAACACTTAGCATCCACTTAAATAGAGCACCATGCACTTCCTCTCGTACAACAGCATGCATGCCTACACTGAAGGAGAGAATTAGGAAAGAGGGTAAAATATTCCAAAGAACAAAGTTGTTTTCAAACAAGTCTTTGTTAAAATTCTTCTTAAAACTGATCTTTTCAAAGGTAGTACCTGAGTTTTACATATGCTGTATGTCTAGACCCAGGGTAAATTCTCTGAAATGTGTAATAAAAATTTTAGTACTTGTCCAGTTTAACAAGATTAAATTTATTTAAATTCAACCTACATGCATTTCTATAGCCCAAGTTAATTGGTTTCTCTATTTTGTACATTAAGATAAAATTCATCAGGTAAAGAATATGTAGATAACTTAGAGGGAAAGTCTGAACTAAAGTTTTCACGTTCCAACATCAGTGTTTCTGGTGTTGTTGTTTTTTGTTTTTTGTTTTTTGCCTAGATAATTATTCCTTCTAATCAATAGCTACATTTTTCTGTTCTTCACAGTCTTTGATAACATTTTTAATCACTTCCAGAAAGGAAGTAATCTTTCTCCCTACATTTTTGCATACAAGCTGCCTAAAATTAGATGATCAACAATTTAATACATAGTTTTAAAGGAAATAAAGTTTACAAAGTTAATTAATATCCCATTTTCTAGCCATTTGTGTACTTTTATATACATATCTTTTGGAGCTTTAAAAATTAAAAGGAAGCACTCAACTGTTTAAGATAGAGCAATCATCCTTAAAAAAATATGCTGCCTAGAGGCCGATACAATTAACTGTGTATAAAATATGGCGTGTCATTAAATATCCCTTCAATAATAAATCACTTTACCAGATGGTATTCCATCTGACCGTCGTCAATAATGGGCACCTTTGGTGGCACTGAAGATGGCTGACTTATTTCATTATAATGTTGTGTTTGGACATTTGCCAAAGAGAGTGAAAGAAACAAGTAAGCAGCTTGTAAACATAATAATGGCAGTCTTCCATATTTTCTACTTCAACTTTTAAAATAAAACATTTTCTGGACAAAAGAGAAACCCAGACTTACAGAATTTACATTACTTATTATTATAATAACAAAACCACAAATTTCATTCCCTAAATTCCTTATTCAAGAATTGACTGGCATCTTAATTGGCATAGGTATATATATTTTTTTCATAAATAAGAATTGTAAAATTATACATCACTAGAAATGTTAGTGTACATCAGGGACCAAACATTTAATTTATAATTAAACAAGTTAATTTCAGTCGGAATTTTTCTATCTTTCTACCTTAAGCTTTTTTTTATTCTAATTCTTTACATGAGCCATTCAGAATTTAAAATTACTCATAAAATATCATAAATAAACATATTTTTCTAACAAAATATTACTTTTTACAGTTTCAAGTCATTATTGGGAGAAAAATAAAATACATTTTCACTGTTATTCATTAAATTTATGTGGTTGTGTAAAACTCAAAAATAGAGCAAGGCAGGTAGGAAGGCAACATTAAAACAAAGCATATGTTTTTTCCCCCTATATTTTAATAGTTTATAATTTGGTAGCCTACAAAAGCTCTGCTCTGACTTCTAATTGAAGCCATGGCTATGTAAAGTTGATAACATACTAAATTATTTTTAATTTTAATTAACCACTAATCTAAGCAATTTGATTGTCCTTGAATCTACTCCTGATTAGAAAAATTCTTATTACATTTTCCTCTCCTTTAGAACTAACATTTCTATTTAATAATTAACAGTATTTCTAGGTAGCTCTTGAATGACATAACTGAAACTTGCTCCTATGATTTGAATATAGTCATCGCTGGTTTTGAAGGATCAGGATGAAATACTGGAGTCAAAATATTTGAATGGCTATAAGAATGGTGGGCTCTATAGGAAAAAGAAATTAAGAGGAGTAGTAGGAATTTTTCAAACCCAAGCATTAAGGGTTATATGTGACCTTAGAGCAATCAGTGCCTTGATGTCTTGGGAGGATGACTAAACAAAGGTCCATTGAGTATTTGGAACAGTGGAGATACATATTCATGGAGTCCTATGTCAACATTTTTACCACAGGAATAGCTCAAAGAGAAAGGAATATTTCTACACAGAAGTAATTGAGTTCACAGATTTTAAGAAATATATTAATTTACTTTTATCTCTCATCTTCCTATATATACTTAGTCTATTTTGCCCAAGACATCCATCTGCCTCAAGAAAGATTAAATTTTGGAGAACAAAAATGAAGAGGAAATGAGCCAAAATTCATCTTGTGATAGACTACTTGAGACCAAAGAATATAATCGTCAACTTGAAGCAATTTTAAAAGAATTTTTCCGTATTTTTTTATGCTTTCATTAACATATCAAGAAGAAGACTTGGCAGACTTCATAGAAGTTTCACAATGAAGCTTAGAATAAAGATAAAACAAGACATGATAAAAGGGAATTTGCTTTTTATACAGAAACAGGGAAGTACCACCCCTGCAGGACCCAATGGAAAACAGAAAAAGAGTTGATGGTTTGGATTATTAGTAAGAGACAAGGTCCTCATCTGTCCTCTTCACCAGCAAATGATTCATGTTCTAAAGCCTGAAACTTGAAAGATGAGGAACTTGAAAGATATGAAATTATAGAGGTGACATAAGTACTTTTTATTTTTAAAGGGCCGATGAAAATGATTTCAGTCACTATTTACTCAATTTTCTCAAGGACAGTACCTACAATGTATGCCTTAGGACTTTGATGTTTAATTACCTCTCATAACCTGGTTGAAAAGGGCTAGATATAGAAAAACCTATTTGTTTATAGGTCACCAAGTGTAATTAGGCAGGAGAGAGATAGGGAAGGGTTATCCCAGGGAAGGTCAGAGGGATAATCTAATTTTCTATGGACCATTTATGCAAAACTCTAAATTTCCTTAGATTCAGAGAGGAGACACAGAGGAACTCAGAGACTAATTGGACCAGAAAAGAACTGTGTAACATTCTGATTAATAAATACAGTTTTATATAGAGAGAGTAAAAAATAAAACCTTTGTTTTCAACTGAAATATACAAAGGTAGAGAACGTAGGATTGCTACAGTGTCCCAAGAATACAGTTTATATTATATGTGCAGTGCAGCATAGTTCTTTCTCAGTTCTATTTAGACGGAGTTTTTAAATGGTCAAAAGAATTCCACTGTTCTATGTTATCAGAATAAGACATATGTGATTATTGATCCAGGATCAATGGCCCATGTTTCTCCAATGAATTATTCTGAGGGAAATCCTATATATAAATGAATAAAAAAACTATAAATTAAAAAAAAAAAGGAAAAGACACAAGCATACACAAAAGAAAGAGAAAGAGAGAGAAGTATTAGTAGATACTAGGAGACTTAAAAAACTAAACTTTGAGGATATATCTCACCATTTTCTATTACTTTCTGATTATCTAAAAATGTATTATTTCTTACTTCCTAATAAGATTATGACTTGAGTTCTGATAGGTCATTCTCTTATTTTACCTAATCATAATTTAAATAATCATAAAGCTATAAAATAAAGGCAGGCATGCACTACTATCTATATATATAAAAGCCTAAGCAACCAGCCAACCGGCCTACCGTTGGGTAGCTATGATGTGCAATTACCACCAGGGGGCAGATGCTCAACACACAGGCATGGAAACATAGAACAGACTGATGAATCTCAGAGGGAAGCGGGGAGGAGGGAGGGAAGGAAGAGATTAGAATCTTATATGCATACTAGAGGCCTGGTGCATGGATTCATGCACCAGTGGGGTCCCTCAACCTGGCCTGCAGGGATTGGGCTGAAACCAGTGGGGTCCCTTGGCCTGGCCTGTGGGGATCAGGCTGAAACAGGCTCTCCAATATCCCTCGAGGGGTCCCGGATTGTGAGAGGGTGCAGGCCAGGCTAAGGGCGCAGGCCTCTAGTTGTAAAATAAGAATAATGACCCCACATGTGAAAATTTTTGTGAGACTGAAGGTAAACTTACAACTCCTCCTGAGAATCCTATGTAATATAAGCCCAGCGACCATAACGGCAGAATGACCAGAACAACCACTCGACCAGTCACTATGAGGTGCACTGACCACCTCTTGGTCCCTTTACCTGGCCAGCAGGCTCCAATCGCTGATGGCGAACAGGGACCTGGGGTTGGTGGTGGGGGATGCGGGCAGTGCCAGGCCAAGGCCCTGCGCCACTGGTCGCCCCACACACAGAGAGCAACTGGCAGCAGGGGTGGGGCCGGCAAGAGGGCGGGAATGGTGGACCTCTCAGTCCCTCCCCCAGCCATCAGGTTCCCATCACTGGATGGCAAACGGGGAACCAGGGTGGGTGGCGGCAGGGGGTGGGGCTGGATGCCAGCAGTGGGGGAAGATGGCCCTGATCACAGGCTAGGCCTGGGGACCATACCGGCGCACGATTTCGTGTTCCGGGCCTCGTATAAAATAAAGTACCTGAAACTAACTAAAACATCATACCATCATACCACTAGATGTCAGTTAGCAGTTTCACTTGGTAAAGATGAGGGCCAGAGGAGATTGTGTCATGTGACTGATAGAGCCATAGACCACTTTTATTTGCTTTTGTCCAGTTTTCAACAACTTTGGCAGCAGCTCTGGTTGGTGGCTCCAGGATAAAGCAGCTACAAAGGAGTGGAAAGCCAGCCTTGAGCCACGTCTTTGTCTTGATGGAGAAGTAAAGAGCTCAAAAACCAACAAAAAACAAATAAGACAATAAAACAAGATTTTAAAAGAAATCCTAGAGATAAAATTTTTGCCTATATTGATCAGCAATATTTTTTTTTTCCGCCCAGATGTTGCATTCTGTAAATGAGGCAACAGGCCTAATTTTAAATTAAAAAGAAGAAAAAGGAAGTCACAATCTCTTTCCAAAATTAAAACAACAGAAGAATAACACTGCTCTCAGACCCTCTTTTCTTTATATGATACCCATTGGATCTCTGCTATGTACTGGGAATCGAACCATGACCTCCTGGTTCATAGATGGACACCCAACCACTGAGCACTCTGGCTGGACTTTTTTTTTGTTTTAAATAAGTGGTCTCTTGGCAATTGCTTAGCCATTTCAAGACCCTGGGTATTAGATAGCAGTAGCACCCCCATCCCCATTATTGTGACAGTCAGACTTTCTGTGGCTTAGAATGGCTATTAGAATGGTTCATTTCTAGGACTACAGCTTAGTTGTCATGCTCTTTCAGAATCCAGTGTAATTTTCTTGGCTGCTATCTGGAGGTCTGATGACACAGCAGAGACAGATCAGGTGGTTATTGGGGAGGACATGCCCTTGCACAGGATCAGCAGCTGTAATTGGAACTTACACTTCATTATTCACTTACTTGAATTGCATTAAAATACCTGCTTTACCCCCAAACAAAAATTTATTTTTTAAACCAAAAACTTAAAGCAATATAGTTGAAATGAAAATAAAATAATATCATCTTGTCCACAAAATGTCCCTCTTACCTGAGACATATTGATCAAGAAGTTTATTAGTTTTGTTTTCCATTTTTTATTCATTTTGATTATATGACCCAAAAATTAATTCCAGAAACTCTACTCATATTAATTTTCATCCTCATTAGAACTCATTTTTAACACAGGGCTGGTCACCATTGTATAGTGTTTTATAACTTACCACCTGTTCTGGACCGAATGTTAGAATTACAACATATGAGTTTTGGTGCCTTGATGGTAGAAGACAGCAGGGATTATTGTGATCCATTCCTATTTCCTGGGACATACTATCATAACCTCTAACTATGCCTCACCCCAGGTTTCAGCCAAGGAACTGGGCGAAGGGACAGGTTGCTTGTAACAGATAATGGACTCCACCCTAAAGAAGCCTTTGGAACAGCTTCGTCAGGTTTGTGTGAACTAACCTCAGGTGTTTTACAGATTCTAAGCTTTGAAGCATGAGCATAGATTAATGTGTCCTAACTCAGAAGAGAGGACGTTGACTAATAGAATGAACAGATAACAAGCAAACAGCAAGAAATAGCACAAAGAAAAATGAAACAGAGTCAGGACAAAGATAGTGATGTGAGCCAAGTGGGAGCTTAAGAGGTATTATTGTAAACAGGGTGAGAGGGAAGACTGATTTTCTTTATATTTAACATCACATGAAGCAATCAATCAAGTCATGATTTATTTTATTTATTTAGAAGTTATTTAGGTGTCCTGCAGACAAAAATTAACTAAATCTACAAACACTGTCAGAAATTTGTTGACTCCTAATTAGAAGTATAATCTAAATTAGGGGAGAAAACTTTTAATTGGAAAGGAGTTATGTAAACCACATACAAAATTTACAGTTCCTTTCCTCAGTTAAAAAGAAATCCTTATTTAAAAACAAAGTCATTCCTATCTTTCCAACTGAAGCTTTAAGCCAGGACATAGTTACAATTTTTTCTCCCTATTTCACAGAAAATACAATGATATAGCCTAAGTCATTACACTCGGCAGTTTCTAAATTTCAGTAAAATGCATTGTTTTACTCCCTGCCTCTGCAATGTGCCTGCATATATGACTTTCATCAAGGACATAGAAAAAGAAAAAGCAGAATTAGACTTGCAGGAATGTGGTAGAACATATATATATATATATATAAAATAAATTATATATGAGGAAATTTTGTCCCAGTATATATTTAATGATGCATTAATAAAGTGTAAATCTTGGCTCTATGTTCTTGAAAGAAGTATTTTAAAAGTTAGAAAAATGGGCATTAAAAATGCAACAAAAGAGAAGAATACATACACTGTGACTCTCGATATTCCATTTCTGCTTGTGTGCACATGTACTTGTGTTAGAGAATGTAATATATCAGGAACTTGTGGGAATGGGAAACATAAAATATTATTTGTATTAGTTTCCCATTGCTAATGTAAGAAATCACCACACATTTGTCACTTAATGCAACATAAATTAAGTTTCAAATAGTTCTGGAGGTCAGAAGTTCAAAATCAGTCTCATTGGTATATAATCAAGAGTTCAACTACTTTCCTGTTGGAGGCTCTTGGGGAGAATCCTTTTCCATGGGCTCCTTCCAGCTTCTAAGGCTGCTGACATTCCTTCACTCTAGATCCCTTCCAGCATTTGCATCACTCCGACCTCGGCTACCGTCATCATATCTCCATGGCCCTCCTGCCTATCCTACCTAATAATAGACAAATATGCAAATTGACCACACCTTCGCTATTCCCAAGCCACACCCACCAACCAATCAGGATGAGTATGCAAATTACCCCAACAAAGATGGTGGCTATTTTGCATATCAAGACAGCGTAGAAAGAAGCCAAGAGCTACAGAAGGGAGCAAAGCTGCAGAGAAGCAAGCAAGCCAGGGGGAGGAGAAGGGAGGAGCGGAGGCGGGGCCGGGGGAGAAGGAAGGAGAGCAGGCGGGGCCGGGGGAGAAGGGAGGAGTGGAGGCACGGCCGGGGGCTAAGGAAGGAGAGTGGACGGGCTGGAGGAAAAGGGAGAAAAGCAGGCAGGCTGGCAGAGAAGGTGGGGCGGGGGAGAAGGGAGGAGCACAGGCGGGGCCAGGGGAGAAGGGAGGATCGGAGGCGGGGCCAGGAGAGAAGGAAGGAGAGCAGGAGAGCGGGCGGGCTGGCAGAGAAGGAAGAAAAGCAGGGGGGCTGGCGGAGAAGGCAGGGCGGGGGACAAGAGAGGAGAGCAGGCGAGGCGGGGTAGAGTGCAGCAGGAAATCCTATTGCAGGATTTTTCCTGCAACGGGAACGCTAGTCTACCTAATAAAAGAGCAACACACTAATTGACCGTACCTTTGTGATGCCCACCAGCCAATCAGGAGTGAATATGCAAATTAGCCTAGCAAAGATGGTGGGTTAATTTGCATACACAAGCGCCAAAGCAGCCTGGGGCAGGGCTGGATGCTTCCTGCTTCCGCACCACCCCAGCCGCTCAGAGCCTCTGGGCAGTGTGGGAAGGTGGAAAGGCGGCTCTGGGCTGGAGCGGAAAGTCGGCTCGGGCCAGAGCGAAGGCGGTGCTGGCAGCCAGGGGAAGGAAGGCCCATTCTTGCATGAATCTTTGTGCATCGGGTCTCCAGTATGTTATAAGGACCCTTGTGATTACATAGGCCCACTGGGTAAGCCAGGATAATCTCCAGCACCTTAAAATACTTAATGTAATCACATCAGCAAAGTTCCTTTTGTTATGGAAGTTACCATTCATAGGTTCTGCCTATTCCCACAGGGACTCCGTTGAGGGGACATTATGCAGCCTTACCACAGAATGCTATTCATGAAAATTTAATGCTATTCATGCAAATTTACATGTCTCCTTCCAAGTATTCCTGCTAGTTACTGGAAAAATTAGAAGTGTAGCTACATGGTTAAATGTGGATATTTTTTGCAATTGTGGTGTATGTGTTTTACAAATATATATATATATATGTGTGTGTGTATATATATACATATGTATATATATATACACACACACACATATATCATATAAATAAGAGATCATATTACTTATTATACCTAATATAAGAAAGCAGTAATATTAGTGAATTACTGTTTGAAATGGTTCAGAAAGGGGAAATAAACCATTAGTCTTTTTCTCAAGACGTTCACTATTGGTATTACATTAAGAAATCCTTATGGGAAGTCTTTACTTTTATATACTGATTCTCAAGGGACAGTATCCATGCTAGAATTCAATTTCAAATACCGTTTCTCAAATTCCTTGCTTATTTGAAATAAGAAAAACACAATGGCATATTCTTTTCTTTATACAGGTGATATATTGGTTATGAAAAATCACATTTTCAAAAGGAACAAATAATTTGAACAAAATAATTATGGCTCATTAGAATATAAATCATATTTAACTGTACAGTTACACATAAAACAGTACTATAATTTTCTTAAAAATCCAGAGAGACTAAAAGTTCCATTCATCTTAGGACCTTCCCCCAAAATACTTGGAAAAAATAAAAATAAGAAGAGAAACTATCACAGTTTCTGCTTTCTGCTAAAACTATAATTTTAGTCATGTCATTCCAAATACAGGTGTCATTGTTGTCTTTAAGACTATATTTTATACAGATACTGCTTAGTAAGTATGGAATGCTATAACAAAATACCATAGCTGGTGGCTTCAACAACAAACATTTATTCCTCACAGTTCTGGAAACTGGGAAGTCCAAGATCAAGGTGCAAGCAGATTTGGTGTTTGGTGAAGTCGCTCTCCTGGGTTTGCAGATGGCTGTCTTCTTGATGTATCTTTACATGGAGAAGGACTGAGATAGTGATTATCTCTCTGTGTCTCTTCTTATGAAAGCACTAATCCCATTTAGGAGAGCTCCACCTGCATGACCTAAATATCTCCCAAAGGCAACATCTTATCCCATTGGGGATTTAGGCTTCAACATATATCTGAATTTTGGGAGGTCACAACCATTCTGTCTTCAAAAACTTTACATGTAACAGGAAGAGCAAAATAACCTGAAATCATTGAAGATTTTGTGACATTAATTTGAAGCACAGGTTAGACTGCATTATATTGATGTTTTGATATATCAAAAATAGTTGAATATTGACAGCTTCATGAAGGTCACCCTCATGCAATAGGAACACACACACAAAAGATGTGAGCAAAGTATCCTCGATAAATTAGAATATTAATTCCCAGTTCCCGTATCAGTTCCTTCTCTTATTTTTCAAAAAATATATTGCAAATCTTCCTGATAATATAAAGCCACAAGAGCAAAACAGTTCAACCGTGTCTAAAGAATTAAGGAATCACAAACACTCCTGTGAAAATTAATCATTTGTTCTGAAAAAACTAAGTTATACATTACACAATACATATTTTTCCCAAATGGATTAAAGGGCAAATGTAATAAAAATGAAACATGATAAAATACATAGTAATTAATTTCTTATTTCTAAAAATTGGAAAAACTTAGATTAAAAAATCTGCATATGTGACTGCATAAAAACATGTTAAAATTATTATGAACAGTATTTTTAAAATGGCCTATAAAAATAAATAAAAATGATCCATGGGGAGGGGTGGGGGATGGGAATGGGGGGATGAGGACAAATATGTGACACCTTAATCAATAAAGAAATTTAAAAAAATAAAAAATAAATAAATAAATAAAAATGGCCTATAATGTGCTAAAACATGATCAATAAAAGTTAATAAGATTAAACCTTAAAAACTTATGAAAATCAATAAAGAATAATCACATAGATAAATGAGGTATATTAATTCCCTTGAATAACATGTTAGTGTATAAGTATTTTTTTTAAATTGGCCAAAGTCATTAATGGATAACACACACATTAAAATGCAAATAATTAACCATAAGAAAAACATTTTTGGTAATAAATGAAATGCAAATTAAAATATAAATAAAGATTTTAAAATCTGTAATGCCTAACATTGTTTTGTTTAACTTTCATAAAATTGATACTCTAGTGAATGTAGTAGGTGAGAATCAACTCATAATAAAACTGTGATTTCCTAATAAATCATCAACAATGTTTCTTACAGAATAAACGCAAAACTACACCACAGCTGCAAAATGATTATCAATGCTTTCTGCATCGTTATTGCTGATTTCTTACTAAGGATATCTAAAACCCTGCTTCATGTTGCCCATCTCTTTAACAAAAGTAATCAGGACAATCAATTGTTGAACTGTTCCTCCATCTTGACAACATCTAAAATAGCCCCATGTCCCTCATTCTTCCTTAGAATCATTCAACCCATATGCATACCTACAATATTCCTCTTTCTATTAATCATTTCAGAAATTTACCAGGGTTCCTCTGCTGTATGCTAGCCACTGAAGCAGCAAGTTAAATATAATTAAGTTCAACTATAAGAATATTCCAACGGTCTTTGTATGGTGTGGGTTTCTTCTGTAGGCATTCTTCTGTTGCCTTATGCTCACTAAATGAATATTTACTATGTTTAAATTATCTAGCACATTCAGGAAGTAAAGGAAATGGGATAAAATGTTAGCAATTTAGCTATATCTTTTTTCTTCTTGTTAAATTAAATAATATGCATCTGAAGCAAATATGGCAAAAAAAATCACTGTCTACTGTGTGAAATCTACATGGCAAATCTATGAGAGTTTGTGCTAGTGTTTTATACCTTTCTATACAATTGGAATAATCCTCAGTATGTTGATAATGGGCAATATGCTTTATGCCACTTCACCTGTAATCTTAGGAACAGGTTTTTTGAAGGAAGAAAAGAGGTGCCTGCACCACAGGTGGCCACTTTTTAGCTGTCCTGTGATTATAAGGTAAAATGGGTTGAAAATTCTTGTCAAATGGATGGATGTTTACCACTCAGTTATTCCTCATGTGGGCATATTTTATGTACATGACTTATTAAAAATAGAAAAAATGTTATCAGGTAATTTAAAATATTTGCAAGGCTTCTTTGAGAATTAACTTTGATGACAAAATTAAGAAACTGGTTTTCATTTGAACAGAATTTGTTCCTTTTCTTTCCCATCAGCTTAGAAGATAAGAGGAGTGTTTATTGGCCATAAATGGCATAATTAAAGGTTTAATTTTTAATTTTCAGATAGTATGATGTGTTTAGCGATGCACTGAATAATATAATTTTCCCTCTTATATGAATATATCATGTATTTTACAAAGACATTGTAGCACAACTACATATTTTATAATGTATTTCCATTTTATGAGTAAAATATAAACAAGTCTACACATTGAAGCATTTACAATCTGAATATTTAAGCATAACTACAGAAATCTCCAAAACAGAATTAAAAAACTGATTAGGACTTTATGGAAGAAAATTGTGTTAGCAACATATTTGGAAATAGTAGTGAGTACTGGAATTTTTTTCAACTCAGCACAGAACCCATTTTAATGTCAAGTGTGTTAAGCAATCTTTTCCAAATATTCCAATCAGGATTTCTGCCTCTTTTATCCCATTATCACAGCATTTTTTTTTTTTTTTAGCCATATTAAACTTGTTGGATTTCTATTGGTCAATTTTTCTTTTAACATTGTTTAACTTTACTCTTGTAATTTTACCTGGAAATCCATGTATCACTTTTGAGATTAAAAAAAATAATATAACAAAATACAACTAACACAATATTTATGATAAGTAATAAACTGCCTATTTTTAGAGAAAATGCATTAAAGGAAGAATTATCCTATATAATAAAAGCCTAATATGCTAAGTGTCTGGTCAACCAGTCAGCTGTTCAACCAATCAAAGCGTAATATGCTAATGATATGTTAAGGCAGCTCAATTGCTCACTATAACGTGCACTGACCACCAGGGGGCAGATCTCTGACTGGTAGGGTCTGGCCAATTGAGACTGAGAGAGATGGGCCAGACATGCCCTGGAGTCCTCCCATGGTCCCTTCCCTGGCTGGCCAACCTTCCCTGTCCCTTCCCAGCCCTGATCATGCACCAATGGGTCCCTCGGCCTGGCCTGCACCCTCTCACAATCTGGGACCCCTCGGGGGATATCGGAGAGCCAGTTACAGCCCAATCCTGCAGGCCAGGCCAAGGGACCACACTGGTGCACAAATTCGTACACCAGGCTTCTAGTAGTTCTTATAATTGAGTTTACCTATTTAGCTTAAGGATAGAGTTTTCACAGAAAAACTGAAAATATATGCATTATTTCTAAATTATTGAGCATCCCATATGTTAAATTCTAGATTTAAATGTCAATCCTAACTCATAGAACTCTGAATATAAAAACAGTACATGTAAATTAAAATTTTCCAATTTCTGTTATTATTAAAGTATGCATCAAAATGCACATATAAATCATTAATTTGACATAAAAACTGTCAGTCCAGAACACAACTGTACAATTTCTTTTATTAAAATTTGGTGATTGATTACTATAATTAGATGGGTGTTCAACAAAAGCTACTTGAACAAATTATAGAAGAAAAGAAAATCATAAATCAGAATTAACTTGAAAGAAAATTAAAATAAAATGAAACTCACCTTTTAATTCAAATTTTATAATTGATTGAGTTATCTCATATGGCAACATTAGATTCTTTCCCATTAATCAGGAAAGCTAAAATATCCAATAGAAAGAGCCAGAGAAAATTTAAACTGTTAATAAAGGTGACATTCAAATGGCAACTTGCAAGAGGTACTTCTAGGTCAAAAGACATTCACTAATGTCTTATAGCTAATTTTCATAATAAAATGAAAAATAAAAGTATGTAATCATAAGCCAATATCTTACAATATTAGATTAAACAATATATTTATAAATTAAACAATATATTTATTTGTAAATATAATATATTTGAATTTAATTATTTAAAATTGAAATAATATGTGTTACAGATATTCTCTCAATTATAATACTTAATTAATAGAACATATACTTAGTTAAATGTTGTAGATGAACAGAACTGGGAACATTTGGAGTTTGTGAGCACTATGAATCATTCACAAACTGATTCTCTGACAAATGTAGTGGATATTTAATAAATGTTGCACAATGGATACTAGTTAATGGCTTAATTCTAAGTAAAAGAGAACAAGTAAGAAATTCAGTAGTAATAAATGAAGCACTCATGTATTAAACAATGATTATGTTCTGAATTTTTAGCTAAGTGCTATAAATATAAATATCCATATTTATTTGTCTACTATGATTTACATTCTTTCAATAACTCTGAAAGATGCTTTAAAAATATTTTTAATGGTAAATGAGACTTTAGAAGGTTAAGTAACTCAGACATATTCATGTCAGAATCAAGAATTCTAACTCTGATCTATTTGACCCCAAAGTGTGTGTTCCTTGGGTTTACTATGTTGTATTTATTTCCCATTGCTATTTTCTGTTTCCTGGAATTATTACTTGAGCTCATTTATTCTTAATGCTCCCACTTGTTAGTCAATGTTGCAATTATTTTCTACTTTTTAAGATGTATAATCGGAAAATTATGAAAAATAAGAAATCCAACTTCTGATGGAATCTATATGTACAAAAGCCTGAGCAACCGAATAACCGGTCACTATGACTCACACTGACCACCAGGGTGCAGACGCTCAATGCAGGAGCAGCTCCCTGGTGGTCAGTGTGCTCCCCCCTCTGCGGCAATGCTACCGAGTGATGGCAGCAGGCGCAGCGGATGAATGGGAGTGATGCCCGGCTCAGGCTTGGGCTCCTCCCCAGCCACCTGCCACTTTGCGCACTATTACATCCCCCGAGGGGTCCCAGGTTGTGAGGGTTCAGGCCAGGCTGAGGGACCCCACTGGTGCACTGGGCCCCTAGTTAAAATATAAAAGCATGCACACACTCACACTTACTAGTATATGTATGTATATATACATAGTGTTGGATCACTTTGAGTAAATATTCTCTTTAATTCTAGACACTGGGTTACACAATTATCATTCTAGTTAGATTGGAATTTGGATATAGAGTGAAATTCAACTCTGTGTTTCAAATCTCAAGTACATATTACTACAGCATGTCATACTGAAAATGCTACTATCTGAATTTAAGGGAATTCATCTTGTTGGTATTAAACATAAACGTGTTTGTTACTAAACAAATGCTTATATCAAAAAGCTAAAAAGCTAAAACTTCACCATTAGCAAGATCTCCATCCTGCCTTTTAACCTTATTATTGATTGAATTCCTGAACATCTTAAGACAAAAGTTTAAGATGTTGATTTATACATTTTATATTATATGTGCATGTATACACACACACATACACATTTAGTGTGTTTTTAAAAGTCTGTTTATTTGTTTTAAAATTCAAGTTCCATTGAATAATTATGAACATAATAATTCCACCTTAATTACATTTACAAAAAAACATGACTGAGAAACCTGAGGACAGCATTCTTATACTGAGAAACAAAACATTAGTTTTATATGAAATATATATTTAATTCCCAAATATTGATTTAGAAAATTAATGAAGTAATTAAAACATCTAAAATGTTTTTTCATTTATCAATATGTATTGTACATATACAATAATTGCTGTATTGTTTTATCAGTAACAAATGACCCTGCTTTCTGTATTCAGGAAGAAATGATAAATGGTCCTCTTGCAAGTTGGATTAAAGGAAATTGATGAGTAGTAAAATTGACAACATGAGGTCGAACTAAAAAGTAATCTCATTTACAAACTTCTCTGTGTCTTCTTGGTCACAATAAAATTTACCTGATTGTGGAGAGAGATATACAGCTGTAAATATTTGCTGTTTTTATATAATGCCAGTTGAAAATCTTTCAACTGTAAGTGTTATTCAAATAAGTCATCCATCTTTTGTGCAATAGGGAAATGAAAACAAATGTTTTTCCAGGTTAACAGACTTTTCAAGTTGGAAAGACTGACAACATATTTTTATACAGGAAAACACAATATCTATAAAACAATTGTATGTGATATATAAAACTGACAACAAAACTTGCTTTATGGTTGTTATGAAAGATCTATGAGGAAAATATCCACTTCACCACCATTGCAAATCAGCCTGAACCTCCAACCTCCTAACACTTTCTTTCTTCAAAGACCAGAGATTAAAAACAGGGTAAATTAGCAGGCCAGAACTTTCTGCCTCTGTCTGAAAATGTTTTAGTGGCATATTTGCACTGACAGATAATATTTTATATGCACAACACTGTCAAGCAGTGCATGAAATACTTCAATTTTCATCATGAGGGATTTTTCTGAAGATGGTCACTTTACTTTGGTTAGCCACCCACCAGTAAATATGTTCAGACACATGCAGTGTTATTTCCTTTACTTACAAGCTATTACATTGTGTTTTTTTATGTATTACCATTTTTTTCAATTACAGTTTGCATTTAATATTATTTTGTATTAGTTTCAGGTATACAACATTGTGATTAGTCAATCATATACTTTACAAAGTGGTCCCCCTAATATTTCCAGTACCCACCTAGCACCATGCTTACCTATTACAATATTATTGACTACACTAGAGGCCCAGTGCACAAATTTGTGCATGGGTGGGGTCCCTCAGGGTGGCCTGCGGGTATGGTCCCGAAACCCACAGTCCAACACCATTTGCAGCTCCTACCTGTAGCTCCCGCTCATCCTGGCTCCACTGTGCCTGCTACGGGCTTGCACCCAATCAGTCGTGATTTGGAGAGGCTTGTGTAGCAGCAGCTCTAGCAAGCCATGAGCTCTGCATCTGATGCCCTCCTGAGAGGAGTGGCTTGTGGGATTGGGGCAAAACAGGCTCTCTGACATCCCCCAAGCGTCCCAGAATGTGAGAGGGTACAGGCCAGGCTGAGGGACCCCACTGGTGCACGATCAAGGCTGGAAAGGGACTGCGGGAAGGCTCCAGGGCATGTCTGGCCCATCTCTCTCAGTCCCCATCGGCCAAACCCCAGCAGCAGGCTAACCTACCAGTCAGAGCGTCTGCCCCCTGGTGGTTAGTGCATGTCATAGCGAGTGGTTAAGTGGCCTTAGCATAACATATCATTAGCATATTACGCTTTAATTGGTTGAACAGTCGACCAGTCACTGGATGACCGGACACTTAGCATATTAGGCTTTAATTATATAGGACTTTTTATGCTGTACTTTATATCCCTGTGACTATTTTGTAACTACTAACTAATATTACTTAATCCTTCACTGTTTTCTCCCAGTTTCCTCCCCTCCCTCCCCTCAGGCAACCATCAATCTATTGTCTGCATCTGAGTCTATTTCTGTTTCATTTGTTCATTTATATTGTTCATTAGATTCCACACATAAGTGAAATTATAACTACATTGCTTTTTATTTATAGTTGTTCCTGGAATTTCTATGAAGTTTTAATAAAATAAAATTAAAAAAAAAACACATCAGTTTAGAAAAATTTTTCTAAGAATGAATGTACAAGATCTTTGTTTTAGTGTTATCAGTATTTCTGGGCAAGCAGATTTAATAATAACAATAGATCTAATCTGCAGCTTTCCATCAATCTGTTTTCTTTGGTAAAAATGGCTCCAATATTAGATTATAATTTTTGAGGCACTTTGAAACAAAAGTTAAATATCAGTGTAATGAATACCTTCACAATACAGGTCACTGGATAATTACTCCCAGGCACTCATATTTTAAGTGATAAAACTACCTGATAAAATTTTAATATTGGAATGGGATATGAATAGCATTATGCTGCCTTAGCTTTGTATTAATGTTTTCTTTCCAAAGATAATTTGCCCAGTGCTGTCCAATTCGAGGCCCACTGATGGTGACTGCTCTTTGAAAAAGTTCATATGTCTGTGGACTTTAAGTTTGTTGCACCTTTTCTGGAGCCTCTGTTTTGTTAAGATATTTTGTCAGATTGTGCTCAAAATCAGCTTGTAATTTTTGGACCACAGGCCTGATAATATATCATGTGGCCTAAAATGGACTAATCAAATTCTTCCCTGAAGTAAGAGGTAAAAGACTTTGATAACATCTTTTGATTATTGTATGCCCTTTATTAATTTGGATTTTTGACAATAACATCTGAAGTACTAGAAAAATGGACACATATAGAATAATATTGTTAGTACCCTTTTGCATAATGAACATTTTCCTTTTACAGAAGGTTTTTAAGAAATTGTTTAATAGCATATCATAGTTAAGGACCTCATATTTTCTAATTCTTCTTTATCTGCATTTCCATCTAAGTTAATGACTGAAGTATGGATCAGATTCAAACATCTTAACTCTAATGCTATATTTTTGCATTATCACATACCTTAGAATTATTATAAAATAATTACACAAAATAATTATAATTACAAAATGATTATATACAATTTCTGAGAAAAACATAATTTTGATTAATATATGTAATATTTTCTTTGCATTTTGTAAATGTAATGGAACAAGCAAAGTAAATGACATAGTTTCCCAATTTTCCCCAAACTTTCTTTTCAGAATAACTAAATGCACCTGCTTGGGCACTGTCCAAAGGACTATGAGGTGGGGCTGAATCTCACAGAAAATAAATGAGAGGAAAGAGTAAAGAAGGCAATTTAGTGGACGGGACAGAAAAGTATACATAGCATTGCGAAGCAGGGTTTTAATCTCTTTGAAAAACTGAAAGGAAATAAAGCCTTCCACAAAAGAACAAAAACGTTTGTTCCCATATTCTGCTTTACATCACACCCTGATTTCATTCATCATTTTCTTTGTCCACTGTCCCTCAGCCAGCTGCTGCCTCCACGCAGAAGCAGCCTCCTAGGTCTGTAACTTTCAGATATCCAGCCAGCCCGCTAACGTAATATTTTCAGCAGCACATGGATGTCAACCCTTCACTTTGTTTGTTCTTTCCCCTCTTATCATCCGTACAGCTCAGATGCTGACTTTACCAGCAGAAAAGCATACACCATGTGTTTAGCCCTGATAATGACTATCCGTGTTTAATTGTATTTAAAATTCACAATGGAAAGAAGTTATTAATAAGTTGTGCTAAACATGCTACGTGAAATCAGTAACAACTTGGTGCTGACAATGCTTTTGCATTTTATGACAAAGTTACCAGATTGAAAGTCAGCCATGCATGCCCAGAAAATTTACACAGCTCTTTGCCCAACACAAAAGAGGTTAGTAATTTTTTTAACATTTGCATATGATCCATTGCTCTTTCCTGAATTATCTTCCTGACCTCGGTCAGTCACTTATCTTTTTTAGAAACTCAGTTTTCTCTGCTCAAAAAATTAACATGAAAGGATTAGACCATGTAGTTTCTTCCAGGTTTATTATCGTGTAGTTATGATTGGATAAAGACATTTTTCAGCCCTGGCTGGTTGGCTCAGTTGGTTAGAGCATCGTCCCAATAGGCCAAGGTTGAGGTTTCAATCGCCAGTCAGGGCACATACAAGAATCAACGAATGAATGCATAAATAAGTGGAAAAACCAATACATGTTTCTCTCTCAAAAATTTAAAAAGACATCTTTCAGAAGGATGCTAGAGAATAGACATACTTTACACATCAATATATGACATGAATGTGTTTGTTTTACTGGTGATTGCATAAATAATTTTGAGGGTTACAGATAATGGTCATGGGAGATTTATCTGCATCACAGTGTGTGATAAAATATGTCTATTTTTTATAGATATATTTACAATAAACAAGAGAGGGAAATTTGCTCTGTCTTTACTGTTTCTTCTTTTTTCTCTTTTCATCTTTACCCAAGGATATGTTTTTTTTATTGATTTTAGAGAAAGAGAAATGGAGAGAGAGAGAGAGAGAGAGAGAGAGAGAGAGAGAGAGAGCGAGAGCGAGAGCGAGAGCGAGAGCGAGAGAGAGAACAACATCAAACAGTTGCCTCCTGTATACAACCCAACCACGGACCAAACTCACAACCTAGGTTTGTGCCTTGACCTGGAATGAAACCTACAACTTTTTTGTGCACAGGACAATGCTCCCACCAACTTAGTCACCCAGGCAGGGCCCTCAAGTCTTTATTTTAATTGAAAAATAATTGACCTCAAAAAAACTCTCTTATCTTATTTCCACTAATTATGTTTTAAGACCTGATTTATCTCTGATACTAAAGAGTAGAAAATTTAATACTCTACAGAAACTGTAATTTAATTTTTCATCGGTATAATGCAATTCATAAAATTAAATGTTGCCATTATATGATTATTCCTTTTATAAAAAACACGTTTTTAGAATTTAGTTATTTGTGGGTTTTAAATATATTTTTCATTTGTTTAAAACTACTTAAATATTTAAACTGCCTTCTTAAATGAGCAATATCACAATTATTTCAATGATGGTTGACCTGAATACAATTTATACATTCTAAATTTTTAATATAAGCATTGAAAAAATATTAATTTAATCAGCAAATGCTTACTATAATATATGACCTCTTACTAAGAAAAAAAAAACTTTTTACTTAGCAATGTATTGAAAGGTAATAAATATATAATGATTTTATTTTCAAAGACCTGGAATAATACAAAGAAGCATGATAAAATTTTAGAGTAAAAAATTTTATAGATTGTATATTCTAGGTTGACAGTTCTTTTTTTCTTTTCTTTCTTTCTTTCTTTTTTTTTTTTTTTTTTTTTTTTTTTTTTTTTTGCCACTAACAAGAAAAGTAGGCATAAAGTGTCATATAAGGACACATTGCATTCCTTATCACCAATGGAGCAGTGTTCTGTTAAAAATTAGAATATGTAAATAAAACAGCTGTTACTTAAAACAGAAAACGGAAGGGGCTTAAAAGGATGCCTGAAAAAGTTAGTAAGTCTTGATCTGCACATGAGAAGTGTGTTCTACTGGAACTGTTACCAGCATTGGCAAGTGGGAATGATGGAAAGAGAGATGATAAAACACATATCTATATCATTATTATCTCACCTCTTTTTCTTTCACTTACGTCTATCTAGTTGTTATAGGGGAAGAGCTTTACTTTCTTGTACCATTAGGGAAGGTGTCACTTGATATGACATGATGACAGTATTACTAAATTTGACTCCATCTATAACAATTAGAACTTTGGAGGTGAACCTAAATTTAGCCTACATTGCTAGAGTAAGGCTAATTGTGAAGTGACCCCCCCTTACTAAATATCAGGAACATTTTTGTGATTTTTACCTGCCAAATTCAAGGACATCACACTGGAAATTAGGAGAAGGACACAATCTTGGTGTGAGCAATGTTATTACTGCCTGCTGAAAGGCATTTTAGGGATAAAATAGGCAGGTTTAGGGAGATTTGGGAATAAAGAGGGCCGATGGGGGAGGAAGGCACAGGTGAGGGCTTGGAGCTGCCAGAAGGCATACATTCACAGAGAAAAGGAAAAAAAAAAAAGGGTGCCACAGGATAGGGGGAGAGGAAGACATCCATTCACAGAAGATAGGGAAAAGCCACAGGGTATGGGGAGAAAAAGGAAACAAACTTTCACAGAGGACAGAGAAATGAGGACAAATGGGAGAAAGAGGAAAACAGATTTTCACAGGAGATAGAGAATTCTACCACTGAAGGGAGAGAGAAGGAGCGGACACCACATGGGATTTCGGCTTTGAAGCTGATATTCTACCAATCGGAAGGCAGTATGAAGAGACAGAGAACTGCAGCCTTTATAAACCTTAGCAAAAAAGAGCTTGGTGGGTTACCCTCTTGGGACCCTCTCCCTACATGGGAGGGGGGACTTGCTTCCAATAAATTTTCCACCCTTTTCATCTACCACCTTTTGTCCATGGCTTCATTCTTCAAATCCATCTGAACAAGGACCCGGGCAAGAAATCACCCTTGCATCCTGCTCAGGGAAAAAAAACAAAACACCCAAGTCAAATGCATCTGAACTGGGTACCTCACTGGGAGAAAAAAAGATATCCATTAAAATAATTTGAATACGAAATAGAGGGAATATAATGAACAATGGGAAGAAGATGCATAACTGGATCATCAGGCCAGGGGACAATGTAGATGCTCTTGACTCATAAGAGTATCTAAAGAAAAATACTAATACTCAGGTATTTGTTTTGGATGCAGAACACAGCTGATGCTGGGAGAGGCCACCTGATCTGTTTATTCTGGCAAAAGGAAATTAGGTTCTTGTTGATTTTAGGCTCTGCATCTGGATAATATGGAAAATAGCTGTGAAACAGCACCCCTTCATGACTACCTGGCTGGTAGTGATTTAAACTATCATTTTGTTCATTAATAATCTACTTATTACCCTTGAAGCTCACAGGATAGAAGCTGCTGAACAGATGGAGGTGGAGCTGTGTATAAATGTGTTCCGATGCTAATGCAGTTAACCTAGGTGTGATGGGAAGCAGATTATTCTCACCTGTCCAGTACATTAGAGATTGTTTTGCTCTTTTTGAGGATGACATATGGAAATGTGAGTGCACTGACTCTTAGTGGGAGGGAACTTGAATAAGCTCAAGGGTTTTGTTCAGGATGGTGTTAAAGGGTCACCAATCCTTCGGGGTTTGAGGTTCTGTATCTTTGAAGCCTTGTGGCACCCTGATATTGAGCTGTATTTGGGGATAGAATATATCAATTGACAGTTTCAGTGGGCAAACAATACTTTGGTGAATAATCTACCCAAATTGTACCCAAGTTATGAACGTAAGTAGTCTTGAAAACTAGCAGCAAGATATATGTTGGCTTAATCAGCAGTGACTCCTCTAGGCTCTACATAAGTTGGGTAGACTTTTTAATTTTCTAATTAAATTATTGATGATAAATCATGCAAATAGTAATATTGATAAATGAGTTTGTTTGATAGATACGGTCTCCTTTTTTAGGAGGACAATTTTGGTATCATTTCTCCACTGGTCTAGGGGATAGAATATTTTAGTATTATTGTTTTATTCCAGAAAGATACTTTTTATTCTGAAGCAATTCTCTTAGTCTACACCACATAAAAAGGAATTAAGTCCTTGAGGAAATGCATTAGGTTCATACTTAAAACACATTTAAAACACTCAACCTATAAAGAAAGTAGCCAGTAGCCATAAGAAACAATCTATGTTCTTATTCCTGTCCTCAAGTACTAGCTTAGAATGCAAAGGAATGGCAATTAGATGGTGGAGATCATCATTAAATGGAAAAATAAGTAGAAAGAGTAAAAGGCAGCTTTTATGAGCAGTCAAGTTTATAATATTGGTGAAATGGGAAAGCGCCTTGGTGCTTTCAGAATACTGAAGTTAAGTCACTATGTATTCATAGGCACTGAATTGGAGGAAACTGCCCTGGGCTAATTGCCATGTACTGTGTTAAAGCTAATAAAGTTTTATGCTAAGTGCTTGATGAAGCTTGCTTAAATAATAGATTTTCCTTTAGGCCTGGAGAAATAAGGAGGCACTTTTACCTAAACAGGAGAAAGGGTAATGAAGGGATGGAGAAAGAGAGAAAATAGGATTGCAAAATTCATGACTAAGAAAAGAAGTAAAATCTAATGAACAAAATAAACTAATAAAATTGAAATAAACTCATAGAACAGAAGACAGCTGTCAGTAAGCAGGCCTGGGTAAAAAAAGTGAAGGGATTAAGAAAACAAACAAACAAAAACCAGACACAGACACCAGTATGGTGATTGACACCAGTATGGTGATTGCCAGAGACAGGAGGTAGGTGGAAGAGGGCAAAGGGGACATAAATGTGGCAGAAAGAGACTTGACTTTGTTTGGGTGGTGAGTACACGATGCAGTATGGAGATGGTGTGTTTAGAGTTGTACACTGGAAAGCCATTTGATTTTATTAACCAATGTCATCCCAATGAATTCAATAATAATAATAAAAAATAGTAAAAGCTTGGATAGGAAGCAGATGGTTCTACCTATATTGTAAAAGGTTAATTGCTTATGTGATTTTAAATTTTTAATACCATGTGACACTATTTATTCTATAATTATGAACCACTCAATAGTATTTTTTTATTTTACAAAATTATCTAATAATTTTTATTTAAAATATTACTGCTTTTAAAAAATAATTTAAGGCTCTACTTTTTTTACTGTGCATATAAAAGCTATCATTTATCCATTATGTTAGACATGTTTAAAAATATTCTAAATGATTTTTATAAAATATGTTAAACTTATACAAGCTATATTAATTTTATGGGAGTATAAATTTAAATGTGCCTATCTACATTAACAAATATTTTCTTTAATATATCTGATTAAGGCATTTTGAAATATTTTCGTATTATTCATAGCCTAAGGGTTTGATCTCATATTTCACTTCAAGCTTCTTGTTATATAAACAAAAAATTCATTCAAGTTTATTAAAAGGACAAATAAACAACCCAAAGTGGCAGACAATATGTGCAACACATATACACTGAGTGGCCAGATTATTATGATCTCTGAATGCATAATAATCTGGCCACTCAGTGTATATCCTATATAATAAAAGGCTAATATGCAAATTGTCCCCTCGACCAGGAGTTCGACCAGCAGGCAGGCCGGCCAACTGCCCATGTCCCCTACCCCTGGCCAGGCTGACTGGACCCCACACATGCACGAATTCATGCACCGGGCCTCTAATATATGTGTGTGTGTGTGTGTATATATATATATATATATATATATACTAGCGTTCCCGTTGCAGGAAGAATCCTGCAATAGGGTTTCCTACTGCTCTCCTCCCTTCTCCCCCGCCTGCTCTCCTCCCTTCTCCCCCGCCCCGCCTTCTCCGACAGCCCGCCTGCTCTCCTCCCTTCTCCCCCACCCCGCCTTCTTCGACAGCCCGCCTGCTCTCCTTCCTTCTCCCCCGGCCCCACCTCCGCTCCTCCCTTCTCCTCCCCCCCGGCTTGCTTGCTTCTCCGCAGCTTTGCTCCCTCCTGCAACTCTTGGCTTCTTTCTATGCTGTCTTGATATACAAATTAACCGCCATCTTGGTTGGGTAATTTGCATACTCGTCCTGATTGGTTGGTGGGCGTGGCTTGGCTAGTGGGTGTGGTTTGGGCGTAGCAAAGGTGTGGTCAATTTGCATATTTGTCTATTATTAGGTAGGATATATATATATACTTAGTGGCCAGATTATTATGCATTCAGAGATCATAATAATCTGGCCACTCAGTGTATACTCACCAAATGACTCATAGGTCAAATATATATAAAGAACTACAAATACATAAGAGAAAGATAGACCAAGATAATTCCCCTTTAAAAGCCAAAATGTTTGAACTATTACAGAAAATAGAATATCAGAATGGCGAATGAAATATAAATTAAAATTACCATTACATAGCCACAAAAAATGACTAAAAATAAGAAGACAAATACCACTAAATATTGGCAAGGATATGGACCAATTGAGACACTAATTTGAGTTTGTACTCTTTTAGGAAATCATTTGGTGGTATATACTAAAGCTGTGAATGTGCATCCATTTGATCCTTTAGTTCCTCTCCTAGGTATTAACCCGACAGAAATGCATATACATGCTCACTAAAAACATGTTAATAGAGTCATTATTCAAAATAGGCCCAAACTGGAGCTTACCCAAATTTCCATCAATAACAGGAAAAAATAAATCAACTGTGGCATATTCTTACAATGCAATTCTATGTAGCATTGAGAAAGAACTATTAGCAACTAAAGGTAATAATATGTATGAATCTAGCAAACATAAAATTGATTTTAAAACTTGATACAAAGGAGTTTGTACTGCATGATTCCATTTATTTAAATTCCAAAATTTGGCCATTCAGATGCTCCTTGATTTACAATGGATTACATACCGATAAATCCATTGTAAACTGAAAATATCATGTTGAAACTGTATTTAATACACCTAATCTACCGAACATTAATCATAGCTTAGCCTAGTCTACTATGCTCAAAACACAATCCAAGTACATTGGCAACACAGTACACTGTAGAGCAGCGATTTTCAACCTTTTCCCATTTCATGACACACATAAACTAATTACTAAAATTCTGTGGAATGTCAAAAAATATACTATATATTTTTTTGCCAATCTGACAAAAAACATAGGTACAATTTTGATTTATTCACACCAGACAGCTATTGTTGCATTGGCTGCTGTTATTTTCTTATTTGACAATCTAAGGGAAAAGAGGTCAGTGCCCCTGACTAAATAGACGGGTTTTGAATGTTTTAAAAATACTTGCAGCACAGGGTTGAAAATCACTGCTGTGGAGTATGGGTTGTTTGCCCTCATGATCACTTGCCTGACTGAGAGCCCTGGCTCCCTGCCACTGCCCAGCATCATCTGTGTCCTAGCCTGAAAGAAGTTCAAAATTCAAAATTCAAAGTATGGTTTTTACTGACTATTCCTTTCACACCAGTGTAAAGTAAAAAAACTGTAAGTCGAACCCTCGTAGTTTGGGGACCATCTGTATTCATTTATGGCATGAGACTTTAGGATAAGGATTACCTTCGGGTGGAATAGGGAATAGAAGGGCGCCCAAGGAGTACTTTGGGAATACTGACTCGGGTGGCTTTCGAAATGTCCGCTGAGCTGGGCTGAACTATGTTTCTCAGAATCCCTACTGTGTTTCCGGTTATTGTGGGCCACTAGAAGTGAAGCAGCGATTATTTTGTTTTTGTTTTGCTCTCAGAAATTCAGGCAGGCCCCTTTACATCTTGCACATACTGCTGCTTCTCTGTAAGTTTACCTGATTGCTATAGGGCAGCAGCTAGGCCTGCAATTGCTCTCCCTCCCCCTCTATTTCTTCACAGCTTCCCCAACTTCTGAGCTAGCTTCTAAAACGAAGGGTTTCAGTTTCCTCAGCAAGACATCCACAACCTGCCCTAACTGGTTTGGCTCAGTGAATAGAGCGTCGGCCTGCGGACTGAAAGGTCCCAGGTTTGATTCCGGTCAAGGGCACGTACCTTGGTTGCGGGCACATCCCCCGTAGGAGTTGTGCAGGAGGCAGCTGATTGATGTTTCTCTCTCATAGATGTTTCTAACTCTCTACCCTTCTCCCTTCCTCTCTGTAAAAAATCAATAAAATATATATTTAAAAAAAAAAAAGACATCCACAACCTGAAGGTTAAAGAGACTGAGATTGACATAGATCCTTGTGTACATTTGTGGATTTCAGCTCCAGTTTGTGGATTCCAGACTACCACGGCGCTCACCCGCTTTATATCCATCTTCCCTTCCTAACCACATGCCCTGTGGACTTCAAGCCCGGCATCAGACATGAGGACAGGAGTCTTACCAAGACTGTCTAACCAGCTCCCACAGTTGGTAAAGGTCAGTTCCCATAATGAATCACAGTAGAGCTGATGAGTCACTGTCAGATGGGCTGGTGAAGTCTGTTTCTTGATCAGTGTGTTTGTGATGCATCTGTGTTCAATTTTTGAAAATACATGCAGGTATACATTTATGGTGTGTGTATTTTTCTCTGTGTATATTGTAATTTAATAATGAATTATTTGAAAGTTCTGAATGCTTATCCAGGATAAAGTTCCAGCTTTCATAATTATTCACTTGTATGAGCCTAAGAAAAGTAGAAAAAAAATAGCTTTATAGTTACATGCATATCCATTGGGTTAAATTACCAAAATCATCATAACTTACATATATCTGATGCAACTTAATGTTAAGTTTCAAAATTAACATTAGCAATATATAAAATGGAGTTGGCTTGCAATTTAAAATACACAATCAAAACAACCCCATAGATAACCAAATTCTCAAGATGACCATTAGACTAGCCATAGAGCATGTAAATACCTTGAGGTCATTATTATTCCAGCAGTCTTGGTCCAAGAGGCTGCATCAGCGGGAATGAATGGAGAAAAGAAGCTGGGGAAGAGGAGCGATGTGGCTAAGATAAGAAACTGACAAAGTGGGCAGAGCCTGCCTCTGATGTGAGCTATAAATATCTAAAATTTCCTGGCAGGCTGAGAAGTTCCCTCAGGAAATAATAATCAAGATTCAATCTCTGTGTTCATTTTTTTTAAAAGGTCTAGGCATTAGTGAAGACTTGAAATCACATAAATGAGTTGGAGAGGGAGTAAAATAGAAAAAAAAAGAAGGAAGTGGAAAGGAGGAGGGGAGAAAGAAAGACACTCATGAGAGCATTTTGTTAATTCAGTGACTGATCAGCCAGGGGGCCCGATGGGAGATTGGAAGCATGGCCTACCTGAGAAAGAGTCTAGCAGGAAGCTAATATTCTATGGAGTTCCCAGTATGTGCCACTTAGTTTACAGAGGTTAACTCTTTCGTGTGTCCAACTTTCTCATAAGGGACGTTCTTCGTCCCGCCACCCCCATACACGTACACTTTACAGCTGTGGAAACGGAGGCTCAGATTTATGGAATAACCAGACACGATGACTCTGGGTCAAGAAAAGGAGCAAATCCTCAAATGCAGTTTAAGGTGACAATCATATTCTTTCCACTGCAGCACAAAGCTTTCGCGTCTCCCAGTAAGTTTCAAAGCCAACACCCACAGGGAGTGTGAAAAGGAAAAATTGGACAAAGTCGGCTCATATACCCTAGATCAGTTGCTTCATTGTTAGGGAAAAAAAAAAAAGCCATATTTTGTACAGTTCAAAATCAGAAAATCCCTATATCCAAGGCTGCTGCTGTCCTTCTTCATCTGGTCATGACATTGCTGCAAAGGATGCCCACACTGCACAGGAGCAGGGGAGAGCCTCAGAGACTAACAGCCAGTGGTAGTGATATTTTTCCTAAGATTTTAAAATCTCCATACCTCTCTCTTGAGTGTATAATAGAAAGTGTATAGTATCCATAGTGAACATTTATCATTTGGTGTAAAAACCTCCTTCATATTTTAACAGCTGATCTCACATCCAGGTTGACACAAAAAATAATCACTTTATTTTGAGTGCTTCAGACTATCTTCCCTTAACTACATTGTTGTGCCTTTTTTTCACATTTCTTCAAAGCTAAATTTCCAGTGCAAACATTTTTTTTAAAAAAAGACCAAATTTGTTTTTTGGAGGTAAAGTATTACTGCAAAATGTACTTAATTGTTCATCCATGTCCCTCTTATTATTTTAGAAGTGTCTGAATTAAAAATTGAACTCTTCAAAAATAATAGAGTCCAAATTAAGAACTTGTGCATAGGAGTCTGAGTGAATTGAAATGTAAGCTCTACCAATCATTAACTGTCATTTGAACATATTAGTTAACTTATGTGAGTGTCAAAATAAAAATGAGGTTTATATCACAGTGCTATGTGGGAATTAAATGAGCAAATGCATATGATTAGCCTAGCTGTTTGATACATTTCAACAATTAGAAAATTTGATTGTAGATATTTGGTTAAATACTCATGCTTTTAAATTTTTTTCCCTTACTTTATGATTCTTTGATCTGTTAAGGGCCTACCTGGTCTGGGAGAGACTGCTAATCTATATAAAGAGGTAATATGCAAATTAGCCAGGATGCCATAACAGTCATGATCAGCTCAGGAGGAAGTTGTGCAGGCAGATGGGCAGAAGGGGACAGCTTGCGCTGTGAGGCAAGCCATGGATGGCGCAGCCCCAGGAGCAGAGAGGCAGGGGGGTGTGCCCAGGCCACCGCCGCCACCTGGCCCCAGCAGGCCCGCCTCTGCATGTGAGCTGCAGAGGAAACATCTTTTCTGACTGCTCATTGGCTAAGCTCCTGGTATGCCACTTGCAGCGTTCTTGGTAACTTGGGTAATAAGAATCCAAGAAGGTGATCTAGGGTTTTTCCACCTCACTCCTGGAGGAAAAAATGAAGGTCCGCTGCTGGAGGGGCTAAGAAATGTCATATCCTGCCCTAGCCCATTTTGCTCAGTGGTTAGAGCCTCAGCCTGCGGACCACAGGGTCCAGGTTTGATTCTGATCAAGGGCATGTACCTAGGTTGCAGGCTTCTCCCTGGCCGAGGCCCAGGTCCTGGCTTATGCAGGAGGCAACCAATCGAAGTGTTCCTCTCACATTGATGTTTCTCTGTCTTTCCCTCTCTCTTCCACACTCTCTAAAAATGGAAAAGTATCCTCATGTGAGGAGAAAAAAAAAGAAAGAAATGTCATATCCTATGAAAATGCCTAAAGAAAGTTGTCATTTTTTTTGGTGGTGAAGGGACTGGAGTCCATGTTGATGAAAACACCTTGGCAGCTGGCAGTGGCAGCAGCAGCGGGGTGATGGGGGTGGCACCTTCCCCTGATCAGCCTGCAGAGGGAGGTCAGACTGCGGTTTAGGCATGCTTCCCCCGGGGACTGCTTACCCTGTGAGGCAAGCCATGAAGGTGCAGCCCCGGTGAGCGGAGAGGCAGGGGGGCGTGCCCAAGCCATCAGTAGGACATCCCATGAGGGCTCCAGGACTGTGAGAGGGGGCAGGCTGGGCTGAGGAACACCCACACCCCCAGTGCATGGATTTCATGCACCAGGCCTCTAGTTCTTAAGATAATAAACAACTTTCCTGGGAACAGGCCTTTCACATGCAAATCAGCCAACCCAAACTCCATGCCCCCAACCATCTGCTTTATCTAACTCTTGGATACCAAGCCAATATTCTTCCTCCCCTAAATCAACCCAGATAGCTAGAGAGCACTGGATAGCTTTCAAACCACTCACCAACATTATTCAAATGTACAATACCACACCATGTCCCTGCCCTGGCGTGCCTTACCAGTGGAAAACACAATAAAGGCTGTGAATCACGTATCACCCTCCCTCCTTCAGTCTGCTGATCAAAACTGGTGCTTCTCCATGTGGCCTTGCATGGAATGTCATGCCCTTCTTTGAGCAAATATTAATATACTAGGAGCCCAGTGCATGAAATATGTGCACTCAGGGGCGTCCCTCAGCCCAGCCTGCAACCTCTCACAGTCCGGGAGTTGCCGCTGTGCTCACCAGCCATGAGCCCGGCTTCAGGCTGAGCAGCAGCAATCCCCCTTGGGAGTGCACTGACCACCAGGGGGCAGCTCCTGCATTGAGCATCTGCCTCCTGGTGGTCAGTGCATGTCATAGCAACTGGTTGTTCTGCCGTCAGGCCGAAACCCACTCTCCAGCATCCCCCGAGGGGTCCCAGATTGCGATAGAGCACAGGCCAGGCCGAGGGACCCCACTGGTGCACAATCAGGGCCAGGGAGGGACCGCAGGAGGGCTCCAGGGTGTGTCAGGCCTGTCTCATTCAGTCCTGATCAGCTGGACCCCAGCAGCAAGTTAAGCTTCCGGTTGGAGCGTCTGTCTTTTGGTGGTCAGTGTACGTCATAGCGACTGGTAGACCAGTCGACTTTCTGACCCCTGGTGGTCAGTGCACGTCATAGCAAGCAGTTGAGCAGCCTTAGCATATCATTAGCATATTATGCTTTGATTAGTTGAATGGCCAACTGGACGACCGGACACTTAGCATATTAGGCTTTTATTATATAGGATTCTTCTTTCAGTGGTGTTATCATCTCTGTGTGGTCATTCAGTCACCTTAATAAATTAAAATGCTACAGATACAACACAGACACTTACCCAAGATTCATGCCCCCCCCTTTTTTTTTTAAGAAGCTCAGCTTTGTTCAGGCAGCAATGTGGATGGTTCCAGCGCATGGGTTATGATTGGTTTAAGAGCCTATGGTAAATTCATTCTCCTTAATTAGTCTGAAGGCTGAGGTCTGTTCCAGTACTAGCAAGGGAATGTGAGATAAAAGGTAATAGGAGGAATTATGGGGAAACAATATTCTTTCTCCCAAGTAAAGGAGAGGCTTAAAGGGAAAGAATGATCTTTGCTTTCTTTCCCACTTTGGCTACTGTTACGTGAAGACACCGATTCTGGGATCACAGCAGATCTCTTGCAATCATGAAAGGCAAGGATGGCAGAGAATTAGGATGAAAGGCCTGAGTCCTTAATTGAGCCAACAAAACAAGAGAGTTCATCTCTGGACAACTTGTTATGTGAATTATACATGCCCTATGGTTTAACCTTTTGCACTCGGATGTCGAGTGTGACTCGTTACGGTTAGCATTAGAATAAAGGAATCGAGAAAAAAGCAAGCGAGTGCAAAGGGTTAAGGTAGGACATTTTAATATTCACTATTTGTTGAATATAAAATAGTGAATCATACCTAATGAATACAACTTTCACACAGTATTTATAAATATATTTTAAAAGCCTAAAATGTTGTTGTTTTAAAATATATATATATACATATATATATATGTGTGTATATATATATAATTTCAGAGAAGAACGGAGAGGGAGAGATAGAAACATCAATGATGAGATATTGACCTATAGTATATGATGATGATTATTATGTTTCTAATTTAGAGGATGATTATAAAATATTCTATAGTTCAACATCTCATCATTGATCTCTCCATCTCTCTCTTGCTCTCTGAAATCAATAAAAATATATTTTTAAGAAAGATATGCACAATAGTATGTCACAGGAGTGCACAAAGTATAATACACTGGACAAAACCAGCCTACTGTCTGATTTATAAACTTTTATTGAAACAAACTACACCCCTTTGCTTAGGTATTGTCTATAGCTGATTGTCTGCTAAAATAGCAGACTTGGGTAGTTCCAACAGAGATAGATCTATAGCTAACAAAGCCTAAAATATACCATTTGTCACCCTTTACAGAAAAATTTTGCCAAATCCTCTTATATTAGGTATCATACTTACCAGAAATTATAGTTTAAAAGTTATAAAATATATAACATTCCTAATTCACTGTAACAAATAATTCTGGAAAGTATATTCTACATTTATCATTATTAGAGTGTGTGCTCAACCATATGAAGGCATTGAACTAAAAATAAAGAGGGAAATAAGGCATTCTAACTTAACCTTATTTGTCATATGATATTTTTAAAATCTATGAAGTCTTATTTCCTTAGTTATAAAAACTGCATATTAAAATTGTCATTTTTTATGTCTTCATCATTGGAAGTTTCTCACACTTTGCTTGTTTTGAAAGAAAATACATACTTTTATACAATGTATGTTTCAGTTCACATAGATCTTGTGTTCAATGAAGGGACTGATTATTATTTTTTCCTACTACTTTCCCGTGATTCTTTAAAAACAAACCCAATGTTTTAGAAATATAATTATATTCAAATTTGATTTAAATAAAGCAATCTGAATGCAGTTTGCATTTCTTCCATTAGAGACACACACAAAAAAATACAAATAAGTGTTCTGCGATAGTGTAATTCCCAGGGCTATTGTGCTTGCTGTTTGGGTTTAACAGTCTGTCTCATTATGATCTTATACACCATGGTAGTTTCAAATATAAGAAAGGATATTGATAATTATCTTAAATATTTTGTTTTAAGATATACTCAAATCAGCATGTTAAGAAAAATACAGTGCAGAATGCTATACCACAACAGAAAGCCAAATACTAAAATCAACTTGAAACTCTGTTATCTATAATCTAAACCTTAAAATTTTAGAAATGACAGTGGTGCCTCTCTCATAGTTTTCATGAAGTTGTGATATTGATGACTCATTATATCTAATTTCCAAGGGTAGAGTAAATTTTTACTTTTTACCCCACAGATTTAAGCAGTTTTCAGAATTATGTAAATATCCCACTGCTAGTCAGAATAAATATTCTACAGTATTTGATTTTATACATTTGCTCATCTCTCCATTTGTTTCTTCATTCACCCCTTCATTCATTTGTTCTATACTATTTATTTTGCTGTGGGCATTAGGCTTTTGCTGGAAATATGAAGGCAAAATAAAGGTTATTTCAAAGTTTACCTTAGTTCAGTGTGGAAAGCTGTGAAAAATTAATTTTAGGCAATGGACACTTTCAGATCATCATAACTCATAAAGTAGCTACACCTTTCATATTAGTTTCATATTACACCTTTCCTGTTAACGTCCAATATGCCTACGCAATAAGACACTCAAGTTTTATAAGGAAGAGACCTACTCTTCCTTCTTTATATCATAATCATCCCTACTTTATGGACTTTGCTCATTTATTTCTCAACCTGATATATCCTTTCTCTATCATAGCAAAAGTCTTAACATTTTCAAGACCCTTCTCAAATTTTATGTACTTTGGGAATTCTTATCAGTCTCCCTTATTTGAGCTCACTCTCTATAACTCACTGTCTAGAAACCAGTTATTCTCTAATGACATGGATAGTTAGACTCTAAGATTTTCTACTTTATTATAGGTTTCCTAAATTCATTTTCATAACTTGGATTTTCAGAAAACTTATTCTACTCCGTGACCTTACCTGATATTAATAAAAAGAATAAAGGCTTTAATATAAGTTTATGAGGATTGGCTTGAACAGAAGTTAAACTAAAGCAAAATGAAGTCTCTGTAGGTATAATTATTCTGCTGGCTTCTCTGTCTACAAAGCAGCTGTGATTACTATTGAACACCAACTTCAAATAGAAAGCTTGAGAAAGAACAATTTTAGGCTGTGGTCTCTATACCATACCTCACTCTAATTAAAAGAGTTCTCAAATTCATGCCTTTCTTTGAGATTGTGGTAAGTAGAATGTTAAAAAAAAATCAACTGGGGTAAATAGAAGATGTAGTAAGGCATTGCATATAAAAGAAACTTACTTTTCTACTCTATTGTTGATGCTGAAAGGACTAGGGAATACTAAGTACATGAATGAAAACTGAATTCAATATGCATATACACGCTCTTAAGTAGAATAGAAGTTACCAAATTATAAATTCAATAAACAAATATTGAAATATGCCAGAAAGATATATACTGTGTTCAGAGAACATATCGCAAATTAAAGTAGTAAAAATTGACAGTGCAGTGTAAACCATGTTTCTTAATGTTCCATGTTTTATCTATCATAATTACATAGATTCTGGTGTTGTGTGTTATGTGTGTACACAAAGGGAAAAGAGAAAGATGGCCTTTGTGTAATTTATTTTCCAAAGATACATGGTGTCTCCAACCCAAATTTTAGGATGAATGTAACTTTTTTCATTTGTATGGTAAATGAAACAATTACCACAATTGCCTAAAAATGTGAACATTCATTTATTTCACATTTTCTCTTCATTTACTTGTAACTACAATGCAAACTAGATTTCATTTTAAAACTCATAATGGTAAAGCTAAATTGCCAACCAACTCAGTATGATGTTTGAGTACATCTGGAGAAAATTTGATTAAGTGACAAAGACATTTAAGAAATATTTCCTATACTTCTAATAATCTATGTCTAATTTTATAATATAATATTTTATTGATGTGGTACAGCAACTGGTTTAGATTTTAAGCATATATCCAACAATTTCAGCAGTTACAAATAATCAAATATACAGTAGAATAATTTTGTTCATCACTACCAAGTTTGTGTTATGAATAAAGAAGTTAAAATAAAAACCAGTACTTAATATTATTAGTAAAAGGATCATTTAAACTCAAATTTAGTTTTAAAGTTTTAAACTTTTAAATATTTCCTAATTGTAACCCAGAATTTATTTAATAGTTCATAAAATACATATTTATAAGTTTCTCAAGCCTGAAAGGAAGCAAATTATTTGTGTTCCTTTGTTATGATTTGTAAATGAGTGAAACTTAAAAATATTTTCAATGTTCATATGACTAGAAGAAGTAAAATACAAAAGCAAAAGAAAGAAAAAAATGATAAATATATCAATAGTAAGTATTTATTAAGAGCACTATTATTTAAAACTACATTTAAAAAGTTTTTCAAATAAAAAGCAGGATAATTTCTTGTCACAAAATGATTATACTTTTATTATGTCATTGGTAAATCAGAGTTTCAAGTACAAACCATATGAAGTGTATATATTCATATATATATATGTATGTGTGTGTGTGTGTGTGTGTGTGTGTGTATATATATATATATATATATATATATATATATATATATATATATATTAAAGACCTGGTGCACAAAATTTGTCGTGCACAGGGGTGGGGGCCTCAGCCCGGCCTGCACCCTCTCCAACCCAGGACCCCTTGTGGGATGTCTGATTGCCTCTCGCAATCCAAGACCGCTGGCTCCTAACCGTTCGCCTGCCTGCCTGCCTGCCTGATCGCCCCTAACCACCTCTGCCTGCCTGCCTGATCGCCCCTAACTGCTCCCCTACTGGCCTGATTGCCCCTAACCGCCTCTGCCTTGCCCTGCACCCAGAACCCAGGATTCCCTCCTCTGGCCAATTGCAGGCACCCAGGACCCGGGCTTCCCTTCCTCTGGCCGCCGCAGGCACCTAGGACCCAGGCTGGCTTCTCCTGGGCCAGATGCAGCCACAGGGGACCTTGGGTGGGCGGCTGTGCCTGGGCCGCAGCCACAGGTACTGGTGGCTTGTCCCTCTCCCGGGCTGCAGCCCCAGCCGCTGGTGCCCAGCACCACAGGGCATGTGGCTTGTCCCTCTCCCGGGCTGGGCCACAGGCACAGGTGCAACCACTGGTGCCCAGGGCCACAGGGCATGTGGCTTGTCCCTGTCCAGGGCCACAACCTGGCTGGTTCACAATCCTCTCTCACAAGCTCATTTGTGCCTGGCTGGTCCCCATTCCTCTCTCCCCATTGTTGAGTATCTAAGCCCTTACAGCGTGATGGTGTGAGGGTGTGATGACCATTTGCATATTAGCTCTTTATTTGTATATATATATATATAGGATATATATATATACATATATATGTGTATATATATATATATATGTGTATATATATATATATATCATATACAAATAAAGTACAGAAAGTATATGTTTCTGAATACTTTACAAAAACATATACTTTATGTTTTTGTTGTTACAAAAATTATGTGTCCCAATATCATATGTAAACATGATCACTCCATGAAAAATATAGTTATAATTTCAATTGTTTAAAATAACAGATAGTTGAAAGAATAGTATACAAACTCTAGTAATCCCTTTACTTAGATTAATGCACTGCTTCTATTTACTGAAATTTATCTGTTTACTGAAAGATTTCAGATGACCTAATGCCTTTTATTAGTGTTTATCCTAAACTGATTCTAGGCATATCTATACCGTTAGACCAAACCCCTAACTGCCCCCACCCCCTGCCAGCATGGTCGCCCCTTACTGCCCCCCTGCCGGCCTGGTCACCCCCAACAGTCCCCCTCTGCCGGCCTTGTCTCCCCTAACAGCCCCCACCCAGCCAGCCTGGTCACCCCTCACTGGCCCCCCTGCTGGCCTAGTTGCCCCTAACTTCCTCCCACCTGCCGACTTGGTTGCCCCTCACAGCCCCTTCTGCTGGCCTGGTTGCTGCCAACTGTGCCTCCTGTCGGCCTGATCGCCCCTCACTGCCCGCCCCCTGCCAACCTGGTCACCCCACGCAGCCTACTGTTCAGTCATTTGGTCACCCCTCACTGCCCCCCCCCCCCCGCCGGCCTGGTTGCCCCATGCTGCCTGCTGTTCAGTTGTTTGGTCACCCCTCACTAACCCCCTTGCCAACCTGGTCACCCCACGCAGCCTGCTGTTCATTTATTTGGTCGTCCTTCACTAACCCCCCTGCCAGGCTGGTCACCCCATACAGCCTGCTGTTCATTTATTTGGTCGTCCTTCACTAACCCCCCTGCCAGGCTGGTCACCCCACGCAGCCTGCTGTTCAGTTATTTGGTCGTCTCTCACTAACCCCCCTGCCAGGCTGGTCACCCCATACAGCCTGCAGCTCAGTAGTTTGGTTGTCCCTCACTAACCTCCCTGCCAGCGTTATTGCCCCACTCTGCCTGTTCGGTCATCCGTTCGGTTGTTTCGGATGTGACGGCCCCTGGCTCTTTATATATATAGATTATTATGCATAAGCAACCAACCAGCCTACTAACAACATCCTGATACCTTTGTGTCTATTGCATATAACCAAGTGTACTTAAAACGACTTAGGATGACAGGCTCCATGGTGTGATCTTTACCTAGGTATATAAATTCTTTACCCACTGTTTCTCTGTCACATCTTACATTAATGCCATGTCAAAATAGCTCTAGATTTGCTAATGTGTCATGATGTCCTTTCATTTGCATAAACTTTTTTCTTCTGAGATGCCATCAGAGTAGGTAGGGATGGGCACACAGACATATGCACTGATCCCTTCTCAAACAAGACTAAGTTACACAAATATAGCTCCAGGGAATTCCTATGGTTCTTCAAGTTTGCTATTAAGAGTCTCTTCTTTTATATATATTATTGATTTTTCAAAAGAGATGAAGGGAGAGGGAGAGAGAAACATTTATGTGAGAGCAGAACATTAATGGGCTGCCTCCTGCACACCCCCCATCAGGGATCAAGTCCACAACCTGGGGTATATATTCTGACTGAGAATTGAATCAACAACCTTTTGGTGCACAGGTCTATGCCCAACCAACTGAGACACACTGGCCAGGGCAAAAGTATCTTCTTATATGTAGATAGTTATAATGACCCTCCTGCAGATATGACATCACTGTACTTTTCATACAGTTCTATTTTAAATGACAGTTTTAATCTTAGATTTTAAAAAATGTTCTATTCCTCACAATCCATTTTTGTTCCTTTGAGAATTGTTTTTTTTTTTTACTCCATGTGTCCCCTAATGTGGATATGATTGCCAGTGACAGAACCCTCCATTACTATACTTCCTGGTAATTCATTATAGAATTTCTTTGGACAGGTTGCCATATGACCTAAAGAAAGACTTTATGGATTTTCCTTGGAGTTTTCTGTGAAGGAGCTAACATTTGGATCAGTGACATAAAGTGGCAAACTTGGGCTCCAGCCAGACATATTTTCAGAATAAAGAGAATATTTGTGTATATTTAAAGGCAAGCAAAAACAACAGAAAAAGAATGATAAATAATTAGAACTCAGAAATAGAGACAGAGCTGTGACATCCTTTGGGTCTCTGGATAAGATGGATTGAAGCACCACCCAGTTACATTAGCTATTAAATGTCCATATTCCCTGACACTTGGGACTGTTATCACTCAGAAAAAAAGAAAGCTGATGAATGTATCTATGATATTATACTTGTGAAGCTTGTCCCAAGGAGACAGAGGGATCATCATCTGAAGAATAGGGTGTGGCACAGACCAAACAAGTTCACAGGGTTGCAGCCAAGAAGTCATTGTTAGGATAAAATCTGTTCCCTTTGGAGAACTGGTAAAATGCAGTAGAAAATAAATTCTTGGATTGTGGTTTAACAGAAGCCTGTAGCTCTGGCTGTGTGTTGGGTCAAGAACATAACCTGAGATTACTGGGCCCCAAATTGTTCCCATCTGCTACTGGGAATAATGCTGCTATTTTATACCCTGACCTAGACCTGATGGCTCAAGAGTAAGAGTGGATATGTCTACAATCAACTATTTTCTTACTTCCCAGGTCTGGACTTACAGTTAGGAATTCAGAGAAACAAAAGAGATCATGCTGATTCATGGAAAAGGGAAGAATTGAATGTATATAAAATCTAATTATATTTCAACCATTTATATTGCTGAAAATTACTTTGATAAATAGCATAAATATTTTAGGTTGTATTTTTTTTGTGTTAGCTATTTTTATTTCTATTATCTTAAAGTGGACATCATAATCAGGGCTATGTTAAGACCTTCAGAGCCCTTGAAACACCAAAGAGATGAGCCAAAATGATAGTATTTTAATAGAAGTATTATAAATCTTATAGATATTAAAATTGTATAATTCTTGTAAATATGTGTGTAGATGCCAATTAATAATTTAAAACCATATTTTTATTTAATTCATGCATATCATAATTTCAATAAATATATTGTTTCACAATGCTTCCAAATAACTTTAGACTTTCCACTTTACCTCTAAAAAAATAGAGTAGAGAATTTAAATTTATAATCGGTGACTCTAAGAATTATGAATTAATTATAAAATGACTTTGGATGAAATATCTTGGAAATAATATTACTGAAATCAAATGGCATGTAATGTATATGAATTGGACAGATCGGATATAATGCTATTTTATATTTCTAATAACCCCAGTCTGTATCATTGCCAAGTTTATTGTGGTAAAACTTTAAAAAATTACTCAGGGTAATAAATCTAGTAGATTTTAAGATTTAACAGAATTATTTTTAATATAATCTAAAACTGGAAGCTTTCCATTGAAATCTATGAGCCTGTCTTATCCTAATGTAGTGTCCATTTCTGTGATATCTGAGCTTTTGAATAGTAGTTTTTCACCAGATGATTTAGCTTATTCTGTTCTTAAACCATGGTTTTTTGCCAAGTCTTTGGTTAATCATACTAATGTACAATCAGCTGCAATAACTTAATAACAAGTGTGTGTGTGCCTATACCATTACTTTATGATGTCTAAAGTAAATATTATGATAGATTTTGTTTTATCAGACACACACATAAACATAGTGTAAACATTGAACTTTTGATATATATTGTACTTAGGCAAAGGAAATTGTTATGGGTTGGATTGTGTCCTCCTGCCAATATATACATATGGTGTCCCCCCAAAATGTATACATACACTTTGAATAATTATAAAAGCAGTGTTTATTAAAGTGAATTTCATTTTCAAAATTGAACTACCAGCTGTTAAAGTAGTAATATATACACTTTATATATTATATATATACTTTATATAAAATATAGTATATATAATATATAAAGTAATATATACACTTTATATATTATATATACTATATTTTTATAAAAGTATATACAAATTATATATATATATATATATATATATATATATATATATATATGAGTCCTAATCCCAAGCACATCAGAATATGACCTTGTTTGCATATATCTGTAAGAATTCTTTCTTCTTAAAAAAAAGTCTCTCCAAAAAAGATAAGAGTCCACTAATCTGGACCTGTCCCAGATTAAGTGACATTTCCATATTTTAAAAACTAATTTGATTGAAAAATATTTTAATACTCAGATTACTCAAGTAGTAAATAAAATTTAATTATCTTTAATGTCTCACTGAATATTTTAAAACTTTTCATAACACTTAGTCATTGTGAATATACGGTTTTTTTTTTCATGAAAATACATAAACACAAAAAAATTTTAACTCAGGTTTTCATAAGATTGGTATAAAGTAAAAAAAAGATTGTTAAGTGCTAAATCATAAAAAGAGAAAATTTATATATAATGGGGGACAATAATAGAACAACTTGCAGTACTCATATTAGGAATTATATTTAAACAAAATTGTACTGTAACTTATCAAAAGTGACATAACTACATATTTTAATGGGATTATCAACCTAACGGCAAAACAGTAATGATAGATGTGCAGTGCTCAAAATCCATCACATGGACCATATTGGAACAATGTAAAATAAGAGCATAGCAAATTTGTAATTTTCTTAATAGATCAACACATCAGACTCCTTAATGAGCAAGGAATCATTTCCCTAATTTTTCAAATTCTATAATTAAGAAAGTATAAATTGCAAGAGTAAGGACATGGTGTGGCATACTTAACACATATTTAACTGCAGGCACTTCAATTATAGTTTATTTTTATTCATAGCCCAGATACTAAATATAAATAGGCTAGCCAGATAGTGGGCCAGTTGTTGGATAATTAAATGTTCATGATCAGCATGTATGTGTGCATACATATGCCCTCATGTATATTGTGTACACTTTTCATGTGTGCAGATAGCTAATGATTATGAAATTTCTCTCTAGTTTACATTTAAAAAGAGAAAAGAAGGCAGAATCATGAACATATAATCACATTTATTTTTAATTTTCATTTGCCAAGAAAATTGCTTTGATTTTTAAGAGTTATAAACTTAAGTATTCTGTTTCATAATTTTTGTATTTTTATATTCCAAGAATTTGACTCTGCAAGATACCATTGCAGTAGTGGGATGCAAAAGAAATATTTGTGATTTACTCATCAGTTAGAGATGGATTATCATCATATATTTTTTTATGTGGCAACCATTCCTCCTCCTGTCTTACTGGGAAAGCCCAAATTTGTTCCAGTATCTGAATTTTACACACATGAATCATGGGTACATTCTCATTATTTAAGTGAACCTTGGTAGTCTCTATTTACCGATATCTCTACCTCCTTCTTTCTTCCTCTGTTGGAATATTTTTGATGAAAGGAAGTAACTTCATGTTTTTTTTAACCACTGCATTTAGAATACTAGAGCCCTAGATCTCCAATGCATGCTAAGAAAATCAGTAATATAATAATGGCTAATAACTATTTGCATTTATGGACCAAAGAGAGTGTGAGTCAGAAATACGGTACTTGGAAGGAAAACAATTCCTTCAAGGTCCTATTATATGAGTGCTAAAACCCTGACATTTAAGGAATTCATTTATAAAAAAAATGAGAGAGAGAGAGAGAGAGAGAGAGAGAGAGAGAGAGAGAGAGAGAGAGAATTACCTAATGCTTTGAAGCAAAGTGATTAAACTCCAGGGTCTCTACAAACTGTAAGGTAAGACCTTTTTTCCTGACCTAAACATGATGGCTAGGGTCAAAGATCACTAGACTTAAGTACCATTTCCAATTTGAGCCATAATTTATGCAAAAAGACCTACTCTAATTTGCTAGATGGACCCAGTTAACTCTATCTTTAAATATAGTTGAAGAGCCAATTTTCCTAACCATGGAGAAAAATCCATTTATATTCATAGAACAGGACCAGCTAATAAAGTATTTTCTGCCTGGTGGATGTCATGAATTAAGTACTATATTGCATGTACCTCTTTAAGTGCCACCACCTCAAATGTCATTTAGGTAAGTAGTAATATTGGAAACCCTCCAAAATGTAAAATAGCTGTGTGCAGCTCATAAGCTGAGTCTGGTAAATGCTAACCTTTTTGTTGAATCTGCACAAATGTTCATGCATTTGATCTAATTTTAAAGCTGTTCTATACCTAAGTTTTAGGTGTAATTCTCCTAAACAGAGCGATGAGTTATATAATTATGTAAGAGCACTCTTCCTTTAAGTTTTGGCATATATTCCACTTTTGAAAAATTCATACTTATACTATTTTCAGATTTTCAGTCTCCAAGGCACTGATGAAAATTTTGTTTTCACTGGAAGAATGAAGCCTGTAAAAATGATTATCCATATTCATATCTAGATTTTTGTGGGAATACTAATTGACATTTATAATAAGAAAATTATAAAACCTGACCATAATAAAAGACTTTGATAAAAATAAACAGTAAGAAATGTACCAATCACATCACTCAATGGATTAGGGAAGGATGTAAATCAGCAAGAAGAAAAAATGAATCCAGAGGAAAGGATTATAAGATAAGAAAAACAATAAGCATAGAAATGAACAAATAAATTCTTAATCTTTCTAGTTTGTATCTACATATTTTAAGTGCCCTAGAACAAGTTTGTTGGGTGACCATTAGCTTATCAATATGGAAGCAAAAGTAGTAAATAGTGTTGGCTATCTGCCCTGTATAATAAAAAATATAATGGTAGCCAAATATTTTGGGATTCTCCCAAACCCTTGAGAAAAAACAACAACAAAATAGACCAAAAAGCTGCATGCCAAACCTGTCAATAGCAGAGGCCATATTATTCCAAATAGTCCATCTATTCCACATGAGAGTAATAAACTGGACCATTGGAAAGCTGTGAACTTGCATGCTATTTGTAAATTGATTTTGGATTTTTTACCACAATAGTGGTAGATTATTTTCTTACTTTTGTTGGCTTCTATCCCCCAAGTTTATCTGATTTCACTTTTGTGTCATAGTCTTATTTTTTTCAAAAGACTTATAAAGATCAGATTTCAAAACCCACAATTACCTTTGTTGAGGAAATGTGGTCGAGGCCATTGAGCATTGTGCCATTCGTTGTCACTGATGTAAAGGACCACCCCCCAAAAAAGAAATCAGAAACAATTCCTAGTAATCTTAGCTTCTCTAAAACATAATGTTTTTACTCTGTAAGCAATGAAAACATTATTGTTTTTCTTAACCTTTTCATTTAGACTGCCAGTGAGCTGAAATTCAAATGTGCAACTCAGCCACTGGCGTTCTAATCCCCATCTCTATCTCTTTAGATGTATAACTCCTAATCTGTTCCCTGTGCTTTCTTCTGATCTTATTTACTCTTTTTGAAAAATGATTTTCTATATAAATTGTTCAAATCATTTGTGGCATAAAATTGGATTAGTGATTGGTTATTTTACTTTAAAATTCATGTAATCAGAGAGTAGAAGATGGTTGAAATCCCCATCTCATGAGGAGGGGGGTCCTAAGGAGGAGCAGCTCAAGATTTTAGGTAAAGACTTCAGCGGTGAAATTTTGCAGGTGCTAAAATGAGTTACCGGTAGTTATTGCAGCCACTTCTATGTGAATCAAGCCAAGAACTTGCATGCAGGCAAGAATACGAGGCAGATACAATATACAGATCGCAATTCATATTAAATAGTTTTAACTGAAGTATGTTCTATCTTTCCTGAATGAGGGTTCCATCCTAACTTGCTTTCATTTACTTAAACTTGGAAATTCTGTACCGATTTTTATTCCTGTTTCTTCCTTTCTGTCTCCTCTAAATTGGTCCTTTATAGTGTCTCACTTCCTGTTTGGCATCCATTACATCACCACATCTGCAAGTACAAATGTTATGCTTCTCCACCAGATTAGTGTAGTAGGTCCCTAACATGTCTCCTGCTTCTGCCAGCTCAACTTCACACTACATATTGTTTCCAGAATCTTTTTTTTTTTTTTTAAGAACATCTCCAAATCAGGTATCTCAATGGTGGCCAGCTATTTCCACAACACATGATCTTTCTGTCCCTGGCATAAAAGCCTTTTTTCTGTTTTTCAAAATAAATTGAACCTGCTTCTGACCCATATCATCTCAGATACTTGCATACATGCCTGCCCCCAACCCCAGGAAGACATTCCTTCAGAAACCAACATGGCTCAGTCCTTCATGTTGCTTCAGATATGCTTTTAAATAATTTGTTCTCTGAAAGGTCTTCCTTAAGAACGTCATGGAAATCAGCAAAACCCCACTGCGACTCCCAAGCTTTCCTGCCAAAAAACACTTGTTATTAACTAATAGGTTAAATATGTTGTATTTGTTTACTTTTGTGTTCAGTAAATAGATGTCAGTGTTATTGTTTCTAGACTTACATACTTTTGTCTCTATTCATACTTTTAAATATATATATCCTATCTAATAAAACAGTAATATGCAAATCAACCATCACTCCAACACAAGATGGCTGCCCCATGTGGTCAAAGTTGGCCACCCCAATGTAGACACAAGATGGTTGCCACAAGATGGCCAGCAGGGAAGGGCAGTTGGGAGGAACCAGGCTGGCAGGGAGGACAGTTGGGGGGTCCAGGCCCGCAAGGGAGGGCAGTGAGGGCAATCAGGCCAGCAGGGGAGGGCAGTTGGGGAAAACCAGGCCAGCAGGGGAGGGCAGTTGTGAGCGATCAGGCCAGCAGGGGAGGACAGTTGGGAGTGATCAGGCCTGTAGGGTAGGGCAGTTGAGGAGGACTAGGCCTGCAGGGGAGGGCAGTTGGGGCAACCAGGCTTGCAGGAGAGGACAGTTGGTGGGACCAGGCCTGCAGGAAAGGGCAGTTGCAGGGGACCAGGCCTGCAGGAGAGGGCAGTTGGGGGGGACTAGGCCTGCAGAAGAGGGCAGTTGGGAGGCACCTGGCCAGCAGGGGAGGTCAGTTAGGGTTGACCAGGCAAGCAGGGGAGCGCAGTTGGGGGTGACCAGACCGGGAGCGGAGGGCAGTTAGGCGTGACAAGACCGGCAGGGGAGGGCAGTTAGGGGCAATTGGGCCAGCAGGGGAGCAGTTAGGCGTCAATCAGGCTGGCAGGGGAGTGCTTAGGGGGTGATCAGGGTGGCAGGCAGAAGCAGTTAGGGGCAATCAGGCAGGCAGGCAGGCAGGCGAGTGGTTGGGAGTCAGCAGTCCTGGATTCTGAGAGGGATATCCGACTGCCCTTTTAAGCCTGATCCCAGTGGGTCCCAGATTGGAGAGGGTGCAGGCTGGGCTGAGGGACACAACATCTTCCCCCACCCCCCAATCACGAATTTCATGCACCAGGCCTCTAGTGTCATATATATATATATATATATATATATATATATATATATATATATATCAAAATATCTCATATATATATATATGTAGGTTGATTGATTGATTTTAGAGAGGAAGAGAGATAGAAACATCAATGATGAGAGAGGATATTTGATAGGCCTGCCTCCTGTGTGCCCCACACTGGGGATTGAGCCCACAACCAGGCATGTGCCCTAACCAGGAATTGAACTGTTACCTCTTTGTTCATGGGTCAATGCTCAACCGCTGCTGGCTAGGCATCTATTCATACTTTTTTTTTTTCCAGGAAAAATCACAGATTTTCCCTATTCTTCAAACAAGCTCTGTATTTTTTATGTCTACATCTTTTTCATATTTTACTCTATTTACTGGTGTCCTAGAAGACCACTTATTGAAATTATTTTAATTCAAGTCACATTTCTTGATAAAACTTTTCCTGATTCTTCCCATCAGTTCTCATAATATTAAAAATTATGAGATGTTCATAGCACTTACTGTTTTATAATAATTTCTGATCTTTCTTCATGCCTTTTAATAGATTATAAATTTCTTGGCAACAATGCGAAACACTAAATTTGGTTATAATTCTTGGAGCTTCTAAGACAAATGATAGTACTAAAATGAATCTAAAATATTTGAGCAGTAAGTTACAAAAAATGTAATTGTTTAATTTGCAATGTTATTTTAAACACTACTGGATTATGTTAAATTGACTTTTTAATGTTAAACTGAGGATTTTTTTAAAGTTGAATATTCAAAATTTTATTAAATATTTACTAATTTCAATTGAATCTCAACCAGGCATTGTGAAAAAAAAAATAAACACACACACACACACACACACACACACACACACACACACACACACACTCACAAATCTGTGGTAGGTAAAATAATGTATCCCCAAACATGTCCAGGGTCAAATATCTGAAACTTCTGAATTTGTTACATTTTATGGCAAAAGAGACTTTGCTAATATAATGAAGGTTATGGAGCCTAAAATAAGATTATCCTAGATTATTAGAGAGAAAAAAATCTTCGCAGTGAGCCTGTAAAGTGGGAGTCACTCTTCTACTCTTTTTTTCTTTTTATGTGGACACCAGCTATATCAGATTAGGATACCATGCTTATGACCTCATTTTACTTTAATTGCCTCCCTAAAATTTGTATGTACAAATAGTTACATTGTGGGTTACAAATTTAAAATATTAATTTTGGGGGACACAACTCTGTCTATATCAACAGAATGTGTGGAGTTTTCACATTTTGAATGGGAGCAAAATAAGTCAGTGATGACTGGACTATTTTTGGCACAATAAATTAAAATAATTAAGTTTTGATTAATTCAGATGAAGAAAAATGCAGGTAGAGAGGTAATTGTTGTGAGAAAGTGAGTTGATTTATTGATTTAGTCATTATGTATTGAAATGGAGATACTGAGTAGGCAGTGAGATATATGAGTGCGATATGATGGAGGTGTCTGAGCTGTGGAGATAAATGTGTGAACAGTCAAGGTATGGAGAGCAGTTAAAGTCTCTAGATGTTGTAAAATCATCAATAGACTGAGAGAAAATAAAATTGGGAGAAGTGGGCAGACTTTTCCTTGGAGCACTTGGGTGTTATGGGAACAGGGATATGAGGAAGAGCCATCAAAAGAGGTCAAGAAAGAAAGGCCAAGGAATTAAGTCACAGTAAACTGAGGAAAATGCAGTGTACAAGAAGACAATTAGATAAAGTATTTTTCTTGATTGGAAAATGTTCCAATTGTTATGGGACTTCCCAAAATAGTATTGACTGGTTTATAGAGAAACAATGTATTAAAAGAAAAAAAATGTCAGGTATCCATTAAATATCCTATTAATATAAATACTGATGTGCTATGCAGGATATTCTTTAATATTCAAATGAGATTTAACTTTTTATTTGATTTTTTAAATCTTGAAAATGCTTGTCTAGTTTTGTTTTCTATAAATCAATGTAATCAGCACCTGACACTTATGGTGATAATAAAATTGAGAAAATTTTGTTCTTAACTTCTGATTCAATAAACATGAATAATGTGTCAATTCTACTTATTAATAATTCTGCAAATACAATAGCCTAATGTAGTACAAACCATTCAAGACCTGAATAAGACATATGTGTATTAGAGCTCCTTTTAAAGACTCTTCAAGAGAGATATGCACATAAATTCATATATTTTATTAGCTGGTATTTCATGATAAAAGAGCATATTCTCAGAAATATTTAAATGTTTCTATAAAAAATTCTATCTGTTCCTCTATTTTTACAATTATTATATGTTCAGAACAACTCTTATATTTTCCCTTTCTCTCTTTTTACATAATTTTTTCCCTTCATATAAAAATGCAAAAGATACTGTTTGGCTGTATGAATAATACTGGGGTTACCAAATTATATCCAGCTTGTGAAGCCTTGGGATATAACCACCTCTGTGAATGAAAGAGATTGTTTTTGGTTAGGAAAGCAAAACTTTTAAATTGAGCCTAAGGAGTGGAAGAAGAAAATACTATGTATATATGTATATATATTATTTTCCTTTATACTGTTACTAGTGGCCCAGTGAATGAAATTCGTGTACTGGCGGGGAGGTGTCCCTCAGCCCGGCCTGCACCCTCTTGCAGTCCAGGAGCCCTTGGGAGATGTCCTACTGCCAGCTTCAGCCCACTCCCCGCCGCTGCGCTTGCCAGACGTGAGCCCGGCTTCTGGCTAAGCTGTGCTCCCCCTGTGGGAGCACACTGACCACCAGGGGACAGCTTCTACATTGAGCATCTGCCCCCTGGTTGTCAGTTTGCATCATAGCAACCAATTGTTCTGCTGTTTGGGCGATTTGCATATTAGCCTTTTATTATATAGGACTAGGGGCCCAGTGCACGAATTCGTGCACCTTGAAAAGAACTCGGCCCATCCTCCATACCCCTGCCCAGCTCCTCTCACCATGGCCCCTGGTTCCCTGTCTGCTGGCAGCCCTGCTCCTGCCACCGCTGGCCCTGCTCACACCCACTGATGGCACAGAGCGATTGGGGCCACGCCAGCAGCAGGGCCAGCACCATCAGTGGGTACAAGCAGTGGCTGCTGCCCCGATCACCCCTCAGGAGCAGGGGGAGGTAGAGAAGCCCTCAGGGGTGATCGGGCCGGCAGCCTCCACTCACACACACTGACAGCGCCAAGCGATTGGGACTGGTGCCAGAAGTGTATGCAAGCAGCTGCTCTGGTTCCAGCTGTGGGTGCAAGCGAGGCCAGTGCTGGTAGTGGGTGTGAGTGGGGCCGGTGCCAGCAGCAGGTGCAAGCACTGGGTGGGACTGTGGCATGTGGGAGCCAAGAATTTTCAGTAACTACCAGAGGCTCGCCCCAATGACAGCGACCAGGGCCCTGCCTTGGTCTGTACGCCCCCACTCACCTGCTCCACCATCCCGCCAAAACCAATGCTTGCCATGTTTTGAACACGCCCTCTGTCGCAGCTGATGCCTGCCATGTTCCGTGTGCATCCCCTGGTGGTCAGCACACGTCATAGCAACCTATTGTTCAATTGTTCAGTTGTTTGGTTGTTCTGCTGTTCAGTCTATTTACATATTAGGGTTTCATATATATAGATGGCTCTGTATTTCTAGTCATCATTTGAACATAGAATTGCATACAGCAAAAACATTTTTCTACCTTCTACTTTTAGTTAGTAAAGAAACATTTCCATAATTCCCTCAACTGACTTCCCTTAGCTGAAATCTGGGAGCTATATTTTGATTTCAATGCTGATCACTGGAAAGGATGTCACATTCTTTGAAAATGAATCTCTGGAGTGTGACCACACACCTCACAATTGGGTATCTTGCCTTGAGCTGCCTCTATCCTTACCAATGTGACATTGGGTGCCAGCTAGAGACACTTTGATTAATTCTACTTGAGGAGTTTTTACTTTCACACATCAATTCTTTCTTTACATTAATTCTTTACATTAATTTTAAAATGCTAGAAGCACTATGATTTTCTATTTTGGAAAGTCAAGTAAAAATTCCAAATGTAAATATAAATTTGTTAATTTTATTTTCAAATATGCTGAGCCTTATATAAATACTGCACGTTTTAATCATTTCATTTCCTTGAAATTGAATTTAAGAAGTCTTAGCCTCATTTTATAAACCTCTATAGAATAATTTTCTCAAAATGTAATGCCACTATCCAGAAGGGAACTTCAGTAAAATGCCATTGGCAGTATTTAACTAAATCAAGCATTGAATAACACAGACAATCTCTTAATAATAGCTGGATGAATGTAGCATTACCAACAGCTCCTTCAGTTCATCACAGAGAAAGCAGTATAAATAATTATGTTATTTTTATCATCTCAACACATATAAATGTCTATTTGTCATGGATACTTGATCTAAGAAAAGACAAGAACAGAAGGTAGACATTTTCTTCTTTTTAGGAAGGATGAAATTTATTCTTGCTATATGCTAATTCTGAAAAGGTATTTGGTCAACCAGAGTGATTATTCTATTGTTGACTCCAAATTAGTTTTTATTTTGTGTTGCTAAGTGTATTATATTTTATTCATAAGAAGCATTTTCAGTAGAACAAAATTAATATTTGGGAATAGATGAAATATTAAGTCTCTGAAGAAAAAGATTATGTGCCTCAAATTTTTTAAATTGATTTTCTCTCTCTGTACACACACACACACACACACACACACACACACACACACACACACACAATTTCCTCATGTCATAATTCATAAAAAGAACATAGATTATGTCATATTGGGGGATCAATATAATTCTATAATATTTCATTTGGTTTTTAAAAGTACAGTTATTTTTTTGCAGATTGTTTTTAAATTATCATTTCTCCTTTCATTTAGGTGCCCCAATTTTCTAGAGAAAATACACGGAAATATTTCAAAAATTCTAAAAGATACAGATTTAGCAATTGATTTGAAATTCCTTTTTAAGTTATTCCCTTTTAAGAATCAATCTAAAAGAAACACTGTCATTACACATATATAGACAAAAATATTCATTGCAGTTTTTAAGCAATAAAACTTTAGAAAGAAGCTAATTAACTAGCAATAAGATACACAGTATATGGATCTATCTAAATAAATTTACACAAGCATTTTCATAGTTGATGCACAGAAACAGGACTAGAATAGTTCATAGCAACCTGTGCTGAGAGTAATGACAGAATAAAAATGGGAGCTAGGAAGGGGATTGTTGATTTATACTACTTGAAAATTTTCGGCAATAATATTTATTCTGTTGAAATGTTTTGGGATTGTTTTGAGTGACATTTCAAAGGCAAAACTAGAGAAGTGGTATTTATCCCTTAATTTTATTCCATTTATTTAATTTTTCTTTTTAAAAAATGATCTTACATTGACTTGCCCCTCTTTCAATCCTACTTAGAACGTAAGAAGTTTTTATTATGAATTGCTAATTTACATTTTGCTCAACTGGTATGTGGCCAAGCATCAACCACAGAGAGCCCCGTTTTTATCACTTGTTTGGTTTTCTTTGTAGCAGCTTTGGTTTGTATGAGAATCTAAATAATAATTCCCAAGGCATTGTCACAGAGTTTGGGCTCTTACCCTGTCCCTCTCTTAAGCCTTTGATCTGGTGTGTATCTCAGATGATGACATACCCTGGCATCAACTTTATCCTAAAGCTTAAATATAGTCATAGTGATCATGGAAAGATCACCCTCCAGCAACATTGAAGCTTTGATTAAATTCAGGTATTGGTGTATTATTAAGGAGGAAAGTGAAATAGAGGAAAAAAAATTAAACCCTTTCTACATACAGTATAGAATTAATTTCTGGTTAAAAAAAATTATTGTTAATTTTCACCATCACCTTGTGTTAGAGCAATTGAGAATTTGGAATCTGACAGCCTTATTCACCTCTAGATTTTCCCTTTTACCTTGCAGCCTTGGACATATTACATACTCTGGTCATTATAACTAGTGTATTACTACCTCACTAGGTTACTTGGGGATTTATTTATTGATCCTGTGCTGTCATGAGCACATACCTTGGTAATTCTTCTACTAGGTTACTTTATTAAAGGTACTCTATCCTGATTTATCTGTCATCAGCAGCTATAAATACTATTAAGACAAAAGTTGTCAACTTATCATTCATGCAGTTATCTTATGAAAAACAATAAGAGATTAATAGGGGGAAAGCACATTTATAAAAAATGGAAATGTTAATCTTCCAAGACTAGATCCAATTCATTTATATCTCAACAGGAATCTATGAATTTAAGAGAAAACTAAATATTTTCTGCATCGTTGAATAAAGACAGTTTTTTTCATCAAGGAAATAATATGGAACTGAAGAGTTAGAATATCTCATCTTTTTAAAACAAAACACAATCAGTAAAAGTCTCTTAGGGATCATTCTCAGTAAAGAGTGTTGCTGCTTGAATACTTCCAATTTTAGATAAAAACAATAGAGAAATTACATTTGAATTTGGAAATATGCAAACCATAAAATAATCTGTGGACACTGTAATAAAATGTGAGTAAGTCAGAATATTCAGATATAATATTTAAAAGTTCAGAATAACTCTCAAATAATAAGAAATGCATTTAAGCATATATTTTAAAACAGAAGACAAAAAAGTCTGTCATTTAGTAGTACTATTATTTCACTGAATTTTCTCATATTTGGAAAAGAATAACGCAACTTATTTTTTATATTTATTCATTCAAATTACAACTATATCAAATCAAATGTTTTGCCACATATAATTCACTAAAGTTAATCACTAATAATATGATTAATGTAAAAAGTACATGGAAAGTTATTATAAAGTAAATATAAAGGATTATATAGAAACTAGTAGCCCATTTGCAGGAAGAATCCTGCAAGCAGCTGCTGCGGCCGAGTGCGCTGCCTCTGCTGCCGCTGTTGCGGCCGCTGCACCTGCACCCGCGGGCCGCTACCGCCCGCCCTACTCCGCCCCGCTCGGCCTTGCTCCGCCCCGCCCGGGCTTTCCCTCTGGCAGCCACCTTGCTTTCCGCTTTTCCTCCCTCTTCCTTCTAAGTTGTCTTCAGTCTTCACTCCTCCCTCCCTCCGCATATGCAAATTAGCCGCCATCTTTGCTGGGTAATTTGCATACTCGCCCTGATTGGCTGGTAGGTGAGGCTTTGGCTGGTGGGCATGGCTTGGGCGTAGCAAAGGTGCAGTCAATTTGCATATTACTATTTTATTAGGTAGGGTACTAGAGGCCCAGTGCATGAAATTCTTGCACAAGTAGGGTTCCTAGGCCTGGCTGGCAATCAGGGCTCATTGGAGCCTTCTGGCTGTCAGCCGGGGCCTCCCTTCTCTGGCTGCCAGCGGCTGCCTGGGGCCTTCCTTCATTCCGTGCTGCCCTCTGATGGTCAGTGCACTTCATAGCAAGCTATTGAACTCCCAGTGGGTGGAACCCCTGAGGGGACACTTTGCATATTAGCCTTTTATATATATACATAATCTCTAATGACATATTTTGGAATTATTAACCATTCAAACAAAGAGTACAGAAGTAATAAATTTGATACCATATATTCCTAGAACATTTAGACTGTAATTATCCCTTTCTGCATTTGAAGTTATTGAATATGTAAGAGTTTTCATAAGTATGATATGGGATAAAGAAGTTTCTACAATGGAATTTTGTGTCCTCTGTTTATTAGTTATCACAAGTATCTGGTTCTTCAAAAGCTGGATTTAAAATACATTAATAGAAGCATACCTGACTTATTATTCTTTACTTTCCATGGCTAGTATAATTTACTCCATAAATATTATTTAAATAATTTCTGACAATATGACAGACTAACATGGGCTGCTAGTGTCTTCTCCTTGACTTAACCTAGAGAATAAAAATAGATGCAAAGATCTGAAAAATAGTGGACAAGATTCTTGTGACTTTTATAGGTGAGTTAATATAAATGGCCCCGGGCTGGTGGTAGGATGGGTTACAAGGACTCTGAGGCTGAGAAGGGTTGAGGTCCATGAAACAAGTATAGATTGTAAAGACATTTGCCTGCTCTATGTCTAGTTTAAGGGAGAAAGAAACACCAAGAGACGCTGGAAACCTGGGCCCTGGCTGGAGATTGTAAAGCCAATTCTTTCTGCCCAGACATTAATCCCCTTAGTGGGGCAATGTGGCTATCCCCTGGGAGCCTGTGAATGCTGCCACTTCCTAGTAAATCAGGCTTAACATCTGATTCAGTTTGCTCCCTTACTTAACTAATTAGCTACCTACACTAACAAAGTTAGCTAAAAGTATGTAATCAACAGCAAGACAGCACACAAATATAATTAGTACAATAAATAAATAAGTAAATAGATGATGATAGATAGATGATAGATAGATAGATAGATAGATAGATAGATAGATAGATAGATAGATGATAAATAAATGGAAAATACTCAGGTTGAAGAAGCAAGACAAAAATATAATGGAAATAATAATTGGATAAAGAGGTAATGGATAACAGATATAAAAAACTGATTCAACTGTATAATTTTGTTAACCAGTGACACTCAATGTATTCAATAAAAAGAAAAACATTAAAAAATAAAATACTGTTTCAAAAATTGAGTGAACTTACTGCAGAATAAACACACGCGCGCGCGCACACACGCACATACAGATGTATTACAGCTCAATTCCTAAAAAATCAAAGATTTTTTCATATCATAAAAAAGTGAAAGATGTGTTGCTCTCAAATAAGCAACAATAAGACTTATGGTTTACTTCTTAAGACAAACAATGGGAAGACAAGAGATTATACTCAAACATCAGGAGTGGGGGAAAAAGGCACATTTAAAGTTGCTGGAGAGATTTTATAGATAAAAGATACTATAAGTGTTACCTCTTTAAATGCAACAAACTTCCATGAGTCAGTTCAAAAATAAGAAAGCACTGGAAAAGAAGCATATGGTTTTTAATAATATATTTGATTTTTATTCTACTATTAATTTTTGTTATTTTAAATACAACAGTCTGAAAACAAATGAGTACTTAAACATTTTAATCACAGCAGAAAAACTGAAGAGAGTACCAAGATTGATAACCTAAGTTCTTATGATCATTAAAATGCATCACTGAAAGAGAGAGAACAAAAATTTAAAAGACCAGTCCCAATTTGAAGGGAGATATTTCCAACTACTATAATACATAATAACAAAAGTAATCTACAAGTCAATAAAAATTATTGAAAACCACAGACAGAAACAGACTGAAGATTTGAACAGGTATCTGACAAAACAGGTTGTACAAATGGTCCATAAGTGCATGAAAAGTTGTCCAAATGTGTTTGTGATCATGGCACTGGAAATTAAAACCCATTTATTATATTATTGGAAAACATTTTTTTAAAAACTTAAATGGACAACTTTAGCTTGGTAAAATGTTTGAACTCTTGGAGCATTTATCCATTGTTGGTGGGAGTATAAATTACACTACCTGGCAACTTTTAACTATCCCATATCTTATAGCCCAACAATTCAACAATAACGCAAGATACATAGCTTAGTTAAGTACTGTGTTGGAAGATTTTCAAATATGCTCACAAACATGTATTGTTTATAAAGGATTAAAACTAAAAATAGTTCATATTTCATGAAATCATGACAAAAATAAAACAGATAAATGCATTGTTACATGCTCATCCAACAAATTTGAACAGATGCCTGAATGAATGGAATGAGAAACTGCATATATCTTGGGGTAAAAGCTTTTCCAGAAGAAGGAATAGGTAAAGCACAGTTTTTTCAGTAAAATAAGAAGCAAGATCATCAGTTGAGAGTGAGGTCAAGCAGGAGGCACCTGAAGACAGAGGAGTATGAAATAGGAAAATGAAAGATTTAATGGACTTGCGGAAATACAGTAGGAGTGAAAGGCATCAACAAAGGTATAACCAATATTAGTATTTCCAGATTCAAAGTGAGACTCAGCAAGGTGGTGATGTTTTCTTAACCACATACATTTGACTGCCCTACTGTGGTATGATTTGGGCTTTTTCAGGCTTGCATCATGAAAACAGTGGCTTGTGGCAAGATAGTTGTGGTTGTGTGTAAGTGAGGTTTTATAATGATGAAAGATGGGGCCTACTCAGTAAACAGACAGTTTGGATGTTGAAGGATCTAAGCTGTTAGGTAGAGAATTAGGATGTTGAAAGAAAGAATGCAGAGGACAATAAAAGTTGACAGAATTGGCAGAGTTTAAAACTTCATTGCTATACATAAAAAGGGGCAAACAAATGAGAAGTTATATTTTCTTCATTGATGAAATAATTTAACATTATGATTTTTTATTTCTTTCCACATTGAGTAATATATTAAATAGAATCCTCGTAACAATAATAGCAGGGTTTTACTGATGACCTCAAATAATTTATCCTATAAATTTTATGGATGTTTAAAGTTTAAAGATCCATGAATAACTGATTATCACAAATCATAACTATATAGTTCTGAGAGTGAAATTGACAAATAATGAAATAATGTGAAAGCTTAGATGTATGTACACATGAAAAATTGTAACATGCTAAAGTGATACCAAACATCAGTAGGAAAAGCATGAATTTTTAATGAATCACTTAAGAAAAAAGTGTTACCATTTAAAGAAAATTAGCGCTATATATTTATGCTGTGCTATATAAAAAAGGATTTAATGACCAAAATGTAAAAGATAAAACTGCAAGTTTAATCAAAGAAAATTTGGATAACTTATTTATTAAGAATGTATAATAAGCAAAACTATGAATTTGTGTACATACATACAAATTAAGAATTTCTGTTCAACTAACAACTGTTCTGAATAAGAGACAAGTAAAAGCATAAGAAAAAAATATTTGTACCATATAAACCTAAAAAGTGATTAATCTCTAAAATATAAAAAGTATTCCTCCTTTTACTGGGAATAAATATTAGAAAATTAGAAATAGTGCCCTACCTATTTGGCTCAGTGGATAGAGCATTGGCCTGAGGACTGAAGGGTCCAGGGTTCAATTCCAGTCAAGAGCACATGCCCGGGTTGTGGGCTCGATCCCCAGTAGGGGGAGTGCAGGAGGCAGCTGTTCAATGATTCCCATCGTTGATGTTTTTTATCTCTCTTTCCCTCTCTCTTCCTCTCTCCAATAAATAAAAATACATTAAAAAGAAAATTGGAAATAGTGAATGAATAGAGAAGGGAAATCTGTATGTCTGATAAGTCTAAAGATGTTTGGGAAACTGGTGTCTAATATAGTGCTAGTGGGTGTGTGGAGCAATATAGCCATTCTGGAGATTGACCCAGAAGAATATAACAAAATTAGAAAAATATATATTCTAGGATCCAGCAACCTATCCTGCATATCTATATACACTGAGTGGCCAGATTATTATGATCTCTGAACTCATAATAATCTGGCCACTCTGTGTATATCCTATATAATAAAAGGCTAATATGCAAATTGTCCCCTCGACCAGGAGTTTGACCAGCAGGCAGGCCGGCCAACCGCCCATGTCCCCTTCCCCTGGCCAGGCTGGCCGGACCCCACACATGCACGAATTCATACCCTGGACCTCTAATATGTATCCTACCTAATAAAAGAGTAATATGCAAATTAACCACCACTCTGCTACACCCAGCCACGCCCACCAGCCAATCAGAACAAGTATGCAAATAAACCCAACCAAGATGGCTACAGACACAGAGAGAAGGAGGGAGGCTTGGGTTTCCCAGGCAATGGAGGAAGCCAAGCTTTCCACCTTCCCTTCTCGGCCTAAGCCTCCACTCAAGGCTACAAAGTTTCAATTATAGAAGGTAAACAAATCCAAACAGAAATGGCGGCAGCCATGGAGCTGGAAAGAGCGGGAGGCTAGGGTTGCCCCTGGCAATGGAAGAAGTAAAGCTTTCTGCACACCCTGGCTGGCCCAGGCCTCCACTCCAGGCTACAAAGTTTCAATTATAGAAGATACATGAACCCCAACAGAAATGGATGCCAGCCACTGAGCGAGCAGGAGGCTTGGCTCTGCTCCAGGCTACAAAGTTTCAATTGTAGAAGGTAAATAAATACCAGATACCAGGGCCTCCACTTGGGTCACCAGGGGGGCATGGCCGGCCTGCAAACTACCACAGGCCCCTCGCTCAGGCCGCCCCACGCCCCAAGGGAACCCCCACCCTGATCCGGGACACCCTTCAGGGTAAATCAGCTGGCCCCCACCCATGCACCAGGCCTCTATCCTATCTAATAAAAGAGTAATATACAGATTGATCATCACTGCAACACACAATATGGCTGCCCTTATGTGGTCAAATATCCTGCCCCTATGTGGACACAAGATGGCCACCACAAGATGGCCAGCAGGGGAGGGCAGTTGGGAGGCAACAAGCCTGCAAGGGAGGGCAGATGGAGATGATCAACCCTGCAGGGGAGTGCAGTTAGGGGTGACCAGGCCAGCAGATGAGGGAAGTTGGGGGCAAACAGGCTGGCATAGGAGTGGTTAGGGAGTGATCAGGCTGGCAGGCAGAAGTGGTTAGGGGCAATCAGGAAGGCAGGCAGGCAAGCAGTGGGGAGCCAGCAGTCCTGGATTGTGAGAGGGATGCCCGTTGGGATCGGGCCTAAACGGGCAGTCGGACATCCCTCGAGGGGTCCATGATTGGAGAGGGTGCAGGCTGGGCTGAGGGACACCTCCTCACCCCTGTGCACAAATTTCGTGCACCGGGCCTCTAGTGTATACATACACACACACACACACACACACACACACACACACACACATACACTATATACACTGAGTGGCCCGATTATTATGCATTCAGAGATCATAATAATCTGGCCACTCAGTGTATATAAAAGACAAGCAACCAGAATGCTGGCCAACCTCCCATGGCCCCTATCCCCCGGCCGGCCCCACCCCGAATCGTCCCCTACCACCCTGATTGGGGGCAAGACTGGCAGCCAACCTCCCATGCCCCCCCTCACCAGACCTTTCTGAAGGCCCCCATCGGGGCTGGCCACCTGGATGCCACCAGTGCACGAATTCGTGCACTGGGCCTCTAGTATATAAATAAACACTCTTGTCCATAGATAAGCTTTATGGAAATTTCCCTTTGAGTGTAGTTTTGGGTAATTCATTATTGGAAACAGTATGCATTTCCTCACTTCTGGAAAGTGTAAGAGAAATGTGATAAATGAACATGTAAAAAATTAATAAGCAGAAACCTCATTTAAAGTGAAGTGGAGAGCCTAGAAGGGGGAGCGCTCATGTCCTGTGTATATTGCAAAGCATAACAGGAGAAACTCTGCATGTAACAAGCCTTCTCAAGTTCCCTTTTATGCTCCATTCAATAATTTTCTCTATAAATTCTCTTCTTTGTTTTAGTGGACATGGATGTGGCTCGCCAGTGTTTCAATTCCTTATTGTTCTCAAATAAAATTAATTTGGATCGAGAAATCTGGCTGACTTTTTGCTTATGGTCAACGTATTCAGTGGCCTATATGAGGATTAAAAGATTCCTGGGGAGGGCCAGAGGGAGGGGAGGGCAGGGTCTGCGTGGAGGGGGGCAAAGAGAGAAAATAAGGGACATTTGTAATAATGTCAACAATTAAAATTAAATAAAATAATAATTTAAAAAACCCTAAAGCTCTGAAGCTGGTGAGCAAACAGGTGTGGCACCCACAGATCCCATTGAGCTCTCTGTTTTCTCGCCAACCTTGGGCTTTGGGGGTAGGTTTTCTCCTGGATTCTGGCTTTTTTTTTTTTTTTCCATTTCGAAACTCTCCAGACATTATCTGGGATCTGTTCAGGAACTTTCCACTTTTTTGTGAAGGCCTTCTTCTGTTGAGTATTTGTTTCATACGTCAGCCCGACTCATTAGGGATCAGCCTTTGTTAGCCTTTGGCCAGATTCCTGCAGGAACCAGACTGTCTCAGTGAAACCGACTCAGCTTCCAGCCCGACTCCGCTGGGACCTGGGACCTGGGACCTGGTTGTGTCTCTGAAATGGTGCTGCTCAGCCTTCGGGTGACCCTTAGGGCTCAGACTGTCTCTCTGAAACTGTGCTGCTTCATGCCTTCGGCCCAAACTGTTCTTAGTGAAACTGGCTGGTGTTAGCGGGCAGGCTGCTTGGGCCGAGAGAAAAGCCTTAAAAATGGATCCCAGTTATTGAAATACCTTCAGGATCCCTCTCTCCAGGGACCTCAATTGATTTTTATGTATAAAAACCAGGTGTCTCCTCATGCACATCTCCAATTAAATGGACTGATATGACCAAAAGTAAGTTAGAATAACACTGGCCATTATACAGAACTCGTGAAATCCCCCTAATTACTTTTTTAAAAACGGAATTGGACAACTAGAGCTCTGAAGTATGCAAAACTGAATGCAATGCCTAGTTTGCCTGATATTGTGAGGAGTCAAAAATTGTCTCTTTGCAGAATAAAAATTTAAGACTAACTGAGGCAAAAACAAGTATTTAAAGAAAGAAATAAAATTATTTTTGAAACCTCCTGCTTCCCCTCTCAGCTTCTGTCTCTGGAGCCCTCTTCCTCCTCCTCTGAACATATCAGTAGCTGTCCCTTTAAAATTAAGCCTTCTGAGGGTCCTAATAATACCCAGATTTCTTATATTCCCTGGACTAAAGCTGAACTGCAAACCATCGTCAACATTTATCCAAAGTAAATGAGGGTTCCCAAAGAATTGCTGAGGAATTGAATATAGTCATTCAGATTCATCAACCCGATTACAGACATATCAGCTAACTCTCATGCTTGTCACTAAACCCAGGCTCAGCACTGGATGAAACTGCTGATGGAGAAGATTCTGAAAGGTCTTTAGCATTACCTTCATAGGTACTTATCCCACTGACTTCTTTGTCATATGGCCAGGATCATGCAGTTGCTAAACGCCTTCAATGGACAATTTCAGGGCTTTCCCAAAGTCAGCTCATTGCAATAGAATTCAAGCTTGCTTACAACAACCTCATGAAACTGTTCACAATTATCATCATCAACTTTAGGTTGCTTTCATTGTTTAACAATGAGAAAGAGTCTGCGGTAGAAAGTAAAAGAAGTGTATTCTGTGTTTTCGTATTTAAATGTAAAAAAATTTAAATCCCTAGACTTGTACTGTAACAATTCCCTGAAAAAGACTAGATTTAATGAGTTTAACAAATCAGTATCTCTGCGAACACCAGTTTATAGTGTACTCCTAGTAATTTTAAACACGTACTACCAATAGAAATATAGTTTTAATAAAGCACAAACTATATTTTCTTCTATGGAATAAATTAAATTTAGCTATATTTATTATGGTAGATTTCACTGTACAGTTAATATTTAGAAACACGCCGACCAGTATGAGTTTTTCAGTTAGAATTATTCTCAAATAATGAAAGTTAACTTGCACTTTTCTTTCCCACTTTTAAATTGCTTTTTCTCTTGTCTTGAACTTGAATTTAGAAATGGCAGGATCTCAATAGAGGTAGAGGGTAATTTCCCACAAGACCTGGCTAATTTATAGCTTTCAACACACCAATGACCCCTACAATTTGGCAGTTGCTTCATTAATTTCACTACACCTGCTCCATTTATCTTACAAAAAAAGACAGATAAAGGTGCAATCTTCTCTCACTGCAGCTATTGTCAAGAAAAGTCCTTCATGTCTTTCTGAAGTAAATTGTAACCAGCATCATGGAGAACAAAGAGACAGTGGTGTCGGAGGAATGTTCCCAGTTTGTCAGTGGGAGGCAGAAGGAAAGTTTGAATGGCCACAGACTTTTGAAACGTTCCACTCTGAAATTCTATGCCTGTTCTGAGAGGACTTCAGTTTTCACCAGGGCTGCCATCTGGTTCACATGGTTTAGAATTATAAAATAAAAATAGTCCAAGAAAATTTCAACAATAATGTTTTCTCATATTGAATGATAAATTCTATAGCCACCCTGATTAACGTCTGGCTGGCTAGCTAGCTACTAAAACGGAAAATAGAAACTAAACACAATTATAGTCTACCTAACATTTTATATGTTTATAATATCCAATAATTTACTTTCATGAAATACTGACTGTCATTTCAATGTTTCTAGCACCACGGAAAAAGGACTTTATCAAGAAGGAGTTCATTAATTAAAAATAAGATATTTTAATGTCCATTTAGGAAGTCATTAATTTAGTTTGTTGACTGTCTAAGCACTTTTTTTATTCTGTCATTTTGTGCAGTTATTTCTATCTTCATACACTATAGGCTCCATAAAAACATATGCAATTTGCATTTTATTCTTCTTTTATGGCAAACAGCTTGAATTCCCAGTCTATGGTTGATGAGCAGTAAATCTTAAAAAATAATTAACGAAGTTAATAAAAATACATTAAGAGCTTTTAAGAATTTACATATTGGCATATAATAAATGTGAATGTAAACTTGAATTAGATATAGGTTTTCTTCCCAATATTATTACTTATTTTAGTTAGTATAGATTAATGACAGTTGGTGGTCATTGCCAAATCTGTGGGTGTTTAATTGTTTGGTAAGATCTCCATGCCCATGTGGCCAAGAGAAATATTTCACTTACACAGAGGTTGTTTCCAGTATTCTGTTTACCGGGATATATCATGTGGTGAATGCATGTCTTGATATCAAGGGAGACTGACTAAGAAAATCTTAATAAATGACATTGCCACCATATCCTTCTGTCTATCATCTGTGTGTCCATCTGTTTACCTATCTTCTAACTTTTTAATGTATTTCCATCAGAAGATAGAAGATCTTTTCTTAAGTGAGCTCATAGTTCTTAAATAATCTCACTACACCAAAAGTAATTATGTGAGGTGATGGCGGTATTAGCTAACTTATAATATATAAATGTATCAAATCAATAATTTTTCCCCTAAAATTTACCCAGTATTATATGTGAATTATATCTCAATAAAGATGGAAAAGATAAAATATCTTCCCTTAAGAATTTTTCAGTTCTGTTTTTTCAGAAGTAAATAGTAATTTCTCATTTATTTATTTTTTTTTTTTGATGAAAATTCTATTGGAAAGAAAAATGACCAGACCTGATTGGTAGCTAAAGTAGGCTATTTTAACTGATTTTAAATATTGCTATATTTTGTTATTGACTTTTTTTTTTAATCTAACAGGGATGAATTTATGGATATACATGTCAGACATTTGGTGAAAGTAATCTCAAGTAGTTTGGATAATGAATCCAGAATTTTTTTCCCCCTGGAAAATGAAACAATTTTTTAAGGATCCAACACACAATTGTTACCTTAAAATTATCTCAATTTTATTGCAATCAATCATAGTGAATTATTAGGATCATCTAAACCTTTTTCAATGATAGCTTGTACTTTTAGTTTATGTAATTACATGGTAGTCATCATAAGTTGCATAAGGATAAAAATAATAGAAAAAAAAGTTGAGTAAGTTAAAAGTTGAGTATGGCTGTCAAATTTTTGTATTCCCTTTCTATAAAGTTTAGTGTAATAATTTAATGAAATCCATAAATGTTACAAAATAATTTTCATGGGCAAATGTATCTAATATGTTGAAGTCCAAAATAGCAGTGATAGCAAAGAAGATTCTAATTTGAGAAATACTCAGCAGGTTCATGAACTTAAATAAATTCATTTTGAAACTAATAATATAGAATGAACCATAAAAACGGTATGATGCTGTTTGAAAGATTTTTATCTCAGTTATAGGAAAGATTTCCCTATCCTTCTTACTCATAATTTTAAACTTAAAAAGTGGTATAAGGTGCTTATTAAAATGTTATAAGTTTAAATACTAAAATGAGGAACATTTTAAATTTATAAAATAATAAAGGAGCTAATTTATTTAATAAAAATAAAACTTAGGTTAGATAAAGTGCCAATAATTTACATAAAATATTTTTTAAAAACAAACTTTTTTTTTTCTTTCACATAAGAAAAGAGACAGGGACAAATAAATATGTCAGTAGGAGCCCAGCTTCACCAGTAACTTAAGAATTGTTGAATTCAAATTACAATTAACTAGGTATTAGAAGATTCAAAATTACCTTGAATAAAGAGTACTACTACTATTCTTACAATTTCTGAACATTTGATAAATACTAGTAAAATAGAATAATTATGGTTTCCAAAATATTCACTTTATTATTTTTGAAGTAAAGTTGGATATTATAACTTGGAACAAACATCAAATAGACATGCTAGCTCCTCCCTCTACAATGGCATCCTTGGGACAGAAACTTCAAGAGAGATATGAGTCTACATTGTATGCAAGTCTATTCATGTCACTGTCTCCTACTTGGCCTAGCAGAAATACATAGAAATGCATGGCAATGTTTGCTAGCCTGGTCTACTCAAAGTACAGGGGTTGCCAGATAACTTGCTCCTCAAGCAATCTGAGTGAAGTAAATGTTTCACTGCCATATTTTTTTTAAAAAAGAAAATAAATTGATAATGCATGATGATAAGTGTTCTACCTATTTGGAGGTAATTTTAATATAGTCAAATTCAAACTCAATGATACTGAATATCCTAATACATGTTACAAATAGTACTTATCTTTGTGACACCTTATCTATTATATATACAGTTCTTATGTGCAATAAACTTGGTTGTTTTTTTTTAAAGAAAACAAATATTTAGAATAGTTTTTAGTCTAATATGGAAAAATAATCTATCTTTACATGTGAAATTTTACTTTCCACAGATGGTTTGGTTTAAATAAAAGAGTATTTAATGAAATCATTTATCTATTTCAACTTTACCACCGTTTCTATATAGCTAAATAGTCATCCTATATAATAAAGAGATAATTTGCAAATTGACCATCACACCCTCACAAGATGGCTGCCTAAGACCAGGGCAGCAGGGGGGTTAGTGAGGAACGACCAAATGACTGAATAGCAGTCTGCGTGGGGCGACCAGGCTGGTGGGAGGGGGGGGGGTTAGTGAGGGGTGACTAGGCTGGCAGGGGGGGCAGTTGGGGGCAACCAGGCCAGCATGGGGGGAAGATAGGGCCAAATAAGGTGGTAGAGGGGGGCAGTTGGGGGTGACCAGGCTGGCAGGAGGGCAGTAAGAAGTGACCAGGCCAGCAGGAGGGGGCAGTTAGGGGCAACCAGGCTGGCAGTGGGGGCCATTGGGGGTGCTTAGGCTGGCAGGGGGCAGTGAGGAGTGACTAGTCTGGCAGGGTTGCAGTTGGGGGCAACCAGGCCAGCAGGGGGCCAGTTAGGGGTGACCAGGCTGGCAGGGGGGCGCAGTAAGGGGTGACCAGGCCACAGGGGTGGCAGTTAGGAGCAACCAGGCTGGCAGGAGGAGCAATCAGGGTGGCATGCAGAGGCAGTAAAGGGAGATCAGGCCAGTGGGGGGGGGGGCAGTTAGGGGTGACCAGGCAGGCAGGTGAGCGATTAGGAGCCAGTAATCCAGGATTGTGAGAGGGATGTCCGACTGCCGGTTTAGGCCCGATCCCCATGATCGGGCCTAAACCGGCAGTCGGCCATCCCCCAAAGGGTCCTGGATTGGAAAGGGTGCAGGCTGGGCTGAGAGGACCTCCTCCCCATGCACAAATTTTGTGCACCAGGCCTCTAGTGTAATATAACTAGATTTGCACATTTTAATGTCAATATTTTTTAAGATTTCATTCAAATGAATTCAGGGAATTCATATTCACAACTACTTTTGAATTAAAATACAAAAATGAAGCCAATAAAGTGAGATTTGGAATTTAAGAGTTTCAGAATCACTCCAAAATTTAGTTCATTGAAGCAAACTGTGTATTCTGAAACTTTTACATGAACTTATGTTACATTTTTATCTTTGAAAGTGTCTAACTGAGCTTATCAGAGGGTAAACTTTAAAAATAGATACACATTCAGATAAACTCTGCAGGGAATAAAGAATGATGAAAAATAATCTCCTCATGTTCAAACTTTGAAATACATATGCATATAAAATTATACTCTCAAATATGGGATTAGTCAGAATATAAAAAATCATTTTAATTATATAAATCTTTTTGCTTCTTTATGAAAAATGTAAAAATAGTATGGCTACTTAAGAAGTAAAAGCATTTTAAACCTTAATAAGAACTGTTTCATTCGTTTTTAGAAATTCCTCTTCTACAACCAAGAAAATGCAAAACTGTGTGCAGAAACATGTTTTGAATTAGCAATGGAAACTATTAAAGTGGTCCATTACTGTTATTTATCTGAAAAAAAAATATTTTATTACTTGAAAGTTACCAAACATAGTTGTTCTCCTTAAAGTGAATAATGATGAGGGGAAAAATCATTCCATTTTTTATTTTTAATCACCTATGCACATACAATGTCTCTCCTTCCACTATTCTTATTCTTACCATTTTTTACACAGATATACACACATGTTGTTATATGTCTGCAACTCACCAGTTTCCTTAAGCACATTCAACAGAATTGTCTATGTTATTATTTTATTCTTCCACTTTGACTGTAGAAACTGTTCAAAATATTTGCTGCCTCTCCATGTGATAGAAATCTATACCCACATCCCATGGGCTTAAGGTATGGCCATATGACTTTCAGTAACAGACTTACTTCTGAGCAACAAAGTTGGAGATACATCACTATGAATGTATCTGCTTTAATTTGTATGTTTAAGGTATTTGTATTGAAAAAATATTTTCTTTTGAAACCATCAAAGGTGAAGGATTTCGTTTAAAGATAGTAAAAATAGGAATAAATTATAGGAAAAATACAACTTTAAAAAACACATGCACACACTTCTATACTAATAAAAGGGTAATATGCTAATTAGACTGGACATCTTCTGGACATCTTCTGGAGTCCTTCCGGACAAAGCTAAGGTGGCAGGGGCCAAGGCAAAGGTGGTTAGGGGTGATCAGGCTGGCAGGAGGGAGCAGTTAGGGCATGATCAGGCTGGCAGGGGAGGGCAGTTGGGGTACGATCAGGCTGGCAGGGGAAGGCAGTTAGGGGGCAATCAGGCCAGCAGCAGAGGGCAGTTAGGGGGCAATCAGGCCAGCAGGGGAGCAGTTAGGGGGCGATCAGGCCGGAAGGCAGAGGCAGTCAGGGGCAATCAGGTCGGCAGGCAGAAATGGTTAGGGGCGATCAGGCCAGCAGACAGGCGAGCAGTTAGGAGCCAGTAGTCCCGGATGGTAAGAGGGATGTCTGACTGCCGGTTAGGCCCAATTCCCCAGGAATCAGTCCTAAACCAGCAGTCGGACATCCCTCAAGGGGTCCTGGATTGGAGAGGGTGCAGGCCAGGCTGAGGGACCCCCCGTGCCTGAATTTCGTGCACCAGGCCTCTAGTCTATAATAATAAAAGCAGGCCAAACAGCAGAATGGCTGTCCAAATTACCTTCTGGATGACCTTCCGGATGAAGCTAGGGTTGTGAGGGCTGGCTGAGGCAGCTGGGGCCCTGAGGTAGCAGCCAAAGCAGCCAGGGCCACAAGGCAACAGCTGAGGTGGCTGGGCCTGCAAGGGCCGAGGTAGCCGTGCTGTGAAGGCCTACCCTTGCAAAAATTTTGTGCATTGGTCCTCTAGTCCTCTCTAATAAAATGGTAATATGCAAATTAACCATCACTCCGCTACATAAGCCACGCCCACCAGCCAAGTCACACCCACCAGCCAATCAGGGCAAGTATGCAAATTAACCCCAATCCAAGATGGCTACAGCCACAGTGAGCAAGGTTTCCCAGGTAACAGAGGAAGCCAAGCTTTCCATAGCCGTTGCAGGCCTAAGCCTCCACTCAAGCTACAAAGTTTCAATTATAGAAGGTAAACAAATTCAAACAAATGGCGGCAGAATGGAGCTTGAGAGAGCAGGCCAGGGTTGCCGGCGGCAACAGGGGAAGCAAAGCTTTCCGCACACCCTGGCCGGGCTCACCCGCTTAAGGCTACAAAGTTTCAATTGTAGAAGGTGAATTAACTGCCACAGAAATAGCTGCCGCCCCGGAGGGAGCAGCAGGCTTGGCTCTGCTCCAGGCTACAAAGTTTCAATTGTAGAAGGAAAATAAATTCCAGATAGCAGGGCCTCCGCTTGGGTTGCCAGGGGGCGTGGCCGGCCTGCAAACCACCACAGGCCCCTCGCTCAGGCCGCTCCACGCCCCAAGGGAACCCCACCCTGATCCGGGACACCCTTCAGGGAAAACCAGCTGGCCTCCACCCATGCACCAGGCCTCTATCCTATCTAATAAAAGAGTAATATACAGATTGGTCATCACTTCAACCAACACACAATATAGCTGCCCCCATGTGGTCAAAGATCCTGCTCCCATGTGGACACAAGATGGCCACCACAAGACGGCCAGCAGGATAGGGCAGTTGGGAGGCACCCGGCCTGCAAGGGAGGGCAGTTGAGAGGGACCAGGCTTGCAAGGGAGGGCAGTTGGAGGTGATCAACCCTGCAGGAGAGGGCAGTTAGGGGTGACCAGGCCGGCAGAGGAGGGAAGTTGGGGGCAAACAGGCTGGCAGGGGAGCAGTTAAGCATCAACCAGGCTGGCAGCGGAGTGGTTAGGGGGTGATCAGGCTGGCAGGCAGAAGCGGTTAGGGGCAATCAGGAAGGCAGGCAGGCAAGCAGTTTGGAGCCAGCAGTCCTGGATTGTGAGAGGGATGTCCGACTGCCCATTTAGGCCCGATCCCACTGGGATCGGTAAACGGACAGTCGGACATCCCTCCAGGAGTCCCAGATTGGAGAGGGTACAGGCTGGGCTGAGGGACAACCCCCTGCCGTGCACAAATTTCGTGCACCGGGCTTCTAGTCTATATAATAAAAGCCTAAGCGACTGCTATGGCAGAATAACCAGAACGACCGGTTGCTATGATGCGCACTGACCACCAAGGGCAGACACTCAATGCAGGAGCTGCCCCCTGGTGGTCAGTGTGTTCCCACAGAGGGAGTGGTCGCTCAGCTAGAAGCTTGGCTTACTGCTGGTGAGCACAATGGTGGTGATGGGAGCCTCTCCTGTCTCCGCAGCAGCACTAAGGAGCAGTGAGCAAAGTGGTAAGGAGAGAGGCATCCCGGATTGCAAGAGAGGGATGTCCTAAGGTCAGCTTAGGCCTGATCCCAGCAGGTGGACATCCCCTAAGGGGTCCCAGACTGTGAAAGGGCACAGGCCTGGCTGAGGGATCTCCCCCCAAGTGCACACATTTTGTGTGCCAGACTTCTAGTATCCTATATAATAAAGAGGTAATATGCAAATTGCCCATCACGCCCTCACAAGATGGCTGCCTATGACCAGGTCAGCAGGGGGGTGAGGGATGATCAAATGACTAAACAAGCAGGCTGCATGGGCGACCAGGCCAGCAGGGGGGCTAGTGAGGGACAACCAAATGCCTGAACAGCCAGGCTGCGTGGGGCAACCAGGCTGGCAGAGGGGCAGTTAGGGGTGACCAAGCCAGCAGGGAGGCAATTGGGGATGACCAGGCCGGCAGGGGGTCAGTTAGGGGTGACCAGGCTGGCAGAAGGGTTACAGTTGGGAGTGACCAGACTGGCAGGGGGGTAGTTGGAGGCGATTAGGCTGGCGGGGAGGGCAGTGAGGGCTGACTAGGCTGGTGGAGGGGCAGTTGGGGGCGACTAGGCCAGCAGGGGGGGCAGTTAGGGGCTACCAGGCTGGCAGAGGGGGGCATTTGGGGGCAATGAGGCTGGCAGGGGGGTTAGTAAGGGTAGACTAGACTGGTGGAGTGGGCAGTTAGGAGTGACCAGGTTGGCAGGGAGGGGGCAGTTGTGGGCGACCTGGCTGGCAGCGGGGGGCATTTTGGGGCAATCAGGCCTGCATGCAGAGGCAGTGAGGGGTGATCAGGCCAGTGTGTGTGGCGGGAGCAGTTAGGGGAGATCAGGCAGGCGGGCAGGTGAGAGATTAGGAACCAGCGGTCCAGGATTGTGAGAGGGATGTCCAACTGCCAGTTTAGGCCCGATACCCAGGATCGAGCCTAAACCGGCAGTCGGACATCCCCCAAGGGGTCCTGGATTAGAGAGGGTGCAGGTTGGGCTGAGGGGACCCCCCTTCCATGCATATGAATTTTGTGCACTGGGCCTATTTATATTTATATTTATTTATATTTATATTTTTAAAGTTAAAACAACTCTAAAGTCAGATAAATATTAATGTAGTCACTTGAGATGCTGCTTATGTAAAGAAATTAATTTTGTAAAAAAATAAAAAAAGGAAACTGGACAAGGTCAAGAAGGTGTTAAATTTAATAAAATTAAAATCTATCCTTGTACCCAGTTTCAATAATCACATAGCATCAATAATAACATGAAGAAAGTCACAAAACATTTAGTTGAAAATTGTGAATGACTGTTTTAGAAGGAGGATAACTGCATTTAGTGAGCATCTACTGCAGTGGTTCTCAACCTTCCTAATGCCGCGACCCTTTAATACAGTTCCTCATGCTGTGGTGACCCCAACCATAAAATTATTTTCGTTGCTACTTCGTAACTGTAATTTTGCTACTGTTAATGAATCATAATGTAAATATCTGTGTTTTCCGATGGTCTTAGGCAACCCACAGGTTGAGAACCACTAGCAGGGTCGCCTAAGACCATCGGAAAACATAGATATTTACATTACAATTCATAACAGTAGCAAATTTACAGTTATGAAGTAGCAACGAAAATAATTTTATGGTTGGGGGTCACCACAACATGAGAAACTGTATTAAAGGGTCGCGGCATTAAAAAGGTTGAGAACCACTGATCTACTGTATGCAAGGAGCTTAACGTACAATACCTTTTATTACCTTACTAGAGACCCGGTGCACAAAATTCGTGCATTTAGGGGGTCCCTCAGCCTGGCCTATGCCCTCTTGCAGTCTGGAAGCCCTTGGAGGATGTCTGAGAGCAGGTCTAAGCCACCAGTTGGACATCCTTAGCGCTGCCGTGAAGGCAGAAGAAGCTCCCACCACTGCTGTTGTGCTCGCCAGCCATGAGCCCAGCTTCTGGCTCAGCAGGGCTACCCCTGTGGAAGTGCACTGACCACCAGGGGGCAGCTCCTACATTGAGCGTCTGCCCCCTCCTGGTCAGTGCACATCATAGTGACCAGTCGTTCCACCATTTTGTCAATTAGCATATTAGCCTTTTATTATATAGGATTCAATTTAATTACACAATGATACATGTGTCACTATACCATTTCAATCCATGAATAAAGAAAGTGAGGCTCAGAGGAAATACATGTGCAGATTCTGCCCACCTTTAGAAATTATATTCTTTACATGATGCCAAATGTCCTTATCTTTAATTCCACAAGAGAACCACTAACAGAAATAGTAGGTGACCTTTGTTAAAATAGAGTTTTGTATGACTTTGGGAAAAACTATAAAAACCATGGCTAAGTAGTGATCCCTCTATGATCCTGGGGAAAAAATCAATGTCTTTTCTTGTTTCTCAACTTTGCCACTAGAGAGAACACGCTGGCCTGTGTGAGACTATGACTTAGCTGAGGTTCACTTAAGGGACCCGATAAGAACACAATCAAAAATCATGTGAAGTAGCCCTTTTTGCTCGATGACCTTTCTAGCTTGTGGTTTCTTATTTATTTGTTTTATCTAAATCTACTATTTTAATAGACACTGTATTTAACAATGTCATTCCATTTTGGAAATAGGCTGAAATAGAAATAAACTAACAAAATGAAATTTGTAAGTGGATAGTTACAAAAGTCATATACAAAATTAAATGTATTACTTGTCAATTTGATAAAATCAAATCTTAGCAATCCCAGTCAGAAAAGTGTATATACTAAATAGAAGAACATAATAGCAATCCCAGGAAGTCAAATAACCATATATTCATCATACCTAAGCGTATGCAGTTTGACCCCAAGCTTGTATTTACTTTGTGTCTGGTATTTCATATTAATAAAAATACACACACACACATTCATTTACATTTAAAAATGCCAAGGTCAGGTTTCCTGAGTGCTAAATGAGAACCAGCTGTGACATTTAGAGAGGACTGAAAATTTAATAAGACTGCAAATTCAACTCAAAATATAGCTTTTTAATGAAGAATCTTATTTAGATGTCTACAGGTCTTTATGTAAGAAGACATTGTTGATGATAATGCCAAATCAAGAAAAGATCACACTTTTAAATATATCAATACCACAACACCATAATTCTCACAGAGCACCTAGAACTTACAAATTTATCTTAATTGAAAAATGTACTTTCTTCAGAGATTATTTACTTTGCACTTGATGCCTTGATTTATTGATAACATTTTATTTGTATTTGGAATTAATTTCTTATATTTAAACCAAAGCAGAGGTACTTTAATCAAAATATAAAATAATTGAGTAAAAACTGCTTAATATTTTTTCTTGTAATCTTAAAATAACCTGCTTAGGAAGTCTGCATTCACCCCATCAATGCTGACTTTCACGGCATCAAAAATGTTACTGTCATCATAAAGGAAATCAAATTGATAAATTTCAAGAGAGAAATTTGTAAAATAAATATGCCATTTCTTAAAAATGAGAAGCAGTTCTCCCTGGCACAGAAATACTCACATGCATATGACTAACTCATTGTCTCCCTGGGAAAAGCAATACCTTGCTTGGCACATATGGATGTAAATTAATTGAATTAGATTGTTTCTGTGTTTAATGTCAATCAGGTTGGGCTAGTTAATGAGACAAAATTGCTAAAGTCTATAGGTCAAATTTCCATTTTAAGATCCCTCTTATTTGATTTAGTATTTCTCTTTTTCTATGATTTTCTGGTTTAATAAGTCTCCCTTTCCATGAAATATTTTATTTTTTCTATCACCATTTATGCCCTCTATGCTTTCTTCCACCTCCTTTGACCCTAACCCCATCCCCTGCCATTGCCACACTGTTGTCCATGTCCTTGAGTTCTCTCGTTTGTTTTGTTGTTGTTGTTGTTTTTCTCATTCCCTCAACCCTCCTAACCCATCACCACCACTAGAGCTGTCTGCTCTCTATCTATGAGTCTATCTTTATTTTGCTTGGTAGTTCAGTTTTGTTCATTAAATTCCATATATGAGTGAAATCATATGGCATTTGTCTTTCTCTGACTAGCTTATTTCTCTTAGCATAATATTCTTCAGGTCCATCTTTGCTGTCCCAAAGGGTAAAATTTTCTTCCTTTTTATGGTAGAGTAATATTTTATTATTTTTATATGTTAATTACTTCAAACAAGTAAGAGTCCACACCAGTTTCCTGAAATATTATTTATTTTTAAAACATATAGATGTTTAATGTGACATAACTATAATAATTGTTGAACTTCAACTCTCAGAAGACATTATCTTTCACTATTTTCACCTTATAAAGACTCACTTTCTTGCCAAAAAAAGAGCAGTCTTAATCACTACATGTGTTAGTATGTGTAGGTGCTAAAGTAAGGGTGAATGGGACTAACTCATTACTTGCTATTTACTGCAAAGCAAAGTTGTTTCACAGCATCTTAATCACTGGAGGCCCGATGCACAAAATTCGTGCAAGAGTAGGCCTTCCTTCCCCTAGCTGCTGGCACTGGCCTCTCTCTGGCACCCTGGACCTGGGCTTCCCTCGCAGCTCCGGCTTTGTCTGGAACGTCATCTGGTCTAATTAGCATATTACACTTTGATTATTATAGATTACTATGACATGAAGCTTCAGAATATAAGTTATCCCCAAAAATTCAGAAGTGCAGCATGATTAGATCAATATATAAATTTAGGAATAGAAACTTTAATATAACTCATGCACATGGAAAATTAAGCAGGACATAGATTTCATAAGTTGAAAGAACATTTTAATCACCTATCATTGCAGCACTGCTATTCGGAGCTACAACAATGGAATTAGCTTTCCTACTTAGTACTAAACTATTAATTACTGAAAATTCTCATACTGGAAATGAGTTTACAATTACTTTCATAGAAGATATGTTTATAGGGAACATGGTATTATCTCCAAACACCACAAGGAAATATTATTTCTCTTACTGTGTCACTGTGTTTTATAAGGTATTATGGAATAAAATGAATGTCCTTTGGGTTATAATATATTGCTTCAAATTAATATTTACCTAACTAAACAGTAGGGATGGATAGCAAGGGTAAAACTTTTATGTCATTTAAAGAATGAATTCCGGGCTTTAATTACGATTTAGACTGCACTTTGGGAAACTTTGAGTTAAAGGGTTGTAATTTTTCTTCTTTAACAAGAGAGGTGACCTCAGCCTTCACTAAGTGCTTAGTGGAAGCATTTAGCACAGCAAAATTGCAAAAGCATCCCAAGAGAAAATGAACTGCCATTGATACCAATGTCGTTTATAGAAAAGGAACTTCAAAACAATTTTACCTTAGTAAAAGAATGAAGATAGAGCTGATTAACTCTGAGCTAATCAAATGAGTTGGCCAAAAGACTAAATGGGATGCTCTCAAAGCTTTTTTTTTTAAACAAAAGTAATCAAGAATATGTCATGATGATAACTTTTAAGGCTCTGAAACCTCTGTACACTTAGTGGAAGGTGTTATTTGAAGATATAGGTTGTCCTTAGCCTATATTGTACTTTGTACTTGCCTTTTACAATGACACCATTATAGAATTCTAAAGATTTTATACAAAAGACGTCAAATTAAGAATTTCAGAGAGTAACAAAGGACTTTAAGTTTTAAAAGTTACAAAATAAAAAAAATAAAATGGTATATGAATATATGCATGGAGGTATTTACTTATTTATATGTTGCTGTGTGTGATTTGACAAATGATCATATGCAAAAATAAATGTAGTCAAAATCAGCACCAAGAAATAAGTTGAAATGATTTAGTCTGTAAAATTTTAGGATATGAAAAGAGAGCATATTACATTATCAATATAGATTTCAGAAATTTCAGTTAAATTTCTTTCTGAATATCACGATATTGGTTAGTGGTTATCTCATAACAAATATCAGGAAAATAAATTTGATCCATGCTTTCCTTTCAATAAAGAACATCACTGAAATATATATATCCAAATCTACATTCCTATTTTCAAATTGAGTTGTGTGGTTGTTGTTGTTTTTTTTTAATAATATGAGCATTTGGTTTAAAATAATAAAAAGGATATGAGCATTTGGTGATGCTCAATAGTCTAAATTCATTTATTGTGTATCCTCTGGTGATTATAAAAAAATGAAGATAAGGTTCCAGATGAATATTTTTAACATCTGTGCTGCTTAGCTATATGTCTAGTTATGCCATCCCTTATTTATAAATAATACAAATTAACCTGAATAGATTTAAGTAAAATTCTAGAAGGTTCCACAAGGGAATGACATACAATGTTAAGGAATCCAAGAGGATGTATTCAGTAGAACCTCAAAATGGAATTGAAACCAGCATCTGAGAAGCCATCAGAGTCCATTCTTAAGTTCCTGACGTTTTAGAGTTCTGCTTTCTCCAAGCACATTCTATGAACTGTAGTTTTTCTCCAGCACTCTTAGCTAGAGGAAAATAAAATGTCTGACTCTCATAGAGCCTGTTTCAAAACTGTGAGAAACTATTGGCCCAGATTAGAGAAAATGTGTCTGATTTTCAGCTTTACTATTTTTTAAGTATATTTCTTTATTGATTTCAAAGAGGAAGGAAAGAGAGAGAGATAGAAATATCAAGGATGAGAGAGAATCATGGATTGGCTGCCTCCTGCACGCCCTCTACTAGGGATCGAACCGGCAACACAGGCATGTGCCCTTGGCCAGAATCGAACCTGGGACCCTTCAGTCTGCGGGCTAATTCTCTATCCACTGAGCCAAGCTGGCTAGAGCAGCGTTACTTTTATATATATATATATATATTCTATTTGTACTGGCTTAAACTGTTCTTTACCTATTTTCTCTAAGTGGAAGCTTAATTTTAGATCCTTTGACTTTTTTTAATGTATGCATTACATACTCTCAATTTCCCTCTATGCACTGCTTTCAATGCATCCCATACTGTTGGATCAGTTGTGTTTTGATTTTCAATAAGTTCAAAATATTTAATTTCTCTTGAGACTTCTATGATCCATTTGTTATTTAGAAGTGTGTTCTTTAATCTCCAAATATTTGGGGATTTTCCAGCAATCTTTCTGTAATTGATTTCTAGTTTAATTTAATTTTGGTCTGGGAACATACTTTGCATGATTTCTATTCTTTTCGATTTCTTGATGTGTGTTTTGTAGCCCAGATGTGGTCTATCTTGGTGAATGTTCAATGTGAAGTTGATAATAATGTGTATTCTGCTGTTGGATAAAGTAGTCTATCAATGTCAATTAGATGAAATTGATTGATGCTGCTGCTCAGGTCAACCATATACTTACTGATTTTCTACCTGCTTAATCTATCAATTATTGAGAGAGGTATCAAAGTCTCAAACAATAATAATGGATTTGTCAATTTCTCCTTGCGGTGTTATCAGTTTTTGTGTCCTGCATTTTGACACTCTGTTGTTAGGACTTTTATGTATTCTTGGAGAATGAACCATTTTATCATGATTTTATGTCCCACTTTATCACTGATTATTTTCTTACTCTAAAGTCTGCTTTGTATGAAATTAATATAGTTTTCTTTAGAATAGTGTTAATAGGGTTCATATTTCATCTTTTTTGTTTTCAATCTACCTCAGCCTTTACTCTAAATTGCTTTCTCTGTAGTCTTTATTTTCTGTCAGCCTCTGTATTTTAATTGGTATATTTAGAACATTCATATTTTAAATGAGCATTGATATCTTTGGATTAAAATCTACCTTATTGTTTATTTACACCCCCCCTTTTAGGTCTTTTTCAGTTTCTATTGAGCTTGTTATATGATTCTATTTTATTTTCTCTCTTAGAATATCAATTATACTTTAAAAAATACTTTTAGTGATGTCCTAGAGTTCAATATATATATATATATATTTATAAACACACACACACACACACACACACACACACACACACATCCTATATAATAAATGCCTAATATGCAAATAGACCAAACATCATAATGACCAGGGGAATGGCCAGTTTTTATGACGTGCACTGACCACCAGGGGGCAGACACTCAATGCAGGAGCTGCCTCCAGCCCACAGGCCCCAGGACAGCCAAGGCGGGTGCAAGCTGGGGCTCCCCATTCACCCTGCCAGTCACCCTGCAAATTGGCCCTGATCTCCGGCCAGGCCTAGGGACCCTACCCATGCACGAATTTTGTGCACTGGGCCTCTAGCACACACACACACACACACACACACACACACACACACACACACACACAAACACAAGTACTAATATATCTGGAGATTTATCTCTATCTCTTTAGGAGAATTCCCTAACTATAAATTCAATTTATTTAATGATTATAGGCAACTTAATATGGGTTCAGCTTTTGTAGTTTGCACTTTTAAGAAATTTATTTTTATTTTCACAGTGGTAGAATTTCTTGGGTTTGTCATTTGAATGGGTTTCTGTTTCATTTGAACCTTAGTCTCTCTTTTATTTATTTTCCAAATATAATTCCATAATCATCCATGATAAATATACTTTGAATCAATATTATGTGATTGCATTTTTAATCATCATTTCTTCTTAATAGTTTGAATTCTTCCCATATAGAAACTCCACATATCCTACTTCCTATCCACCTATAAAGAAAACCAAGAAATTATTTTATGCATTATATTATTAAAAAAAACACCTCTATTTCATACTGCTGGGTCATAACTGAAACACACTTTCAAAATAATTTTAAGGAAAACCCCAAGGCATGTTTGTTCTGTTTAAAATGTCTGGGAAGTATAGAAATGAAACAGGAACCATAAATGGAGGTTGATTTATTTTATGAAGCCAAAATTCCTCTGTGGTCTTTATCTCAATTTCTACATAATACTTGAAATCCAAAAGCCTTTGCCATTATGAAAAACTATGAAACAGCTAAAACAAAATAGAGAAACCTTTCTTTCTTTGAATGTAATGTTGCTTTCCTATTTAAAACATATATTTCTCTTTAATACACTAATTTAAGTGTTCCTCATTTAATCATTTGAACCTGATTATAACAATAAGGCTCAGAAAGAGGAAACTTTTCGAACAGACTGTCTTAAGCTGGGACATTGATCTTCTCCTGCCTTGAGACTCAGACTTGAACTGGACTTATACCATCAACTTTCCTGGGTGTCCAATTTGTTAATGCACATCATGGGATTTTTAAGTCTTTAAAACGTGGGTGCCAATTCTTTATAATAATTCATATTTTATAATATATTATATATGTATTCTGTTTCTCTACAGAACGTCAAATAATACAATTGGCCACTGCAGAAGTTAGCATTAAGGGCATGAGTGGGGGGGGGCACGGTTGGGGGCAATGGGCAGGATAAGAACACATATGTAATACCTTAATCAACAAAGGAAATAATAAAATAAATTAAAGAAAAAGAAAATATAAATAAATCTGGCTACTAAGAGAGGGCTTCTACAGTAGACGGATCACAAAAGTTGAAGGTGGGAAGAGGTGAAGAGGTGAAACTAGAGTAATTAATAACCTATGAAATGGGGAAGACGCTCACGTGAGGTTTTTCCTAAAACTCATACATTTGTGCAACAAGAACTCAAATGTTTAGCCATATGGTGCTTAGAGGGTATCATAACAGTAAGCATTGACAGCCAAAGGTACAAATTAGGTAAGAATTTTGCTCTGTTTTTATAACCCATCCCCTGAATCCTAAATGCATCAAAGGTTGAGAGCATATGTAAGAGGAAATTATGATGAAAGCAAAGTGAATTCACATGTCTTTTTACTCTGTGTTTCTTGAGGCCTCTCTGAATTTTAGAGAAAGAGAAGAGGAGCTGAGTATTGAATTGGGTGAGAAATTTCCATTTTAAACTGATTCAATTTCTATTAACTTTTTAAAACTAAAAGTTTCCAGAAATTTATATAACTTGTCCAACAACAGGAAAGGGGATTTTAAAAAGGATGGTCAAAAGCAGAGATTGGAGAAAATTAAAACATTATCATTGTACCCCTTTGAGAGGGAAGGGTCTATTTGCCCAGGACTGGATTTGGCTTTATGAAGAGCTCTATGAAAAATTTCTACAACCCAAGAGTAAGACAATCACTTCACTGGAGAGTTGAACATAAACATAGCAATTCACCTATCATATATATACTAGAGGCCTGGTGCAAGAAATTCGTGCACAGGGGTGTGTGTCCCTTAGCCCAGCCTGTACCCTCTCCAATCTGGGACCCCCTTGAGGGATGTCTGACTGCCTGTTTAGGCCCGATCCTGGTAGGGCATTCAGACATCCCTCTCACAATCCAGGACTGCTGGCTCCCAACTGCTCACCTGCCTGCCTTCCTGATTGCCCCTAACCGCTTCTGCCTACCAGCCTGATGATCCCCTAACCACTCCCCTGCCAGCCTGATTGATGCCTAACTGCTCCCCTGCCAGCGTGTTTGCCCCTAACTGTCCTCCCCTGCAGGCCTGGGTCCCCCCTAACTGCCCTTCCCTCCTGGCCTGGTTGCCCCCAACTTTCCTCCTCTGCCAGCCTGGTCACCCCTAACTGCCCTCCCTTGCAGACTTTATCGCCCTCAACTGCCCTCCTTTGCAGGCATGGTCCCTCCCAACTGCTCTCCCCTGCTGGCCTGATCACCCCCAACTGCCCTCTCTTGCAGGCCAGGTCCCTCCCAACTGCCCTCCCCTGCTGGCCATCTTGTGGTAGCCATCTTGTGTCCACATGGGGGCGGCTATTTTTGACCACATAGGGACAGCCATCTTGTGTGTTGGAGTGACAGTCAATTTGCATATTACTTTTTTATTAGATAGGATAGAGGCCTGGTGCATGGGTGGGGGCTGGCTGGTTTGCCCTGAAGGTTGTCCCGGATCAGGGTGGGGGTTCCCTTGGGGTGTGGAGTGGCCTGGGTGAGGGGCCTGTGGTGGTTTGCAGGCCAGCCATGCCCCACGGCTACCCAAGCAGAGGCCCTGGTATCTGGGATTTATTTATCTTCTATAATTGAAACTTTGTAGCCTTGAGAGGGGGCCAGGCCAGGCCAGGAAGCTTGGCTTCCTCCATCACCAGGGAAACCCAAGCCTCCTGCTTGCTCCGTGGCTGCAGCCATCTTGGTTGGGTTAATTTGTATACTTGCTCCTGATTGGCTGGTAGGCGTGACTTGTGGGCGTAGCAGGGGTACGGTCAATTTGCATGTTTCTCTTTTATTAGATAGGATTAGCCAAAAATCAAGGCTTAAGCCTTGGAGCCTGAAGGGGACCAAATTTCCTTCAACTATGAATATTCAGCAGGCAAAAATAAGGCTGAAGCCAAGATTCTGTCATTCTTTCTGCAATTGGGACTAGCCCCAGGTAATGACAGGAAAATAACAGGTGTTTCAAAACTCATGCAGCATATACTGTACAGTTTAAAAGTAAGAATCTCATCCCTAGACACTGAATTTCTTCTCTTCCACCCACAGATGCAATGGGAAACCGAGACCAGTCCATCTACAATTGCTTCTCTCTCATTGTATGCTCCTATTTATATATGTACTAGAGGTCTGGTGCATGAAATTCATGCATGGGTAAGTCCCTAGGCCTGGCCAGCGATCAGGGCCAATTTGTGGGGCGACCTGCAGGCGATAGGAGGGCTCTCACTGGCACCCACTTTGGCCAGCCTGGTGCTGCCTGCTCGCCGGCCCTGACCCCCGCCACCACCACTGGTTGCCTCTGTCCCCGGAGTGACAGGCGGGGTGATCAGGGGGCTCCTGCTGGCACCCGCCTTGGCTAGTCTGGGGCCTGTGGGCTGGGGGCAGCTCCTGCATTAAGCATCTGCCCCCTGGTGGTCAGTGCGTGTCATAGCGACTGGTCGTTCCACTGGTCATTCCGCTGTTTGGTCGATTTGCATATTAGGCTTTTATTATGTAGGATATGCCCTGGGAAATCCTATTTCTGTTTCTCCCCTAGCTAATGACAACTCATATTTTGAAAATAAATTACTCCATTATTGCATTTAATCCAATGTAATTCCAGCTTGCCTCCCACTCTCCCATCCAAATCTATAACTAGTGTTGTTTCATTTGCTTTTATTTCAATATGGATTTCCCTGTAGCAGAGCACTTGTAACATTAATTTGTGAGTAACACTGTTCACTCATTTGCATGTTTTATTTATGTACTGCATTTTCTGGTTCTCCCATAATTAGCTAATGTCAGCAAATGTGTTCAATTTCCTTATATTCCTAGTGCTTTGCAGGGTACCTAAAACATAGTAGAAGCCCAATATGTTTGGGTAGAATACAGTGGTTTCAGTTTCCTGTTTTTTGAGCACCTCCTTTGTGTCAGCCACTATGCTAGGTGATTTACAAGTATACTCATATTACCTTGTACAACAAGCTTAGTATACTTGTATGTTGAATATGCTTTAATTATCTGCCTAGCATCTATTCCTACTTCCTTTCCACCACCAGAGAGCATAGTTTATTTGGATATTCACTACACTAATCTTAGCTGAATATTGTTGTTTTGGAACAATTGCCAGCGTATGGATTAAGTGTGAGATGTGTGATGCAATTCTATATGGAGAGAAATCAGTAGAAGCTTTTTGTTTGGGTTCTGGGAGGATTTCTTTGACCTTAGAAAGCAATGAAGTAAAATACTGACTCCTAGAATTGCTATGCCATCTTGAACAAAAAAAGATTACTAGACCAGTTGGAATATTAAAACAGTAAAACAAAACAAAAAAGAAAAAGAAGGAAAGAAAGAAGAAAGGAAGGAAGGAAGGAAGGAAGGAAGGAAGGAAGGAAGGAAGGAAGGAAGGAAGGAAGGAAGAAGAAGAAGAAAGAAAGAAAGAAAGAAAGAAAGAAAGAAAGAAAGAAAGAAAGAAAGAAAGAAAGAAAGAAAGAAAACATGGTCCTTGATAACACAAATCAGTTTGAGAATTAAACTCTGCAGCCATACTTATATCAGATCTTTTTATACTATACTAGAGGCACAGTGCAAGAAATTCATTCACTTGGGGAGTGGGCCTAAGCCAGCAGTCAGACATCCTTAGCGCTGCCGCAGAGGTAGGAGAGGCTCCTGCTACTGCCACTACGCTCACCAGCTGTAAGCCTGGCATCTGGCTGAGCGTTGCGCCCCCTGTGGGAGCACACTGACCACCAGGGGGCACCTCCTGTGTTGAGTGTCTGTCCCCCTGGTGGTCAGTGTGCATCATAGTGACCAGTCGTTCCGCCATTTGGTTGATTTGCATATTAGCCTTTTATTATATAGGATGACAATAATTTTCTTCCCCTTTTTTTTGCCAATAAAGGCAAACTTAATTATATTATTTTTACCCACATTTTATATTTGGGAATCTTGAATTCCATGTTTAATAAACCACCTATTTGGGAAGCAACAGTACTAGAATTCAAATCCAAGTATTTTGCTCCAAAACCATTGCTTTTTAATAACATAATAGAACTTGAGAGGCATTTTAGCAAGCCAGTAGGTTGGCTAGACTAATTCCAATGCTATGTTCTTCATTTTTCTAAGCATAGCTACATGACCTAAACAAAAATAAGGTGCCTCATGCATTTGCAGAAGTCTGGCCTAGTTATTCCATTGAACAGATACTATCAAAACTAAATCATCACTGTTAATCATTTTTAATCTTCTTTGTTTTTAACTAACACATAATGCAGTTCGAATCCATGGCTAACCTGAGCATAAGTGGCTTATTTAAAAAATAGCATTTAAAAGAAATATTTTAGTAATGACCTTCTATTATGTGAATAATGTGAATAATGAGGTTAATTATTTACTCTGTAGTGTAGTAAGACTCCTAACAGAGATTTATTGATAGTAAAGTTGATTCAACTCGCTGAAGGGAAACATGGGGAGGATCGCTGAGACTTTGTGTATAAGGTTCTGGTCATCCCAATAGTATATAGTTATTAAGAGTACATTGCTCCCTATAGACAATAAAAATGATGCTCTGCAGAGCAGAATTGGTGAACTCTAAAAGAGCATATGCACAGAAAAAATAAACCAGATAAATCACTTTACATTTTAGAAAGATACAAAGGTTAAGAAAAATGATTGTAAAACTAGAAAGTTCATCAGAATTAGAAAGCAGCAAAAATGTATCAGGGAGATATATGTAATAAAATATTGTAGCCATATTTCTTTTTCAAGTGGTCATAAATCAAATACTAAAAGGAAGACCAAACTGTTTAGTGGAAGTACATGGCAGACTGGTTATAAATTTAGGATATATGTCAAATAAGAAAGAAAAGAAAGACAATTTTACACATAGTTAACTGTATGAAAAGGTCTGCTTCTGAGAAATGATATTAACTTCATGGCAGTGCTTACCACAGTGTAAAATGGATCATCCAAAAAGCAAAGGGTTTCTATTAGACTGTGGCTGGTTCTCCACTCCCAAGTAAGAAGCAGAAATTGCATTTATTCCCCAGAGCGTTTCTTACTTCTATCACTTTGGTCTTGGATGCACTGACAGGGCAACTTTGCACAGTCCTTTGCTTTATGAAAAGCTCAAAGAGAGTAATTGAGTACAAGGGAAGAAATAATTCACTTCAAGGTTATGCTATTTAACATTGAATTCAACAATGAGAAATCGGCTGGTTGGAAGTAAAGTTGCACTAATCAAAATAGATGAGCTCTTTGAAGTAAATGGTTGAGTTCTATGTAGGCACTAGAATCTCACAAAAGAATGGTTGTTAGATGCAGGCAAGTGATTGGAACATTCTATGTAAACTAAACAATATCGAGTAAAAGGACTACAGCCAGAATTAGAACTTGAGAAAAGTAGATGTCAAATTGTCAATAATCAATATTCAAGAACTAATATGGATGAATCCCTTACATGTATGAACCAGCTGTGGGAGGTTATTTATCATTCGTTCTAAATAATTAGTAAACATAAGTATAATGAAACAAACAGTACTATGTGTTTAGGTGATGGCTGCCCTACCACAAATGTACTACTCGTACCGATAGAGTTCCTAGTCAGTCTAAGAAGGGTAAAACTAGATAATTAGGGGAAGGAAATAATTGGGATACTGATTGCCTTTCCCAAACTCCCATCAAATATCTTGGTTTGTCATAGAAACAAACTTTTATGTGGAGTTTGTTACTGATGGTTACAGAGAAGGATTGAATGTAATTTGTTTCATATCATGAGATTATTAAAATAATTCATTTTTTAAATAATCTTATCTTTTATTGAAATTCAAGTGAAGACAACATTTTGCAACTCACACAATGGATGACATAATGTACAATATTACGTTTTCAAATGCCACCCAAATAAACCTGCCCTTTCTAGATGAACAGAGAAAGGCAACTATCAGAACAGAACTCAATGGCATTTCACTTTTGGAAGAATGAATAATTGCTTGCACCAACAGTGCGGACAGACTGTGGAACCCTTGGAAGAAATAGATATGGGGCAGCTCTAATGAAACCTTATTAATGGGTTCACAGAAGGCAGTATACCCCCATGAGCACTGGTATCAAAATCAGTACATTGAAATAACAAGACTGATAAGGGCAGCTTGTCCACTACATTAAGAGTTGAGGCTAAAATGAACACGATACTTTTATTTAATAGCAACATTAAAAGGATTGAGTAAAATTAAATAAAAAACAAACATGCCAACACCATGAAAGTTTAAGCAACTTCCCAGTTATTTTGTTTTAACCTTTTTTTGTCCCTGATGAATTCCAGGAGATCAGGGCCTGTTTGTATGCTCACGCATGCATGTGTCCGTGTGCAGGTTTGTAAGTCAATGTCAATAATATATTTTTATGAGCTACACTTTGAGAGTCTAAATTGTTACAAGTGAAAAAGTGAAGTAATATGGAGGCAATTTCAATTTTATTTAATACAGTATGCATTCAGGGGGAAGAGAGAGAGAAAAAAACTTAGCTTATCATGTCAGTCTACCTTGAAATAGTACTGAGCTTTCAACTAGAGGGCATGCAAATTTCTGTGCTTATAGATTTAAAAAGCCTAAATATAAGACTATAATCAGAATTCCTATTACTATTTATTTTACCTGGATAGTGTTTATTTTATTCGAAGCAGAGATGATTTTTAAATTGCTGGCATAATTTGCATACAGTAGCAAGAAACTAAAAGATAATTAAAGGTTCATTAGATTATCATTGGAGCATTAACCTGTCCCTTCTCACCTTTAATAAAACACATTGACTCAGTTATAGATTTACAGTAATAGTATTTTAAGATTAGAACTACTTTTGTGGAGAAAATGGGTGTAAAACAAGAGAACCATCTTTCATTTTTCGGTTTTATTCATGATCTCAATGCTCCATTAATCATGAAACTGCACTATTTTCCCCCTTGAAGGGAGTTGATTATTCAACTTTTCAAAATGGACATTTCATGTTCTTAAGAAGTGAAATACTAACAGCTTCATAACATTTCTAAATAACTCTGTTAATATTTCTCACATGTAACTTATAAGAATTGAGGGGAATTTTTTTTTAAAGGTCATTGTTTTACTCTTCTTTTATTCTTACTGCTGTATTGACACATCATCCTGGCTGTGTCAGTGCTTTCATGGGAAAGTTTTTGTGGTGATAACTGGAACAAAATTGTAATGTTTCTTTAATTTCAACCAAAGATTAGACAGGTGGCAATCTACTTGTGATTTCATAATAATACATCTTAAATTCAAGAAATAAATACCATGTTAAATTGGCTAATTTTACATAACATTTTGATACCATTGTGATTAGCTAGTTATTAATAATAGAAAAAGGAGTAAAGGGAAGGCCAGACATTCATAGGCATGTTCCTTACAAAACACCTGGTGAGGGATCCAACAAAGGGAAGATAAACGCATGCCCATTAAAGTTGGGATGACAGAGGATAGGTACTTGTCTGTCAATCACCCCTTGGGACAGAGATGATTGGCCAGAATGGTCATGGCCATTCCAAGGCACAGAGAGTGGAGATCTGGGATATATAATTCCCTTAACAGAGGAATTTGATCTCTTGTTTCCTCTTGGCACACTTGGCTCATTGCTCACGCTTGCCTTCCTGGCATTCTCCTATGTGACCCAAAGCCACGTGGCCTTCCACACACAATGGACTAATGGACTGCCCCTAGCCTAATGCTGTACTGAATCCAGATCCAACATGAAACAGAAACTCTGGACACTGGCGCTGATTCTAGCTCTACTGAACCCCCAGCTACACTCCTTCTATGACTGGACTAAGGGAAATGGGATTTGGGGAAATAAGGGGTGTAATTCCATGGAAATAAAGCTTTCTCCTATATTGCATCCTCTGTGTGAGTCTCAGAAAATTCCCTTTGCAGGATATTGCAAGGACTCCCCCCACCAGCAACAACCAGGGGAGAGGAGGCATGTTTTTCTCTGATAACATTTTGACATCTCCCTTGCAATATCAACCAATTTTAATGGAAGTCTGTAATAATACTGCATTTTAATATTGAACAGAATGAGAATATATGTCATCATGCTCCTATACTTGCCATAAATTTTCTAGGATATTCTTGGGCAATAAGTCCCCCCTCCCCAATAATTAAAGAAATGAACAAATAAAAACCTACCTTCTAAATATTTTATTAAGTTTGTGGGATTTTCTATAACTGCTTTCATTTAGAAAATCAATATTTATCTTTTTATTTTAGAATAAAACTCTCATGATTTAACAAAACTTGTTTTTCCAGCAAATTTTTCCAACCAGCCAAACAGAAGCAAAATGTACTACTTACTGGGTAAGATTTCTCATATTCAAAGTCAAAATGTTGGACTTCCATACAGTAGTTCTCTAGATATGTGAAATCACAAAATATAACTCACAATCTCTGGGCCTTTAGGTCCTCATTTGTAAAGTGCTTATTTTTGTTAGACATATATGAAGCACATTTAAAAGGTTGAAAGTTGTTTTTGTGTGGTTTTTTTTCTTCACAAAATTTTCCTCATTGTTACAGAGGGGCAACATGGGAAAGGAAAATAAATGGTGAGTTTGTATTGAGAAGAAGGACACTGTAATCTGGCTTCCATTGATTGGAATCTCCAGATAGAGAAAATGCTAAATTCACATTTACAAAATGGTCTTACTCTCCTAAAAAGAAAGCTAGCTATTAGTCCAATGAATGACAAAGATTTCAATATTAAATCACAAGTAAATTCTTTGCTTTCCTCTTTTACATTCTAAATGTTACCTGTTAGCATTTTGCCTGAAGTATGAGATTAATGTCAGTAAAATCTGGTTTTCTCTTCACAAAGCAAGATTATGTAATGAGAATTAACACAAAAATAGGTCTTAAAAATGCTAGAGTTTGTTGTTGTTACTCATTCCTTTGGGAGAGGTAAGACAAGGAAAGCAATTAACATCAAAGTAGTGGTTTAAGGCTTGCCTAAGAGAAGGGAATTCAAGTCATTATTTGGAATTAAGAACATAAGGTAAGATCTTGATCTAACCAATAATCCCTAAACATGGATACTACATTGTAGGTGTTGAATAAATAAAGTCACTTTATTGCTAGGAGTAAACTTGATCCTGAATATAAAGATAATGAATCAGTACCATAAACCGTATACTCATAAGTTTCTTCCAACCCATAAAAATACGTTTGTTTATATTATAATATTAAAAATTTAATCTAGGTGTTTCTCTTATAGAGTATTATATTCTTACCATAGTGCTCATGTTTCACTTTCAGAAAGGGCACATGTGTCAGAAGTAATGAATAGAGTGTTATTAAAAGAAAATGGAGGATAATATGTCATATCGGCAACTGTGGGTTTAAGAACTGTGTATAGTGTTCATGTACAGAAGAGGTGAATTGTCTTTAGACTAAATAACATTATAAAGCTTATTATTATGGGTCATGATAAAATATTTGCAATTAATTCCTTAGCGGGGACACGTTTTTTAATGGAAGGTGGCAATTCCTTTACATGTTAATTTTACAAAAGCAGAAAATTCATCTCTCTCGAATGGCAATCAGTAAACAATTAAAAATATCTTCCCTCAAAGTGTAGAAAAGCCTATAGAATATTGTAATTGCTGTTGAGATTCTATAAATAGTTTTCTTTAGATGTCGCTGTGTTTCTAATTATACTGGAAGTTTTCTTATTACATGCTACAGAGATTCTAAATAATTAAATGTAATAGAATGTAATATCTTATGTTAGTAATCAGTGTCAGGAGCTAATATGTTTTACACATGGTGTATGAACTGTACAGCCATTGGAAGATGTATTAACCAAAGTGGAATTTCCCATTTTACTCTTGAAATTAAAATATATATTTGTCAGGTAAGACTTACAAGTCTCTAACAAACAATGTGAAAATGCTTCTGAATTTAAAAGAATATGCTGCCCTAGCCGGTTTGGCTCAGTGGATAGAGCGTCAGCCTGTGGACTGAAAGGTCCCAGGTTCGATTCCGGTCAAGGGCATGTACCTTGGTTGCGGGCACATCCCCAGGGGGAGGTGTGCAGGAGGAGGCTGATCGATGTTTCTCTCTCATAGATATTTCTGACTCTCTATCCCTCTCCCTTCCTCTCTGTAAAAAATCAATAAAATATATTTAAAAAAATAAAAGAATATGCTTATACTCATCAATCTATGAATGTATGACGTCTTATAAATCACACTAACATTTTCAAAAATATTATATAATTCAGTTTTAGTCATTGGTCCTACTGAATCTTTCCATATACCCAGTAAGTGTTCCAAAAGCAGTAAGACTGACTGTCAAAAATACCTAAACACAGGCATAAACTACAAAACAATTTAAATGTACTGATATTTCATGTAGATTTCAAAAATTAAATACATATTTATATCAGGTTTTTCTAAATCTACAAAATTGAGGAAGTACAAACCAGCTGCTCTATTAGTACCCAATCAGGAGGCTCCCATGCATTTTTAATTTGACATATGCCTCAAAGTATAATACATTAATAAAATGATATATATTTCTAAATTAATAAGGTTCAATTTTTATATTATTACATTTCTATTACAAACATAGTCTTGGGATATATGACTAATTTGGCTTAGAACACTTTTTCATAGTGAAATAATAACATGTTACAATATTTTGTTGATAAGTAGACATAATATAATTATTAAATTACTTATCTAGAGATTAATTGTGATGGAAAGTATTTATTCCGTAACACTGTTCAGAACTACATAGATTAAAACAGTAATTTATTTAGAGCAATCTGCACTGTGTAACAAATTATATCCTGTTTTTCTGCTTCTAAAACATGCATGTTTGGGGTTCACTGGGTACTGCTTGCCACTACTCTTAATTTTATATATAGTTGTAGCTGAAGAGCCAGCCAATTATAGACCCTGGAACAACCAAACTGAGAAAATGTTATTAATTTATTTCATTCTGTAGTAGGCAGTTAGATAGACATGAGCAGAGTGGGACCAATAGCCAGGTACAGAAGGTTACCATGGCAAAAAGCCTGGGTGCCTAGCAACAGACAATTGTAAGGTGGGATCTTACCCCAGGGGTGACCTTTCCTCCTCTAGAATATTGCTGGTCATGTGATTTAGAGCCCCTAACCTTTCACATGGCTAGTCAAGTGGTTGGTACCTTTTCTTTGTTGGCATGGCCATAGTCATGTGATTTAGTCCCTCTTAGTGGAGGAACAAGGGTGCGGGAGAATATCCTCATTTGACTCCCTGGCACAGCCACTCCCTTAAACATGAAGCCTCAGGACTTTGACCCACATCAAAGTGGAATGGCTGCCATAAGATGGCCAGCAGGGGAGGGCAGTTGGGATGAACCAGGTCTATGGAACTAAGCCTTAGGAACTATGCCTTTGGTCTGTTGACCACATAGACCGAGTTTTGGTCAAACTAGAGATAACATAGAGACTTCAGTTGTGTTTCAGCTCTAAGCCCAGAAAAGAAACAAGGCCAGGCAGGATGATGCCATGGCTAACATCAGGACCATCTAAAATGACTAATGATTGCCTATCCTGGTGCTGACCAATCAGTGGAGATCATGAACATGGGTAGCCCATTAAGAAAAGCTGGTAAATACTCTACTAGAGATCCTCCCATTGAGACCCAGATAAAAGCCCTTAAGAAGAAGGATTGAAGGATCCACTAGAGACAGGCAATATTGATTGAAAGCAGATTATTTGTTAATGTTAATGATAATTTAGTACATTTTTTAAAGGTGAATAAGAAACATGAAGAGAGACTTTTAAAAATGACTTCTATATACTAGTAGTTCTTTTTATCTTAATTTATATATTTTTTCAGGACATTTATTGAGCAAATCATATCAACTTAATAATTACTTAATCACATGATTAATTCCAGTAGAAGCATATGTGCACTTCTGTAACTGTCATTTAAGTATATATATATATATATATATATATATATATATATATATATATATATCTTAGTAGCAATTCCTTTCACCCTTTTTTAATTGATTCATGAATTTCCTGTCTTTAATTATGTTAGAGGTTGTAGTTTATGACCTTTCTATTATAATGCAGGCTGTCCAAGTATCAATTTACATCTTAAATTAACTTATCAGGTATAAATGTGTGCCTATTGGAAAAAAAGAAAAGAAAAGAAAAACTTATTTCTCCATCTTTCCTAATCTAACTGCAATCACCAAAAAAACAAAGGACGTTTTTTAGAATTCACAATTATTGCTATACTAGAGGCACAGTGCATGGATTCATGCACCAGTGGGGTCCCTCAGCCTGGCCTGTGGGGATCGGGCTGAAACCAGCAATCCTACATCCCCCAAAGGGTCCCAGAGTATGAGAGGGCACTCTGGAAAGTTGTTGTTGCTCGCTCGGCAGCTCTTGCATTGAGCGTCTGCCCCCTGCTGGTCAATGTGCATCATAGCTACCAACTGGCCAGTCACTTAGGCTTTTATATATATAGACTAGAGGCCTGGTGCACGAAATTTGTGCATGCGGGTGTGTGTCCCCCAGCCCAGCCTGTACCCTCTCCAATAGGGGACCCCTTGAGGGATGTCCGACTGCCCATTTAGGCCCATTTAGGGATGTCCGGGCCTAAATGGGCAGTCGGACATCATTCTCACAATCCAGGACTACTGGCTCCCAACTGCTTGCCTGCCTGTCTTCCTGATTGCCCCTAACCGCTTCTGCCTGCCAGCCTGATAACCCCCTAATCACTCCCCTGCCAGCCTGATTGATACCTAACTGCTCCCCTGCCAGCCTGATTGCCCCTAACTGCCTTTCCCTGCTGGCCATCTTGTGGCAGCCATCTTGTGTCCACATGGGGGCAGCCATCTTGTGTTTTGGAGTGATGGCCAATTTGCATATTACTCTTTTATTAAATAGAATAGAGGCCTGGTGCACGGATGGAAGCTGGCTGGTTTGCCCTGAAGGGTGTCTTGGATCAGAGTAGGGGTTCCCTTGGGGCATGGGGTGGCCTGTGGTGATTTGCAGGCTGGCCACACACCTCAGTGACCCAAGTGGAGGCCCTGGTATCTGGGATTTATTTATCTTCTATAATTGAAACTTTGTAGCTTTGAGTGGAGGCCAGAGCAGGCCAGGGCAGGTGGAAAGCTTGACTTCCTCCATCACCGGGAAACCCAAGCCTCCTGCTTGCTCCATGGCCGCAGCCATTTTTGTTGGGATTTATTTATCTTCTATAATTGAAACTTTGTAGCCTTGAGCGGAGGCCAGGGCCAGCCAGGGTGTGCGCAAAGCTTGGCTTCCTCTGTTGCCGGGGAAACTCAAGCCTTCTGCTCACTCTGTGGCTGCAGCCATCTTGGTTGGGTTAATTTGCATACTCGCTCTTGATTGGCTGGTGGGTGTGGCTTGTGGGTGTAGCAGAGGTACGGTCTATTTGTATATTACTCTTTTATTAGATAGGCTACTTATTCAGTATTAATAATGTCAAGGAGAATAAGAAATAGTAGGATGATATCAAAGAGAACTGTAGATTTATGGCTTCAGTTTTAACAAATATAGAACTAAAAAGTCACTACACCTGTCCTAACAATAAGAAAAAGCTAAGCCAAAGGAAAATAAATGACTTCTTGGACTCATCTCATTAGAGAACTGAGGTCACAGGGCAAATTGTAACCCTGAAACCTGGAGAGATGACAAATTCAAAGGGTTATAACCAAGATCTGCTAAACTGGTAATTTTGACAAACTGCTTGAGGCTGAGTATAAATAAGATGATAGTACAAAATGCAAGGGAATCTCAACTATAGGCTGCCATACTTTTATTTGTTTCATTTTCAGAAACCCATCAGGTTCTCCATGGGAAGATGTGAGGAAATTGTGCTGCTGCTCTGGCTGTTCCTGAGTTATATCCTTTATAATAAATTGTATTCTATGAAGTAAAATGTTTCTCTGAGTTCTGTGAACCCTACTGGCAAATTAATCAAATCCAAGGAGCAGTTCATGGGAATCTCTTTAGGGGTGGTGAACATCTGGCCTGCAGGCAGTATAAGACCCACAAAATCATTTGGTCTGACCAAGTCAAGACATTAGGAATGAATTAATTAAATGTTTGACCAAATATAGCAGGGTAATGTAATTTTTAAGTTGACAATTTTGCTTGGCTCATGAATGATGTTATAAATATCTAAATGGCCTTTGGAAGTAAAAAGATTCCCCACCCCAGCTAGCCAATTGATCATAGCAACAGAACTTTATTGCTCACAATTTTAGAGGCTGAAAAATCTAAGGTTAGAGTTCTGCAATTTTGGTGTTAAATGAGGGCCTGCTTCCTGGTTCATGGGTGACCATGATCTCACTTTGTCCTACCAGGTGAAAATGGGGAGAAATCTCTGGGGATCTTTTATGAGAGTGCTAATCCCATTCATAAGAGTTCTGCCCTAATGACCTAATCACCTCTCAAAGGCCTCACCTCTAAATACCATCACACTGAGTAAAATTAGGTTACAACATATGATGCATTTTAAGAGGAAGCATTCAGTCTATAGGCAAGACTGACATTATTTAGGTCAGAAACTTTGATCCACATAAAGAAAGAAAGAATTTTGGAAAATAAATTAATTATAAGAGAATATTTAATTTTTCTTATTCTGGATTCACCCAAAATGATCTGTACAAAATAATAATAGTGACAATTTACAGATTTATCATAGCACATGGAAAAGTGAAATGAATGGTATTTATGTCATAGTAAATGAAAGGGAAGAATATTCTGTTCTGAGATACCTACACTAAATGCCAAGTGACATAATACTTGAATGTGCTTTTTATTATTTAAGAAGTTATATCACAAACTTAAAGACAGCCATAAAAATATAAAAGTAAGTCTTTTATGCTAAGAGAGGACATAAAATGGAAGCATACACACTTCTCATTTGAAACTAGAGAAGGCAGAAAGGGGAGGGGTACAGAGACAAAACTATAAAGGCAGTAAAAAAGATCCGCGTTTGCCAGGTGTTGGGGGGCAAAGGAGGAATAAGTGGCCACTGAAGATTTTAGGGGTAAAGAGACTCTTGTGTATGATACCATAAGGATAGATACATGACATGATATATTTGATCAAATTCAAATTCATGAAATGTATAAGACCAAGAATAAACCATAGTGTACACTATGGAGTTTAGGGACTATGATGTACCAAAATTTAGTTCATAAATTATAACAAATATATCACTCCAGTGAAGGATGTTGATAATGGAGGAGGCTCTGCATGTGAGGATGCAGAGAGTAAGCAGGAAATCTTACTATCTTACCTTCAAATTTTGCTATGAACTCCAAACTGCTCTATAAAGTCTTGCCCAGATGGCGTGGCTCAGTTGGTTGAGTGTCGGCCCATGCACCAAGAGTTCGCTGGTTTCACCCCAAGGCACATGCCAGGGTTGTGGGCTTGATCCCTAATAGGGGGTGTTCAGGAGTCAGCCAATCAATGTTTATCTCTCATTGATGTTTCTGTCTTTCTCTATCCCTCTCCCTTCCTCTCTCTGAAATCAATAAAAACATATTTTTAAATGAATAAAATCTCAATTTTTTTTTAAAAAAAGAAAAACAATTATATCAAGTTAGATGTCAATGGCTAAAGTAACTAACTAAAAGACAGACATTGTCAGAGTGGATAAACAAACAAGAGCCTACTACATGTGGTCTACCAGAAACCAACATTAAATAAATATAAAGACTCAGGTTTTAAAATAAAAGGATGGAGAAACATATACAAAAAAAGAATGAAGAAAATTATGTCAAAGGAATATAGGAACCAACTGAAAGAACTACCAGTAACCAAAGCTGGAACAATTTGAGCAACTTAATACATAATACATTTGAATTAAACCTGAACTATAACTTAAATATTTATGAGTCCATACTGATATAAACAAATGATTAAATAAATAAAAATGGGAGAATAGAAACATCTCATGCTGAAGAATTATAAATAATTTAAGCTTCAAAGAGGTTCAACATGTCTCCTCCCTATTGAATCTGGCAAAACTCCCTCAGCCAGGTAGTAAAAAATAATATCAACAATGACATGTTAATAGTATATACCCTTCTTATGATGTAATGAAACGGTTCTCTTTGTCTTCCTCCCCAAATTTCATAACTGTAGTTAATCATGACAAAAACATCAGACCAATCCCATTTGAGAGATAGTCTACATAATACCTGACTATTATCCCTTAAAACTGTCAAGGTCATCAAAAATAAGAGAAGTTTCAGAACTGTCGCAGCTAAGAGGAGATGTAACCACTAAACATAATGTGGGATCTGGCTGGGATCCTGGAACAGAAAAATAACATTTGGTAAAAAGTAGGAAATTAGAACGAAGCATGAACTTTAGTTAATAATATTGTATTAATAACAGTCCATTAATTGTAACAAGTAGACCATGTTAATGTAAGATATTAATAATAAGGGAGACTGAGTTCAGGGTATATAAGAACTGTTTGTCCTAACTTATAATCCTACATAATAAAAGCCTAATATGCAAATCAACCGGACGGCAGAATGACCGGTTGCTATGATGCGCACTGACCACCAGGGGGCAAGCGCTCAACGCAGGAGCTTTCCCCAGCCTGCAGGCCAAGGTGGATGCCAGTGGGGGCCCCCCCGATCGCCCCACCGGTCACCCCGCAGAGGGAGGCAACCAGTGGCGGGGCCGGTGAGTGGGTGGCACCAAGCTGGCCAAGGCAGGTGCCAGCGGGGGCCACCCAATCGCCCAGCCACTTGCCCCACAGATTGGCCCTGATCACCAGCCAGTCCTAGGGACCCTACCTGTGCACAAATTTTGTGCACCAGGCCTCTAGTGTTTCTATAAACCTAAATATGTGCTAAAATAGTTTATTTTTAAAAAATCCAAAAAGTAAAAACAAATTGAAAATTGTACATCAAAAAGGAAGACTTACTTGATATTAGATAGAAGGGCCATTAGCACCCAGGATCATCTGGTGACAGAATAAAGTTTTTTATATGGCTGGTCAGGTGATTGTTTCCAATCCTCCGCAAACCTTCCTCTACATATATCTTGCAGTTTCATAAACATTCAAAGAGAGCACACTTTCTATGCAGAAGGGTATTACAAGACGTATTAATACAAGTGCTTTCTTCTAATATCTCCAAATAATTCCCAAAATTCTTAGCTTTCTAAGTTTAAGAAATTAAAAAATATAGACTATATGAAAAAGAAGACCACAGTATAACAGCATCAGTGATTTGAAGCACAATTTTTGTACTACCAAAAAAATCAAAATTTGGAAAAAATATTCTCAGTAACTTTATAATTATTTTTACCTAGTTACTTAAAAAACATTAGTGTATAATCTACTTTGTGCCAGACTTTCTTTCCTTGGGAACATGACAGATAAGTTCTTGTTCTCATTCACTTTATACTCAGTGAGAGGTAATTATGGTACCTGAGATATGGTTCACTGGGATAATATTAATAACTAGTGGCCTGGTGCACAAAATTCATGCATGGGGGCATGTCCTCAGCCTGGCCTGTACCCTCTCACAATCTGAGACTGCTGGTTCCTAACTGCTCACCTGCCTGCCTGCCTGATCACCACTAACCACTCTTCCTGACGGCCTGATAACCCCCAACTACCCCCCCTTCTGGCCTGATCACCCCTAACTGGCCCACCCCTGCCAGCCTTGTTGGCCCCAACTGCCCCCCCCCGCCAGCCTGCTTTTCCCCAACTGCCCCCCCTGCCAGCCTGCTCGCCCCCAACTGCCCCTCCTGCCAGCCTGATCACCCCTAACCATCTCTGCCTCGGCCCCACCACCATGGCTTTGTCTGGAAGGTCTCCAGGGCTAATTAGCATATTATCCTTTTATTAGTATAGATAACAAAACAGTTAACAAGATAGTTACATGTAGTGTGCTTAGGACATAGTCATGCGTTAGAAGTGCCTCCTGAATGAAGTAACAGGGAGAGAAAACGGCAGGTACAAATGCACAGAGGCTGGCATGAAAAAAACAGTTCTATGTGGATGCAGGGTAGAGAGATTGGCATTTTGGTAGCAACTTTGAAACCAATGAATTGGCATTGTCAGGATCCAATTTAAGTGTTTTGTTGAAGTTGCATTGAACATGGAAGGAAGGAAGGGAGAAAGGAAGGAAAGTCGAAAAGAAAGGTTCCCAGCCAGCTTGAAATAGGTAAGAGCACATAATCATTGGTAACAAGTATTACAGTTCAATACATGTAACAAGTATTACGGTTCCAAGGTATACCATATCGCTTAGATTTTATTTACACTTTTGTGACATGGCCATTGCACACTAAACCATGACAAATAGTACAGGTGATAAGAAAAACAAAAACAAGTTCAGATAATGAAAGTTATGCCTACTTAAAACTAAAAAAAATGTAGAAAGAAATAGTAATAAAACTCTTTGGAAGAACATAGTCCTGGGAACTATGAGAGATAGCAGGTGAACCCTGAAGAGAAGAAACAGCAGGGAGATGGAGGCAGTGGCAGTTGCAATGGGTAAAATCCCAGGAATTTGCATCATGCCTCTCCATGATCAGAAGGGTGGCCTGAAGGAAACTTCCATGGCTAATTGCCATGAACTATGTTTAATTTAATAAAGTCACAGCTGCAGTGCTCTTCCACGGGGAAATCTCCAGGGTCTGTATTGCTTGAGGGCGTTGATATCCATAGAACAACATCATTTCCTTGCCTGCATATTAGCTTAAAGTTTCTCCAAAAAGAAAAGGTTTCATGAATTTAGGTACTGAATGAAGTGAGTTTGATTTAGGATTAGCATTCAATAGCTGCATAAGTTATGCTATTCCTTTGGCTCAAGCTAAACATTTTTAAAATTTTTAAAGGATAAAATATTAGCATTATTGAGCATGATAATATTAAATAGTACTTCAAATATATTTTCAGGTACATTAGCTCTAAAACTCACCTGCTTCTCTCCCCTATAAATTCAAGTACCTTTATTATTTTCCCCAGCATCCAAAACTGTGGCTGGAATAGAGTAGACATGAAGTAACATTTGTTAATTAGATTAAGAAACACAAGAATTGCAGAGAGACTCAACTAAATATACATAAAAAGGTTTAGCATTCATTCATGCTTATCCTATCTAATAAAGAAGGAATATGCTAATTGACCCTCACACCATCGCAAAGATGGCGGCACCCACAGACAATAAGGAAGGAATATGCTAATTGACAGCCCCGCCCTCAAAGATGGCGGTGCCCAAAGCCAATAAGGAGGGAATATGCTAATTGACTGTCACACCCAAAAAAGATGGCGGCACCCACAGCCACAAGATGGCAGCACCCAGTCCCCTCAGCCCCACCAGGGCGATGGGCCTGGCCACTCAGCGCGCCTGCCTCTGGAATCTCCCAGTCCCCTCAGCCTCCCAGCCACCCAGGGCCGGCCCGAGGTGCAGGCAGGCCTTGGATGGCAGCTGCCCAGCTGCCCAGGGCTGCCTGAGGCTCAGGTAACCAGGGCTAGGACGAGACTTGCGCTGCTGGGAGTGGCACCAGCAGAGGTGTGATGGGGCATCGCCTTCCCCTGATCGCCGGGTCGCCTCCTGCCCCTGAGGGCTCCAGGACTATGATAGGGGGCAGGCCGGGCTGAGGGTACCCCCCTCCAGTGCATGAATTTTCATGCACCAGGCCTCTAGTTAAGTAATATTTCCTGATTGTTTATTATAAGATCACTAAGAAATAAAAACCTACATATACTTAGATGCAGTACCAAGTTAAATTTTTAAAAAATCACATGATCAGGCATTGGGAGTTTGAACAGAGAATGGAATGATTGTGAAATATGAGGGAAATAAAGGCCCAGTATACTCTGCCTATGTGAATTGGACTCCCCCCACCCCTTAGGTTGCATTCCTTTCACTGCTTACTTTCATAAAAATGTGTCAAGAAAAGTTGAATAGTAGATAATTTAGGAAACTCATACTTCTTTGGAAAAGAGGTAGTTGGCAGAGTTATTTTATCCATTGCAAGCATCATATTATCATCAGAGCTAGTCAAAATCATTTCTTTCCAAATTGCATATAAGCTTCACAACCAGTTATTGTCCCCTATCATCATTGATTTCAATAGAGAGGAGAAAAATAAGGCATTTCAGCATGCAACAATTGAAAGAGAAAAGCTTGGCACTACAAAAATAGGATCAAATGCACAGAAAAAGTACTAGTTAAAATTGACTGCGGTTATCTATATGAAGAGTACCTGTAAGGAGAATTGTATATGAGGCAGGCAGGATAAACGCGATGGTAGAGACATTTACTAGTATGCCAGAAGCCAATTCCAGCATGTCATAATTGCAAGAGTTTCATCGAAAGGTTGATGGAACTTGGGGACTCAACAAGAGCTGAGTCACGTATGTTACTAGGGACCTGTTGCAGGAATATTTCCTGCAAGACTTCTGGCGGGCTTCCCTCCTGCCACAGCCACCTCTCCTGCCCCCCCCCCACCTCTCCCGCTGGGGCGGGCAGGGCAGGGCGGGGCAGGCGGAAAGGCCGGGGAGCCTCCCACCCATCCCGCCCACCCAACCCAGCCCGCCGCCACCTCCGCCCCTGCGGCCGCGCAGGGGACACAGCCGCTGCTGCTGCAAGTCTCGCCCCGCACTCCCGACCTTCTGCGTCCACTGATGCAGCTGCCTCTGTGGCCGTGTGCTGCTGCTGCCTCCTCTGCCACGCGCACTGCTGCTGCGCGCCCCATCCCGCCCACCCGCCCCGCCACGTGCCGCCCCACCCACAGCCACCATCGCCTCCGAGGCCACCTGAGCCTCACACACTGCCCGCCACTCCCCGCCCGCCGCTTCTGCTGTGCGCCCCGTCCACCGCCACTGCAGCTGCCTCCACCTCCGAGGCTGCCGTGGCCACGCACACCACCCGCCACGCCACGCCCACTGCCACCACCGCCTCTGAGGCCACGATGGCCGCGTGCTCCACAGCCGCGCAGCTGCCCACCCGCGCAGCCGCCTTGCTTTCTACTTTCTCCACTCCTCCCTCCCTCAGTGTATGCAAATTAACCGCCATCTTGTTCACTCTGATTGGCTGTGGGCATAGCAAAGGTACGGTCAATTTGCATATTACTGTTTTATTAGATAGGATTGCCTGTTGGAATGGCTAAAGGCATTTCCCCCAAATCTGAATAGGATGATTGTTTGCTGCCGGACAGCTCAGGGCATCTTAATCTACATGTTATTGCCTCCTACTGGCCAAACACCTGAACAGTCATAGGCTATTCCCCAATCTGACAATGGACTCTGTACAAAACCCTACGCTTTGGCTTTGGAGTGTATCTCCACCTTGCCTTAGGACAATTTGTGTTAATAAAAAGCAAGGGGTCCTGAGACAAAGAGAACTTAGCTCCTTTAGCTAAAGCTCCTCTGACCCCCATTGACTTTCAAAATTATCTTTCATCTCCGGACTCTTACTTAATCTATGCACAGCCTTCTCCAGATTCCAGAACCCTTCTAGATGCCAGATCAAGACCCACCGGTGTTAAATGTCGCCCATCGTCCAGCACTAGTATGGTGAATTCTGTAGTCTATTGGCATTTAGGGAGCAGGAGAGTCATGGCTGACTCTGTGCTTCTCTCCCATTAACCTAGAATATGGAGGAACAATTATAGAGATCTGCTATAGTCACTTAAGTGAGCCTATAATCTGTTTATTATAAATCTATTGATTTCATTAGCAAGCACTTCAATGTTAATTTTTACAAAATATAAATCTCAATATTAACAAAATCGTCGGTGAAAATAATTCCAGATAAGAGTTATGTATGTGTCAGTATTTTTCCAGCAGGATTTTGTGTGCTCTGCACAGCATTCTGTTCCTGATTAAGCCACTCTACCACATGCCATAACTCTTAAGGGGATATAACAATGTGAAATATGTTTTTTTCTGTTTCACTGAACAACGTGTCAGATCAATAATAGGTAAAATCAGAAGGTAGGAATAAATTGGATCCACAGGCATCAAGAATGACTTAAGTAATTGTATTTTCATACACTTAGGAGAAAAGTATCAATGCAGAATTTAAAGTTGAGAAACAAGAGTCAGATGTTTCATTGCCCATCAGTTCCTTTTTAAAATGTGACAAAATCAGACTCTGAATAGGAAGGAACCATGGACAATGCTGTTTTTAGCATGAGATGAATGCATTAAAGTATCTTGAATAGAAGAAATAACATACAAATTGTTGAAAATTCTTTGTCTCATACATGTGTGCCAGGCAGTATTTTACTAAGCTGTAGATTTTTCTAAAATGAAAGATATCATCTGTTATTATGACTGGATTCTATTAAAGGTATAATTTACTTGTGATTTTACAAATAAGTTGCCTGAAGCTGGTTACTGTAAAGTAGATACCATGAATAAATGACCTCCCTTCACAAGTGAACATATTTCTCAAGGAGGCAAGGATATGTGTCCAAATGAACAGCCAATAAGGCAAGCGCAATCGTACAGTGATTGGCATAGTAAAACAAACATCTGAAATTCGCTGGCTCAAGGAATTAATGACCTCAGAGAGCAAAGTGTATCATAAACCTACACTATTAACCTTAATTTAAAGTTAAAAAGCAACTACATGTGGATGTTTATGAATTATAAGAAAGAATAGGAATGTGTTTAGAATTGTTATACATATGTCTATTTCTGACATTTGTGGGGTGTTTGTCGATGTGCACTTATGCATGTTAATATGGGTGTAGGGAGGTTTAGAAATGCTAACCATGATTCTAGTTTTCCTTGGATTTATTCATGCTATTTCAGCACATCACTGTCTGTACACAATCAACAATATAAGTTTCTTATAATATAAATTTCTCTCTCTTCTTTATCTCTTCAGAATGTCTCTGGGACCCAAAGCCCAGGCAAATATGACCTAAATTTTTCATTCTGACTTTAGCTGTCTAAAGTAGCACTGCATGTACATGCATAAAAATATTCCATATTTTAGTAGATAATAATAATTGTCAGAATCTATTTTAGCATTTTCCTTCACACAGCATCTTAGCAAAGATTTTTTTCTTTACCATTACTAAAAATGTATGACTCAAAATGATTAATATATAAAATATATTCATACATATAACAGAAATTGTTTTCTTTCAAAATATTGATTACATAAGTTTAAACTTCAAATATTTATATTTTAAAATATTTGAATGATAATCATTTTAATAGTCTATATTAATTCTGTAGAATTAATATAAGATAATATCATATTCAAATAATTTTGAACAAATAGTAAAATCTGAAATTTTAGTTCTAAAGTTAGAAAATTATTGATATGATATAACCCTGGAAATAGAAATGACCAATATGTTTCAATGTTTATTACTGTAAAACAATTATATCTTGCCTCTGGCTAAGAACTTAGCCAATTCCAAACCATATTTATGTGTGTTTTTATTTCTCAGTGTTTTAAGACCATTTTTCTCTCTCTCAAATGACTTTCAAGATGTCTTAGTAAAATGATACCCTGTTTTTTCTGCTTTCAAAAAAATAATTTGATTGAAAATTTTCTATTTGTAGGTGCATCCATCCTGCATCTAATTTTTCAAAGATAGCATAATTTATGAAGCTAAAAGATTGAATATATTGTAGTTCATTACAATCCTTTAAATTCACAGCAGCATACAACCAAGTTGTGAATGAATTTGCAATTGACTCATAAATAAGTTGCTTGTATGTGGAATTATGTTTGAGTTGCAGATATCTCTCAGAGTAGTTGTATTCTTGTCAAATTATTTGAAAAGAAAAAAATCATGAAAATGAGATTTGTCTTAATTTTTAAAAAATGAATAAGTCCCATTGGAAGGTTTTTTCCATTAAATGTGGAAACTATAAATATACTATATTTATCTTTATACATGTCTTCAGTTCACTTTTTAGTATTAGGCATATACATTTGGAAGTCCTTGAATTTTGTAGACATAAATATTTCATAGTGTTTTTATTCACATAAAAATTTTTGAAAATAATGTATCAATGAATTTTTTCTATCACAACCCATCCAGAATTGATATACTCAAATAATGCAATTGCAACAGGAATCATATATTACTTATAATTATAATACAGAAAATTAACATTAAAAGAACTTAACCAAAATTTAAATTTTTTCAAGTTTAATCAACAGTGCCACCAGGTGGTTACATTAATGCAGGAAAAGAACAATTGTTAAAAGTGTTTTAATATTTTTAAAATATAAAGTTGTTGCTTATATTTCACAACAGAATAACAAAATGGATTGTATGTGTCTAGTTAAATCTAATGAAAAGTATTTTAAAACTTCAGCAAACTTCAATTACTGTATATTAAGTTATAATTAATTACCCAGCTTCATAAAGATCTGGAGAACCATATAATACTAATTTGTTGCATGCAATCCCTTCTTCATTAGTAAACGCAATTTTTAAAAATTATACCAGTTTAAATAATACATAGATGCTAACAGTTCAAAAAGTCCAAATGAGAAATGTGTAGAATGTTAAAATGATGTAATATAAATTTGTTTCTTTCAGTGAGATTTTTCTAAAACTACACCTTAATAAACACTCATGACCTTTTCATTTTGAGGACATTGTGGGTTTCTCAAATCAATAGATAATGTATGATATATTTTATCAAATTCACAATGGTTTATAAGTCATACTTAATACAACAATTAAATGTATTTACATATCTTCATTAAATGTAGGTATTATTTTTTCTTTGATGTTTCCTTTTCTGTACTACTACATCCTTTGGTCTTTGGTAACATTTCCAATGACCCTCCATCATCTTACCTACTGGAATAGTGATCCAATTAATTGCTGAATTGGGGTTGAGAAAGGAACTGATCTTGCATATTTCTCTTTTTCAATTTTCTGATTGAGGTCTGTCTAAGCCGCACAAAGTCAGCATCCTAAATTTCTTCCAGCTAGGAGTAAGCTCAGCTATATAAGTATATGGTCTTTCAACTCCACAGATTACTAGGTCATCATGATTGCCTAATTTAAAGAAATTAGGAAACACACAAGACCATAAAGGAAAGCTACATTCTATCATACCAATATTTTCAATAACCAAGATAATATTTTTGTGTGTATCTTCTCACACTTTCACTTATGTCTCAATTAAACTACCACTTGATTGAGAAAAGAGGTATTTTTATTGGTCTCCTTCAAAAATCAGCAAATTAAAATCACTGATGGCAAGTTTTAATGACTCATTAAGCTCAAATAACTTAACTAGGAACAAATAAAAATATCTTTATGTATGAGGAAACTATTATATTTTTAGCAAATTCAATAAAAATGCAACAAACATGGTAGTATAATGTTGTATCATTTTTTTCTATGTTTTAGGTACTCAATGAAAAAAATTATCAAATGGCATGAACAGAATTTTTTTGAAATATGTATATTTTTAAAGATATTTTATTGATTTTTTTACAGAGAGGAAGGGAGAAGGATAGAGAGTTAGAAACATCGATGAGAGAGAAACATCTATCAGCTGCCTCCAGCACACCTCCTACTGGGGATGTGCCCGCAACCAAGGTACATGCCCTTGACCGGAATTGAACCTGGGACCTTTCAGTCTGCAGGGCGACTCTCTATCCATGGAGCCAAACCGGTTAGGGCTGAAATATATTTTTATTGTTTTTAGAGAGGAAGAGAGAGAGATAGAAACATCAATGATGAGAGAGAATCATTTATCAGTCACCTCCTGCACATTCCCACTGGGAATTGAGCCCACAACCTGGGCATGTGCCATGACCGGGTATTGAACTGTGACCTTGTGGTTCATAGGTTGATGCTAAACCACTGAGCCACACTGGCCGGGCCAGAATTATTGATGAATTTCAGCTTTGGGGAAACTCTTAAAGAATGAGGTAATTTAAGTCTATTTTTGTTCATTGTGAAAATACCCATTTACTCATTTAAAATTTCAATGTCTTTCATATTGAAAAAGTTGTGTTAATTATATGCAAATCCATTGAAAAAGTAAAAAAATTTAAACTAAGAAATATGAATATTTAGAACAGCATGCCTGAGGAAAAGTTTTTCTATAACTGCAACTTTAGCTACCAAATAAAACAGATTTTTATCAGAGATCTCAAAGACTAGATCTCTGGTACCATGCCATCACCTCCCCATAAATGCAAAACAATTTATATCTTCTCCCATTGCAAAATTGTCCCTGCATTTCTACCCTTTACAGATTAATAAATCTGCTTCCCCTCATTATTAGAATCTCTTGTTGCTGAAGCCACAGAGAAGAAAACATTGAAAAAGAAACAACACATGCATTTAATAAAGTTAAATGAATAAATTCAAATGTTGCTTTACCCATTAATTATTAACCAATGATAAAATACATAATAAAATAGCCTCTGTGATAGCTGTAATGCCCCCTTCAACCAGTAGCCTATCCCTATGCATTCACCTCTCCTTGAGTGTATATGGATTTAGTAACTCACTTCTAATGAATAGAACATAGCAAAAGGGATGGGACATCATTTCCAAGATGAGGTTAAAGAAAGGTGCAGCCACTGTGGGAAACAGTGTGGAGTTCCCTCAAAAAATTAAAAATGGAACTCCCATTTGACCCAGTGATCCTAGGACTATATCCCCAGAAATCAGAAACACTAATCAGAAAGGACATATAGCCGAAACCGGTTTGGCTCAGTGAATAGAGCGTCGGCCTGTGGACTCAAGGGTCCCAGGTTCGATTCCGGTCAAGGGCATGTACCTTGGTTGCGGGCACATCCCCAGTGGGGGGTGTGCAAGAGGCGGCTGATCGATGTTTCTCTCTCATCGATGTTTCTAACTCTCTATCCCTCTCTCTTCCTCTCTGTAAAAAATCAATAAAATATATTTAATAAAAAAAAAAGGATATATAGATCCCTGTGTTCATAGCAGCACAATTTACAATAGCTAAGATTTGGAAACAACCTATATGCCCATCAGCAGATGACTGGATTAAAAAACTATGGTACATCTACATAATGGAATACTATGCTGCTATAAAAAAGAAAGAACTCTTGCAACAGCAGGGTGGACATGGAGAGCATTATGCTAAGTGAAATAAGCCAGTCGGAGAAAGAAAAATATCACATGATCTCACTCATTTGTGGAGTATAATGAACAACATAAACTGATGAACAAAAATAGATCCAGAGACAGAGAAGCATCGAACAGTCCATCAATCTTCAGAGGGAAGGCAGGGGAGGGTGGGGGTGGGGGGTAAGAGATCAACCAAAGGACTTATATGCATGCATATAAGCATAACCAATGGACACAGACACTACGGGGGTGAGGGCATGTGCTGGGAGAGTGAGTGGGGGTGGCCAATGGGGAAAAAAGAAGACATATGTAATACTACATGTAATACTTTAAACAATAAAGAATTAAAAAAAATAGAGAGAGAGAAGAAAGTGCACCAACACACACGCGCGTGCACACACACAAACACACACACACACACACCAAAAAAAAAAAGAAAAGAAAGAAAGAAAGAAAGAGAAAGAAGAAAGAAATAAATAAAGAAAGGAAAGAAAGAAGAAAGAAGAAAAGAAAGAAAGAAGAAAGAAAGAAAGAAAGAAAGAAAGAAAGAAAGAAAGAAAGAAAGAAAGAAAGAAAGAAAGAAAGAAAGAAAGAAAGAAAGGCAGTAGCTTTGTTGGGATCTATTTGAGGAAAGCCACATGTCATGTTGTAAGTTCTTCAATGGAGAGTCCCATGTGACAAGAAACTGTCTCTGTCCAATAGCCAGCAAAGGGAGTGTGATGAGTGTACTTAGCCACATGAGTGTGCTTAGAAATGGATTCTCCCCCAGTTGGATGAATGTAGCCCAACCAATAGATGGACTATAGTTGTGAGTAACTGACCCAGAGGCACTCAGTTAAGTGCCTCAGATGCCTGACCCAAGAAGCTGAGATAAGAAGTATTTGCTGTTTTAAGCCTATACGTTTTGGGATAATTGACAACTCAATAGATGGTAATACACCCATATGCCAATGACTGACAACATGAAGCCACCATGTCCCCACATTTGCCACATGAATTGGCCAAGCTTCTGGCTTCCTCCTGAAGTAACCTGGTGGGTCCAGTGACCACAAGTCAGAACTGCAGGAGTGATAAGGATGATGTGGCAGACTTTGACTAGTGAGAAGGAGAAGAAGGGGAGAATCAAGACACAAATGTCTTAAAATTAGTTTCAATCCTTCCACCAACACCCAAAAGGAAGATTCCAAGAGGAGATAGTTCCACTGATACCATCTCTAGAAGTCCCCAAAATGGAGCAATCAGCTGTGTTTTTGAGAACCATGGCTAGCTGGGTAATTCACTTTCTAGTATTTGTCCTCTCTCTCTTTTGCCTTTTGCATTTTCTTCAATCTAGCTTCTGATGGCATTACACTCCCCAATAAAACTCTAACCTATAAGCTTTTGCCTCAGATATGCTTTCTGGAGAAGTCTTCCTGCAGCTAATATATTTCTCAGTTATACTCCTAAAAATAGCAGTACATGTAGAAATGCACCAAAATCTAATTTTAATTATCTTTAGACTTGCTAAAGAATTATATTAACTCTTATATTTTATATTTAACCTATTAAAGCCACAGGAGAGATTTGAAGAATATAACATTTCTGATTCTTTCGCCAAATATTCAAGAGTGCAGCTCTGAAAATTTAGAGTTATATAACAGTGCTGGTGTGCGGTTATCATGGATTTGTCACAATTACTTCATAAAAAAACAACCCTGATATAGTCTGAATGCTAAGTTTAGGTGTTAAAAAAATTATGTTCCAGATGGTTGCCTATATATACATAATATACTAGAATATCTAAGATTTTGAGGATGAGGTATTTAATACATATTGTGCCAAGTTCTGGGTTTAACTTAAGGTTGAAAATGAGTAAGGATTGGTAGCATCTCTGATGTGTGACACGTTTATATGAGAATATCCATTATTGCTTTTCTTTATTTCTGTACTCTATATTGGTCACATCTACCATAAGATTAGAGTTTCTAAATAATGTGAGGTGTTACCTTAAAAAAATTCAATAACAAAAGCAACCACACTTCAAGTTTCAGAATAGAAGGGAATGTTAGATAAAATAAATTTAATTTCTATTCAGCAGCCACTAAATTACATTGAGTCATGAAAATTTATTGGCCAAATACAAATTAGAGGAGAGTCAAAGGAGAAAGAGGATGGATGACCTGAAAACTTAAATCTGTGCCAGATGCAGTATAATGGATATGAAATATCTCCAGTCTTGACCTACAGGAGGTTTGGAGATTCAGTGTGTAATAAATTATACCTAGTAGAAATAATTTGTAAGAAAATTCAGAAAAAAATGAATTAAACAATTAATATGTTGAATATGTGAATAATTCGGAGGAGACGGTGTTAAAGAGGTTATTATTCTAAACTGAATCATGGTTGCAATGACATAAGGATATCTATATACTGTATGTTCCGGTGTATAAGATGACCTTTTAACCCAGGAAAATCTTCTCAAAACTCGGGGGTCTTATACGCCGGAAAATACGGTATTTACAATTTAGAATTAAAGTGAGTTATTGCCAAATGATGGGTGGGTTGCCGTATTTTCCGGCGTATAAGACCCCCGACTTTTGAGAAGATTTTCCTGGGTTAAAAGGTCGTCTTATATGCCGGAAAATCCTCTCTAATAAAATGGTAATATGCAAATTAACCATCACTCCGCTACATAAGCCACGCCCACCAGCCAATCCAAGATGGCTACAGCCACAGAGAGCAAGGTTTCCCAGGTAACAGAGGAAGCCAAGCTTTCCATAGCCATTGCAGGCCTAAGCCTCCACTCAAGCTACAAAGTTTCAATTATAGAAGGTAAACAAATTCAAACAAATGGCGGCAGAATGGAGCTTGAGAGAGCAGGCCAGGGTTGCCGGCGGCAACAGGGGAAGCAAAGCTTTCCGCACACCCTGGCCGGGCTCACCCGCTTAAGGCTACAAAGTTTCAATTGTAGAAGGTGAATTAACTGCCACAGAAATGGCTGCCGGAGCCCCAGGCTTGGCTCCGCTCCAGGCTACAAAGTTTCAATTGTAGAAGGAAAATAAATTCCAGATAGCAGGGCCTCTGCTTGGGTTGCCAGGGGGCGTGGCCGGCCTGCAAACCACCACAGGCCCCTCGCTCAGGCCGCCCCACACCCCAAGGGAACCCCCACCCTTATCTGTGACACCCTTCAGGGCAAACCAGCTGGCCCCCACCCGTGCACCAGGCCTCTATCCTATCTAATAAAAGAGTAATATACAGATTGATCATCACTGCAACACACAATATAGCTGCCCCATGTGGTCAAAGATCCTGCCCCCATGTGGACACAAGATGGCCACCACAAGATGGCCAGCAGGAGAGGGCAGTTGGGAGGCACCCGGCCTGCAAGGGAGGGCAGTTGAGAGGGACCAGGCTTGCAAGGGAGGGCAGTTGGAGGTGATCAACCCTGCAGGAGAGGGCAGTTAGGGGTGACCAGGCTGGCAGAGGAGGGAAGTTGGGGGCAAACAGGCTGGCAGGGGAGCAGTTAAGCATCAACCAGGCTGGCAGCGGAGTGGTTAAGGGGTGATCAGGCTGGCAAGCAGAAGCGGTTAGGGGCAATCAGGAAGGCAGGCAGGCAAGCAGTTGGGAGCCAGCAGTCCTGGATTGTGAGAGGGATGTCCGACTGCCCGTTTAGGCCCGATCCTGATGGGATCGGGCCTAAACGGGAGGTCGGACATCCTTCCAGGAGTCCCAGATTGGAGAGGGTACAGGCTGGGCTGAGGGACAACCCCCCGCCGTGCACGAATTTCGTGCACCAGGCTTCTAGTACTGTATAAAAAAACCCTAATATGCAAATAGACCGAAACAGTGCGGAACCACCGAACAACTGAACAACCGGTCGCTATGTCATGCGCTGACCACCAGGGGGCATGCACGGAACATGGTGGGTGTCGGCCATAGAGGGATGGTGGAGCAGGTGAGCGGGGGCACCAGACCAAGGCGGGGTGCCAGTTGTTGTCATCGGTGTGAGCCTCTGGTGGTTACTGAAAATTCTTTGCTCACACATGCCGTGGTCCCGGTACTCACACCTGCTGCTGGCGCTGGAGCCACCACTCACATCCACTACCAGCACCAGAGCTGCAACTCACACCCACTGCCGGCACCTGGCACCAGCCCTGATCACTTGGTGCCATCAGCGGGTGCAAGTGGCAGCTGTCATCCCTGATTGCCCCTCAGGGCTTCTCCACCTCCCCCTGCTCCTGAGGGGTGATTGGGGCCAGCAGCCTCTTCTTGCACCCGCTGCCAGTGATAGCCCGACTTGCACCCACGGCTGGCACCGGAGCTGCGGCTCGCACCCATTCCCGGTGCCAGCCCCACTTTCACTTGAAACCAGTGCCGGAGCTGCTGCTCACACCCACTGCTGGTGCCTGGTGCCAGCCCTGATCTCTCGGTGCCATCAGCGGGTGCAAGCAGCAGCTGTGGGCCCCCATCGCCCCTGAGGGCTTCTCCACCTCTTCGTGCTCCTAAGGGGCAATCAGGGCAGCAGCCGCCACTTGCACCTGCTGACACGGTGCCCTGCTCACACCTGCTGCTGGCACTAGCCTCAATTGTTCCACGCTGTCAGTGGGTGCGAGCTGGGCCGGTGCCGTCAGCACATGGGAATGACGGCGGCGGGAGTGGGGCTGCTGGCAGACAGGGGACCAGGGCTTGGGTGGGGGTGCAGAGGATGGGCCAAGACCTGTACCTGTGCCCACTGCAGCCTCCTGGCCCACAGTTCATTTAAAGGTGCATGAATTTGTGCACTGGGCCCCGTGTGTGTGTGTGTGTGTGTGTGTGTGTGTGTGTGTGTGTGTGTGTGTTTATTTATATAAAATAATTCTACTGCAGTGTTTATTCAAGAATAACCAGAAGCAGGAAGGCATGGAACAGACTGATATACCTCGATGTGGGGTTGGGGGGCACAAGAAGAGATAAACCAAATAATTTATATACATATGTGCATAGCCCCTGGACATAGGCAATAGGGTGGTGAAGATCTGAGGGGGCAGGAGGGAAAGGGGGGAAAATGGGAGATATCTGTAATACTATCAACAATAAACATATATTAAAAACTAAAATAAATTAGCACTCTTTTTACACTCTTAAAAAGAGAATAAATATTCCAAACTGCAATTTATTATTTAACCTGGTAGTTACATTGCCATAGTTCCTTAAAGATTAAACTATATTCTGAACCATTAATAGTCATTCCTAAAACACTGGCTTTAAAAAAACTCATTGTCATTATATGGGCAATATCAAATATTTGGAAAAACTTAAATCTACCTACTAATTGTAGAATATATATTAATCCTTTCTTCAGTGAAATTTGGTACTATCTTGAAAAAATATTCTGGCATTGCTGGTTCAAGATGTAAAAATTATTTGAATTTCCAATTGAGAATATTATCTATTCACTTACAAGTAAACATTAATCATTGAATTTATTTTTTAATATTTTTATTGATTTAAGAGAGGAAGGGAGAGGGAGAGATAGAAACATCAATGATAAGAGAGAATCATTGATCAGCTGCCTCCTGCATGTCCCCCACTGGGGATTCAGCCCACAACCCAGGCATGTGCCCTGACCGGGAATCGAATCATGACCTCCTGGTTCATAGGTCAACGCTCAACCACTAAGCCATGCTAGCCAGGCTCATTTAATTTATTTTTTAAAACTTTTATAATCAACTTCAAATTAGATTTGTATTACATCAATATTCTATTACAAAAATTTTTAATTTATAATGGCTTTTTCATGTAACGTGGGTCATTGGCAAAATAATAACCCTGCTGGCTTTATAAAATTAAAGGGTTCCAAACCATTAACATACAAAATTAATAATAAACCATGTAACATAGACCCTTGAGGGAGAGCAGATGTTCCAGCCTAATTAGAGAAGACCTGACCCTAGATGATAGTATATTTCAATCACCTTTTTAAATACGCATGAAGCCAATCTACAGAGCTTGAATACAGCCAATAGTGACACGCCTAGAAATAAGAAAGACTCACTGAAATGTCAAAACTGTACAAAGGTTAAAGGGAAAAAAAACACACGCAGCCATAAATATAGAAACCAATCTCCCTTTTTTGTCTTTATGAAAATATAGAGTCCAGTTTTTTGTAGTATTATTGAATAATAAAAATAAAAAACTACATGTCAAAATTTTAGCAATGAAAGGAGAAAAGTATTGTAAAATAGTATCTAACCTTAAATGATCTATTATAATCTTAAAATCTAAAGGGATATAAAAAGAGCCTATAAAATATTTAAAAATCAAAATATTGTTAAATTAAAAATATTAAATAATTAAGAAGATTATCAAGCCAAATTAAAAATAGGAATATATTGCCCTGGCTTTTGTGGTTTAGTGGGTAGAGCATTGGTCCCTGCATCAAAGGGTCGCAGATTCAATTCTTTGTCAAGGGCACATACTTAGTTTGCAGGTTCAATCCCTAGCCCCTGTTGGGGCGTGTGCAGGACGCAATCAATGTGTCTATCTCACATTGATGTTTCTCTCTCTCTCTCTAAAAAAAATGGAACATATTTAAAATGTTATAAATACTCATCTTGACACATTCAAAAATTCTATTTATTAAAATTTGATGATGACGAAATGCCAAATTTTTGCATTTAGACTTTATGATAGAAGGTTTCCAATTTTAACAAAAGAAAACACAAATCAGTCCTAAATATTACTGTAAATAAAGAAAAATATTCAAGATGACTGAAGATTTAATGCATATTTAATGATTAGTTTTTATTTATTCACTAGAGGCCCAGTGTATGAAATTCATGCATGGGTAGGGCCTGGCCAGTGATCAGGGCCAATCGAGGCCATTCTTCCCCCAACTGCCAGCTGCTGGCCAGGGCCTACCTTCATCCTGCACCGCCCTCTTGCGGTCAGCACATGTCATAGTGAGCAGTCAAACTCCTGATCGGTGGAACTCCAAGTCAGTTGAACTCCTGAGGGGACAATTTGCATATTAGCCTTTTATTATATAGGATTTTGAATAGGCTTGATTACAGATAAATGCTACTGAGATTTTTAGGACAGTTAATAGATGGTTCTTACCAGAGTCATAACTGACTTAATAATTCCTGAAATTAATCTTTACAAAGAAGTTTTTCACTGCATATGTAAAAACTTGAATGTAACAGAAGTGGCTTTAATAATCTACTGAGAAATAATGGATCTTTGAACAATTTATTTTAGAACAGTTTATTCTCAACATTGGAAAAAGAAATCATTATAAAATTGGATCATTAACTTATTCTATACTAAAATACAAATAATTATATCCAAATTAAATGCAAAAAGTAGAAAGCATAAAACAAAAAGAAATAAAGTTGACTATACTTTTTAAAAATAACTCCTGTATGCCTAAATATACTATGAAGAAAATTAAAGATAAGTCCCAAACTGGAAGGTGATATTTGGAAAGTGTATATCAAATGACATTGATAAAGAACTCCTTTAAAATATTAAGAAAAGGCAAGCATTTCAATGAAAAAGAAATAGACAATTAAAGTAGGAGCAAACACAAGGCTTCAAAAAAAATTACCAAATGATTTTGTTGTTTTTAGTAGATGTATCCTTAGTCCATTTTTCTTTAGAGTAAGTCTAGTTACTACAAATCTCCATACATAAGATCTTTTCTACAGCTTATACTTAAGAGTAAAATTGCTGTGTTATAAAGTGAAAATACTTTCAAAGTTCTTGCATGTTATATGCGTTCTTTCCAAATTGGCCATATCGTATATTTATTCATTTTTCATATCACTATAATTATTGCATATTATCAGGCTATATAATTTTAATCAAAGATTGTGACCATATTTTTTTCTACTTTATTCTGTTATTGTCATAAAAAATCAATAAATTTTCAAAGGTTGAACCACACTGCATCCTTGGGATAAGCATTCTTAGGCATTATTTATTTATTAACTTATTTTATATTGTTGGATTTTATTTGCTCATTCTTTGCTTAGGATTTTGTGTTTATGAACATTAAAGTTATTGGCATATAATTGATTTTTTTGTAATATCCTCAGGAGTCTTTCTTTGAATTTCCCTGCTTAGTGTTCTTTGAGGTTCTTGAATATCTGAATTTTTAATATCAGATTTGGGAAATTCTTATTCATCAATTCTTCAAATATTTTCATCTCAATTGCTAGTGCTCTTTCTGCATATTGGATATTTTTGTTAGGTCCTATATCTCTATTCTCTAAGTTTAATGTAAGAGGGTTCAGTTAGAATTATTTTGAAAGAAGATTTTCAAAACAATCTTCTAGTTTGACATATTTATGGTGATAACCAAGTATAGGCACTGTTTCAATACAATCCCGAGGAAATTACAGGTGACCAAAAAAGTAGCTTTAAAAATTTAGGTAGAATATAATTGACAACGATGGGATCTTTAACATATTGGTGAATAATAAATAGAGAACAATATTGTTTGTAAAAACGAGACATATGAATATTAAATCATAGATCGCCTTTCAATACTGAGTTTTTCAAATGATTTCACTGGTTTGTTTTTAAACAAGTATAGATGTGTTTTCACTGAGCTCCGATTATCTGATTCAATCTGAAATTAATTTCATGCAAGAAATCTGTAGTCTGTCTACTATATGGATATTTCGGAAAATATTAAAGAATCTAGAGTTTAGCCTGCTCACGTTTTCCTGAAGCAGAATAAGCAGCATAAACACATTCTATAAAAAGCATGTTTCCTGGAAACAAGGCTATCACTCCCTCCTGTTGCAACTGCTATTCTAGTTTAACTGCTGGTCTGCCTAGCTCTAGCCTTGGCCCCCCCTCCAAAGAGATGCGAGACTAAACTCTTAAAGGGTCATTTTTAACGCTTTACTTCTACCTAAGACATACGGGGTTTTGGTTTGCTTTCATAATTCATAAAAGTGAACATGAGCCTGTTGGCACTTACTGTGTTTGCCAATACATATCACTAGTGGTCCAAGTATGCTACTTTTAACAAAATCATTTGAATGATTTAGTATAACCATAGAACTTTGTCCTTGGGCAGATGGCTGGAAGATTACATTCTTTCTGCAGTATTAATATTTTTGATAACTATCTTAAATAAAACGTTATCATCAGACTAAATTTTGAAAATTACCCAGCAGAATGGCACATAAATGTAATACCCTGTATAGTACGTCAAATTGGTACAGAAGTGTAGATATACTAGTAAAAGGTGTATGTTAAATGTGAGACACAAATCCGAAAGAAGAAACCAATGTAAAGACTAGAGTATTTTAGTGTTGAGAACTTAGAAATAACAAATAATTTTATAGATCCACCCTCCATGTGACATAAAACTAAATGAAATGATGACTCTGAAGAAAGAGTGAGAATTGAGGGCAGTGCAAAATTGCAGCTAGATCATTATGAATAAGTCGAGTTGAACAAAGTGATTTTCTGTGGAAATTTGTTATTTGGTAAGACTGTGAGAGGGTGATGGAGGTAGACATACTGCGTTTTATTGAAAAGGGAAAAAAAGCTTGCCTTAAAACAAATAGCTACATCTATAACCATAAAACAAAATTGCATTTACTTGACTAGAAATAAGTTTCCTAAACTTGAATTAGTAATAGCTATCCAAGTGATTCCCAGAAAGGAAAGATGATTATGCTGACTTCCTGGTAAAGTATAAATATTTTTATGTCATCTCTTTAATCATATTAATGATCTTATTTTAAAATTATTTTTAAAGATATGTTTTAATCTACCAAAGCATAACTAATTACCTCAATACCTATAGGCTTAAATAGCAAACAATTTAACTTTTTAAAAAAATATATTTTATTGATTTTTTACAAAGAAGAAGGGAAAGGGATAGAGAGTTAGAAACATCGATGAGAGAGAAACATCAACCAGTTGCCTCCTGCACACCTCCTACTGGGGATGTGCCCGCAACCAAGGTACATGCCCTTGACCTGACCGGAATTGAACCTGGGACCCTTCACTCCACAGGCCAAAGCTCTATCCACTGAGCCAAGCTGGTTAGGGCAACAATTTAACATTTTTAAGGTTAAGGCTGACACTGCAATTAGGTTAAGTGTTAGTCTTGGTTTGGTGACATAAGCCTTCGCACAAGTGACTCCAGTTTGGGCCTGTTGTCTCTTTTTTAACAATTGTCCCCATTTAGATCAGACTCTCAGTTTAACCGAGAGATGGGATCAAAATTAAGGCATTAGTGCCATTCTCACTGTTTTTGCTGACCTATATGATATTCATAGGATGTAACATTTTTTTGTTAAATGTCTGTGGTATTCACAGATCACAACTTCAGGTTCAATTTTTTTAGCTGGTCATTCTCCTTGTTCCTGTATTGGGGGTCCAGTCTTAGGGGGGATCACTTGCTTGGCTGTATGCAGCTGTGAACATTCATTTAAAGTTTTTGAGAGCAGACAGTGCACAGGGGGACTATTATGGTTATTATAAGCAGGATAATTCCCAAGTGCTTTGAAGCCTTCGTCCCTAAAACGAAAATAATCAAAAATCAAATAAGTGAAAGAAAGACCCAATTGATGGAATTAATTTCTTAAGCTAAGTGGCTTGTCCAGTAATCTTGTGTAGCTGACTTACAACTCCTCCAGAAATGCTAATCCTGGTACAGAAAGTGGTGTTGATCACAGCACATATACTTCCTATTCAGCTAAAAGACAATCAAGGGTGATCCTATTATTTACACCAACCTGGCCACTAACTTTGAAGACTTTGTTTAAGATCTTATCCAAAGTCCTTGCAAAGTGCTCAGGTATGATCACTTACCCAGTGACCAGTGGCCTCCCATCTTAGTTTTTATTATAAATCCACTAATATCAGGAGATAATCTGCAGGAAGCCATCCACTGTTGATACTATCATGAGAGTGCACCAAGGAATGCAGAAGGCTGATGGACCTTGGACTATTAGCAGGGCTAATACCATGCACCATTGTTATGTTGAGATAGTGGTGGCTCAAAGCAATTTCCTGACCTAATAGCCTCACAGTAAATGTTTACTGAACCTTACTGATCTTTACTGACCTTTGAGATGGTCTGTCTGCTACCTGTTTGCCGTGCTTTACTGAGGGCAAGATGTGTATCTAAAATTGAATAAAAATCAGATAAGGTCAGGTTTCAGGGTGCCTCTCCAAGAGAGAGGTCTCCAACTGGCCCCCCATGCCTTCTAAATTCATATTTCTTGTCTAGTGTTTTCACTTGTGCGTTGGCCCCTTCTTCAGATCCTAAGCCCCGCTGTAAAAGTTGTGGCATTCCACTTTCAAAATCTTCTAAGGATCTCCCTCAGTTTAGGACTTTTTAAAATTATGGCGTTTAGTTTGGCCTTAGACCAAGGATAACTGAACAGACCACCTGTAGCCTCAGGCAGTCTTATTTTGAAAGGTAACCATTCAGTAGTCTTTTTGGAGTGGAAAGGCAATTTCAAAAAGGAATTATTATAATGTGTACTCAAGTAAAGAAGGATGGGTGTATCAGTAAAAGTTATTTCAATCTAAGAATCTTTTATTTTAGGTACCTCTGTGCCTTTTATTTTTTTACTAGCCTTTTATATCCAATCATTCAATGAAGCTATTTTGAATTTTTGAAGTCTTTTGAAGGTTTACTTTAAATAATTAATTACCCCATTCTGTTAGCTTGACTTGGGGGCCAGTGCTTTTAAATGCTCTTCTTAAATGATCTTTTCTAATTGGAACCATTATTACAATGGTCATTATAATTCTAGGCTGCAAGTCCCCTAGTTAATTAATTCATTCATTAATTCAACTCATATTTAGTGAATGCTTGGTAATTTGGGGGGGCTTGGAGAACATTGATGAAAAAAAATCCTGCCCTTATAAGTTGAAGTCCTAGTGGAAGGATATAGGTGTTAGTGATGTTATTGGGGGTAGAAAACAGGTGCATATACATTGTCAGCTTTACTTGGAATTCTTTGGGCTCACACATTACATAATGCCTAATAATAACATTTTCCATATCATATTATTGTCACTTTATTTATCCTCCCCCCTTACACAAATGCATGCTCGAATGAGTTCAGGGACAAAGATTTTGATTTATCCTCACTTTTGAGACAAGGTGTGTGGCTAGTACATGGTAAGTCCACAATTGGTGTTTGTTGATAATTGGATTAAAAACAAGAAACTTTGTTGGGAAGATAATCGCTCCTATTTAAACTCAGCTTTGCATGATATTTGTCCTCAACATCCCCTTTTCACCTTCGTTTTGGATCAGGTTTAAAGGCCAGATGAGTGTGGCAGCAATGTTCACTGTAAAGAGAACCAAGGCCACGGCATCAACAGAGATGAGACAGGTCTAATGGATCGAGGCCTTGAGGAAGTCGAAGCACAGAAGAATTCAGTGCCTGCCATGAGAATCTGCAGGGCACAAAGATAGGGGCATGCATTGAATACAAGCGACGAGAAATGAGGCAGAGTAAGGACCACGGGGAAAAAACCTTTCACAGCACCTTTGCGATAACATCCGTCTTGATTTACATTAAACCTCAAGCAGTTTATCCTCTGAAGGAGCTGATTATAAACAATTTTGTCTGTTGACATTTATTTCTAAAAGTCATTTCTAACTGAAATTATTAAAGCAGCATTATTTTCATGCGGGTTGTAAAGCTTAATATCATTACTTGGGTTTTGTTTCTGATTAGCTTCAGAAATATATCCTGGAAAACATTAAATGGTAGAAGAACTTAGATAATTGCTCATTACATATATATTTCCCAATACTTTCTCCTAAGGCCAAAAACAAGATAAAATATGATAAGGGTGATGTGAACTAATTAAGTTCTTATAATGCACATTTCCTCCCCTATAGTCCTTCCATTGTAATGGTTACATTTCTTGTTGTTGTTAAGGCTATAAATAGAATTTACATTTCATTTCCTAAAATTATAGATTTTAATTATCAATTTAATTTTATTTTAAAATAAGTTACTCTTTAATCTCTTGAGCATATAAAATTTCTGCATACTAGTAATAAAAGTGAATTCAGAATTATGTCAGTTAATATGCCAACATTTTTCTTTATGCATAAATATTAAGTGTTATACAACTTATTTTGAAGAAACTTGAATCAAAAGGGCTTTTAATTTCCTTTGACAAAAATTGGTTTTAATTCTATCCAATAAAAGAAAAAGAAGAGAATCATAGATGTGATGTAGCCAATTAATAAATATATATGAAAAACAACCAAACAAGTAAACAAATAGAACATTTGATAATTAGAAATAAAAATTAATATGATAAAAAAAGGAAAATTCAATAAGGAAAAGGTAAAGAATGCAAGAAGAAAGAAAGAATCTTGTTACAATTATTAATGAGCTCTATTAATATCAACATGTGAGCAATTCCTCACCCTTGAAACTATGCTATTTGACTCTTAGGATCATTCTGTCTCTTATTTAAAAAATTGTACATTTGCTTGGTTAACATAAATCATTCACTTACTTCTTAAAATGTTCCTTCTCTCTTTGCTGAGTCCTATTTTTTCACCAGGCCTATCAAGTTAGTTTTCCTCCATCACTCTACTCCTCTGCTCATCCTGCATAATTTCTAGGTACTATCATTTTAGTCTTTCATCACAACCAATCCAGGAACAGTTCTAAAATAAGTCTGCATCAGTCTGATATTATCTGAACGTGACATACATGCCCACACTCCAGCGCACACAAACTCACACCTGCTAATTTTAGGTCAGGCATTCTACTCCTTCCCTGGGATTCTTCCTTATGACTCACGTCAGTTTACTATTTTTCCAATTGAAAAAACAACAACACATAAAACACAAAAATCTTTTATACCTACTCTTCTCAATTAATCCTTCAACCATTTTTACCTTTTGATGTGTCTCCATTACTTCTAAAATAAACTCAGATATTGTGTGTTTCCTTAAATATAGTTTTATTGATTTCAGAGACAAAGGGAGAGGGAGAGAGAGAGAAGTATCAATGATAAGAGAGACTCATTGATCAGCTGCCTCCTGCATACCCCACACTGGGGATGGAATTGAACCATGACCTCCTGATTCATAGGTCAACACTCAGCCACTAAGCCACTATGGTCAGGCTAAACTCAGATGTTGTTAACATGGTATATAAAGATTCACAAAAAATCCCTGGCTTCTTTTCCAATCTCAGTTCCTATGATTTCTCTCTTCCACCCTCTAACTAGTTACAATTCTCTTTTGGAAAACAACATATGTTCTTTTAGCAAAATTTATAAATGTATCTCTTCAGAGATCCACATGTAGTTTATGTAATCATTGATGTCCAACAATTTATCATTTTAAGAATTGTAAATTAATTAAATCCTGCACTTTGAACCTACTTAGTGATTCAGATGCTAATGAAACAGCACACTTAGAAAGCAATCAAGTGTACCAGGGGAATTAAATTTGTGTGTCTGTTAGCATGGATTAGTGATATTTATTTTCTTTTATTGGAGACTGCAAAAAAAAACAAAACACACACACACACAAAAACCCCCACAAATCATGAATTATCTTTTAACTTAGATCCTGGTTCAGGTCACTAATATTTTAGAAAATATGGTATGAGGAGTACTTTGCATTTAATTACAAGTAATTTTTACTGAGCTATTTATAAACTTACAATCTCAAAATAGTATATATTATTTCCTAAACATTTACATATAAAATACGTAGAACAGCAGTTCTACCCTGAAGGGTTACTTTTTATCCATTGCTTTCCTAACATAACATCTATCAAAAATATAAAATTTTTTTTTAATGAAAACATCCTTCAGTTTATAACTTGATCAACTATAATCCCAAGCATTAGCAATAAAATTGAATAAAAGTACAAAGAAGCTTTAATAACAACATGATTATTTTATCTCTCAAATGTATTTTAAATATTATATGGTGTTTACCTTTAATGTCAATACAATTATCTAAAAATATGGCAGAATATTATTAAATAAAAATATGGGCTTGCCTCAGATGGTGAATACCCCGATGAAATGGTTTGTTTCTTTATAAAGTGTTTTTTTATGCTTCTTATTTTATTCCAGTTTGAATATTCTATAATTTTTCCATCTTCTTAAATACATTTTCACATTCAACATGTTATTTAAATTAGTGTAAGGGCCTTAGTTCTTTCTATTATTATTATTATTATTATTATTATTATTATTATTTTTAATACCCATGAGACAAAATTGGTGTACTAATGCTCCCTGGATAAGGCAAAAAGAGACATGCTTCATTTATAACAGCTAAACTATCCATAACTACTGGCAGCTGTTTTTTTTTATATTTTTGTTTTTCATTCTTTTCCAACACCAACTCCCAAGAGTAATATAAACAAGCAATATTTGTTATATGTAACAAGACTTTCAAAACGTATCTTCTAAAATATTATGAATGTTTGAAAGGATAAATTTGTGTAAAGCAAAGCAGCCACAAGATCCTCAGAAATCTTTACTTTCAAATGTTAGTCCAAAATATGCACTAAATCACTGCAGAGTATATACTCAGATCTGAGCACTCATTTTGCATTTAGAGAAATCTTTTAACATTTAAAACTTAGCTGGCCAGAACTTGAAGACTTTGTTTACACTCAATAAAAGTTTTTGAACAAAATACATGCATACTGTCTTTGTAGCTAACAAAAATACCAGAAATAACATGACTTTATTAATAATTTAAAATATTGAAATATATTAATATTGAACAAAATGTAAATTCTTAGCATTATGAATATAATAATATATAAGTGACCTAATTTTTCATTATATCTGGTATTTAAAAATATAGAAAAGATGAAATTTATAATATAGGCTTATTATATTAAAGTTTATATTTTAACAATGATAATTTTTGCTGCAAATATGTTCTTTTTAAATTGAATTTTTATTTAACAAATTATGGAAGAGAGAAAGTTGGGTAACAAAATATATTTTAATAAAATAAAGTTTATAATATTTCTTTAAGATATTTGGTACATTTTAAAAGTTAATACTAATTCGTTTTTTATGTTACTGATAGAGAACTATAAAAAATAATTTGAGAACTATCAAAAATATTTACTATTATATTTATTTTATATACATTCAGTATATAATCACAAATAAATGTTGAGTTGGAACTAAGTTTTGGAAAAATAATTTCCTTTAAAAGTTTTATGAAAATAAAAAATGTAACATTTCCAAAATTAAAATATTAAGAATAAGAACTTGAAGTTAAAATTTTATATTTATTTATTTATTTTTCTCCCAGTATGTTTTTTAAAGCAAATGTGTATGCTCTAATTTTCCCAAATTTGGCAATTTTGTGTGCCTTTAAGCTGATTCTTGTGTCATATTATGACCATATTGGTAATTGAATATTTCTTTCTTGGCACAATTTCTGAAGGAAGGTGTAAGTATATCAGAGTTTCAAAGACATATAGCCACTATACACTGTACAAAAGGCTTGTATGTATCATCTTATTTAATGAACCAGCTGTGAAGTTTTTTTTTCTATTTTACAGGTGAAGAAACAAGTGTTCAGAAGATAAGTTAAACAGTATAACATATTTCAGAAAATAAAAGAGATTATTAAGAAATTAAACTATAGTTATAATTTATATAACATAGAAATGGAAAAAGGTGTTTATTTTTATCTTTTTAATATATTTTTATTGATTACAGAGATGAAGGGAGGAGAGAGAGATAGAAACATAAATGATGAGAAAGAATCATTGATTAGCTGCCTCCTGCACACCCCCTACTGGAAATTGAGCCTGAAAACCTGGGCATGTGCCCTGACCAGGAATCATACCGTGGCCTCCTTGTTCATAGGTCAAAGCTCAACCACTAAGCCACAAAGGCCCAGCAAACAAGGCATTAATATCTGTACTAATAAATCTAAACTAATAAAAGGGTAATATGCAAATTGGTCACGACGCCCTCACAGTCACAACCAAACAGTAGGCTGTGTGGGGAGACCAGGCCAGCAGGGGGGTTAGCAAGGGATGACCAAACGACTGACCAGCAGGCTGCATGGGGCGACCAGGATGGCAGGGGGGTTAGCGAGGGACGACCAAATGACTGACCAGCAGGCTGTGTGTGGTGACCAGGCTGGCAGGGGGGTTAGCGAGGGACGACCAAACAACTGACCAGCAGGCTGAGTGGGGCAATCAGTCCGGCGGGGGGTGAGCAGTGAGGGGTGACCAGGCCAACAGAGGGAGGCAGTGAGGGGTGACCAGGCTAGCAGGGGAGACAGTGAGGGGTGACCAGGCCAGCAGAGGGGGGCAGTGAGGGGTGACCAGGCTAGCAGGGGGGGGCAGTGAGGGGCAACCAGGTCGGCAGAGGGGGGCAGTTGGGGGTGACCAGGCTGGCAGGGGGGGCAGTTAGGTGCAATCAGGCTGGCAGGCAGAGGTGGTTAGGGGTGATTAGGCTGGCAGGCGGAGCAGTTAGGGGCAATCAAGCAGGCAGGCAGGTGAGCAGTTAGGAGCCAGCAGTCCAAGGGATGGGGCCGAAACTGGCAGTCGGACATCCCCTGAGGGGTCCCAGTTTGGAGAGGGTCCAGGCTGGGCTGAGGGGACCCCCCCACCCTGTGCACAATTTTCATGCACCGGGCCTCTAGTAAATATATAATTAAGTATAAGTAAAATTTGAAAGTACTGTATAAATTAAACAGTTAAGTCTGTGTCATACTATATATTGTGGAGAAATAAAAGTAGGCTTTGATATCAGGAATCTGAGTTTAACCTTTAATTAAGCTCTTTAATCCTGATAGACATTTTTAATCTATTTACCCAAGATTCATTGAGTTTGTACAAAACTCCAGACACAGCTCTGTACATAAAGAGGAGAGCAATACACAAAATGGGTGATGACCTAGATTAAAATAATTTACATGTTAATAGGCAAATGGCAACATATAAATAAATGCAAGACAAGACAATTTCAAGGGAGATAAGTGCTATGAAAGAAATAGGATATTCATTTAGGACTAATTAAATAGTGGTTGTTTAGTTTCACAAAGTAACAGAAGAGATAAAAAATGGTGGACAGATTAGAACTAGGTAATAGATTTCATTTAGTTGACTAAAAAAAGTGAGATTTGGGATAGGTTTTTTTTATGGTTTGTGGGTTTCCAGGAATATATCACCAGTCATTTTATTTATTGAAATAGAGAAAATTATAAAGACTTCTGATTTTGCTATTTTTAACTTGAAAATGCCATTAAACACTCAAATGAGTTACCAAGACAGTGGTTCACAGTAAGTCCAGAATTCATCCTCACTGAAAATATAAGCATGTAAATCTTTAGTCAACATAGAAGTATAAATATCTAAACTCAACTCACCATGCTGTAGAGATTTTAGATGCTTCATTTTCTGTAAATAAACAGCACTGTTTGATAACTAGGGATATGGAAAACAACAACTGTAATTTGTTGATGAGTCCTAAAACAGCATAAAGCTTGTTGTATTCCAGAGATGCAATAGAAACACACAGTGGTGGGAGCTATGGAGGATGCAGTCTTGTATGTGTTAGACTATATTTCCTAATACAATAAGTGGATTAAGTGGACTAAAAATGGATCCAAAGTGATAACATGTCTGAAACTTTACCCACTGAAGCCAGACTTCCTGATCTGGAAAATTTATTCTTTTAAAATCTGTAATTATTGAAGTCAATTATTCCATAAAATAAGCTGGAAAAAAAATGCTGCCAAATTCCATGAATATCAAGGAATAGAGACTTTGTTGCATAAGGTTTCAAAAGAGAAATTTAGCCATATCAGCCACTGGATTTGGACTTGAATATGAAAATAAGAAATTAAACACACACACACACACACACACACACACACACACACAATCCTATATAATAAAAGCCTAATATGCTAAGTGTCTGGTCGTCTGGTCATTCTTTCAACCAATCAAAGTGAAATGTGCTAATGATATGCTAAGACTGCTCAACCGCTCACTATGATGTGCACTGACCAACGGGGGGCAGACTCTCAACACAGGAGCTGCCCCCTGGTGGTCAGTGCGCTCCCACAGGGGGAGCTCCGCTCAGCCAGAAGCCAGGCTCACAGCTGGTGAGCACCGCAGTGGTGGCGGGAGCCTCTCACTCCTCTGTGGCAGCGCTAAAGATGACCAACTAACAGCTCCCACAGGTAGCGGGCCTAAGCTGTCATCCAGACATCCCCTGAGGGCTCTCAGACTGCGCAAGGGTGCAGGCCAGGCTGAGGGACACCCCCCCCCCCAAGTGAACGAATTTTGTGCACTGGGCCTCTAGTAAGAAAAATAAATAGAAATAATTGAAAGAATAAAAAAAGAAAAAGAAAAGAAGAACTAATCTACAATTGGGATGTGAATTCATTTCAAATAAAATTAATTTTAATGTCTGATAAAAATTTTAGATTAATAATATGATAAAAAGTGCCTGAGCTCAGCCAATCTAGCTCAGTGGTTGGGCATCGACCTATGAACCAGGAGGTCACGGTTTGATTCCTGATCAGGGTACATGCTCGGGTTATGGGCTCGATCCCCAGTTTGGGGCATCTATGTAATTAAAATAGAAGATGTTTAGCTTGGTAAAGGGAATTGCTCTTAAGAATTTAAAATGTCAATCCTTTGTTATAATTTGTATTGTCTTGAAACAATATCTGCTTCCTCAGTTTCTTTTTATAATCCCCAAAGCAACAGCACCCTTCAAAATGCCAAAACCTATTTGAAAATATTCACTATTTCTCTAGGTTATTTTCTCATATGCTAAATTTATTCTTTTAAAGTATGTAATTATTTAAGTCAATTATTCCACAAAATAAGATGATAAAATGCACAGATGATCTTAATCTGAACTAGACTTACTACAACCACTTTCTAAAGGTATTTTAGGAATTGTTGATTAATATGAAGTAAACTCTTTAATTATTAATATTGGTCTAGTTTAAAATATCAGTGCATTCAATCCAGGTTGATAGCCATAAGTGAGTAGACTGTGCCTTTTTTAAAGTGAGTCACTGGTATCTTTGAATTAGAATATTTCTCAAATGCACTCTAGTGACCTTAAATGTTCACTGAAAAATATGAGCAATTTAATCATTTGTAAGAGAAAGTCCATTACAATGCCAGGATAGAAGCCACAGAGAACTTTATGTGAGGATAATGCATGTCTTAAATTGAACATGAACATCTTGAAAGTAAGTGCAGTCAATGGAGCGATTATGTAATGGTTTCGGTTGAAATGATAATCAGGTCTCCATTTACATTCCCTAAAGGCTAGCATAAAATATGCACAGTATGTACCAGTGTCCTTAATTGGTCCCAAGAAGTCACTTGCTATTCTTCCTCCATCTGAATTACATGCTTTTATGAAGATATCTTCCTTAGTTTATTATAACGGTATCAGTTAATATATGTATAGACAGGAGAAACATCATTCTTTAACCATTTTATGAAATTTTAAAAAAGAACTATTTAACCCTATTATTCTCATTAAAGGACTAAAGCAGAATTTAGTTAACATCATTTTTTAGGCACCTTATGTGCTTTCCCTGTAAGTTTAGATTTGGATTTCATTCTATCAGTCATAAAGAAGAACATCTTTCCTTCCTAACTAGAAGTCTTATATCCAACATTTGATAAAGGTACATGCATTTTTGTTTATTTTCTCCCAGCATTAACTTAGTGCCCCAAATAGGGCCTCAAGATACTAGATTTTTTATAAATATGTATTCATTTAATTAGAAAGGCTAAAATCATCTTAGATAATAAATTAACTCAGAATAATAAGACTGGTTTGACATATCAATAATAAAGAATTTCCCCCCAGTCATACACATACAGAGACATGCAGGTTATAAAAATTAGTATTATATCTAGAAATTGTTTCTAGAAATGAGGCATTTTCATCAGACAAATGGTAGATCTACTTCGAATATTCTACTGATTTTCTGATAAGATATGAAAACATAATAGAAAGTTATCCTTTTAGCTATCTTCAATATATCCTTAAAAAAAAAACACAACAAAGTTATAGTATTTGTTGTTTAAAGTATTACATATAGTATTACATATGTCTCCTTTTTCCCCCATTGACCTCTCCCCGGCCACCCCCAACCCCCAGCACATGCCCTCACCCCCTAGTGTCTGTGTCCATTGGTTATGCTTATATGCATGCATACAAATCCTTTGGCTGTTCTCTTACACCCATCCTTTACCCTGCCTTTCCTCTGTTCCATGCTTCTCTGTCTCTGGATCTATTTTCGTTCATCAGTTTATGTTGTTCATTATATTCCACAAATGAGTGAGATCATGTGATATTTATCTTTCTCCAATTGGCTTATTTCGCTTGGCATAATGATCTCCAGGTCCATCCATGCTTTTGCAAATGGTAAGAGTTCCTTCTTTTTTACAGAAGCATAGTATCCCCTTGTGTAGATGTACCATTGTTTTTAATACACTCATCTGCTGATGGACACTTTTAGGTTATTTCCAAATCTTAGCTATTGTAAATTGTGCTGCTATGAACATGGGGGTGCATATATCCTTTCTGATTGATGTTTCATATTTCTTGGGATATATTCTTAGAAGTGGGATTACTGGGTCAAATGGGAGTTCCATTTTTAGTTTTTTGAGGAAACTCCATACTGTTCTCCACAGTGGCTGCACCAGTCTGCATTCCCACCAGCAGTGCAAGGGGGTTCCTTTTTCTCCACATCCTCGCCAGCACTTGTCCTTTGTTGATGATAGCCATTCTGACAGGTATGAGATGGTGCCTCCTTGTCTTTCTGTTTTTCAGGGGGTTGTGGTGGAGTGGGCACCAGTTGCACACTCTGGGTTGCACAGTCCATGGTCTCCTGTGGCCCACAGTGGGGTGTGCTCTGGGTTGCTCTGAGTCACCCTGGCAGCAGGTCCTGGGGCTCTGGGATCAGGGTGGAGCGATTGCCGGGTGACTCCGGGTCAGGCTAGCAGCTCAGTTTGGGGTGGGATACAAGGTTCCCCCTGGCTTGCACTCACTGTGGGGTCTCGGAGCCGGATCCTAGAAGGCTGAGTCCAGCGGGCTGGTGAGGAGGCCTGGTGTGGGAGCTCACCCTGGCGGAGCGCTGTTTTCTAGGCGTCCTCTGCCCTTCCTTATAGAAAGCTGTCTCCTCAGCTGTGTCTAATTTGTTATTTCAGGGTGGATGTCTGCGATTTAGTTGCTTTTCTGGCCTGGCCCTAGGAGGAGGTGCAGGACACTGCTGCCTATCCGGCCGCCGTTTTCTCTATGTACAGTGTTTTTTAAGAGTACTTAAAAACCATCTCCACTGATAATGTTGACATTGATTTAGAAATAAAAAGCTCTCATTCTCAACTGACTCTTGATTACCAAGAAATCTTAGAACCATCAATTTTATTCTCTAAAATATTTATGGATTGATGGCATTCTTTCCTTCTTTAGGGCTCAGGTAAGAACACATTCTTCTTATTTGACAAAATAGACATAATTGTCATGCAGCTGCTAAAACATACAAGTCTTTGCTCTCAGCATAACCATAGTAGGTAAAGCTTCTTCATCTACTTACCATGCCAGTTTTCAGGTCTCTCCTCCTGCTAAGTCTTTGGGTAATGCCTCCTTTACTTTTGAAGACTGAGTTCCTATATGGAGAGATAGACACAGTCAGTTCTCATTATTTCCAGTAGTTTTATAGTCTGTAAAGTCCCCAGGAACACTGAATTAGCAAGTACTGAACCACGACTTGTAGGGAAAATACAGGCTTGGGTGTCTGTGATCTTCTGATCATAGTTTATTTTTTTTTTTTATCATCTGATCAATATGTACCCTTGTTTTATGTGTGTTGCTTTTCAAAGACACCTGTTTAAAATATGTTGCTGCTTCATTAGCATTGAACTTATAGCCAATAGCAGTATAACTCATGCCTGAACTAAGCTGCTCTAACACAGGTATTTTCTCTGTAAGGCACAGCACAGCCTTCTTGCACTTAGAAACAACGAACAGCATTAGAGCTCTATGCCTCAGGGTGGAGAGGGGCATTTTAAACAGCAGATTTCTCCCAGAGAAAGCACAAAAACGTGGAAAAGGTGGCACTAAATAAGGGGCTGAAAGGACACTTGTTTACAGCTTGAAAGCTGAAAGCTGAACTAAGGGGAGCATCATGTCACCTTATGTCCGACCTCAACTGGGCATGTGCACATTGGAGAATCACATTTTTCACTCTGTGCATGTCCACAAATGACCAGAAAAAGCATCAGGGAGCATTGATTTGGGGATTACAAATACATTTTAGAAGTAGGCAAAGACACAATTTGTGGATATAAAATTCATGAATAATGAGGTTCAACGTAAATAGATATATAGATGTAGATATAGATATTTAATATACTGGAATTCCAAATTAACTGTAACACTGCAGTGTCAGGAAATAAAATTCTAAGCTTGTATTTTTTAAAAGATATACAATCCCAGAAAAGATATTATAAACTCTCATACATTTCCGTGGGAGTTAATTGATAGAATTTCCTGAGAAGTGATTTGGCAGCATATATCAACAACTTTAAACATTTTAAAATAAATTTATTAAGTCATTATTTTTTGGGGAAACCAATCCTACCAAATTACGTAAATTGTGAACAGATTAATATACTAGTACAGATATATTCATTGTAACATTATATTTACTGTATAAAATTTGGAAATAAAATGCTCAACCACAAGATAATACTTACATAAATTAGATTTATTTATGTAAAAATAGTGAGTCGATATAATAAATTGTTTGAAAGGAATTACATTTATTACTATGGGAAGCTTCTGATATAAAATAAGATAAAGTAACATGGATATAAATATTATATATAAAGTGATGTCAGTTGTGTAAATACTTCATACAATGAAACCCAAAATATTTATAAAAATTGCTTATAAGTATTTCTTTACTCTTAATTTGTTTTTAGTATGAATATACATTTCTTTCCTAATTGGACAAAATTAGTGGATACAAGATAATATGAAATTGCTTCTAGAGGAGTGATGTTTACATATTGCCTTAGAGTCCTTGATGATAATAAAGTATTTTTGGTGGTAGTAGATGTCAAGATATGTGCTCATCAATATGCAAGCATCTGAGTCTGGGACCACCTGTGGGATTGACACAGTAAATAAAATGTGGAAAGGGTAGCACATGAGAATATTTCTTCTCCTACTTTATCTCACCCATACTATAACTACAGAATTTCAAAATACATTCACAGAACCACAATATGGTGAGGATATACAAATGTTTTAAAAATGAATTCTTACTGTCTAAATAAAAGATATAGCATTTCTGGTTTCTGTGTATACTAAAATCCTGAAAAGCGTAGTAATTTTACGTAGGATATTTAACAAGAGATAATTATGACATATTGTATGTGAAATAAAATATTCATTTTAGTGAAGAGGCTCAAACATTAGTAATGAGGAATCCAAAAAAGAATCACAGAATCACCTTTGAATTGATATAGCTCACTGGGTATATATACCTTTAATTTTTGCATTAAATAGGCACTATTCACAAACCTGTTGGCTGAAAATATACTAGTAACATTCTTTTAAATGATAGTAGCAAGACCTTACAGAAAGAATGGAATTTTTATATATTTTTATAATTTCTATATTTTATTGGTAAAAGAAATATTTACTTGGCATTTTATATTATGCTTTAACAAGTTATGGTTTGTTCAAATGCCTTGCACATAGTAGATGGCCATTTAATATTTTATTTCTGTGAATGTCTTGCCAGGGACAAAACATGTTTCCCTCTATTGGAAATTGATTCCTTGAGGAAATGTCTCTGCCTGCAGTCATGAAACTAATTAATGCTGAATTCCACTCCTACAGCGATGTTTGCTATTACAGAGCAGAAAGGGATGTTGCCAAAAAGTAAACAGGAAGTGTGTTTAAGAATTTTCTCCTCAAAAATGCTGAAGGAGGAAAAAATGTACATCAAAACTCCGAGTTAACATAGAATTGAAAATTTAAGTAAAAAATTTTAAAGAACATATCAGTTTTTATTTGAATATTTCTAATTTTTCCTATATACTTCTATATATTTTTAATTTTTTGAAGTCCTTCAAATGTTTTGCAGACATTGAAAAATTAGCACTGAAAAACAGCAGTATATTTTTGAAATAAAAAAGGTTTGAGACATAACTAATTTTAAAAACAACAAATCTATTAGAAGAAAATAAAACTGGGAGTTTATTCTTTGAACTCTCTCTGGATTATTTTTCTATATTGTGTTAATTTTTTAAATATCTTTTTTAAAATTTGAAAATGTGTTAAAATACCAGTTGCTGAGAATAAACTTTACTTCAAAAATCATTTTAATGTATAAGCAGATCAAAATTAGTAAAAGGATACAAATTTGTAAACTAATGCAAGATTGTTGACTTTAGTAAAAGAGACATCAATTTTCATAATTCGTGTATCGAAATTGATGTCTAGAGTAATGATTCTCTGAGATTTTAATCAACCATATGCTCCATTGAGAAATACTACTGATAACTCCAAAGTTATCTTATCCAACATTCTCAGTTTTTAAAATATTATTAGTGTCTTATAAGAAATATTATAACCTCAAGTCTGGATGTCCATATAGTGAGCTTATTGTTTGGTTTCGTATTAAGTTAGACTATTTCTTCCTTAATTGTCATTTTCTAAAATTAAGTGACCTTGTCCAAGAGACACTGAAATCTTATTCTTAAGGAAATTACATTTGACCCAGTAATCCCACTTCTAGGAATATATTCCAAGAAAACAGAAACACCAATCAGAAAGAATATATGCACCCCTATGTTCATAGGATCACAACTTACCATAGTTAATATTTGGAAACAGTCTAAGTGTCCATCATCAGATGAATGGATTAAAAAAACTGTGGTACATCTACACAATGGAATACTATGCTGCTGTAAAAAAGAACTCCCACCATTCGCAACAGCATGGATGGAACTGGAGAGCATTATGCTAAGCAAAATAAGCCAGTCAGAGAAAGATAAATATCACATGATCTCACTCATTTGTGGAATACAATGAACAACATAAACTGATGGACAAAAATAGATCCAGAGGCAGAGAAACACGGAACAGACTGTCAAATCTCGGAGTGAAGGCAGGGGGTGGGTGGGGTGGGAAGTAAGAGATCAAAGGACTTGTATGCATGCATATAAGCATAACCAATAGATGCAGACACTAGGGGGTTTGGGTTGGCCCGGGAAAGGTCAATGGGGGAAAAAGGAGACATATGTAATACTATATGTAATACAGAGAAGCATCGATCAGACGGTCAAACCTCAGAGGAAAAGTAGGGGAGGGGGAGGGTAAGGGGGAGAGATCAACCAAAGGACTTGTATGCATGCATATAAGCCTAACCAATGGACACAGACATGAGGAGGCTGAGGGCAGGAGCTGGGGGGTGGGGGGACAATGGGAGGATAAGGACACTTATGTAATACCTTAATCAATAAAGAAAAAATAAATAAATAAAATTTAAAAAGAAAAAAAAGTATTTGTAAAGGACATTGACCATTTTAACTATCTACCTGTAACTTGGGACTTTGCCAATTATATCTTGGCTGAAAAAGATCATTGTAAGTGAATAAATGTCATTTGTGGAAAATGTTCAAATTGTTCAAATTGTACTTTATGTATGACACATTTGGACTTGAACTTCCCACACCTTTGTCACTATTTCTTGGGGTGGGGTCCCATTTATTTCTCATTTAGTACAAAATGTATTCAAAATACAATAAAAATATTGCACAATTAATATAGTTTCTGCAATAGGATTTTTTTACTTACCATAGCACTTCTACTGTGCTACCAATTTGGTAACATCAACTATCTGAAAGTTCCTAATATGGTTTTAAAACTTTTCCTGGAGTTACAAAGAGAATGTATGCTCAGTTAATTTTATTTCACTGCTGATTATATTAACAATGCCAGATGAATCTTGCTGTTCACAACATTGAACAACTGTATAGCTTTGTTCAAGGTAAATGCTGTATGTAATTTGAAGGTCAAGGAAAGTGATATAATTGTTGCAAAGAAGCACTTAATATCATTTGACCATTTCTTATCTTGTTTCAGAGAGAAAACTTGAGAAATTAAAAGAGTTGATTTTAGACATAAGGAAGAGGCTAAATTTGTTTTAAGGGGAGGCATATTACTATTATATTTACATGACACTAAATTGTGCTGAAATTGAGCCACTTGAGGAAGGAAATAAATCTTTACGGATATGTTTTGCTAAGAAAATAGCAAATAAAATAAGGCATGTCAATTCTGGAATTTTCTGCTATAACAAGTAATAATGTCAACAAGCCTTAGAATGCTACGTATACCTAGAGAACTTGATTCCCATAAAAAAACACACTTATAATAATTTCTAATATTCCCATTCTACTATAATTTTGTCTTTTTGGTTGAGTTTATACCTCAATATTGATTGATTGGTATGGCTGGCCCTTGGCATAATAATTTAAAATACTCAATAGTTTTCATGGATTTAAAATACACTGTTTAAAGTAGCTTGGTACTTTACTGTCTCTTATATGCAAAATGCTTATTAATATTTGACATATATTAGTTGATTTAAAAATATTATTCTCTGTGATGGGAGATTGCAATTCTTTTTTAATAAGAAAGCAAAATCTGATGTGATTTCTGTAACTTATAGAAAGAGAGAGTAGAAAACTGTTACCACCACCAAAAAAAAAAAAAGCCCTATTGAGGCTCCATTAAAGCAGAATATTCCATAATTTGTCTCCTACTTTGGGCCTTACCATTTCAGCAACAAATATAATTGGGTAACTTTGTTCTCTTTAAAATATACATAGTTAGTTGTATTTTTTTCACTTTTCAATAAAAAGGCAGCTTTGTATGTCAGGAATGACAGAAATCAGAGGAGGAATGATATAAGACACACCAACTAGAAATAGTTCCACGGATTCCCTACAATGCAATGTTGGTTATCACTACCATTCTTTTCCCCTGAAAAAAATATGGGTCCTACTTCTGATCTAGTATCCCTTCTTTTTCCTTTATGCTGTTTCCACTGGTCTGTCTCTGTGTCTCATCTCACTCATATTTTATGTCTTTGTACCCCATATCAGCTCTAGTCAGACTGTACTAATTGCATTTATAGGGAGTTTGATTTTCTGTTTCTGACCTATACATTAACATCACTATAGTCTTGTTCATTTTCCTACTACTCACATCCAGACAATGGAGTTTGAATGCTTCACTCGTCAATACATCACTGTCTTCTAAAAGTGACTACTATGAATTTTTGATGCAATTTTGTGATGAGCCTCCTTGATTTTACATAATAGGAGAACACCGTGATGTTGAGTGCTATCTGAAATATATTTTGTGCTCATTAGTGAAAAGCTTCTTCCTACAGCAACTTTCCATCTCATACTATCAAATATTACTTCTAACATTTTGGTTTCTATTGTTAAACCACCATACCACTTACAGCTTCTTCAGAGCTTTGCTACCTAACCCTTTATGCACTTTTTACAGCTGAAATATGTTGAATGGGAATGTTAATGCTTCAGCAACTCCTGGGGCTTCTGTGAGCAGTCTTTTGCCAAGTGCAGAGCCCTGTATTTGCCATTCTTATACTCTCTGTGTCATTAAATATAATTGGAATGTGTGTTGCTCAGTTGGATAAAAATAAACCACCTTCAAAAAACTTTAAGGGAAAAGAGGGGGAAATCTTGAAAACAATAGACAGGATGTAACAAGTCTCAATGTTCTAACTGTAATGAATGCAGTGCTGGTTCTTTAACTTACAATTTTAAGAAGACAGATGAGGCCTTAGTTGAGAATAACAAAAAAGTCAGTATACATTTTGCACTACGGTTAGCTTCAGCATGCCTTTCCTATTCATCTCATTGAATCCTGGACATTTTTTCAAATATAGCTTTGTAACAAGTCATTGCTCTAGACCACCCTCCCGTCTCTATAGATAGTATTTAAGTTCAAGAGCTTTTAATCTCCATAGATGCAGCACTTGTCTAATAACAGCCTGCTCTGGAATATTGGTTCTCTGAAAACATTTACGACTATATGTAGATACTTCTTTTTAAAAATATATTTTTATTGATTTCAGAGAGGAAAGAAGAGGGAGAAAGAGATAGAAACATTAATGATGAGAGAGAAGCATAGATTAGCTGCCACCTGCTTGCCTCATACTAGAGATCGAGCCTGCAACCCTGTCATGTGCTCTGACCGGGAATCAAACCATGACTTCCTAGCTCATAGATCAACACTCAACCGCTGAGCCATGCTGCCTGAACTGTAGACACTTCCTAGTTTCCAAAAATGTACATGTTAAGATTTCCATTAGTCAATGAGCAGAAGCTGCCATGTGTTCATTGTAATCTACATGCATTTTTTGGACTCAAGAATAGAACCAGACTTCCCAGCCTCTCTTACATATACATGTGCCCATGCCTGATTACCTGGCAGGGTTATCTGGCACCTTCTTCATTCTTTCATTAATTTGATTTGGATAAACTTGGGGACCTAGATAAACTTGGGGACCTAGCATAGGACGGACAGAAAGAGCAGGACCTGGATCTCTGCACTATTGACCAAGAATTTCCATTTGTACTGTATATGAGTGAGCCACTGATGTGCTTTATGTTATACATTTTCAGGTGTAACAGTTATACACCTAATATGGAGTACAGCAATACTGCAATCAATTCCTAAAATATGGGACATTATTTATTGTTAGGGCACAGAGAAACGTGACTGTGGATACTTTAGATCTAAGGGAAGTGGCTTAGAAATGAGTGATTGTGTGGATTTTTAATTTATGTAAGAGAAATGAGTTTAAGAAATAATTGACTAGATTTCTAGCATAAATGAGAGGGCATGAAGAGCACCCAGATATTTTTTAGTAATAAAATCTTAGAAAAAAAGGAATGCTTTTAGATACCAAAGAGTGAGATAATGTTGAAAGAGATCCTGAGAAGGAAATACCATGAAGAAATAGTTGTATGGCAAAGATCAGATTAATACTGTACCCATCCTAAAACCAATATCATATGCAGCTTTAAAATTAGAGACCATGAGATGCAATTTAAAAAAATAAAGCAGCCTTAGCAATTATGTCTAAGAAAATTTGTAGATATATTACTAGCACATGGAACTTAACAGCAAAAATTAGAATCCTACTAATCAGTAAAAGTTCATGTCTGAAAATTATACAAACTTAATTTATAAATGTGTTTGGTTCTTAGACTCCCAAACACCCAGGACAGATGAAGCCACAGATGGAAATGAACAAAACACAAACCAAACAAACAAATAAACAAAAAGCAACAATAAGATTTGTGAGCAAAAAGAAGCCATTAAGCTTTTATCCAAACACTGCAGTGTGAAGACAGTAAAAGAAAATTGTCCTGCAGGGAACACGTAGCCTAAAAAATTTACAAATTAGATTGGGGAAGGTCAGCTAGAGTCAGTTTCATTTCCACAATTTCTCACTGCCCAACATGTTAACAGGTGTGAAGAGCTTAGGTTGCATTAGATGTGGCAAGGTTTAGTAACTGCAAGACTAAGGCTCCATTGGAGCAGATGTAGGTTTGTCAATTTGAGTTTAACAAGAGAAGTGCAGATGAAGTTATTAGAGTCAGCGCAAAATTTTCCACCCTTCAGCCTCTTGTGCACGAATATTTGATGAGCAGAAAAGTCGACTGTAGTGGACTGCAATTATTTTTTTACCCTAAATTCATTTCCTTCTCTTTCTGGATACAGAGCCATAACACATTTCCAGCCTTTCTCAGCTATGTAGGGACATAGGACATAAACCGAGTCAATATGTGCCACCTTAAGGCCTCGTCCATAGACACCTCCTATCAGCAAGCCTCCCTGATTTTTCCCCTGCTGGCTTGATGCAGCTTGACCAGGTTTCTTAGAACCCAGATGGTAGGACAGTGGGACCCTGAGGGTAAGAAGAGCCCAGGGTATCTAAATCATGTTTGGAAAAGCACTTCCTGCTCATCAGAAACACATACTTAGAGTCTAGATGAGAAAGAGCAAAATCTCTATTGAGTTATACTATTGAGATTTCATAGATCATGTTTGAGCAGGTAGCTCTGGAATGGCTGTTTAACACCAGTACTCTGTTCTGGTTCAGTAATCTGGGTTCTCTGTTCTGGTCAGTTGTATCTTCTGTTCTTCTTAACCATTCCTTGACATGCAGTAGCTTTGGAACGTGTTATATTACATTGTGTTGGGTAGAAAAGAAACCTCATGACTGGAGTGCTTGCAACAAAGCATTTCTTTCCATCAGGAAGAATCATGGGTACTATGCTCTTTCTTATGTGAGCATGCCCCTTCCTTCAAGATTTTATAAAACCATTAAAGCAAACTACTATTTAGAAACCTCACTGACTGCCAGTGTGTTTTTCCTTTGATAAGAAATATTCCCATTGAAAATTCAGTTCATAATGCCTCTAATTTTTTTCCCTTCCTCTAGGCTACTGGCTAACCACGTTGGCCCATATGGAAGGTAAAGGTCAATGCAAAAGAATATCTGCACTCCATCCATTTTTCTAACCTCATCTTTGACCACTCTCTCTCATCCATTATTCCAGCCATGGTACATTCTGTTTTGACTTCAAACATGCCGAAGTCACTTCAACCGCAGCATTTTGACATGATTTCCTCTGCATGAAGTACAAAGATAAGTTACTTATTTTTATTGTAGATATCATACCATTCTGTTAATGAGCCATCATACATATTTGAATGACAGTAAAATAAAGACATGTATAACATGTTACATTTAAAATATTAAGTTTATTTATTGTTTTTAATTGGACTAAAGCAATAGCTTATATTAATCAAATTTATGTTAGTTCTATTCTATTGAAAGTAATGATTTAAGGTATTATAAAATAAAATGGAGTTTTATTCAGTTATGTGAAATTTGAATATTTTTATCAAAATATACTGCTAGAGGCCCGGTGCACGAAATTTGTGCACGAGGGGGAGGGTGTTCCTCAGCCCAGCCTGAACCCTTTCCAATCTGGGACCCCTTGAAGGATGTCCGACTGCCCGTTTAAACATGTCTGGATGTCTAAATGGACAGTCAGACATCCCTCTCAAAATCCAGGACTGCTGGCTCCCGACTGCTGGCTCCCAACTTCTCACCTGCCTGCCTGCCTGATTGTCCCTAACCACTTCTGCCTGCCAGACTGATCACCCCCTAACCACTCCCCTGTCAGCCTGATCAATGCCTAACTGCTTCCTGCCAACACCATTGCCCCCAACTGCCATCCCCTGCTGGCCCAGTCACCCCTAACTTCCCTCCCTTGCCAGCCTGGTCGCCCCTAACTGTCCTTCCCTGCAGGCCTGGTCGCCACCAACTGCCCTCCCTTGCTGGACTGTTCGTCCCCAACTGCCCTCCCTTGCTATCCTGATTGCCCCTAACTGCCCTTCCCTGCTGGCCTGGTCACCTCTAACTGCCCTCTCCTGCAGGCCTGGTTGCCCCTAAATGCCCTTCCCTGCCAGCCCAGTCACCCCCAACTGCCCTCCCCTGCAGGCCTGGATCCCCCAAACTGCCCTCCCCTGCAGGCTCAGTCACTCCCAACTGCCCTCTTCTGCAGGCCCAGTCCCCCCCAACTGCCCTCCCCTGCCAGCTTGATTGCCCCCAACTGCCCTTCCCTGCCAGCCTGGTCACCCCCAACTGCCCTCCTCTGCCAGCCTGGTAATCCTTAACTGCCCTCCCTTGCAGATCTGGTCCCTCCCAACTGTCCTTCCTTGCTGGCCTGATTGCTCACAACTGCCCTCCCCTGCCGGCCATCTTGTGGCAGTCATCTTGTGTCCACATGGAGGCGGCCATCTTATTGTTGGAGTGACTGTCAATTTGCATATCACCTCTTTGTTATATAGGATAATAAATTTAGAGGATGAAAAGTATTTTAAAAATATCATTTTCTTATAAAATATTCACAAGTATCATTAAAATTAAAGCCAAAATGTCAATTATAATGAATGATGATCAAAATATTAAATCACATTTTTTTAAGTAAGGCTTAATGATTTGATTTAATTTGTTAATTTATATTAGTTTAGAGGCCCGGTGCACAAAATTCATGCGGGGGTTGGGGGGAGTCCCTCAGCCCAGTCTGCACACTCTCCAATCTAGGTCTCCTTGAGGAATGTCTGACTTCCTAAACTGGCAGTTGGACATCCCTCTCACAATCCAGGACTGCTGACTCCCAACTGCTCACCTGCTTGCCTTCCTGATTGCCCCTAACTGCTTCTGCCTGCCACCCTGATCACCCCCTAACCACTCCCCTGCCAGCCTAATTGATGCTTAACTGCTCCCCTGCCAGCATGCTCATCCCTAAATGCCCTCCCCTGCCAGCCTGCTCATCCCTAACTGCCCTCCCTTGCAGGCCTGGTCCCTCCCAACTTCCCTCCCTTGCTGGCCATCTTGTGGCAGCCATCTTGTATCCACATGGGGGCAGCCATCTTGTGTGTTCAAGTGATGGTCAATTTGCATATTACTCTTTTATTATATAGGATATTTTCTAAAAACAAAACTATTGCTATGTCCTTAACATTTAATGTCTATCTGGCTGCTATTCTGAAGAATTAGCATCATGCTATATGTGCTATTTCTAGAATGCATACAACTTTGAATAGCATGAAATTTACCATACTGACCTTGTCCTTCACTTGCAGTGTGCAACTTGATGCATAGTGGGCTAATGCACAAGTTTCTCTTCTAGGTCCAACTGCTGTACTCACCAGAGTATCTTTTAACAACTAACATATGAAAAAATGACAAATTCATAAAATACAAACATTTTGATGCTATGTTAGAATTTGTTCACATATTTTGCATACTTTTGTATGAAAATATTTAGAAAAATGACCCCACACAAGCTCTCTTAAACAGGAACACGATCCAGTACTCTGAACCTCAGCCTTCATGCTTTCTGAACTTGCCCAGGTAATCACTTTAAACTCTCATTCGGTTTTGCTTACATTATGCTCTGTGGTTCATGTTTTACTCAGATCAGTGTTTTTAACAGATGCTTTTAAAATGCCAATGCAGTTTTCAGCTGCAATCACTGAGTCAGGGTTTAAATCCAACATCTGGCACTATATGTCAGCACCTGAGGAAAAGAACACTTTTAGCGATGTACTTGTCTGGCCCGATAAACATGTTCATTTGAACCTGTCATTGTTAGATGCCATGATTTATTACAGCTCATGCTTCTTCAACCTACTCTACCGGCCACTGATCTATAGAACATTTAGACCAAGAGCAGTACTGGTTTTCCAACATTGTCTTCTCTGATATCCAGGTACTGGAATAGTAGGAGTACAGAGCATGACTTGAGGAATGAAATAGAGAATGTTTTAAGAAAAGTAGTCATGTGGGGACACAGAGAAATGAACCGCAGTCAAGTCAGAGAGCCAATAGCTGCATTGGCTACACGCTAACTTCCGGTTTGGTTGTTTTCATATAGACCGAATCACTGGAGCTTACCAGACAGGATAATAAACAGGTTTTAGCAGCAAAACACATGTAAATGTATATATTTGAGTTTTTTGGAAAATAATTTTCAGAAGCAACTGAAATAAGAAAACCACTACTTTCCATGACATAAAATGAGGAAATGACTACTGGTAGTGATAGAACAGAATGCATTCAAACAGACCAGGATATCAAGATAAATAAAATGAAATAAATTAGAATTGCCTAGTCAATAACAGGCAATAAACATACTTTTTGTTTTTGAAAGTGCACTATATTTAAGATAATTATAAATGATATGCAACATTTTTGTCATAATGAAAAAAGTTATACAAAAATATAATTTACTAGCTCAATAAGTTAAACAATGAAAATTTACCTTTAATGGTGAAGATTGTTACAAATCACATGAATTTATAGGTGATTTTCTTATTAGCATGATTTGTTTCCTACTATTTAAAATATAGCATGCTTATTCATCTTATTGCTTCTTGATTTGTAGCTGACTTTTTAAAAAAACTATTTCAAAAGCTAAATGTTCTTCTTGGCAAATATTTTCTACTGCAATATATCTTAAAACTAGTAATATGTCTATAATGATTATGCTTTCAGATTTAACAATAGAGGAAATTTGTCAAATATGCTAAAAAAGAGTTTCTTATGCAAAATATATACTAGGTTACAAAGAGTGATGGACATAAAATTCAGATATGAGCATTGAGTTGGCAGAATTTGTATTAACACATTCATAAAGTTGCTAATATATACCATGACTTTATGGTATTGTCAATGAAAAACAAAATGAGCTTTTAGTTTTATACAGTTGTATATACCAAATAAGCAAAAGGTTGGTATAATGGCCTGAAAGTATTAGGTAATATGCACACAGCTCATGCCATGTTAATTATTAGTAGATATCCAAATATCCCTGCTTTTTAACAGCATGAGTGGGGGTTTGGGGGGGGGGGGGGAATGGGGGATAAGGACACATATGTAATACCTTAATCAATAAAAAAATATTTTTAAATAAAAAGAGAACCACAAGGCATTCATATGCTTACTCAGCAACAGTCTTCTTCTGACATATTGATTTAGCCATGTTTAGTTATGATTTGTTTACTTTGTTTTACACAGTTTTCATCTGATGTGAGTGGTGTGTGTGTGTGTGTGTGTGTGTGTGTGTGTGTGTGTGTGTGTGTGTGTTGGATTATGTGTGAATGTAAATAAATATGTATTTAGATCTATTTTAACATACATGCATGCCACTGGAACCCTGATTTTATCAGTGCTTGCTTTAGTAGTAAAATAATATTTTTAGTACTCCCTGGTCCCAATTCCTCATATTTAAATCATTCTTATAGTCTTGATATAATGAAGATGGCATTACTTTAATCAGTGGTTATCCATTAAAAGTTATTAAAGGATATAGTGCACTATCTTTTGATGGTGAGGCTTTGCTAAAATTTTGTATTTAGAGAGATCCTACAAGGTTATCTGAAGTGCCAGAGAGTTTCTTAATTGTATTGAATGCCTTTAATGCCAGAAATCAGTAAAGAAAAACAAGGAGTTGTTTAAAGGATTTAGTTACTCCATGGTCCTGTATAAATCCATTTCTATGCAAAGCCATGCATTCCTCAGGGAGCAATGCATTCAAAATTAACCTTTTCAAAACAGCCTATTATAAACTGTGCAGATTTGAACACTAAAATGTTAAGTTTCAATTTCTGACTTTAGTGTTCCCATCTATAATCAAATTTATAAACTACAGATCATGATGAATTACTTTTTTAAAAAAATCGATGGAGGTATTATTAGGTTATGCAGCTAAAGGCAAGTGTCAACAAGTACAGAAAACATAAACCATTTCTGTACTTCTATGACTTACAAGGACTAACACTTTAAAAATATATAAAGGGGGATAAATGGTGATTGCAGGAGACTTGACGTGGGGTGGTAAACACACATACAAATATACAGATGTGTTGTAGAATTGTATACCTGAAACCTATATAATTTTATTAACCAAAGTTACCCCGGTAAATTCAATTATACATAAATTAGGTAAATGCAATTATATTTCTTAAAGAATATAACAGAGAGAATATGAGGTCATTTAAGTATAAATATATACTTTGGGGAAATGTATTTATATTTTCTTCCAAGAAGGAGAATACATTTGTGCTTGGGTGAGAATAGGTTGACATGATCAGAATAAAACTAGAAATAACACTGACTCATTTCTGAGCATTTGAAAGTAGCTATGAATTCCTTAGATCTACCTGATTACAACAGAAAGTAATTCAGAATTTGAAGCCTGGTTAAAACCACGTGGAATAGCAGATGCCTCACCTTTAATGATGAAATCGACCCAAAATCTCAAAAGAAGCATAGTGGGCCATTCCACAGTTTCTCGTTAAAACTCCACTGTTGTCCCTTTAATGCAATTGTGTTTGCTTGCTATAAATTCTTATCATTTATTTATTGCATAATAATCAGAATTTGGAGAAAAAATAAGTCAAATCAAAGGATATATGATGAGGATCAAGAAAAGAGAAATAGTTCATTACTTTTTCTCAGTTTCCTCTTCTCTTCGCTATTTGATTTCTCTTAACCTGTATTAAAATTTAATCTGCAAAGAAGAGACGCATTTCTTTTTCTTATTACCATATATTCTTAATTCTAAAATGCACATTTTTTCACATTTAACATTTTGAAATCAGGATGATAGTGAAAAATATCAGTTAAATACCAATTCAGCTAATAATCCATTCTATTAATGTTAATGAGTAAGTGGTAGAATATTTATATGAGATTCATAATAATGTAATAAAATGGCATTATTAATTGTCATACCTATCTAATAAAGAGGGAATATGCTAATTGACCCTCATGCTGTCGCAAAGATGGCGGTGCCCACAGCCAATAAAGAGGGAATATGCTAATTGACTGCCACGCCCTCAAAGATGGTGCCCACAGCCACAAGATGGCGGTGCCCAGTCCCCTCAGGCCTGCTGGGATGGCAGGCATGCATCAAGGCCTCAATGCCACGTGCCTGCTCCGCGTGCCTGCCTCCAGAGTCCCCCAGTCCCCTCAGTCCCCCAACCACTGTGTGCCAGCCCGAGGTGTAGGTAAGCCTTGGATGGCAGGTGCCCAGCCGATGCCCGAGGCAAAGGCAAGCCTTGGATGGCAGCTGTCTAGCCACCCAGGGATGGCCAGAGGCTCAGGTAACCAGGGCCGGCCGAGGCTTGTGCTGCCAGCAGTAGCAGCAGCAGAGGTATGATGGGGCGTCGCCTTCCCCTGATCGCCGGGTCACCTCCCGTCCCTGAGGGCTCCCAGTCTGTGAGAGGGGGCATGCACTGGGCCTCTAGTATATATATAAATTAAAGTCTGATTTACAGTGATTTCCACAACACCACGGATTAAAGATGGGGTCTCCAGATACAATTGTAATATACTCACAGTGAGGAGGCTATTCACTCTTTTAATTTTGCAAGGTTGCTTTGTCTGAGGTCTTTATTCATAAAGAGCAAAACCTTTTCTATAGTAGCTATGTTATCTTCTTCACTTTAAAAAACAATTTTTCTTTCCTTTGCCACATTAATAAAGAGATTTTAAAATTTATTTTATGTATTTATCTTTTTGTTGTTAATCCTCACCCGCGGATATTTTTCCATTGATTGTTAGAGAGAGTGGAAGGGAGAAGGAGAGACAAAGAGAGATACATGGATTGTTGCCTCCTGTATGCACCCCAGTCAGGGCCAGGGAACCTGCAATCAAGGGATGGGCCCTTGACCGGAATCAAACCCAGGACCCTTCAGGCCGTGGGCTAACGCTCCATCCACTGAGCCAAACCAGCTAGGGCAAGATATTTTTTTTAAAGCCTATATTTACTCAAAAGTCAATTTAAAATAAATTCTCCAATTTACTATTTTAGTGTAAGTTTAGATGCCAGTGTCTAAACATAATTTTACCAGGGAGGAGTAAACACAATTTTGGAGTGAAGGTGTCTGGTTAGATTTGTTACTAGATTTGCTAAATAATGTTACTATTCACTGATTAATTTTGTTGTTGCTTTTTATTGTTCCTATGTATCACTGGTTTAAAATTAAAGACAAATAAGCCCTTTATAGATGATAATATAACATTAGTCCCAATCTGTTCACTTATTGTGCTTCACTTGGTAGTTACATCTTGGTTTTCTTTCCCTTAAATGAATCAATTTAATTTTATTAATTCAATGCATACTGATGTTCTGGATTTGCTCCTTATACTCGATTATCTTCACCTTTTTCTTAATAAAATTGGGTGGTATTGAATGTTGAACTTAGTCTTCCTATGTTAAGCTCACTCAGTTTTCTGGTTTCACAGGATATCGTATGTGAGTAGCCCGGAGCTTGTTTGTAAGCATCAGTGTCATCAAAAGAGAAACCCTGCTGCCTACGCTGGGCAGAGGCAGCTGACCTGCTCCACGATTCCCCTTGTATTGGTTTTCCAGGGCTTCTGTAACAAAGTACCCCAAACTGAGTGGCTTAAACAACAGAACTCTATTGTCTCACAGTTCACGGTGTCGCAGGAGCAAGCTCCCTCTAAAGGCCCCAGGGAAACACGTATTCCAGGCCTGTCCCCTGGCTTCTCCTTGTTTGCTGGCAATGTTTGGTGTTTCTTGGCTTGTAGAACATCACCCCCACCTCCCTTCACGTTCACCTGGTGGTCTCCCTGTGTGGGTTCTGTCAATCTTTACCAGCCATATTGGATCAAGGTCCACACTAATGACCTCATCTTAATTAATTGATTAATTGCATTTGCAATATTCTATTTTCCAGTGAGGTCATATTCCAGGTACTGGGGGTTAGGATTTCAACACATGCATTTTGAAAGGACACAATTCAACACATAATGCATTTTCTGAAAGGTGTCTAATCCTATATAATAAAAGCTTAATATGCTAAGTGTCCAGTCATCTGTTCAACCAATCAAAGCGTAATATGCTAATGATATGCTAAGGCTGCTCAACCGCTCGCTATGACGTGCACTGACCACCAGGGGGCAGACAGTTGACCGGTTGACCCAGTTGCTATGACATGCACTGCCTACCAGGGGGCAGATGCTCTGACCAGTAGGTTAGTTTGCTGCTGGGGTACGGTCAATTGGGACTGAGTGAGATAGGCTGGACATGCCCTGGAGGCCTCCCGCGGTCCCTCCCTGGCTAGTCAACATTCCGCGTCCCTCCCCAACCACGATAGTGCACCAATGAGGTCCCTCGGCCTGGCCTGCACCCTCTCACAATCTGGACCCCTCGAGGGATGTCAGAGAGCCATCTTCGGCCTGATCCCACAGGCCAGGCCGAGGGACCCCACAGGTGCATGAATTTGTGCATCGGGCCTCTAGTAAAGAAATAAAGGCCATGATGCTTTATAGATTCAAAGCACATTGCATTCTCTCCTAGCACCCTTAGAAATTGTTTTGTTTATAAAATGTTTGTGGTTTTAACCAACTGATGACAAAGGCTTCATTACCTTCTGAAATAAAATCATTATAAAGCACAAATACATTATAATAAAAATTATTCCTGATTATATTAATTTCTCAGTGTTGTTCTTAGGCCCACTTTTTGGTGGTTTGGAGGTAGCACTGAGGAGCAGGGAGAAGACCATGGCATTGGGAACAGCACAGATTATTAATGAGAAAGGATTTTAAAAATTCTCTATATGTGTCAAAGTATTCTTTTTGGTTTTGTTAGAAAATAATTTTATTTTTGAAAATTCTTGGTATTGTTAACATGTTTTAGGCATTTCTGGTTACTTTCTATTGTCAGTCAACACTACTTTCTACCTCTTCTAAAAGTTAAAATTTCATATGTTCTCTACCAGAAAGAAAAGCAAACAAATCCTTAACTAAAAGATTTCATCCTGTATATTTTTGTTATCTTTCATAACAGAAGCTTTAGAAAAGGAAGGGTTGTGTTATTTTTAAGTTCAAATTAGAAAGCACAATTTTAGTACTTAATTTATAATGTGTTTTTTTTATAAACTGTAGAAACAATGCTATAGTTCTCTCATAAAGGATGTTATTCCTTCTGAAGATATTGTGCCCTAAAAACACTTCCGTGGGGCATCTCACTGGCTGCCACGAGTGTTATATAGATTGAAAAGGTCATGCTCAAGCATCTCTTTCATTACACAGCCCATTAATCAGGAAATCACTGCCTACTTCTTGAAAGCTTTTAATGTTAGAACTTTTTTTGTGTGGTTGAAAACTTGTGTTTTGTTTTTTCCCCCCTTATAGTCTTTTCGGTTCTTAATGGCCCCAATAAAATTACTTGGCATCTTTGATGGGTGTAATTGTTAACCCAATTGTGTTGCTAAATTATTATGTTAAAAAAAACTCTGGAGTCTCATCATTGCCTGTGCTTATCAATCCATACTTATCTCTGTCAAGTCCATGTGCTATCTGAAGATAGCAATGAACAAGGGTAAACTACTGAGCAACTGGCATATCACCTGATCATAAATGTATTTCATTCTAAAGTTAGTAACTGTTATTGCTGGAAAAACTATTGCTATTTCACTCAACTGGCTCAAATCATCCCCCTAAAACTGATATAAAATTATCTTTTTACCTTAAGCCACTTCTTTACTTTTTAAGTCATTGGTTCACTTTCTTTTCCTCTTTCATGAATCAAGATAAGACCTTAAATGGTAGACCAATCACTTTCATAATATAAATGAGTTAGTGACAGCTACCTTGGAGAGAGGAAATCATTGTTTTCTTTTATACATATGAGAGTATTGTGTGGAATATAAAGAAGACACAAATCCTACTCTTAGACAATTCAAGTAGAATGCATCTCTGCATATTAATTCTATGGTCTTGATTCTTGCAATTAACTCTCCTCTTTAGTCTGATGCTTTATCATTAGCTTAATTTGTCTATAATGCTGCATATAAATTCTATTCATAAAATAATTCTGCCCTCTCAAGTAGCTTAATTGTATTTATTGCATTAACTGTATTATTCCTTAGGTTGAAAAAAGACTACAAGTTGCAAAATCATTGTATTCATTTCCATTATGTTGAAAAGGCTAAATAAAATTCCCATTATTATACCTAATAAAATATATGTAATTCCATTTTACATGGCACTGGTTTACATAACATTGTAATTTTCAAAATAGAAGGTTACAAATGGATGTTATTCAGATAGTTTAAATTTTATTTTAGTTACTCTCTGAATAACCTGCCATCTTTAAAAACTATGCTCTTTTATGCTTTGGATTTCGATGCTTAAGGGACTTTCCTTTTGCATCATTTACTAAGTTTCTATCATCTTATCTGGTTTATACCATGAAAGTTTCTGAAAACATATCACGGTATTTCTACAATTCAAAATTTTTGTGTGATAAATTAAGTGTGATATAGTTACAAATTAAAACAAAAACAGTGACTCTAGCCTTAGCTCAAAAATGATAAAGGGTCCAAATGTTACCATACATATTCAACTAAATATTATGGATATAAACACACACATATACTTATACATAGAGTGGTCAGATTATTATGATCTCTTAATGCATAATAATCTGGCCACTCAGTGTATATCCTATATAATAAAAAGCTAATATGCAATTTGTTCCCTCGACCAGGAGTTCGACCAGCAGGCAGGCCGGCCAACCGCCCATGTCCCCTCCCCCTGGCCAGGCTGGCCGGACCCCACCCATGCATGAATTCATGCACCGGGCCTCTAATACACACACACACACACACACACACACACACACACACACACACGCACACGCGCACGCGCACACACACACACATTTACACACTGAGTGGCCAGATTATTATGAGATCAGTGTATATTCAATTAAAATATAAGATTAAGACTTGATGGAAGATGTCAATGAATAAAACTAATATCAAAATATGTCCAAGCCCAGCTTGTGTGACTCAGTGGTTGAATGTTAACCTATGAACCAGGTGGTCCCTGTTTGATTCCCTGGCAGGGCACATGCCTGGGTTGTGGGACTATTCCCAGTGTGGAGCATGCAGGAGGCAGCCGATCAATGATTCTCTCTCATCATTGATATTTCTCTCTCTCTCTCTCTCTCTCTCTCTCTCTCTCTCTCTCTCTCTCTTCCTCTCTGAAATAAAAACATATTAAAAAAAATACATGTCTACAATTGCCCAGCATGTTGCTGAACCTCAGCACCTGGAGAATGGTTCAGTGGCTTTGGGTTGATATTTTTGAGCCATTGGGTACCTACCAAACTTCTGAAGGGGTGTGGTGATGTCAATATTGCAAGGATCAAAATAAATTAGAGATTAAAACCAGATTGGAAGCCATTGACAGAAACAGAAGCAAAGAAGCAGAAAAGTCCTTACCTCTCTTCCTGATTCCCAGCCTCCCTCTATTGTCCTCTATTAATGTAATGTAACAAGAAGCCAGCTGGCAAGGAAAAAAAAATGTAGTTTGCTGATTCCCATCCCAAGCCTCACAAAGTAGGACATACATCATTAGGTTAAGAGTTGAAAGAAAACAGTTTAACAACTGGTAGAATAATAATAAGCCAAGAGCCTTGTTGATGAATCAGCCACCACTACCTTCTGTTTTTGTCCATGCACTTGTTCTTGTCAAACCTGTCAATATCCCACTGGCAGTGAGGCAAGAACAAGCAAGTTTTGAGCCCTGCCATGGGTCTCAATGGCCATTTGCCCCATCTCATCTCTAACGGTGTCCGTGGCTAAGACTCTAACTCCTAATCAAGATCCAACTTTGGAGCTCAAGGCACTTTTTTTTTTCCAAATCAATCTTTAAAATTGAAGACATTTTAGTTAAAATTTGGACCAGGTATATTTTTAATGGAAAACTTGATATAACTAGACAAATAAAACAAAATAAGAATTGAACTTTTTCAACAGTGAGGTTGATCTAAAACTAACTATACTAAGTAATTTTATGAAATAACAATCCCACCCAAAACTGCTTAACAAATAAAAAAATTAACAAGCAAAGAATATTACAGTTCTAAATGAAAGGACCACTTCAGTATCATAATGAGGATGGTGCAGATTCATGTTTTGTTGTTGTTTTGTGTGTGTGTTTTTAAATAAATTTGCCCTTTTTATTAAAAAATGGACTTATATAAGATTAAAATAAGAAAGGTTTGGTTCAAATTCTGTATTCTATATTCAACAGTTGTCAATTATTAATCATCTGACTTTGGGGAAATTCATGTAACTACCCAAAAGCTGAGTTTTCTCACTCCAAAAAATTGGAAATTATAACAGTAACTTGGTGTTGTTTGGTGGCTAAATACTGTTTCACATGTTATGGGACATAGGATATAACATATCAATGTTTTTTAATCCTCCCCCGAGGATACTTTTCCATTGATTTTTAGAGAGAGTAGAAGAGAGAGGGAAAGACAGAGAGAAACATCAAAGTGAGAGGCCAGGGACAGGGAGGAGCCTGAAACCGAGGTACATGCCCTTGACTGGAATCGAACCCAGGACCCTTCGGGCTGCAGGCTGACACTCTATGCACTAAGCCAAACCAGCTAGGACTAACACACCAATCTTCACACACAAAAGGGTATCATTAAAAATATCTCAAACTGACTAATTATATAAAGAATTTTTTTTTAGATTAAGTAAGTAAAAAGTCAATAGATTGGCTAGACTTCAATAAATTTTAATAAGAAATTAGGGGTTTTTCTCTGTGGTTCTCTGAGCTTCCCATTATTCATCTTTTTTTAATCCCTTATTTTAGCAAAATGTCTTCAATAGTTCTGAGCTCACATATGTACCCACCATAATGCAGAATGAAAAGAGAGCTTTTCTTCACCAAACAAGAAAAAAAAAAAAGTCTTGGGGTAGTCTCTGACTGAGTCATTCCAACTGACATGCACAGACCTTACCCAACAGAGTCAAACAAGAGACTATTATAGCTGATTGGCTACGTATCTTAGAGGAAGCATGAGTTTTAACTTAGGTTTTATCAAGATTGTCTCTCTATTTCTATGCAACCTTCATAGCTACCTCTTGCTCTTTTGGCCTCTTGATTTCTTAGGTAGATTCCCTCAGGTTAGTGGTGTAGCTACCAATGGCCAGGGCTCCATATTATTATGTCCCAATTTTGAAATGAGAGAGAGTTGATTTTTCACAACCAATTTTTTGAGAGCCCAGGATTTCATTCTTATTTAACAAACTATTACATCTGAAATAAGTACATGGTAATGGGGATAATAGTATGTTACTGATTGACCTGGACCAATCACAGACCAATTCTGGATTTAAGGGTGGAATCAACTAATAAATAAAGTTGAGGGGTCCAGAAATGGAGTCTGGAGGGACAGTCAAAATAACCATTGCAACCTTGTATAGGAACAGTGATTACAAAAGTGATCAATTAACTTGCCTAAAGGAGACCTATCATGAGTAAGAGATAAATTCTATCTCATTCCACTTGAAAATCATCATAAAAGCAAAACCTTACAATTGATTTTTTTAAAATCTGCTCATTTATTTCTGCTTATTTAAACAATATTGTGAGTCAGAATAAAAAAATAGAAATATATTTAATTCTCACTGTGTCGGATGTATTTTATTAATATAAAAATTATGATCAAATCCTAATAATATGAGGTCCCACTAAAAAATGAGCTTGCAATACAAGCTAGAAAAACATATAAGAAGAGAATGAACAGGAGGGAGTAATATACCTATAAGTAAAATTACTGGACCAGCAGATGTACATACATTTAGCTTTAGTGGAAGCAGTTGATCAATATTCCAAAATTAGTACATCTAAATTTACCCTTCTACTATCTGTACATGACATTGGGTAGGTACAGTGTGTATAGATTAGACTTGAACATGTAAATAGAGAGGCAAAAAGATACATACAAAAGCAAGGATTAATAATGAAGCAATGTCTCAACACAAGAATGAGATCACTTGTTATTTATTACAATCTTTTTTTCTCTTTTAAGAGAGATTTACAATATTCTATGACATATTGCAAACATGCATGAACTATCCTTGATTGTATAGAAATACTGACTGTAATATGAATACAGACTAATTTTTTAAAATTTTGAAATAAACTAATAGCTTCCAAAAATTACTTCCATGAATTATTAAGCCAGGTACTACTTAGCACTATCAATTAGCAGACCTAAAATATCTCAGTAAGATTTATTTGAATTTAAGTAAGTCAATGAGAAATAAATTAATAAAAACTAATCAAGCTTATATTAAATCTTTAATCATCTGGCATTTCTCCCTTATTTAAGGTAATATTTCTGACGGCTACAGTACTGTCATGTATTAAATTTAGATACCACCTCACATAAAGTTAAAAGAAAAATGTGCATATTTTCAACATTATAATCTTAAAAATTAGAAATTTGAATGCAACAAAACGTATCATTTTAAATATTTTTGCATTGTTTATATTCAACTCTAGAGAAGAATACTGATTATGATATAATTTTCTTAATATTTACTACAATTTATTTGGTATTTATAAGTATAAATTACTTAACTATGACTCTGGAATGTTGTTATAATAGGAATACTTAAAATATAATAGTCTCAGTAATGTATATGTACAATTATGTAACTGCTGTTACATAATATACTATGTATTAACAAGTTTGGGATATATGTTTTACCTCCACAATGAAACATGTAACCAATGTTATAATTTACTTGTTCTATTTTGTATCACACTTAATTTTACATATATGTACAATATAATAACTTACTTAGAATAAATATTTTGGTTATTAAAATGATTATCTGTAGGCATATCTACTAATGATTCCATTTATTTTACTATATATTGGTATTTTCTTATTTCAAACTAAATAAGTACATTATTGTTAAATTATATGTAATATATTTGCATATATATATAAATTTAAAGTATACTTATAAAATGTTGAGGTTGAAGAATGAAAAAATTATCAAGAAACAGAAGAGATATCTAACTGTGCAGGCTACTTTGAGAAATGCTTAAATTCTAACCACTGATATTAAGAACAGCAAAAGCTAAACATGCTTGCTGAGAAGGTTTTTTGGAAGGGTATCCATTACCTTTTTTTTTTAATAATAAAATCTGTCCTTTTTTATAATAAAATACTGCTTTTATGATTTCAGTATATCAAACCTTTCTGAATCTATATTATATGTTATAAAAATTTCAGGGATATACCAGTTCTTTTTTAGTCTAGATTGAGAAGAGTAATGACCAGATAAATTTACTTATGAAAGTATAGAGTATATGGAGTCATTGTTTAATTATAAGTTCTACTTGTAACAATGCTTGTATCATGGCATACATTCTAAAGGTTTAAGCCACATTTTGTCTAATTTAACAGTAAATTTTGATGTATTCAGATAGAAAAGTAAATTAGAATGAATAGGATCTCACCTACTGGAAGCCAATCAGGAGATTCTGATGTGCCAAACTCCACATTAAGTTGTAACAATTAAGATTCTGAAGCTACAGTAAAAGCAAAAGAGGGACTGGGTTCTTTAAGACAGGTTGCTCATAGAGCAGTGTGGAACAATTTGCTTTTTTGCAAAATATGTGTATCAATATTGTACAGACAGTTATTAAAATAAGGAATTTTTTCTCATAGGATCTCCTTTCATCCTTACAGAGGCATATGTATGTGCAGCCTGTAACATGTTGTTTAAATGCTGCCAAATGCTTGAGCTTGCCTTTATCACTTTATGTGTTTGTGCTTTTCTCATTAGATTTAACTTACTATTGAAAAACCAAGGGGAATGTGGTGGCATATGGCAAGCAGTAGATGCAGATAATATGCTGTTTCGCTATTTCCAAGAGCAGTGATATACACTATATTCATCTGCTTAGATTCAAGTCCCAGCCTCCCTTAATGTTACAGCATATGAATTATTTGGCATCAATTCATTTCTGTCTCTTTTCCCAAATCACAAGAAAACATCTCTACCTTATTTTTTTTTCTATGTACTGACAGTTTTACAAACCATTTTGCTACTGAGATCCCATCACGGACAAGTACAAAGCATTAGGATATTATAACCATGCATAGAAGTCATGAAGACTATTTTTGCACCTTACAAAAAATAGATAAATGCAAATTTCAACAAGATATTAAAATGGGCTTATACATTGATCTTACTTTGTGGTTAAAAACAAAACAAAAACAAACCCAAATGATATTAAAAAGCCAAAAATCATAGGCCACAGCAAATATCTGTAGTACATGTGTATGCTCTATTCATTATGCTTCATCAATAGTTAGTTTTGGAAATTTTTCATAATGAGCTTCTTCTTGCTTCATTAAGTGACTTCAAAAGCATATATAAGTAAGTATACCTTTTCTTAAAAGTCTGCTCTAGAAAACATAATATTGAACCTCAGTTGTCTATAACTTAATGCTATTAATTATCTCCTTGGGTGTCCAGATATGTAAAATTATGACACCAAAAGCAATGATCCTTAACATAATCAGACTTATATAAATTAAGAAGTTGGCCATATTAATGCATGTAATGAGCCACATCTGGAAAACAAACAAATGATAATGCTAATGATTAGAACTGAAGATGTCCCCTCTAGCACACACATTTATTCATTCTCTCAAGACTCAATGACAAGTTTGTTCTTGTTACTTCTTATGCATTACGTGGTGATGTAGTTGATGTCTTGAAGGGAAAGAAAAAACTAGGTATGAAGATTACTTAGGGTGCACAAATGCAGTGTATGCAACAATAAATATGTGAGCAAAGGGCGAAGGTCACGGAAGACGACGACGAGCATAGAGACAGGAGGGCTTCAAAGAAGAGGGAACGTTTGATATTCATGTTTATTTATCTGCTTCTATTGAGTGTAAAATTAATGCATTTTTTACCCAATATTGATTGATCTTTTAATGCTACAAAGCAGGAGTAGAGAGGGAATGGGAAAGGTGAGATTTAAAATACTCCTGTCAGTCCCAAGAAACAATAGCTGATTTTGCTAATATATATGTGAAAGCAGAGGTTTCAGTATTGGTACATCAGCTCATTTGGGTAAACCCTAGGTCAGCTTACTCTCTATACCTTGGTCCCTTCTTCATAGTTGGTTGGCTGTAGCAGCAACCAGTGACAAATTCTTCCACATCAGAAACCAAAACAGAGAGGACAGGGACTTTCCACCCATGGCTTTCTCTTCCCCTTCTCAGGGAGGAGCACTGTTCACAGAAATGCCACCAAGATACTTTTCAGGTCCCATAAAACCAGGATATGTGCACATGCCTAGCGGTAAGGAAGGTTGAGAAATTGAATGTCTGGAATTTCCATTTTATAGAAGAGGAAAGATTTTGCTAAAAAGGCACAGAGTAGGGGAAGAGCCATAACCAATAATATTATCATAGGAGCTAAATTTTCTACTTGTCATTTAAAAGCCATTAGGTAATGTATAAAGTTATTGATTTATGAGAGTATAGTAAATAACTACTTTTTGAATGTATAGAAATATATTGAAGACATTTCTAAACATCTGGAAAGAGATTGCCCTTGAGGAAGCTTGAGAAATGACCATTTAGTACTTTTTCTGGTTACATGATCTATATTTATTCAAAGTAGTGTGTGTGTGTGTGTGTGTGTGTGTGTGTGTGTGTGTGAGAGAGAGAGAGAGAGAGAGAGAGAGAGAGAGAGAGAGAGAGAGAGAGAGAGAATTATCATGGCTCTTCCAAAGATGAGCTAAACTACATTATTTTAGAGTATCATTGTTAGCTGATATCTGCTATCAAACGTATTATACCTAATCAAATTTATTTTTATTATCCAAGAATTTGGGAGAAGAGAAATGCACTGTGCCCTCAGGAATGCCATACATTCCCACATTCTTTCTTATCTAATTCACTTCAGTAATCATTTCTCAGGAGCTTATAGCCTGCGGGGTCCTGCCTTCAGAGCGGGTAAATGAAAGGCCATGTCACATTTAGGAAGTACAAGGGATTCAGCTGGCTCTAGTGATTGTGTGTGGTCATGGGATGGCCATTTAATACAAAAGCCAAATTCTTCACTCAATATTGTTCTGTGAACTGGATTTCCCTAGGGTCACTTCAAATAAGAAAATGTTAAAAAAGAAAAAGAAAAAAGGGGAAAGAACTATATTAAAAACAGCTAGAGGACACAATCACAATGGGTTATTACAAAAAGCTATTAAAACTCATGAAAATTTGGAGCTTTGTTTTTTTCAGATCCAACTCATGCAGCCCTCAGTATTCTCAAATTGTTACCTTTCTCTAAACTTCTTCAAGCCAGTTAACAGAGAAGTAATCAAGGAAGGTAGGAATTCATGGGTTATGTAAATATCTTGCTTGTATTTGTAGACAATTTCAAATTTAAATATTTTACAAGTCTTAAACCATGGAGTAATTTTAACATCATCATCAATATGGAATATTCAAAATACTGAGATATGTTCTTTGCCCTTGAAAAAAAACTAATTATTTTTAAATAAAATATATATTTTTTTAATTTTGTTCCTTTACTGATTAAGGTATTACATATGTGTCCTTATTCCCCCATTGCCCTCCCCCACTCACCCACTCATGCCCTCACCGCCCCCTGGTGTCTGTATCCATTGGTTAAGCTTATATGCCTGCATACAAGTCCTTTGGTTGATCTCTCCCCCTTACTCCCACCCACCCTTACCTTCCCTCTGAGGTTTAAAGGTCTGATCACTACTTCTCTGTGTCTGGATCTGTTTTTGTTCATCAGTTTATGTTGTTTATTATATTCCACAAATGAGTGAGATCATGCGATATTTATCTTTCTCTGACTGGCTTATTTCGCTTAGCATAATGCTCCCCAGTTCCATCCATGCTGTTGCAAATGGTAATATTTTGTCAGATGAGATCATCTGAGGAGAGCCCAACAAGCAAGCCCAAAGCGGCTCCCCAGTTTATGCATTTGACTTGAATTAGTTTTTAATTTAGAATTTCAGATATTCCCATGCCTTCCTAGGTTCACTTATTTAGTTTTACACAGAAACTGAGTGGTTATAACATAGCTGTCTACATCAGTGGTTCATTGGATGTCTTATTGTATTACCTGTTTCCTTCCCCACTGTTGCCAAAGATTAGACAAACCCTTCACTTTCCATCTCAAACCCTCCAGTGTGAACTATCTCATTTGTTTTTGTTTCTTCGATTTACATCCTATTGCTTCATATCTACATTTTCTCTTTCTATCATCCTTAAACACTTAAGAATTATTTTGAGCAAATGTTATATTGTTCTAGTTATTTAGAAACACTCTATAATGAATCAGAAATATCTCGGAAGTTATGGATCTGAATTACAAATGATGAATGTTTCATACTACTTATCTGTCTTTTAATTGTATTTCCTCCAAAGATTTGTCTTTTATGCATGTTCCTTTGGGCATGTTTGAACACCCATGCCCAGTCAGGATAAAAAGACCCAGACCAGGATAGGCAAAATAGCTTCTACTTGTCAGGACAAGAGGATTGGAAAGATGTCTATGTCTATATCTTTCTAATCTCCATTCTTTCATACTCATCCTGGGTATTACAACAGATTTATATTTTCATTTAGGTTATCCAAGGTCTGTAATGAAATATAAATATACTGTATCATTCATATAATAAATTATAAATAATTCCTGAAGGTTAAAGTGTTTGAGAAGCTTAGCCAGTCTATTTTTCACTAGTCCACCTCTTGCCTCTTATTCTCAAAATTGGGCTATTATGTACTCCATGTAATTGGGCTATTTTCAGATTTCATGCCTCTGAAAATATACTTTTGTCAAAGTGAAATAGTTTTCCCCCTACTCCTTTCACATTTCCAAGCATCCTTTTAAGTTAAACTGAATTATCCTCTTTCCATTTAGGATTCTTCAGTTCTCTAAGCTTAAAAATTACTGCTTTTTGTGAACTTCTATAGCATTTTACCTGGCTTTTTTAAAAAGACAAATTCTTATCTACCCTATGTGCTACCAATATTTATTCCTACTTTACATTCTTTAGTTGACTCCAAAATTCCAGAAACTAGGATATCAGAAGACTAATATCTCATAGATGAAGAAAGTAACTTCTGTATAAAATGTTATAACACCATCAGAAGAGAGAAACAAGGCTTTTAATTTTTTTTTTTTAGTTTCTTGGTTGGAAAGTAAATTATATAATGCTAGTCAGGAGCAAAAAATAAATAAATAAATCATAGTTTATTATAACCAGTTAGTCAAATAAATGTGAAGAAAACATGATGATGGTGATGATGATGAAGATGACAATCATGATAGCTAGTTTTTACTGAACTGAACACTTTTTTCCCCACTCAGTCAGAAGCTTATATAGAATTTATCTGAATTATTCATTACAACATACCTAAGTGGTTGTATAATTCTCATTTTCTAAACAAACTGAAAGTAAATTAAGTAAATTTCATAAGTCAGAACATAAATTGAATCCCATTATTATTTAGCTCTTAAACCTTTGCTTATGTTTGCTTACTTTTCAAGAAAGAAGTTAAAAGATACTTCAGTCTACATCCAGTACACAAAATGTTTAAAAATATAACATATTGTTGGGTGGCTGAATATGCAAGTTCAGGTGTATCCTATGCTTTTAAGGTAAAATAAATTGTTGAAATGAAGATTATGAAATATTGAGATTTCCTGGGAATACTCAAGGTCAAAATGGATTCCCTGATTTAACACCCAATATATATTATTATAATACAAAAGTAGAGTTGTTAGAATAAATTGGAAGAAAATTATGTGGATGGTGTCATACTTTTTATGTCTGAATTAATTTGAGAAGGATAGTAACATTATAAATTAATAATGGGAATTAACCAGTTTATAAAATTCAAGTTGCCAGTAACACTTATTAAAATTAAAATTAAACTAAATCCTTGTCCAAATAAGGCCCCTTCATTATTTGATCTATTATTTTAAAATATAATGTAGTTCAGATTTTTCTAAAGTTCAATTATATCATTTTTATTTTCCCTTTTGAAATGATGTTCAATTTTTTTCTATTTTCCCAATTTCTCTATTTAGATGCTATATAAGTTTTATATTTATTTTATAAGAGAAAAGTAAATATATATTGAATTATCTGAAAATACCAAGATTCATGCTGGATTAATATAGAATCTAAAGAAATTTTTTTGTTGGAATATCGAGTTGTTACATTGTTCTTGCTGTTCACTCAGTTAAATAATACTTTTGAATTTTCTTGTTCAAATTCTTCTTTCTTACACTATTATTCTATAAGAACTTCGTCCTTACTTTCTTGCTATAAAGAGAGATACAGTTTCTTTGAAGATGTCTGGATTCTTTTAAGAGCACCTCTTTCATTTAGCCTTTATGAATCAACCAATAGAAAAAGCTATATAATTCCAAGTTTATCCTTTACTTTTGGTCAGGAAACACAATTGCCCCTAACTTTTACCATTTCAAAAACACTAATATTATTACTGAATTAATGACTCAGCAAAATCATCATGCTGTGAACAACTCTGACTCATTTGTTGACTCAATCAAGAGAATAAAACTAAAGAGCCTTTATGATCCAATGCCTAGAGATTTTAGTTTGTCCTTTTTTCTTTTTGAAATTATTGTCAAACAGTTAATTAATTGCCATGGAACCTGGCAATTTTTAAACAGGTTAAAAGTTACATTTTTAAAAACCATACTTTTGCTGGTGTTGCTCACTGGTTGAGCATTGACCCATGAACCAAGAAGTTGCAGATTCGATTCCCAGTCAGAGTACATGCCGGGATTTAGGGCTCAATTCCCAGTAGGCGACCTGCAGGAGGCAGGTGATCAATGTTTCTCTCTCATCAAAGTTTCTGTCTCTCTCTAAAATATCAATAAAATATATAAAAAAGAATAAAATATATACTTTATTGTTTTTCTGTATGATAATAACAGGAAACATATGTTTTTAATGCTTGTAAATTAAAAATTAAATTTGAAAGTTAAACCTGAGAATTTGTCTTCAGAATTATATAAAATGCCATGAAAATATTACTAATGCAATATATAGTGATGGAATATGGATATAGGGTGGCAAAGAATTAAGAAACATAAGGTTCTGGAGATTTCAGATAAATGTATATTAAAAATTATACTTTTAATAATTATATAGTAGAAGTCAGAAGAGTTTCTCTGACACATAGGGAGCAAGTTTTTGTAGCATTTTAAAAATATAGACATTGCATCTCTGATTTCAGTTTTAACAAAAATTAGAGACATAGACATCATCTGTGGTTCTTGGAATTGGAAAGTGAGCTCTCATATTAACAATTACAAATTGTATAAAATCAGATGACACTTGGATTTCTCTAAATAATATGGCTTGTACAACTGCTTGTTCTTTTGCATCAACTCTTGCACCCCGTACATTTTCCTTGTGATATTACTTTAAATATATATATATAAATTTATTTCAGAAAGGCAGGGAGAGGGAGAGAGAGATAGAAACATCAATGATGAGAGAGAATAATTGATCTGCTGCCTACTGCACACCCCACACTGGGGATCGAGACCACAACCCAGGCATGTGCCCTGACTGGGAATCGAACCTTGACCTCCTGGTTCATAGGTCAACTCTCAACTACTGAGCCATGCTGGCCAGGTTTGATGTTATTTTTAACAGATCATACTCTGAAAAGGCTTTGAAACATACTGTAATAATTAGAACCCCATTGCTATCCTGTTGAAAGGCATCATAGAGTTTTCCAGAAAATTATGACACTAGAAAACTCAGAAAATTATCTATTAATAGTGGAAGAATCCTTGGATAGATAATATCATTGGTATTTGAGATGCAAAGAAAAAAATATTCAATATAAGAAATCAGATTCTGAATGAGTATTTTAATATGGAAAATAAAAGATAAATACTTAGGGGCATGGAGAAAATGCCACCTTAGGTATAAACTATGAATTTAAACCACTTTTAAAAGAAAAACTACTTTGAAGCAATAGACTTCTGAAGAAGAATAATTATAATATTGCTTTAAAAGACCTGAAATATGTTATCACTAAAGGAAATTATGAAAGTGTCTTCTCTGGAGTTCTGAGAATGAAATAGAATAATAAAGGGTCTTAAGGTGTTAGGGAAAGGAAATAGACTAATAGCCTCCTCAAAGTCTTTCCCAAACCTCTAATTTTATAAATACTTCATTAGCTTTAGTCATATTAAAGAAAAACTGTCATAAAATAAAAAAAAATCATTTAATGGTTATAGAAGTTAGATTGTTTTTACCCATAGTACCTTGCCTTTCAGACAATTACAGAACATTAGTTAATAACACAATCACATTGAAGAAGTACTCCGTGATTACACAAACAAAAAAGATTTAAAATTGACCTCCAAATATTTAACTAAGCTACAAAATTTTACATGAGTTTTATTTAAAATACAATCTCTGAATGCATTTGAATTCAATATAGAAAAAGTAAGCAGTGAATATGATTATTATTCATTTTTACTGAAATTCTTATTTGTACAGAAATAGGTTTCTTTTAATAATACCTTAACAAATATTGTAACACTGTACAATTAGACAAAACCTTTCACATATGTTTGCACATGCTATTTTATTTAATTGATCTCTAAACCTGCCTTCTAAAAAAGCTCTGTGAGTCCAGCTGAAATGTGTTAAGAGCCACCAGAGCAGGCTGATAGGAGCTTTCCCCACTTAAAAAGAATGGCTTCACTTTCTTTAATAGTGTTTTAAATATCATTCATAAGATTTTATTTGTAAAAAGTCCAAATGCATATAAAAACTATTGGGTATCACCTCTTTAAAGCGATTTGTTCAGTTACCCAAATAGACTAAAAATGCAAATATGTAAGTACACTTGCAACTATGGGAATTATAAACTCTTTGAATAAAAATTTTATATTTTGTACAGTGGTTACATCTTTGTTTTATATAGCATGTATTAACTGAACAAAATTAACCAACTTGAAAACTACTGTACATGGATTATGGACATCTGGACTAAAATAAACAAGATGTCCTAAATTTTTGTTTTTAATTTTTACTAAACTTATTCAAAGATGACACCATATTTGGTTGTAGATTTTCCAAGTTAGTGGCTGTATTTTTTGATTACTACTATTTTAATATTTTCAAAAAAATACAGCAAGTTATTTGGGAAAGGCTTATCTTCTACAGTTACACTTATGAAATTAAAACTATCTTCAGTCATTTGAAACATTATAAATATCTAATAAGATTAGTAGGATGGCTTTCAATAACTAAAGAAAAGCCACAAACTGTTCCATTTCCTAGTCAATCAATGAGAAATGTTCCTGAACAAGTCAGATGACCTTTGAAAACGTTATCCTCTTTGTAATTATACCAATATTAATAAAGTCAGACAATATTAGGATTAAATATTAAATAAAACACTCTAACTAGGAATTAATAAAATGCATTCATATTTTGGAACAGAAATATATTTCTTAATCTAACTTTTAAAATTGAGATCTCTTAGTTCTCTAATACAGAGAACTGTACCTTTACTTGTGGTAAATAAATAATAAAAAACATAAAGCACATATGTACATACATCAAAATTACAAGACTTTTTTTTTTTTTTATAAATAAATGGGAGATGGCCACGTAACCATGAAATGGCATACGTCGAGTCCGACATAACCCAAGGACTGCCTATATTGAGGAATGGTAAAGGTTAAGATAAAAGAAATAACAAGTGTTGGGTAGAATGTGGAGAAAATGGAAGTCTCATTCACTGCCAGTGGAAATGTAAATTGGTACAGCCACTATGGAAAACAGTATGGAGGTCCCTCAGAAAATTGAGAATAAAGTTACCATGTGACTAAGTAACCCCTCTTATAGGAATGTACTAGGTATGTACCTAAAATGTTTGAAAATGTTTATTAATTAACTGCATTATTCAGAGTGGCCAAGACATGGAAACATCTGAAATGTTCTTCTACAGATGATTGGGTAAAGAAGATGCAATACATACATATATACTAGTATAATGGAATACCATCCTATCTAATAAAGAGGGAATATGCTAATTGACCCTCATGCTGTCCTAAATATGGTGGTGCCCACAGCCAATAAGGAGGGAATATGCAAATTGACTGACCCATCCTCAAAGATGGCAGCACCCACAGCCACAAGATGGCAGCGCCCAGTCCCCTCAGCCCCACTGGGGTGGGAGGCACGTGGCAAGGCTGGGCCTGCCCCCAGGGGGGCCTGGCCGCTCCGTGTGCTTGCCTCCGGAGTTCCCCAGTCCCCTCATTCCCCCAGCAGCCCAGGGCCGGCCCAGGGTGCAGGCAAGCATGTATGGTGGCTGCCCAGCCGCCCAGGGCCAGCCAAGGCTTGTGCTGCCAGCAGTGGCAGCAGCAGAGGTGTGATGGGGCGTCACCTTCCCCTGATCACTGGTTTTCCTCCCACCCCTGAGGGCTCCTGGACTGTGAGAGGGGGAAGGCTGAGCTGAGGGACACCCCCTCCACTGGATGTATTTTCATGCATTGGGCCTCTAGTCAGCTATAAAAAAGAATGAATTACTGTCATTTGTGACAAATTGGATGGATCTTGAAAGTATCATACAGAGTGAAATAAGTCAAATGGAAAAGGATAAGAACCATATGATATCACTCATTTGAGGGGTATAAAACAGAAAGTAATAAAGGAGCAAACAAATGAACTCATAAGTACAGACAACAGTATGGTGGTTATCAGAGGGAAAGAAGGTGGAGGAGGATGAAGAGTGTAAAGGGGGTCAAGTATATGATGATGGAAGGAGATAAGAATTTGGTGGTGAATGCACAATGCATTATAGAGTTATACACCTGAAACTTATATAATGCTTTTAACGAATGACACCCCAATAAATTTAATTTTTAAAAAGGATACAATAACAAAAGAGAAAGGTGGTAAGGAGTTATTTGTAAAGAAAACAATTTTAACCTATAAATGTATATATTTTAAATATATAATTATAATATGATATTTTGCATTGTGATAGAGGAATCAGCATTTCTTTTAGTTTTAATGACTGAGCACAAATTTCCAGAGAGTTTAAGAAAAAGCAATGCAACTTAAGGGAAGTGTGACATATTCTTCCCTTCATTTGCCTTGAGAGGAATGTGGTCTAAAACATATTTTTAGTCATCATACCATAGGAAAGAAATATTGAGGCAGAGAGTGTTTGATGCTACCTATTTCTAGCCATACTTTTACCACAAATACAGGTAAATGTGCACTAGGACACCGGTCACTGGCCACTGACGCAGATTAAGATTGCTAGCCCCCTTTTCCCACATTCCCCCCTATATTCCTCCTCAATTTATGCAAGAAAAGATATAATGAGTTTTAAAAAGAATCTTTGTTTTCCTATGTACAAAAAGTGAACTTGAAATTAAAAATTAATTCCATTCAATGTAGCTTCAAAACAATTGAGGAGTATATTCATCAAAAAGTACAAAAGTTTCACAGCAGGAATTACAAAATACTACTGAAAGAAATTAAAGGAAGTCTAAGTAAATGGAGAGATATTTCATGTATATGGATTGAAAACTCAATGTGGTTAAGCTAGCAATTTTCTCCAAATTGATCTATAAATTCAACCCATTTTTTATAACATTTTCAGCATAGTTTTTTTTTTTTTTGAGAAATGTTATCCTAAAATTTATATGGACATGAAAAGGGTCTATTATGCACAAAACTATCTTTAAAGAAAATTAAAGTAGAGGACTTATACTTCCCATTTTCAAAATTTTTATAAAGCTATTGTCGTAGCTTTGACTGGGCTAAAGCTAAACATATAGATCAGTGAAACAGAACTGACAGTCCAGAAACAATTCCTTTTATGTATGATCAATTGATATTTGACATAGATGTCAAGGCAAATCAATGGAGAAAGAATAACCTTTCATCAAATGGGGCTGGAACAACATGAAAAAAAAAAAAAGAAAAAAGAAAAGAAAAAAAATAAAGAATTTATACCCTCACCACAAACTACATGCCAACATTTATTTAAAATGGATAGTAGAGCTAAATGTAAGAGCTGAAACTATAAAATTGCTAAAAGAAACACTAGAAGAAAATAAAATATTTGAGCCCTAGCCAGTTTTGCTCAGGGGATAGAGCATCGGCCTGCGGATAGAAGGGTCCCAGATTTGATTCCAGTCAAGGTCTCGTACCTTGGTTGCAGGCTGCTCCCTGGCCCAGTCCCTGGTCAAGGCTTGTACAGGAGGCATCCAGTTGTGTTTCTCTCACATCTCTCTGTCTTTCTTTCTCTCTTCCACTCACTCGAAAATCTATGGTAAAAATATCCTCAGGTGAGTATTAAAAAAGAAAAGAAAGAAAGAAAATATTTTAAACTTGTGTTAGGCAAAGAATTCTTAGATATGGTACCAAAAGCAGGATCTATAAAATAATAAGCACAACAACAAAGATAAATGGGACTTTACTAGTGTTAACATCTCTGTGCTTCAAAAGACATAAGTAGTGACATTAAAAGATAAACCACAAAATGGGAGAAAAATATTTGTAATCATATACATGGGAAAGAGCTTGTATTCAGAATATGAAAAAGAACACTTACAAATCAATATGAAGAAAATGTTCAACTAAAGTGGGTAGACATTTGAATAGAGATTTCTCCAAATGGTATCTAAGAATAGTCCACCAGCACATGAAAAGATACTCAACATCACCAGTCTTTAGGGAAATCCTACATAATAAAGAGGTAATATGCAAATTAACCCTCATGCCCTCTCAAGATGGCTGCCTACGATTAGGCTGGCAGGGGGGTTAGTGAGGGATGACCAAATGACTGAACAGCAGGCTGTGTGGGGTGACCAGGCTGGCAGGGGGGGGGGGCATGAGGGGTGACCAGGCTGGCAGGGGGGACAGTTGGGGACAACAAGGCCAGCAGTGGGGGCAATAAGAGGTGACCAGGGCAGTGGGGAGGGCAGTTGGGGGAAACCAGGCTGGCGGAGGAGGTGCAGTTGGGGGTGACCAGGCCAACAGAGGGGGGAAGTTGGGGGCAACCAGGCCAGCAGGGTGGACAGTAAGGGGTGGCCAGGTCGGCAGGGGGGCATTTAGGGGCAACCAGGCAGGCAGGCAGGTAAGCAATTAGGAGCCAGCGGTCCAAGATTGTGAAAGCATCGGGCCTAAACTGGCAGTCAGACATCCCCCATGGGGTCCCGGATTGGAGAGGATGCAGGCTGGGCTGAGAGGACCCCCACCCCCACCCCATGCATGAATTTCTAGCTCAGGGCCTCTAGTGTAAAATATAACCACAATGAGGTGTTACTTCTCACTTACTAGAATAACTTTAATAAAGTAGAAAGAAAAGAACAAGTGTAGCCAAGGATGTGGAGAAATTGAAACCCTCATACACTGATTGTGGGCATGTAAAATAATACAGAGCTTTGGAAAAACTTGGCAATAGTTTCTAAAGAAGTTAATTCCAAATTTACCATATGACCTAGTGGTTCTACTCTTAGGCATTTTACCCAGGAAAATTAAAAAGACTTATATAGAACCGTTCACAGCAGCATTATTTCTAATAGATAAAGAAGAGTTGATAGGTTACACATTGAGTTCCTATCATTGATTATATAACAGAAAATGGAATTATGTAGTTTGGGGATATGAACTTGTTATGTCTTATTTTTATTATGACAAGAATGTTTTGCTGTATTTTTATTTAATTTGTAGAATAAATTAGTAATTAGAATTTAGTAAAATAGGAAAAAATACACTATTTCTCCTCTCCTTGTCTGTGTCCTTCCTTGAGTTCAAGGCTATTGGAAACAAACAAATGCTAGGAATGTTGAAGAATAAATGTCATACATCTGAAGATTTGTTATTTGATGAAGCACATTTTTTATGTTCCCATATAGAGAGACTGAATGCACTGTGATTGTATTGAATCATTCTAACTAGCCCTTGATTTTTATTTAGTTGTTTTTTAATGTAAAAAAACTATTTCCCTTTGTGTTTGAACTGTAAAGAAGTTTTCAAAAGAGGGAAATAAATAGGCTGACCTACCTATATTTGTCAATGTGATCAAAAGACCTTATGGATTGTAGAAATACAGTCATTAAAGGAATAGAAAATGATTCTTCTCATTCACTGTTGTTTCTGGAAAGACTGATCAAATTGTCAGTGGTTACCTAGAGAGGCTAAAATAAAAAAGATGTTAACTTCTGATTATTATCCATTTCTGTATATAAGCACATATATATGTGGAAATATATAAATAGTGCATCACATAATTGTTCTTGATATGTGTACACGTAAGATATTATTAACTTTTAACATTTATATCAAAAACATCTACTTTAAATCATTAGCATTTTTTAACAGGTAAAGAGCAAAATGTTTACAATTTGGTTATTTCTGAGTTTGTTTTATGGCTAAGTTTACTTGGGTCATTTCTGATATTGTTTTAAATAGCTTAGTTTACTGTTAATATTAGTGTTGCTCTAATGTGTTTGTGTGTATATGAATTTTTCAGGAAAACTTGAAAAATATATTTCATGCTTTATATATATACATTTTATTGGCATGTACTCATCTTTATTATATTATTGTTAGATCATTTAGGTTCTCTATAGCCTTTTGTTGTGTCTGGTATTTCTATAACTGACCAAAATGGGTTTTTGTCAAGTTATTTGTAAAATTTTTATTTTTTTTATATGCCTAATAACATGGGAATAAAAACTCCCTATGAGAGTTTACAATTTTATATTATCACAAGGTGGCTTTGTTGTTAGAATAAGTGATTTGTATAACAGATAACATACTTCTTCTCAAACTGCAGTCAATGAAAAAAAATTCCCCTTAATGCTACATGCTAAACAGGATGTAAAATAAGACTCATTAACTAAGCTGAGGTGAGGTGGAGAGATAAAGATAATGTTAGTATCACTTGCTTTTATTCTAATCTGTTGTGTCTCATAGCACATTAGAAGACTCTCTATAATCTATAGTTATTAAGATTTTAACATTAAGTGCTAGTCAGTTTGGCTCAGTGGATAGAGCATCAGCCGAAGGGTCCCTGGTTTGATTCTGGTCAAAGGCACATGCCCGGATTGCAGGCTAGATACCCAGTGTGGAGCGTGCAGGAGACAGCTAATCAATGATTCTCTCTCATCAGTGATGTTTCTATCTCTCTCTCCCTCTCCCTTCCTCTCTGAAATCAATAACAAATATATATTTTTAAAAGATTTGAACATTAAGGGAAGCTGGGTGTTTGGTTCCTAGAATTCTCTGAATTATTTTTGCAATATGCTTGTAGCCTCAAATGATCTCAAATTTTTTTCCCAAAATATATTATGAAAAAAATCAGCAGGGATTTTATTATCGTCTTGATCAGTAATGTTCAACCTCTATTTCTCTAATCTCTGCGTTTCATAAAGGAATTTAGGGAGAATCAGTGTCTTTTACTACCTTTACTTTCTATGTAGTGTGATCTGCATTAGAGCTGCAATCCTGGCCATTCTCCTTCCATCTGACATATTTGGGGGCAGAAACTAAATACAAATAGGTCAGCCCTTCTCTTCTCTTTTTCCCTTTGGGGACCAATTCTCATCGGTAAGCATGCACTCTGCACTGCTCCTCAGTGCTATAAGACTTACATGGCCTGCCCCCGGGTGGAAAGGCCTTTGATGAACTAGTGTTGCTTGTGACAGAAGGAGTTAGTTTGTCCATTATGAGATGTAAACCATCCTAATAATGAAAACCCATTTCTGCTGTTCATAGAAGTCAATTTCTCCACTAACAACCTTTTCAAGTAATAAACAAAATCATTCTATCTCAATTGCTATTCCTTTAACTCTCTCACCTGGTTGCAAATTCAAGCTAGGGAAAAATAAATTAGTCTTATTCAACATCCACTCTAACATGCTGGTTATGAGAGTGGACTCTGGTGATACATTTCCCAGCTTCTAATCCTAGCTCTGCCTCTTCCTGAGTATCTGACCTTAGGCATAACCTTGATTTTATATTTGCAAAATGTGATAACTTTTATATACTTTGGTTAGGATTAAATCTACCTGTGTATTTATCTATCCATCTAGTATACAGAAAATACTATGTAAATAAATATTTGCTATTATGTTTATTGGCCCCCCTGAGATCCAGTAGAGTGCCAGGTGCTAAAGAAAGGCAAATCTGGTAGAACTCCATGATTCCTACCAAAATAAATTATACTAGTATACCATATATAAAAATTTTGCTTTTCTCTGTTGATATCCTGTGCATGTTTTACATTGAAACTAAAGGAATATATTGTTTAAATAGACAAATGAATTGATAAAATAATTAATTATTAACTTTTTTTTTGTGTAACAATTTAAATGCTTTCTTTGAGGAAATTGAATCCAAAGAAAATATATATATATGGTTTGATATTATATAGTTGGTGGAACAGCTACTGGATTCAGGTTTCCTGATTCTACAGGCAGGAAGACAGTATTATATATTAGGGTAAATAAAATATTAGCATAGTAATAAAGAGCTCAAGACTCAGACATCTTGGGCTGAAACCTTGGTCTGATTGACAATTATGTGAGATCTTTAGCTTCCTGTGCCTCTATTTTCTTATTCGTACAGCATATAATAATACCTAGCTCATATCTGTAAAATATGTGTATGTGAAATACAGTGAGAGAGTGAATATGTATGTGTATATATATATATATATATATATATATATATATATATATATGTATATATAAATATTTATGTACATACAAAACTTTGTGTGTTTGTGTCTATGTACATTTGTATACCATATTGCCAGGGAATAACTTTTATTTATGCTAGAACATAAAAGTTAAGAACATAAACAAATATTTTGAATCAGAAATAATAAAAAAGACATGTTTATTCTTATTATTATATAAGTGCAATACTCTTTTTTTAAATATATTTTTAGTGAGGAAGGGAGAGGGTGAGATAGAAACAGAAATGATGAGAGAGAATCATTGATTGGCTGCCTCTTACATGCCCCACACTGGGGATTGAGCCTGAAATCTGGGCATATGCCCTGACCAAGAATTAAACCATGACCTCCTGGTTTATAAGTTGATGCTCAACCACTGAGCCATGCCGGCCAGGCTATAAGTACAATAATCCTGATGTTTTAAATAATATGACAGTATTTACAAAGATTGAGCAAAACTGAGTTATTTATATGAATAATACCTCCCCTGACTAATCATTTTAAATCCATCCAATTATTGCCATAGGACATGTTGTAATTAAATCTGAATTAAAAGTTTACTAGTATATTTAGCATCTACTTACATAGTTAGGTCCAGTGTGGAATACATATCTCAATATCTAAAATACTACTTGAAAGAGAGTAGCCTAATGAAGTCTTTATGAAGTTCCTTTAATTATGAGTTGGAAGCACAATATGAATTTTCTAATGACTTTTCAGACATAACTTAAACTGATAGGTATATGACACTGAAATGGATGTACTGCCATCAGTGTTCTCATGACTGTCACTTCCAGGAGATTATGACACTGAAGGTTTTTAATCATTAGGTGAAAAGGGACAAGAAAAACCTTGTCTTTCACCTTGACAATAAAATAGTGATTAAAAACTGATTATCTGACTATGACCACAGAATCAATCATTTCTTAACACATACTCTCAGCAAAATTGAAATTAACATTAAAAAAGAGAAGTATGAACATAGCTTGATGATTACTGTTGGACAGGAAAGTTCTGTAGGCCATGCCATGTTTTTTTGTAATTTACTCTCGTATATGCTAAGACTCATAATGTAATCCTTATTGCTAAATTGTGAGGATAAGGCTTGTCTGTTATAGTAACACTAGAGGCCTGGTGCACAAATTCCTGCTCCAGTGGGGTCCTTTGGCCTGGCCTGCAGGATTGGGCCAAAACCGGCTCTCCAACATCCCCCACGGGGTCCCAGATTGCTAGAGGAGGGACATGGGAAGTTGGCCAGCCAGGGAGGGACTGTGAGAAGGCTCCAGGGCATGTCCGGCCTGTCTCACTCAGTCCCGATCGGCCAGACCCCAGCAGCAAGCTAACCTACCAGTCGGAGAGACTGCCCCCTGGTGGTCAGTGCGCGTTATAGTGAGCAGTTGAGCGGCCTTAGCATATCATTAGCATATTACGCTTTCATTGGTTAAACGGATGACCGGACACTTAGCATATTAAGCTTTTATTATATAGGATTTGCTGCTTAAATCATCTAAAATCTCAGTGGCACAAACATCTGGCCTATGCCTTAGTACTGGGAAGTCCTGTCATTTCAGATGTCTCTCCTGGAGAGGTCTCTACCAAGGGGCAATTCAGGAATTTCTGCTTTTTAATTGTGTGCCTGTGCCATTCTTTAGTTCTTCCTGAAGCCCAGGAAGACTGGGGAAAAAGAAAGCCCAAAATCACTAGAGGTACAAACTTCTATTCATATCAGTGGCTGGAACTAATCAATCTCCAATTTCACTGCAAGGGAGCTTGGGAAATGTAGTCGTCCTACAATTCCTGTGAGATCTTCTTGCAAGAACAAGAAAATGGGGTTAGTGGGTATCTGACCACTTTTTTCTCATTGTACAATGAGAATAAGTGCATGAAATATTTTTATCATTTGTTATGCTATTAAGTTATGTTTGAAGATGTTAATATCACTATCTATCAAAATTATATATTCTCATGCCAGTAGGTTTCATTTTTCTTGTTTTCTTGTTTGTTTGTTTTTTTAAGATTGAAATTATATCATCTCAGATCACAGTGGCATGAAATTCAAAATCAACTACAATAAAAACACTCAAAAACATTCAAACACATGGAGGTAAATAGCATGTTATTAAACAATGAATGGATTACAAATGAGATAAAGGAAGAAATCAAAAACTTCCTGGGAATAAATGAAAATGAACACACAACAATCTAAAATGTATGGGACACAGTGAAAGCAGTCCCGAAAGGGAAGTTCATAGCATTACAGCCCTACCTCAAAAAATAACAAAAATACATAACCTTACAACTTAAAAATTTAGAAAGAGAACAGTAAGAAAAGCCAAGAGTAAGTATAAAAAGAAAATAATAAAGATCAGAGTAGAAATAAATGACATAGAGACTAAAAACAAACAAACAAAAAATACAAAAGATCAATGAAACCAAGAGCTGGTTCATTGAAAAGATAAAGAAGATTGATGAACCTTTAGCCAGACTCATCAAGAAACAAAAGAGAGAGGACCCAGATAAATAAAATCAGAAATGAAAGCAGTGAAATAACAACTGACACCACAGAAATACACAGGATTGTAAGCAAATATGAACAACTATATGCCTACAAATTAGACAACCTGGGCAAAATGGAAAAATTCCTAGAAAAATACAATCTTCTAAAACTGAATCAGGAAGAATCAGAAAACCTGAACAGGCGGATATTTTTATTGTTTTAAATGTTTAAAGTATATTGAGAATTTATACTTTCAGAAAAGCCAACTTTTCTGTGACTCAAGGCCTTATATTGCTGGGTATCATCTTAGTTCTCAGTACTAATTTCTAATTTTTTTCCCCTAGGAATCTTAATAATCTTCTGAACCTGTTACTTTCAATAACATTTTTAAAAATAATTATATCTTCTGGCAACACTCTTTTATCACACTTAAGAAAGAATATTTCCTTTTTAAAAAATAATATTTATGCTCCTGCTTGCATTTTAGTGTTCCCATTAGAATCTTCTTTAATAATTATAAATATGCCAAATATTTAAAATATGTCCAATGTTTTCTTTACCCATAACTTACATGTGCTATTAAAGTAATTAATTCTGTTGTCAAATATTCTTAATTATGGAAGGTTTTCTTATCATTCAGGCAGACCATCATTTTCTTAGGCTTTAAAAAATAGTTCATGCAAATTGCCATATTTTTCATTTCTCTATAAGAAAATTTCAATCTATTTTGACAGGAGGTTATTAGATAACAACTACTTTCCAAGTAATTTCACACGGATTCTTTGTACTTCAAATAAAGCATCTGCTGAGAACACTGTTCTTGTGAAAGAGGCTTAAAATTATATTACATCAGTCATAAAGCACTTGGTATGAGCATTTGGAAGCTGTATGAATCCCAAAAGAACACTTTAAGATTTTTATCAAATTTAATATTAACAGTAGTCAGGAGGCAAGTTTTATAAGTTCAATAGAAATATATTCAATGATTCTTGGTAAACTGTTTTTTCCCCTAATGTATACAAAATGTCTTTCTATATTTCCTTTCTGACAGTGAAATAATGTTTTTTTTGTTTGTTTGTTTTATTTTTTTTTAAATTCTTTATTTAATTTGTTTGTTTTTAACAATGAAGTCAGCCTGGTAGGTGTTGCTCAGTGGTTGAGCTTCAACTTATGAACCAGGAGGTCATGATTTGATTCCTGGTCAGGGCACATGCCCGGGTTGCAGGCTCGATCCCCAGTGTGGGGCATGCAGGAGGCAGCCGATTGATGATTCTCTCTCATCACTGATGTTTCTATTTCTCTCGCCCTCTCCCTTCCTCTCTAAAATCAATAAAAATATTTTTTAAGATGAAAAAACAAACAATGAAGTCAAGTTTTTATAGGCTTTCTGTGTGTGTGCTGTCTTTGCATTTATATTCATCTTTTATGTAGCAATCAAGATGCAATGAAGTTCTTAGCATTCTGTTCTGAAGTATTGAATATTTCAGAATTTCTTCAATTCATTATAACTGCAATTATTCTTTTACTGTATTTGATTGTTTAGACTGATATATTAATATAGAAGTGATTGATTCAAAATGGTTTTCATATAAAAATCTGAATGATGGAAACATTCTACCAGGAAATACAGTAACTGACCCAAGATCCAGAGGAGGAATGGCAGAGCAGGTTTCTATTTAATGTGAAGTAGGATTGGGTGCTTGGGATGGAGAACTGTAAGTTATATGACATACCAGCCTCTCGTTCATTCAGCAAACATCTAGCATCTTATGCAACACAGCACAAAGTATAGTGCAGTATTCCGGGAAATTTTATCATTGCAAAGCATGCCACAAACATTGCACCCCTGGATTGTGATCTAGAAGACTAAAGTTCAAGTTAGAAGGAAAATAGGAGAGCAAATTGGAAAAAGTTGAAACTTTTGTGAGAAAGGAAAAGAGATGATGGCATCCAGAATGGGGAATCCCAATGAGAAAGTCCCCAACCAGAAAGTGATATTCAATGATATCACAAAAATATCATCATATCCAAGCAGATAAATGTTTAAGATGTCAGACAGGAAAATGCTTTTTTTTTTCCAGGGGAAGTAGGTCAGAAGGACTATAAAATGTTGTAAGATTTATGAATACATAAAAACTGTGTTCATCAACTGTGTTATCCTGTTATATTTTCTGACTTCAAATACGATTTTAAGAGAAAACATAGTATAGTAGAGTTCTTAGTACTCAACGATGATACATACTTAAAGGCATCCCACTTTGATTATTCTTCTTACGCAGCCCACAAAGATCCCTGAATTGGCAACATACAGCTAGTGCATGCAGAGCGTCTGCCTCCCATGGTCGACCCCCTCGGGAGCACAGGTCCAGTGCTGGAAATGGACAAAGTGTTCTGATAGGCTAATTGCGCCATTGCCAAACTGAAAGATGCACAGGGAATGTAAAAATGGGCTAATATTGAACTACCATGGAATTCAGGGTTTTTCATCCTATTTATTTTTTCCCTTTCTTCATCTTATTTTCTAATTTTCTCTCTGTGTCTGCCTTTCTCACACGAAGTGACTTAGCATGGATGAGTTTGCTATCAATCTTCCCAATGGAAAACACATATAACTTCTCAGTTAATATTACAAATGCAGCCCTGTGTTACCTACTGATTAGAGGAAAATTCTTAGTTGGTTTTTCCATGTATTTCATTTATTTATTAATAAATTGGACTGTATAAAAGTAGACCTTGTTGCCAGGCTGGTGAGGCTCAGTGGTTGAGTATCAATCAATATACCAGAAGGTCCCAGTTCGATTCCCAGTCAGGCACATGCCCCGTGTGGGTCATGCAGGAGGCAGCTAATCGATGATTCTCTCTCATCATTGATGTTTTTATCCCCCTCTCCCTCTCCCTTCCTCTCTCTCTGAAATCAACAAAAATAAATAAATAAATAAGTAAATAAGTAAGTAAATAAATAAATAAAAAAACTAGATCTTGTTAATGATTAAATTAGATGTTTCTAAGTTGAGAAACTGTAATCAGGACTGTGCAGTACAACCTGTTCTTATTTTATTTTATTTTATTTATTTTTTCCATTACCATTTCTTCTGTAAAGTCTACATTGGTTGACATACAGAATTTCTGCTTATTGTTCACAGGAAGACTGTTTTATGGAGATGTTAAAGTCGCGAGTAAACTTCTAAAATTTATATAAACTATATTTTGTATGTATTTAAGTGTAAAGTAAACAACAATTTTATATGGGAAGGGTATAAGAAATGTCATCTCTAATCTGGAAGTACTACCTGTAGTCTGATTCTGAAAATATAAATCATCATTTAAAAAAGAATCTCTACCTAGTTATTGAGTCCAGTGAAACTTAAAAAGTAGCATGTTAATGTGCATAATGACATTCTATTTCATCTTGAAAATTAGGTATGTAGAAACAAATATTTGGTAACAAAGTATAGCCAACCACCCTATGATAGACACAAATGTATGTATTAAAAACAATCATTTTTATGCTCATATATATTGCTTTTGAGAATTGTTAACATATAGATTTAAATTGAAATTCTATTTGTTCAAAAAATAAAAATAAAAACCCACCTCCCTCATAAGTTAAAGAACCACAGACATCATGTGAGTATTTATTAAATGTGGTGAATTGGGAAGTACCCAAATCCCAAATAATTGAAACATCATAAGACATTTGACTTGTCTTACTCAGCTCCCAAAAGATAATAAGCAAATTTGCAAGCTGAATCCTCTATTGTTACATTGGAGGCTAATATTGTCTCATAAGGTAGATTGATTGCAAAAATGTATCTAACTTTTTACCACTCTCTATTCTGATGATTTTTTGAAATATGGCTTTGAAGCAACTCTTATTAAAAGGTGGAACTTTTCCACGTCTTAAATCTGCATTGGTTTTCTCACTTGATTTAACCAATAGAATTTTTAAAGGGCTTTTTTAAATTGATTTTTTATCGAGAAAGGTAGAGAGAGAGTGAGAGAAACATCAGTGTGAGAGTGAAACATCAATCTGCTGCCTCCTGCATGCTCCCCTATCTGGGATCCAGCCACAACCTTTTGGTGCATGGGAGGACACTAAACCCACAGAGCCATACCAGCCAGGGCTTAACCAAAAGAATGTGATGTGCCTGGGCATCAGAAGGCCTTGTACATTTCTACTCAATGCACGGGAAAGTGCCCCATTACCTTGAAACCAAGCTCAGTCTTGCTTACTTCAAAGAGTTTGAGAACCATTTGGGGAGGGACAAGCTGTCCTAGCTGAAGACCATAAATTATCTGTCATTAGCCATCTTTGTACAGCACTAAATTTAGTCTTTTTTTTTTTTTTGGATCATTGTGTTATAGATTGTTGATATCAACTCTATGACTTTTAAAAGTTCAAAGCCAATTGAGATTACTTGAGACTTCCCATTGTGCAAAGACATGACATAATTTAGGAGAGAAGAAAAAATATGGTAATCAAGGATTCACAAGGAGATTTTTTTCCCCCATAGACACCTCTGTAGGGGGCAGATACTTTCTTTTGCTTGCTAATGATATTTTCCTGTCATTGAGCACCGAGATCTCCACATTTTGGGTTCTACTGCCCAAAGGCAATTGAACAATCCTAATTGTTTTGTTAGATCTGAGTATTTTGCCAGCAGTTGAACTATACCAACAATTCATTTTATGTTGTTATACCTAAAGGGAGTGATAAACAAACAAGTCATTTTATTTAAGTGTTTTGCATGTTCATTTAATCAACAAGAGCTTATAGAATATCTAGCTCCGTTATACACTCTATGTCTATTCTATGCCCTCTGTCCTCTGAACCCAGCTATGCGGCATCCACACAATATCAACTCCTGTCTGAGTGCAAAGCAGGAACTGCTATGCTCAAATAGATAATATTGTTCAGTAAATTTTTACAAAATAAAAGCATGCATAGGACAATGCTAAAAAGCATTGAGATAGTTGTTGGATCTCTTTAACAAATTTAGAAACTTTAGTTTCGTGAACTGTTTCAACATTGCAAAGTAAACATTTGCAGGCTTAGATATAGAAATTAGTTTAAAGATCATCAAATTAAATAGAAGGACAAAACTATTTTCATAAATATAAATGAACACTATTTTCATGAGATGCATTACATGGACAAGTAACCAAAGAAGCAGCCAGCTTTTACATTAATTTTCCTTCCTGATTGGAGACACAATGATAAAATACATTAACTGGCACTGTGAATTATACACAGGTCAGGAAGTCACTTTTGGTTTCCTGTGCAACCTCCCCAGGTTACAGGGAATGTCAGAGGAAACATTAACATGCCATTTAATAAATTTATATCTAAAATTAAATTCAGACCGACATCATGAAACCCTTGTGTATGAAGAAATAATGCTTCTTAGAATAATTGTTCCACAAGAATCATCAGTTTTAGAAGTACCAAAATTTATATTTCAAAATTATTTATCAGAATTTATTTGAATATTGTCATGACCCATAAAATACACTTAGCAACTTTAGTAACAGTTACATCATTAGAAACATCTTTCTTAAATTAAAAATTACCAAATATTGTCTGCCTCCTTCCATTTGCCAAGAAAAACCAATGTCGCTTTGAATTATATCAGTTGAATTGCTAAATCTATAAATTTAGATGACTTGATAAATGAATTTGCAGAACAGTCAGAAAAATCTTACTATCAATCAAGATAACCCATTAATCAAATGTTATTATTATTATTATTATTATTATTATTATTATTATTATAGTACTAGGGGCAGTGCACGAATTCGTGCACCTTGAAAGGAAGTGTGGGCCGCGAGGCTGCAGTGGGCACAGGGGCGGGTCTCAGCCCAACCTCGGCGCCCCCGCCAGGCTTTTCCTGCCATGGGTTCCCCCTCCCCCCATCCCCTGTGTGCCAGCAGCCCCACTCCTGCCACCTCTGCTCCCACACACTGACAGCACTGGCCCTGTTCGCATCCACTTACAGCGCATAGTGATTGGGGCTGGGTCCTCCAGCGGGTGCAAGCAGGGCCAGCGCTGTCAGCAGATGCAAGCGGTGGCTACTGCCCCAATCGCCCCTCAGGAGCAGGGCGAGGAGGAGAAGCCCTCAGGAGTGATCGCACCAGCTGATGGCACCAAGGGATTGGGGCTGGCGCCGGGTACCAGCAGCGGGTATGAGCAGTGGCTCTGGTCCCAACAGCAGGTGCAAACAGGGCCAGCACTGGCAGTGGGTGCAAGCGGCGGCTCTGGTGCCAGCAGTGGTTGTGAGTGGGGCCAGCGTCAACAGCAGGTGCGAGCGCTGGGCAGGACCGCAGCACGGGGGAGCAAATAATTTTCAGTAACCTCTAGAGGCTCACTCCGATGACAGCAACTGGCACCCCTTTTTGGTCTGGCGCCCCCGCTCACCTGCTCCACCATCCAGCCGCAGCCAACACCGGCCATGTTACGCACAAGCCCCCTGGTGGTCAGCACACATCATAGCAACAGGTTGTTCAGTTGTTCAGTTGTTCAGCGTTTGGTCTATTTGCATATTAGCCTTTTATTATATAAGATATACAATTATTACTTTTCAGTTAGTAAGTTTGAGGTTTACTCATGTAGCACTATTGCCTCTATTATGTTTTATAAGTAATAACATAGTTTTTAAGGAAAAGCTTTATCTCTTCCTAGCTTTAATGAAATTTTAAAAAAATTGAACAACAGGCCCTGCATTTTCATTTTGCACTGAGACCTGTGAATTATGTAGCAAGCCCTGGTTGGCGTAATAGATTGGAATGTGTTTAAAGAGAAGGAGGTGAGGAAGCAGAGGCAGCATTATAACTGAGTATTTTATGGGTTGTTTTTTACTATTCCAGATAGCACAGAAATGGACAATGCAACGGGCAAGAGAAATGGAGAAGACAACTCATCACAGGTGGGTGACGCCAGAGGGGGCATGTTGCTGTAAGACTAAAGTTAGCAGATTGGGTTTGTGGTCTTAAGAAAATGACCCAGTGGAAAGGGAGAAATCAGTATTATAAAACAGAGAGAGGAGTGCAGTAATGAAATATATAGAGGGCATGATAGGAAGGGATCCAGGTCACAAATCAAGGAGAACTAGTCTTTGAAAGGCTCAGGGGCACTTTATTTTTTGTTCCAGAAGAGAAGGGAGAGATGGTTGAAAACAGGCAGATGAGTTGGCAAGTTTAATAATAGGTAGATGAGAAAAAGAATGGCTACGTTTTTCCCTGAGATAATGCATAAATGGGTAAGTCTGGAAATCAGTGCAGTAAGCCTATAGATGGAGAAGCATTGTAGTGAAGGGCTACATTCTTTTGTTCAGTATATATTTTTATTGATTTTGGAGAGGAAGGGAGAGGGAGAGAGACAGCAACATCAATGATGAGAGAAATATCATTGATCAGCTGTCTCCTGCAAGCCCCACACTGGGGATCAAGCCCACAACCCAGACATGTGCCTTCACCAGGAATCAAACCATGACCTTCTGGTTTATAGTTTGGTGCTCAAACACAACAAGCTACATTCTTTCTTTTCTTGGTAGTGTGTTGGAGGGAGATGGTTGACAGTATTAAAGGTTTGAAGTACTTACAGTGGGAAATGGACAATGGAGTTATTGAGCATTTATAGGAATACCTGGTAACCTTGCCTTCATCATACATGGTTATAGGACATAGATTTTATTTACACATCTCTGTGCAGTTGTACTATTTTGTTTTTTTTCTGTTATGTTTTGCTTTGTTTTGTTTCTCCATCAGTGTTCTGAAGCCTAGGATAGGAATACAAACACTGGGCAATTATAATTCTTTGTTGTTGGTGTTGTTTTAAGACACTTTGTGAGATGAGCCATAGATATAAATAGTTGTTCACAAAATAATTTTAAAAAGTGGTTGAAATTATGGATCATTGGTCAAGTATGAAAAGATAACAAATGAAAAGATATGAGAGGCTAATTAATTGAGAGAAAATGTAAAGTTCAAGCTAAAAACTAGTAATATCTTTGTATACTGCTTTTGCTCAAAGAAAATTGAGTCTCTGCTTTGGTCTTTTACAATAAGAAGTACAGACTTTTGAGAATACATTTTGGTTTGGTTTGACTTGTCCACCATGTCACATTCTTCAATATCAGCATTATCTATAACTAGTGGCCCGGTGCATGAAATTTGTGCAAGGGGGTGTGTGTCCCTCAGCCCAGCCTGCACCCTCTCCAATCTGTGACCCCTTGAAGTATGTTCTACTGCCGGTTTACAGGGATTGGGCCTAAACCAGCAGTCGAACATCCTTCTCGCAATCTGGGACTGCTGGCTCCTATCTGCTCACCTGCCTGCCTGCCTGCCTGATTGACCCTAACCACTCTGCCTGCCAGCCTGCTTGCCCCCAACTGCCCCCCGTAATAGCCTGCTCACCCCCAACTGCCCCCTTGCTTGCCTGCTCACTCCAAACTGCCCCCCCGATGTCCTGATCACCTCCAACTGACCCCCACTGACAACCTGCTCACCCTCAACTGGCCCCCCTGCTGGTCTGCTTACCCCCAATGCCCCCACCTCCCACCAGCCTGATCACCCACAACTGCTGTTTCATCCTGGCCTGATCACCCCCCAGCAACCCAAGCTCCCAGCCCCTCTTTTTTTTCTTTTTTTTTCTTTTTCAGTGCCTCCTTGAGTGGAGGCCAGGGTTGGCTGGAAGCAAGTATCTGGGATTTATTTATCTTCTATAATTGAAACTTTGTAGCCTTGAGTGGAGGCCAGGGCTGGCCAGGGCGGGCAGAAGCTTGGCTTCCTCCATCGCCGGGGGCAACCCAAGCCTCCTGCTCACTCTAGCTCCATGGCCGCCTCCACCTTAGTTGGGTTAATTTGCATACTTGCTCCTGATTGGCTGGTGGGCGTGGCTGTTGGGTGTAGTGGAGGTATGGTCAATTTGCATGTTTCTCTTTTATTCGTGTAGATAATAAAAGCATAATATGCTAATTAGACTGGAGGTCCTTCCAGACAACTTTCCGGACGAGGTGGGCTGTTGGGGAAGTCTGGGTGTCGGGTGACAGAGGGAAGCCGGTGCTGGCAGTTGGGGGAAGGAAGGTCTACTCTTGCATGAATTTTGTGCATCGGGCCTCTAGTCAGTAATAAAGTTATTGTTTTTTTCCCTCTCTTCGCTACTATTTTCCAACAATTTTTCAATTGGCTCAAAACTACAGTGAGGCTTTCTCAAATCTCTAAAGCCTCTTATTATTAAAAAAATAAAGGCTTTTTTTTTTTACTTACACATTGTTTTAATTTTTTTAAATTATAGCTTACATTCAATATTATTCTGTATTAGTTTCATATGTATAACAGACATTGTTTTGTTTTATTTTTCTACTGCTCCTTAATTTCCAAAGATCATTTTTATTTATAGCTTTCTACTTTTATTTTAATTATTGATATAATACATTTTTATTTGAATATCAGTGCTTTTTTTCTTTAGAGACTTTCTTTAGCTCCAAGCATTTCCCTTTTTTCTACTGATTTTTGTCTGTTTTATTTGTTTTAGCCATTGCCTTTCATGACAGAGGTTTTCCTAAAAGGAGTGGTGATTCTTGTTTCTCTGCTATATTTAGGGACAAGTCACTAAAAAATGATTGGAAAAAATGGGTGCTGCTTTAACACTGTGATGTTTACTATGTTGTGATTGGGTAGGTAATAAAGTCTTTAAATGGAGAGTATCAGATGCCTGCATCTTTCCTGTCGGGTGAATCATTTTCTGCAAACACTAGTAGCAATACTCTGAACTCTTGCTTTGGGTTTATACAACTGAATGCCAGCTCTTGGGAGCTTGAATGAAATGGAATATGGTTTACCACGTCCAGAAGCACGAACAGTGCCTACACTCTGACCTGTGCTGGCCTGTTGTCCCCAGTGTCCAATTTGCCATGAGCTTCTAGGACTTGTTCTTTCAGAAATAAGTCTTTGCTCCAATCATCTCTCAGTGTAGGAAATATGTAACGGCGTGGCTAATGGGGGGAGAGAATAATCTAACTCTTCTTCACTCATACTTTCAGTAATTTCTTCTGCTTTAATGCTTTCGGCCCCATCCTGCTCTACTTGTGTTGAGCATTCCCTGGTGGTCCCAAGGCTGAGTCTTTAAGTTCTGAAGTGACAAGCTGCTTGCTTCTTGTTGGCTTTCCTCACTCAAGAAATTAACCTTTGCTTTTCTCAACTGTGCTAATAACATCTCTTTTGTAAATGGACATGTGCAGGTCTGTTATGGTATTCTCTCCCATTCTCTTTTTCTTTTAAAACACCTTTTTCCCCCCTTTTAAACTTACTGTTTAAGAGAAAATGGAGAAAGAAACAAATTTGTTCAAACTTACATGTTTAACTCAAAATCTCCTTTGCTTATTAGCAAATATTTCTAATAACAATTGTGATGGCTATCAAATAAAATAAGGTAATGTATAGCTTTTACATAAACTTTCATTCACATATTAGGAAGTCTCACTGGTCAGAAAGTTAAATGCTCTATCATGGCTATGATCTCCCAAATAGGAAAATAAATATATTTTCAGAAAATTTTCCTAAAAGGTATAATCCTTTATAATACATAGCTCTGTACAAAGATTTTAGAAACTTTCCAGCATTACTACTAGACTCATTTGCCTACTCACATTGCACTTATTACTTACCTTATTATAATAATTATCTCAAAGTATTGCTATCTCTTGTTCAGGCTTACATTTTTCTCTATTTTAAAATCTCTTACTGGATAATTCTCGTATCTTGCCCACCAATAAAACCTCAGCATCTCATAAACTCTTGGCATATATTATACAATAATAATTTATTGAATAAATAGCCTTTGTCTCTCCCATCTATTTACTAATTAATTTAGTTTGTTGAACCTTTTCAAGAAATCATACTTAATTATAAATATGATGGAGAAGATTAAGTCTATGCACAATTTATAAACTAAACATTAAATTACTTAATCAGAATATTCTCTCTCAACTGAGATGTGCTAGAGTTTTATGGTAAAAAGGCATTGAGTAACACCATAAAAAGTTTAGATTAAAATATTGGCATTTTATTTATATTTTGTTTCTGCACTGTGCTAGATGCTACACTCACCTGTGCCCTTTTGAAAGAAAAACAAAAGCTATGATTAAAGGGAACTGAGAGGTTTCAAACAATTTTGATGACATGGAATTTTGTGTACATGTATAGATTATAGCAACCAGTGTGTTCTTAAAATTCATCTTGACATTGTTTTTTTTTTCTTTTTTTAAAATATATTTTTATTGATTTCAGAGAGGGAGGGAGAGGGAGAGAGATAGAAGCATCAATGATGAGAGAGATTCACTGATGGGCTGCCTCCTGCACACCCCACACTGGGGACTGTGCCTGTAACCCAGTTATGTGCCTTGACCAGGAATCCAACTGTGACCTCCTGATTCATCGATTGACACTCAACCACTGTGCAACACTGGCGGCATCTTGACATTATTTTTTAACTGATACAGAAAGCACACTCCTAACGTCCATAGAAATGTAGATCGCTTCTAAATTTCAGTATCTTGAAACACACACTCTCACATCAACGTCTTTACTCTTAATGTAAGAATGCTTTTTAAATGCTTATTGAATAATTTTTGTTTTAATTTAACCGATGGCATTACTTTTAGTTACATTAAACCTAAGAGTGCCTTGGAACTGAAAGAAAACAGTCACAAAAGACAACATTTTGTATGACTACATTTCTATGCAATGTCCAGAATAAGCAAATCCATTGCAGCAAGTAAATTAGTGGTTGCCTACATGATAGGGGGATGAGAATGGAGGGGATGGGGAGGGAATGTTAGCTAATGTGTATGGGTTTGCTTTTGGGTTGACAAAAAATGTTTTAAAAATAGAATGTAATGATAGTTGTACAACTCTGTTGATAGACGGATATTGATTGAATTGTGAACTTTATAGTATGTGAATTATATCTCAATAAAGAAGTCTAAAGAGAGAGTGACTCACAGCTGAAATTTCTAATTATGTTACTACACATTTATGTTTCCATTAAGGTGAAGAATAATTGCTGCTGTGTGGTTTGCTGTTCCTTTATCCATTGATTTGATGCTACCATTAATTAAAGTGAATCCTGCAATGTATGATACTGTCAAACATGTAATTGCTACTTCTCAACCGACAATTGTTTTTAAAGTAAGAATAAATCAATTTGTTTATTTATTTAAATCTTGTTTATTAAAAATCTACTTATTGATTCTTTTAGTTTTTTAATCATTTCAGGATGCTGACAGAGACCTATTAAAATAAATTTCACTCATATGTGGAATCTAATGAATAAAATAAACTGATGAACAAAATAAATAGATCCAGAGACATAGAAGTTTGGGAAAAACTGATGAATTTCAGAGGGAAGACAAGTGTTGGGTGGGTGGAGTAATTAACGGGGGGGGGGGGGCGCTTATATGCATATGCATATATGCATAGTCCATGGTCAAGACAATAGCGTGATGAAGGTCTGGGAGGGGCTGGTGGAGGGTGGAGGGGGTCAATCGAAAAGAAAAAAAAAAAGAATCAAAGGGACATCTGTATTACTTTCAACAATAAAGATAAATTTAAAAAAATAATTTAACTTCATTTGCTGGTTGTAACTCATGGAATAGTGGGTATGGCTATATTTCTGTCAGCACCTATTCTACTTAAAGGAAGAGAAATTATGGGCTGCTCTTCTATCAAGGCTTCTTTACACTATTCTTATCTCAAATTTCTCCACATTTGAGGCATATAGATGTCTTCCTTCTTTCAAGTACTCTTGTGTATTTCTTCTCTATGAAATTATCCTTTTCCCAATTTCAGGCAGATTCTGGAAGAAAAATGTTACTTTTAACATATATATTTAATACAAAAAATGATTTCTTTTAATTTCTCAATAAATTTTACATCTGTGGTATTATAAATTGTGAAAAGTGTAGGTGCTGTAAAAAGATGGTAATATAAAGAAAGTACAGACATATTTAAATATATTATTTTTAAAGGAAAATTATACAGAGACTTATCTGTACATATAAGGTTGCACAAAGCAAGACATATCACAGCATACTTCTATTTGAAGGAGCTATCTCCTGCGTTAACCAATTCTTTATAGAGCTAGAACGTTGCTGATAACATCTTCTGAAAGCATCCATGGTTTTGAAACCTAAATGTGGGGTGTTGACTACAGTTCATTGTCTCACGAAATAGAAGAATGAAGTCCAGGACAAAAACGATTAATAGAATAGTCTGAGGAGGATAGGTTTTAGTTCTTCTTTGAATGTTTGGTAAAACTCCACTGTGAAGCTATCTGGTCCCAGGCTTTTGTTTTCTGGAAGTTTTTTGATGACTGCTTCAATTTCCTCCATAGTTATTGGCTTATTGAGATTTTTAGATTCTTCCTGATTGAGTTTTGGAAGGTTGTTTTTTTCTAGGAATATGTCCATTTCCTCTAGTTGTCTAGTTTGTTGGAATAAAGTCGTTTATAATATATTTTTTACAATCCTTTGTATTTCTGTGGGGTCTGTTGTTATTTTGCCTCTTCCATTTCTGATTTTATTTATTTGGGTCATCTTTCTTTGCTTCATGGTGAGCCTGGCTAGAGGTTCATCAATCTTGTTTATCCTTTCAAAAAACCAGAAACATATGAAAACATGCTCAAAGTCACTAATCATCTGAGAGATGCAAATCAAAATGACAATGAGATACCATCTCACACCTGTCAGAATGGCTATCATCAACAAATGACAAGTGCTGGCAAGGATGCAGAGAAAAAGGAACACTCCTGCACTGCTGGTGGGAATGCAGACTGGTGCAGCTACTGTGGAGAACAGTATGGAGTATCCTCAAAAACTAAATATGGAACTCCCATATGACCCAGTAATCCCACTTCTAGGAATATATCCCAAGAAACTAGAAACACCAATCAGAAAGGATATATGCACCCCTATGTTCATAGCGAAATTCACCATAGCTAAGATTTGGAAACAGCCTAAGTGCCCATCAGCAGATTAGTGTATTAAAAAACTGTAGTACATCTACACAATGGAATTCTACACTGCTGTAAAAAGGAAGGAACTCCTACCATTTGCAACAGCATGGATGGTCCTGGAGAGCATTATGCTAAGTGAAATAAGTCAGTCAGAGAAAGATAAATTTCACATGATCTCACTCATTTGTGGAATATAATGAACAACATAAACTGATGAACAAAAACAAATCCAGAGACAGAGAAGCATCGATCAGATGCTCAAACCTCAGAGGCAAGGTAGGGGAGGGTGGGGGTAAGGGAGAGAGATCAATGAAAGGACTTGTATGCATGCATATAAGCATAACCAATGGCCACAGACACCAGGGGTGTGAAGAAATGACCGGGTGGTGGGGGGGAGCTGCAATGGGAGGATAAGGTCACATATGTAATACCTTAATCAATAAATTAAAGGCAGAAAAAAATTATTAATGGAACCAAAGTTTACTGAGAGAAGCCAGTCCTGGAAAAGGTGCAGCTGGGGTCCCAGGAGCAGGCCAGTGTCCAGAGCTTCCTTCCCATGTTCCAGTCGGGAGCAGTTCAGTAGCCAAGCTAATTAAAGTCTATTAGTCCAGGTGTGGAGGCCCACGTGGCCCTACGCCAGGTGGGTGCAGGGATGTGCTCCCACACCACAGGAACCAACATCAGGAACCCATTGCATGCTGGGGAGAAAAGAGAGGGTGAGAGGAAGCACAGGCCTTTTAATTTAGGGGGTGGAGACAGCCTTGCTAGCTCCTGATTGGTCTTAGCAACATCCTTGGGATTGGGTTATAAGCCTTATTGCCTTCTGATTGGTTAACTGCAAGCAGCCTGTCTGAGCGACATTCATACATTTTAAAGCTCATGTCTCCCACCAGCGACCTTCTTTCCCTGTCTGTCCCCCCCCTCCCCCCCAACACACACACATGGTCCCTGTCCCTGTCTACTTAGCCTCCCTCTGTCTCCTCAGTTTTAACAGGCCTAAGACACAACCCCTCAATCTTTCTGTGGAATAAAAAAGGCTTCCTGGAAATAAAAACTCATCTATGTGCTTGCTTGAAATAGGAAACTATGAGGCTGCTTGTAACAAACCAGAATATTAAACTACAATCTCACAGGAAGCTCAAAGTTTCATCACCCAGGAAGACATATAGATTGTAGTACACAGGAAGATTATAATCACACTAGAGGCCCGGTGCATGAAATCTGTGCACGGTGGGGTCCCTAGGCCTGGCCATGGATCAGGGCCAATCGAGGCCTGGCCGATTGAGGCCCGAAGACCCCTTCGGGGTCAGGAGAGGAGGCAATAGTCACCGGGTTGGGCCCAGAAGGAACAAACGCCAGATGCTGACGCCACCCTTGGGGCCCAACTCCAGTGCAGTTCCTCGCCTCCCCCCTCCTCCTTCCCTTGCCGCTGTGCTGCCATGGGGTCTGCTGGCCAGGGGAGGGGCCATGGGAGGTTTTGATCCCCAGTTTGGAATGTGCAGGATGCATCTCATCCATGATTCTATATCATCATTAATGTTTCTATCTCTATTTCCCTCTCCAAAATCAAATATAAATTTTTAAAATGCAAGGTTTTTAAAGGAAGAAAGGTAGGGCAAGGGAGCTATTGAAAAAAAAAAAAAAAGGACAGCGGGGCATAGCTCACATCTCAAATAAGATAACATAAGGTGGTCCTCAGGGGGTGACAGGTGAGGAGTGGCAGTGGGTGGAGCAGGGCACTGCGGGCTGAGGAGCGGGCTGTAATGATTGTGAATGTCTGTGACAGTGACACTGAGCGTGTGTTGGGGCCATCGCTGGGATCATTCTTCCCCAAGAGGTTTTGATTCTGGACAGGAGGAGAAACCCAGAGATCAGTGGGCCTTTCTTAGCCTAGAAGGTGACGCGGGCGGCAGCCCTACAAATGTTAACACTCAGTATAACTGGACATGGACGTCAGCCACATGGACAAATCAATGCCCAGCCAGCCCTGGTGGCTGTGTCCTGCCACTCTGTGGCTGTGCTAAAGCGCTATTGGCCAGGGAGGCCAAAGCCATGCCCCTGAGCACACGTAGTATATGAAGGGGCGGGCAGGAAGCCAGAAGCTGGAAGCTGAAGCTGACCCAGAATGGCCCAGCAGCACTGCATCCACCATGGAGCAGGACGGGGAGCAGCTGTCAGCAGGACCGGCTTTGGAGTCAGAGGGACTGCGATTCCTGCAAGTCAGCGGTGAGTCACGGTGAGACCCGGGACCTAGGGGCAGCAATGGGTGTGGGGGGAGGGGGCGCTGCCATGGTCGGTGATTGGTCCTCGCAGTGCACCAGTTGGGCCGGGTGGGGCCTGGGAGGCCTTTCCTTCCTGGAGCCGTTCTTCCCAGGGTGGCGGTGTCCAGCCGCTTTTTTTTCCCCCCAATTTATTTTTTTTTATTGGAAAGCAAGCTCTGGGCTTGCAGTTCCTCGGATCCCTGGGCCATAGCGTGCGCCTCCAGGCCTCGCTGAGCCTCCCTCTCCCTCCTCCTGCATTGAACATCTGCCCCCTGGTGGTCAGTGCGCATCATAGCAACCAGTCATTCCAGTTTTCCGGTCCTTCTGCTGTAACTTAGGAGGCTTAGGCTTTTACATATATAGATTTGTAAAGTTAGTGATTATTGAAACTGTATCAATACCTGAGTCATACAACAAAGAACTCTACGATTTTAAAACAAAAGTCCTTTGTTTCAAAACACAATTAAAGACATGTATTTTGGCTTCAAAAGTACTCATTTCTGGGAGTTAAAAAATAATTTAATTGGCTAATGTCTGTATAGCATCTATATATATATAAAACCCTAATATGCAAATAAACCAAACGGTGGAACAAATGAACAACTGAACAACCGAACAACCAGTCGATGAGAGCTGGACTGAGGTGGGATGGTGAAGCAGGTGAGAGAGTGGTGCCAGGCCAAGGTGGCTGCCCCACAGAATGGCCCTGATCGCTGGCCAGGCCTAGGGACCCTACCCATGCACTAATTTCATGCACCGGGCCTCTAGTCTTATTTATAAGTCTTTAAAGTGGCCTTATTGTCTTACCCATGATCTTCTTTTTGTCCCCTAGTTTGTACTTGTGTCTTCTTTCAGATATACTGGTATGATACTTGTTTCTTCACTTCTTTTTTTATACTCCTAAAAAAGAGACCCCAAATTCTATTTGATATAACCTTATTCTTTTTTATGTTTTACATATCAACAAATTAAAACTAAATGCATGACTCTCTAAAGTTTATAGTTGGTGCAAGGATGGACAAGTTGATATTAAATCAGGTTCTAAAATTCTTGGAAATATGAGAGCTTGACCTGAAAATAGAAGTGAATAAAATTTGGAAAGTGACATAAACATGAAACATCAACTTAAATAAAGGAGATTTTCATCAAGGCGTGTGGTCAGTAAGTTAGAGGAAAATGGGAAGCAAGAGAATAAATCCTATGAGATATAAAGTTTCAGCAATAAAAGAGCCTCCAATAAAGAGTAGTATAGAAATTGATGGAGCCAAATAGTACCAAAATGAAAATAAAATATACATTTACAGGTCATATATCAACTTGGAACATTTAATTTCTTTCAAATTTGTCATTACATTCAAATGAAGATTTATCTTTCATTTCACTTAAGATGAATGCAGGAATCAGTTTAAATAGAAAGAAGTCAATAAAGCATTATTCTTGTGTGTCTAAATAACAGAAGGCTTATCTAGATATTATTCTTTTGTGTCAAGAAGTTCCTTGGTATCTTACCTCAAGTTCAAAATGCTTGACTCCGTTATGATTGTGGCAGATTTTTTTGTTTGCTTGATTGTTTTCAGGGTCATACAGGTGATACTCTCATCTAAAATATAGAACTTGGCCCTGGCCAGTGTGCTCAGTGGTTAGAGCATCAGCCTGCACACTGCAAGGTCAGGGCTCAATTCCCGGAGGCAACAGGAGGCATACAGGAGGCAACCAATCGTTGGGTCTCTTTCACATTGAGGTTTCTCTCTTTCTCTCCCGCTCCCTCCCTCTTTTCCACTCTCTCTAAAAAGCGATGGAAAAGTTTCCTCAGTGATAAATAAACTCCAATGGCACAACAAAAGCAATTCAAATTGTTTTGAATAAATAGTAACATAAAAATACATGCTCAATAATATTTGTAATTGAAAAGATAGACAAAATGGACCACAAATAAAATTGCCTTTTGACACCTTCTAATATTACATAGTTAATGTATATAAACAGTGTTTATAACAAGTATGAAAGTTTACATCTGGATTAAATATAATTTTAGAAATCAAAAACATGTTATTCTATGTAGATTATAATAAAAATGAAAAATACTAGTTAAATAAAATAGAAAAAACAAGTACATTAGTTAAATAAGATGATAAAGAGAACAATAATTTTTCACTTTGTTATTAAATTTTGTTTAAATTCCATCCTAATTTTTAAAATTCTACATGTTAAGAAGGTAATAATTTTGAAATGAAGATAATAGTTTGGAGTGGAACAACCTGTATGTAGAAATAAGTTTATAGCAGAGAATGAGATGTTTATATTTTGGTTTAGAATATTTAGCATATACTTTAACATAATTTTTACTAGTGAGTCTTATTTTCTTTTGGTAATTATCTTTTTTAGTCCATTTACTCAGAGAAATAAAATTCGTAACTTGATAATTTCTGATTTATTTTATTTTTGTTAAGGTTAAGTGTGTGACTATTTATAGAGGCTGTGTGCTGTCTGTGGAGCTATTTAATTTAAGCCCATAAATTAATGGCTTAGTAATCAATATCTACCTAATGCCCTGCTTAAATTGTACATATTTCATTAAATTTGCATTAGTTCAGCTCTTTTAGTGATCTTGACCAGTATTGAAAAAGAAGTCATCCTGGCTAATGAATGATTTATTGCAAAGATAGTTTACGAAGAAAACACTCAATTGCCAATTTGCCAGGTTGCAAAAAGATGAAATAATATTGATGCCACTTATTTTTTAATTCATATAAATCCCTCAACTTCCCTGTAACATATTTATAAAACTACCATCCTCTCTACTTAGATTTTGTTTTCCTCTATTTCCTCTCCTTTTGATCCACTAGTATTTGTGTATTCAGGAAACATCTCCAACGATTTTCCCTTTTAATGTCTATAAATTCAGTCTCTATTGTTTTCCCACACCCACCTTAGCCAACAAATGCTTTCAAATATGTGAAAGCCCAGACAATTCTAAACATTTTTAGCATCTTTCCTTCACAAAGCTATTAGTGCTAGAAGTTATGAGTGTGAGCCCTGCAGAAGAGAATTCTTGAGTTTGAACCCTGGCTCTGATGTTTTCAGCTATGTGATCTTAAGAAGATGACTTAACTTCCCTGTTTCTTTACCTTGGTGAGAATAACAATATCTAATTTATAAGGTTTGCAGATGGCAAGAAAATAAAAACCAATATGAATTTGTTTGTAAATCAAGTCTAGTTTCAATAAACCTGGCCTGAGAATTTCATTCCAACTTTCATTCCATCATCAACCTGTTTCTATCTGACTTTTACACGATTATGCTAATGAGATTGATTTTATAAAATCCCTTATTCTGTATAACTAAAAGTTTAGAAAACTTTGCAAATGCAATTTTATCCTTTGGCATATATTTTATGGAAATAATTTAATAAGTGAGAAAATTAAAAGGCTATATTATCAGAGACATGTTTAGTAACAACAAATTATCAACCAAACTTTATGATATTTTTAAAAACAGTAAAAATGTAAATTCCAAGAATAGAGTGATTAAATAAATTATCATCTATATATAGAAAAAGCCAGCGACCATAGCACCGTAATGACCATAATGACCAGTTGCTACGATGCCCACTGTGACCAGCAAAACGGCCCAATCGAGGCAGGGGGGTGGGACCAGCAAGCAAACCTTCCACGGCCCTCCCCCTGGCTGGCCCCACCCTTGATTGTCCTCTGTACCCCAATAGGGGGCGGGGCCAGCAAGTCAACCTCCTGCAGCCCCTCCCCTCACCCAGCCCCACCCAAGTTCGGCCCCCCACCTGGATCAGGGGAAGGACCAGCCCGCCCCACTCCCAATAAGCCCCCACCACCTTGATTGGCTCATGGCCCATCCCCCCAGCTGGCCCAGCCCTGATTAGTGTCTAGATCAGGGTGAGCTGACTGGCCAACCTCCCGCTGTCTCTTCCTCCCAAACAGGCCCGGCCCTGATCCGCTCAATTGGGTCCAGGCCGGCCAGTCACCACCCGTGCATGAATTCATGCACTGGGCTTCTAGTATAAACATAAAATGAGACACATAAGAATAACATTATAGATGCATATCTGTCAACAAATACATTTATTATTTTTTCCTACCAAAATAACATAGGCTTTAGGGCCAAATGGCTTAAGTTCAAATTCTGACTCATTCAAATAATACTTATGTAAACTTGGAAAAATAAAAATATTAACATTTCCAGTCAATATTTTCCTATTTAATATGAAAATACTAGTGTCTTGGTGCACAGATTCCTGCACACTGAAAGAAAATTAATTAGAATAAATATTTTAATATCACTATTCACCATTTATTTATACTAGAAGTGTCAGAAATGAAAGAAAGTTAATAAAATGTATACGAAAATAATAAATACATTGATTAATAAATAAACAATAACAATCTATCTAATAATAGAGTAGTATGCAAATCATCACTCCGCTACACTCACAAGCCACGCCCACCAGCCACGTCCCAGCCACGCCCACCATTCAATCTGAGTGAGTATGCAGTTAAACTGAAAACATGGCGGCAGCCCCGCCCCCCAGCCTCTCCAGGTCTCTGGGAGTTGGAGAAGTCAGGCGCCAGCGCCTGAGGCTGGTTGCAGCCACAGAGACCAAGAAGCCGCCTGCCCCATGATCCCAGGCTGCAGCCAGCCTCAGAAGCCTCAGGTCCGCCTGCCCAACGTCCTGGGGAGACGGAGAAACTGGGCTCCAGCGCCTGAGACTGGCTGCAGCCACGGAGACCAAGCAGCCACCTGCCCTGTGATCCCAGGCCTCAGCCAGCCTCAGAAGCCTTAGGTCCGCCTGCCTCACATCCACCTGCCCCACGTCCTGGGAAGACGGAGAAACCGGGCCCTGCGCCTGAGGCTGGGTGCGGCCGGGAGAGGAAGAAGCTGCCCACCCCATGATCCCAGGCTGCAGCCAGCCTCAGAAGCCTCAGGTCCGCCCGCCCCATGTCCTGGGGAGACGGAGAAACCGGGCCCCAGCACCTGAGGCTGGCTGCAGCCACGGAGACCAAGAAGCTGCCTGCCCCGTGATCTCAGGCCTCAGCCAGCTGGAGAAGCGGTTCACCCCACGTCCTGGGGGAGACAAGAAACCAGGTGCCAGTGCCTGAGGCTGGCTGCAGCCCGGGAGATGAAGAAGCCGCCTGCCCTGTGATCCCAGGCTGCAGCCAGCAGCAGAAACCTCAGGTCCGCCTGCCCCACCTCCTGGGGGAGACTGAGAAACCTGGCCTCAGCGCCTGAGGCTGGCTGCGACCTGGGAGATGAAGAAGCCACCTGCCCCGTGATCCCAAGCCGCAGCCAGCTGGAGAAGCCGCCCTCCCCACGTCCTGGGGGAGACAAGAAACCGGGTGCCAGTACCTGAGGGTGGATGCGATCTGGGAGATGAAGAAGCCACTTGCCCTATGATCCCAGGCTACAGCCAGCTGGAGAAGCTGCCCACCCCATGTCCACCCGCCCCACGTCCTGGGAGAGATGGAGAAACCGGGCACCAGTACCTGAGGCTGGCTGCAGCCCGGGATATGGAGAAGCCGCCCACCCTGCGGTCCTGGGCACCAGTACCTGTGGCTGGCTGCAGCCCGGGATATGGAGAAGCCGCCCACCCTGCGGTCCTGGGCACCAGTACCTGTGGCTGGCTGTGGCCTGGGAGACAGAGAAGCCACCCACCCTGCGGTCCTGGGCACCAGCACCTGCGGCTGGCTGTGGCCTGGGAGACAGAGAAGCCGCTCACCCTGTGGTCCAGGTGCCAGCACCTGCAGCTGGCTACAGCATCGTAGATGGAGAATCCGCCCACCCTGCAGTCCCAGGCACCAGCACCTGTGGCTGGCTGTGGCCTGGGAGACAAAGAAGCCGCCCACCCTGCAGTCCTGGGCGCCAGCACTTGCAGCTGCAGCACAGGCGAAGCCCCCTGTCTTCCATCCCCTAAGGCTGCAGCCAGCCTGGGCGCCTATGGCTGACCAGAGGGAGAGAAGCCCAGATCCTGGGTGCCTGTGGTCAGCTGGAGGAGGGAATCCTGGGTACCAGGTGTGGGCCGAGGCAGAGGTAGTTAGGGGCAATCAAGCCAGCAGGGGAGCAGTTAGGGACAATCAGGCTGGTAGGCAGAAGCAGTTAGGGGCAATCAGGCAGGCAGGTGAGTGGTTAGGAGCCAGCAGTTCTGAATTGTGAGAGGGATGTCCAACTGCTGGTTATCCCATGAGGGGTCCCAGATTGGAGAGGGTGCAGGCCAGGCTGAGGGACACACTCCCCACTGCCCCCCCCCCCCCCGTGCACGAATTTCGTGCACCGGGCCTCTAGTATGATATAACAACAACAAAGACATGATATGAAAACAACAAAAACATGATATAAAAACAACATTGATAAAAACAATGACTGGTAAATTGATTAAACTTATATTAATATCTCCCTGTATACCACATTAAGAGTAAAAACACTTTCAGAGTGCTTGACTAATTTTCCTTATGATGAAGTATTTACAACTTTAATGTCACACACTCTTTGAACTCAAGAGGAAGCAACATATAAATTACCATGTCTGAAAATGGGTTCAGGTAGGAATATTCCTACTCTGTCTAGAGTTTGTCCTTGTGATTTATTAATAGTCATTGCAAGTGCTGGCATCATGGGAAACTGTCTTCGAATTAATTTAAATGGGAGGCCAGTGTCAGATGGGGACAAATCAATTCTTGGAATCAGAACAACCTCTTCTTCCGCACATCCTGTTAATACTTCAGCTTCGATTATGTTAGGTAGCAATCTTTTGATAATAAATCTAGTACCATTACAAAGACCCCATTTACTTTTAAGATTTCTCAGTAGCATGATGATTGTGCCTACTTTCAATTTTAATATATGACATGGAATTCCCAAAGGAGTAATACTATTAAGGAATTTGATGGGAAAATTTTCCTTTCGGCATCATCCATTGAATCAATGGAATCATTACTCAAATAAGTGTGAAAATCTCCATCAAGTATATGCAACATTTCTTCATTTAATTTATGAATGTGCTCATTTTAAGGACAAAGAATTGCTTGTTTAGATATCTTATCTAATAAAAGAGTAATATGCAAATTAACCATCACTCTGCTACACCCACAAGCCATACCCACAAGCCAGCCAATCAGGAGCAAATATGGAAATAAACCCAACCAAGATGGCTACAGCCACAGAGAGCAGGAGGGAGGCTTGGGTTTCCCCGGCAATGGAGGAAGCCAAGCTTTCTGCCTGCCCTTGCCGGCCTAGGCCTTCACTCAAGGCTACAAAGTTTCAATGATGGAAGATACATAAATCCACACAGAAATGGCAGCAGCCACTGAGCTGGAAAGAGCAGGAGGCTAGGGTTGCCCCCTGCGATGGAGGAACCCAAGCTTTCTGCACACCCTGGCTGGCCCAGGCCTCTGCTTAAGGCTACAAAGTTTCAATTATAGAAGATACATAAATCCCAACAGAAATGGCTGCTGCCACAGAGCAAGCAGAAGGCTTGGCTTCGCTCCAGGCTACAAAGTTTCAATTGTAGAAGATAAACACCAGATACCAAGGCCTCCGCTTGGGTCACTAGGGGGTGTGGCCAGCCTGCAATCCACCACAGGACCCTCGCCCAAGCCGCCCCATGCCCCAAGGGAACCCCCACCCTGATCCAGGACATCCTTCAGGGCAAATCAGCCGCCCCCCGCCCCATGCACCAGGCCTCTATCCTATCTAATAAAAGAGTAATATGCAGATTGACCATCACTCCAACACACAAGATGGCTGCCCCCATGTGATCAAAGATCCTGCCCCTATGAGGACACAAGATGGCTGCCACAAGATGGCCAGCAGGAGAGGGCAGTTGGGAGGGACCAGGCCTTCAAGGGAGGGCAGCTGGGGGGAATCAAGCCTGCAGGGGAGGGCAGTTAGGAGTGACCAGGACAGCAGAGGAGGGAAGTTAGGGGCATTTGGGCCTGCAGGAAAGGGCAGTTGGAGGAAACCCAGGCCTGCAAAGCAGTTGGGGGGTACCAGGCCTGAAGGGGAGAGCAGTTGTAGGCGATCAGGCCAGCAGGGGAGGGCAGTTGGGAGGGACCAGGCCTGCAGGGAAGGTTAGTTAGGAGTGACCAGGCCTGCAGGGCAGGGCAGTTAGGGGCAAACAGGCTGGCAGGAAAGTGGTTAGGGGGTGATCAGGTTGGCAGGCAGAAGTGGTTAGGGGTGATCAGGAAGGCAGGCAGGCAAGCAGTTGGGAGCCAGCAGTTCTGGATTGTGAGAGGGATGCCCGACTGCCTATTTAGGGCAGTCGGACATCCCTCGAGGGGTCCCAGATTGGAGAGAGTGCAAGCTGGGCTGAGGGACACCCCCCCCCCCATGCATGAATTTCATACTCTGGGCCTCTAGTAATATACAATATTATCTATAGATGTATTATTTCTAAAGGTAACTTTAATAATAGATCTGTTACAAATCATTTTCACAGGGGATTTCAATAATACCCATTCCTAAATGAAAATTCCTACCAAGTTTGCCATCTCCAAGTTTTACTAACCATTCACTATAAGCAGAATCCTCTGATCTCATATCTGTTTTAAGAGACAACTGCCTGAAACATTCCCAACCACTACAGTACTTTAAACTCATTTGTACTATGGCCAACCGCATAGCATGTGGCACAACACTGAGACATTGTCAAAAATCCCCTCCAAGAAGGAGAACTTTATATGTATTGTGCATGGGTGAGTTAACGTTTATTTTTAAATTGCCAGTGCTCATCATATGTACCGGCGGTCGATCAGTCGGACGGTTGGACAGACAGTCAGTCACTTAGCCTTTTATGTATATAGATTAGACTTTACCTAATATGTTTTATAAGAATTAAAAAGATTAACTTGAATTGTTCACTTAGAATTTAGCACATATAAAAAATTTTTTTAGCCCTAACCAGTTTGGCTCAGTGAATAGAGCATTGGCCTGCGGACTGAAGAGTCCCAGGTTCAATTCCAGTCAAGGGCATGTACCCTGGTTGTGGGCACATCCCCAGTATGGGGTGTGCAGGAGTCAGCTGATCGATGTTTCTCTCTAATTGATGTTTCTAACTCTCTAACCTTCCCCCTTCCTCTCTGTGAAAAATCAATAATGTATATATATATATATATATATATATATATATATATATATATATATATATATTAAATCTATGTTTAAAATTTTTTTTTCATAATCAAGTGCTATTTTCTGTTTTCCAGTGCTGTAAGTTTTCAAGAACTTTGTCCTTGATACCCATCTCTTCAGAATGATCATCCTAAATTGGAAAAAAAAATTATTTTGAAAGTCATAACAAGTAAATTATTTCTAAATCTCCAACACCATAATGTCATTCAAGCTTTAAAACCGTGTTTCAGATGCCTGTAATATATTGTAAAGAGGTCACCTTGGCCCTAGCCGGTTTGGCTCAGTGGATACAGCATCAGCCTGTAGATCCAAAGGTCCATGGTTCGATTCCAGTCAAGGGCATGTACCTCAGGTGCAGGCTCCTCCCCAGCCCAGACCCTGGTTTCTCTCACATTGACATTTCTCTCTGTCTTTCCCTCTCACTTCCACTCTCTAAAAATCAATGGAAAAATATCCTCGAGTGAGGATTAAAAAAAAAAAATATGAGCTCCACTCAGAAATTCCAAATGGCTCTTCATAATCTTTTCCCTCAAGTCAATTATCTCTTTTGGAATCCTTCCATTCATTTTATATTTCTATCCTGAAAGAATTCTTAGATATTAGGCTCTTGTTTTGGTTTAACAAATTCATCTTCCTAGCCTCCTATTCAATTCGGTTGCCATCTACTATGGATTGAATTGCATTTCCTACAAAAGTCATACGTTGACCTCTAAGCCCCAGTATGTCTGTATTGACATTGACTAGGCCTCTGAGAGGCAATTGGGTTTAGATGAGGTCATGAGGGTGGGGCCATCATGAGGGATTAGTGGCTTTCTAATAAAAGAGAGAAACAGTTTGCTTTCTCTGACATGTGAAGACAGTGAGAAGGCAGGGACCCAGGAAGAGGATTCGTGGCCAGCACCTTGATCTTGTACTTGCGAGTCTCCCAAATGTCTATTGGTTAAGCCTCCTAATCTATAGTATTTTGTTATTGCAGCCTGAGCAGACTAAAATACCCTGTCTTAATATTTTTTCCCAACAGTCTACTTACAGCAGATTAGTCCTTCCCTCCTCTTTACCCTATGCCATTTACCCAAAAATCATTTGATCCGCAATTCACGTTTCAGGCTTTGCCTCTTGGAAATCCAAAATAAGAGACGCAATATCATTTTTATCGTTCACAAATCTTTAAGTCAGATATATGGTTCTTTCAGTCCTGGCTAGCTCAGTATTATACCTCCTGATTGTGGCTGGACTCTCACATTTTGGGTTTGGCTTTGTCAGCTGCTCCTGATGGCTAGCTCTTCCACATGTGTTCTCTCCTATCTTTCTAATGGGCTAACCTAGACATGGCTTCAGGAGATCATGAAGAGGCAAGGGAAAGCAAAAGTACAAAAGGCCTCTTGAAGTCAGAACTCATCCTTCATCTTCTCTGACACACTCATTTGGAGAAAGCAAGCTGCAAGCCAGCCTCCACGTTATTTCTGATCATAAAGCAGGCGAGGTTTGGTGTTTAGAATGTTTATGTCTTTATTTAGCCTACTGTCTTTTCAAGAATGATTCAAAAGGTGTGAAAAAGTGACAGCGTGGAGGGGGAATCTTCTTGGAGAAGAAACCCAGAGCTTGATGATTTTTTGCATGCTTATCCCTCTTACTACTTTGGGAAACTCTCCCTCAGAGCACAAAACTATTAATTAGTGCACTGAATTTATTTGTCCATTACTCAGACATTCATTAAACTCCCATATGTACCAGTCATTCTACTAGGCACTGTAGATTTAAATTTCAATTAATTTTCCCTTGTATATTTTTTCTCCCTTTCTTTTGAATTCACATCTCATTTACTTCTCTTTTTTAGAAAGATGCCACATTCATTTTATTGTCAAGCTTTTTGAAGTTATATTATAAATCTCACTCCCATCAGTCCAGGCTCTGTTACAGGTATATTTTGAAGCAGACCCTTTTAAGTTCAACATCATATTAACTGACAAGGTAGAGGCAGCAGTAATTAGAGCATGAAATATATACTGCAGGTCACCTTACATCTCTAATGTAAATCACAGTTCAAAACACTAACTAAGCCATGTTTTGACAAGGAGTCCTCAGCTAATTTTCTTACCTTTGGACAACTTACCCCTTAGTTTGTTAATAAAAGTTGTAAATATTGGAAATGTATAAACATTAAAATCCCATCTGGGCATAGGTATGCATTTTTTCTTTAATGTAAAAATTTTCTCTCTGTTCTACATAATAATTTATGGAAATCTCTCTTTGATTTGGGTTCTTTGGTTAAGTTCTGAATAAAGATAAAGAAGAATCATGCCTTCTTAATTTGCATACCTAAAATAGAATTTGGAAAGCCCTGGTAATACAGTATATCTGCATATACTTTCAGTGTCATATTGCAATATTAATAGGCCCACCCAAGAATTATTTGAATTTCTAGAAGGATAAATATTTTTGTGCTAATTGATGAGTGCATAGACATTTTAAATTACATGCTTACATGTAAATATTTGTCCAGTAGAAAAGATATCACCAAAGTTAATGGTTTTATTGTCCATTAGGATATGAAGCAGTGTTTGGCTCATTTAGGGATCTTATTTTAATATTCTACTTAGGTGTCTTTCCAAAAATACTATGCAAATATTTATTCTTCAAATGTTCTAGGAATCAGCCTTCCCATCTTACTGGTCACCTCATTAGTTAATGAGTTGAATAAAATCTGTGACATGTATTCATTCTATATTAATATGAGGATCATGTATTTAGAATTTGAAAGTAATACTTTAAGAGAATTTTAAGAGTGACTTCACAATTCAAAATACTTTAAAATTTAATAATTATAATAATTTTTATTCAATAAAATTGATAATTAAAAATTATATTATTTCAGGCTTTTAACATTTAAAACGCTGTTGCAAAGGAAAAATCAGTCTCACTGTTTTAGTTTCTTTTATTTAAGCTTATTTAAGATCAGCTAAAGTATCATTTTTGGTTACTGGTACTTACTACCGGCAGCATTTCCAAATCACTAGTAATCTATTTCTTAGTGTATGTGTCTGTTTACAAAATATCTATTTTGCTATGTTCTTACAGTTCAGAACAAAAGACCTGAAAAAGAGAAGATATCTGATTGCAGGAATCTGATTGCCTCTGGGAAGTGAAGGGGAAGTGTAGCCCTGAATGTCAAGTGCTGCTGGCCACAGCTCTTCGGAGCAGTATTTCTTGTCCTGTCAGCTGAGTTCAACAAGGTAGAAAACTTATGGTCTACCCTGAGGTTCCACTTGTAAAGGATGTTTACTTGTAAGGCCATTTGACTTCACTCAGTGCACTGAAGAGCCATTCTTTGACCTCATGACAAGAGGGACAGAATGAAATGTTGCATTCAGAGGGCCTAGTGCTCTGTCAGAGACATGGGCCAAGTCTTCTTTAATTATTCAAAGAAATCCCACCATTACCATCTTTATAGGTATTGAACCCAGAAAGAAGACAATTATCTAGAGAATGAAAAACAAATTGTTGTGCATTGACATCTAATTAAAAATAAAGGCTGGGGTTTATTTATAAGTTTACAAACTACACATTTGCTAGTTTTTTTGATATTATAATATAGTATTTTACACATTTCTATTACAAATGTCTCTAAAATTGAGTTTCACATTACAATTTATGAAGTATCAGAACCTAATTGACAGGATGTTGCCATTCTAAGAGGTATGCAACAAAATGGGAGTAGTGCCCTTATATAGGATACCCTGAAGAGCTCCTTTGGTCCTTTTGTCATATGAGGACACAGGGAGAAGATATGTTCAGTGGGTTCTCACTAGACACCCCATCTGCTGGTGTATTAATCCTAAGCTTCCAGTCTCCAAACTGTGAGAAATAGTTTTCTGTTGTTTATAAGCAACCCAGACGCTGGTAATTTGTGACAGAAGTATGAAAGTACTAATACATTTGTTGCTCTCAGAAAAGGCTCCCTGTATTTAATTAATTAATTCACTCATTCATTCACTCATTCATGTTTATTTGTTTTACAAAGTATTGAGTAGACACTAATTAAACATTTATTGAAAGAACAAATGAATTTGGGTTCATTGAACCATCTGTTTGTTTGTTTTAATTGAGGATAGGAAACAGACCTGAAGGAAAGTCACCTTTGCTTTAATTACCTAATGATTGCTTTAGGGTCAGGATGAAAGATTTGGAAGCTAAATTTGTAAAGAAGCAGTAAAGAAAATCAAATAGTGTTTATTAGCTTATAAATATAATGAATGCTGGGTAGAGCTATTGATATTTTCTGTGTTACCAAAATTTGTAGAATATTAACTTAAGAAAGAGCTTGTTGGCAATACTAGATATGTTGAATTTTTTATTATTTAGGAATTTTTATATATTTTATGTACATATATACATAATATATAGAAAAATAAGAGAAAAATGTATAGCTAGAAATGTATATATAAAAAAAATATATATATATATATATATGAGATCTTATATATGAATACTTAGAAATTGAGTCCAATTAATGCTAAATTGCATTTTTCCAGTCTAGAAAGAGAAGCTAAATAAATTTCAGCATATTTGCCACAATTAGATGTCTCATCTACTTGTTAAAAATGTGGTGATGATAGTGATATTGGTATACATTGGGATTTTGTGTATGTGTGGCATTATTTTCTTAGTAAAAAACTAAAAAAGAAAAGTAGCCTATGTGAATGTTTGACTCAGACGGCATTCCTGAATATTTAAGTGTGGTTGCAGGAAGCACTGAAAGCGTAGCATTATTCCGTTTTGAAATGCTGTTTGCAAAATTAGAACACCCTTCACAATAATATATATAATTGTACAATAAATACAATATACAGTACAATGCGTATTATATACTTGTTTGTTTATATAAACACATGATATATGTGCCTCCCTCCATCCGTCAATATATTTATATCAAGGTTCATGCTTACTAATATTATATTATGCCTTATTCTCTTCATTAAAACATGTTGAGTCCTCAATTTTGGTTACTTTTTGTTTGGTGGTAGTCTTTTTATTTCCAAATATTTTCCTTAAGTGTGATAATTGAGGAATACACTTTTGAATTCTTGTATATGTTCAAATATCTTTCTATATCTGAGAAGCAAATGACATCATGAGTAAATCTGGAATACCTGAGCTGAAATTCTTTTCTTTCTGTAGTTTACAAGTGGTATTCTACGTATGTTTAACTGCTGGTAATGCAAAGGTGTCAGATCTTTTTCCTCTGTTGATAACTTATCCTTACATATGGAGAACTGTTAAATTATTACTTTTATAATTAGAAACCATGCATTTGATCAAGACAAATTTTCTTTCTTATCAGTGAGCACTCTCACTATTAAAGACAGTTCTTTGTTGGGCTAAGAGGATTTTCTTCAATCAATTGTTTTGTTATTTCTGATCATCCATCTGTCCCCTCTTCTTTCCTTAAAACTCCTATTTGTTTCCTGCTAATTTTCCTGAGCACATTTGTTAAGTTACTAATTTCAGTCTCAGGTTCCTCTCATTTAACCTGATTTCTGAATATATTTTACCAAGAGCTTAAAACAAATCAGATGTCTATCTGTCTCTTCCAGCAGTTCTATTTCTCTTGCTACGTGTTCCAAATTTTCTATCATATTTTCCTTCTCCTTCTGAGGCCTATCAGATAAGCTGCAATTTTACTGTGCCAATGAATCGAGAATTCGATTTTAATGTTTGGACCTCTTTTATAACTGGAAACATCAGGGTGTCAAAAGCAAATGAGACTCTTTCTCTGGGAGCTGTGGGGTAAGGACAGGTTGTTACCATTCTACTGAGATAAATAGAAGCATTCTTTCTACTTTCTCAGTTTTGTTTACTTCCTGCTTTCCCAGTATGAAAGAATCAGTTAACCTATTGTTTCCAATCCAGGCCAGAACCTGCACCCTTGGAGAAAATTTAGCCTGCACCCTTGGAGAAAATTCAACCTTCAACCTTTACTTCCAACACTCTCCCACCTAGGTTATATAGGTCTCTGGATTCCAAGAGCACTAAAGGGAAAATCAGTATCTGATTTTGATGAGGAAAAATAGAAAAAAATATGGATGATGAATATGAGTGGATAAATTTGAAAGCACGTTGTTGGAAATGGACCTCAGGGGGATAAGACTGAAAACAACAGAGATTTGGGTGTTATTGCATTTGCTTAATAAAGATTGTAATATTGAAATTATGTCAGGAGGAGAAGATGAAGGAGGAGAAGGAGAAAGAGGAGGAGGAGGAGGAGGAAGAGGAGGAGAAGAAGAAGAAGAAGAGGAGGAAGAAGAAGAAGAGGAGGAAGGGGAAGAAGAGATAATTTGATTTTATGTGCTGATCAATTAGGGCATGTGATAAAGTTTTCTAGCTGACAGGTAAATAAGACTGGGTTGGAATACAGATTTTTAATTATCAAGTTATAGATGTTAGATGAAGCTATGAGAATAAAGAATTTTTTCAGCTAAAGTATACACAGTAAAATGTTAGTAATCTGCACTAGGAATCATGATGATAAGCAAGCCTAAAGTTGGATGAAGTAAAGTATTATTATGAAAGAAGTAGTTTTTTTAAAGATAAAGAGATTACTGTTTACTAATATCCAGTTTCCTCTTCTCCAGGGCACAGGAGAGACTTACTCCCTGTTTCCTATGACTCTGGAACACTCAACAGACTTGGTTTGATTAATGAAACATGAATAATAGAAATATGGTGCTTCTAAGTGAAAGCAAGTGATCGCCCAACTCCCCTCACCTTCCAACTTTGATATGCTCATCACAGAAGTATTTGTTGAGATGAAGCCTAGGTTACTGTCTACATGTACAGCTGAATGAATGCTGTTGTAGTTTCAATGAAATTTGTGATACTACACAACTCTTAGTCCATGAAAATAAATATTAGTATTCATTAGGAAATGCATAATGATGTTAGCAGGGCAGTTTTGGTGATCTGGTGAGATAAGTCAAACTTCAGTGCATCTAGGAGTTTAATAGATATGATATGGTGGACATAATGTATGTCATTTGATACTGTGTGAACTTTGGGAGGACAGGAAACTGGAAAGTATATTAAGGGACATATATAGTTAAAATGTTATCGGTGAAAGTGGAGTTCTTGGGGTGTCACAAAGAAAACAATTTCCTGAGGCCCCCATGTGATAATGAGGTTTTGTAGAAAGCTTTATTGATGACATGAAATTAAGGGGTTCCCTTCCGAGGTCCCACCTCTGTCCACCTTGCCATAGAAGTCCAATCTTGTCTCTAACAGGGCCATAATGAAGGCCACTGTCCATTGTTTCTGCTCTATAGTAAAGCATAGTCCAGTCCAGAATCCTGTGTGTGGAGTCCAAGTCCGCATGGCCATGGGCCATACTCCTGCTTAAGCCCCATGGCTATAGAGACAGAAGAGGCAAACACACAGGTGAGTGTGGGTCATGGAGCAAGAGCCTGCAAGAGGAAGAGAAGGGAACCCCTTGTCTGGAGATTTTAACTTTCCAAGATTTTGCACATTCATTGTTACAAGGCTAGACTGACAGGCTAACTCCTTTTCTATATCACCCCAACTTCACTGTGCATGCGCCCATCTCTCCCTTCTCCCCCAAACAATCCAGTATCAAATGGGGGAACAAGGGGTGTTAATACCCTGGGGGAACAAGGTTGTGTGAAGCTATATAGCTTCCTAGTGAAGCTTCCCAGGTGACCATGTTTATAATGTCTGACTTTCCTTTGCTTTCTTCCCTTTTGTTAAATACTAATAAACTAGCAATTATCAATAACAAAACAAATAAATAAAAACAACAAAACATTAATAAACTAATTACAGTGATAATAAAAACACAGTGTAATCTGGCAGGGGTAAATAAATGGAAAAAACTTCAGGAATGTATAAACCTTGAAATCCAGAAAGAACATTTGAGAACTATTTTGTCAGAAAGAGAATGAGAGTATAAAGGCATGCATGGGAGAGAAAGACAAAAGTTTTTTTTACATAAAGAAAATATACAATTTTATGAGTGCTTATTACTGATCTAAAAGAATATTTTATTTCCTGTGCCCACTGGTCTGATATAAAGAAAAAGTAAACCAATTTTTGATTTTGCAAGTAAAAATTTACAATGCAAATGAAATTCAGAACCTCTTTAGGCTTTTAAGCGAAAGTGAGAATGATGATTGGAAAAATGTAGAACCCTGGAAATTTGTATGAATTCTGATACATATGATTATTTATATCATCACTTCAAATCCTCTTTAACTGTGCGTTTAAGAAGAAAAAACTCTCTTCTGTGATTGATTTTTTAGCATTCCTTTGCTTTAAGAGTTAATAACCTTTTTTGATGCAGATGCTTTTCGAGGAGATGCTGATTGTTTTTATGTTTCATGTCTTCCAAACCCAGATAAATGACCAGCATACACTCAGAAGAATCAAGATGAATTATGACCTGAGAGGAGATAGAATAAAAATCAAATGATTGGCCAGATTTGTGTCAACTTATATCAACCAAAACCTTGGAATACATGTGGGAAAGGATTATACATATGTTATTTTAGGAAAAATCATAACATTAGAAGAGTTTAAATAAGGAATATGGATGGTAGCTTGAGCACTGATAAGTATCTATCATAGTGGATAACTAAAATCTTGCTCATAGTTGACCTAAATTAAATGAAGTTGAGATATTGGAACTTAATTGGCACATAATACGGGGGGGGCGGGGGGAATGGAAATGATTAGGATGAGAAGCCATCTATAGAGGATTATTCATGGGTTATTTTATTATTATATTTCTTCATGAGTTTCTCCCTAGTTCTTCCTTCAATTTTTCTGACACCTTGAAAACATACATGTAGTGTATATTTGCTCAACTTCATGACAAAAGGCTCTGGTTTCTGTAGATGCCCCAATCACCAATATCAGGGGCAACAAGAAATAGCAGGATTCTCAGTCTGTTATCCAGTGGTTCCAGCATTATTGTTATCTTCTCTTCCTACAGTACCTCTAGCATTAGAAATAGGACACCGTTGCTAAGAGTATTTAGTCTATTTTCTATAGATATCCCTCTATTTTCTAGTAAATATCCTTCTATTCTGCTCCTCTTATTTAACCCTGACTAAAACAAAGGGAAATCAGTAATTTTTTTCTTAATATGTATAGTAGAATAATACAAACAAATCTAGGAAGAGTGAAGAAACAAGGTGAGCCATCAAATTAGGGAATCAAGGGCTGCAATTTAATTGCCAGATTTGAACCACGACAAAGACTCTGGGGATCCTGGAATAAAGGAGAAACTGGGTTCCCTTCTATTAGATTCTAGTAACAAAACTGCAAATATGTAATGGAAAAAATCTTCACAGTTTTTCCCAAAGGGCCTGTGAACATTATCAAGGTAACTTGTTTTGGAGAAAGAGAAATGTCCAGAATTTTTAAGTCTGACTTAATGCACAGCTCTGAACTGACATGCATTTTTGATCATCTGAAAGGCCACTGCACTCTTCTACTCAGAATGGGGGATTTCAGAGGTCAGTTGGGAAAAAACAAAAAACATTGGCCTGAATCCATCTCTTAGTGGATGTAGTAAATCTGCAAAAGCACTCTGTAGTTATCTCCCAAAATTCCAAATGCATAGTTGAAATATGCATAATTCATAGTTGGCAAAATCCCCACATTTGTTTTCCAGCCCCTGGGGTAAAGACTGTTATGATATAAAGGAAAAATGTAGGTCTCTGATCCCATTATATCCAGAAAGGACAAATAAAAATAAAAAATATAATCTCTGATACAGTTCTAAAGAATTATGACACCATCAAATACTTGAGAGGTACAAGAATAAAGAGTTCTTCTAACGTATCACCACTTAACATGCCACTTTGGCTATGAAGAAATATCAGCAATGAAAGGCAATTATTGTAAACTTCTTAGAAACTGCCTTCAATTGCAGCTATTGTTTAAGATGGGATCTACTTACTGGAACAAATTGCATGAAGAGCAGTAGCTGGTTTAAAGCTATTAATATTGCAAATGGATTTCATCTATGTATTCATTTAAGAATCAGCATGGTGTTTGCTTAATTGTGGCATATAAGATAGCATATATTTACTCTATTGCCTCAGAAATACATCAGATCTGTTCTATGTCATAGTCCAGCATGCAGAACCTAGAATGTTTCACCATCCCTCTGAACATTCTACTATCATAGAAACTGAATCTGGTGATCCAGATATACTATATGCACCAAGTCGTGGGAGATAAGTTCCATGAAAGTTCAGAATAGATAAATATTGTGCATGAAGTCAATGAGAAAGACATCCATTTGGTAGGGTGTATCTCTTTGAATGATCAATCTCCAACTGCAAAGGCCAATGCTAAATGCCTGCGAATGATGTCATGTCCCAAGAGGACCAGCCTGATACCTGTGGCATATAAGTATTTCTCTCTTGGACCGTGACCAGCGGGGCTAGAGAGCGGACACGAGTCCTGATTAGCGGTGATGGGGGATTGAGAAAATGAAAGAGACAGACACAGAAACAATAGGGAAAGCTGGGACCACGTGGGACAGCTGTCCTCTGATGGAGAGACAATGACCCAGAGCCGGTGCAGCACATTTATTTTATACAATATAATTTCAGGAAGTTTTACTAGAGTTTAAAACAAAGGAAATTATGTGAAATCATGGTTAAAGATCAAGCTATAATCATGGTTAAAGATCAAACTGTAATTTTTCATTCTTGTGGCTTCTTTGTAATCGTCACTCTGGGCTAAGCCTGGATAATTGTGTCTGTTCCTTGAGCTTGGTTGAACTTAGATAATGAAACCCACCCCCTGGCACCTGAGCTAAGGGTCAGGCTGACAACGTACCTGCCTCTGGCACAGTATGTTTTCCAGGACGTGACTCTGCCAACGCCACTGGACTCAGCTGACAATAATTAAAGAAAGCTGACAAAAATTAAAGAAATGCTCATGTGCCTTCTCAGGCGCTCTCTACAGTGGCAGTTGAATTATGTTGACTCTCTCCAGTCAGACAAGGGAGAAGGATAGAAACAATATATTAGCTTTATGGAAATAATGACTCAGTTATAGAATGTTTTTGCCTGCCCAAAATTCTTTCAGCACCACCTTTATTAGATGTATTGATTACTTTGTTCAACATCATAGTATTCACATAACACTGCTCCTGAACAAGCAAATTAATTTACAGCCAAAGAAGCAAGAGAATGGATTACTATCATGAAATGTATTAGCCTCACCATGTACACCATCCCTAGAAGCACCTGTACTAATAACATTGGATGGCCTAGTAAAGACTTAGTTACAATGCTGGTTGGGTGGAAATAACTTGTCATGCTAAAATGATGACTCTATAGCTGAAAGAGTACACAAAAATATTGGAATACATGTAAAAGTTTTGGATTCTATTCTTGGTTTTATTCTTAATTATTTAGATGGAGCTAGGAAAATTAGTATAATTTCCTATATTTTTAGAAAGAAAAGGTTGGCCTAGTGTGTTTAGGAACAACAGAAGTATCCCAGGTATACCAGAAAGATTCAGTGGTTAAAAGCTTACAATAAATGTGTTAAATCTATTTAATTTTAAATAGGGTGCACCTTAAAAATTATTTGAGAGCCTCTTTGTGGATATTAAGTAAGCTTATAATAAATGTGTTAAATCTATTTAGTTTTAAATAGGGTGCACCTTAAAAATTATTTGAGAGCCTCTTTGTGGATATTAAGTGGCTATGTGTTTATTAAATTTTGAACCACAGATTTTTACATTTTACTTTTAAAAAAAATGTATCTTTATAATTGAAAGTAGTACATCTGCCCCTTCTCCTCCCCCCGCTTGACCATTTCACATTTGATTTAGAGCCATTATATCTTTATCCTTTTGCTTCAAGGGAATTGTGGCTTCCCTTGAGCATTATTCTGACTTAAAAACAATGTTACTAGGGCTCACATGTTAACCTTTTCTTAGTTTACTTTTATTTATTTTTTAAATATATATATATTTTTATTTCAGAGAGCAAGGGAGAGGGATAGAGAGATAGAAACATCAATGATGACAAGACACTCATTGATCAGCTGCCTCCTACATGCCTCACCGTGGGGATCGAGCCCACAACCCAGGTATGTGCCCTGACCAGGAATCCAACCGTGACCTCCTGGTTCATAGGTGGAAGCTCAACCACTGAGCTATGCAGGATGGGAAAATATTAAAGAACATTTTAATGCCTATAGATCATTTTATTTGATAATTTTGGGGAATTCTCTCTAACCATGACCTTTAAGGTTAAAATATGTAAAAATATGCAAATGTGTTTTTAAATAGAGTTCCTAATTGGTTTAGGCTAACATTATAATCACATAATTGTTAGGTTTGTAATTGATTCTTAATTGCTCAGACGTGTACTACCTTTATTACTAATCATCATAACGATTAAACAATATTAATAAATTACATATTGTTACAGTTTAAAATCCTTGTAATTCCATGATCTGTGCTTCATTAGATTTTTTGTAAAATTCTTATAGGATAGGTAAGGTTTTGCCATACCATTTTGTCATACCAATGGTGAAGACCGGCATAAACCATAGTTTTGTCCGTCATGTTGGCAATTATTGAAGGTTAATAAACATGAATCTAAGTAACCAAATCAGTTGATTCAATCCTGACTAGCCCTGGTATTCAGATTCCTTTGTCACTTCCATGGGACCACACTCACTGAAGCCTAGGAAACATGCTTCCACTGTGTTGGCAGCACAGATCTCATTGGCTGAGGAAATATGAAATAATTAATGATCAGTTTAGGAGATGGAAAATTTTAGGTTTCAGAAAAATGAAACTTAGCATTGAATGAAGATTATCATGCACCATAGAGGACTCAATTACATTTAGAAAAAAAACTCTTGTCCAGATGGTGTATTATAAAATGGTGAACTTGAAATCTACATAATTTCATTAATCAATGTCACTCCAATAAATTCAATAAAAAAATTTAAGTGCCCCCAAAAAAGAAAAGAAAATACCCATTGTAGTAATAGCCAGAGGCGAGGAATATAAAAAAACAATTAAGTACTAAAAAGCAGTGATCTAAGCCCCTAACTCAAAACCTGTCATTTTTAATCTTGCAAAGATTAAACAGATTTTTTAACTTTATTTTTTACTTCATTGTCATATTTCAAAATTTGGTAAAAAACCTAATTCAATTCTAAAATATTTAAGTCAGATATTATCTTTTTTTTAATTTAAATTCTTTATTGTTGAAAGTATTACATAAGTCTCCTTGTCCCCATTGACCTCTCCCTGACAGCTCCCATCCCCCAGCACATGCCCTCTCACCCCTACTGTCTGAGTCCATTAATTAAGCTTGTATCCATTCATACAAGTCCTTTGGTTGATCTCTTACCCACCTGGCCTTCCCTCTTAGGTTGAACAGTCCGTTCAATGTTTCTGGCTCTATTTTTGTTCATCAGTTTATGTTGTTCATTATATTCCACAAATGAGTGAGATCATGTGATATTTATCTTTCTCTGACTGGCTTATTTCCCTTAGCATAATGCTCTCCAGGTCCATCCATGATGTTGCAAATGGTAAGAGTTCCTTCTTTTTTTACAGCAGCATAGTATTCTATTGTGTAGATGTACCACAGTTTTTTAATCCACAGATATTGTATTAATCTCTGAAGAGACAAAGAAGAATAAATGTCATCCTGACCTTAAGAAACTTACAGAATGGAATAAAAATAACAATATCTGGAAAGAATAAAATTGTCTATTACACAGACACATTATATTTCTTGTATAAATCAATGATTTTGCCCACTTTTATTACTGGTAAAAGTTCACTATTTTTTTATCTCCCTAACTCAAAATAATTTAAAGTTAATGGTGCTTTATTCTAAAACTGTATGGACTTGGATCTCAAAAGCATCAAGTAGAAAATGGTAATAAGAAAAAATGTGTATGCTGTCAGATAAACAAATGTTGTTTCAGCCATGTGCACTCTATTTTAAAAGTTGATGGAGGAGAGAGATTAACCAAAGAACATATATGCATATATACATAACCCATGGAGACAGGTAATAGTGGGGTGAAGGCCTGAGATGGGGGATTGGTGTGGGGAGAAGTGGGGTCAATGGGGGGAGAAAAAGAGTGGCATCTGTAATACTTTCAACAATAAAGATAAGTTTAAAACATAATAATATTATTTTTTTTAAAAAAGTTAATGGAGCAGCAAGGCATTTTAAAGAAACTTAGTGATTGGCAGCTTGACTTCAACTTTTGCTTGCCCTCACTCTGTTAGACAACTTCAACATCCTGGTCAAATAAACATTATTTTCCCAGTTGACTCTCTGATCTTATGATTGAGTCAATCATAAATGATTGAATAAATATCAATGTTGATATTCAATTACAGTACAATCTGTAAGATGGTAAAAAATCTGAGAGATGCATTTTCTTTGCTTTGCAGAAATAAGCCATTATAAAAGATTTATCCATTAATAAATAAAATATTTTAGTTTCTGATCTCATTTATAATAGAACACTTTATTAATTAATGAACAAAATTTTATTATTTTCAGCCAAATAGGCATATACATTCACTCCTGGAAAAACCTCATTTATTCCAAAACATCAAGTATGGTGAAAATAAGTAACTTGATTGGTATCATCATTTTCCACTGCCATTTTTGGTATTAGTAAAAGCTTTTAAAACCATAATAAATTCTGGTTAATATTTTTGCTGCTACCACTAGTAAGATATAATTATTCTCTAAACCGACCTTTGGTTTATTGCAGTCTAAAATTTAGTTCTCAATGAAATTAAATGTCAAAGAAATCTATAATGTACTTTTTAAATTCAATACCACCTAATCATTAGATCCTATCAAATAAGAAACTGAATTCAAATCATTCATTTTACAGCATTTTATCACAACATTATAGAAATCTAAAGAAGCTAGTATATTAAAGCAAAATTGAGCTTTAACTTTTCATATATACTTTTATTGTCCATAAAACTTTCAATTAATTTTATTGCAACTCCATTATATAGTTCGAATTATTTTTTGACTATAAGTGTTCAAATAGTTTTGACTGAAAAATCAACTTGTTCAAGATTCTGTCAAAATTTGAAAGAAGCCCTAACTGGTTTGGCTCAGTGGATAGAACATCGGCTTGCAGACTGAAAGGTCCCAGGTTCAATTCCGGTCAAGGGCATGTACCTTGGTTGCGGTCACATCCCCAGTGTGTTTCTCTCTCATCGATGTTTCTGACTCTCTGTTCCTCTCCCTTCCTCTCTGTAAAAAAATCAATAAAATATGTTTAAAATTTTTTTTGAAGTAAAATATACTCTAGATGGTTTGGCTCAATGAGTGGAGAATTGGCCTGCAGACCCAAGGGACCAGGGTACAATTCAGGTCAAGGTCACGTACCTAGGTTGTAGGCTTCTCCCTGGCCTGGGCCCGGTCAGGGTGCATGCAGGAGGCAATAAATCGATGTGTTTCTCTCCCATTGATATTTCTCTCTGTCTTTCCCTCTCTCTTAAAAAAAAAGAAAAAAAAAACTCAATGGAAAAATATCCTTGGGTGAGGATAAAAAAGAAAAAAAAAACTTGAAATCAAATCATCAAATCTCACAAACTCACAAAAGTAAAGTAAAAGTTAATAGGGAACTTTAAATGTTGATATCTAGAAATGCTACGAACCAGAACTCAAAGATATTAGTATCTTTATAAATGAGAAACATTGTCTTTGTATTTAAGAATGCATAACTTTTACTTCTCTTTTGACCTTCAAGAATAGCAACAATTGAAACCTTTTATTCCAGGGATTCATTAAATTATTTAACATTTAAATTTAAAAATATATGTGCAAATTAGGTGTCTTTTAAAGTTTAATTTATATATTTTTAAATAATGACAGCATAAAAACTGTATTCAAAGAACAAAGTAAAACAATGTACAATAAAAATTTGGTTTATTGGAAAAATTAGAAAAATATTATGATAAAATCTGTATTTATAAAAATGTGTAAGAACACATATATATGTCTCTATTTAAAGAACTATACACTTAAATGTTATTTTTAAATCCTGAAATCATCAACTTTTGAGGAACAAAAAACTTTTGTTTTGTTTCAGTTTTTCTAAAATAACTGAAGAATGCTTTTAGGTAAATAGGTTAACTAAAATATAGAAAGTTAAAATAGAAAGGTTAAATAAAAAAAATCATAAAATAAAATGTTAAAATAAAATTAACCAAATCATAAAACATTAATCATTTTTCCTGACTTGCAAGGCCATAGAAATGTTATATGATTGCATATTTTATAATATACCTTATGTATATTTAGGACTAATAAACACACTTTTGCCATGGTATTAATCCTTACGTAATGAAAGCCAAAGGCATCGTGTAGTACAGGTACCAGAAAGGGAGTTTTCTCATTAACGTGTCTCAATGTACCACACAAAGATATCCGATGAAAGCTTCTTAGAAGCTGTTGGAAGCCTCAGTAGACATGCACTACATTTGTTATTCAACTAGCGTCCTATAATATTAGAATAAGATTTGCTCTCTTAATATCTTCATTGTCTTTGATAAGCTAAAATAAACAGGACATCGTTCATGCTGGGGCAAGCCACAAAGTTCAGTTTAGTAAGGCAAAGGTCATTTGTTAGCCATATTTTGACTTATCTGATTGAAGAACCTAAGACAGGTGCTTACTAGTCAGGAATAATCAAGAGAGAGGTTTTATTATTTTTTTCTTTAGACTAATAATAAATGGTTTTGATGAGCTATGCCATACATTATTTTCTTTCCTAATGTTACCAGAGATTTTCAAAGGAGCATACCTAAACTTCTGTTTATTCACTACCTTATTGATGTGACACTATGTGACTCTTGGATATTTATACTTCATTCTGATTGTTTAAACCAAGCCAAAAGCATGCATAGATAAAGCAAAAAATGTCCCATAATTGTTACTATCTAAAAATGCCTTGTAAGTTCATATATACCAAGAATAATTTAATTCCCTTTCATTTTCTAAATCCCTCCCTCCTGCTAGTATCACAATATTCAAGGCAGTTATGTGCCAACTTTTCCTGGGAACACCTGGTCGATCCTTTACTGCCAGATGGACCTGCTGATGCAGAACAAAACAGGGAATGGTTGTAATAAATATGTCTGTGGGGGATATTGGTGATAATGTTATTGGTTGAGTCTGCCTTGAGTGAAAATTGTAGCAATCTATAGCCTCCATTTATCTGTCTACAAGTAGCAAATTATTTAGAGGTGTCAGGCGGCAGGGTTACACAATGAAAGATCGCTGATCTGTAAATTGGTAGATTGTACAATCTGTGCTACTTACTTTACTTCTTTGGGTGTCCACTTTTCTATCTCTAAAATCAGTGATTTAGAAACGGAGAGAATTAACTTGTTTCTTGTAGTTTTTTAAGTTTTATACTTCAAAGTCACAATGTGAACACTACGTTTAAGTGTTAGAAAAAGAATAAACTTTTAATGGCATATACTTTTTAAGTAAAAATGTACTTTTATACAATACCTTCATTTTAACAAAGTTATATTACTTTTTAAAAAAAAAGATTTTAATTGATTTTTTTTTTAGAGAGAGAGGAAGGGAGAGGGAGAGAGAGAGAGAAAAACATCAATGTGAGAGCAAAATACCAATCAGCTGCCTCCTGCATGCCCCCTACCAGGGATCCAGTCTGCAACCTGGGCATGTGCCCTGACCAGGAATCTAACTGGCAACCTTTCAGTGGACAGGAGGACACCCATCCAACTGAGCCACACCTGCCAGGGAAAGTTATATCTATAATAATAAAAGGGTCATATGCAAATTAGACCAGATGTCCTTCCAGACGTCCTTCCTGATGAAGCCAGGGCGGAGGGAAGCCAGCCCGGGTCCCAGGTGCCGGAGGGAAGTTGGTGCCGGCAGCTGGGGGAAGGAAGGCCTACACTTGCACGAATTTTCGTGCATCGGGCCTCTAGTTACTTTATAAAATGTGACAGCTACTGATGTATTTTTTTAATTACTTTTCAACATCAACCATGTTGTTATGAGCCATGCACTATGGCATGAGCTGAGATCTTATTAAGCCCAACTAACTGGGACCGGTAAGTGTAGGGTTAAGGGATAGCCGAAGAGCACCCGTGCAATAGATAGGGAAGAGGAAACACAGAGATGGTTAGATGCAAAAGTAAGTGGAAGCCTCCTGACAAATGTAAGCTTAGCAGGCTTCCACCGGGCTTGAGGGAGAGGAGGGGTAGCCAGAGAATTTAACAGAAGGACGTTTCAAATGATAACAAGTAGATGTAGACTGTAATTAAATTACAAGAGCCTTTGTCAAATAACCAAAAGTTAATAGAAGAAAGAGGAAATGTCACATAAGAGACAAAAAATTAAGTGAACAGAGGAACAAGCAAATTCCAAGAGCAAAGCTAACACCTTATCAGTGGGTATTCGTGTACTTTCTATTTCAGCTCGAATATCTAGAGAGCTCAGAAGTCATTACTCCCATCATTAAAACAAGAAATGGTTGTACAAACTGAAAATCAATGATGATTCCTGGACCTGTCAGAGAACCAATGTTGCAAGGAAAAATGCTACCTCGAAATCTGGAGAGACAAGCACATACAGAGAATTAGAGCCATAAACTGGAGAGAAAGTAGTCATATTAACAAATTTCTGGGTGCTGAGTGTGGACAAGTTTGAGAATGTTAAACTACTGAGGACATTAGTCTTGTGAAAGGGGGCATCGTATTATGGTGTTCTCTCTAAGCATCTATAGTAAAGGCATGAGAAAGATCTAGTGGTTCTGGCAGGGAAAGGGGAAGAGAAGTAGTTCTGAAACATACCCAGAGCCTTCTTCATAGTGAAGGCCTACTCTCCAGAGAAAACACTTAACTGGAACCTAGCCTACCTTCACTCTAGGACCCTCTGTCTCACCTACGGGAAAAAGAAATGCTAAGAAACACTGTGAAAGTCACACTCCAGATAAATAGACGCACTGAAATAATGAGATGCACTCATAAAATTCTAGAATGTATCCTCTGCTCCACCACTTAGCCCCACACCAGCAGGAATCCCATGGATTAGAGCTGAAACCAGTTGAAAGAGAAGACTCTCTGAATAGTTTTTAGAGAAGCCCAAGATCAATAGGAGACAAATCATATGCCATTAAAAGTCTATTCTTTTGCCTTAGCTGGTTTGGCTCAGCGTCTGCAGACTGAAGGGTCCTGGTTTGATTCAGGTCAAAGGCACATACCAGGTTGCAGGATCGATCCCCAGTAGGGGGCATGCAGGGGATCAATGATTCCCTCCCATCATTGATGTTTCTATCTTTTTCTCCCTCTCCTTTCCTCTCTGAAATCAATAAAAATATATATATTTTTTTTAAAGTCTGTAAGTATACAGAGGTACATAATGCTAACATAAATAGAATTTGTTTTTTAGAATTTCATTAGGAATTTTAGTATTTTCTTGTAAAAATGCAACTGATTTTTGTATATGGATCTTTTATTTTGAAACCTTGCTGAAATCCTTTATTAGTTCTAGTAGTTTTTGTGGATTTCTTACAATTTTGCATATAGAGGATCATGTCGCCTACAATTAGAGCTTTAATTGTTTTCCACTCTGGATGTTTTCTTTTCTTTTTTTCATATCTAATTGCCTGGGATACTATTCCTAGAACAATGTTAAATGGAAGTTGTGAGAGCAGATATATTTGTCTAGTTCCTCATCGGGGGAAAGCATTCAGTCTTTCAACATAAGTATGTTATTAGTTGAATGTTTCATAGATGCCCTTTATTAGGTTTAGGGACTTCCATTTTACTCCCATTCTCTTGAGTGTTTTATGATTAAAAGGATGTTGGATTAACCCAAAATGCTTAGCAAAATTTGGGAGAATACTACAAATATGTAGTTTGTATAATTATAACTGCAATATATGCAATCTTAGAAGGAAAACAATAGAAGGCAACATGATTTTTGTTTGTTTTCATAGCCTCCACCTCTTAAACATGCAATCAATAAGTCATTTACTTCTTGAAATTTTTCCAGATATTGAAATAAAATCTTAATTCATTTGATAAATATTTTATTATTTTTGCATGTCTTGAACATTATGACAGAAGTTCAGATTAAGGAACCTCTCTTTAATAACGGTTTGAATGTCAAGAATTAGAACTTTACTAGCTTGAAGCTTATTTTAGAGACAGTTTATAAATAGTTTCACAAATCATTTTCTTAGTTGTAACAAAACCTTGAAGGCTTAAATTTAATTGAAAATCTTAAAGTTTCATTTCAGGCTTCAGAGATCAAATCTTCTGAGAAAAGAAGGGTAATTTAAAGACAATTACCTTCTTTGGAGTGTAATATAAAATCATCCTTATTTTCAAATTAAGGATTTCCATAATAAGATCACCTCTAGATTAGTGGCTGGTAAATAGTACATTGCCAACATAAATACCTGTGGGTCCCTTTAAATCAGCTATAAGTTAATCAGTTCCCTACCACATGCTGGCTCTCTAATGAAGAATAATACTTTGCCTAAAGTTAAAGACCCTCAATGATCTGATTCTTTATATTGATTCTAACTATAGATAACATTTATCTCTATATCACAGCTATAAGTGACACATCATTCTTATACTTGTCAGAAGGCTGACATTCAAGCCTCAGTTCTCTTACTTTATTGGCTGCTCTAACTTGTGATTTGTTTCTTTACCCATGTGGTCTCATTATCTCCAAATCTTGTAAGGGTAACACTTCTACTATGTGCTCCTACAAATTTGTAATGCTCTTTCTCTTCAGATAGTTTAAAGGTAAACTAGAATTATTTTTATTATAACAGTTGGTAAGTATACAGAGGTATATAATGTTTAAAATTGGCATTTTTATGCCTTATACATAAACTATACAATTCAGCAAAGACAAATGATTGTAGACTAATTCCACTGTGCTATGGTTGCTTTTATGTGTCAACTTCACTGGGCCACTGTGTCCAGATATATGGCCAAATATTATTTGGGGTGTTTCTGTAAGAGTCTTTTAGGATGAGATTTATAATTAAATCATTGGACTTTTGAATAAGGCAAATTGCCCTCCTTAATGTGGGTTGGCCTGCTCCAATCAGTTAAAATTTCTCAATTCATCCCTCTCTCTCTAATATATATGTGTTTTGTTTCTCTGGAGAATCTGACTAATATATGTACACTGTAAAATCATATTTTACAATTTATAAAAATTGCATTTGTAATATTGGAGTTTTATCATTTAAAAATAGTATTACATTTTACACCTTAAGTTTTGTATTTATGATATATGGTAGATGACATTCACTTTCTCAAATTCTTAGGTTATGGCTCTTAATCAAAACAGGTCAGTCACCTTCATCCGGGAACATAGCTCCACCTCTTCTCTCAAGCTTTAACGGGATCAATCACTCAAAGCAGCACTCTCTCTTCTCTTCTGAATACCTTGAAATATATCTACAGAAAAGGAATTTTTCCACTCCCTTATCAAGTTTCTTCCATGATATGGGACATCAATCATTAAAAACATGACTATTGTCACCCATTTGTATCAGTTCATCAGTCAAAGTATTATTTGAGACCAGCTCTCAATCAATTTGTCCCCAAAATAACTTCTGCCAGAATTATAATATTGAATCTAGTGACTCTTGTTCTTTTATTCTTTGGGGAGAGATTCCTTCTATTTTCAACTAACATTCCCATTATCTTATCCCATCTTATCCTTATAGCACTAAATCTTTCATCTCCTGTAGGCTTCCAATATCTACTACCCTCCATAACTTTTTCCTCTGCTGTGTAAAACCCTGGATTCATATCAATGAACTTGCCCAGTTTCTTGTTAACTTTTCCACAAAGCTTTACCTCCTGCCTGCCTTGACTAAATCTTGCTTCTTCCATGAGAACACATTCTCCTATAGTCATCCACTATGAAATTACTCCCATCAAACAAGATCTCTAGAGCCAGGAGAGGATTTTGATGTTCCCTCCATCATCATTTCTTTTGCTGGATCTCTTGCTATATGCACATGCTTTTGTGAGTTTCAGGCGATTTGGCTGTAAGCCCCTGTGTTTTATCTAATCCAGTTAGTACTCTTCATTCAATGACATCTTTCAGGTAGACATTAGAAACACGTTCCAAATGCCTGTGATAATTTAAGGACAGTTAAACATCCATTTTGGGCAGGTCTATCAAAAAAACTATTCTGAAAACTCATAGAATTCTTAAACTGCAACACCAGTCATAACTTGTCTTTCTTGTAGGAATGAATTAAAACATGAGACAACAAATAACAACAAAAGCAGATGAGGATTTATTTGTAGGAAAAAAATACACCCAGTACCTGAGCAGGCAACTCAGTCAACCAAAACCAAACCAAGTGCCCTGATGTTTGAAAGTTCAGAGGATTTACAGCCCTAGGCTTGAATGCAGTAGGCAAGGAGCAAGCCACTCCCTCCCTCATAAAGTTACGGGAGGGGTGGGGGTAAGGGGAAGAGATCAACCAAAGGACTTGTATGCATGCATATAGGCCTAACCAATGAACACAGACAACAGTGGGGTGAGGGGGGGATGGATGGGGGGAGGTAATGGGGGGAAAAGGGCACATATATAATAACTTAATCAATAAAGAAATTTTTAAAAAATGTGTCTTTAAGATATAAGGCTCCTTCATCTAGGCGCTATGCCACTGGTTAGGCCACATCCTAGAGGGGCTCTGAATATTTCCTCCTCTCACAGGAGCCTGCCACCTTCATTGCCTAATTTTAGTTTGTCATGTCTCATACACACTTCCTCCAAGCAGCAGCTACCTTCCCAACCCATATCTACCTAACTGCTTACTCTAACAAACAAACTGCATTTTTATGCATCTCAAGCTTATTTTATTCTTGAATAATATCTCTACCCTTTATATCCTCATCATAGAAGTATTGCTGATGTCAAATGCCCTATAGAATACCCCATTTTCCAAATTCTCGAATTGTTCTGTCATTTAACTGACTCCTTTAGTTCCATTAATTCTGTGAAGTTTAAGTTACATATAGAAGCTTCATTAAGTTTGGCTTCATCTTTTTTAGCTATCATATTGCACGATATTTTGTATGTGACAATATATACTTCACATTTCATCCAAGCATGGGAACATGCTCTCTGCTGTTCCACTTTAAGTGATGCTAACATTCACACATGGGTTCAAGTATGAAGAGTCTGATCTCTACGCAGTAATTCAAATTTTTGATTCTACAATCTTCATGTAATCTTAGGGGTGTAATTGGGCATAATGTAAATATGCAGATTCCCACACTAATACACCCAACGTGCTCTTGATAAGATTTCCAGTCTTCTTGAACAGAAGTCAAGACTTATCTCAGTTATTACTTAACTAAACCATGGCAAATTCCTCACTTGGCTTTCAGAGTACCATTCTTGCTTGATTCATCATATCTCTCTCTGCAGATACTTTGCAGGTGTCTCCAGTTCTTCTTAATCCCTAAACATTGGAGTGTACTAAAAGTTAGCTCTGGAGTTTTGTGGGTTTTTTTTTTTCTTGTTTAAACTAGAGCAGTGATTGTCAGTTGGAGGCAAGTGTGATTTCAAGAGACATTTGGCAATATCTGGTGACATTTTAGGCTGCCATAACTAGCAGTTGCTACTGACATATTCTGGATAGAGGCCAGTGATGCTGGTAAACATCTTACGAAGCACAGGATGCCTTCCAAAACAAAAAGTTATCCAGCTTGCTATATCAATACGGCCAAGGTTGGGAAATCCTGATCTAGAATTGCTCCCTTGGTCATATCATTTATTCTCAAGGCTTTAAATATTATTAAAAAACTAGAGGCCCTGTGCATGACATTCATGCACTGGGGGCAGGGGTGTGTGTCTCTCAGCCTGGTCTGTGCCCTTTCATAGTCCAGGAGCCCTCGGGGGATGTCCAACTGCGCCTTAAATGCAGGAGCTGCCCTCTGGTGGTCAGTGTGCTCCCCCAGGGGGAGCACTGCTCAGCCAGAAGCCGGGCTCATAGCTGGCAAACGCAATGGTGGCAGCAGCCTCTCCTGCCTTTGTGGCAGTGCTAAGGATGTCTGACTGACGGTTTAGGCCCGCTCCCCATGGACATCCCCCAAGGGCTCCTGGACTGTGAGAGGGTGCAGGCTGCGATGAGGGACCCCACCCCCCCAAATGCACCAATCTCGTGCACCAGGCCTCTAGTGTGGGATATAATGAACAACATAAACTGTGTTGAGCATCTGCCCCATGTTGGTCAGTGTGCATCATAGCGACCGGTCATTCCGCGGTTCAGTCGATTTGCATATTACCCTTTTATTATATAGGATATGACTCTCAAAATTAAAGTTTTCTTGGATTCTGACACATACATCTACTGCCTACTTTCTGTCTCAATTTAGATGACTAATAAGTATTCCAAGCTCAAAATGTACAAAATAAATTCTAGACTCCCTCTAAATACATCTCACCCCAAATCTTAATTTTAGTATAAAGCCATATATTTTAAATCAAAGAAAAGGAAAAAAAGAATCACTCTTTATTATCTTTCATTCTAATCCATTAGTATTTAATCAGCATTTTCTATTAGTTCAAACCTCAGATATATCCATCAAACTAGTTTTCATCACTATCTGGTCCAAGCTATCCCATCATCTCTTGTTTAGATTATGGCAATAGTCACCACCTGAATTTCATGCTTCTGACCTCAAGTATTTTAATTTCAATGTCTCTTTCTGTGTAAAGATCTCAAACTTCCTGGTAGATTTAAACTCTTCTTAGCTTCCCATACATTCTGCCATACTTGTATTTATTTCATTTATAATGTAACATAGGCATGACATCTTGTAGGTTTATTCTTTCTTGAGAGGGTTTTATATTAATTTATCTGGACGTAGTAGAGTTCCCAGTATATAATTAGTGGTTATTAAGTTAGTATTTTCTTAATAAGGAGCATGAATGTAAACTGTGCATTCTAAAAATATCTATAACATAAAATTAAAGTTTAAAGTAAAAATAAGACATTTATTTTTAGAAAGTGAGGCATTAAAAATAACATATATTAAGTTACTACACTTGGTGAAATTATGGCAAGTTAAATTCAGTAATATATCTATATTTTTAAAAATACATAGTATAGATGACCCTATATATTGTTTTCATTTATTTTAACAATCTGTTATCAGCAACACAATATTTTAGAGACTTTGGATATTTGTAGACACACTAAATAACATAAAAATTATAAAGGTTTATTTGTGCTTACCAGTTAAAGCTGATCATGTGTAACTTTAATTAAAATGGGAAATTGTGTTTTCCTAATGCTGCAGAGTAATTGGAAAAGATAAAAAAGAGCTTGATAATGCAATGTGTCCCTTTTTCTTACTCAGAGATAAATGCAAAATATTATAAATCATATTTTAATAAGTTTTATTCATTTTAATACAGAATACAGCCTCAGTGCTTCTTTCGTTCCCCAAATACTATTGGGACTCTACATTCTATTGAATGTATTATATTCTGATATCAGTAATTATTTCTATCACCACTATAATAGCTGCTCTAATTAATGATTAGTTTATTGCCAAACTCAATTTATACTTTTAAAAAAATGCAGCTTCAATTTCCCATGATCATTCATATAAATCATATCCCATTTGACATCTGTGCCTCCAGCAAACTGCTAATGTCTCAGCTTTATTTATACAAACATATTTAGATTTATAGATTTGATTAAAGAAACATTCTAAAAGATTGATTATAGTTAAAAGTCAGTTTAGAGAAAAATAATATTTAAAGATACCATGTTGAAATGTTTCTATTCAAAATAAACATATATTTCATCAAAATGCAGTAAATTGACATGGTTATTTACCATTATTTTATTATTTCAAACATTATATTTCTTCAGTGAATGTGCAAATACTAAGAATATTAATTTGGGGGTTTGAGGTACATGACTTAGCAAATATAAGAAATTTATTTTTGCTTTCTCTTATCTGAGAAAGCATCAGATAATAAATGTATTGCTCATGGAATTAAGTTAAACTAAATTTCATTACATGATCCATTAATTTTCTAGTGCTGTTGTAACAAAAAAAACACACAATACTCTCTCCTATTTCAGGAGCCTGGAAGTTGAAATCAAAGTGTCTGTAGTGATGGTTCCTTCTGAAGGCTAAGAGGGAGAATCCATTCCTCTCTTCTAACTTCTGTGGGTTTCCAGCGATTCTTGGTATCCCGTGGCTTATAGATCACTCTAATTTCTGCCTTTATCTTTACACTAGAAGCCTGGTGCACAAAATTCGTGCACGTGGGGGGGGTGTCTCTCAGCCCAGCCTGCACCCTCTCCAATCTGGGACCCCTCGAGAAATGTCCAACTGCCCGTTTAGGCCCGATCCTGGTAGGATCGAGCCTAAACGGGTAGTCAGACATTCCTCTCACAATCCAGGACTGCTAGCTCCCAACTGCTTGTTTGCCTGCCTTCCTGATTGCCCCTAACTGCTTCTGCCTGCCAGCCTGATCACCCCCTAACCACTCCCCTTCCAGCCTGAATGATACCTAACTACTCCCCTGCCAAGCCTGATTGCCCCTAACTGCCCTCCCCTGCAGGCCTGGTTACCCCTAACTGCCCTCCCCTGCAGTACTGGTCACCCCTAACTGCCCTCTCCTGCAGGCCTGATCCCTCCCAACTGCCATCCCCTGCTGGCCATCTTGTGGCAGACATCTTGTGTTCACATGGGGGCAGCCATCTTTGACCACATCGGGGCATCCATCTTGTGTGTTGGAGTGACAGTCAATTTGCATATTACTCGTTTATTAGATAGGATGGCCTCCTTTTCTGTGTGCCTGTTTGTTCCTAAGGCTTCCTCTCCCTATAAGGTCACCAATCAGTTGGATTTAGGGCCCATTCTAATCCAGTATAAGCTCATCTTAAATTATTACAATGGTCACATTCTGTGGTTCCATGTGAACATGAATTTTTGGAGACCCGATTAAATATGTTGAGACACTATTTAACCCAGTATAGTTCACTCTCTGCACCCTCCCAAAATTCACAGCTGTCCCACATGCAAAATGTAATCCCCCATTACCCAATACCTTCACCCATGCTAGCATGAATTCTAAATCTAAAATTTCATCTGCCCTTGGATTCATCCTTTCTTTTCCTTGAAGAATAGCACACGGTCACAACCAAGTAGCTCTTCATCTCATTCTCTGCCTGTAGAACCACAGAAGTCCAAGAGCATGCATTCACTTTATTCTATCTCCATTGCCTTCAATACAAACTTGTTTTTGTTTTGTTTTGTATTTTGATATAATAATTCAAATTGAGAATTTCTAAATCATCAAGTTCTAGTTCCTTTTTGCTGGACAGTTTCTTCCTCAATTGATTTATTTCCTCTCTCATTTTACCATAAGCAGCCAGGAGTAAACACATCTCGTCTTCCATAATCTGCTTGGAAATCTGCTCCACTAACCATCTAAACCCAATGCTTACAAATACCACTTTCCACCAAATGCTAAACAACAATTTAGTCATTTTTTTCTGCTACTTATTAATAAGGATCCGTTTCCTTCAATCTCTATTGATATGCTTGTCATTTCTACGTGAAATCTCAACAGAACCACCTTTATCATTTACATCTCTACCAACGTTCTGTCTTTGAGGATATATGTATTTTTGAAGACTTAAAGCTTTCTCTACAACACTCCTCATATTTTCCTGGTGACCAGCCCCCATCCAGGATCCATTGAGGACCCCGCCCAGAGTCTCCTCATTCAAACAAAAGACACTCATACCTCCCAAGAAATTATAAGTATTTAAGGACCCCTGTGTCAGGAACTTGGGTCAAAAATCAAATATCAAAACATAAGATGCTCCTAGTATTTTTATCACTTAGCAGATTACAAGGGTTTGGGGAACTTTGTCCTTGGAACTGGAGGCAAAGACCAATATATATTTTCAGTTAACTCACGTCATATCTAAAAATACCTTCACATCGCATCTATACATAGATTAGTGGTTGATCAAATAATTGGATACTATATTCTATCAAGGTTTACACATAGAATTAACCATTACATACAATAGGCAAAGTTTATGGGTTTTACTGTATATAAGAAAGATTTATTATAAAAGTAGTCATTATTCAAATATGTTTTTGAGAAAAACACGTTTCATGTGTTACTCATATTGAGGCAAATAAAAATGTTATAAAATAAATGCTAACTACACAGAATATATTTACTCATTATTGTGTCTAAAATTAAAGTTGTTTAAAACACCACATTCTTTTGTCATCTAAACTAAAACTTGCATACATATTTTTAACTCAGTTTACTTAATAGTTAAATATAGCTTAAGAATTTTAGAGAGTGCATTTGTCCTGGACTTCTATGTTGTTTATGGTCTCAGTTTCTGTTTTGCTAAAGTTATATTTCCTTTGTTTTAGAATTCTAGCTAGCTCTAACGTATTTCAATTATTATGGTTATAAAATACATTTATGAGAGGCTGAAGTTCCACGACAAACACTAAAAGATAGAAAACTATTTTAATTACTTACTCTACATACATATTCTAACTATATTCTATAAGTATTCTGTGTGGGGTGGGAGATTGAATAATATTTTCTAGACCTATCTAAATTTCTGGAAGTTTTAGGTTAAAATTGAGTTAGAAAAACATTTAGTAATAGGAAGTTACTAACTATAATCTCTCACAAATTTAAGTACACTCATTATTTTATTTAAGACATATTAATTTGCAGATATCCTATCTAATAAAAGAGTAATATACAAATTGACTGTCACTCCAACACACAAGATGGCTGCCCCATGTGGTCAAAGATGGATGCCCCCATGTGAACACAAGATGGCCACCACAAGATGGCTAGCAGGGGAGGGCAGTTGGGAGGGATCAGGCCAGCAGCGGAGGGCAGTTAGGGTGACCAGGCAGGCATAGGAGGGAAGTTGGGGGTGACCGAGCCTGCAGGGAAGGGCAGTTGCGGGGGGACCCAGGCCTGCAGGGGAGATCAGTTGGGGGTGACCAGGCCTGCAGGGGAGGGCAGTTAGGGGCAATCCGGCTGGCAGGGGAGCAGTCAGGCATCAATCAGGCTGTCAGGGGAGTGGTTAGGGGGTGATCAGGCTGGCAGGCAAAAGTGGTTAGAGGCAATCAGGAAGGCAGGCAGGCGAGCGGTTGGGAGCCAGCAGTCCTGGATTGTGAGAGGGATATCCGACTGCCCTACCAGGATCGGGCCTAAACAGACATTCGGACATCCCTCAAGGGGTCCCAGATTGGAGAGGGTGCAGGTTGGTCTGAGGGACACCCCCCACCCCTGTGCACGAATTTCGTACACCGGGCCTCTAGTAAGTTATAAAAATTAACAGTTTAGTGTGACTAAGTTTATATACGTATTCAAAGGATATGTATTGTTTGAAACATTTTATTGTTTGAAACATTTTACAAAGTGCAAATAAACACACAATTAATGGATTTTCTTTTGACCTTGTTAATTTTCTAATTACTGTACCTGAATTGGTTATCCAGAAAGTAAATAATAATCATTTCATAGGGCAGGTGCCTCCATGCATTACACAAACTACTTACCATTTGGCAAGTAAAATAAGTGTTGCATTTCAAATCATACAATTGGAAAAGAAACACAAACATAATAAATAAACATAAGGAATCACTAGACCACTGGATAAATACTGAAGTCTCATTATTACTTTTGTTCTTTGTGAGTGGCTCTGATAGTATTATGTTTATATCAATATTTTGCTGTTAGTAACTTCCATATATTTATGTTGTCTCCTCATCAGAGTAACTAAAATATTCATGAACAACAAGCATTTATTAAATCCCATCCAAAGTCCTCCAGATGGTGTTAACTCTTATAGATGTAAAAAGAGGCTATTGTGTTCAGTGGGGAGGCATTCATCATGGTGATGGTGAATAGTGATATTAAAATATTTCTTCTTATCAATTTCCTTTTTTTTTAATTAAGGTATTATATTTGTACATATCTTACCATTGCTCCCCCACCCTTCTTCCATACATGCCCTCACCCCCCAGAGTTTTATGTCCATTGGTTATGCTTATATGTATGCATACAAGTCCTTTGGTTGATCTCTTATTTCCCCCACCTCTCCCTAACCTTCCCGCTGTAATTTGACATTCTGTTTGATGCTTTACTGTCTCTGTATCTATCTTTTTTATTAATTTCCTTTCAATGTGCACAAATTCATGCACCAGGCCACTAGTATCCTATATAATAAAGAGGTGATATGCAAATTGACCATCACTCCAATACACAAGATAGCTGCCCACATGTGGACACAAGATGGCCGCCACAAGATGGCTGGCAGGGGAAGGCAGTTGGGAGCAATCGGCCTGCAGGGGAGGGCAATTAGGGGTGACCAGGCCAGCAGAGGAGGGCAGTTAGGGGCAATCAGGCCAGCAGGGGATGGAAGTTGGGGGTGACCAGGCCTGCAGGGGAGGGCAGTTAGGAGCGACCAGGCTGGCAAGGGAGGGCATTTAGGGGTGACTGGGCCAGCAGGGGAGGGAAGTTGGGGCAACCAGGCCTGCAGGGGAGGACAGTTAGGGGCAACCAAGCCAGCAGGGGAGGGCAGTTGGGGGCAATGGGGCTGGCAGGGGAGCTGTTAGACGTCAATCAAGCTGGCAGGGGAGTGGTTAGGGGGTGATCAGGCTGGAAGGCAGAAGCGGTTAGGGGCAATCAGGCAGGCAGGCAGGTGAGCAGTTCGGAGCCAGCAGTCCTGGATTTTGAGAGAGATGTCCTACTGCCTGTTTGGGATAGGGTCTAAATGGGCAGTCAGACATCCCTCAAGGGGTCCCAGATTGGAGAGGGTGCAGGCTGGGCTGAAAGACACCCCCCTATGCACAAATTTCGTGCACTGTGCCTCTGGTATATATATATATATAAGAGTTATATGTGATCTATCTTATCACCTTATACCTTTTCTTTAAACACATCTTCCCATTATTTTCTTCCCTGTGAATGCTTTCCCCAGTGCTTGCTAAACTCCTATTGTAAGCTAGTACTTCCAACACTAGCAGCTATTTCTGAGAACTCTATGTAACAGCCTTAAATAAAACTTACTTATTGTTCAATGATACTATTTCTATCCTGGTCCCCTTCCCCATTCCCAAGGAACACACTCAAGCATTCACCTGGGGAAATGGGGGAGTACTTGGGAAAGGTGGGGGAAGGTCAGTGGCTTAAGTAGTCATTCTTCTTCTCTCCACTATTATGGCTGGACCTTCTTCTACTTCTTGCACTTAAATGATCCCATATAAGACCTATGTTCTAAGCTCTCAGGCAATCTATTCTTCCCCCCCCCCCCCCCAAAGAATAGTTTATTGATTTTTAGAGGGAAATGAAGGAGAAGAGAGAAACAGCAATGTGAGAACATAACATTCATCTCACATTCATCAGCTGCCTTCTGCACACCTTTACTGGGGATTGAGCCTGAAACCCGGGCATGTGCCCTAACTGGAAATGGGACCAACAACTGTATTGATTTGACCACTCTGGAAACTTTTGACTTATCTTACTTCAATGATTATCCTAAGTCATTTTAATAAGGTAGCAAACTCTACCTGGTAACTATCAAATAATGATAGGCAATAATAGGCATTATAAAAATATTAAAGTAGGGAAAGCAGGGCATTATTCAGGATGTAAACTAGAAGGGAAAAAAAACCTAATGATTGATTAAAAAAGAATAAATTGAATGTAGGAAATTGGTAACATAGATAGTGAAAGGGATGAGAACCCAAACAAAGGTGAGGCAGCTAAGTTTTTGTAGCCCTAAGACTACAGTGGAGCAGGCAGAATGATCACAGCCCAAGGGCTAAGTTTACTCTATGTATTAGTCTTCTATTATCAGTGTAACAAATTACCAAAAACGTAGTGACTTAAATAAAAGGCACACTTATTCCTTTTATAGTTCTGGAGAAAGAGTCTAAAATTACTTTCATTAGGCCTAAGTCAAGGTTATAGAAGTGCCATACTCCCTCCAGAGGCTCTCAAGTCAAAATTTATCTCCTTGCCTTTTCCTGCTCCAGAGCTGTATCTCTTGTATCGTATGGCTGGCAACCTCTTCCTCCATTTCCAAAGCATCAGCTTGCATCTTGCTTCACTTATCACCTAGCCTATATTTTTTCCTTTATTTTTTTAAGTAAAATCACCATCTGTCTCCCTTTCACAAGAACATGCATGATTACATTTATGCTCCACCCAAATACATCAGGATTACCTCCCCTTCTCCAGATTAACTTCATTGTATGTGCAGACTCCCTTTTGCCACATAGGAAACATTCACAGAATCCAAGATTTTAGGGCCTGGATATTTTAAGCGGCCATTTTTTATCCTACCCAGTCTTTCTTTTGACTCCCAAATACTCACATCAATCCCACATGCACAATACATTCACCAAATTCCAACATTCCCAAGCATCTCAACTCATTACAGTGTTTCTCAAGTACAAAATCTCATCTCAATATTATCATTTTAAAACTCCTCAATCTCATTAGCTGTCATCTATATTAGATATGAGAAATTCTGAGTATGACCTTTTCTAGAACAAAGTTTATCTCTATTTATGGACCTGTGAAGCTAGAAAACAAGTTTTCTGCTCCCAAAATACAATGTTGGGACAGGCATAAGGTAACAGTTAGGAACACTCCCATTAAAGAAGAAAAAAATTGAAGGAAGAGTCACTAGACCCAAGCAATTTTGAAATCCAACTGAATAGACTCCATTAGGTTTTAAGGCCTTGAAATAATTATCTGTGGATCTTGAGTACATCCTCTAGATCCTCAGGTCCACTCTTTGGGTCCAGCATTCCTTCCTCTAGACCCAAGCCTCTGTTTCTGAGTTATCCTTCCTTTTTCTGCTAGAGTGAACATGTCTGTTGCAACTGAATTTTATCAGTCTGTTTCTTGCCTATAAAAATGTTAGAGTATGATAGCTGTAATCATGCAAAAACCCTAATTTCTTTAATCTGGTCTTTATTTTTGATTTTTGTCCCCCTTGGACTCAAACTGGCCTCACCCAGTACCCTCACTCACCTACCTCCCTCTCCCTTGCTTACTCAGTATGTCCTCAGAGAAATGAGGTTCTGGTCAGCATTCAGTAGTCTTAGGAACAAATTCTTTGTTCTCTTGACTAGAGACAGTGTTTTTAATCAAACTAAAGATAACATCTTGGTCTCGGCTGTGTTTAAGCGTAGGCCCCAGGAAAGTGGAACTATCCCACAGAATAAATCTTTGCAAAATCAGATAGAACAGCTCCTGATGTGGCTTTTTCTACCCTACCTCACCTTCACTATTCATTACTTCTTAACTAAAATTAAAGGTGGGTATAAGGCTCAGGCAGATACATATTGATACTATCTATTTTCCCATGTAGTTCATTTCAGAGAAAAGGTAAATAATGAAGATATTGTTTACAGAAGTGAATCCAATCATCCCTCTCCTTATATCAATGCTATTAGACATTGTCCCCACCCATGATGCTCTGATGCATGGTCACATGACTTGGTTTAGCCAATGGGACCATAGCACATTTCATGCAAGCAGGGACTAGAAAAGAGCTTACACATTGGGGTCTATCTTTACTCACTGCTCTTTGGAACCTTTAGGCTGTGCTGTGTAGAAACCAAAAATATCCTACCATTTAATATGCACATGGTGCCAAAATGAGCCATCCAAGATAAGGTCTTTCCAACAACCAGCCTGACAACTATTACACATGTCAGGGCAGTTGTTAAGATCATTCAGCTACCAGCTGACCTCTAAACTGACCATAGACACATGAGAGAATTCAGTAGAGATGTGAACCAAATCATTGCCCACTCAACACACAGAATAATTAGCTAAATAAGCCACTACATTTTGGGTAATGGATTGTAGAGCAAAAACACAGATGATAAATAATATAGTATAAAGCATTATTTAAATGGGTATATTATGTGGATATAATTAACTGCTATTTATCTTTCTACATCTTCTATATCTAAAAAGAAAATATATGAAAAAGTGTCATTTAATTTATAAGACCTTTTCAAAAAGCACCTCAATGTTATTTCCAATAAATGAAATATAAGCCTTTCAATACTATTATTTCTTTATCAGGTGAGAACACATGCCTTTTGTAGTAGCCAAAAAAATTATTACAACAGGACAGAACCTTATGTTATTTTGTTTTTATTGCATTAGTTATAATGACATGTTGAAGTAAAAGTAAAACAATGATTTGGACACTATTCAACTTTTTTAAATTTCAATCATGGGTAAAAATATTTATAATAATATTAGAAAAGATGCAGGCATACTTGAATGTAATAAATCATACAATTTTAAAATATTTTAAAAAACAGTTATGATTTCCTCCATTTTTTACCTAAAATAAACAAAACAAAATAAAACCAAAAAACAGGGACAATTTTCACTCAAATAAATAAGAGCAGTAAACTATTTTTATTTCTTATTGTTCTTATATTTTTTCATCATTTCAATCTTCCACATATTTAGAACTTATATATACCATCCATAACCTTATGAAGTTGAGCCATGACTCTTACTTTATTCCACAGTTTGGAGATAAATCAAAGCAGGGGTTTTACAACCATTTTATCAAATGATTTGAAGCTATCTCAAGGTGAACTAGATGCATCCTGATGTACTACTATGTTTTTCTTTAAACCAGGACTTTTTGTTCAATAAGTAATTATAAAAGTCTAAATAAGTCTGTGAGTGAACGCAAAGAACACCTGAACATGTGCATAAGGCAATCTAAACTTTCATATTTTAGAGATGAGGTTTGGGAATGAATTGTCAGTCACTGGAAAAATAATTGTTCTTTATATTTTGTTGATCCTGAGAATTTCCCCAGAGTATTGTCTTGTGAGGCCAGTCCATCACTGGCCAAAACTTCATCTTTTTACTACTTTTTCTTTAATGAATTATTAGAAACTAGGGTCCCTCAGCATGGCCTGCGAGATCGGGCCGAAACCGGCAGTCCAACACTGCCTGCTGGTCCTGCCTGCCACTCCCACTCATCCCGGCTCTGCTGTGCCTGCCACCACCACCGTGGCTCGGTGGGCTTGCTACCACTCTGCTGCGGTCTGCAGGCTGAGGCTGCCAGCTGGTCAGCTGAGCAGCGCTCCCACTGTGAGAGTGCACTGACCACCAGGGGGCAGCTCCTGCATTGAGTATCTGCCCCCTGGTGGTCAGTGCACGTCATAGCGACTGGTCGACTGGTCATTTGGTCATTAGGTCGTTCGATTGCTTAGGCTTTTATAGATAGATAGATGATGATAGATAGATGATAGATGATAGATGATAGATAGATAGATAGATAGATAGATAGATAGATAGATAGATAGATGATAGATAGATAGATGATAGATAGATAGATAGATAGATAGATAGATAGATAGATAGATAATTCAGCAATCACATTGCAGACATTTTCTTTAAAAATAAAATCTGATTATCCTATGCCTATAATGTTTGAATGGCTTCCTGTTGCTTTTAATATAAGAATAAATGACATGGTCACATATGATCTGGTCCTTGCCTATTTCACATGTTCTTTCGAATCCTTTTTTCTTCTTTTAAGACAGATTTTATGTGTTTATTTTTGTTGCATTGATTCTTTCTTGCTCTCTAAACTACCGTTTAAACAAAGTATCATAATATAGCACACAAAATGAAAAAATTTTCATTGGAATCACAGGTATATCAAGAAATAGGATGATCTCAAACTAAAATGACAATAAATAGATATCAACATCAAGATGCTAGAGATGTTAGAATTTTCTGGCAAAGATTTATAAAGCAGCCATAATAAAAATACTTCACCAAGACATTATACATTTGCTTGAATCAAATAAAAATTAGAGGGTTTTATTATTAGAGGGTTTAAATATTTAGAATATTTAAAGAAGACTTCATGGAAATATTAAATTAAAAAAATAAAATAAATTGTAACTAAAATTGAACTAAAATAAAACTAAAAATAAAATAACTAAATTACAAAACTCAATGACAGTTTAATTCAACATAGTTATGAAAAGAGAACTATGTATTCAAGATACAGTACTAATATGACCATGAATGTAATTATTCTTCATTTATAATATAAATATATGAATATTAAAAAAATAATTTGCAAACAATCTGTATTATAAAATTAAGTGAAAAGTATTAAAAATGCTGTTTCCATTCATGTAGACATGATTAGCTTTATTTTTGTGCCAGGAATATTTATGCAAATTAACAAAAGAATAAATATAAGAGTGGTGTGATGTAGAGAGAAGGGAAAGGAATTCAGACACCTTTGAACTGCTCCTAGCATGAGATTCATGTTCACTTCAAAGAAGTTTTATGCTTAGATATGCTCTGCATGGTGTCCAACAAGAGAGTAACAGCTGGCCATCCACAAAGGCTGAAATTCACAATCAACCGAGTAACACACAACTCTGGTAAAAATGTAGGTAATATGCTAAGGAAATCCTGATTGAAGTTTTCTTTATAGTTTCAGAATGATTGCAAATGTTCTTTTCCAGAATACTTTCTTCCATGGGAATGAAAAAATATTCTAATTTTCTCAACTAGGCTTTCAAAATAATTTCATCATTATACCTTTACTTACTGTACAAATAGTAGGAAAACAACACAGAGAAAACAAATCGAAATATTTATTTATTACCTATCAAATACAAAAATGAATAATAATCAAAACAAATTAGACACATTTTGTCAAAGTCTAAAAAGAAACTTCACCTTTTTATCTATAAACATATCTAGGGTTCTGGGTGTTTATCAAAAGTTTCAACTCTAGCCTTAAAGAACATTAAACATTTTATATTTTATCATTCAATAGATAATTAGCTCAATTTCCTATTACTCAAATTGTCTGGGTGGACCACATGACAATACAACTTGTTTACTGTTTTCTATTCAATTGATTGTTTGGTGCTGTCAAGACTTGTTAGCAAAGTACTAGCATATGGAGGAGCACAGGGACCCCTTTGTAGCTCCAATCCCTAACCAAAGGCCTGGTGTATAAAAGACTCTCAACACCCATTGGCTGTTGCTAGTGTGGCTGATCAAATCCACATTTCCATACTGTCAATACAGCTCTGTGCAAAGTACAAAATTTAATTACTCTCATATGAAAGACATTTTTCCACATAGATAAGATATACCATCATTTTAAGACTGAGCACGTACAGTGAAATGTGACTTTGTGTTTTGTAACCACCAAACACTTTCAAGCGCCCTCTTTACACTTGTAGAACGAACCACCTGAATATATGCCTTCCTAAGGAGAGGGCAAAAAATTACTTTCTGGCCTTCTCTTGATACTAGACCACAGGCATGTGACTTGAGTCCTCTTATCAGGTCAATGAGTGGATTTTAAGTCAGAAGTTCAGAGTGGAATTTATTCTGATGAGGATGGGGTCAGGCACATTAGTCCCTCCAGGCAGCAGTAGCAGAGGCAGAAGTGGTTCCATCTGATCCCAAGCATGAGTGTTGCTTTTCAGTAGCTGCAGCAAAGATGTCTTTGTGGTGGCAGTGGAGTATCATGCTTTAGGCCTCATGGAAATAAGGTATGCTACAAAATATTCTTCAATATATTTATTTTTCTGTTAACACTCTGGATCAGGTCTTGTTTCTTGGAATTAAGAACCTGATAGGGCAGACAGAGTTGAGTTATGCTTGTGCCTGGCAAATGTAATGTTCAGAGACTGATTTTATTTTCGAACTTTCATAGCCAGGTAGGAGTAAAATCAGGCTTAGAGCCCATGTCTTTCAAATGTTATTCCTGTGTTATGAAACAAATATACACATTTAAAAAATCCAGATGCTTTTTCACCCGGCTGGTATGGCTCAGTGGTTGAGCGTCAACCTATGAACCTGGAGGTCACGGTTCCATTCCTGCTCAGGGCACATGCCCAAGTTACGGGATCGATCCCAAGTAGGGGGTGATGCAGGAGGCAACTATTCAATGACTCTCTCTCATCATTGATGTTTCTCTCACCCCTCTCCCTTCCTCTCTGAAATCAATAAAAATATAAAAAATTAAAATCCAGATGCTTTTAAATATCTAAATATCTGGATATCTTAGTTAACACTCCAAATAAAAATTTACAACTCTATGACTTTGCTTGTTTTGTATTATCAGCATAATTAAAATTGATCAAGAAATGAATTTCCTTTGTGATCTTAAATCAACAGAGAAAGAAACCCATTTCTTAATAATTATGCCAGTGAATGTTCCTTAGATTTCAAAACATTAGCTACAAATAGAACCACTAGGTTTGCCTAACTATCAGTTCAATAGACAGACATAGGGTGGGAAAGTGGGGAGGGAAACTATCTACTTTCTATTACTCTCTGGGCCTTTTAAAAATTGATATAGTAAAATGATCCTCCCAAAAATGTTTCCTTTGGGTCTGCAGTTACTATGCTTTTAAGCTATTATTTCTTTAAAGAGAAGTGATAAACTACAGCAAATTATTTATAGTCTCAGCTATTTCTTCTCTATAATATGTGACTTGTTTCCCTGACCCGAAGGCCGGCTGTCTTGGGTCTTTTTAAAGCGATGGATGAATGAATTTTTGAGCTAAGAATCATATTATGGTAAGCATCTTTCTCTTTGAATACTTTTCATTCAGCTCTCAGCTCTCTAATTCAGGAAATATTCGATTAGAAATACTTTAGAAATTCTCAAAGGTTAGAGATGGGTATGTGAAGAAAAATGATCTTAAAGATAGCTAAGGACTAAGCCACATATCAAAACCAACATTTGCACTGCTCTGAAAAGCAAAATGGCTGCTCACACAGTCTAGACCAAGTAATATAACTCACAGGAGAAAAATGATTAAAGAAATCACATATATCATTGACATAGCACTCCAAAATGTCCTTTTAGGATTTTCCCAGGAGTATGTGTTATAGGAATTTATTCTTGAGATACAAGTCCCACAAAAATGTAGATGTTTGCTTCTTGAATTTAAAAAGCATAATTCATAATATGTACACATTTATAATATTCATAGTTATTTGATTTTTAATTATTTTTTTACAAATATTTATCACTGCTTTAATGTTCAAATTGCTGACAACTAATGCATCTACATGAAATGATAGAGACAAAGATCCATCAGTTATAGATCTTTTGTTTTAGTTAAGAAAAGAAAAAAACATGATTGTAATTACTATGATAAATTCTTAGAGAGAGGGAACAAAAAAACACATAGACGGGTACCTAATAGAGGCTATTGTATTCAAGAAAAGCTTCAAATTAGATGTAATGTTTGAACCATGATCTGAATCCCGAGTCACATTTAGCTAAATGAAGAAATGTAAAAAAAAAAAATTGTTGCAGGAAAAGGGTGATTTGGATTACAATCTGACTTAAGCCACGACTTTGAAATTTGGTAATTGATTTTGTAACATGTCAAGTCACATGGTGTTCCTCAATTCTTATTTATTTCCTACTGAAAGCCACACTGAAAATGAACTTCAGAAATCTGAATGCAGGTCCCTTTGTTATTGTGTTTTGTTGAACACTAAGCTGTGTGTGTGTGTGTGTGTGTGTGTGTGTGTGTGTGTGTGTGCAAGATGAAACTCCATGAAGCTAGGAAAAATAACAGAAAAGCTTTAAGTTAAACAATTCCCAGATGTCACAGAGGGCATGGAGAATTTTGATCTTCATCCTTATTCATTATACTAGAGGCCTGGTGCACGAAATTTGTACACAGGTAGGGTCCATAGGCCTGGCCAGCGATCAGGGCAGATCAGGGCCTTCTGGCTGCCAGCCAGTGCTTTCCTTCCCTGGCTGCTGGCTGCCAGTCTGGGCCTTCCTTTGTTCCACACTTCCCCTTGGTGATCAGCTCATGCCATAGCAAGTAATTGAACTCCCGGTCTCCCAGTCGAAATCCCCAGGGGACAGTTTGCATATTAGCCTTTCATAGATAGATAGATAGATAGATAGATAGATAGATAGATAGATAGATAGATTGGGCATTCAGTAGAGATACTGGAACAGTCATACCTTGATAGAAATGCAAAACTATGTTCAGAGTAAAGTCTACTTGAAGCAATCACAAATAATGCATGAAGCAAATCCTCAACAGAAAAGTTAGCTGTTAAACTTTAAAGGAATAAAACAATCCAGACACTTCCCAATGTATTCTGTGAGCACACCACATTTGCAGAACCAAATTCTCAAAGCCAAAATTGGTGCAGATGCCTTGTCACATATGCACCATGGGTGTATGAAGACTATTTAATAGTATCTTGATAATATGGATCCAAGGGATGCAAGGTTTGTTCAACATTTAAAATTCAATCACACTTTTATTCATGTTTTGAACAAATAAAAATAAAAAGCCATAAGATCATTTTAATACATTTACACATGATAAAATTTCTTAGCAAACTAGGAATAGAAGGAGATATCCTATTTTTTAACCTGCTTTAAAAAAAAAAAAAGCTGACATGAAAAACCTACAGCTAAGACCACATTTAATTATAAAAGACGAAATGCCTTTCTACTAAGTCAAGGATATCAGCTCTCATCATTTTTTTAACATCATAATGGACTATTCACCCCCTCCTATAAGACAATAAGTTAAAAGAAAAGTTTATAGATTTAAAAAGAAGATGTGCAAATACCTTAATTCAGAGCTAACCTGATTGTGTACATAGAAAATCCATAGGGATCTACCAAAAAAAGGTAAAAACGAATTAATTAATTAATTAATTAATTAATCTAAGGTATGAATTTACCAATGTTGCACAGTCACAAGACACTAGGTTAATTATAAAATATCAATTTTATTTTTAATGTACTTGCTTGAAACTTAGAGAGCTCTGAATATTAAATATATTAGCTCAACAAATACAGGACAAGCTTATGAAAATAGTTATGCAGAAAAATGCAAGGGTCCTACGGAAATGCATCAGTGAAATAAAATAAGTGAAGAATGTGAGACATTCTCACAAGTGTGACAAAGTCATAATTAAGTGTGTCAAAATCATACACTTGAACTGTATAACGTAGTACATGACAAAGCTAGAGAGGCTAAAATTGTGCTTCCAAAAATAAAGTAATTTCTTTGCAAGTTGTGAACAAGGAAGCCATCAATGGACCAACCAACATTACAGTATTGTCAAATTACGTAACATAGCCACAATTGAAAATTATATTTTTATAAGTAATTACAGGAAACACACTAGTCAATTTTAACACATTTTCCTACTACAAAATGTACAATGAAAGTATTTTGAAACTTCAATATCAAGTAGATAGTTTGTCAGGTGTTTTTATACCACACAGAATAAATCTTATTGCCAGACAAAAGTAAATGTGCTAGTTCTTTTGTATTTTGACTTTTAAGTTTGTTCCAGAAGTACCACTGACATCAACTTCTGACGAGAGAAAATAAAATAAACTCTCCAAAGAGCTGAGCCTATTGAAGTAGATGAAAAAACATCTCTCTTGGATGTTCTAATAATGGATGCTGCATACATAAGTAAAATTCAAGAGAAAATTCATTTCTTCTCACATTTCAATTATTTTTTCTTGTTCAAGCCCATGCTGGATTTCAGCATCTTTACTAAGTCATCCTAGACCAAAAATTTTATTTGGTTCTATAAATAATACAGTTTTTTATATATGTGACACTGAATTTCTTTTCACCATAATGAGGTGCTTTCTGATAGAAAATAAATGAATGAAGAATACTCAGGACTTAGTTGCTATGGAAACTAACAATATCTTTTCCTCATGATTAGACATTGAAGTAACTGGTTTTCTTTTTCTTTCCTTTTTTTTTTAGTGCAGAAGAATTTATTCTGATTTTTTTAGACTTCTAAACTAATAATCTATAGGACTTTCCTTTGGCACTAAATTTCATTTGCTTTATCCCAGGAGTCTCTCTCTGAGTTACTATCAGTTACATATTAAGTAAACTCAAAACTTTTTGAGAAGTCAGTGTATGAAGAATAAAAACTCTGAGTTATTACTTAATCCCAAAGTTGATCTGAAAACTGCTATTTTAAGAAAAAGATGACATGAGAAATTCTGCCTTCAGAGAAGTATTTTCAGCTTATTGTATATACTCAGTGTGTATGTGAAGTTGCACATTGATGGGAATATATATACACATAGTGTATGTGACACCAGTAATGCACCTTGTCATATACATACATTATATATGTACTATATATATAAACAAGTGTCTCCGAAAAGGTGCATTACTGGAAATATGCATTTTTACAAAGAAGTCTGCTATGTCAGTATAGTCTTGCATCACCTAATGATGGGGATACATTCTGAGAAATGTGTCATTAGGCAATTATGTCATTGTGCAAACATAATAGAGTGCACTTACACAAATCTCGATGGTATGGCCTACTACATACTTAGGCCATAACTTTAGCATATTGCTACTAGGATAGAAACCCATACAGCCTGTTCCTGTACTGAATATTGTAGGCAAATGTAATGTGTTGTGCTATGATGTCACTAGGCAATAGCATTTTTTCAATTCCATTATAATCTCACTAGAGGCCTGGCACGAATTCATGCACAAGTGGGGTCCCTCGGCCTGGCCTGTGATCGGGGCTGATCGGGGGGGGGGGGGGGCGGCCTGCTGGGGGGAGGGACCATGGGAGGTTGGCCCCAGTATCAAGATAACCAATGGTCAATTCTGCGAGGACTTGGGCTCCCTCCTCCCTTCTGTCTGGGTTCAGGGTGCGGGTGAACCAGATTCAGGGCTGTAAGGGTCCCACTGGCAAGGTCTGGGTCAGTGCGCATCATAGCTACCAGTCGGTTGTCCGGTCGTTCCACTCATTGGGTCGTAATGGTCACTTAGGCTTTTATATATATAGACTAGTAGCCCGTTGCAGAAAGATTCCTGCAATAGGGCTTCCTGCTGTGCTCTCCCCCGCCCCACCTGCTTTCCTTCCTTCTCCCCCAGCCCCGCCTGCTTTCCTCCCTTCTCCCCGCCCCGCCTGCTTGCTTCTCCGCAGCTTCGCTCCCTTCTGCAGCGCTTGGCTTCTTTCTACGCTGTCTTGATATGCAAATTAACCGCCATCTTGGTTGGGTTAATTTGCATAATCACCCTGATTGGCTGGTGGGCATGACTTGGGCGTAGCAAAGGTGCGGTCAATTTGCATATTACTCTTTTATTAGGTAGGATGGGACCACCATTAGATATGTGGTCCACAGTTGAACAAAATGTCATGATGCCATGCATGACTGTAATTTCAAGATCTCTGGACATCAATATAAAAATCCCCCAACTGCCCCACTGGTGTGGCTCAATGATTGAGCATTGACCTATGAACCAGAAGGTCAAGGTTTGATTCCTGGTCAGTGCACAGGCCTAGGTTGCAGGCTCATTTCACAGTGTGAAGCGTGCAGTAGGCAGCCAATCAGTGATTCTCTCTCATCATTGATGTTTCTATCTCTCTCTCCCTTCCTCTCTGAAAGCAATCAAAATTATGTTTAAAAAAACAATTAAGACATAGCTTAAATTTGTAAATATTATCCACATCTGCTATCTATAATATAAAAGGCAATATTCTAAGTGTCCGTCCGACCGGTAGCTATGACGTGAATTGACCACCAGGGGGCAGAGGCCCAACGCAGGAGCTGCTGAGCTACAATGGGTTGGCAGTGGCAGTTCTCGGTTGATGTACCCTGAAACCAGACAGGAGGAAGCCCGATTCCTCACAGGGCCACACAATTCCACCTTCGGCCATGTGTTATGTTGTTGCTGGGGCATTGCTGGTTCCGAATCTGGTTTACTACACACTTGTTTTTGCGTTCCACACCCTGTACGACAGCAACTTTGCAGAATTCCCTTTCATACTCTGAGACCGCTTGGGGGCTGTCAGAGAGCCAGTTTTGGCCCAATCTCCACAGGCCAGGCCTAGGGACCCCACCTGCTGGAAGGACCCCGCTTACTCCACAGACACCCTTCAAGCCATGGCGCCACCCCAGGTGCGGCCGGTCAGGGAGGGACCGCAGGAGGTTGGCTCCAGGGTGTGTCCAGCCCATCTCGCCCAGTCCCACCCCGCAAGCCACCTTCTAATTAATTTCCTTTCAATGTGCACAAATCCGTGCACTGGGTCACCAGTCTAAATATAAATTTTCTCTCTATTTTAGTGATTTAGAAATGTTTTTGCAATAATTTTGTGAATGAAATGCATATTTACATTTTATATACAAATTTGGGCAATCAAAGACTTTTAACATTATTCTAAATAATTTAGGTCTCTCATGGAAGTTATATTTAGGTAATTTGTTTCTGTAATAAACTTATTTCTAAGTTTTTGAAACGTGAGAAAAACTTTAATAGACATATTTTTAATCTCAGATTAAATCCTAATACATATTTGTCCTCAGAGGTCTTGATCCTGTCATGGTATACAATTGACAATCAACATTTTATGAATAAAAAACTGCATGCAAAAATGGATGAATGAACAAATGAGCAATGAGAACTTCAAAATGACAATGAAACCAAGTGACAGATATCTTCTACTTTATTTCAATAAAATGTTATTAATAAATACTTTTGTAAAATATACTGCTTTTACATTAATCTGGAAATGATATATTTTAAAATAACTGTTAATATTAAAATAATTCTCATCTTTATACTTAATTCTTATTATTCTAAAAGTGTTAAAAGAGTCACCTTGAAAGTTTTATGGTTTGTACTTGCAGATATGAGGTTATCTCCTTTCTCAACGTGATTTATCCTAATTATGTTTTAATTGGGTGTTTCAATAAGGTGTCACAGGAATGCACAGTTCTAAAAACTCAACTCATTAAAAATGTCATTAATTATAGTGTCCTTCAAGACATTTTGGAGAACTTCCTCTTTTATTTAAACATGTGAAAAGAAAAAAAGAGAGTGTAAAAGATAACAAAACCTAGAAGAGAAAACATGACTGAGAGAACAACATTCATCACAAAAACTTCAGGAGTAAGGTGTGAGTTCTTATAATATTTAGACTTCCTCCTTAGGACTGCTATCTTGCCAAGGGGCTCCTATTTATTTTTCTCTTTTTCTAAATGTTTTGGGTTGGAAAGCAACATGCTATAATTTAAAGAACATTGTTCACGACGACATAAACATTAGCATGAATCTCAGCTCCATGGTTTACTAGTGTATGAATCCTGTGATTATGCAGCCTCTCTGAGGCTTGCTTTCTTCTTGCATAAAATGTGGAAGCAAATGAAATAACTATGTTAAAAGACCCATTGTTGTTCTTGCAAACAGTAAATTATTGATAAGTATCAGTGTCACTGAGCCCAGAAAATGTTATATTTCAGTTGTTTTGATAACTTAGGGGGAAACATTCATTAGATAGAGTTTTGTTTCTTCTGGAGCTTAAAACAATACATTTATAAAGACAGTGAGATTCCAATATGACAACTTGACAAATGTAACAAAAAAAAGACAAAGGAGTTTATTACTTAAATATGCAAAAATCAACAGTGCATTTGAAAAAAAAACACCTGCACATAAAATGAATAATTCAAGATGATGCAAAATATATAAAAAATCTATTAATATACTTTTTTACCTCAATAGATAATATAAAAAGTATGCATACATCATTACTTCAATAGATAACAAAAAGGTATACACTAAATGTTGTTTAATGAAGAGACCAAATATCTATTCAACACAAATAAAAACATTTCCTTTAATGGTGAAACACACAGAACATGACAATGAAAATCAGAATTAAGTAAAAAATGAATGCACTGCTATATGCATGTTATTTAAATAATTTAAAAATACTGTATGAAAATGAAAAAAGAAATAAACAAAATTATATGTATTAAAATTATATATGTACTATATATGTATTAAAATTAATGAGTTTTTCAGAGTGGTTGTATACAAATATATGTACTATATATCTTTAATAACCAAGATAAATATATATATGCATATATATTTCATAAAAGCCAATTTATGTTTTGCTTCTATAGTTTCTATTTCATTTTATTTTATTAACTTTTATTCCTTTAATAAAAAATAACCAAGTCTATAGCACAATAGGCAAAATAATTACATAGTAATATAGAAGATTATGAGTAAGTGAAAAAAACATGATTTAGAATGGGAAGAATATGTGATGTTATGAAGATTTTCCCAGATGGTACATTTATTTATATAGAGGTGCATTTAGATTTCATATAATTCAAACAATAATTTAATATAATTTTATTGGACTATAAAAATGATTCAAAAGTCTTCTAAAAGATTTAAAACACAAAAATTAGATCTATTAAAAAGTAATAATTGGTAGAGGAGAAATTAGTGATACCATCTTTCAAGTGTATTATAGAGCTTTGATGAAAAAGAAATACCATGATTCAGGGATAAGAAAATTGTGGATATATTCATGTACTATTTAGCTAGAAGCAGTCTCTAAAATAGGTAAGAATCCTAAGTCATCACAAATGTACATAGGATTGATTTCCAATAATTTGATTATTGATATTTATTTGGGGAATAACAATATCTGTTTTAAAGAGTATAAATTATATTTAAATGAAGTCATCTATTTGATATAGAGAAATTCTCATTCATGAAGCTTATTTTGACCTACTCTTCTCTCATGATGTATTCTTTCAAAGGCTCATTAGCTCTCTTGCAAGCTGATCCCTGTCTGACCATTCCATGGACCTTTCTTACCTGTTTAAATTCTAGAGCCAACTCATCTATAACAGAATCTAGAAGCTCTTCTTTCAGATTCCTAACACTTATGACCATAGTGCCTCCTTATCCTTGCTTTCATAAAACATGTCTATCTGCTGAGATTTTTCTATATAAGTTTCATTTCCTATAGTGACTATATCTCCCAATTGGGAGAAGTTCCCAGGGTGATGCTTTTCATCCCAGTACAAGCCTTCTTCCCTTAGAGGCTCATACCATCCGAATACTTCAGCATCTGCCACTCTTTTTTTCATTCTAGGCATTCCTCAAGGACATTTACACACAGCCTAAAATTTCAGAGATGGCCTTCTTCTATGACTAGATATGTAATGATGAGCAAGTTACTTGAGTTCTTTTTGAAACATGGTATATTTGCAACCCTCCTAGAGCTTAGAATGCTTCAGGAATAAATATGATATTAAATAATACTTCATCACCAAAAGGGTATTAAAAGGAATATACAGTGCACAATGGGAGAATATACCAATTTAGTCAAGTTAGTTCAGCATTCATTGCAAATTTCTCTGAAGATGTTTAGGTGTTATAAGGTTATGTTATAAAAAAAACATAACATTAAAAAAACTAATCCACCAGATTACTTCCACAGAGAAGCATCAATCAGATGCTCAAACCTCAGAGGGAATGTAGGGGAGGGTGTGGGTAAGGGAGAGAGATCAATAAAAGGATTTGTATGCATTCATATAAGCATAACCAATGGACACAGACACCAGGGAGGTGAGGATATGAATGGGGGTGGGGAGCTATGGGGGGGGTAAGCGGATAAGAACACATATGTAATACTTTAATCAATAAAGAAGAAAAAAATAAATAAAATTTAAAAATTTACAAAGATGCCCGCCCCCCCCAAAAAAAATAAAGTAATCCATGCACAGGGAAAAGCAAGAACAAGTCAGCAGGTAAGTGAGAGTATACTATGTTCAGAAACTAATAGATTTACAATCTAGCAGAGAATGTGGTAAGCAGGACAATAGTTGGGAAAAAGTTGGTAAAGCAGGCTGGGTATAGAGAGCCTTATAAATCCATGTGGACTAGTGTGTGCTCTTACGCTAAGGAAAATGGGTAAATACGAAAGTTTTTAAACAGTAAGGTAGTATGCCAAATTTGTGCGCGCGCTCTCTTTCTCTCTCTCTCATGAAAGCACTCACTGCATATGGAATAATTCAATGAAACACGAGATTAGAAGCAAGCAAACACATCTGGAAAGAACTGACTTTCTGAGAGTGGTTTGCCATGAAATGGGGAGAAGCAAACATTTCAGGAATTTAAATAGAGGAGGAAGATTTACTGCCCACCATCTTGACGGAATAACTGGATAGCGGGTAGTGTTGCTAATCACCAATCTCAGTTTCTGATCAACCTAATCTCCCCAAAAATGTATTTAGCAATTCCATGTAAATCTGATTTTACAAATAACTTAGATTGTACCACCTGCAACAAAGACACATACACACCCACGCACACACATAATCTAAAACAAAACAAAACAAAAGAAATACTAACTCTAATTTTTCTTATAGCATGAGACAAAAGCAATGACTATCTATATTAATAAAAGAGAAATATGCTAATTAGAGCAGGAGACCTTCCGAGACCTTCCGGACAAAGCTGGGGGCTTGGCTGACCTGTAATCTGCCCCCAAACAGCCCTCAGCCCCTCACCCAGGCAAGCCACGCCCCCCAGTGGGGATCCTCACCCCGAAGGGGATGTGGCCCGCCTGCAAATGGCCATCAGTCCCTCACCCAGGCTGGTCATGTCCCCCAGCAGGGACCTCCACCCTGATGGGGATATGGTCAGCCTGCAAAGGGCCCTCAGCCACTTGCCCAGGACCACTCCACCCCCAGTGAGGACCCTCACTCCAATGGGGGTGTGGCCAGCCCGCAAACAGCCCTCAGCCCCTGGCCGGCACCACCCCCAGTGGGGACACCTACCCCAATGGGGGCGTGGCCAGCCTACAAACCCCCGGCAGCCCTTTGCCCAGGCTGGCCCCGCCACTGAAGGGTACCCCCACCCTGACCTGGGACCCCCTTCAGGGCAGACCAGCCGGCCCCCACCCATGCACCAGGCCTTTATCTATACTAATAAAAAGGTAATATGCTCATTAGCCCGGATGTCCTTCCAGGACAAAGTGATGGTGGTGGGGCCAAGGCAGAGGCAGTTAGGGGTTATCAGGTTGGGAGGGGAGAGCAGTTAGGGGGATCCGGTCGGCAGGCAGGTGAGCGGTTAGGAGCCAGTGGTCCTGGATTTCAAGAGGGTTGTCTGACTGCCGGTTGAGGCCCGATCCTACAGGACATCCGGCAGTCAGACATCCCCCAAGGGGTCCCGGATTAGAGAGGGTGCAGGCTAGGCTGAGGGACACCCGCCTCAGTGCACGAATTTCGTACACCGGGCCTCTAGTAATCTATAGAAAGGGTGTGCCCAGAATCATACAGTGACCACTGCTGAACCTTAAAGGCCATCATGCCTCCTTTCAGTTTTCTCTTTCTGCTATTCTTACTATAGGTGTTTTATAATGTCACTGGGATTTCCAAGCCTTCTATCTCTCCCTTAACTTTTGATGTATTTACTGCTTCTTGATATCTTTTTTTTTTTTCTGCCTAAGCAAACACGTGGCCCATCATTTCAAGCATTGCTCCAATTTGGAAGGTATTAAAGTGACAGGCAATGGCTGCCTCAGAAGCCTTTCTTACCTCTGCTATAGGAAAGGTACCTTACATATTTGTCACCCCAGAGGCCAAAAAGACTCATTTGGAACCTGCATAATAGGCGGTGTTAAGTGCTTCAGCCATGTAAATAGTATGAGACTGCCCTCTGATTAAAGGGTAAACCAGACAAGTTCTCAATTATTCTGAATTAATCAGATGATGGGAAAAAACAGTGCAAGCAACCCTTGTGCTACAGAAATCTGCTCTCCCGTCTCTAGCTTGGCATCTAACATAGAGTTGCATCTCCTAAGCTGACATATAGCCCCCTTTCTAAAATGAAAAGAATATATTTCTTCTTTGGTGATATCACAGACATCTATGAGAAGACAACAGAAATCAATATAAATGTTTTGTGAATAATCTAAAAACTTAATAACTAGAGCTTCATCAATACAGAAATTCATTATATTACTATGTCAAAATAGAGGCATTTAGTTTATAATTAGTTTTTTTCTCCACCCTGTCAATTTTTAGGATGCATGATGGTCATTGTTCTCACTTTTCACAGTTTCTTCATACATTCTTCCTGCTCTTTCCCCCATCATTCAATATATAATGACAAATGAAGATGGAAAATGTAATGACTATTCTTACATCATATAGTCAGTAGCTGAAGCTAAGCTAGAAAACAAACTTTGTATCTGCAGTCTAGTACAATTTTCCTGAAAGTTATGAGAATATTAGAAATTATTTTTACATCATTTATGATTTATTTCCTTAACAGTGTTTACATCATAGTAGAAGACTGTATAATATGGTGATCCAGTTTAATATACATGGTTTACATTTATGGGCAAAGTTAATACTGCAGCTTACTTAGATACCTATGACAGAGGATAGAGCTATAATGGAGAGATTATGTGAATTTCCTCAAACATCCAAATATATTTTAAAAATGAAAATAAATGTTAAGCAGGCTAACAATAACCTGCACTAATTTAGGTGTCTAAAAATTGAGAGTGGATAAAGTAAGAGCGTCAAAGTCTTACCGTGTTTTTTATTTTTGAAACATATTAATTATTTTATTATCACTTAATACATTATAGGGCAAGATGTACACATTTCACCTATTACAGTCAATATTTCTTAGCTCTTAAGCAAGTATGTGCCTTCACAGTATACTTGAAATTAAAGAAAATACATCATCTTCTACATATTTTAATTTTTCTCCATTTTTGAAGTATCTATGCATTTAAGTATTCAACTGTATAGTGCATTTATAACTCAGGGCAATAAAACAATAATTATAATTTTTTGTTTAGTATTAAGGAGATACACTTTACGGTAACTAAAACTTCTAAAATTGTCAGCATTTATTTTATTTGGAGTAATTGTAAACTGTTAAAAAGTGAGGTCTGAAAACATTTCAAATGTAGTGTGTGAGCCATCTTGCACTAAAACGGCAGTTTCCATAATACATTACTCTGGGGGTTATACTACCATTTGTTTTAATTTGATCCATTTAATTAAATCAAATGGTGTTATAATCCTCAAGAGGGAAACTACTCTACTTATGATAACTCCATTAGAAATACTTAAAATATGACTATTTTTATAGTGTTTATTAAGAGCCTGGTTAAAAATGCAGTGTACAAAGGAAGTGAACATCAAGAATGACTAGAAATGCTATATTTTATGATTTTGTTAACCAGGAAAGTAACAAGAAAGTAAGCCAAATAAATAGCTATAAGAAAAGATAATAAATGTTATATTAGAAAGCCATATAAAGTGTTGCAGAGTGATTTTATGTAGATCAAAATCAAAATGTGTCTACATGGAACACAATTGCTATTGAAAGCTACTATATGTCTTGAAACACACTGGTACCCCTATTATTTAAAAAAAATATATCCTCAATTTCTTCATTCATTCTATGAACATTTACTGATCACCTTCTATGCACATCACTGTGTTAAAAAATCATCTTTCTTACCTGGTATCTTTATCCATCTAACCATGTCTATCTGATATTTAGTCTTATATAGTAGATTACTCCCCTAATTTGGTGGTAGATTCTGGGAGAGAGTCTTGAGGTAAAGATTGGGCTGAGTATGAGGAGTTAATGGGATCTGTGTTTCAAGAATAATTTTAAGGAGTGGCATGGTCAGACAGTCAAAGATCAAATTTACAAACAGCTTTTTATTTTAGTTGAAATTACAAGAGCTAAGACCAGACAAGTGCCCAGTATGGTTTAAGTCGAAGTCTAAATCTGACATTTTGAAGTATTTAGATTTTAACCTACTGGTAGAAAGAGTGAACTACAAACAAGTTCCAAGCCTGGTAAGCAATATTTAAAAAGGGATGTAAAAATAAAACATGATAAAACCAACATTCATAACAAATTCTGCTATCTAAAATGGGTATACCTTACTATCTATTCTCTCAGTCTAGAGCAGTGGTTCTCAACCTTTCTAATGCCGTGACCCTTTAATACAATTCCTCATATTGTGGTGATCCCCAACCATAAAATTATTTTCGTTGCTACTTCATAACTGTAATTTTGCTACTGTTAATGAATTGTAATGTAAATATCTGTGTTTTCCGATGGTCTTAGGCGACCCTGCTAGTGGTTCTCAACTTGTGGGTCGCGAACCACAGGTTGAGAACCGCTGCTGTAGAGCCTAAGACCATCGGAAAACACAGATATTTACATTACGATCATTAACAGTAGCAAAATTACAGTTATGAAGTAGCAACGAAAATAATTTTATGGTTGGGGGTCACCACAACATGAGGAACTGTTTTAAAGGGTCGCGGCATTAGAAAGGTTGAGAACCACCGCTCTAGAGTGACATAATGAAGGATTTCTGTTCACATTTTTATCAACTTAATTAGAAGAAAGGTAATTTACCATGTTTATATTTAAAAAGCACACACACATAATCTTTTGAACTTTTGTCAATGATGGTCTCTATTTCAATTGGTAGAATATTAGTTTGCTTGTATGCAATGGCAATCACATGTAGATCATACCAAATTCAGATTTATTTTTTAATATTGTGTTAACACAGGTATTCTTCCATAGCTGTTCACTTGTACCCTGGGGGAAATATTACTACTAGAGTACTGTGCTTATGTGAAGTTCCTTTTGCCTTTAGTTTTACAAACTCTGCTCATTTCCAAAGTTGCATAAGTCGGTACCTTTTTGCTCACCTTCTCCAAGGAAATGAGTTCATATATTCATAATATGGTAAGAATCTTTCATCATAATGGTATGTTTTAGAAGACAACTTGACAGTTTCTTACAAAACTAAACATTGTCTTACCATAGTCAGCAATGATGTCCCTTAGTCTTTGCCCAACTCATTGGATTCTTATGTACACACTAGAGATCGGGTGAACGAAATTCGTGCACAGAGGGGGGGTTCCCTCAACCCAGCTTGCACCCACTCTAAACGGGGACCCCTCTGGGGATGTCCGACCGCCAGTTTAGGCCTGATCCCTGTGTCGGACACTCCTCTCACAATCTGGGACCGCTGGCTCCTAACCACTCACCTGCCTGCCTGCCTGATTGCTCCTAACCTCTCTGCCTGCCTACCTGATCTCCCCTAACTGCCTCTACCTGCCTGCCTGATCACCCCTAACTGCCTCTGCCTGCCTGCCTGATCACCCCTAACTGCCCTCCCTTGCTGGCCTGCTTTGCCCCCAACGGCCCTTCCCTGCCGACCTGATCTCGCCCCTAACTACTCTCCCCTGCCAGTCTGATCGCCCCTAACTGCCCTCCCCTGCCAGCCTGATCACCCCTAACTGCCTTCCCCTACTGGCCAATTTAGTTCTGATAGGTCAGTTTCTATGCCAGTCAGCATCAAAAGCTCCGCCTCCTAGGCAGCCATTGGCTCCTCAGAGTTTACTCAGATTTGGTTCTGATTGGTCAGTTTCTATGCCAGTCAGTGTCAAAAGCTCCATCTCCTAGGCAGCCATTGGCTCCTTACATTCCCCCAAATTTGGTTCTGATTAGTCAGTTTCTATGCCAGTCAGCGTCTCTGGGCCTATTAAAGGGGCCTGATCAGAAAGGCAGGGTTGATAAGCAGCCCTGGTTGAGGCCTGGAGAGAAATGGAGGCCCAGCTGTTGCCCAGGCCAGAAGAGAAAGAGAGGCAAGTTCTGATCAACGGCTGCCATAGAGGCTACAGATCAGACCCTGCTTCTCTTTCTGCAGGCCTCTCTCCAGGCCTGATCCGAAGCCCCCTAGGCAGTCAGTGCTGGGTCGCCACAGCAACCCAGCAGTGACTTCTGGTCTGATCGAGCCTTCCGTGGTAACGGTCGTTACGACCCTGGCTCTTTATTATATAGATTATATAGATATACACATATACCTGCCTGGAAGTATTTATAGCAGCTTTATTCATAACCACCACAAAACTGGAAGCAACCAACTTCTGTCTAGAGTACTTTCACTTGACAATGTGCACTTGAAAATCTTGACTGTTAGTGCTTTATTGAAATTGCCTTCTGTTTTTTGTCCATATGTTGATCTTAAGTACTGAACATCCAGAAAAGGTATTTAACATAAAAATAAAAATAAAAACTGGCTCCTGAACAATGAAATGTATTAAATATAGATTTAACACCAGCCAATGACAAGCAGCAACTTAGCACAGCTGCCTAGTGAGGCAAGTGCATTCAGACAATCTCACTCTGCAGCAGGTTTGCTCAGCCGCTTTTCTCTGGGTGTATTTTTTCTTTAACAGACTTCATCAATAATGCTTCTTTTTCCCATGGACTCCAAGTCTGGTGGCCCGATGGTTCTGCTTCTTTGTATCCTGCTGGCCACAGCATCGAGGACAGCACCACAGCTGGTTCATCAAGTGGCTGATGGAGGCAGAGGAGGTTTCTTTTCCCCACATTTAAAGAGGGTGCTTACTTTTTGACTCTTGGTAATATTGAATAAGTGAAAATAATAATATAAGTTAATAAAATAACCCTTGTTTACTTTCCCATTAGACATTGCATTGGGCTTTTTGTCTTTATACTTGCATTCTTCGCATTTGTTACAATGCATAAAGTAGCTAAAGTAACGTAGACTGAATGAGTGAATCAGTATATCTAGGAATTTCAGAGTTTGGAGGATATTTAAAGAGATCATTAAAGTTGATAGCTATGCATAACCTCAAAACCTCTAAAATACTGGTTGTTAATTGGTGTCACAGTTAATATGAATGATATCATCAGTATGAGAAAAGCAGTGAAAAGAAAGTGTCCGACAAAATCAACTTGTATGCATAGAATTACACAACTAGAGCTATGAACTTAAACCAAAAATGTTTTAATCAACTAGCTTTTAAGATAGTGACTAGGAATTGTTACACTCTTTCTATTATTAGAACTAACTCTTGTTAATTAACATAAATTAAGAAAACAACATACAATGGAACCTAAATTATATTTAGTAATGTCTGCCATAGCCAGTTGTTTAGAAACAATATAAGACATTAAATCAGAAATAAAAATATGAATTCATGAAGTTCTATAAAGTATTCCATATTTTTTTTGATGAGTGAGTTGTATTGCATCATGTTGAGCATAGAGCATGGCATTTTTGGTATAGCATATTATATATGCATGTCACTGCTAATAAAAGTCAACTGTCCTTTTACTTACAATTTGCATTAACAGTTCATCAATATAAACGAAAATGATTTATTAAAATATTACTGAGCAGAGACTGAGTGGCTCAGGGGATTGATTGGTAATGGGATATGTAGTCTTTTATTTCTAGGTCACTGATTTGAATTACATCTTGGCAGAGAGTGGAGGCTATTTGGTGCCATATGGTGTGTGGAATTGGGCGGTGATGTCAGTCTTATTTTCAGTAAGTGCTGTCCATTTAGGTTTCAATATTTCAAGGAAGCAGCACTTGACTCTGTAGTCTCCATGGACCCAAAACATTATTATATATACATGTGTAAAAATGTTCATGAGAGAGATGAATGTTACCAAGAATAGAAAAGAGTATTATCCATCACAGCATTTTCAATATAAAAATATTTTTATGACTTCTGTGGGTAGTTTTGAAAAGCATGAAAATAAATCTTTTTAAAAAAATATATTTTATTGATTTTTTTACAGAGAGGAAGGGAGAGGGATAGAGAGTTAGAAACATCGATGAGAGAGAAACATTGATCAGCTGCCTCTTGCACACTCCCTATTGGGTATGTGCACGCAACCAAGGTTCATGCCCTTGACCAGAATCGAACCTGGGACCCCTTGAGTCCGCAGGCCGACGCTCTAGCCACTGAGGCAAACCAGTTAGGGTGAAAATAAATCTTTTAAGATAATGTAAATTAACATTTTTTTTAGGTTTTTAAATTCCTAATGACTTCAGGATATACAACTACTAATATTTTAAATTTAGAATTGATTTTGTTTTACTATTAAAGTAACATTGAGATCTTTTATACAAGTAAAAATTTAAATCCTATGAGAATGAATCATAGTGTAAAGTAATAGAGTGTTATACTGAGAAAGACTGAGAAATCTCTTTAACTAACATTATTTTATGGGTTAATGAAAGTGAGAAATAGAAAGTTAAAATGACTTCTTCAAAATCATCCAGCCCTGATCTACAGCTGAACCCTAAGTTGCAGATCAACGCTCTTCTCTCACTCCTTGTGCTATCTTGTATTTAAGATGGAGTCCTAATACATAAGAGAAGTACCGTTTCCGATTCTTTTTAGTCCAAGATAAAGCAAGGAAAAAATTAGGTCAAAAGACCTAAAAGGAGTATTTGGAGACCATCTGATTATCTGTGAAGCAAATCTAAATCTGCAATCAGACTGTTAGAATAAGTGAACTCAGCAACACTGTTCAAAACAAACTCAACAAAGATCAATCCTATTTATATGTAGTAGCAACATAAATTTAGAAAACACTATTTTTAAAAACAACAGGTCAATAACAGCAAAAATAAATACTGAGAATAAATCAACTAAATGGCATATAACACCTCTACACAAAAATCTATAAATCTTTGAGATACATTGGGAAAGGCCGAGAGAAATGAAGAAATGTGTCATGTGTACCTGGATTGAAAGTTTAAATTTTGTACAATTATTTATCTCCTCGAGTAATTCTTCTGATTCAATGCAATGTCAATCAAACTCCTATATATTTTAAGAGAAAATTTACACATTTCTTTTAAGATTTTATGGAAATGCAATAAACCAAGAATAGGGGACATGGAAACCCAGATTATTTAAGACATGGTTGACAAGGACAAAGAGCATTTGCTTTAAATTGAGTTCTGGGCAGGTAATTTTCTTCTTTTAAAATGTATTTTGTTGATTTTTTATAGAAAGGAAGGGAGAGGGATAGAGAGTTAGAAACATTGATCAGCTGCCTCCTGCACACTCCCTACTGGGTATGTGCCCGCAACCAAAGTACATGCCCTTGATCGGAATGGAACCTGGGACCCTTGAGTCCGCAGGCCGTCGCTCTATCTACTGAGCCAAACAGGTTAGGGCTGGGCAGGTAGTTTTCTTTGACTAATGAAATGTGAGCAGAAGTATATCCTTTGTTTGCCAAGGGGTAGAGGTAAAAAATACTAATGTCTGCCACATACAATTCCAGGTTTTAGTTTGGATGACGGAGAGAGAGATGAAAGTGTATTCACAGCTTGACTTTTTAGATAGAGGTGGGTACAGTTATAAGTGATTTTTCTATTCTAATAGCAGAGAAAATATACTGACATCCATTGTGGTTAGCAGCTAGATGAAGGCAAAATGTCCATGCCAAGTTAATATGGCTACAAAATAATCCTTAGAAATTAAACATAGATATTTATTAATAAGGATGACTTCCATTCATGAAAAGACTAAATTATGAATTACTGTATTGCCCTGAGTTTGGTAGTAATTTGGTAAAGCTATCCTTTAAAATTCAGTTGCTATATATTTTTAAACATGTAATAACTTCAAAACTATGTTTTTTTCATTAATTCCAAGTGCTAGTATTTCATTTCTGTACAAAACTTACGTTAAACTTAGTTTCCCATTAATATCTCTGTGAGCAAGAATAACCTTTATTATAGTACAGAAATGCCTAATGAATATAGCCTTCCATCTTATATTAATTACACACTCTATGTGTGCTTATGGTGTCCAATTTACAGAAAGCAATTTTCTCCTTTATTTAGATTTCTGAATGATGTACATATTAGAATAATGGGTAACCTACTGAGATGCTAATTGCCTACATGCAGGGTTTTTCCCCTCCCCCCTGAATGGCTCTGCTATTTTTTAGATATAATTTAAATCATATCAAGGCTGTTCAAATATTTTTCCTTTGAAGACAATATTCACTTTAAAATATATTCTAATTAAAAATAAATTCAAATATATTTCACATATGTTGGTATCTATATCTTTAACTAGCTTTTGTATTATAAGTTAAATAACATATCATCTTCCAAGGCCATAGTCATTTATGGTATATTAATGCCATTTTACCTATAATTATGTAGATACATTTTTATCTCTCCATTCATACTTAAAGTATAGGATGTCAACTTGGACATAATATTTTGTACAAAACACAAAATTTATATATATTTTTTTCTTTTTAAAAATATTTTTATTGATTTCAGAGAGGAAGGGAGAAGGAGAGAGAGAAATATCAATGATGAGAGAGAATCATGATTGACTGCCTCTTGCACGCCCCCTACTGGGGATCAAACTCACAACCTGGGCATGTGTCCTGACTGGGAATCAAAGCATGACCTCCTGGTTCATAGGTCGACGTTCAACCACTGACCCTCAGCCAGGCAACAAAATTTATATTATTAAAAATGTTAGTAAATAAAAAGAATCATTCATGCTCAGTTTACAAATTTCAAATAATAATTTATTTCGTCCATTATTTCAGTTATCCAATCTCTATGATGTTCTCACAGTTGCATTCAGTACTAAGTCCATGACATTATCTTTAAGAAACAAAAGATTGTTTACATGAAGTGTCTGCTTTTATTCACTCTCCTTCCATACATGTACAGTTTACCTTCAGATCAAATACAGCAGTATAAAATACATGTTCGGATAGGCATTTTACAACTGAAGCTGAAATTTATTTTTATTTTTTATCTTAATAGTGTTTGCACAATCAATAGAAATCAAGTGTTGTGGAGTCAATAAATAAAGAAAACAATAGCAGCTAGTCTGAAAAAGACAAATACCATATCATCTCACTCATATGTGGAATCTAATAAACAAAATAAACTGATGAACAAAATAAAACCAGAGGCAGGGATACATGGAACAGAATGACACATGTCAGAGAAGATGGAGGTAGAGAGGACTAGATAAAAGAAGGTGAAGAAATTAACCAAATAACATATATGCACACCCCATAAGCACAGACAACAGTGTGTTGAAGGCCAGGGGAGCGGGAGGCAGGGGCTGGGAGGATGTGGGTAAAGGGAAGAGGGGAAATGGAGGACACATGTGATAGTGCCAACAATAGCAAATAAAAAACAAAAATAATTTAACAACTAACAAATTTCTCAACTATACTTCCGCTGTGTAAACATACATATTGTAAATACCCTAAAAGCAAGCTGTTATTGAAAAGGCTTTTATTATCTAGTTGCTATGTTTTAGGAAGATTACCAAAGGGTGAGTGAAATCTTGACAGAACATCTTCATTTGTGTCAATAGTTTTACATCCTGTATGCCAACATTTAGACAATCTTTAAAAAGTTTAGAACAACGAATTCACTTACTTTTGGAGTGTGAGAAATAATTAAAAGTGTCAAGAAGAGTAAGAGCAGCATTCTAACATGCCTTTCTTTAAAAAACAATCTGCCCAAATGTATTTCCAGGATCTTTCTCTGGCTCCTCTGAGGTATAGAAGCTCAATAAAAGTCTCTGATGTCTTTACAAGATAATGCTAATAGATAGGCAGCGACAGGGACTAATGGTTATTTTATGTTACAGGATAAATGAAGAAACAAACTACTCAAGGTTTCTATCTCCAAATGTCCATTAACATGCATATAAATATAAAGATATATATATATATATATATATATATATATATATATATATATATATATATACACACACACACACACACACACACACACACACACAAAATGGTACCAGAAGCAATATTAGAATTAAATCACAAAATAGGGAGGACTTTGTAAAAATCAGGATGTCAATAAAACTGGCAAGAGATACACATCAATGGCTAATGAAAGCTGCCTCATATAATCTGCCATAATTCTTTAGTTCTAAGCAGCTAACAATTACCAAATGCCATGTTATTTTATTACCATAAAAAAAAGCTTTGCTATTAAGATCAATACAACCAATGCTGCTTTTGATTGTAAGACCCAACCCACTCTCAAACATGGTACAATATGAAAATATATATGAATTAAAGCTGATGATTATGATAATACATCAAACTATGAGGAGTCTAAAACAAATAGAATTTATTCTCATCTCACAGCTAGAAGATGGGAAGGCTGCACTAGTGTGATAAGGGAACTAAAGGGAGGAACTGAAAATCCTTCCCCAAATTTATAATATCTACAAATGATTACCTAGCATCAGATCCCAGAGGGTGGTTTAAATAGACCTCTGACCTCAGCCTTAATTTAGCAATCCATGAGCCACACACAGAAGATATAAAATGAAATCTTTTGTCAGCAGATCAATCGCATCAGCATGGTCCATTCCAGGAAAAGACAAAGAATTAAGCAAGAAGTCCTTGTCCTGAACTATTCCAGCTCCTCAAGTTTCCATTTGCCTCCGTGCACTAGTGTAATTAGGATTCTTCCAGTAACTTCCACTGATATGTAAAAGCTTTTGGTGTCTTCTCAAACTCACTCAACAGATTATATCCTCAGGTCATTGGTCTAAGCATCAGGCAGCACAGTATTTGGAAGACTGAAATGGGTTTCACACCTTGCAGAGAAATATTTGTTGAGTTATGGAAAAGACAGGGCATCAAAGGCCATGTATGTCAAGCCCACTTCTGATTATTTACTTAAATAAAATTCTACTAGCACCTCACCCTTGTAGGGAATTTAAGTCTGCCAGCTTTTCTACTATTGTTTGCAACTGCCCTCAAGAGACCCCAAAAGAGGATATCTTCTCAGCCTGCCGCCAGGTGCTAAGTCGATTGTGTGGGTCTAGCTGCCATGGGTTCAACTGGGAGGAAAATGAAAACTTCATTCGATTTTAGGCCTGAACAACATCCTCTGATACACACTAGCAGAAACATTTCATAGGGGACAAATGCACATGAGTAATTTGTAAACCTAATACCTGTGGAGCCATCCTTCACTGGTAAGAAGCAAAGGAAAGGATGAATAATTAACACCACTATCACATTTATGGAAACCAACTAACAATTTAAACAACGTTAATTTGATCTTGTAATCATTGTGATGGCCCTAAACTCAAATTGAATCACTAAATCAAGCAATTCAATATTTGTTAGTAGAAAAAGATATACTTTTAGAAGCAATTTGGTTAGCATATGGTTCTTACTGTTTTTTCCCCAAAAGATGACATCAATATTAAAAGTTAAATAAGATTTAAATTAGTCTTCTTTAAACAAAACCTTTTTTTTCCGTTGAATTGCAGAAACACTTCAATTATTCTTTTCATTTGGCATCTATTTTCACTGAAACAAGTAATATTGTGTTACAACAATATAACTTGAATCTTGAAAAATCTGGGTAATTTCATGTAAATTCTTAAGCACAGGAGAGAAACATATTTGTTTTCACTTTTTAATAGCTGCTTCACTGAAAGGCCTACTAAACAATGTTATTTCCTATGATTTCTCTCCAAGGTCCATGTCCTTCCCAGATCTTGAACTGTTTTTAGAAGGTAGAAATGTGATTTTTTTTCTCATGTGGGGTAGAGAATAGATCAAATGTGTTAGCAATAATGCATACAAAAATGTCAGAGAAGGTAGGTTGCCAGATAAAACACAGCACACCTAGTTAAGTTTGAATTTCAGGCAAACAACAAAACATTTTTTGGAATAAGCATGTCTCAAATATTTCATGGGACATACTTATGATAAAATAAATTTATTTGTGAAATTCAAATTTAACTGAGCACTGTTTTGCTGTTGATTTTGCTAAATCTGACAATCTATGTAGGGATAAACAGAAAGGTTATTTACTTCCTAGAGAAGACAATCCTTGAAGGTTTCTGTGAAGGTTAATTTTATGTGTCAACTTGACTAAGTTAAAAGATAGTCATATAAGTAGTAAATCATTATTCCTGAAAGTGTATGTGGAGTTGTTTCTAGAAGAGATTAGCATCTGAATCAGGGGACAGAGTAAAGAAGAGAGCCCTCATCAATGCAGGTGGACATCACCCAATTCATTGATAACCTGAACAGAACCAAAAGCAGAGAAAGGATGGATTTGCTCTCTGCCTGAGCTGAGACATTGATCTTCTACCCTCAAATATCTGCACTGCTGGCTGATGGACCTTTCCATGTGGAATGCCACTTAAACTACTGCCTCTTCTGGTTCTTAGTATTTTAGACTCAACCTGAATTATACCATGAGCTTTCCTGGTTCTACAGCCTGCAGATTGTCAGTCATGGGACTTCGTGGCCTCCAGAATCACATGACTTAGGTTTTATAAAATATCTTTTATTGGTTCCGTTTCTCTGGGGAGACAGATAGCACCTATATGTTCTTCCCTTGTGAATGATTTTCAGTTTTGTAATTTTAGAAATAAACCATTCTATTAGACTAATCTTGTTTCTCATCTTCAAAGTTATAAAGAGATTGGGAAAGAAATAAAATAGGACATTAATTTTATATTGCAATAATTAGATTCCCATGACCTCTGCAGAATGGGGACTTCCTGTCCATGAAATAGTAAGGTATCCCAGTTCTGTCACCTAGGAAAATAAAAGACTCTCCCAACATTCTCTTCAAATCCCCAAACTTGTGTGCTTGTGCCTCGGGTCTCAAAAAATCTATCTTTGTTTGGGTCTAGCTCACACTGTTTTTTACCAAAAAATAAAAATAAAAAATTGTTTGAGCATTGTATTTCATAAATTTTACAAACTTAACTGAAAATGTGTGATGTCACATTAGATGTAATATATTGCACAATGTACAGTGTTTGATCTCCAGCCAGCCAGCACACTCATGGGTACTAAGGTGCATTCTGAACTGATGCTACTTGGAAAGTATTGTCCTTTCATGTTTTCCTAAACTGGACTGACCCTTTCCTTTCCCCATTAGGTTCAACAGTAGTTCTAGAAATATATTTTAAAATAAAAGCTTATCTATAATTATTCTTAAAGAACAAAAGCAATAAACACTTTATTAAATTCAAGGCATAAAGTCTATTTATTAAATTCAATGCATAAAGCCCTGTGACCTCACTTCTCTAACAGATCCAAGAAGAATTGTTAATTTTTCAGTTTGTTTAGCGTTTTTTAAAAAAAAATGTTTTTATTGATTTCGGAGAGGAAAGGAGAGGGAGAGAGAGATAGAAACATCAATGATGAGAGAGAAACATTGATGGGCTGCCTCCTGTATGCCCCTACTGGGAATAAATCTACAACCCAGGCATGTGCCCTGACCAAGAATCAAACTGTTACCTCCTGGTTCATAGGTTGATGTTCAACCATTGAGCCGGGGCGGGGCGGGGGGGGGGGGCAGTTTGTTCAACTTTTTATTTGTTCTTAGGATCAAGTAGACTTCCTTATAAGCCTGATCAGAAGCCTGTAGGAAAGATTTCAATTACTTTAAAAAATGTTTTTAACTTATTGATTTGAGTAAGAAAGAGGAAGAGAAAGAGAGAGAAAGAGACATTGATTTGTTGTTCCACTTATTTATACATTTATTGGTTGCTTCTCGCATGTGCTCTGACTAGAAATCAAACCCGCAACATTGACATGTTGGGATGACTATCAATTACTTTTAAATGTTCATTGATATGTTTTATAAAACAAATGTATCCTTCCTGTTTCTCACAAAATAAGCTGCATGAATCATTAATAATGTTCGTCACTTTGTCTATCTTAGACAGGGAATATGTTTTTCTTTAGTACTTCACGGAAAGCCACTCCCTATGGCAGCAGGAATTAGGTTTTATTTACAAACATTACTTAATTTTCCATTCATACTATGAAGTAAATATATGTTTTAAGGACAGGGTTTCTTAGAAAAATAATAGGCTAGGGATTGAGTGCATTGTTCAGCCTGAGATAACTATTTATGGCATTTGATATTAAAGGATAATGACAGAATGGCACAATATTTCCTGGTGTTGAATTCTAATAGTATTACTGAATTTTAGTAAAATATAACCACCAGGCATTTTAGTAAATATGGATGAACACAACATTTTATCTAAATGGTGTTTGTCACTTAATTAAAAAAGAGGACATCTGAAATACTTTCAATAATAAAGATAAACTAAAAAATAAAATAAGTAAAAGGTAGACTGGAATCAACCTACATTTTAATGATAAAGAAAAATGTATAGTTAGGATTTAAAATCATTTTTCTTTCCAGTTATACACGATTTTAGGGTCTTGAATTCCCTTGTAGATATTCACAAGCAACAAGCTACACTGACTCTCATCGATGCTGAGAAAACTGTAGTTGCTATTAACTAAATCTGTGACACCTTTGTTTTTCACAAATTTTAAAAAATGCAAGATGGTTTGCTTATAGACGTGTCAGTCAATAAATTACTTTATTTGTGTAGTTTAAAACTTTCCAAAGGATGCCTAGCAGTTCTTCCAATACAATGTGCCTTGCAACCTTATCCACACTATTGGTATTCTGTTTCTGAAGTTTTAAAAAGTAATTTCCCAAAAAACTGTTGACAAGCCACTGTTTAAAATGATTGCTTACTTGAACAAGTGCCTACCAAGCTATTTTCTATAAAGACTGCTCAGAGAAACTTGTTCCACATAACTGTTTAAATCACAATAGGTATTTAAAAGAATAACAGAAAACATTAATTAGAGCTCTTTTAAAAGCTTCAAGACAGGCCAACACTAAAAGACGATAATAGCTTAAAATGGCTAACTATGCAAATCTGTTTCTTTTGGTTTGACATAGGCACTTAGATTGTCATCTAAAATTGTTCAAGTATAAAATGGTTAATGCTTATAAAACTATGCATTCATTTATTCTGCAAATATATCCTGCTCTAATTAATTAAATAGTGCTTGATTAAAATATAAGTAAATGTATTTTTATAAAGGAAAATTATAAAGGTGTCCAATGATTCTATAATTTTAGCCTATTAGCAAAGTAGCCATTGCAAAAGACATTCTTTATATAGCTTATAAATAGACATAAAATAGTCCTCACAGTTCTTATTCTTATTTTATGAACCTTCTCTTTTTAAAAGCCACAAGCATACTTAAATCACTTAAAAATGGTGACATGAAATCTCTGTGGAGCTTTAAATTATAAAATGTCCATTTCTGATTTAATGCATTAGTCTATAGGCACAAGATCAAAATAACAGTTCTTCACTTCTGGCTAATTCAACTATATGAATGGGTGTGTCAAAAACTCTATGCAAATTCACATTAATTTGGTTGTCATATTTGAAAAAGTTGCTCCTAGAAAACAGGGATAAGTGATCCCTTCACTTCAAAGCCAGCCCCCCCCCCCAAAAAAAAAAAATATCCTTCATGTGGAATCTCCCTTTTAAAGGCTAACCTGATAGGTCCCTTTCTTTTTTTAAAAAAAAATATATTTTATTGATGTTTTACAGAGAGGAAGGGGGAGGGATAGAGACTTAGAAACATCGATGAGAGAGAAACATTGATCAGCTGCCTCCTGCACACCTCCTACTGGGGATGTGCCCACAACCAAGGTCAGGCATCCTCAAACCAGGTGTTTTTGCCGTTTTGTTTTTTTACTTCAAAATACGATATGTGCAGTTTGCATAGGAATTTGTTCATAGTTTTTTTGAAACTATAGTCCGGCCCTCCAACTGTCTGAGGGCCAGTGAACTGGCCCCCTATTTAAAAAGTTTGAGGACTCCTGACCAAGGTACATGCCCTTGAACAGAATCAAACCTGGGACCCTTCAGTCTGCAGGCTGATGCTCTATCCACTGAGCCAAACCAGTTAGGGCGATAGGTCCCTTTCTTAAAGTCACTGTACCATATAACCTAGTCACTGGTGTTATTAACTCACTAGAGGCCCGGTGCAGGAAAATCATGCACTGCAGGGAGGGGGTTCCCTCAGCTGGGCCTGTGCCCTCTCGCAGTCAGTCTGGGACCCCTCGGGGGATGTCTGCCTGCCAGCTTCGGCCCTATCCCCTGGAGATCGGGCCTAAGCTGGCAGTCAGACATCCCTCTCACAGTCCAGGGCTCTCACAGTCCGAGACCCTTAACTCATCACCGCCTTCCTGCCACAGAGGCGGGAGAGGCTCCCACACTGCCACTGCGCTCACCATCCATGAGCCCAGCTTCTGGCTGACCGGCACTCCCCCAGTGGGAGCGCACTGACCACCAGGGAGCAGCTCCTGCATTGAGCATCTACCCCCTGGTGGTCAGTGCATGTCATAGCGTCCAGTCGTTTCACCAGTCGTTCCGCCATTTGGTCGATTTGCATATTAGAATTTTATTATATAGGATGGTATTGGAATATTCCAGGGATTATACAGGCAGTTTATACCACAGGGTGGGAGTCTCTGGGGCAATCTTAGAATTCTGCCAACCACACTGATTAACAGTAAATGAAAGGGAAAATGCTTAAAATAAAATCTATCCTATCTAATAAAAGAGCAATATGCAAATTGACCATCACTCCAATACACAAGATGGCTGCCCCCATGTAGTCAAAGTTGGCTGCACCCATGTGGACACAAGATGGCCGCCACAAGATGACCAGCAGGAGAGGGCAGTTGGGAGGGACCAGGCCTGCAAGGGAGGGCAGTTGTGGGAGATCAGGCCAGCAGGGGAGGGCAGTTTGGAGAGACCAGGCCTTCAAGGGAGGGCAGTTGGGGGCAATCAAGCCTGCAGGGGAGGGCAGTTAGGGGTGACCAGGCAGGCAGAGGAGGGAAGTTTGGGGTGACCGGGCCTGCAGGGAAGGGCAGTTTGGGGGGACCCAGGTCTGCAGGGGAGAGCAGTTGTGGGGGACCAGGCCTGCAAGAGAGGGCAGCTAGGGGTGACTAGGCCTACAGGGGAGGACAGTTAGGGGTGACCAGGCATGCAAGGGAGGGTAGTTAGGGGCAAACAGGCTGGCAGGGGAGCAGTTAGGCATCAATCAGGCTGGCAGGGGAGTGGTTGGGGGTGATCAGGCTGGCAGGCAGAAGCGGTTAGGGGCAATCAGGAAGGCAGGCAGGTGAGCAGTTGGGAGCCAGCAGTTCTGGATTGTGAGAGGGATGTCTGACTGCCCGTTTAGGCCCGATCGGGCCTAAACGGGCAGTCGGACATCCCACAAGGGGTCCCAGATTGGAGAGGGTGCAGGTTGGGCTGAGGGACACACACACCCATGCACAAATTTTGTGCACCGGGCCTCTAGTATATATATATAAAACTCTAAGTGACTGGTTGACTGCTTGACCGCTTGACTGCTCAATTGCTCGACTGCTTAACCATTTGACTGGTCACTATGATGCACACTCACCACCAGGGGGCAGATGGTCAGTGCAGGAGCTGCCCCCTGGTGGTCAGTGCGCTCCCATAGTTGGAGCACCACTTAGCTCACCGATGGGTGCCAGATGCCAGGCTCATGGCCAGTGAACACAGCTGTGGCAGTGCAAGCCTGTCCTGCCTCCGCAGCAGCACTACCAAGCAGCAGTGGAGGCAGGAGCTGTTGGGCGGGATAAGTGGGAGTGGTGTGGTGCCTGCTGCTTCACACACTACTACATCTCTCAGGGGATGTGGGACTGCCAGTTTAAGCCCAATCCAGGCATGCAGGGATGGGGCCAAAACTGGCAGTCCAATATTCCCTGAGGGGTCCCAGATTGCGAGAGGGCATAGGGTAAGCCGAGATACCCCACTGAGGCATGAATCCATGCACAGGCCTCTAGTATTAAACTAAAAATCATATCATGAACACACATGCACACATATCACTGAAAATAATTACATCAAAAAGTTATTTTCCTCTGTAAATGAGATTTTTTTTCTTTTTTCCTATTTTATCACAATAATCTTTAGACTTTAACAAGCATATATTAAATAAACATTTTATCAAAGCTTCCTTCCAATATTATTGTGGACATTTTTGGTTTTGCTTTATCAATGCACTTACAAATTTTGACTAATAACTTTTATATAAGAAAAATAAAATAATTCTAATTATGTTAGTAAAGAAGAACCCATCTGGGGAATTTAATATATAAATTAAAACTGCATCTTTTTTTAGCATAATACAGTTTGATATAAGAAAGGAGAAGAAGTTGATATCATAAAATTATAGTAATAAAATCATGTGTAAAAGAAAAGATTATTTTACCTGTTTGATATTTGATAAATCTGAATTTTCATATTTGGTTTTAGTTAAAATGAAATCATTTCTGTCTATTTATCTCTCTGTTACATGTGCCATTCATTCTGACTGACATTAAACCCAAAGCTGATTTCACTCTGCCACCCACACTGCCTCTAGTAGCCTCCTCCACCCAACAAATCATTCTGCATATGTTCAAGGCATTGACACTCATCTACCTTTTCACTAAAGGGAAACAGTTGGAAGTGCAGAAGTGTGTCAAAACCCTACTGCAATCTGGAGTCAAATATAAGTGACTTTTATTTACACATTATAATCAATCACATGCAATAGTGTCCTCTTCCATTAAACAGAATTTAAAAATGTATCTCTCTGTTGATATTCCACAGAACACTTACCCTACCTAATAAAAGGGTAATATGCAAATTGACCGCACCTTTGCTACGCCCACCAGCCAATCAGGGTGATTATGCAAATTAACCCAACCAAGATGGCGGTTAATTTGCATATCAAGACAGTGTAGAAAGAAGCCAAGCTGCAGAAGGGAGCAAAGCTGCGGAGAAGCAAGCAGGTAGGGCGGGGAGAAGGGAGGCAAGCAGGCAGGCTGGGGGAGAAGGGAGGCAAGCAGGCGCTGCCTGACTTAGCTGGCACAGTCCAGGCCGCCATGTACCTGGCAGGCCTGGTGGGCAGTGCCTGATGTCACCCACAAGGTCCAGGCCATGATAGTGACCGGGTAGGCTGGGCAGGCAGCACCTGACGCTGTCCACGGGGTCCAGGTGGTAATCGGGACCGGGCAGGCCCAGCGGACAGCACCTTACGTCACCTGTGGGACCGGGAAGCCATCGGGACCAAGCATGGTGGCATGGACAGCACCTGATGCTGCCCGCGGGGTCCAGGGGGCGATCAGGACAGGCAGGCGGCATGGACAACACCTGACGTCATCTGTGGCGTCCAGGTGGCCATCAGGACTGGGCAGTTCCAGCAGGCATCGCCTGATGCTGCTCAGAGGGTCCAGGGGGCGATCGGGACCTGGCAAGTGGCATGGACAGTGCCTGACACTGCCCGTGGGGTCCAGGGGGCAATTGGGACTGTGCAGGCAACATGGACAGCGCCTGACGCTGCCCGCGGATCCGGCGGCGATCGGGACCAGGTAGGCGGCATGGACAGCGCCTGATGTCACCCACGGGGTCCAGGCGGCGATCGCGACCAGGCAGGCGGCATGGACAGTGCCTGACTTTGCCTGCGGGCTCCGTAGGCAGGGGTGGCCAGGGTCTCTGGGATCACTGTCTGCCCCCGGGCCACCTGAGGACACCGGTGGAGCAGGCCAGGGTTGAACATTTTCATGAAAATGTGATGCCTGTGCCCTGCCCCACCACGCCCTGTCCCTGGAGAGGAGAGGGAAGTGGGCAGTTAGGAGGCACCGGGGCTCTGAAGTGGCTGGGAACAACCTGCAGGCGAGCTACCAGGAAGAGGTGCTGAACCATGAGGATGCAGAGGGCTGGCTGATGGAGGTGAGCAAAGGTGCAGATGAGGCGGCTCTTGCCAGAACTGAGCTGGAAAAGTGCATGGAAAGCCTGATGGACAAAAGCGCCTTTCTGAAGATGTCCAGTATGCTCAGATGTCCATGGAGATGGACGTGTTCTCCAAGTCCGACCACTCCGCTATGCTCAAGGACATCCACACCCAGTATGAGAAGCTGGCTGCCAAGAACATGCAGAATGTTGAAGAATGGTACAAGAGCTGACAGAGAGCACTGTCAAGAGCACCTACGTGGTGCAGGCCAGCAACTGCTCAAGGCCAAGACCCTGGAGATTGAAGCAAGCTGGGGCATGAACAAAGCGCTGGGAAAGCAGCTGCAAGACCTGGAGGATAAGCAGAGCTCTGACGTTAGTGCTATGCAGGACACAATCAACAAATTAGAAAATGAGTTGAGAACAACAAAGAGTGAAATGGCAGGATATTTAAAAGAATACCAGGACCTCTTCAATGTGAAGAATTTGAGGATGCAAAGGAGGAAGAAGGAGGTGAAGGTGAAGGAGAAGATGCCCAAGAAGCTGAGGACGAGAAGAAATGAAGGTGCTGGGGAGGAGCAAGCAACCAAGAAGAAAGATTGAGCCCTCCTTTCCTTAATTATTTCAGGAATAATCCTCCCAAAACCAGGTCAACCCTGCCACCAACCAAGCAGTTGAGTTCCCAATACTATATGAATTAAGAAGTCAATATATATAACATTCTGAGGTGACTCAGGTTGGACATTAAATGTTGTGCTATGACTTTTCTCCTTATGCAGAGTATCTGTTTGCTTGCAGAGTGGCTTCCTGGCTTGCTGCCAGCCTGTGCATGGTCCATGCTTAGGAGTTCAGGATCTATGACAATGTGAATAATTCAGATGTTTACAATAAAAACACATGAGTACACGAATTCACTAATGTTAATGTTAAACTTCATGGAAAAAATAATCTTTTGAATCTTTGGTGGTAAGAAATTAAAGACCTCAAATCATGTGCAATAAACATTAAATAAAGTTACACTGAATGACAAAAAAAAAAATACATTAGGGGCCAGGAAACGTCAAAAGAACTGGGGAACCATTCCCAGATCAGGAAGGGAAGTCACAGGGTATATATTATTGCTACAAATACAGTATTTCCTACTACTTACAACATATACAATGTAATGTATTAGATGTCTTCCTATTAGACGAAGTATGTATTCTCATAGAGTTATACTGGTAGATATGTTATAGTTATGGCAGTATGTCATGTCTTATCTATATTAATAAAAGGGTAATATGCTAATTAGACCATGAGACCTTCCAGATGTCCTTCTGGACAAAGCCATGGTGGCGGGGCTGAGGCAGAAGCGGTTATGGGTGATCAGGCCAGGAGGGGAGGGCAGTTGGGGTGATCAGGCTGGCGGGGGGGTGCAGTTGGGGGCAAGCAGGCCGGCAGGCAGAGTGGTTAGGGGAGATCAAGCAGGCAGGCAGGTGAGCGGTTAGGAGCCAGTAGTCCCACATTGCGAGGGGTTTGTCCAACTGCAGGTTTAGGCCCGATCCCATAGGGGTCCCAGATTGGAGAGATTGCAGGCCAGGCTGAGGGACCCCCACCCCCACCCCTGTGCACGAATTTCGTGAACTGGGCCACTAGTTACCATATAAAGATTTTTACTTTTTCACATAGATTTTCATCATTTTTAATTCCCTGCTGTTACAAATGAAAAGACATTCAGGAATGATCTAGAAATGCAAGCAAGTCTTAATTACCATTTGATAAATAAAGTCATTTGAATGTTTTTGAGGAAGAAGTGTTTTACTAAAAGCATAAGAAGAATGCAGAATGATATCAAAGGATGCTTCTAATAATTACATACGAGGAAGAAACTTTTAGCAGAGCCCAAGTACAACTTAATTATTTTACAAGTGAGGAGAGACTTAATATTCTATAAGACAAGGGATAATCAATTTCCCCCCTTAGCGAGATAATTAGTTGTTCTTGCTTTTTAAAGTATAAGCATATTGCAGAAAGGCAATTAATTGTTTTCTTTACCTGAAATTGCTTCTAATCACCTAGTTATGCCTAGCTGAGGAGAAGCCAAATAGAGGAAGAAATGGAAATTATAACACCCACATACATTAACATAACAGGAGCATAACACAGTGGAGCTTTTATTAAGATGTGTATTTCTTGTTTTTGTTTTTAATTAACTTTTATTTTAAACACTGGGTCTTTATTTCAAAATAACATCATTCATTAGACAAAGAAGAAAGGAAAAATAAGAAAAGAGCCAATATAATTCAAATAAAGTCAACCAAAGGGGGTGGAAATGGTGTTGTTTGAATATTTGTTCTTAGCATTAAACTTGACTTTTTAATGTGGATGTTATGTAAATAAGTACATTACGTTTACTGTTTCAGATTCTGCTAAATATGAGATTATGGTTTTCTTTTTCAGAAAGTAGTGGCTATAGCATATACTTGGTTACAGACCTTACACTTATTTATATTATATCTTTAAGTTAATTATATTAGGTCTTAGTAATGCCATCTGAGTGGAAATGTCAATCATAAAATGTGTTCATAGAAAGCTTTCAAATAATTACAGATAAAACACTATGATAATTTGCTCTGTAATAACTACACACATATAAATTGTAAAGTATTATCTAATATAAATACATGTTTAGTGTTCAGACTGTATGCATCCACTTAATAATGAAATCTTTTTTCAATTTGATATTGCCTTATAGCACATCTGACATGTAGCAATTTGATATTTGTAGCAATAATCTTAACTAACGTATATTTTAAAATCTATCTTAAATTTAGATCTCTAAAGAAATTTTTACCTTAATGCTCTCCACTTCATTTTGTCCAATGGCTGTCAACCTTATTGGGGCGTTAGATGGGATCAGGCCGTTTAGGGTAAGGGTGGGGTATTTTCCATGTCCCCACCTGTTGCTGGTGGAAGTGGGATTCTTGGGGTGCTATGGGACAAGAATTTCCTGAGGCCTCCATGGGAGGATGAGATATCAGAGAAAGCTTTGTTTCTGTGGACTTTAACCCCTGGTTTTCCAAGGTCCCGTCCCCCTCCCTTCCTCCAAGAAAAAGGTTCCATCTCATCTTCAGCAGGGCTAAGACCAAAGCCATTGCCCAGAGCTTCCACTCCACATTGGCACAGTCCAGTCCAGCATCAGGCTAGGTTGGCTGTTGTTCCCAGCTGCAGTCCATTGCCTGTGGGGTCCACAGGCTGTGGGCCATGCAGCTTCCAGGCCCTCATGGCCATGGAGGGAACACAGGTGAGTGCAAAGAAGCAGAAGCAAAGCCAGAGGAATCAGAGAAGAAGAACTCCTTTGTCTGGTGGACTTGACCCTTCCAAGACTTTGCCTGTTTACAGTGGCTCCACCCCCTGGCCAATGAGCTTTGTTCCCAGGTTAGACTGACAGGCAAGCATCTTCCCCACTTCACTGGACTTCACTGTGCGTGCCCCCAACTTCCCCTTTGTTGGATCGCTTCCCCCAGTGATCTGCAGGGAATGGACCTGTGGCTCCCTGGGGAGTATTAGGTTGCATCTTCCTGAACTGCCCAGACTACCATGCCTATAATGTCTGTCCTCCCCTTTGCTCCTTTCTTATTATTAATATTAAGAACTAGCTATTTGCAATGCTAATACTTTAAATTTTGTTTTAAAAACATAATTAATGATACACTTTATAGAAATATCCGTTCTCTGACAACAAATATTTTAATCGTTATTTAATGTAATCCAGCCTTAGTCATACTGCAATTTATTCAGGAATCCAAAAAAAACTCTGTTAGTTCTGGGAGCAAGTAGATGGACAAGATGAGAGTCTCAAAACCCCTTTCCAACACACACACACACACACACACACACACACACACACACACACTCAGTAAATGAAATGCCACAAGTATGTTTGATATTAAAGAACTAACTTTGAAAATAATTTTTCCATGATAATTTTTATCATGGTTATTACTCTTCTATGGAAAGTAGCACCAAAGGTAAAAGTTATGTTTTATTTAGAATCCTCTACCTGACATAATCAAATGCATGCTTTCCAGTAAATACAGGGATGATATTCTTGCTTATGAAGCTTGATGGGAAAACTAGCTGATGGGAGAAGAACAAAAAGAAGGAAGAGGAGGAGGAAGAGCAAGAGGAGGAGGAGGAGGAGGATTAGAAATCTTCTATGAAAGTTGTTTTAAAAATATGTATAATATTTTATTTTATCTGTTTTAAACATAAACTCAGGACTTTATAATGAATGAAAGTATTCCAGACATTAACATCCTGGAAAAAGAGTCCCAAATAGCAAGTTAATCACTGTTCCAAAAGGCAGTGCATTCAATCAAAGAAAAAAACATTATCTTCCCGTAACTCTGAAACAATCATGGTTTGATCCCTCGGACATTTTATCTAGCTTTATTTTAAAATGTTGATGCTCTTACAAAAAAGGTAGGACTCAAGATCATTAAAAAGAAGATTTAATGGAAGTTGAAGTATCTTCTATAAATCAAGTGAGGCTCCTGCAGGAATATGTCACATTAGTCGAGACAGCTATAACATCAATATTTTGATTGTCAACTGAAAAATATTAGACACTTTGGTTAGCATTTAAGACACTGTTGAAACAATATGCTCTCTTCTAAAAGAATGGGTAGAAGAAGGATGAGCTATAATTAGAAGTTGAGAAATACAATTTGTAGTAAAATTAAAAAATATATTTGTTACAAAAGGAACTTAATTTTAAAAGGTTAAAATTGCTTAAATAATAATTTTGTGGAATATTTTCTAGAACATATGGCAGTCAATAAATAGGCATTACAAGTGAAAATGTTATTGTCCAAATTTGGATTCTCCAGAGTAGTTAGTAAATAAATAACATGAAAGGATCTTTCAGAATGATTCTGGGATATCTCCACCTGTATAGGAAAAGTGATTTTAAAAAAACCCACAAAAACAGCTCTGGCTGGTGTTTCTAAGTGGTTAAAGCACTGAAGGATCACCAGTTCAATATCTGGTCAAGGGCACGTACCTGGGTTAGGGGTTCACTCCCTGTTTGGAGTGCTTTCGGGAGGCAACCAATTGATATCTCTCACACATAGATGTTTCTCTCTCTCTCTCCCTCATCCTCCCTTTCACTCTCTCTGAAAAGCATTGGAAAAAAATTACCAGATGAAGATTAAAAGAAAAACCAAAAACATTGAGAACGTAATGTTTTTTCAGAGCATAAGATCTTTAGGCAAAAACTGCATTTTCACAAATTTGTGATAATTTATGGCTATAATATGTGTTCTGAAATCATCAAAGGGCAAGAGTTTATCCATAAATCCTCTTATTAAAGGCACAATTTAATATATTTATTTAGCCAGGAGAATACCATACTTTTCTTCATTTAACCCATTACATTGCTATAAAAACACATATGTGGATGTATATATTTATATTTGTACTAGAACCTAGTGCACGAATTTGTGCATGGGTGGGGTCCGGCCGACCTGACCCCAATAGGGACCGATCAGGGCTGGGCCAGCTGGGGAAAGGGGCCACGGGCAATTGGCATGTGCGCCTCGCCCTTGATTGGGGTTGGGGGCGCAGATTGGAGGCCAGTGGCCTGGGGGAGGGGCCGTGGGTGGTTGGCCAGCAGGCCCTGCTCCTGATAGGGGTTGGGGGGTGGATCTGGGGTGGGGTTGGGTGGGGCTTAAGGAGGTTGGCTGGCCAGCCCCGCCCCCTATTGGGATGGAGGTATGATCAGGGGTGGGGCTACCAGGGGAAGGACCTGAAGGAGGTTAGCCATCCAGCCCTGCCCCCTATTAGGGTGGGGTGGTTCGATCAGGGGTGGGCCGGCCGGGGGAGGGGCTGCGGCCTATCATGGTGGGGAGGGCTGATTGGGGGCAGGGCTGGCCGGAGGGGAAGGGAGGGGGCTTTTTGCTGGCCGGCCCTGCTCTTGATCGGGGTGGGAGAGTCCGATCAGGGGCAGGCCGGCAGGGGGGAGGAGCTGCGAGGTTGGCTGCCGGCCCCACCCCTGATCAGCCGGTTCGCTGGCCACAGTGGGCGTCATAGCGACCGGTCATTATGGTCATTATGGCCATTACAATCGCTGGCTTTTTATATATATAGATAAGTATTTAGTTTATATTTCTTGTATATAGAAATGTGACCTCCTTACAAATACGAAACTCAACCTTTTTTTAACTATGTAAACTAGCAAGAAATTTCAAAGGACCTTTCATAATACCCAGCTGGCATTTAACTTATTTAATAAGTTTAAAATCCAATTCAATTTTTGGCAATTCTTATAGGTTTGTAGTGGTACCACTTTCTTTTGCAATCAGAATGATATATTTGCTATCTTTCTATGAAGTTTATTTTAACATTGTCCACATAAGAATTTCTTTATTCAACTAATTATACTCAACCCCTTCAATTTTTTCCCTGTTACACTGACTGTTTTTCCTAAATATTTTTAAATTGTTTGTTTATATTACTTTTACAGATGTAACAGTATTTAAAATATTCTTACGCTAGATATATTTCCCTCTTTCAAATCAATAAAGCACCTTTTTTGTCAATATTAGTGAACACGTTTCTTTCACATATATGTTTCTAAATTCCTTTATTTACCATTAAAAAAACGCACCACCTCGTGTTTTCCACCTCCCCTCTTAGGATCAGTAGCCCTCTACAATGTTTATTACTAGACGAGAAGCCCGATACACAAGATTCGTGCAACAATAGGCCTTCCTTCTCCTGGCTGCTGGCACCAGCTCCCCAATTGTTCTGTATTCTCCTCTTTCACTTCCTAGCCACACCTGAAGTTAGGTAAAGGCCATGTGATCAGTTCTTGCCAAATATGCTTTGAGTGGAAGTGATGTGGATGTCCATGTGGTGGGAATTCTAGAAGTCACATGCAATTAAGGTGGCACTATTACGCAACAGGAGGACATATCCTGGATTGCCAGGTCACCAGGTCAAGGAGACCCCAAACCAATCTGACAAGAAAAAGAAATGGTGTGTTGCACCTGAGATTTCAGGGTTTCTATTCAATGAAATTACACTGTTAAAATGGGAAATGAGTTTAAGTCATCAGTGAATATAGAAGAGAAAAAGACACAGGAGCTATTAAAGAAATAAAACAAGCACAGAGATCATTATCATAGGCAGTGGGTACGCAGACCAAGTAACAGAAGACTGCCAGGGCTTTTCAAGTACAGAAAACAACAAATAAATAGAAAACTACTCAAAGTTGCAACACAGACCATTTCCAAGGAATGAAAGAAGAAGCAAATCTGCAAAACGAATCACATTCCATGACAAATGAACCAGCAAGACTGAGACAAATCATTACTGACTGTTTAATATGTAGAATTTCAAAGAGACAGAAAGAATGCTTCAAGAATACAGGCAGCAAAAGCAGACCCCATTTCAGTCAAGATGATTTTGTAAATTTGCTTTTTACAACATTTCTCCTCTCCGAACTATCAAAAATAATCATAGCTGTCCTCAGGAACATCTCATGGGCCCTGAAATGGAATATAATCACACAGCAGTAAGCAGGGGCTGAGCCGTGTGCCTGATGCTCTGGCTCAGGAAGCAGGCATAGACCCCATGATTGGGACTCTTGTAGTTTACGGAGGTCTAGAAGTACCCTGAATTTAGCAGGGCACAGGTCCAGGTGTGCGTCATCATAATTGGATTGGGGATTGTGTTTTCTTGCCTTGGGATGCCATAGATTTCTCTGGTCACTGTCCAAGATTATGATTTTATACTTCGGTATTTACTTTTGTGGGAAAGAAGCAGAAAATGTCATGAAGAGAGCACTTGGACCATGTCAGGCAATATCACACCTGACAAGATACGTAAGTTGCATATAAGTTGGTTATTCTTTGGGTCCCTGAAGTGTAAGTGAATGCAATAGCAAAATAGAATGGCAGAGTTAAGAGACTGGGTGAAAAATAGTGAAGGCATTAAGAAGTACTAATTGGCAGTAACAAATTAGTCATGGGAAGTAAAGTACAGTATAGGTAATACAGTCAAGACTAAGTATGGTGCCAGGTGGGTACTAAAATTATTATAATGATCACTTCTTAAATTATATAAATATCTAACCACTATGCTACACACCTAAAACTAATCCTATATAATAAAGTAAAGAGGTAATATGCAAATTGACCCTCATGCCCTCACACAGGGTGGCCACCCCCATGTGGTCAAAGAAGGGGTGATCAGGCCAGCAGGGGAGGGAAGTTAGGTGCAACCAGGCCAGCAGGGGAGGCAGTTGGGGGCAGACCAGGCCTACAGGGAGGGCAGTTGGGGGCAACTGGGCCTGCAGGGGAGCAGTTAGGTGTCTATCAGGCTGGCAGGGGAGTGGTTAGGGGGTGATCAGGCTGGCAGGCAGGTGAGCAGTTGGGAGCCAGCAGTCCCGGATTGTGTGGGATTGGGCCTAAACGGGCAGTCGGACATCCCCCGAGGGGTCCCAGATTGGAGAGGGTGCAGGCTGGGCTGAGGGACACCTCCCGCCCCCCTCAGTGCACCGGGCCTCTAGTTTAATATATTCGGTTTTATTTAATTTATTGGATTGACACTGGTTGAAAAAATAAAAAGGTCTCAAGTGTACAATTCCACAACACATCATCTGTAACACTGTATTGTGTGTTCACCAACTGAAGTCAAATATTCGTCCATCATCATTTATTCTGTTCATATATATTTCTTGATAAAATGTCTGTTCAAATTATTTTCTCATCTGCTAATTGTATTGTTTGTAATTCAATCATAGAAAAAAGAAACATAGTTTACCATCAAGAATATTGTCTCTGTTTCAAGGAAATGGATATTCTGGAGTATTATAATAAGGATTGTATTAGTTTTGGTAAAATGTTGCTGTATGAGAGAAATCTCAAATTTCACTGGCTTCATATATTGGGATTTATTTCTTATTTAGGTAAACTAAATGTTTCTGATTAATGTATAGCTTTCCTCTAAATGATAATATGAAAAAAACGAGGCTCCACTGATCTTATGATTTTCTAATTTCTATACGTAGCTTCTAAGGTTGCCATGCTTTCCTGAATTAATTATGTAGAATGGGAAAGGACATGGGGAATGATGCATGGAACTTATTATGGTCGAGGCCTGGCATTGGCACACACCTGTCTGCTCACATCCTACTGGTGGCAACTCAGTCACATGGCCACGACCAACTACAAAGTAGCTGAAAGGCACAGGGAAGCTATGTGTCCAAGAAGATATTTTGTGAACACAAAGACATCTCTGCCACATCTCCCATTTTGCCAAACATCTATGTCCAGCTTCGCATGCATAGAACAATTCAAATCTTTCTATCACAGGTAACCCAAGATCCGATCAAACTGTGAGTTCATCATCCTAGTATTGCCCAGTCCTCTCCATTAACCTCTGATATTAAGGGATTATTGTCCTATGAACCCAAAGCCAAATTTTCTCTTCTCTCAACCAATATACATGGTTAAGTTAAGAACAGAATAACTACATTCAAAAAGTGATCGTGTTAAAAAAAAATTTAATTTCTGTCTTTCCTACAGACTCACTAACTTCTCCCTCATTGGCATTGATAAAACACACTGATAAATCATGAGTTGCCACATTAAAAGCCCACCTATCAAGGAACTGAGCGCAGCCTCCAGCCAACACCTAGCACAAACAGAGATCCTCAGCCCTGGGGGGGTGGCTCAATGAGTTGGAACGTGGTCCCCTATTACACCAAAAGGTTGCAAGTTTGATTCCTGCTCAAGACACATACCTAGGTTGTGATATGTATAGGAGGCAACAAACTGATGTTTCTCTCTCACATCTATGTTTCTCTCTCCCTCTCTCTCTGTTTCCCTTTCCTTTTCTCTAAAAATCAATATAAACGTATCCCCAGGTGAGGATTAAAAGCAAAACAAATAAACAAAAAACACAGAGGTCCTCAGTCCAACAACCAATGAAGAACCAAATTATTCTAACAATCACATCAACTTGGAAGCAGATCCTTCCCCAGTAGAGATCTGATATAAGACCCAGAGGCAGAGAAACATCTATCAAAACCTCAGGGAAGGTAGGGGAGGGTGGGGGTAAAGGGGAGAGATCAACCAAAGGACTTATATGCATGCATATAAGCCTAATCAATGGACACAGACAACAGGGGGGTAAGGGTATGAATAGGGGGAGAGGTTGGGGTGTAATGGGGGAATAAGGACACATATGTAATACCACAATCAATAAAGAATTTTTTTTAAAAAAGACCACAGGCCCAGCCAGTCTTTGATTGCAGTCTTTTGTGAGATCCTGAAGGAAAGTACATATTTATGTCATACTTGACTCCTTTCACATACAAACTGTGAGATAATAAATGTATGCTGTCATAAGCTGTTAAGTTTGTGGTAATTTATAACATGCTATAGATAACCAATACACCCATATCTATTTTTCTCTTTATAAATTTATCATCAATAATATAAATTACTTCATGACATCCTTTCAAATTGACAATTCTGAAATTTATTTATTTCCCTCAACTACTTCCTTAGTGTCATATACTTGCTGCCTAGTGAAAAGTTCATCATAATCTGCCCTTAAATAACATCCCATTTTTATTCTCTATCTCGGTGAAAAGACACACACACACACACACACACACACACGCACACACACACACACACACTTGTACACACTTATTACTAGAACATTTTAAATTTGTGATTACTAATTTTTCCAGATGCAAAAAACCTGAAGAAATTCTAGACCGTTTATAAAAAGTAATAAAATATTGACTCTAAGTAACAGTTGTTTTGTATATCAAACCAAGCATCAAGTAAACACCATGTAAATATCATTAAATTTTGAATTTTCAGTTTTCTGATACTAGCAATTACTATAAACTATAATGTACATGAAGGCCAAATATTTTTTAAAGCCCTATTGCTCAAATTAAATATTTTCACCTGAGCAGTCTTAGTAAATGTTGACAAGTGTCAGAAAAAAATAAAAGAGTTAACAATCTACCAAAGTTATTTACTAAGTGACTCAAGTATGAATTATGAACTATTGCATCTCTCGTCTTAAAGTAACAAATGCTTAATGATTCAATCCCGATGTGAAACTTTCTATTTGACAAACTTGTTTTTGGATTCATTTTCATTAACTTCTGGTATTTTTAGCTCTAGCTGGTAAGTAACATATTGAACATTTGCTTGGGTATATTGTCAGAAAAGCTGATTTAATCTCTTATACAAGGTGATTTCATGTTACTTTACATTCAGAAACTAAGGAATTAATTTATTTGAATATGTTTTGATTATTTTTTGACAACTAGAAATGCTTATTTTGAATACTTCTGGGATATTCATCTGGATGTTTGGTTGTATAACAAAATAATTGAAACTTTTTACATAAGCTGTCAATCATTATTAGCTTTTATATATTTATGTAATGTCTGATTTCAGAATAATGCAATAGAAATATATGCCTGTATTACCTTATCCATCAATGGTTTTCCTTCAATTTCCCCTATAATATTTACAAAATTATTACAATCTAAATCCATTTTAATTACATTTCACTGGGTCTTGTTCATACATTCACAGATGTCCATTTAACTACAAATATGTTTCTGAATATGTGCTAGTTGCTAAATATAAATGTATATATAATGCAACACATCAAAATTGGTGAGACATTTTTCATAAATAGTTCATTTTAAATAAAATGCAATCAATATTAATAAGCTGAACATATAACTTTAAAATTAGAACACCAACATATGTAGAAGGAAACCAGGAGGAGTGGAATAATATAGCTAAGAGCTGAAATAACTGAAATGGAAAATGGAGATTTAAAGCAGGATACCGATTAAATACTTGTTTGCCTCTCACCCTTTCTCCACAAAACAAAACAAAAACAACACAGAGACCTAAAGAAAAGTATTGCAAAACTTATGAGGAAAAAAATAAAAAGTCATCAATAATATCAGAGATGAAAGTAGGAAGATAATTACAGGAAAACAAAGTTAAAAAGTAAGAAAGTATGATGTTCAAATATACGACAGTGAAAGTTAAGTGATATAGACTAATTCTTAGAAAAATGTAACCTATGTTGATTAAAGATTATAAAGGACATTGCAAGACATTTAAGAAAAAAAAAAAGTACCGGCCTACTTAGGAACAAAGGTAGAAATTGAAGCCTACATACCCCATGTCTAAATATTTAGCAGATATAAATCCAGTTAATAGTGTTAAATAAAATGTTTTCTTTTCCTACCTTTATATATATAACTTTATAATGTCAAAATAAAAACTGTGTGTAAAGATATGACTAAAATGCATTTAATATGACGATACATGCTTATATTTTCTATTAATAGGGAAGTGACTTGGGGTGAGTAAAAACTGTATATTTGAATAATTCATAAATTATACATCTGTTCCCTAAACATTTATTTTAATTGCTTTCATTTCTACAGTGATTAATATCATTATTATAGTCAATATTTTCACACAATTTTGGTTCTAAAGACAGAAGTAATATGCTATTGTTGGTATTAACAATGTTAAACATATACACAAATTTCTTTTATTTTCTCCCAAAGAACATGATTTACTCTGCACTTAAGGATTTTCCATCACATCACTTAACATGTTCAGTACTATTATTCATATATCATAAATTTAACTGGTTTAAAAAGGTTAGTTATCAATCTCATGTTGTGTCTGCCAACAGTTTAAGGTCAAATTTGGTATATGTTTTATTAATTTGCACTATGTTTGGATATGTTCAGAAATAACTAAATATAATATTTGAATTATTTCAAAGACTATTTACAGTTCACTATCTTGATCCTTATGCTGCTTAAAATCCTGTCCAAATTTTTCAATAAAAGTATAAATATTTATCATGAAGAAAGTTTAAAAATATACAAGATCTTTAATGAATATTAGCCTGAGAGAAATTCAGGGCCTTATTAGCAGAAATTGTACTGGATTGCCAGTTATTTTGGAAAAGTTGGGAGAGGATGTTTTTAATTATTCGTGTGTTTTTGTATGGTCCTCTAAGTATCTTATTAGAATCCTCCTATTCTTGCTTTCCTTGTTTCCAAGTCTCCTCTTCACTGTTGCAGCCTTGACCACAATCTCCCACTGATATTTTTTTATATCTTTGTGGGAGCCAGGAGGCTATGATAAATAATCAGATGGTGTTACATCTTAAAATCTAATAACTCAGGGTGTTGTCTATATTACTCACTAACATAAAAGAAAACTCCCTTCCTCCACACTTAGTAATACAAAGTCCCCATTTATTACCCTCTTGTGCTGCCTAATACTGGTATGTCTTAAGTCAGTTTTATTCAAAGTACTCACTCCTTAAGAACAGATAGCAGCCCAGCCAGTGTGGCTCAATGGTTGAGCATCAACCTATGAATCAAGAGTCACAGTTTGATTCTTGGTCAAGGTATATGCCCAGGCTGGGAGCTCATTCCCCAGTGTGGGGTGTATAGGAGGAAGCTAGTCAATGATTCTTTCTCATCATTAATGTTTCTATCTCTCCCTCTCCCTTCCTCCCTGAAATCAGTAAAAATATATATTTTTTAAAAAGAATATATAGCAAACAAAATCCACACATGCTGGATTTCTGAAAGCCAAGCATTATATTGAACCATGTTAAACTTGGCTAATTCTATCTTTCCTCAAAGCATTTTATAGACATCTCTATCCATACATACAAGAGTCTCTATATTTTCATTTTTCTACTAATATCTAAATCCTGGTATGATAATTTAGTTTCTAGGTAGGATTCTTTCTTCAGATATATCTAGAAAGGCCTACATGTTAAAAGGAATAGAAAAAACAAAGGTCTGAAACATAAGTGAAAATATAAGTAAGAGTGGTCTGAGTAATTGTGGCAAAGTAAAGCACACAGCTATTCAATCCCTAATTCCACATGGGGACTATGGCCATGATCAATTTCACTCTCTTACTTTCTTGGCCTTGGTTGCTCTGGTGTAGTAATGAAGAAATGCAATAACTTCTTCATTCCACCAAGGGGGCATTTATTCCTTCACTGCATCTGCCCTGTAACCCAGAATGGCCCCTTCCTGATTAGAAGTGGCTCTGTAAACAGAATTTCCTTCAAAGGAGGAATGTGGATACTTGACATAAATTGCCAATTATCTCTTACATTTCTGAAATGTGAGTTTCACTATGTTTAAAGTCTTTCCAGTGATCTTTTCTGAAGGTGAAGTTCTAGCACTTACCTTAGTTATTTCAGTGTACATATGCTGTTATGATTTGGTGGGTCTAGGTAATTTTTTATCCATCTCCAATTACTAAAAAATAGAATAATGGTTTTTATCCATCTCCAATTACTAAAAAATAGAATAATGGTCTATTAAACTATCAAGTATACATATGTTGTTCTACTTACGTTTAAAGCAAAATGTACTTTATTGCATATATAATGAAAATTATGTTGTTAATTACCATATTGTACATATATGGTATTATGCAAAAGGAAGAAGGCAAAGAAGTGGCAAAGGAGGAATCATGGTCAAATCAAGAAATAATAGTCCTACTTAAAAAATCAGACTTGTAAAAAAATAACCAATATTATGTTTCAACTATTGTTGCACCTAATCAATAAGCAATATTCAATAAGTGTTGAATATTTATTCAGTAAAGAATGGAACAAATTTTGATGTCTTGAAACTCTGAACTTAGTGATCTTAGAAATATAACCTTAATCATTTAAAAAACTTATGAATGCCCATGTGTAAACTGAAATATTAACACTGAATTCCTAGTGTTTTTATAAACATTACTAGAGGCCTGGTGTATGAAATTCGTGCGGGGGAGGGGGTTGTCCCTCAGCCCAGGCTGCACCCTCTCCAATGTGGGACCCCTTGAGGGATGTCTGACTGCCTGTTTGGGCCTGATCCCACCAGGGTTGGGCCTAAACGGGCAGTCGGACATCCTCTCACAATCCAGGACTCCTGGCTCCCAACTGCTCGCCTGCCTGCCTGCCTGATTGCCCCTAACTGCTTCTGCCTTCCAGCCTGATCACCCCCTAACCACTCCCCTGCCAGCCTGATCAACACCTAACTGCTCCCCTGCTGTCCCGATTGTCCCTAATGGCCCTCCCCTGCAGGCCTGGTCTCTCCCAACTGCCCTCCCCTGCTGGCTTGGTCCCCCCAACTGTCCTCCTCTGCAGGCCTGTTCCCCACACCAACTGCCCTCCCCTGCTGGCCTGGTCCCCCCCAACTGCCCTCCCCTGCAGGCCCGGTCCCTCCCAACTCCCCTCCCCTGCAGGCCTAGTCCCTCCCAACTGCCCTCCCCTGCTGGCCTGGTCCCTCCCAATTGCCCTCCCCTGCTAGCCTGGGTACCCCCCCAACTGTCCTCCCTTGTAGGCCTGATCTCCCCCAACTACCCTCCTCTGCCAGCCTGGTCACCCCCAACTGCCCTCCTCTGCCAGCCTGGTCTCCACTAACTTCCCTCCCCTGCTGGCCTGATCGTCCACAACTGTCCTCCCCTGCAGGCCTGGTTCCCCCCAACTGCCCTCATCTGCAGGCCTGGGTCCACCCCCCAACTGTCCTCCCTTGCAGGCCTGGTCCCTTCCAACTGTCCTCCCCTACAGGCCTGCCCCCCCCCAACTGCCCTCCCTTGCAGGCCTGGTCTCCCCCAAATGCTCTCCTCTGCTGGCCTGATCACCCACAACTGTCCTCCCCTGCATGCCATCTTGTGTCCACATGGGGGCAGCCATCTTGTGTGTTGGAGTGACAGTCAGTTTGCATATTACTCTTTTATTAGATAGGATATAAAATAATGTATTTTAAAGCATCCTATATAATAAAGAGGTAATATGCAAATGGTCATTATGCCATGAAGCATAACAACCGACTATGTGATGACCGGATCACGGATCAATAGGAGGGTGGGGCAGCAAGCTACAAGCAGGCAGCAAAGAGCTACAGGAGGGGGCAGGGCATCAAGCTATGAAGGGGTTCACAGGGGAGGGGGGGCGGGAGGAACTACAGGAGGGTGGGGCAGTGGGCAGGGAGCTACTGGAGGGCGGCAGCAAGCTACTGGCGAGCTACTGGTTCACGGATTCATGTGCAGGGCTACTAGTTTAATATAATAACCTTTGTTATAAAATAATTTGTTGCCTCTGAGAATTAATGTTCCTTAAATATTTGCACAATTATTTATTTAGAGAGTACAGTGAAGGTTGTATAGAAGGAAGACAGGAAAGAAAGACTACTGCTGGCACCTTATAGCTTTCACAATTAGCAAGAGCTAATTGTAAAAGTTTACATAGCCACCACTTCAAAAAAGATTTGATGTCAACTTTCACTCCTATTAATATGGTTTAACGCACATGTACTGTTACTTTATCATATGTGTATTGAATGTCACTTTTCATCTCCAATTTAAGAGCTCATGGCATTAACCCTTTCATCTGTGTACTATACACTTCCTGGGAAAGATTTTGGCAAAATACTGTTTCATGCAACAAATTATAGTTTCACAGATATTTAACATCCAGTGATATTTTAGAAAGCATCTAAATTATAGGTTATTTTTCTATGAAAATGCCCAGCTCATTTTAATCCAAATCTGAGAACTTGATAACTAAAAAGTGCTCTAAATGTTAAAACCCTTTCTCCCTTTATCCCCTTCTCTTCTCTCCTCTTCCTGGTTCCCTCCCCTTTTCTTCTTCTTCCCTTTAAAGGAGACCATGTGAACAAACTGTTGAAGTGAAGATGCACCTGTGATATTCAAGGAAACACGAATGGAAACAGTTCTGCCAAAGCAAATGTTTTGTAGGAAAGATACAATGCATAGTAACTAAAATTATAAATTAGGCAAAGGCCAGTTAATGGAAAATTTTGAAGGTCCTGTTAAGGAGATTATAATTTATCCTGCAAAAAAACTGAAACCATTGAGCATCTCAAGGAAGTTGGGATGGAATCATGCTATTTCAGAAAGATTACTCTTAAAAGAAGAGCGATCGACGAAAAACAGTGTAAACAATTAGGAGTCCATGGTGGCATTCACTTTTGTATCATTGTGAAAAATGACCATCCCATGATATTAGCATAGAGTTATGATTGAGAATGGAGTTAAGAGTCCCAAAAGATGGTAAAGCAAATGGAGAGGAAAACTTGGGTGCAGGAGACTCTATAGGACAGAATATACTTTGCAACTGACTACTTTTAGGATAGAAATAAATTTAAGATTCACCCCCAATATTCTTGGTAGAATTACTGTTATCATTACTTTAAAAGAAAAATCTAAACACAAACTTGTATAGGGCATAATGTGGTGAGTATTATTTCCAATTTTCTAGAATTAATGTCAAAAATAAAAAAGTTTGAAATGATATATTAATTCTAAATAAGAACAGAACACAACATTAAGATAAACAGCAACCAAATAAAGACATGGTTTAGACAAAGAGAAATAATAATGATTCAGAAAGAAAAAATGTGCACAACCTGCAAAGTATGGTATTATTACTGAATATTAAATTAAGCAAATTTGAGATATGAAGGCATTAAAACCTCATGTAATACACCAAAGCAGAAAATAATTGCCTCCATATAAACATTTATTTCAAAAACAGTAATATCACTTTTTCATATATTATGTGGACTGTTATTAGGTAGGTGGTGCATAACTAGAAGTTATATGAACTATTTATGCTGTTCATTACCTCATTGTGTAGAAGCAGTGAGCTTTTATTTCCCTACTGGATATAAATGAAGAGATGCATTCATCCAAATATAACAGAACTAGAATGCAATGAATCCCTGGTGAACCAAGTTTGGTAATAACACATTCAGCCTGAGAGCATTCAGACATTTTTCCATGCTCACGAATGTGTGCATTTTTTATCTTACCAGCCTTTGCTACAAAGAGCTATATAAAATAACTTGGAAGTGCAGTCTTTAGAAGACTTTTATTCATTAAATATTACTGAGAGATACTATAGAATATGGGCTTTTTGATCCATAATAATTTATATCATGAAATGTATCTTCTTTACATAGCTGTAATAATTATATATAAAGGTAGTTTTGAAGATGCCAGTAAAATGTACATTCATCAAAGGAAATTGCTATAAACAGTGCCATTGTGAAATGCAACTTATTCTGTATTTCTACTGTTGAAATTATGCTCATTGAAATAATAATCACATAGTTTATTTCTTGGTCAGTAACATTTTGTATTTGCCATTCATTTGTTGTATCATAAAACTATGCCCCTTATATCTTCACCTTTTTATGTTCAATCCTATCTATACCAACAATGGCTGTACTCTGTTGACCAAATTGATTCAGTTAATATCTATTTAATTAATGACAAACCTGATAGGAAACATCTCAAGTAGTTACAGCAAAGAAAAAAACAGAATATCAGTGTGAAACGTGAAGGAAAGATGATGTAAGTAATTGGTTACACCATAAAGAAAGTGCTGAGATGCCATTCAAGGGAGGGCAATGACACCCAAAACTTAGCATCTTCAGAAAGCTTCCAGCACCATGGACAGCAAGGACCTGGAGAGGGAGCAGGAGTGCAGATTCAAGGAGTTAGGGCCTCTGCTAGAATTGCCTCCTGAGACAGAGTGAGAGGGTAAGAAATAGCCTGGCTGCTGTTTCTCCAGCCCTCCAGGCCCTGGCCAGTGCTTGCCAGAGGCAGAACCCAGAAAAAAGCAAGGTGACATGGGAGACTGGGAAAGTAAAGCTGCCAAGTTCAAGCTCCAAGACACGGAACAGAGAATAGGGGGAGGGATAATTATGAGCACAAACAGGCCCTCTGAGTAAGTGAGATTACAGAGAAATATGCTATGTACTTTAATTAAACACTATAAAATTAAACCTGACATTTTGACCAAAATTTTAACGTTCTAACCTTAATTAAGGAATTGGGATGCCAGAAAATGACACAAATGCATGTTATAATAACATAAAGTGACTTCAATTCTTGGGATGGTTCATATTCACTGAGTGTGCTATGTTAAAAATAATAAAATATCAACTATTTTTTTTTATATATACAGAGTATTTCTTTCCTCTATTTAATTTCACTTTAACTTGAACATGTCAAGGATCCTGAAATAGGGCAAGTCAATTTGTGTTAGACTAGAGCCTTCAGAAAAGGATGTTCTTACTGCTTTTGCCATTGGCTAGCTGGGTAGCTTTTGACAAATAAGATGTATCTCTGAACTTTATTTCCCTACTATGTAATTACTGCTCAGTATATCTTACAGAGTTTTGAGAGTTCAAATGGGACATAGTCTCACTTTAGAAACTACAGAGTACATTAAATTATAAAACACAATTTTAATATTTTAATCTTCATCAAAATATGGATACAAAATTTGGACATTTTAAGATATTTATTAAACAAGCTATTCTTGTTGCTATTGTGAGACATTCTATTAAAATGTGAAACTAAATATTGGTGTCAAGTTATAACTGCCTAAGGTAAAAACAATTTATTTATGAAACTGTGAGGAATCATCTTGCTTAGGTTGAGTTGGTTTAACAATTAGGCCTTTGAATCATTCCAGAACAAGTAAATATTTTATAAAGTTATTTTTTCCTTCACATTATAATAAAGAATATATTATATATTATATATAATTATCTGTAAAGTTTTTATAAAATATTTTTGAAATTTTGTGAGTATATGTATGTTTATGAGTGTATGTTTATGTGTGTGTGTGTATTTATATGTGAGATAAAATTTTTGGTTTAGCCTTGATCCAAGATAATAGGACACTTTAAATTCATCTAGTGATATTAAAGAAGTATACTTTAAATCAGTTTGATTTTATCAAGGCAATTTATTTTGTCCTCATACAAATGTAGGGATGATTTACAATGAGTGTCTTTATCTCATAAAATAACTAAATGAGTTTTCTGGTTCAAAAGTACTTAAATCATACCAGTTCCTCCATTTATGCAACAATTTATGCTTCTAGCAATACAAGCCTAATATCAAAATCTGTTATTTTTGGGTATTTTTTTACATGCTCATTGTTTATAACTCAGCTTAATCTAATTACTCTTTGTTGTATTTTCTAAACCCAGTTGTGTATTTATCACCAAAGGTCTTATCTATATCACCATTATCATTAATCACATGAATTACTTGGCATTTTTATAGCCTCCATTTTATTTGCTTTCTGGTCTTCCCACAGAAGTAGCTGAACCAGGTGTTTGCAATGTAGTGTAGTTTATTCAGTAAAAGATTTCAAACTCTATCAGACTTTTCTATATTTGAGCACATAATTTTTGTTATTATTATAGTCATAAAACAATTTTTTTGGCTAAACAGTGATAGATTAAATTCAATACAAAATATCACACCAATGCTAATGAAGCAACAAAACATGGATATGTTTTTTTCAATATTTGGAAATATTGCTTGATTATAATTCCTTGTTTGTTTTTGTCATGGTGGCACCAGGGATCTTATATTTTCCTTTTTATTTTTACCTTCTGATGGTGACATGTCTTACAACATATGAATGGAACACAGTCACATCAGTGAGCTAAGAGGAGCTGTTGACAGATGTTAGGGAAAAACAGTGGCATTTTTCTTGAGTTTAAATGAAGATTTTTGGAAAATGACACCACAACAATATACTAGTAAAGGACACTGAGGCACTCCCTAAATTTTGATCTTTTGTGTCAATAAGGTTTAAAATTTGCAGTCATACACTCTTGGAGTTATAGGGTAGGTATTTAGAGAAAAATCTTGTTCAATTTCTTAATATAGTGTTGGAAATACATATAAAGTTGTGCTTAAGCTAATGAGCCACAGGTGTGAGGTTTACTTGCTTAAGCTATGAGCGGGCACCAGGGCATCTACATGGTAATAGGCGTTTGCCAGAAGCTTCTCCGGTCATCTGGAGAATCATCTACTTTGTTGACAGGCAGCTGGTCTTCGGGGGTCACCAGAGCAGTTTTCTCCCAAGTTTTCTGAGACCAACAGAGGCCTCTTTAACCCCTACTTCGACAACCCTTCCATTGGTCATTTATCATTAAGTCCCTGTAATAAGTTCATTCTCTTTGAAATAACTAGATTTTTTTTTGTTTGTTTGCTGAAATAAATAGATCTTATATACCTTAACTCTATTTGAGTATATGTGTCTCACAATTTATTGAAAACAAGAACTGATTTAAATTTATTGGACTTTTAGGTAAAATATTGTAAATGGAAAATATGCATTGAAACAGAATTTTTGGACTGGAACCCAGATTCTTTGTCCACTGTAGTCGAAGAATGAATCCATAGACAGAAGATGGTATAGCAAAGGTGGAAATTTATTAAAGAACAAGTAGGGAGGGGGAAAGAGTCCCACAGAACTGACTCCCATGTGGGGAGGGGGAAAGGCTTCCACTGAGCTCCTTTTCCCTATGGCTTATAAAGGCTGCAGATCCTGGTGCCTTGATATCCCCTCTGATTGGTCACCATTCTCTTGGACTGGTTACTATAGTAACTTCTGAGCTCAAAGGTTGAACCTCACATGGGACATGTGAAGTACTCCCACCCTCTTTCCTTATTGTTTTCCTATTCCCTTTGGGCTTTCTTCTTCTCCTTCTGGATGAAGGGCTTCCTTATCTTTATTTTGTAAATATAGACCTTTTGCTGTTTCCAGTTCCCTCATTTTATGGAAATGTACCTGTTGCAGCTTTTCAGCTTTCCTATTCTATGGAAACTAGAGGCCCGGTGCACGAAATTCATGCACAGGAGGGTGTATTCCTCAGCCCAGCCTGCACCCTCTCCATTCTGGGACCCTCAAGGTAGGATCAGGCCTAAATGGGCAGACATCCCTCTCACAATCCAGGACGGCTGGCTCCCAACTGCTCGTCTGCCTGACTTTCTGATTGCCCTTAACCAATTCTGCCTGCCAACCTGATCACCCCCTAACCACTCCCCTGCCAGCCTGATTGCCCCTAAGTGCCCTCCCCTGCAGGCCTGGTCACCCCCAACTGCTCTCCCCTGCATGCCTGGGTCCACCCCAACTGCCCTTCCTTGCAGGCTTCATTGCCCCCAACTGCCCTCCCTTGCAGGCCTGGTCCCTCCCAACTACCCTCCCCTCCTGGCCATCTTGTGGCGGCCATCTTGCGTCCACATGGGAGCAGCCATCTTTGACCACATGGGGACAGCCATCTTGTGTGTTGGAGTGACAGTCAATTTGCATATTACTCTTTTATTAGATAGGATAGAGGCCTGTTGCACGGGTGTGGGCCACTGGTTTGCTATGAAGGGTGTCCCGGATCAGGGTGGGGGTTCCCTTGGGGTGTGAGGAGGCCTGGGCAAGGCGCCTGTAGTGGTTTGCAGGCTGGCCACGCCCCCCGGCAACCCAAGCAGAGGCCCTGGTATCTGGGGTTTATTTATCTTCTATAATTGAAACTTTGTAGCCTTGAACAGAGGCCAGGGCAGGTGGAAAGCTTGGCTTCCTCCATTGCCAGGGAAACCCAAGCCTCCTGCTCTCTCCAGCTCCATGGCCGCAGCCATTTTTGTTGGGATTTATTTATCTTCTATAATTGAAACTTTGTAGCCTTGAGTGGAGTCCAGAGCCTGCCAGGGTGTACAGGAAGCTTGGCTTCCTCCATTGCTGGGGAAACCCAAGCCTCCTGCTCACTCTGTGGCCGCAGCCATCTTGGTTGGGTTAATTTGCATACTCGCCCCTGATTGGCTGGTGGGTGTGGCTTGTGGGTGTAGCAGAGGTACGGTCAATTTGCATATTACTCTTTTATTAGATAGGATATACCTTCTGCTGCTCTGCAGCCTTGTGCTTCCTTCATGGTCCCCTTAATTTCTAAAATTTCCTAAAACCTATCTTTTTCACCCCCAAAAATTCTTGTTTCAATTTCAAAAACAGAAATTAAAGCTACTCAATCTATTCCTAATAAAATGCCTTATCCACCAGGCATATTACCCCTCATAAATACACTAATGGTGAAGTTTGTTCCCAAATCTAATGATTGAAAATTAGAGTCTATGTCTGATATCTATTTTATAATGTTTTCTGTAAACACAGTGTTAGTTATAAAATATTTGGAGGAGATTTATTTTATGTCTGTTAGAAGTTAACATAGAAGTTTGTTTTTATACATTGATAAAAAAAGAGAGAGAGAGGAAAAAGAGACAATAAAACAAGAAAACACCTCACAAGAAAGAAACAACAAAATTCTGATTGAAATTATAGAATATAAGAATTAAACTTATTTTGAAAAAGAGATAGATATTAAATGCATTGTTATTTGAAAGTTTGTATTATAACATTTTCTAATATGTGTTTTGAAAACAGGAATATTGATCTTAAGTAAGAAGTATTGAGTTAGAATGCATAGATCTGTAGGCAAGTAGAAAGTTTACAGCAAATGTAGCAATTTATAGTCTTCCTCTCCAAGGCATTTATAGGAGTAAAACAATGTGACCCAGAAGCACTGAAGATAGGAATCCATGGAAGTGAAACAGGAATTTTTGGGGGTGAAAAAGCCAGGTTTTAGGAAATTTTAGAAATTGAGAGGACCATGGAAGAAGCACCGGGCTGCAGAGCAGCAGAAAGTATATTTCCATAGAACAGGGGAACTGAAAAGCTGCAACAGGTACATTTCCATAGAATGAGGGAGCTGGGAACAGCAAAAGGTCTATATTTACAAAGTAAGAGAAAGAAGCCCCTCATCCAGAAGGAGAAGAAGAAAACCCAAAGGGAACAGGAAAACAATAAGGAAGGAGGGTTGAGGGGGGGATGTAGAAACTCACATGTCCCATGTGAGGTTCAACCTTTGAGGCCAGGAGTTACTATAGTAACCAGTCTAAGGGAATGGTGACCAATCAGAAGGGATATCATGGAACAAAGATCTTTATTATCCATGGAAACAGAAACTCAGTGGGACCCTTTCTCCCTCCCCATGTGGGAGTCTGTACTTGTTCTTTAATAAATGTCCACCTTTGTTATATCATCTTCCATCCGTGGATTCATTCTTTGACTCCGCTGGACAAAGAGCCTGGGAACCATCCTGTCCAGGAGAACACCCCGTGTTCTAATCCAAAAATCCCGCTTCCGCAGCATTTCTGGAGGAAAGGTACTGTCACAGATGAGACTTTTTAAAAGGATCTCATGTCATTCTCGGTGGTACCTTTACTTGATAGCCTGTCTCAACTGCTACTAAACTACCCCAGTCATAGTGGAAATGGAGAGAACATCAGGAATTACAAGCATCATTTGTTGGCTGCTTATGAGATTTCTTTTTTTTTTAAACATCACCCAGTGCACTCTCCTTAACCTTCTGATGATGCTTTGAATAACGTTATCATTCTAGACACCTGCTCCTTGCAACAACAAATCCAGGTCTCACAATATTGGTGGGACAATATATGAGCAGAACTTTATTGATGAATTCAGCTGCTGTGTCATTTTTCATTAGGATTAGCATCATAACACATTATACAATGTCATGTTTCTCTAAGACTAAAGTTCACAAAACGTAAAGATCACAGCAAGTTTTTTCTCCATTTTGTTTTTCTCATCATTTTAAAAGGCAGGAAGAGTGGAATTCTCATTGCAGCAGTCTCATGGGTTTCCTTGCATTCAGGTGCTACCTGGTTCTAACCTATTTCAGAAAGCATTGTCAACAAGTGAAATTACACTATTATTGGGCTAAAATTGGCATTGCTAATATATATGTGTGTGTGTGTGTGTGTGTGTGTGTGTGTGTGTGTGTGTATATATATATATATATATATATAGAGAGAGAGAGAGAGAGAGAGAGAGATGTAAATATCAGTACAAATTATTTGTTCCATAATTCATAATTGAATGTGACAATTTTTCTCAATTCTGGGGTTGAACATCTCTGAATTAAAGAATTAACAATTAGTAAATCCCATGTTTTGAGAGCTGAAAGCCAATCCTATCTAATAAAAGGGTAATATGCAAATTAACCATCACTCTGCTACAAATATGGCGGCGCCCATAGCAGCCTGGGCGGGATGCTGGCATCATAGTCCCGGCAATGAGGCCAGCTTCCCGCCCTGGCCACGGAGGGAGGGAGGGAGGGCCTCTGGGCAGTGGGCACACGCCAGGGGTGGGAGCAGCTCGGAGCATGCCCCCACCCTAGCGGACAGGGCGCGGCACTGAGCTAGCATCGGAGAGCTAGCTACCAGCGGTGGTGGGTGTGGTGGCCGGGCTGCCGGGAGGCCGGCTTTCGGCTGCTGGGGCCTGTGCTGAGGCAACTGGTAGTGCGGGCAACTGCAGGGGCGCGTCCGAGATGTCGGGCTGCAGCCCAGGAGGCGAGGCGCCTGAGGACCTGGCTGCTGCCGCCTGGACACTGAAGCCGCCTCCTACGAGATGTAGCCTAGCCTAGGTGTGCGGGAAGCGGGTTCAGGGAACCTCTCCCTTTGCAGCACCCAGAGCCCGGCTCAGAGAGGTGCGGTGAGGAAAGGCTGTGTTGGTTGATCAGGAGCAGCTACCCGCCCTAGACTGCTTCTCCTTGGGAATTTGGAGAAGACCCACTTCCAGTCCAGAGGCCGGGGTGAACGTTGGGCGTCTTTTGAAGAATGATTGTTTTGTTTGGGAATATGTTTTGTCTGTAGAAGGCTGGGAAAGAACAAAATCTGTTACCAGTCCTCTTCCAAACAGACACCCTCTGTAGCTGAAAACCTCAAGAGCGAGTGCTCTCATGCCCCCATCTCCGGTCCTACCAGCGTCTGAGGTGGATCTGGTGAGTAGGAGGCCACCCTGCTTGTCGTCAGTCCGAGGGAGGCATGTCTGGGCTTAGTGAAAAGGGGCATCTTCTAAAAGAGGCTTCTCTGTCATTAACCATTTTATAAATTTCTCCACTTTAGTAACAAGACATTTACTTTTTATATATTCAGAAGCAGGCTATTTCCCACATGCTCCAGTCGGCAGGATGCAGCCCCTTGCTCTGCACCTGTCACAGCTGAAAACAATGCCCATTAACCACAGACCCTTCCCCCACAAACTTCAAAAAGTTGGGTCGGCTTCCTTTCCAGGGAGCTAGGACTGATTTTGGGGTCGCAGATACACTGGACCTGGTCACTGTGGAGTGCTTTACCTGCTTAAATGACAGGGGCGGGATGAGACAGAGGATGTATTTGAATTTTGTTCTGTTTTTCCAAAATTGCCTGTTACAAACACTTCTGCAGTAGTCCTCAATTGTACTCGAAGTACTGTATTTCCTCCATTTGTACGCATACTCCTTTCTTCAAATGTTAACATTTTTGAAACCAGGATACATCTTAGCAGAGAGGTTAAAAGGACTTGCTATCTGCTAGGCATCTGCGTGGGTATCTATTTACATACAGAGCCAGGGTCCTACCGAAGGCTCGACCAAGTGGGCGGGGACTGGGGAGCGGGCTGAAATCTGTGAGATTCCTGGTGGCCGAGGGTGCAGAGAGGGAGTGAGGGAGTGTGGGTGTGTACATGAGCGTGGACCCGAGCGACACACACTCACAGGCCCGCACCCATACAGGGCCCTCAACAGTGTCACCCGCGCTTCCCTGGACTTCACCCTCCAGCCCGGATCCTCCAGGTCCCACGCCCCGGGGTTGCTCAAGTTCAGCAAGAGTTTGTGATTTGCCCAAGGCGCATTGAACAGTTTTCTCCCTTAACCCATTTGTTGGAGTGTAATCTGATTTAAAACCAATGGACTAAACAAACAGAAGCACTTTCGAGAAAGTCAATTTGGAAATGTGGATCAAAATTCAAGTGAATTAGCTTTGGGCCAGGAGTTCCATGTCTGTGAATGTGTCCTAAGTAAACAGTCAAATAAGCAATTAGGTTTACTGTAGTTGTTGATGCCAGGGGAAACCGGAAACAACCTGCCCCACAATAAAGGGTTAGTGAAGTAAACCATAGTAATGTCAAACAGTCAGGGATGACGCTGTAGCCATTAAAAATTATGTCTGTACATTCAATTCATTGACATGAAAAGAAGGTCATAGCCAAATATTAAGTGGAGGGCAGAGGAAGCTCAGAAGAGTGCATGTATATTTATATGTATGTATATTTTATATGTCAGGGAAATAATAGTTTTAAAAACAGTGATTCTTCCTGAGCTCTGCAATTGTGAGTGTTAGCAAATTGTGTTTCAGGTGTGACAGGTGTCCTCTGGTGTCCCATACACACAGACATCTTTGCCTGTGGGACAGCCTGAACTTTTGCCGCACCTGCACCTCTCTGCTGTGGCAACAGCCCAATCAGACATTCCCTTTTATTGGGCTGGTTTCCTTTTCTCCTTTGCCCAAACCATGTCTTTCCAACAGAAGAATATTAACTAAGAAATCCTAACAACAAGTTTTGTTGCCAACTGCAACTTATGCCCTTTTATGCAAATGTTGTTGCTTTCAAGCCTATCAGGTTGTATTTCAAAACTTTTATTTTTCTGCAACTTGATCATTTTCTATTCACTTAAAATATTCTGGAGTATTTTAAATACATATAGAAACGTAGAGAATAATATGACAAATACTTATCTATACTAATAAAATGGTAATATGCTAATTAGACCAGATATCTTCTGGACATCTTCTGGACATCCTTCTAGAAAAAGCCACGGTGGGAGGGGCCAAGACAGAGGTGGTTAGGGGTGACCAGACCAGCTGGGGAGGGCAGTTAGGGGCAACCAGGCTGGTAGGGGAGGGCAGTTGGGGGCGACCAGGCAGAAAGATAGGTGAGCGGTTAGGAGGTTAGGAGCCAGCGGTCCCAGATTATGAGAGGGATGTCTGACTGCCAGTTTAGGCCCGATCCTTAAGGGATCCCTATGGGATTGGGCCTAAAATGGCAATCGGACATCCCCTGAGGGGTCCCGGAATGAAGAGGGTGCAGGCTGGGCTGAGGGACACCCCACCCCCCGTGCACGAATTTTGTGCACCGGGCCTCTAGTAAAGACAATATAATTCTGCCATTAGTAACCATAAACATATTGTACTAGACTTAAATGTTTATTCCTGATTCAATGAAAGCTGTGCAAAAAAGGATGTAAAGATATCTAGACTTTTTCTCATCTAGAAAAAACAAGCCAGGACATGATGTTATATAATATTTGGAAGAATAGCATTTCTAAAGTTACTTTTTTTACAAGTACCTTAACCTTTTATGATTTTAGGATCATTCCAAAAATTTATATTCCATTTTGTCCCATAAGTTTATATGTATATATTATAAATACATATTGTATACATTGCTTTTATTACATATTTATACACACTCATTAGTGGCCCATTGCATGAAATTCATGCACATTAAAAGGGAATTAATTAGAGGAAATATTTTAATACTGCTATTTGCCCTTTCTCTATAATAGAAGTGTCAGAGATGAAAGAAAATTAGCAAAATGTATATGAAAATCTTCCTCCTGTCAGAGTCTTGGGACCCATAGTCAAGTCCCTGCCCACCCATATGCACCTCAAAATCACATGAGACCCAGACCTGGCTGGCCCCACCCACATTGGGCGAGATCCAGACTCTGCTGGCCCTACCCTCATCAAGCCCTACTGGGCGGGGGCGCAGCCTCAGGTCCCCCTTCAAGCACCGCTGGGTGGGGGGGCACGGCCTCAGGTCCCTGCTGATCACTCGTTATGGCTTGTTACGGAAACCCTACCTCCGCTGTTGGCACAGCCATCTTGTGTTATGGGAACCCTGCCTCTGTGGGCACAGCCATCTTGTGATGGCGTAATGGAGTGAGGGTCAATTTGCATATTACCTCTTTATTATATAGGATACATATTAAGCCAACATATGAAAACATGCCCATACACATATTTATTTCTAGCTATATATCTATTTGGTTGTTTTATTGCAAATAGTTTTTGAACTAAAATATCTGAAACAACAAATCAACTTGTGAAATACCCTATCTTAATTGTATTATTATCTAAGTTAAATTGTATCAATCACAAAAAGATCAATATTATTAAACAGAAAGAGATTTAAAGAAATGGGAATAACTAAAAAAAAATTATCCAAGGTGAATTTTGCAGCTATAGATACAGATGCATACATATACACACTCTTAGATCTAGATCTGAAGCTCTACCCCAAGTGTGGCAGGCGAAGAAGACTAGGGCTCTGGTCACCATCTCCCCCCAACCCCCTCCACACACACACCATATTCAAAGGATACAGATTCCATGTCAGGAGGGGCAAGTAGAAAAGACCATGGGCTGCCCCCTGCCAAAACCCACTCCCACACAAGCACTGTCCCCTAGTAGAACAGAAGTCCTACTTGGGAAAGGTGGGTCCCCACCCCGAACTCTGGTGCAGGTACACAGATGTTCTGACCAGAGGGAGAGACCATGGGACTAAAGGGTAAGGAGCTCCTCAGCTCTGCTTGAGGAGCGACTTTGTATGGAACAGAGAGTGGAGAACTTCATACCTACGGGCATTGTCAACAGTAATGAAGATCTTGATGGAAAACAATTGAGAAGGAGATTGCTGTCCATTGATAGGAGCAAAACAACACAGCAGCCAGAGATTTAGTAGGGAAACTTAAAAAAAAAAATCTGAGCTGAGCTGTCCTGGGATTGGAGCCTTCCTGGGGATTAGGTAGGCTGTGCCCATGAGCTAAACTCCACCCACCCTGGAGTGGTCAGAGCCGACACTGGGCAGAGTTTAAAGCATTCCTTCGGCTGCCCACAGACTCCTCAACACGGGGAAGAAAGTTCAGGAACGCAAGGGGCTTAAACACAACTTCTGATCAAACACTGACTGAAAAATAAGTTACTCCCCTCACACCTGCAAAGATGTCCACATTTTAATCCCCCAAACCTATGAATATGCTAATCTATGTGGCAAAAAAATTAAAAATGAAGGATTTTCAGAGCTGATTAAGTTAAGGATTTTGAGATGGAAAGATTATTCTGTATTATCACCGGAAGGCCAATGTAATAAAAGAGTCTTTATAAGAAGGATGCAGGAGGTCAGAGCCAGAGAGAAAGAGATTTGAAGTACTAAGCGGCTGGCTTTGAAGATGGGGAAAGGGGTCCAGAGCAAAGGAATGCAGGCAGACTCTGAAGTTAGAAAAGCTAAGGAAGCAGATTCTCCCCTGGAATTTCCGGAAGGAAGGAATCCCTGCTATCACCTTGATTTTAGCCCAGTGAGATTTCTGTTAAATATGAGTTTGTGTTCTTTTAAGTCACTCAGTCTGCAATATTCGTTACATTAGCAATAGGAAACAAATATACTATCTAACAAATAAATAACAAAGGTAGCACAACTTAAATGTGCAAAGAAAATTTAGTAGTTTTTTTTTTCCTGAAATATACTTGGTTTTACTCCTGGATGACCATTCTACTAGGATGAAGAGAATTGAATTTTCCAACTAATTACATTTTAGTGTTGTTCTAAGAGGGGTAACTGGGTATTATGGGGGCTTAAGGGATCTGATGGCAGGGGGTAGTGTTACAGATTCACTATTGGCTCATGGGTTGTCTAGTTTTTTCACTAAAGTGTCACCTGTGATGTGGGACTGGCCTCAACTAGCCTTTTAGTCAGAATGTTTGAAATCTATTTGAATCTGATCATGAATGTTGTGAACTTTACTTGAATTTGCTGTCCATAGACCCTCTCAACTCATACATATAAGACCCTTCAAACGTGAACATGCATGAACTTCTGGGTCTCTCAGGAGTCATGAGTTCTTCCACCATCTCATATGCTAGGTATTGCCCCAAACAGAATGTGAGAACATGAGCTTCATTAAGAAGCTTAACAACCTCCAGACTATTCTCAGGAAAGCAAGCTAACAACTCCAAATGTCCTTGGATTTGTTAAATATACATTTGGATATTTCTTCCATATTGCTATTGAGAAGTTTAAAGAAGCCTAACTGGTTTGGCTTAGTGGATAGAGCGTCAGCCTGTGGACTGAAAGGTCCCAGGTTCTATTCTGGTCAAGGGCATGTGCCTTGGTTGCAGGCACATCCCCAGTAGTAGGTCTGCAGGAGGCAGCTGATCGATGTTACTCTCTCATCGATGTTTCTAACTCTCTCTCCCTCTCCCTTCCTCTCTGTAAAAAATTAATAAAATATATTAAAAAAAAAGAAGTTTAAAGAAGAGAGAGAAGTAGAAAAAAATTGACCTCTGTGAGCAAATGTTTTATCACTTTCTCTCTTCTTTTCTCTACCTACTGGGCAGTAATGAGTAGCTTTTCCCTCTGCCTGTCTGTCCACATGGAATTATTTTCATTTGGCACCCTGGTTCGTCTTTACCCGTGTGAGGTTTTCTAATCTATGCCTCTGACGTGGAAAAGTTGCTTCATAAACTTGAACATAATTCTTCTCTCTGGGAAATACCTATCAATACAATGTTTGAGCTGGCCAAGCCGCTCAGAACCCGCTAATGGTGCCGAGCAATTGGGACCGACCCCAGGTGCCGACAGCAGGTGTGTGCGGTGGCTCCGGCACCGGCTGTGGGTATGAGTGGGGCTGGTGCCGGCAGCAGGTGCTAGCCTGGCCAGTGCTGGCATCAGGAGTGAGCGCCGGGCAGGACGGTGGTGCGCAGGAGCAAAGAATTTTCAGTAACTACCAGAGGCTCACCCCGATGACAGTGACTGGTGCCCCACCTTGGTCTGGCGCCCCTGCTCACCTGCTTGACCATCTCGCCGCAGCCGGTACCCACCATGTTCCACACACGCCCCTGGTTGTTCAGTTGTTCAGTTTTTCTGGTTGTTCTGCCATTCAGTCTATTTGCATATTAGCCTTTTATTATATTGGATAGTTTATACACTGAAGGAATGGATGCCATTAATTTACTAGTTTGGATCTGCAAATTTACTGAATATCAAAATGTATCTCCAAATATATCAAAGCCTACTGTTTTTATAGCCATACTTTTGGAATAGATGGCCACTTATTTCCTTTTTTAGGTGCCTCTGCTTTTCTTCGTATTGGACTTTCCAATATACTGTGAAAAAATGCATTAATACCTCCAAGGTTATTCTTTTCTGTCTTAAAAAAAAAAAGGCAGGATATAAATGTTCAAAGCACATCCACAAAGTAAATCTGTTTTAAGTTAATTTTATTTTGGACTTTGTCTTATAGGAAACAGAGAGTGATTGCAGATTATTGAAATGGGAAATGGCATTTTTGAAAACAATTCTTTAGAAAGATTAAATCACTGGTCATAAGCAATAAAATTTGAGGGTGATTCAAAACATCTTTAGTTACCATCACTAAATAAATGTTTGAGGGGACATTAGATGAAAAATTCAGATATGGCTGAAAATGTTTTTGAATTGGAAAAGTATATAACTAATCTTTTAAATACATTTTAAGATTAATAATTCATTTTATTTATAAAATTTACAATTTAAAAAATGTATACTTAAATTGTATGTCTCAGAAATATAATAAACTGAAATAAATATTCTGATTTGAATGGTATGTAATAAAGCTTAAAAGCAAATTTGAATATTCTTATACACTCTCTAATGAATAGTCTCTCGAATGAATGATTTAATTCTATAGTTGCTACTATGAGTAAGTTTTAAATAGTTTATATTTAAAACTACTTAAACTGTAAATCTACCTAATAAAAGAGCAACATGCTAATTGACCGTGCCTTCCAGCCAATCAGCAGTGAGCATGCAAATTAACCCAACAAAGATGACGGGTTGATTTGCATACACAGGGGCCGAGTGGCCGGGGACAGGGCAGGATGCACCACCCCAGCCACTCAGGGCCTCTGGGCAGCATGGGAAGGCAGAAAAGCAGCTCCGGCCAGAGTGAATATGGTGCCGGCAGCCAGGGGAACGAAGGCCCATTCTTGCACAAATCTTCATTGGTGCATCGGGCCACTAGTTTAATATAAACACTTATTTGTGAGTATGTATTTGTTTTTGTGTTGTCTATGTTTAACCAATGAAACAAAATAACCTATTTATCAAGGACATTTTAAATCCTTTAAAACAATAAAATAAATGAGTTTGCCAACTCTCCTCTGATCAATTACTACACAGAAAGATGGATAGCTGACAGAAATTGTGTTTATGGGATTGTACAAGAAATTACTTCCTCATTTTACTTTTACTTGCTTCACACCCAAAATAAGAAGAAAGTTAACTGAAGTGGTTTTTTACTTCACTTTAAAAAAGATGCCAATGTAGCAATATTAGCCAGCTCTGAAAATAAATATGAAGAAAATAAAATACCTAGAGGAGGAATTACATATGAAAGCAAATTTTTTTATATTCATTTTATTTTCAATATAATTATGAATGTCATGAACTCTTTTACACTTCTCCAATTTCACACAATCTAATTTTCAGTGTAATTATTGGTTGTCCTAAATGGACTCCTTGGCAACAAAGTCTGATATTTTCAACCTCATTGCTACTCATAAGTCAATCATGATTTCAAATTATCAATTCTGTCTGAAAAATGCATAACAGTGATAAAGCAACGTAAATTTGCTTTAAAATGCCAATTTTTCATGGACATTTTCTACTAATAGGTTAGGCTTGTTGTACATTGAAAGCAAAGTTTATACCCTGTAGTAATTTTGAAACATCCATTTATATTTGTCCCCTTTGGAAAGTTCTATTCTGTTAGATGGAGCATGGAGGTTACATAAATTTAGTATTTTGTATCACGCTTGACTCTTTTCTTTGGAGCAAGCAATTTAACTTCTGTTCTATTTTATTTCCACAAATTTCCTTTTACCTAAAAACTCTGTACCTAGGCCAAAATAAACTAAAGTTTAGGGGTTTTCCTATGTCATGTGAAAAAATCAAATTTGTGTTTGTTTTCAGGGGATAGTTATTTTTAAAAAATTTTAACTAATAATATAAATTCAAACATATTAAAGTGAGTTCAATTTGAAAGAATGTGCAATTTACCTATATACAACTAGGCATATGTGTAATATTCATATGCATCTCTCTATATCTATGTATAAACATGAATATTTACATATATTTATGTACATATAAGTAACATAATGCATGAATAGAATGATATAGCTAGATAGGAAATTTATTCATACATACACATATATCCACATATATACCTATTTTTAAGAGCTAATATTACTAATTTTTACAGTTGTCACTATCATTAATAAGGCTCCCATTACAAGTTATATATAAAATCAAGAAACAATTTAAGTCGAAGCTGAAAAAATTGAAATTCATTTTACTAAGAATATAGGTTCAAAATCTATATACTATAGATTTTGAATATAGGTTCAAAATCTATATACTATATACTGCATATTTAAAAGGTATAGATAGAAATATTATCTATCATTGTTTACCAGGAACTTTTAAAAAAACTATTTTTGATTCTAAATTTAATGGCATCAAGTAAATATTTAAAGTTTTGGAAATCACTAAATACTATTTAATTTTCAAAACACACACTCTTTCTTACACATAAGCCAGCTGCCTCAGATATTAAAGCCATTGAGTCAGATACATTTTCTCAGTGATAAAGAGCAAATGAAGACCAAAAAACAAACCAAAAACAAAAAAATTAGACATCTTCAAGGATCATAGATTTGGAAAAATTTTGTTAGAAGAATATGCATGAGGTTATATGATAAACTGTGTGAGCCATCCTAGAAATAGGTTATTATCTATCTTACCACTTAAAATTAAAACATCAAAAATAATAAAAGTATTTCAATAAGAAGAGGTTTTATATGCATGTGGATTGAAGAATTTTTTAATAATCAATAACAATGATGAAAAAGGTTTGCTTGTGAATTATTCCCACTGTTAAAGTATCCATTTATCTATAAACAAGTTTTTCTACTAGTTCAGCTAGAAACTCAACTTTTCTATCAATTGCAGGAACAAACTCAGATTGTTCTTAAGATCTGCTTCCCCTTCTAAGGAAACATTAATCTTCAAAACCTGATTATAAACTTCCTTTTGTTTAGGCTTGATTCCATTCTCAGATATGGAGATGAATCCAAGTATTGTTCCGTGGCAGTCAATTACGGTGACTGAACTTCAAATGCAACAGAACGATTTTCCAGGAGATTCAGGTGCATGTGTTTGTGAGGAAAATGAAATTTGAGTTTCCATGGCTATAAAAGATGTGAAATGGTTAAGCTTTCAGTTCTATCATATCAACGTTTTTCAAAAAGACCTGATGTTTTGCCAATATTGATTCAAGCTTCTCAGTGTCACTGGAGTAAAAATAATAAAGTTCCTTTGCTGCATGGACATGAAGGGAAAAAAGTTTGATTTATTCTTCCATTATCTAACGACAGCTATTACAAAGCAGAGAATAAAAATGGCAATTAGATGCTTGGTTTAAGGGGAAATATATGAGACTGTGTAAGAATTCAGTGAGTGGAGACAAAGGTCTAAAAATAGAAAAATAAAATAACATACTAAAGTCTAAACATCTCACTTCAAAGATTAGAATAATGTACTAATTTTCTTAAATTATAACAAACTAGAGGCCCGGTGCACAAAATTCGTGCATGGAGGGGAGTTGTCCCTCAGCCCAGCCTGTACCCTCTCCAATCTGGGACCCCTCGAGGGATGTCCGACTGCCCGTTTAGGCCCGATCCCACCGGGCCTAAACGTAGTCGGACATCCCTCTCACAATCCAGGACTGCTGGCTCCCAACTGCTTGCCTGCCTGCCTTCCTGATTGCGCCTAACCGCTTTTGCCTGCCAGCCTGATCACCCCCTAACCACTCCGCTGCCAGCCTATTTGCCCCCAACTTCCCTCCTCTGCTGGCCTGGTCACCCCTAACTGCCCTCTCCTGCAGGGTGGATCACCTCCAACTGCCCTCCCTTGCAGGCCTGGTCCTTCTCAACTGCCCTCCCTTGCAGGCCAGGTGCCTCCCAACTGCCCTCTCCTGCTGGCCATCTTGTGGTGGCCATCTTGTGTCCACATGGGGGCAGGATCTTTGACCACATGGGGGCAGCTATATTGTGTGTTGCAGTGATGATCAATCTGCATATTACTCTTTTATTAGATAGGATAGAGGCCTGGTACAGGGGTGGGGGCCAGCTGGTTTGCCCTGAAGGGTGTCCCAGATCAGGGTGGGGTTCCCTTGGGGTGTGGGGCTGCCTGAGCGAGGGGCCTGTGGTGGTTTGCAGGCCGGCCATGCCCCCTGGCAACCCAAGCGGAGGCCCTGGTATCTGAAATGTATTTTCCTTCTACAATTGAAACTTTGTAGCCTGGAGCAGAGCCAAGCCTGGGGCTACCTCTGAGGCCTGCAGCCATTTCTGTTGGGGTTATAATTGAAACTTTGTTGCCTTAAGCGGGTGGGCCCGGCCAGGGTGTGTGGAAAGCTTTGCTTCCCCTTTTGCCGGGCGCAAACCTGGCCTGCTCTCTCAAGCTCCATTCTGTCCCCATTTCTGTTTGAATTTGTTTACCTTCTATAATTGAAACTTTGTAGCTTGAGTGGAGGCTTAGGCCTGACAAGGGCAGGTGGAAAGCTTGGCTTCCTCTGTTACCTAGGAAACCTTGCTCTCTGTTGCTGTAGCCATCTTGGTTGGGTTAATTTGCATACTCGCTCTGATTGGGTGGTGGGCATGGCTTGTGGGTGTGTCGGAGGTATGGTCAATTTGCATATTTGTCTATTATTTGGTAGGTTACTTTTCATTTTTTTTAATTTTTATTTTTTAAAATGTATTTTTATTTACTTCACAAAGGAAGGGAGAGGGAGAGATAGAAACATCTATGATGAGAGAGAATCCCTGATCGGCTGCCTCCTGCATGCCCCCCACTGGGGATCGAGCCCACAACCCAGGCATGTGCCCAAAGGGAATCGAACCATGACCTCCTCATTCATAGTTTGACACTCAACCACTGAGCCAAGATGGCAGGGTACAATATTTACTTTTCATTATTTATACTTATGCTTATAAGCCACATATTAGTTTAATCCTATATAATAAAGAGCTAATATGCTAATGGTCATGACACCCTCACGTGACTGATCAGCGGGAGGCTGCGGGTTGTGCGCAGTGGGGCGGAGCTGTCGCTTTGCTCTGAAAATGGGACAGAAGTGGGGAAGCGCCCACAGGAGGCAGGACCATTCCATGGTGGGGAGGGCGGGGGTGAAAACCCGTAGCACCCCAGTCCCTAGGTCCCTAGTACTTCGCCACCCACCACTCCCACTCAGCATGACCGCCAACCACATGCCAGGGAAAGGAGTGCAGTGCGACACCAGGAAGTGGCAATCAAAACTCTGAAGGAGGCACAAGGCTTCCACATTCTCCTCTGGTGCCATGATGGGGCAGAGCCACCACACTGCTCCAGAAAAGCGGGGAGGTGCCTGGAGGAGGTGGGACCAGCCCGAGGCAACTCACGGGACCAAGGGTGGGGCTTGAAGCGGCCTGAGAAGGCCGGAGGGGTCGAGGACAGGGGCACTGGAACTCTGGGTGGAGACGTTAGGGTGTCAAGGTGGGGAGGCGGGAAGGTGGGCAGGGCACATGTGGGTGGGCAGGCCACACGATTTCGCTTGCTGGGCCTCCAGTATAAGATAAAGATGCAGAACAATTTGCAAGTTTGAAAATAATGAATGGTAAGATACAATTTAAAATTTACAGAGAAATTTTACAAACATTATTTCATTAATTGATTTGATATACTAATATGTTAGAATAAAACTGTAGCTATTCCAATTTATAGCGGGAGAAATCCAAGGGCAGTAAAGTTCTGTGAATTTCCAATTATGTTTTCTTGGAGATGATGCTAGAATCCAGCCTTTCTGACCCTTACATTCTCTCTCTCTCTTATTCACTCACCCACTTGCTCTGTTGCTTTGGTAATAATAATTTACTATTGCCAAACTTTATGTAATAAGTGTGCCAGTTAGAGTAAGAATAAAGGTACATGTACTTAATAAAATTGTTTCAGAATATTTTAAAGCTATATATATATATATATATATATATATACATATATATATGTATATATATATGTATATATATATATATATATATACATTTAAATAAAACTAATAAAAGATAAATTTGATATGGTTTATTGACAATAATATTTTCAATTGCATATTTAACATTAACAAAACTAAAATTATGAAATCATGTATATAGTTACAAATGGGTAATAAGTAATTGCTTATTTTATGGACTTAACATATAAGAAAGAAGAAAATAAAAGAGAGCTAATTTCACCCTTGTTCCAATTTAGAGGCATATATTCATTTATTTTACAATATGTATAGCACTCACTATGTGGGAGACACTGCAAGATGCTAAAGATAAAATGAGCCCAATGGCTGCCTTCATGGAGATTACAGTCTAATTAGGAAAACAGATCCTGAATGAATGAAGGCAAGTGTTAGCCAGAGAAAATGCAAGTTGCTCTTGGAATGTACAGGCCATGAAATTTAAAAGGTCTTGAAAGTGAGGTGGAGGGGAGGGAAGATTATTAGAAAAAAAATTAGGAGGCATCACCCAGAAGAAGTAGGAAGACCATGTCTAGAACAAGAAATGGCAAAGTAAAGTAAGCAATGCAGGAAATAAAAACATCCATTTCAGGAAATGAAAGATGCCTGGCATTGGATGGGTATTAAATGACAAGTAAGGAGGAAGCATAAACTGAGCGTGAAGAGAGATATAAGAGTCAGATAATATAAGAAAATGATGTTTGATGTTTGGTATTTCTATTAAAGGCAAAGAGAAAACATTGATCTAAGTTAAGTAGCAAATCCAAATGAACTAATTAGTGTTTTTAACAAACCTACTGTGGCTGCAATGTGTATAATGAATTAAAAGGGGCAATTCATGAAATTTCTCATTGGTAAACTGTTTACATTAGCAAATTTTTATAGATGTGATTTTGAATCACAGTGCTTCAGAATTTGCCTTAGTTCCACTATTCTTTATAATCTTTTTGACACTGAGGTAGATGTTAGTTTATATTTCCCAAGATGTTTATGGTATTGTTTTCTTATTGGAGAATTGAGAAATAAAACACTGTTTTATTCTCTGCCTGTAACAAAAATGGGAAAAGTAAAGATATACTAAAAAGGCCCACATATTTTGAGAAAGTTGAGGAAATAATATTGTTATATGTTATTAATATTTAGATGAGCTTTGTGCATTTAATTAATTGCTACTCATCCCCCAGATCCCATCTCAAATAATGTTTGTTCAGTATATTATATCTTCTTGCATGTGTCCATGCTACTATATTGCTTTATGTTATAACTAGATGCCGATGCACGAAATTTGTGCAAGGGCCTTGGCCCCAGCTCTTGCCCACCACCGCGGTGGCAACCTGGTATCTCTTCTGCCTCTGCTTTGGCCCCTGCCCAATGTGGCTTTGTCCGGAAGGAAGGACGTCCAGAAGGACATCCAGTCTAATTAGCATATTACACTTTTATTATTATAGATTGTTAAGGTTTTATATTATACCTTTATGTTTATAAGTATTAGGTTATCATATGTCTCCTCTACTTGTAGTCTAGCTCCAGGTCTGGTTTTATTCACCTAATATCACCACACCTAATAATTGTTTAAAATATTAGAAGCTCCATAAATTGTTTCTAATTAATATATTTTAAGGATATAGTATAGGACTTGAGTTAGAATTGGCTGTGTATGCTTTATATAGGTGAAAATGTTTAAATGGAGTCATTTTCATAAAAATTTAAAATATATTGAAAATATTTGCTTTCTCATACCAAAATGAAAAATAAGATAAAATATGATGGGCATTGCCCACTTTTATTCTATACCTCCTTTATTGTGAAGAGTATTATCTCCTCTTTAAATTTTCTCTTTATCAGTGACTCTTTTTTGGGTTTTTCATGATTAAGAAAACCTATTCAAATATGATTTCCTCTTTCAGTTTGCAACAACTACTGTAGAGCTAGCTGAAAACAAGGTTGCTTCAGGAAAGAAACACTAAATCCTGATGTGAAAGAGAGAAAAGGGAACATTTAATGCTAATATGTGGAGGCCAATTCTGAGTGAGAGATTAATCTATACCATCTCTTTGGGGGGAAATATACCCCATTTCTGAGCTCCCATTTTTCTGAATCTTAGTATTTATAAAACAAAAGAATGATGTCCAACAGATACTGAAGCCTGATATTCAATAATATGTATTTGACTGAAAATTTGAGTTATTTTTGCTGTACAACAATGTCTCTCTAAATATTCAACTACAAATCCTGAATACCAAAAAGCTGGAAAATAACAATACTTGTTATAATGATCACAAACGATGGAAATGTAAACTTGAAAAAGATCAGAGTTGTAGAGGCAGATCTTACTATTTTTCAAGTATATAAGGCACTTTGACTTACTACTTAATTTCATAACAAAGATGGTACATGAATTCCAAACGATTGGGTAGGAGTTTTCTGTTAAGATGATGCTCCAATTAATTAACCCATTTTTATTGTAATTTTAAACCTATTGCCATCGGAGAAATAAATGCATGGATGGTGTTTCTCTGTTGCTAGTGGGAGCCTGGTTCTCGGGGTATTGCTGGAATAAGCATTTCCAGAGGCCCCCAGGAAAGATGAATGATTTTTATTTGTGTGGAATTACATCCTTGGGTTTCCAAAGTCCCATTTCCCTTAATCTAGTCCTAGAAGATGTGCAGCTGGGGATTCAATAGAGCTAAAAGCAAAGCCAGCTTCCAAAGTTTTCATTCCATGTTGGAATTGGGTCTGGGTTAGCATTAGGCTAGTTGCAGTCTATTAGTCCATTGAGTGGGGTCCACATGGCAGTGAGCATGTGGGTGAATGCAGGAGCATGAGCCCCAACAGGCCAGAAGTCAACCAAGAGCAAGCAAGAGAGAGGAACTCCTTTGTTTAGGAGATGAAATATCTCAAATCCTCCATTGCTTGCATGAGCCACGCCTACGCTGGCCAATGACCTGTTTCCAGGTATGACTGACAGCAAGCACCTTCCCTATGTTATTCAGTCTTTACTGGGCATGTGTCTATTCTTCTCTTTTCTCTTCCCTTCCCCCAGAGATCTGCAGGGGATAGACCTGGGGAGTGTTAAATTCCAGCTTCTTGGCAAAGCCGCACAAATGGCATGCTTATCCTATTTGGCCTTCCTTTTGCTCCTTTCCAGTGATTAATAACTAGGTTAAGTTACAACAGTATCACTATCATCTGTGAGTTTTTCGATATCTTTCGTAGGTTTATGTAGAAAGGAAAGACATGTCAACTTATATTTATGTCCTTCTAACAAAGGTAATGGAAAAAAGTTATGACACAATCAGTACTTTTGCTAGTTGTTTTTTTCTGTTAGCAAAACTTCCCAAAGATATGTGAATTAATGTTTATAGAAGCCAAAACTATTAACCATATGAAATAGACAGTTTTATGATATTGCCTACCTGCTCATGCATCAAACCAACCAAAAGCAATTTATAATTTTCGAGCTATAGTATATCACAGCAACCAAATGTTTGAACTACATTGAAAGTGGCTACTGGAGCCATAATTTTGGGCACAGCCTATGCCACAATGATTGATAGGTAAAATTGGTTTTTTACTGTGAAAGTCTCACTCTGTTTAGGTCCAGTAAGTGAAATTGATGTATCGACCATTTGGGGTTTGCGTAACCACAGCTTTATCCTGATTTCTCAACCTGTAGTGATAGTCTAGAGTCAAAGGGTAAATTTTTTTTTCTACATAATTCTATTTTCTATGCTTGTTTGAATGTAAAATATCCTGGTAGAATCTACAAGGAAAAGAAGTGTACTAGAAAATTCCAAGGGATGCATTTTTCAGATGACATTGTTCTAGGCTAGCAAAAGGTGGATTTCCCTGAACAATGACAGAGGGCACTTGGTTGTCTGAATCGTTTTATTAAAGTTAATTTAAATTACACTAGCTGTTTCCCAAGCGAGCCTCACACATTTAATTGCTGTACTTTAAAACATTAGCACAGTTTCTGCATGTTTTTGTTTTCTGTCCAATTTGTTTTCCATAAAAACTTTAGCTACACATAGGAATGTAATACAGTCCATTGCTTTCCCTTTCACATCTGCTTTTGTTTTCTTGGGATTATGTGTGGTGGGGGGGGAAGGAATTATGAATATATTTATATGTGAAAATGGTGATTGCTTTCTGAGACTGCCAAAAATTACAGAAATCTTTAAATATACAGGAAAAACTTTTTCATGATTTTTTTTTTACTGGAGTGACATTACTTAATAACATTATATGTTTCAAGTGTACTAGTACATTTCTATAATACATCATCTGTATATTGCATTGTGCGTTCAACCCCCAAAGTCTAGTCTCCCTCTGTCACCAGAAATAATTTTAAAAATAAAAAAAGGAATGACAGAGAGTGTATGCTTTATGTGGAATGTGGATGAGATGATGTAAATCTGTTAAGCAAACAGCCTTTGAAAGGTCTGAATAATTTATGAAGCCACATAGGATAAACATATTGGCTGTGTGTATATATGTGTGCATGTGTGTCTGCATTTAAATCAAATCACCTGAATTTTTTTGGTGACTTCATTGTGCATATTTATTTATGCATTTAGCCATTTATACATTAAACTGATCTTGAGGAACTTAATTGTATTAAATATTATAAATATAAAGTAAATGATTTGTTAAGATAAAATATAGTTATCAATGCCAAATCAGCTTCATTTTGTCCATGTTAAGGATGTTAGCACATTTTCTATATATCACTTAATTGATCATATATTTTCAATTCAAGGTGAGGGACTACTCAACCACATTATGGAATCTCTTGGGAAGACCACAACATTGTGTGATTTTACAAATCTAAGAGGAAAGTAGTGATCTTATTTTTTTTTCCTTGAACCTTATTTATATTGTTTAAAGAAACAATATTTTACATGTTTAATTATGAGTCTGAACACTTCTTGACTTGGAACTAATTACTGAAGTGAGGAAACAACAGACACTATACTGAACTAGTCTAAGCAATCAAATTGAGGACAGCCCAAACAGAGGTCACAACATAATAAGGAAGAATGGCATATAATTTGAATTAGTGTGTGTGTGTTTTTTAATTTAGCAAATCTCAGTTCAAGTAATGCATCTGCCCTCTTCCTATAAAACAAAAGTGCATGTTATCTACTGTCAAAATCAAAGGAGGCATTTTTATGTGTCAGGAAGTGCCACTTTTTTTTCTTCACTATTAAAAGCCATCTACTGTAACATGAAGCAAAATCTTTAAGCTTTCTAACACTCCTCTGGGCTCCCTCCAAAAAGCAATTTATATCAGCTGGCAAGGTCATTAAGGAAACTGGTCAAAATACAGGTGGGAAATGCAACCCTGTTGGGTAGAGTCCTAATGCTTCCATTTATCAGGAACACAAGGTCACATCAATGGTGTTGAGTATTAAACGTTGATTTTCCATGAGTCCCATGACAATTGAAAACTTGAGACGTTCTAATATGTGTTAGAAATATAAGTCTGCAGGTATGTTTCTCAAAAGTGTGTATATGTGGATAAATATTTTACTGATAACATGAACTTATTTCAAAAACAATATAAAGCTGAACAATTTTTTTCTGCAAAATAACTTTGCAGCATGTTGTATACTCATGGCAATTTTAATAAAGTTTTTCTCTATGCATTGATTTCTAATATTCTTGGCTTCTCTTGGAAAATTATTAAAACACCAAGACCTTGCATCCATGTGCCCTTATAGTGAGTCTCTGTTAGAGTAGAAACTACACATACACACACACACACACACACACACACACACACACACACACACACACATACAGAGTTACATATACTGCATATTTTTAAAATATGGATATTAAGTTGGCAATATTGTCCTTCTCTTCTGTTTTCTCAGACGTCCCTTGCTGGAATGCCTGTTTTTGACATTTCTTATAGTTGGAATGTTTATTTGAAGAAAAAAAATCAGAAAATTCTACATCTTTTGTTCTGGATTTTTTTAGAACTATCAAAATTTGACACATCTTTTGCATCCAAGTACCATTTTTCTTATGTCCTTTATATAGCATATTTACACATGCATCTCTTTTTTTTAAAAAAATATATTTTATTGATTTTTTACAGAGAGGAAGGGAGAGGGATAGAAAGCTAGAAACATCGATGAGAGAGAAACATCGATCAGCTGCCTCCTGCACTCCCGCTACTGGGGATGTGCCCGCAACCAAGGTACATGCCCTTGACAGGAATCAAACCTGGGACCTTTCAGTCCGAAGGCCGACGCTCTATCCACTGAGCCAAACCGGTTTTGGCTGCATCTCTTTTTTTTAATAGAAGTTTGGCCTTATTTCTTGAAATTATTTCAGACACAAAAATAGTAAGTCCGTGTCTATATGTTAGGCTATTTGGCATAAACTAGAAAATACTGGCCTTTCAATAAAACTCATGGACCAATAAATATTGATCAAGAGCCCATTTTGACTCAAAAAAAGCTATTATTTAAAAATATCTCTAAGAGTTTACTCTTCTGGACGAATGCTGGGCTTTAGCACTAACCAAGTGGTGGTAATTGACCACACATAGATTATCAGGAAGTGGCACTTATGAGAATTGAATGTCTGACACTTAGCTTTCGTGAGGTTATTTCTGTGAAAAAGAAACTTAGAGTGACCAATGGAGTTGGCATATTGAGGCATTCCGTGACTTTTCTAAGAGCAGTCTCAGTAGAGAGGTAAGAACTGAAGCCTGACCAAAGTGGATGAAACTGGAAGCTGTCAATCATGACAATGAACCTGAACCAGAAAAGGATACCTGCTATTGGCTAGACATAAAAACATAGGCGAAACAAAATAAAACAAACCAACAAAGGAAACAACAAATTGCAAAGGAAGAGTAAAATGTTTCACAAACAGGGCTTACTGTTAGATAATGAAATCTGTTACTTTTTTTTTTATGAACTCAGATTCCCTGATATAGGAGATAAAGAGGGTAAATTTAGGATTTCAATTAAGAACAGAGACATGAGAACACCTCATATAGGAATTTAACATTGTTTTACACTGGATGCCATGAATTAAGTATAGGTGACAGGTATGTTTGTACAGCCAGTGTGGACTGCTCACAGCTGATGAGCTAGCCATTTGGCACAAACAGCATTGTTGAACTCTCCAGATTCCAAACTTAAAAACTGAGTGAGAACTTCATCATTTGCCTTTTACTGAATATTGTGAACTTCATTGTTTTTCCTGTTCAAGATAGTTTGATTTGAGTTCTTTGTTTTTCAGCCAATGGAACAAGAAAACTGATGTTTATATGGAACGAATTATAAAAACATAGACCAATCATATTTGTAAAACTTGTCCTTGTGGCTGTGACTCAATTTATCTACATAAACAACCAGTGTGATGCTTCATTCTCCTTAAATAGTCAATCTACATCCACATAGCACACACTTAGCCTGTAAGTCAAATATCAGTCTCAGCCCTAATGCCCTACTAGCATTATAAGCAGGAAGAAAGGAAACCATATGTCCATCAATATAAATCATGCCCTTACCTCTTCTTTACTAAAAGAGGGAGACATCTTATATTTGAGCATTTTGCGTTATAGTTACCCATGTTCTTGGTTAATTTACTTTTATTTTTTTAACAAACATATTGGGATATAATTCATAGACATAAAGTTTAACCATTTAAAATGCAAAATGTGATGGTTCTACAGAGCTGTGCAGCCATTACCATAATCAAATTTTGAATATTTTTTATCATTTCAATAAATAAACCTTGCATTCAGTGGTAGTCCCTCCCCATTACATTCAAAATTCCCTCTCAACCCCCAATCCCTTCTGTTCTAGGCAACCACTAATCTACTTTTCATTTTTGCCTATACTGGACGTTTTATTCAAACAGAATTAAACAATATGTTTAAGTAACTGTCTTAAATTTATGAGAATGCTTACTTTTGGCTTAAATTGCTAATATTCAATATTGTTGCCATCTTTGGAGTTGCTTATATTTCATATAGATGATATTTTTTGTCACTTCCTTTAAAATAATTACGGCTCCCATTCTTTCTATAATACATATTATATAAATTAGTTATACTTTATGTGAGTAGTTTTCTAGTATGAGGCTTCTGTGTTAAACCACCCAAAGAAATATCCCTTTCAGAAATGAGGAAAAAAAGAAATGTTTCTAAGTTATTATTTGCATTAAAAATTGCTCATTATTCACTATTGATTAAAGAATATAAACATAGCCCTAGCCAGTTTGGCTCAGTGGAAAGAGCGTTGGCCTGCAGACTGAAGGGTCTTGGGTTTGATTCTGGTCAAGGGCATGTACCTTGGTTGCAGGCTCCATCCCTAGCCCTGGTCAGGTGTGCGCAAAGGCAACCCATCAATGTGTCTCTCTCACATCGATGTTTCTCTCTCTGTCTCTCTCTCTAAAAATCAATGGAAAAAAAACTTCACATGAGAATTAACAAAAACAAACAAACAAACAAACAAAAACACCCATAAGAATATTCACATCCTAGGCCCAACCCATTTTCCCAGTTGTTTTTTGGATAAGGACAGGCACAGGCAACGACTTGGCTATACAGCTAGGCACCTGGGAAGGATAAGTTGGGAAAATTAAAAATAATAAAGTCTGAGAAAGTAGATTGAGAATTGACTAGGGAAGTGGGTCCAGAGCAAGTGGATTCTGTTCTATTGTATCATTGCCTACCAAAGAGAATCTACTATGGAAGACAGAAAAACTAAATGGAAATGATTTATTCAAAGGAGATGAGCCAGAATTTGTCCTCAATGATCCCATGTTCCCACAGTGGACCAGTGGCAACTGGGTTGGAAACTATGAGTGCTTTCATTAGTATGTGTATTTCCCATCAAGGCCAATGTAATTACCAACAATGCTGAATGTCTGCCCTGTGAATACCATATATTTACGCTGAACATTCAATATAGTGCCATTCCTTAAAGAGACCATTCGTTTGTTTTCTAGTTGATTACATAGAATCATAAACCTTGCATCCATGAACAGTAATGAAGAAGGCATTAATTCCCGCCCATACTGGAGAAGGCAGTTATTCATCTTTCTGAAATTCATACATAGACTCGATCAAGTTTTGTCTCCTCTGCCAGGGCTTTCTGAGTGTCTAAGATTCTATAAAACTTTACTTTGGACCACAGGACCCATTTATAGCAAAGGGTTTTGACAATGGATATAATAAAAAGATGAATCCATTAGTTATACTCTACCTATCACCCAGGAGTTCTTGGCCTGATGGAATGTGGGAATAACCTTTCCACTAGAATGTCAGCCTGAGGGCAATACTTGGCAGGGTTATCAAATTGTCCTCTGGAATGCAGTGTAAATGGTGAACCAATTCAAATTATATGATGTTGTACACTGAGTGGCCAGATTATTATGATCTCTAAATGCATAATAATCTGGCCACTCAATGTATATCCTATATAACAAAAGGTTAATATGCAAATTGTCCCCTCGACCAGGAGTTAGACCAGCAGACAGGCAGGCCAACCGCCCATGTCCCTTCCCCCTGGCCAGGCAGGCCGGACCCCACCCATGCACGAATTCATGCACTGGGCCTCTAATATATATATTTAGTGGCCAGATTATTATGCATTCAGAGATCATAATAATCTGGCCACTCAGTGTATATCCAACAGCTAAAATGAACAGGAAAAGAAGGACTCCAAGGAGGATCGGCCCCCCTCATTGTCATGCTCAGTGACAGAGTTAAGAAGTTCAGGTTTCCTAACTCTGCAACCTTATGCTTTGAAGAGTTACAGGTTATTGTTCCCGAGGGGCGTAGAGTAAGTATGAACAAGGTTTATATCCACGGGTGCAATCAGAATTTGTTTTATCCTAATACTATAACTGCCATCCAGTAATTTTGGGCCTCATGCTGATCAAACATTAAGCAAATAAAGGAGTTACTAGGCCATGGTTCTCAGCAGTGATTATCACATAGACCTTACGCTGCTCAGCACACGAGGGCAGGAAGCAATTTGTCGGAACTTGAGGCACTTATTGCAGTGCTTCATGCAGTGCTATCACCCCTGCCTGGTGATAGCAGTAAACAGCAAGACCGGTCTCATGCATGGTAAAACAGGGCTCAGACACAGGCAAAACACCTAAACATGCAGAACAACAGGCCAAAAATGCATGCAATACAGAATGGATGGTAGAGAAGGGAAATGACTAATATTCATTACCACTTCAGAACACAGACTATAGTCTGATTCCATCAAAGAAAGAAACATCCATCAGCTGCCTCCCACATGCCCCCCACCAAGGATCAAGACCACAACCCGGGCACCTGCCCTGACCAGGAACCGAATCAAGGGCCTCCTAAAATCACCTACCCCATGAACTGCCTGAACTCGAATCTTGCTTCACTGTCCACTTTGAAAAAGGAATCCAAACACAAGCAGTGTGACTCCCTGGAATTATAAAATTTGATTCCTCATTTTGATGAGAATAACTTTAAGTATTGTTTTAGACATTGAAGCAATAGATAGATGTAAAATTCAACAAAGATTGATTTTTAGTACTTCAGTTAGTAGTTGCGGTAGTCAGAATAATGATTCTTGCTCCCTCTAAGATGTCCAGGGCTTAAAACCAAAAACCTGTTAGCTTACATGATAAAGGGGAATAAAGGTAGCAGATAGAATTAGGTTTGATAATCAGCTGAGATTGCACTAAGAAGATTATCCTGAATTATCCAGCTGGGCTCAAGGAAATTATAAGGATCCTTAAATGTGAAAGTGGAGGGCGGAAGACTCAGTGTCAGAGTAATGTCATGTGGGGAAAACCTGAATGGCCAATGCCAGCATTGAAGGTGGAAGGAGCCATAGCCAAGGAATATAGGAAGCCTCCAATAACTAGAAAAGGCAAGAAAATTGACTCTCCCCGGGAGACTTCTTAGACAAAGCTCTCCCAGCACCTTGACTTGAGCACACTGAGATCCATTGTGGACTTTTGATGAAACTTATGATATAAAAACTGTGTTGTTTTAAACCACCAAGTTTGTGCTAATGTGTTACAGAAGCAAAAGAAAACTAATAAAGTTTAAAACTATACCTAAAAAAAAAACACTGATGCAAAAGTATATTATAACTTTGGGGACAGTTGGTATCAAGACAGACTGAAATGTTTTTTGTCCTTCTTCCAGAGATGTGAGTGAAAATAAGTATCAGGTGGCTCAGAGTGAAAGTCCAAAAGAAAATGTGAATTTGTCAGGCAACCAGTAAGACAACGATGTGGTGGGAAGGAGGTTGAATGTGTTTCCTCTAGATAGCATATAATTGCACATAACTTTTTTTTAATCTCTCTTATGGGTTGAATTCTATTTCCCATAATTCATATATTGAATCCTTTTACCCACTATCTCAGAATGTGACTGCAATTGAACATAGGACCTCTAAATATATAATTAAGTTAAAATGAGGTCATGAGAGACCCTAATACAATAGGACTTGCATTGTCATAAGAAAAGGAAGTTAAAGCACAGACATATACCATGTGAACATGAAGATGACCATCTGCAAGCCAAGAAGAGAGGCCTCAGAAGAAAACACAGAGGATCCCTATTGATACCTTGATCTCAGATTTCTAGCATCCAGAAATAGCTCTCCAGCATGGTGAGAAAATAAATAATAATATCTGTTGTTTAGGCTACCTAGTCTGTGTTACAGAAATCATAGCAAACTCATATATTTTGCTATATTCAGGCTCTGGTAATATGTTGTTGTTTTTCCTTTTGCAAAGTTATAGTTAATTAACTTGTCACAACATAATTACTTTTTTAATGTACCTTTGAGGCGTTGGAAATAAAGGTTTTCTTTTTTCAATACAATGGATAGAGTTACAGACAGTTACACTTTCATAAAATGTTTTCTTTGAATACTAATATAAAACTGGGTACTATTTAGGATTCAATTAATGTGGTCCAAGTTTGAAAGTCATGGACTTGCTAAAGACATTTGTTCTTTCGTTCTCTCTCTTGCTTCCTGGAAGGCAAGAAAATGTTGGCATAACACTCCTTTCCCATACCAAAGCAGCATAATTAGACAAGATCCTTTTAAGACCGATCCCTGAAACACAGTAGCTTCATCAAAGCCAGAGAGGAGACAGACAGGCATATGGATGCAGTGGGCATACAGGTAGACACACAACAGATTCCTTTGTTTTGGAAATATTTTCAAAATGGAATATTTTATACATTGGTAGAAAAAATAAAATGTTTGGTGAAGAAAATAGACTTAAAGATTGTTCTTGAGTCACGGGGGAAAACCAGAGAAATATCCCATATACTAAAAGCCTAATATGCAAATCGACTGAATTGTGGAACAACCAGTTGGCGAGGGGCAGGGCCGGCGAGCGGGCAGCGCCAGGCTAGCCAAGGCAGGTGCCAGCAGGTAGAGGGAGGGAACAGCGATGGGGCGACAAGTGGCGACTGGGGGTGGTAGAGGGACGATCAGGGGGCGGGACTGGCAGCTCGCTGGCCAGCGCTGTTCCCCTGATTGACCCATGGGACTCAGTCAAACATCCCTCGGGATCTCCTGGTCTGTGAGAGGGCACAGGCCAGGCTGAGGCCGTGAATTTTTGTGCACCAGGCCTCTAGTAGTTGATTAAAAAAGATGACAGAATGGGGCTTTACATTTAAAATGAGTGCTGTTTTCATTGCATTTCTGTTGATAAAACTCAGGTATCCTCTCATTCAACAAAAAATAACTTAAAATATTAAAATAAAAAATAGAAAAAAAAACAAATGTTATTTTCCAGGCTGGTTATTATTTCAGCTATATAGTATGATAGGAATTAAGATTATACTGACATGTGCATAAAAGACACTACCTAATGGATGCTTGGTAGCTGCCAAATTTTATATTTACCTTTATTTGCAATGGTATCTTAATTGTTATTAATACATGCTTTCATTAATGCATTCTAGTACTTTCCTTAAGTAACTCTCCTGTTTTGTGAGTGCCATGAATTTTATCTGCCTCTTCTTAATCATCCCAAATAAATACCCTAAGTAAAAACTGTGTTTACTAAGTAACCACTGCTTCAAAAGCAATTCCTACATACCCACTCTTTCTCAGGCCTATCTGATTCTTCAATCCCCTCTTATGTGGAAATTTTAGTGCTAATTCTATATGAAAATAATGTTCAAAAGTAACTTATGTGTCCTAATGTTTTTCATGTGTAAATTCAAGCAAAATTTCCTCTGTAATATTGGTTATTTATGGTGGGATATAACACACAGAAAACTCATTATAAGGAATCAGCTAAAAGTAGACTAAAGACCTTCTATAAAAGCTTTCTCTGTGTTTGCTAAAACCAGGCAAGAAAAAGGTCATGGAGGTGCAGAAGGGCTGTTTTTGTTTGTAGCTTAGATGATAGCAGGAGTGGTTAGCCTTTTTAAGACAGCTTCCTTAAACCTCATCCTACTGTGAAAGTTTGGATTTATATCCTTACTAGAGGCCCGGTGCACGAAATTCGTGCATGGAGGGGGGCTGTCCCTCAGCCCAGCCTGCACCCTCTCCAATCTGGGACCCCTCGAGGGATGTCCGACTGCCCGGTGGGATCGGGCCTAAACGGGCAGTCGGACATCCCTCTCACAATCCAGGACTGATGGCTCCCAACTGCTCGCTTGCCTGCCTTCCTGATTGCCCCTAACTGCTTCTGCCTGCCAGCCTGATCACCCCCTAACCACTCCTCTGCCAGCCTGATTGATGCCTAACTGCTCCCCTGCCAGCCTGTTTGCCCCCAACTTCCCTCCTCTGCTGGCCTGGTCACCCCTAACTGCCCTCCCCTGCAGGGTTGATCGCCTCCAACTGCCCTCCCTTGCAGGCCTATTCCCTCTCAACTGCCCTCCCCTGCTGGCCATCTTGTGGTGGTCATCTTGTGTCCACATGGGGGCAGGATCTTTGACCACATGGGAGCATCCATATTGTGTGTTTCAGTGATGGTCAATCTGCATATTACTCTTTTATTAGATATGATTATTTGATGATATTTCTTTAAAGAACATAAATAAACAACCTTTTCTATGATTTCTCTTTCTAGCCAGGAAACGTCTTGCTATATTATTTCACTGTTTTTGTGTGGCCGTTTTTGGCACTTTAATAATGAGACAAGGATTAAGTACACAGCATTGCCCAGTATGCATTTAGCCACAGAGATCAGTAAATGTTCAGCTTTTTATTCACAATCTGTTATTCCTGTGCTAATGGATTTTCCTCTTATTAATAGCTACATGTAAATTTTTCTGCGAAAGGGTCCAGGAAACACATTATATTCAAAAGATTTAAAATGAAATGTATATGCAGAAATCTTAATTACATTTTAAATTAATTTTACTATTAAATTTCCAATTGGTTGAATAATTAAAATGGAAACAACGTAGAGGTCATTCTCTGGTCCCTATGTACAGCCGCCCATTTTTCTAACATCAATAACTTTCCCACTGTAATTCCCACGGTGATCACTGATTTTACATTCCTGCGTTCTTCCAGAGATTTTACATTCCTGTAATTTCTTCCAGAGATTACTTTTAAGGCATATGCAATAAAACGCAAGCATATGTTCTTAGTTTTAATTCCGTTACACAACAGAACATACACTCTCACATATATTCTGCTTACTTTATTCAATAAAGTACTTTGGGGACCTCTTCATATCAGAACAGAAATATCCTTCTATTGCAGTTAACACGTGCAGAGAATTTTATTATGTGAATGCAAATTATTTTATATAAACAGCAAGCAAGCACTGATTGCATAGTTGTTTCCAGTCTTTTGTTAACACAAGCAACAGTACACTGAACAATCTTAGACAAAAACCTTTTCATGTATGCCATTACATTTTTCACATGAATCCTCAGATATGAAATGGTATTTCCATTAATAACTGTTGCAGATACTTCCAAATAGCTATAGATATTTTCAGTCCTAAGAATCATACCAATCTGCACACTCACCTGCAATATATTAAAGTGCTTGTTTCCCTAGAGCCTTGCAAAGTAAGTGTATTATTAAACATTTATTTATTTTTTGTTAATTTGATACTTCTGTCATTCTCAACCCTTTTATTTATTTCCTCTCTTTATTGATTAAAGTATTATATATGTGTCTTTATCCCCCCATTGCCCTCTCCACCCCCCCCCACTCATGCACTCACCCCCCTGGTGTCTGTGTCCATTGGTATTACATGATCTCACTCATTTGTGGAATACAATGAACAACATAAACTGATAAACAAAAACAGATCCAGAGACAGAGAAGCATCGATCAGACCGTCAAACCTCAGAGGGAAGGCAGGGGAGGGTGTGGGTAAGGGGGAGAGATCAACCAAAGGACTTGTATGCATGCATATAAGCCTAATCAATGGATTCTCAATCATTTTAGATGCAATGCTTCTTTTTTATTATAAAAGAAATTGTAATGCTCTCCTACATTCTACAGTGATACACTCTATACTTTTATATCTACATAATTTCAAAAATAATTTAATTCAATGCTATAACTTCAACATGAGGGGAAGATAACAGAAAGGAACTTTTAAGAAAATGTGTTTCACTATGTAAATACTCAGATATGCCTGTATGAGAAATCATAATTAAGTTGTATAATTATGTACCAAGTAGAATTAGTGTATTGACAGAAATGTGTTGCGTCAGTAACTCAGACACCTCCCGTGAAGTTGGCATGGCTAATGTAACATTGAAGTTGTGGGAAGCTCCTAATAAAGTTGCAAAAACAAATGAAACATTTCTGTTGAATCACAAAATAATTCTAGTTCACAGATGTACAAGGTAATATGAACTTTCTTTTCTAAGCATGTAGTGAAAACATGGTAATCAGATAGAGGTTTTAAGCTCAGAAATGATAAGAAACCCTTTTACTATATGAATGTCTGGCAAAAGATTTGAAAATATGTGGGTACCAGGTTGTATTCTTTATGAATTTATACCATTAATTAGAGGTTTGGTGCACAAAATTCGTGCACGGGGGGAGGGGAGGTGTCCCTCAGCCCAGCCTGCACCCTCTCCAATCTGGGACCCCTTGAGGGATGTCCGACTGCAGTCAGACATTCCTCTCACAATCCAGGACTGCTGGCTCCCAACCACTCGCTTGCCTGCCTTCCTGATTGCCCCTAACCGCTTCTGCCTGCCAACCTGATCACCCCTAACCACTCCCCTGCCAGCCTGATTGATGCCTAACCGCTCCCCTGCCAGCCTGTTTGCCCCTAACTGCCCTCTCCTGCAGACCTGGTCACCCCTAACTGCCCTCCCTTGCAGGCCTGTTCCCTCCCAACTGCCCTTCCCTGCAGGCCCAGTTGCCCCTAACTTCCCTCCCCTGAAGTCCTAGTCACTCCTAACTGCCCTCCTCTGCAGGCCTGGTCCCTCCCAACTGCCCTCCCTGTTTGCCTGATCGCCCACAACTGCCCTTTCTTGCAGGCCTGGTCCCTCCCAACTTCCTTCCCCTGCTGGCCATCTTGTGTCCACGTGGGGGCAGCCATCTTTGACCACATGGGGGCAGCCATCTTGTGTTTTGGAGTGATGGTCAATTTGAATATTACTCTTTTATTAGATAGGATTGCAGGAATCAGCATCAGTGCCCCCTCCCAACTAAATATCTGCAGTCTCTTAAATCACTTTGCCAACTAAAAATACTCCCACAAACTTCCATTCCTTTGTATTAAAAGTCATAATAAATTGAAGTTTCCTGGCTTGAAGAAGTTCCCTGGGTTGGACTGGGAACGTATCTAGATGGCTCTCCCCTGTTTTTGCTGTCTCAGAGACCATGTGGATGATTCTTTTTTTATTTTATTTATTTTCATTATTGAAAATATTACATATGTCCCATTTTTCCCCATTGACCCCTTCTAGCCCCCCCACCCTCTGCCCCAAGCTTTTACCCTCCTATTGTCTGTGTCCATGGGTTATGCATATATGCATCCAAGTTCTTTGATTGATCTTTTCCCACCCACCCCCACCTTTCCTCTGAGGTTCATCAGTCAGTTCCATGTTTCCATGTCTCTATTTTGTTCATCAGTTAATTTTATTCTTTAGATTTCACATATGAGTGAGATTCTCTGACTGGCTTATTTTGCTTAGCATAATTATTCTCTGACTGGCTTGAATTTCTCTGACTGGCTTATTTTGCTTAGCATAATATTCTCCAGGTCCCTCCATGCTCTCTCAAGGGTAAGAGATCCTTCTTTTTTACCACTGCATAGTATTCCATGGTGTAAATGTACCACAGCTTTTTTATCTACTCATCTACTGATGGACACTTGGGCTGTTTCCAGATCTTAGGTATTGGAAATTGTGTTGCTATGAACATAGGGATGTATATATTCTTTCTGATTAGTGTTTGGGTTTCTTTATATAGCCATGTTGTTTATGTTTCTCTTAATCCAACTGGAGGAGGGTCAGAGCATGTGATTGGGTTTTCCATATCAAGATAAGATACTCACCTGCAGGATCTGAGTTTTTTGGGGGGATTTCTGACATGTTCTGCTGCTTGGCCCTTGCATTTCCTCCTACACAACAACTCAACCATGAAGACAGCTACATGCATTTGAGTGTGTGGGTCATACCTATCCTCCAATTTCACTAAAAATAATGTTGACCATGTTGTTCTGTTTGTTTCTTTATATTCTTGTTGTTGCTTTTGTTTATTCTTCAGGAAAGAAAGGAGGAAATGCTAACTTAAAAAGTCATGTTTACTCTTTAAGTCATGTTCACTCTATATTTTATCCATACTAGTGACCCAGCACGTGAAATGGCGCAAGTCCCAGAATCCCTCCCCCCACATGCCTCCCCGTGCACGCAGCCCCACCCTCCTGCCCAGAAAGTGTCTTGCAGCCGCCACCGCCAATGCCGCCGCAGTGGGAGGCGGGACCCAGAAACCCACACGTGCCTCTGGTCAAGTCCTCCAGAGTCAAGTCTCCACCCACCCATGTATGCCTGCTGCGCACGCAGCCTCCTGCTGATCGGTCATTATGGTGTGAGGGTGTCACGACCATTAGCATAATTGCTCTTTATTATATAGGATATTGTATAGGATATTATATAGGATAATGCATCGCTTTGTTTGTCTCTCAAAACGAAGTTATATATTATGTTAATTTCCTTTTGGAAAAAAATTATAGCATTTCAGTCGTCATCTTGCAATATGAACCAGCTCAAAAGAAAATGACCTATTGTATGAAGAAAGATTTATGTCATAGTTTGAAATAGAATATTAGACTAAATTGGGCATTTTCTTTCTATGAGATATACACAGACTCTATCAAAAATAATAGGTAACTTTTGTGATGAATTAAATTCCCTTCAATGTGTTTTATTTTCCAAATTTGAGGTAAGAGCCAGTAATAGTTCAAACTGTCCACATTGTAGCAGGAAAGACTTTTTGAGTGATTAATAATGGCATAAGGTATTTCTTTTTTTACTGAGCATGCTAAATTTTTCCTAATAGACTAAGGATCAAATTAACTCCAAATTATGAGTCAGTACCTTAAAGATGACATGTCACTTATTATTCTCAACTTATAAAATAAATAAACTTTATTTTGCAGAGAGAGTGGATGTGCATTTCTATAATCCATGCATGATATTCCAAGTCTATTCTGCTTGTTCACATTTACAGCTGTCTCTTTGTAGAAGAAAGACCAATAATCATCTGACTGAGGTTTTAAAAGAGAAACAGCAAAACCCAGGGAAACCTCACACTAACACATAATTGGAAATAGAATTTGAATGTTTTCCAGAGAGACAATTGTAGCTTTTCTTACAGGCAGCATTTTCATTAATTAGGCTCCTTGGTCATAAATTGTATATTTACAAGAGCTTTGTGTGCAGCGCCCCTATGAGATGATACATCAAGTTCAGAAGCATCAATAAAAGTGACTTTAATATCCAGGAAGATACTGATGCAGCTGTTTGTTTTCCAGCAGTGCCAGTGACTCATAAATAACAAAGTAACGCATGCATACCTTTGGCAAAGTGGCTCTGTTATCCTTTCTATGACTCTAATACCAGGAAATCAGTTACTGACTTCAGATTTCTTAGAAAATCTGCCTGCTTGTTCCAGACAATGTTCAAGTCTAAAGCAATAACACCAGAAACAAAATCAGTTACCAAATAAGTGATGTATCTAACTTGAATGAAGTTTAACTTCTTTTCAGGAACCATTATAGAAATTTGGGGTCATTTAAGAGTTCTGAGATCCCATTATTTAGAGAAAAAGGTTTAATCAGTATCACCTGGAGAGTAGTCAACGAAAATGAAATGTAAACCAAGGGAACCATTCCTAAAAATGATGTGTAAAAGAAAAAAAGAAATGCATAAGAGAATGATATTTTGAATTTCATCAGTCACTTTTCAAAGAGAATAATATTTTTATATATTTGTCCTTACAAAACTTCTATCAGAAGTAGACATTATTGCCCCAGGGAAAATGGTTACTTTTATTTGTATGGAATCTGAATTAAAATATGTCTCAACTTCAAGGCTAGCACTATATCAAGAAAGACTATACTGATATCCCAGGTATATATTTGTTAATCCTTACCTGAGGATATTTTTCCATTGATTTTTAGAGAGAGTGGAAAGAAGGGGGAGAGACAGAAAAAGAGAAACATCAATGTGAGAAAGACACATCCACTGGCTGCCTCCTGCTTGGGCCCGACCAGGGCCAGGGACATATGTGCCCTTGATCGGAATCAAACCAGGGACCCCTCAGTCCACAGGGCAATACTCTATCCACTGATCCAAACTGTCCAGGGACTGTTCTATATGTTTTTAAAGGTGAAATTTGTACTGTCACTGTCACCACACCTCAAAGCTCCATTGACTATGTAGAAAAGTTCGCTCAGATAGGCTCCAGATGTTTATCTGCTTGATTAGTTTGACATAAATAACCTCTCGTCTCCTTTATGCAGTTCCACCATATGTCCTCAATCCAACAAGTGCAGTTCACAGCTATATTCTGTAGTTTGCATGGTTTTGGTAACTTTCTGTCTTTTCATTGTGACTCCATTTTCCTCCTCGTCTCTAGAAAAACCAGATTGGAAACATCACATTAGCCACAAATTTACTGCTGGTTTTGCAGAAAATAAAAATAAAACTGTCTAAATATACGAGTACTTAAGTAATGAAATCAATAACATTCAAGAACTGGCTTTGGTTCTTGAACATAACGTAACATAAAATAAAATACAAAACAAAACAAAACAAAAACAATTGGTCTGGCTGGCGTGGCTCAATGGTTGAGCATTGACCTATGAACCAGGAGGTCATGGTTCAATTCCTGGTCAGGTCAGGGCACATACCCTGGGTTGCAGGCTCTATCCTTAATGTGGGACATGCAAGAAGCAGCCAATCAATGATTCTCTCTCATCACTGATGTTTCTATCTCTTCCTCTCTGAAATGAAAACATATTTTTAAAAAAACATAGTTTTCCAAACTCCTAAATTTGTTTTTTGTGCCCCTTTGTCTCTTTTTTCTGTCCATAATAATATTTACTTATCTCCTTTTTTATGGTTCATAGTGTTTCCTTTTCTATGGAGAAAATGTTAAATATTAATTTATTACTTTATTTTGAAAATGACTTCAATGTTTTTCATCTTCTAAGGGTATTTTTTATTGTTATTATAAGATTTAACTCCTGCTAAAGGAGCTGCATTGATCTTATAAGTACTTGGGAGAAAGGATTTGAGAGTCAAGATGCTTTCCCAGGAATCCTGAAATCTAAGCCCACAGAAATCATCTCCCTGTAGAGTTGGAATCCTTCCTTATTAAGCTGTTCTGGTAGTAATGCATCACTCCCTGCAATGATCTTTAAAATTATCATGAATAAAATCACTAAAATGGTGAATATTAGTCTCACTGAGAAAGAACTTACATTGGCATTAAGTAGGTAATTTTAAATGAGTCTACATATATCTCATAAGCCAGTATCTTATGTTGAATGCTACCCTTTCTTTCATTTATAACAACACATGATATAATATGAGGAGAAATATTTCTGTGTTTCTTTAAGACGAGTCAGAGCTGATGAGATTACTGGGTTAGGGAGGGGAATCAGGTTATTGAATTATAAATTCCATAATTGGATCTGTCTGGCTCTCTCTCCTCTGCGTGCAATGCAGGGACATTAAACATTTCCGTTCACTCTCTGGATCTGAGTGCTTCATATCAGTCACATTATCAGAAGTCTTTTTACTGTTCTAAAACACTGAATCTCTGGGGACAGCTTATAGAGAAAAATCAAGAAATGCTGAATCTTCACTGTTTCTGCTAAAAAAAAAGTATCATTAAGCTTAAAATAAGGACATCAATATGCACAGCTGTCAACTGGTCACTTTCATATTTTTATGTATAAAATCAAAGTGATTTATCTGTGAGATTCTTTCATAAAGTAGCTACAGAAGAGGAATCTACCAAGTAAATAATTTTTTAAGTACAAATTTTCCACTGTCAGGTTTTCAACAAAGAGACAGGTTATAAGTTAAACTTTTTAATATTCTCAGATCTAAAATGATATGATGTCTCACAGTGGTAAATGTTTAAGGTATTTCTTATAAGATATAATAGATAGTTAACCTCTCCCTTTTTAATATTTTATTGAATTAAGTACTCTGGAAATGTACCTCCATCCATATCTACTATTGATATCAGTGTCTAGTATAAAACAGCCTTTAAATTGATAATATCAAATATCTGATTTGCTCCTACTACATGTAGTTTGTATTTGATCTTTTATTCCATACAACCTAAATGTGGATTTTATTGTTCCCATTTCACAGACATAGACTCTCAAACTCAGGAGAGCAATGTAAATTGCCAATATCACACAAGAAAACAGTTTTGGGTTTGGGTGATTTTCTATTTCCTGTTTGTGGTTTTATTGATTTCTGCTCTATGTCTTTAATTTAAAATTTATCTTTATTGTTGAAAGTATTGCAGATGTGATATTTCTTTTCTTTGGGATTGCATTATGCTTTTTCTCTCGTTTTCTGAGATAGAAGACGAGATCTATTGGTTGTAGATCCATAGTTAGGCATATCATATTTAAACTTCAGAAAACCATAAACAATGCTATAGGTTTAGCACTGCTTCCACAGCAACCTTTATGATTTTTTAAACTTTATTTTTATTTCTTGCAAAGTGTTTATTTTAACTTATTTGACACTTTCTTCTTTGACCTAGGTGTTATTTTGAAGTGTGTATTTAATGTCTAACTAGTTTAGAATTTTCTAGCCATGTTTCTAATTAAATTCCACTGTGGTCTGAGACCATACTTCATATAATTTCTGTTAAATTTGTTAAGGTATGTTTTATGGTTCAGTATTGGTTCTGTCTTTCTGAATGTTCCATGTGAGCTTGACAAGAATGTGTATTCTGCTTTATTGAAGTATTCTATAAATGTCAATTAGATTTCTTTGATTGGTATTGCTATTCAATTTAACTATATCCTTCCTAATTTTCTGCTGGCTTCATCTATCATTTACTGCTAGAGGAGTTTTAAAATGCTCAACAGTGGATTTGTTTGTTGTTTTGCAATGCTACCATATTTTTGCCCCACATATGTTAATATTCTGCTGCTGAGCCCATACAAGTTAAGGATTAGATGTCTTTATAGAGAATTGACCCCTTTATCATTATGTAATGCTCTTTTTTCTCTCTGATTATTTTCCTCATTCTGAAATCAGCTTTTCTATGATTCATGTAATTACTCTCACTTTCTTTTGAGTAGTGTTACCATGGTACATATATCTCCATCTCTTTACTGTCATATTTCTGTGATTCTTTTTATATTGAAAATATGTTTCTTGCAGCCAATGTATTAGTTAGGATTTTTTTTATATATATTCAGCTAACAATCTCACTCTCTTAATTGATATATTTAGAACATTCTGATTTAAAGTAATAACTAGAGGGCTGGTACACGAAATTCGTGCATTTGGGCAGGGGGGTTCCTCAGCCCAGCCTGCGCCCTCTCACAGTCAAGGAGCCCTCGGGGGATGTCCGACTGATGGCTTGGGTCTAAGCCATCAGTCGGACATCCTTAGCACTGCCACGGAGGCAGGAGAGGCTCCTGCCACTATAGTTGTGCTCACCAGCCAGGAGCCTGGCTTCTGGCTGAGCAGTGCTCCCCTGTGGGAGCTCACTGACCACCAGGGGACAGTTCCTGCATTGAGTGCATACTCCTGGTGGTCAGTGTGCATCATAGCGACCAGTTGTTCCCCAGTTTGGTTGATTTGCATATTAGCCTTTTATTATATAGGATTATTAATCTAATTGAATTATTATCTGCCATAGTTTTAATTGTTTTCTATGCATTACACTTCTTTGATTTTGATTTTTATTTTCCCTGTGTGTGTGTGTGTGTGTGTGTGTGTGTGTGTGTGTGTGTGTCTTTTCTGGTTTTAATAAGGTTCTTACATGATTCCATTTTCTCTTCTCACTTAGCATATCAAGTTTATTTCTTTTTCATTAGTGATTCCCCTAGATTTTGCAATACACTTTTACAACTAATCTAAGTCTACTTTTAAGTAACACTATACCACTTCATGACTTGTGCAGGTAATTTATAACTGATTATTCACATTCTTCCTTCCAGTCCCTTATAACATTGCTGTCATTCATTTCAATTACCCATAGGAACATATTTACATTATTATTTTGAATTAACAGTTATGTATCCAGTAATCTGAGAATAAAAAATTAATATTTTATTTTACTTTCATTTATTCCTTTTCTGATGCACATTCTCTTTATATAGATCTACATTTTTGACCTATATCATATTCTCTCTCCTAAGACCCTCAAAGACACATTTATGGTAAGGAAAGACTGCAAGTAATAATTTCTCTCAGTTTTTGTTTGGCTGAGAAAGTCCTTTCTTCATCACTCTTGAAGGATAATTTTGTTGGGTACAGAATTCTAGACTGGTGGGCTTTTATTTTCAACACTTTAAATATTTCATTTCACTATTTTCTTGCTTGTGTGGTTTCTGTTAAAAAGTCTAATTAGTACTTATCATGTTCCTCTGTAAGTAAGGTTTCATCTGCTCACCCCCACCCCCCACCCCACCCCCGCCAGCTTTTTAGTTTATTTATAAATTTCTCTTTGTTTATGGTTTTCTGAAATTTAAATATAATATGCCTAACTGGATTTTTTTGGGGGGGAGGATGGTGGGGTTGGTATTTACTTTGTTTAGTGTTCTTCAAGCATACTGTATCTGTGGCTTAGTGTCTCTCATTCGTTTGGAGCAATTCTTGAGACATTATTTCTTCTCATATTTCTTTCTCACTTTCTTCTTTTGGTTTTCTTATTATACATATATGTGTTTAATAATAGTCCCTTAATTATTGAATATTCTATTTCATTATTTTAAAAATATTTTCCTTTGGTTTCATTTTGGTAATTATCTTTGATATATCTCTAAATTCACTGATCTATCCCTTACTTGTCTTTAGTCTACTAGTGAGTCTATAAAAGGCATTTATTTCTATAAGTGTAGGTTAGTGTGCTTTTTGCATGTTCTTTTGATTCTACCTTAGAGTTTCTCTCTCTTATATTACCCATGTATACCTGCATGTTGCCTACTTTTTTACTAAAGCCTTTATCACATTAATCACAGTTATTTAAATTATGTTTGATATCTCCAAAATCTGTATCACACTTGAGTGGTTCTGATGTTTGCTTTTTCTCTTTAAAATACATTTTTCTTATCTTTTATCATGCATTATATATATTTTTGAAAACCATACATGATTCATCTGATAATAGAAACCAAGTTAGATAAGTCTTCACTGTGAGACTTTATATATATTGAAACGTGAAAATTGAACTGAAACTCCTGAATTCCTGGAGTCTTGTCTCTATAGTTTCGAAGAATGAAGCCATGGACGAAAGGTGGTAGGTGAAAAGTACAGAAACTTTATTGCAAGCAGAAACTTTATTGTAAGCAGACACTACCTCTAACACCTAATTCTAAATGCTAAGCTTGAGACTCTGTCCCTCCTGGATGGACAGAGGGGACCCTGAGAAGGGTGACCTCTGCTTCTTTGTCTTGAGGCATTAAATAGGCTGCAGTTCTTTGTGTGAACCTGACCGCTTCTATTTGGTCATTCTGCTGCATAGAATTAGTTTTCAAAGCTCAGAGCTTACATGGTGTCCCCCACCTTCTCTCCCCTTATCTCATTGATTGGAGTCCCTGTGGATTTACCTTATTCCTCTTCCAGTTGTGTTGGCAAAGAAAGCCTTATCTTATGGCCCTCTCAGTTACTCAGGTCAGGGCTACTTTTGGCCTAACTTGTGGTCACTTTAATGGCTCAGGCCCAAGATACCTTTTGGGTTATGGCTGTCTTTAATTGCACGGGCCAGATATATTTCTATTTGCCTATTCCATTTCTTTATTCTCTGTACAAGTACGATAAACACCCTGGCGCCTTTAAGTCTCCATTACGTATTCCTTTCCTATAGACACCTTTCATTCCTAAAACTTTCTAAGCCTGCCTAATTAAACTAGCTAGCTAACCCTTTCAATATTATCGAAACTAAAATGTGAGGTTTGAGTCCTAGTTCATTGTCTCACAAAACCGAAGAATGGAGTCACAGACAAAAATGGTTAACAGAGGCAAAGTTTATTGAGAGAAACAAGTCTTGGAAAAGGTGCAGCTGGGTGGAGCAGGCCAGTGCCAGGAGCTTCCTTTCCATGTTACAGCCAGGAGTAGCTCAGTATCCAAGCTAACTGAAGTCTAATAGCCATGTGTGGAGGCCCACATGGCCATAAGCCAAGTGGGAGACCGGGAGCACATCTCCTGCCATCAACCCAAGAACCTAGCATGCAAGGCAGAGGGGGAGAAGAGGAAGCTTTTTTGTATATATGCTTGTTAGCTCCTGATTGGTCCTTTCAAAGAATGTTGCCTTAGCAACATCCTTGGGATTGGTTTATACGACTTACTACCCTGTGACCCGTTATCTGCAAGCTGCCTGTCTTGGCAACATTCATACATTTTACAGCTCAGGTCTCCCTTGTTCACTCTTCCTTCCCAGCCCACCAGTTGGGGTGCCTTAGTAAATTCACCTTGTTGGGTTCCCAGTTTTACTTCTGCTCCACCCCCGCCCCCCTGTGGTCCCTGTCCCTGTCTACCTAGCTTCCCTCTGTGACCTCATAATGTAGCTGTAGGTGTTAGGGGCTTTCATTATCTCTGCTTTCCTAGTGTTTTTTCCACTTCTGCTGTCCTTGAGTTTTGGATTTTCCTAATAATTCCTTAAATAAAGTCTTTGTTTGCTCTCTTAGCTATAATCTGCTCTATTATTATGCTGGAACTTATTTAATGTGGTACAGGAGGCATTGGGCAGATAAAGCATTCTCTAATATTATCATTAAATCTTGTGGGGGGTTCCCCCCCCCCCTAGGGCCTGCATGCTGGTCTTTCAGAAGTGTTTCTTAGAATTTTTATTTTTTTCCTCACCTATGTAAGACAGAAAGCCTAGAGGCAACTGTGTTTATCTAATAATACTCCCCCAGGTCAGATAAAGATCTCTTTAAGTAATTTTGTTTGGACAGCGGTCTTTTGTTATGGAGATCGCTCTGGGTATATTTCAAATTTTTTACTTTTCCCCTGGGCACTTTTCAGACTGTTAACTTTTCCCCTCATCATGCTCACAACATGAGTGGATTTTCTCTAATTTTTACTATAAAACCTGGTGAAGATCCTGGAGGCAATACCCACAAAACTGGAGCACCACCCTCTAAGGCTAGGCACACATAAACTTCTCCGTTAAGGTGGTCCTTCAGCAACTTGTCAAAATTATCACTATGTGTCTCTCTCTCTCTACCAGTTACTATATTCCCAGCAAACCTTTTCTTTTTAAGTTATTTTTTTATCAGTCTCTCTGGCCTTGGCAGTAGATAGTAGTAACTTGTGTAGCACGCTCACCATCTCATGGTTTTATTTTGTTTGTTTGTGTTTTGTTTTGGACATGTTCTAATGTCAGCTGTTAAGGAACAAGATGACATTGACATGGGTTGATCATTCCTACAGTCAGAAAAGACTAAGCCTTTTCTGATTTACCTCAGGCCAGTGTCTGCCTCACCATTGATTTAAGATTTTTCTCTTCCTATTCCCCCAAAGAGAACAGTTAAATGGCTATGTTAAAAATATTGTTTCTGAGGGTATTGCAAGATTTAACTGGCTTTCACGTAACTGTGAACTTTAGAAAAGGGAAGAGTGGCAGTTAGTGTTTGCTAATTATCAATTGTGTCAGAATCTTTGCTGAACCATTGTATTATAATTCTCAAAATAGTGTCTTGACGTAATTATGCTTTTAGTGCCTAAGGAAAAGGAAACTGAGTCTCAGAGCTACCAAGTGTTCATCTTATCAAACCACTAACACAGAATCAAAGATTTTAAAGTAATATTTTTACAAGTGTATTTGCCAGATTATCAACATCAGTTTTGCCAAAAAACTTTTTAGTAATGCAAATTCTTAGACTCCACCCCAAGCCTACTAAATCAAAATCTCTCTGATTGAGGCCTAGCATATCTTTGAACAAGTGAACTAGATAATTCTATGCACACTAAAGTTGAAGAACTACAGTTTTTCATAAGTCCTAATATTTCCATATTAAGCATAACTGGAAAATTTAGACCATAAAGCCACAATCAATTTTTAATATATTTATAAATGTTGTCCTATACATACGGTGGTCCTCAAAACAGGGTACATGCATTATGACAACACTATGGCTTCAAGTGTTAGGTTGAGGGCCATGGTTTCTAAATTAGGCCAATATAAATTCAGTGAATACGAAGAACTACTTTGCTGCAACCTGCACAGCTAGGGTTCAGGATCTGAAGGAGGGGCCGACGTACAAATGAAAACACTAGACAAGAAATATGAATTTAGAAGGCATAGGGGGCCAGGTGGAGACCTCTCTCTTGGAGAGGCACACTGAAAACTGGCCTTATCTGCTTTTTATTCAATTTTAGATACACATCTTGCCCTCAGTAAAGCATGGCAAACAGGTAGCAGACAGACCATCCCAAAGGTCAATAAAGATCAGTAAAGATGAGTAAGGTCCAGTAAACATTTACTTTGAGGCTATTAGGTCAGGAAACTGCTTCCAGCCACTGCTATCTCAACAGAACAATGGTGCTTGGCATTAGCCCTGCTAACGCCCAAGGTCCATCGGCCTTCCGCATTCCTTGGTGCACTCTCCTGATAGTATCAGTAGTGTATGGCTTCCCCACTACTTAAATAAAGCCTTATATGTTCAAGACTTGTAAAAAGTGAAAGGGCCAAGAGCTAAAAGGATTATGCTACTGGAACTAATTTACTAGTGAGATGCAGCATTAAAAGCCAGCGGGAATGTGGAGAAGCTTGTTGTATTTAAGGGCTTTCACATTAGACCTACTGAGAAAATACTAGATGTTAGTTTAAAGCTTGGTTACATGCTGAAAAGCAACAGCTTAATTGGACTTTTAAAGCCCAGGAACAGGTAATATGTTAATTTGGGATTGTCAAACAAAGTACCATTTTTAGATTATATCACTCACTTCCTAATGTAAACAAGAAAGACTGGGTCTGTTTAGTGGACATGAGATTGTAATTCCTGTTTTTTAAGAATGTAAAGTTTTATGTTTAGACCTAGAGAGTTTTTTTCCTTTGCAAGAGTAATTTGATAATTTTATATTTACTTCCCTGATTTAAAAACCTTTGCCCTAGCACAGTGGTCGGCAAACTGCGGCTCGTGAGCCACATGCGGCTCTTTGGCCCCATGAGTGTGACTCTTCCACAAAATACCACGTGTGGGCGCACATGTACAGTGCAATTGAAACTTCATGGCCCATGCACAGAAGTTGGTTTTCGGCTCTCGAAAGAAATTTCAATCATTGTACTGTTGATATTTGGCTCTGTTGACTAATGGGTTTGCCGACCACTGCCCTAGCAGGTTTGGCTCAGTGAATTGAGCGTCAGCTTGTGGACTGAAAGATCCTAGGTTCGATTCCAGTCAAGGGTACATGTCCAGGTTGCTGGCTCAATCCCCAGTATGGAACATGCAGGAGGCAGCCGATCAATGATTCTCTCTCACATTGATGTTTCTATCTCTTTCTCCTCCCTTCCTCTCTGAAATCAATAAAAACATATTTGAAAACCTTTGTTCTAGCCCTGGGCAGGTGTTTCAATTGGTTGGAGTACCTTGCTGTATACAAAAAAGTTGTGGGTTAGATTCTGGTCAGGGCATATACTTAGCTCAGTCCCTAGTCAGGTCACATACAGGAGGCAACCAATCCATGTTTCCCTCTCTCTCTCCCTTCCTCTCTCTCTAAAACCAATTTTTATTGGCTGAGCATTTAAAAAACAAAACAAACAAACAAAAACCTTTGTTCTAAGTTTTCTTCAAGTTATCTCCAGGCTGTACCAGAGTCCAAGAAATACTGATGGCATATGATAGGTGGGGGATCTGAGCTAGACTTCGCAACTTCTCAAGTCATCAGATTCAAGTGAGCTCATCTCAGTTCTCTTCTGTGGAAATTTTCTCTTGACACTATGGTTACAAATAAATTTATCTTGTTTACTGGTATTTCTAACACCTCATTTTACTCCACTGTTGAAAATTGACTGGAAGGCTGAAGGGGAAAGCAAGGAGACCTCTTTGAAGGCTACTACAGTAATTCAGGTGAGACATGATGACCTGGATGGGGTAGGAATTAGTCAGGGTGTAGTTATGTTCTCAAGGAAGACCAAACGTAGTTCTTGAGGCACATGGGATATGGAATGTGAGAGGAAAAGAATAAGGGAGGTCTCTTAGGATTTGCCATGAGCAACGAAATTGTAAATGTTTAAAGCAGGTTTGGGGGAAGGGGGAAGATCATAGGTTTAGTTTTCCCATTGTTAATGTTGAGATACCTATCAATCATTAAAGGACAGTATTAGGGTGGCAGACATGGGGCTGCAGTTTAGAAGGAAAACTGGATATTTAAACTTGAGAATTGTTGGAAGAGATTGTATGTAAAGCCAGGGAATATTGTATGTAAAGCCAGGGATCATCAAGTCTATGCAGAAGTGACAAACATTCCCTCTTTGGCCAAATTCTACTCAATCTCCCCTGAACATTTTAACTAGGCTCTGACTTGTAAGCTTCTATATTTATCTCTACAGTGTCTAATTTTTACAAGAATCCTACTAAGTCTGGGTCTTAGTTTAGTCAGAATTCCCCATCCTTGTTATATGATTACCCTAAATAACTAATTAATTTTCTCACCTTCCAACAACCCCTAGGTGATGCCTGATCACTCCGGGGTGGGGGGAGGCCTTCAGCAAAAATCATGTTAGGTTGATTTAGCCAGAATCCCCTCTCACAGCCAAGCCTGTCACTTCTTAATTTTCCTCAAGCACTGACCTTACCCTGCTCCTTGGCTGTAAATTCCTACTTGCCCATGTTGTACTCAAGAGTTGAACTCAATCTCTCCCACTGCAAGACTCCATTGTTGGGTCCTCTATTCCTGTGATACTTCCCCCTTAAATAAAGTCTGCCTTACCATTTTCAGCAAGTGTCATGATTTCTTTTTAATTTGAATAAAGAAAGGGGAGAGGCCAATAAAAGAGACTTAAGGGTTCTATCATTAAGGCATCTGGAAAGTTGAGGGAGGGTTTGGCATCCAGCAAACAGAGGGAAGAAAAATGCATTGAAGAAGGTTGGAGTGAGTGCTGTTGAGTGCATGTCATGGAGGCCTCAGAAGTGATGATCTAATTAAGTCAAGGAAAGGTGAAGTGATTTCCATTGATTGGTGGAGATGAGAGCCAAGTTGGGTGGGTTCAAGAGATAATGAGAAGAATTGGAGAGAATGTTCATTGACCTCCTTTACCAGGAGTCTTGCTGCAAAGAGAAGCAAATAAAGGATGCATGGTGAGAAAAGCAGGGTCAAACATTTTTTTTTTATAATGTGGAAAAATAATAATTACCATGTGGCCTGCTATCAGAGGGATTAATTGGAGCATGAAATAAGTTATGATAGAGTAGAAAGTAGGAAGAATTTATGGAATACCAAAAATAATATTACCAGAACTTCAAACATTTTGCAGATATTATTGTGTTTTTTTTCTTTTCAAGTGTCTTAACATGGACTTTAAAAATTCTAAAAGACTGTTTTTTCTCCCAAACAAATAATGTACTTTGAATTGTCCCAGCTATGTCCTTCACAAGCTATTGTCACTTTTTTATTTATATAGTTTGTTTATTTCCTTATACGAAAAAGCAATTTAGAACATTTTCAATCCTTTTATTTTCCTTATCAAGTGTCTCTTTTGACCCGGCTATACAAAGAATCTGCAACAGTGCTATTACTATGATAGAAACTTTAATTATCTCTATTGACATATTTGAGTTCATTAACAAAATGAAAGAAGAGGTAAAATAAATTGTGAAAACATACTTTCCATTGGAATGAAGAGTGCATTGATGTACTTCCCCCAAGCCCCTCATCTGTATTTATAATTATTTTTAGACACTATATTTAAATTGTAGCTTGGATTAGAATGTTCTTATTAATCTTTAACTAACTTGAAGCTAAGAAAATGTCCTGTTTATTTTAATTTCTTTCAAAGAAAATAATAGCTCCTCATATTTATTTGAAATGGATTTTAACACTACATTTTTTCTCTCTGACATAATAACCAATTTCTTTAATATACATGAAATATGATTGACTACCTCTGTAAAGGAAAGCTGAATTGTTTATGCATATTTTGGGAGGGAACCCATATATTTAATTTGTACTGAAAATATTTCTTTGGGTCCTTTTTATTGTTTTATTTTTATTTTTTTTTAAATACTTTAATTGATTTTTAGAGATAGAAGAAGGGAGAGAGAGAGAGAAAGAGAGAGAGAGAGAGAAATATTGGTGTGAGAGCAAAACATTTGATCAGCTTCCTCCTTCACACTTCCTATGGGGATCAAACCTGCAACCTTGGCATATCAGGACAACACTCTAACCAATGGAGCTACCCAGCCAGGGCTCTTGATTGCTATTGAAGTGAATGGTCAAATGTGTAAGCAAATTTTAAATACGTTATATTAGGATTCTTCAGAGAAACAGAACCAATAGGATTCATGTACTAGTATATACAGGGTGTCCCCCAAAAATGTATACACCATTTAACAGCTGATAACTCAATTTTGAAAGTAAAATGTAGTTTAATAAACACTGCCTTTATAATTATTCAAAGTATGTGTATACATTTTTCATGGATACCCTATATATGTAGAGAGATATTTATTTTAAGGAATTAACTCACACATGTCCAGAAAGACTGCTAGATGTCTTGAATAACTGCATAAAAATCACTTTAGAATGTGAAGTATGAGAGGAGAGAGGTGAATGGAGAGGCAACCAGGAGACTATGAACCACTTCATGTGTCAATGCACATATTTTCCTTGGCTGATCTTACAGATATTGTATTGTATTGTATTGTATACTTACACAATTATCTAGTGCACTGGTGTATTTCCATTCTTGTTGATACTTTCATTTTCTCTCCTGTCAATGATCCAGTAAGGTCAGTTCATTTAAAATTTAATTAATGAGGTGTCTAATCTCCATATGTTCAGGAATATAGTGGAATATGGTTTGTTTGTTTGAGATGCCCTGACAGTTTTATCTTCTTAAAAAAACACACCCCCAAAACAACAAGTTTTATTTTTATTTTTAGTAGAAGTTGAGGATAGATAATGCAATTTTAAATATTAAGATGCATTTCATATGCATTTTGTGAACCTAAATATAAATGCTCTCCAGCAAATATATATACAGGCTGAGGCAAAAGTAGATTTACAGTTGTTCATATGGAAAATAATACAATAATTAATAAATAATAATACAGTAATAAACTCTGTGTTTTGCATATACACAACTGTAAAACTACTTTTGCCCCAGCCTGCATATCCTTATGTCCCAGTTCTTCATTCAAAAAATGGCTTAGACTTTCTGACACTCAAATTATTTATGAAGTAAAATGAGTGAAAAGAACTTTGGCTCTAAATACTAACATGCAAGTTAAACTCTAGCTCTCAGTAGTCAGATGAGATCTTGTAGAGAACATCGAAAAAGGAACCCTTGATTCTTCAGTGTATTATCAAATGGAAATGAAATTTTGTCATCTAACTTGAAACTTGGTGGAAAAACATTTAATTCATCAATGTTTCCTGAACATCTTCCTTGTACAACAATTTGCTAAACTCAAGGTTGAAAATACAGGGTTTAGAAAAGACCCAACTACAGAGTTAACTATTCCGATATATGAAATATTGGCCATTTGCTTCCTAATAATTATATAGATTGCATTTATCTCCTATTAGCACACATGGAATGTCTTAAACACACACACACACACACACACACACACAAAAAAAAAAAAAATCCCTGATAAACATGTGGATTTAAAGCATTAACACTTTTGTCCCATGATCATTCCACATTTTTATTATACATAATTTTAACCAATGGCATCCTAATGGTCAGCTGAACAGTTTTATAAACTCAATCTAGAGTACTTTTACTTGATGTAAACTTCAGCAAACAATTCTCTAATAGAGAGCATACCTGCCATGTTGCTTCACCTGACATACTGCATTCCATCTGGTTTTCAAAGTAGGAGTGGTGGAAAAATGCCAGTGCCCGCTGAAACTGTCCAAGCAATTCATTGATTCCTTTCATCTTCTGCTAGTTTGGGTAGCTTGGTGTGGTCCTATAGCAAAAGGTTGTCCTTTAATTTCCCAAGTGATTTGAATTAAAAGGAAAACCTTTCCTCCCATATGGCAGCCCTAATAAATTAATAAAGCAGTAAGTGTCATGCCATCTGCACCTTATGTGATCAGGCCAGGCCTCTCAGCTGGGTGCGTGTTTAGTGGGTAGTGACCTGGAACATAAACAATGCCATGGATCAATGAAGGCTATCAGTAGAGTCAGGACAAGATATAAGTGACCTATCCATCTTGCATTTGGCTGCTCTGCAGGAATTCCTGTTCACCACTGGATTGCTTTCTACTATACTAAATATCCGTTCTGACACACAAATTATATATATTTGAATAGGCAGTAGATGAGTTTTAACAAGTTTCAATGAAGCATCAGAGATTTTTAACATTAATAATAATGGAAATGTAGGAAACAAAGGTAAGTTAATACTATGGGAAAAGAAAAGTATAACACCATAGTGAATGGGTGAAAAACTAATAATGAAGACTGGTGTCAGGAAGCTGACAAGATATTCTGCGCAGCACTGCTGATGAGAACAGCTCAGGTTTCTAATGTAAGCATTTAGTGTTATCAATTTTCACTTGAGTACTGCTTTAGCTGCATCCCACACATCTCTTATGTTGTATTTTCATTTTTTATTCAGTACAATATATATATTTTTAAATTTTCTTTGAAAAACTTTCCAATATAACACTATTTAATTTTTAATACTGGGCCAAATTCTGAGTGTAAATTTCATGATTTTTTTAATTCCATGATGTTTTTAAAGAATACAGTGTCATTTTGTTTTAAAGTTTCTTGTAATTAATTAAAATAATTTTGATTTTTGTATACTGTAATGAAATTTTTGGACTTCTCAGTAATTTTAAAACAAATTTGAGCTGTTGAGAGAAATGGCAGATATTTTATCTGTTATCTGAACTATGTAATTAATCATTCTATATTTTCATTTACCCAAATATATTGGTGTATCAAAAAATTATAAAATCATGAAATTGATGACATTTAGAAATTCACTTTCCAGAAAGTTTCTCTGAAATATAGACAGTTTTTAGAAGCCATTGATTAACCTTTTGCACTCGGATGTCGAGTGTGACTCGACACGGTTAGCATCGATAACAGCTCGTATGTATTTGAAATATAAAAAAATCCAAATAAATAAGTTTGTATGAAAAGAAACTCCAGTTTTTTATTCTACTGCCCCGCTTTGTAAAATCTGGGGTATTTAAAAAATTGAATCCTGAGTAGAATAAAGGAATCGAGAAAAAAGCAAGCAAGTGCAACGGGTTAAAATAAGTAGTCATAGGTTTATTTCTGTTAATTGACAAATTCATTCGATGCTCCAAGGTAAAAGGTGGAAAATTCAAATAATTTAAGTCTGATAACCTTACCTATAATAATAAAAGCACAATATGTTAATTAGACCAGACACCCAAACAACCTTCCGGACGTCATTCTAGATGTCCTTCTGGATGAAGCCATGGTGGCGGGGGCCAAGGCAGAGGCGGTAAGGGGTGATCAGGCAGGCAGGCGAGCTGTTAGTGGCGAATAGGCAGGCAGGCAAAGTGGTTAGGGGAGATCAGGCAGGCAGGAGAGTGGTTAGGGGTGATCAGGAAGGCAGTCGAGTGGTTAGGGGAAGTCAGGCAGCAGGCAGAGGCAGTTAGGGGCAATCAAGCAGGCAGGAGAGCAGTTAGGGGCAATCAGACTGGCAGGAGAGTGGTTAGGGGTGATCAGGAAGGCTGTCGAGTGGTTAGGCGCAGTCAGGCAGGCAGGCAGAGACAGTTAGGGGTGATCAGGCAGGCAGGAGAGCTGTTAGTGGTGAACAGGCAGGCAGGCAAAGTGGTTAGGGGCAATCAGGCAGGCAGCAGAGTGGTTAGGGGCAATGAGGCAGGCAGGCAGGTGAGCAGTTAGGAGCCAGTGGTCCCAGATTGCGAGAGGGTGAAGTCTGGGCTGAGGGACACCCCCTGTGCACAAATTTCATGCACCGGGCCTCTAGAATGTACATAAAAGAGGTATACAATTCTTAACTATTTCTAGTTCTAGTTAAATCTATGGATATTTTTTTCATTTTCTTGTAGCTGTGTATTTTTGGTGAAGAGAATATTTAAGTGTAGACACTCAAAGGGGTTCTATTCTTGACCTTATCACTCATCTTTCCTTCTACATGGTCTCCATGGACCATAATATGGATCATCATGGCTTCAGCTATCACTAATATCCTGATGGTTCTTAGCTTTGTAGTGTATCCTCAGATTTCTCAAAGACTCCTTTCAGCCATCTGCAAAAAATTCCCACTGCCTTAAACTATGTGAAAATATCACTGCAATAAAATCTCATTATAATAATATATAAGTATAATGCACGAGCCAATTGGAGTATTTCTTGAGTGTCTGGAATTTAGAGTATATCAGTATGCCACTCTCTGCTTTTCATCCTCATCTTGGCACTGCTTATGAATTATTAGGCAAAGGATGACTAATGATTGTGTCTTCATGGCTTATTGGAGTTTTCCCTTTGATAGTTCCTTATCCAATTCCAATTCCAATTGGAAATAGAAATCCTTCCTTAGGTAAAACCATGACATCTCTTTGATTGAACTCATTATTCTTTATCATAATTTTCAGCATTCTAGTTTATTTTTCCCAGTAATAAACACCTTATAGACATGGACCAAATCTTACTTATAATTATATGTTCAGTGCTGACACATTATCCAACAAATAATAAATACTTCATAAACTTTTGATATATGAATGGACCCCTTGATAAATGAAGGGAGCTGCTGGCAATTAAGAATTTAGAAATATTTTTGTATTATAAGTAAATAGGAGAAATGTGCTACTTATTTTCCCTGGAGATTATTTCAAGTCCACTTTTATTTCATCTTATCTAATTTTATTATTTCTGTCTTATAGTGGATGCAAAACAAAGGCAAACAACTAAAAATAGCTTGTAAAGGAAAACAAGATGGCGGCATAAGGTATACACCTGTACGTGCTGCCTCTCACAACCACACCAAAACTACAACTAAAAGACAAAATGACTATCACCCAGAACCATGGGAAAGCTGGCTGAGTGGAAGTTCTACAACTAGAAGGAAATAAAAAAGCTCATTGAGACTGTGTAGGAGGTGCAGAGCCGTGGAAAAGCAGAGGGCTGGCAACTGAGGACGCGGTTGTCTTTTTCAGGCAGGAGGGAGACACAAGTTCCCGACTGCTCTGAACTCCAGTTTCTGGCGAGACTCTGGGGACCCAGACTCCTACAGGGAGAAACTGGACTGTCTGACATCGGGTCGGAAAGTGAGGGTGGCTTTCTCGCAGAGGTGCATGCAGGAATCATTGTTTACTGCGCTGGGGTGTGGGACTCAGAAACGCGGAGACGCAGAGATGGCTGACTGGCAGCCATCACTGTTTGCCACGCCCTAGTGATTCCCTGAGACCCTGCCCCGCCCAATTTACAAACCCACCCAAACTGTGCGCAGTGGCTTTTGCATATGAATGGCCTGCCCTATAGCAGCTTAACCTAACAAACTGCAGCTGGGTCAGCTCCAAAACTTCCAAACCCCAAGCAAAGATCTGCAGATCTTGCTGTAGCTTCTGCTGGGTGGCCTCAGACAGTAGCTGACTTGCACCTCCTTAAAGATCCAGGAGCCAGTGTACCTAGTGGTCAGTGTGAGATGACACCAGATTTCAACTCTTCACATCCATAAGCGACACACTCAAGAGGCAGACTCAGTGAGCACCAAAGCCCCACTGAAGCAAGTCCTGACCCATAAGGGTGTCTCCAGCACAGCAGTTCTTCCATTATAGACAAAGCTGATCCTCACAACCAATTGACCTGAAAGTCAACTCCTCTCAGTGTACCAACAGCAATCAAGGCTTTACTACAAGACTGTGCACCCAGCCCACAAAGGGGAGCACCAAGAGTGTCCACCTCAGGTGATTGGGGAGGCTGAGCCACTGGGCCCTATAGGTCACCTACCACACAAAGCCACTCCATCAACACAGGGAAGCAGCCAAAATACAGAGACAAAGAAACATGTCTTGAATGAAAGAAATGGAGGAAAGCAAACTACTGGATATATAGTTCAAAACCACAGTTATAAGGTTACTCAAGAATCTTCTAGAAACCACTGAGAAACTTAGTGAGACCTCCAAGGAACTTAGTGAGACCTTCAAGGATCTTAATGAGAATGCCAAAAAAAATGGAAAAGGACCAATCAGAAATTAAGTATACACTGTCTGAAATAAAGAATAATATACAGAAATCCAACAGTAGACTAGAGGACCCCAAGAATCAAACCAAAGATTTGAAATATGAGGAAACAAAAAACACCCAACCATAAAAACAAAAAGAAAAAAGAATAAAAAAATATGAAGATAGTGTAAGGAGCCTCTGGGACAACTTCAAGCATACCAACATCAGAATTATGGGGGTGCCAGAAGAAGAGAGAGAGCAAGATATTGAAAACCTATTTGAAGAAATAATGACAGAAAACTTTCCCTACCTGGTGAAAGAAATAGACTTACAAGTCCAGGAAGCGCAGAGAACCCCAAACAAAAGGAATCCAAAGAGGACCACACCAAGACACATCATAATTAAAATGCCAAGGGCAAAAGACAAAGAGAGAATCTTGAAAGCAGCAAGAGAAAAACAGAAACAGATTTCTCAACAGAAACTATGCAGGCCAGAAGGGAGTGGCAAGAAATACTCAAAGTGATGAAGAGCAAGAACCTACAACCAAGATTACTCTACCCAGCAAAGCTATCATTCAGAATTGAAGGTCAGATAAAGAGCTTCACAGACAAGAAAAAGCTAAATGAGTTCATCACCACCAAACCAGGATTATATGAAATGCTGAAGGGTATTCTATAAGAAAAGGAAGAAGAAGAAAAAGGTAAAGATAAAAATTATGAACAACAAAGTGACAACAAATACATATCTATCAACAAGTGAATCTAAAAATCAAGTCAATAAAAAAAAATCTGATGAATAGAATAAACTGGTGAATATAATAGAATCAGGGGCATAGAAAGGGAGTAGACTGACAATTCTCGGGGGGAAGGGGGCATGAGGGGTGCTGGAAGAGATTGGACAAAAATCTTACATCTATGGATGAGGACACTGGCGGGGGGTAAGGGCATGGGGGGAATCAGGTGGAGGGGAGCTATGAGGGGGAAAAAGAGGAACATCTGTAATAATCTAACAATAAATATTTATTTTAAAAAATAAGATAAAAATAGCATATAAAAACTATCAACAAATTAAAAGCAACAACTGGAAAGCTGTAAAATGTAATGCATTTAATTTTGAATATGGGACAAAAACCTAAGTGTAAACTATCAGAACAGCTAAGTAACCCATGTGTGCATAGACTACACCTTCAAAGAGATATGAGTATTTAAATAAGGATCTTTTTTTATAGTGTGGTTATAGAGAATGTTGTATATGGGGTCAAAGCTGGAGGTAAGATTAGGGAAGGATGCAGATGCCCTGTAAAGTGTGTTAATATAAGGATTTGAGAATCATTATCTGGCTTTTGCAAAGTGAGTTTTAAAATTTATTTATTTTTAGTGGGCTGTTTGTTTGTTTGGTTTTTTAGGAAGAGAGAGGGAGAGGGAGAGACAAAAAGAGAAACATTGATCAGCTGCCTGGACATGCACCCCACCTGGGAATCCAACCCTACAACCTGTGCACATGCCCTGACCAGGAATCAAACTTGTGACCTTTCAGTGTATGGGAGGACACTCCAGTCAACTGAGTCACACCCACCAGGGCTAAAATTTATATTTTGAAAAATTAGTTTGGCAGCAATGCAGGACAAAAGCCAGAAAGAACTCTGGATTCCAGTTAAAGTATACCACAGCCATCCATGGAAAAGACAGCTAGATACTGAATTAAGGAGACAGAGATGCAAATGAAGAGAAGCCTAAGGTAAGAGTGACTTAGAAAATTAAATAGAATGCAAATTGTGAACATTTGGATGTGGGAGGCGAGTAATTGGGGCAGAATTAAGATTTTGCATTGTTTTCTGTGCAAGGTATATAAAGTGGTTTTACATACCCGAGTTGTTCCAAACATGCATATCTGTTTTTCAATAACTGAATCATTGTCTATTTCAAGATTTAAATTTAACTGTAACTAATGCTAAATAATCTTTAAAACTTTTTAAAAGATTCTATATTGAGTGACTGGAATGATAGTTGTTCTCATGAAGACAAGTAAGAAAAGCAAATTTTACAACACATGATGATCTCAGTATCACTTATATTTAAATCAGGCTTTTTTTTTTTTAGTATGATCAAATTGAAGAAAAAGATGAATAGCATCAATTTGGCTAGGAGCAAGCCAGGTGGTTGAGTATAATGCCAAGAAATAAAAACTAATCCCTAAAAATTAGGCATTTATGATGTGTAGACAACTTATCCGCCTCTCTACAGATTAAAATAAGCTAATTAGAGCAATTTTTCATCTATTCTTCATGAACTGAAAGGGTCTTTGTTCTGATTTTTCAAAAGATAATACAGTCTAGCCTTAGACTGTCTAAAATATAGTTGAGGATTATTTTTAGTCAACACATTAGACACATTGCTGTAGTTTGCTTTTCTCATCAAAGAAAATGAATAGGCAGTAAATACAAAGTAGAAAAAGTGACATGAAAAGGAAGATTAATAAGGAAAGATTGTCATTTACTTTCAAATCCTATGGCTCATTCTCAACAGAGCTCAAAAGTATTAGCTGCACAGTATTTGAATTCTGCAATAAAATACATATATTTAATGCTATACTTTTACTAGGTCATACATTTACTTTGTATTCCAATGTATACTTAATAAAAATAAATAGAAATTAAAATATGCCTTTGCAACAAATTCTGATTATAAAATGTCTGTGTGATAAGGCACTTAAAATTATTAGCAGTAATATCTACTTATGACAAAATTAAGATATCACTTCAAGTTTATCTGATTCTTTAAATTAGACTTTTCAAGTGGAAACTTTATTTTAAAATGTTTTATCATTAAATGTGTTTTTAGCTTTATTGTGTTATGTTTTATATAGAAAAATAGAACACATTTAATGTGTGCCTTAATGAGTTTGGACATATGCCTATACCCATAATATCATTGTATTACATTTGATGATACAATCAAGGTATTAAATATGTACATCACCTACAAAAACTTCCTTTCATTTTCAAAATTGAGCTATCAGCTATTAAAGTGTATATACATTTTTTGGGACACCCTCTATTTGAACGTACACAATTATTAACTACAGATACTATGTTGTAGTACAGCAGATCTCCTGAACTTGTTCATCTTGCATAATTGAAACTTTAAACACATTGAGCAACAATTCTCAATTTTCCCCTTCCCTGTCAACCACCATTCTATTATTTGTTTCTATGAGTTTGACTATTTTAGACACCTTCTACTAGTATGTGTGGAATCAAGCAGCACTTGTCCTTATGTGACTGGCTTATTTCACTTAGCTCAACGTCCTCTAGTTTCATCCAGGTTCTCCAAATGGCAGAAATTCCTCCCTTCTTAAAACACTGACTGACAGCCCATCATATGCAAATACCACATTTTCTTTATCCGCCAATAACCATTAAGGTTGCTTTCAAGTAATGGCTATTGTGAATTATGCTGCAAAAAACATGGGAATGCAGGTATCTCTTCAAGATCCTACAATTGTTCTTATTTTTTTCCTAAGGACCTCTATTGTGTATTGTGTTAATATGATATCAAATACACTTGTTTATGACTTAAGTGAAGTCATTTTAAACCACTTGTTTTTGACACACACACACACACACACACACACACACACACACACACACACACGAGTTGCTTTGATATAAGAATGAAGTGTAAGCCTTGCCAGAAGATCATCATTCTACATCCGTTGTCATTGATAAGAAGTCAGCAAGCAGCCTCTCAGAATTTCTTTCTGAGAGGCCCTGCTGAGGACTTATCCATATGAACATGTGGAGAAGCAACTATGGCAAGGGGACATTTAGACTATACATAGAGTTTGTGAGGACTATTTGAGAGTTTCACTTTGGGCAAGGCAACTCTTTGCTAATCTGAAAACTCACTAGAGGTTTCTGCTCCTACTGTTGCCAAGGTTAAAAGAGATATCCTGTAGGCTATAGGATTGTAATTATTACCATTCCCAGGGAACCTGCAATGAATAAAAGCTGGCAAAAACAGAATCAGTCTCTGAGTATAACTTTTGCTGCCTCCCACAAAACCAAACCAAAACAACCTCCATACTCTTTTCCATAGCAGCTGCACTAATGTGTCTTCCCACCCACAGTGTAGAAGGATTCCAATTTTTCCACATCCTTGCCAACAGTTGAATTTTGGTTTTCTGCTGAGAGTCATCGTAACAAGTTTGAGGTGGTAGTTCATGTGATTTTGATTTGCATTTTCCTGATGATTAGTAATGTTGAGAACCTTCTCATGTACCTGTTAGCCATTTGAAGTGTCTCTCCAGTTCTTTGCGCATTTTTTAAGCAGGGTATTTGTTGGGTTTTTTTGCTATTGAGGTGTAGGAGTTCCTTGTATAGTTTGGATACTAACCCCTTATCAGACAGATAGTTTGAAATATTTTCTTCTGTTCTATAGCTTGCCTTTTCACTCTGTCCATTGTTTCCTTTGCTGTATAGAAGCTCTTTCATTTGGTATAGTCTCATGTGTCTATTTTTGTTAAGGACTTTTTTTGCCTGTGCTTTTGGTATCAAATCAATCATTGCCAAGATCAATGTCATGAATTTTCCCCTGTTGTTTTCTTCAAGCAGTTTTAGAAGTTGAAATTTTACATTTCTGTCTAATCATTTCTGAGGGTTTTTTGTTTGTGTGTATGTGTGTGTTGTAAAATAAGGGTTTAATTTCATTCCTTTGCATGCAGATATCCACATTTCCCAATACCATTTGTTGAAAATATTTATCATTTTCCCACTGTGCATTCTTGGAACCCTGTTGAAGATCGTTGACCCTAAATAAGTTAGTTTATTTCAGGGCTCTCTATAAATTTCTCAAATTTCTTTGTGTTTAATATATATATTGATTTAAGACAGGAAGGGAGGGGGAGAGAGAGAGAAGCATCAATGATGAGCGAGAATCATTGATTGGCTGCCTCCTACATGTTCCATGCTGGGGAATGAGCCTGCAACCCAGGCATGTGCTTTGACCAGGAATCTAACCGAACCTGTGACCTCTTGGTTCCTGGGTTGATTCTCAACTGCTGAACCACACCCAGCTGGGCTCAAATTTATTTCTTTACCAAAGTGGTTGCAGGCAACAATGGCTTGGGGAATGGGGATGAAGTTTGGGATGGTTATATGGGAAAAAAAGGGATATCTTTAATAATTTCAAAAAAAGATAAATTTAAAAAAAAAACTAGATGATAGATAGATAGATAGATAGATAGATAGATAGATAGATAGATGATAGATAGATAGATGATAGGCAGATAGATAGATGATAGATAGATAAAAGATAGATAGATAGATAGATAGATAGATAGATAGATAGATAGATAGATATAATTTTAAGAATCAGGACTCTGGCAGTTGAGAGAATGCAATGATAAATCTGTGTATACTATTATCATCTGTAATTGCCTAAAATGCAGTGTTCAGTGAGGACAAGCCTTTGAGAGTCTAAGTTGCTACTGACTTTAAAACCTATGAAAAGTATATCACACTGAGTTTTTGTAGCTCACATCTGTTCCCCTGCCTTTCTTTCTGAACAGACCAACCTTAGCAAAGGCTTGCACCATACCTCTGATGGTAGAACCAGGTTATTATTTCTGCCGCCACCACAGCTATGCAACACACATCCCTGCTGATGGCCTTGACTGGCAAAGAGCCTGTGTACGATGCTCCTGCTGTTCTGAACTCCCAGTGACTCTGGAGAGGCCAGGGGATGTGACCCACACTCAGGGCTGGGCGATGACACTCCATGTGAGGCTGGATTGAGCCATAGGATGAATTCTCCTCTATCTCCCTCAGATGGATTGCTCTGAAATACAAAAAGTCGTTCAGATGCCTCTATTAAGATGCATCCCGACCAGAGCAAGCAGTTATGCTTTCTATAAATCCACAATGGGCGCAGTAACATTCCTAGCCATATTTTCTCTCCTTACTTTTCTGTCTCACCCCCTCCTTGGGATTGTGCTCTCCAATAAACCTATAGCACACGAGCTTTGCTTTAGGATCTGTTCTCTAGGGAACCTGGATAAGAACAAAGGGGATGAGAAATTCACATTCCCCGGGGTGGCATATTTGCTCTGATATTACAGGTGAATTTGGAGCTGTGTTCATCTTCTGAGTTGAATACAGGAACACTCCGAGTGTGCTCATATACTTACTGTTCATTCTCCTGCAGCTGTAAGGCTTAGAAGGGCTGCAGGCCAAATGCTGCATCTTTTAGAATGTCAGATTTCAACATTAGTTGAATTCGTAGCTACAGGTTTCCTGTAAAATTTAGGCTATTGATTTGGAAAGAGGGAGATATGTAATGTGTGTGTCCAGAAATAGCTGAAAGATTCAGAGAATGCTGACCAGCCTACTTGTCGTGAGCTGAAGAGGCTCATCCGCTCAATCTTTAGTGACTTTACCATTGGGGATGGAGGACGTTTTTTTGCAAGGTGAAGGCAGAGTATCTGAGCTATGTGAGTGCTCATTAAAATTCTCTCACAGTCCGTTCCAACTGACTGTGATTACTATACTCCTTCCACCACTGGGATAAAACCACACTGCAAATGAGGAGCTCCATGAAGGAAATGGGAATATGGACTGGGTCGTGGAAAGAAAAATGAGACAATTTAGCATTCAAATGAAAATACCTGTAAGGGTATATATATATATACATATATGTGTGTGTATATATATATATATATATATATATATATATATATATAAGACTAGTGTTCAAAAATAATTTTAAATAAAAAATAATTCTGTTTTAAAACAATATAAACACACTATCCTCATATATGTAATTGTGCTAAAGCAACATTAAAAACTTCTTTATATAAAGTTTCACAATATTAAAAATCACATTTGGTGCCTGATCAAGATATCTATTTGTATTTTAGTATATTTCTTAACAATATATGTTTCCTAATATATCTCTGGTATGATTTTTATTATTTTAAATATTTTATTGATTTTTTACAGAGAGGAAGGGAGAGAGATAGAGAGATAGAAACATCGATTAGAGAGAAACATCGATCAGCTGCCTCCTGCACACCCCCTACTGGGAATGTGCCCGCAGCCAAGGTACATGCCTTTGACCGGAATCGAACCTGGGACCCTTCAGTCCGCAGGCCGACGCTCTATCCACTGAGCCAAACCGGTTAGGGCTATTATTTAATTTTTAAATAAATTGGCCAATGATGTTCTTTAATGTTGCATTATAGCTGATACATTTAAAACTTCATTAACTTTCTTTATATATCATCCTACTCTTAACCAAGAAAAACTTGAAAATGAAATATCATTATGGATTCCCTGTGGAGCCAGCCTAGCTCTGTTGGAGGAAGGAGCTGGAGTGTCTAGCATTCCAACATTTCGTGTTAGCAGCAGGCTGTCATGCATTTGTCAGTTCTACAGGCCACTTTTGGTCATTGTTCCCAGCTGATGTTCTCCATGCCTGGTTCTCTGGACCCCCTGGCTATAGGTGAAATGCTCACTTTCCATTCTGAATAACACAGGAGGGATTCCGGTTGCATCTAAGAATCCAAACACAGCATACTCCATTAATAATTCCTAAGGATCAGACTCAGGAATGCATAAAAATATTTGTCTATAATTCACAAATAATATTCCAAGATCATTTTCTCCTTAAAAGAATGATTTCATAACATTTTTATCCCAGGGCAGGCTTAGAATAAAGAGTAGTATCTTTTGCTCTCTATTGTGAGTTATCTTTATGAAATGTAATCTTATTCATTCTGGGTAGAGCAGTCACAGGCCTTTGCTTCTACACCGAGCCACAAATAAGCAAAAAGAATAATGCTGATCATTACTGTAAGGCATCCTTAAAAGTCTAGGAGCAGGATTTTCACTTTTCAAATCACAAAAAAAATGTTTCCCAGACATTCTCCTGGTACATCGTCTCCTCTCCCCAAGGTTTCACACTGAGACCACCATGAGAAATTTCACATTTCTGTCCCACTTGTGGTTGCCTCTCCCCGGCCACTTGCCACCTATCCCGGGTGCTCTACAACAGCTGTGGGGCTGGTGCTTCAGACCACTGGGCAAATGGATTCCCCAGGAAGTGCTGTTCTTCATTGTCTCATAGGAATTTCTGGTGAACAAGACCTTCCCTACTTCGTGTAATAAGATATTAGCTCCCTCTGGGTGCCATCAGCACTCGTGTTTTTCCCGATTCAGCTAAAAAATGTATGTCTAGCCTGAGGATAAACTAACAAAGAAAGAGATTGGTTTGTGAACCACAAGCACTGGGGAGTTTTTTTGATTGACAAGCTACCATGAACTCAACCATCGGCCCTTCATGTGTAAGGCAACTGAAGGGGGTTATCATAATCCTGTGCAGAGGCAAACACATTTCTATCAATTAAATTACAATATCTATTGTTGGTTGGCTCTTCTTAGCTTTCCCTAGTGCTCAGATTAGTTCATGAAATTATTATGTGATCTGCCTCTTCTTCACAAAAGATGCAAATATCTTTCTGAGAATCAGCTTCTATTATAAGAGCTATTCAAATCTTTAAGACAAGAAATTTATGAATAGTTGTTATTTCTCTTTTCCAGGCATAGGACTGGTTTAAAGTAAGTGGCAACATCATACAGGAAGATATACATGTATATTTCCTTTTCCCTTGATCTTCTGATTCCAGTGATGAGAGTATTTGCTAAGCAAATTCTCTGTCCATTCCATACTTATTTTTCTACTCAGCAACAATGTTCACAAGTTTTAACAACAAATGTTATTTTCAGATATTTTTAGATTAGAATTGATTACAGTACTGTTACACTTATAAACAAATTACCATTGGACCATGGCCAGTCTGATGGCATCAATTTGTGTGACATTTTGCCAAACAAATTTATCATTAACCTTCTAGTCCAGCTTTGTGTGTTAGGCAACCTGTAGTACCCTTTACAATCATGATTGTAATCATGGATATTACAAGTTGGAATTTTTCAAACTGGCCCAATCTTGTTACTAATGTCTAGAAATATTTACAATATTTTCTCAAAGAAGAAATTAAAAGAAACATAAACTGCAACAATGATAGGAAGTATTTAATGAGTATGTTTAAACTATCTTGTATTTATAAGCTAATAAATACTTAGCAGTTGGTATTATAGTATATCACTGATAAAATTAGCAAACAAAACAACAAGTAAAGAAGGCTCTGATTCCTAACTTTAAGCTCAAATATAATTATTATATTTTAAATTATCTATTGTTCCTAAAAGATTTGCTTGTATTTGAGAAGTAAGAAAGGGAAAGATAATATCTACAAGTTATTAAAATTTATAAAGAATGATATTACTGGTTTTAATCAGCTCAGTCTTTTAAAATTGTGTCCTTTGAAACCCTATTATGTCAAGATGCTGTAAGAAGTAAGGCCTATGCTCAAATATGTTTTGGATATACTGTGTAATACACAGGGGTGGACAAAAGGAGATTTACAGTTGTAATACAGATAAATTATACAATAATTAATAAATAATAATGCTTTGTGTACTCACCACTGTAAATCTACTTTTGCCTACCCTTGTATTTCTTACTGAATAGTCACCAAAAATGCTTGTGTTTTAAAGGTTTAAGGCAGCGACTTTCAACCTGTGTTCCTCAATAAAATATGCAATACCAGACTATTTAGTCAGGGCACTGACCTTTTTTGCCTTAGATTGTAAATTTTAAAAAATGATAACAGCCAACAGAACATTAGCTGTCTAGTGTGAATGAATCAAAATTATACCTATTTTTTGTCATATAAGCAAAAAGCTGTATTTATTGGTGTGCCACAGAATTTTAATAATTAGTTTATGTGTGCCATGAAGTGAAAAAGGTTGAAAATCTCTGGTTTAAGGTAATGATAAATCTGGTACCAAAGTAGCCATCTGTGCATAACCCAAAGATATGCAACTTGATTTGAAACAAAATCTTGGTTTTTGTCACTTAACATTTTGTAAACTAGTTTTTGAAAGGTTTATTTACAAAGCCTGATGTACCATAGATTACTCATAATTTATATTTTTTTCTAAATAGTTAATTCATATTTATCATATAACAATGAGAGAATGTTAAGCTGTGGTATCTATAATTAATTAGAAAGAGCAAATTTATCTTTCTGGAAACAAGGAGATAGAGCTGCTGTCAAAAGTTAATATATGGAATTATGTGGAGAACACATTTGGCTGGGGGACTTAAGTGTAATGCCTAGGATACCTAAAAGCTTGATACCACGACATACGGGCAGCCTTTTGCAAAGATCAAGTGTTGTGTGAAGAAGCAGCATCCCGTTCCAGCTCAGCTGAAATGCTGCCTTCCACGGCAAATATTGAAATGACGTAATGGAAGGGAATAGAATACTAGGGCTGGTGTAAATTTCATTAGAGTTGAATAAGAAATCTCATTCTGCTTTCAGATTAGTCATTATTATTTCATGTTATGCTCTTGGATTGGAAATGTTAACTTAGTGGGGTTTCACTGCTTCCATGAAAACTGAGTGTATATTGTATATAGTCAATTCATTATTTGAGATGAAATCTGGAATTGAAAGAAAAAAAAAAGGTTATCAAGTTTTTGGTTAAAGAGAACAGATCTAAAAATAATTTAAAAGTCCGCCTGACTTTGCCTGTCCAAAGAAGACCAAAGGTTGGATGGAAATGGAGAAATGTAGTCTCAAAATAAGAGAAATGTATAACTTTTTGAATGATGCGGAATAGAACAGCTTTAAGTTTTACTCCTGTTCTCTTCTTTTCTCTCCTTTATTTCTATTTTTCCCTTTGTTCCTGGTATTGTACCCTGCAAAGAACTGAGGCTCTGTCGATGGCGTTGAATTAGGGATCTCAGAAGCAGGAGCATGATTCTGTGAAAACAGCCCTTTAGAAATGTCAGTTTTATTAGGGAAAGCCTATTTCCAAGTAATAGACCTGGCACCTAAAATTCAGGAGTGCCACATAGCAAATAGATAGGGGAAAATAAAATCGCAGGAGATTAAGATTTATAGGCGAATAATTTTCTAGCTGATTTGTGTTGTATTGTCTTGAGCTGTAGTATTGTCTGCGTATTTGCAGGTAATTTCAGCAACAGATTTATGTCTTCATCTAATTTAAAATGTATGCCTTCATAAAATGTCCACCGTCTTTATTTTCCTATAAATACTGGCATTTTCTACACATCTTTATTAAGGAGTGGGTAAAAACATAGCTTCTTTTTCAAAATATATGTATATTTAAGAATACTGCAGTCCAGACAGGACAGAAAAGTCCTTAACAGCATCATGGAGCTAGCATCCAATCCATCAGTGAACATGGGCATATTTGTCCTTTTGGATTATTGGAAGCTAAATGAAGCAGTTTAAATGGTTCTAGACCACCTTCAGCTTTTATTCACCTCTGTGAAAAATGGAGAATATGGTAGGGAGAGCTGAAAGTTCTACAGGCCTCCCCTACCTTTGTATTCCATGGGCATACAGCCCTTATTCATGTCTGCCTCAACCTGGTCCCTTGTGTGCACACACATGCGCATGCACATACATTCACATACACAATCACACTCACAACTGCAGGCAGAAAAAAAATGTGTAGAAGTGAAACAAAAAATCCCCCCCAAATGAGAACTCTACAGCACCCATTTAGGCACTGGAAGCAAAAGTGTGAATTGTTTTTTGGGAGAGATACATGAGGCATCTTAAACCATTACAGCTAATGATTTCTTAATACTTTTCAACTCACCACTTCAAACCTAATTTACAGAGAATTTTAACATGCATCCTTCATTTGCACCAAAATTTACAGATAACCCTTTGGTGTTGTATACGGAACTCCCAACATTTCACTAAATGTGAATGTTAAGATTGCCTGGCACTTAAGGTGAGCTTCTCCTTAAATTTTCAATCTTTGCGCTGTCTGTCTAATATTGTATCTACTTCCATCATCGTCTTACTAATTACATATAAGAAGGAGGGCAATGCATGCTCATATAGCCATTGAGAGTCCATTTGAAATAATAGCATTAGTAATAATTACAAGGGTACCATTTATTGTTTACAATGTATCAGGTACTCTTCTATACATTATATATTTATTAAGTTTTCACTCACATGGTCCTAGGGGCCCCATTTTAATATATATATATATATATATATATATATATATATATATATATATATATATATATATTGATTTCAGAAAGGAAGAGAGAAGGAGAGAGAGATAGAAACATCAATGATGAGAGAGAATCATTGATTGGCTGCCTCCTGCATGCCCTACACTAGGAATACAGCCTGCAACCCAGGCATGTGCCCCAATCAGGAATCGAACTGTGACCTCCGGGTTCATAGGTCGATGCTCAACGACTGAGCCACACTAGCAAGGCTAGGTGACCCATTTTGACAATGAAGAACCTAAGGCACAGCGCTGTGAATTAACTTTCATCGCACCACACAGCTAGAAAACATAGGACAGCCTCTTGGTGTTCGGGTATTCTGCCATCACAGAGCCTGTCTAGAAAAGAATGGATTGGGACTTAATCCTATTCAAAAGTACAATGAATGTATTAAACTCAGATTCTCAAAATGGATTGAAACAGGTACTCTTCTATCCATGAACACAGCCTGTTACAAAGCTGATCATGAAAAAGGAAACAAGGGACTCCCCAAAGTTGAAAGGCATCAATTCTATTGAATTGGGGGCCTTCAAACTTCAGCTTCTTCAGGTAATTGTTTGTGATGCAGCAAAGAAACTTAATGACAAGGTTTAATAGGGCAGAAGTGACAATAAAGTGCATCATTTCAGTCAAACTAGCCTTTTACAATAATTTGTTTTTAGTATTTATCAATGTTAAGTCAATGCTGTGTGTGTTTTTTTAATTAAACCATGTAAAGGCTATTATAAAAACAAGACATACAGCGATACAGTGTGCTCTCTTTTTCATGCCAACATTTTTCTAAAAGATGAACACTTCTGATAATTTTTATATTCCTACTAGAGGCCCAGTGCACAAAATTTGTACACTCGGGGGGGGGGGGGGGTGCGGTCCCTCAGTCCTGCACCCTTTTACAGTCTGAGAGCTCTTGGGGGATATCCGACTGATGGCTTAGGCCCGCTCCCCCTGGGCCTAAGCGGGCATGTTGTTTACTTCCTTTTCTGGTAATGCCTGATTTTCTTTCATATGCAGGCTGTTTCTTTGTCTTCCCATGATCTCTCTTCTCCGGGTGTCTGGTTATGTAGTTCTCTCTCTCCTGTGCTGATTTAAAGGCACAAAATACAACACAACAAGGTACAATGCACAAGGCACTGAACACAAATGTATTCACGATATTAATAACCCCAAGTAAAGGTGACCACCAGAGAAAGGTGAATTAGAGGATAGGAGAGAAAGGAGAAGAGAAAAAAAAAAGAAGTGCAAAAATAAAATTGGGAAAAGGAAAAAAAGTAAGAGAGAATATGAAAGAAGAGGGGAAAAAACTATATATATGGGGAGAAAACTCCAATAGAAGAGCCACTAATCCCAACACAAGCCAGCAACAAGTACCTGAAGATGAATGCAAACTACTAACAACAACTAATATCAAGTGAGGCGAGGGAAAACAGAAGCAAAAAACAAACAAAACAAAAAAATAAAAGAAAAAGAAAAACAATCTCACAAACAAGCATAAAAAAATTGATATAATCAACAATCAAGCAAACAACAACAAAAAGACAGAGAGAAAAATAAATAAAAATAAATAAATAAATAAAAATACTTTTTTAATAGTGAAGAGAAGAGATAGGTGTGTATGGACTTGGAGCAGGGGATTGGAAATTAGATATATAAGTAGTGTGAAATTTTCACAGGGGGTAAAAAGAAGAAATAGGGAAAATCTAAAGCAGGAATAGGGTAAGAGAAACAGGACAACAAAAGGGGAAAAGTGAGGAAGAGAGTGATGGCATAAAGGTAAAGTTGAGATAGAGTAAAATGATGCTAAAAGAAAGATGAAAGTAGAACGTAGAACACTAATCCCAAAGTAAAATAAAGAGAAAAAAAATGACACTTTTTAATAATAAAAGGTAAAATAGTAGTAATAATACTGATTGAAAATAAAAATGCAATAATTAAAAAGGTAAAATAAAGTGAGGAAAAATTTAGTTTCTTAAGTAAAAAATAAAAATGTGCAGTAGTGCCAAAACCGGTTTGGCTCAGTGGATAGAGCGTCGGTCTGCGGACTGAAGGGTCCCAGGTTCGATTCCGGTCAAGGGCATGTACATTAGTTGCGGGCACATCCCCGGTGGGGGATGTGCAGGAGGCAGCTGGTCGATGTTCCTCTCTCATCGATGTTTCTAGCTCTCTATCCCTTTCCCTTCCTCTCTGTAAAAAATCAATAAAAAAATATATTAAAAAAAAAATGTGCAGTAGTGAAGGTCATTCACTTCCTCCACTGTTCTGTGTGGCATGCCTGTTTCCTAATCAGGACAGTTTTGAAGTTCCCTCCGTTCCACTGTTCTTCAGTGTTGTAAGCCAGTCCTGATTTTTAAGTAGGCAGTACGTCTTTATTTCTTATACTAGAAGCCCGGTGCACGAAATTCGTGCACGGCAGGGGGTTGTCCCTCAGCCCAGCCTGTACCCTCTCCAATCTGGGACTCCTGGAGGGATGTCCGACTGCCCGTTTAGGCCTGATCCTGGTGGGATCGGGCCTAAATGGGCAGTCGGACATCCCTCTCACAATCCAGGACTGCTGGCTCCCAACTGCTTGCCTGCCTGCCTTTCTGATTGCCCCTAACCGCTTCTGCCTGCCAGCCTGATCACCCCCTAACCACTCTGCTGCCAGCCTGGGTGATGCTTAACTGCTCCTCAGCCAGCCTGTTTGCCCCCAGCTTCCCTCCTCTGCCAGCCTGGTCACCCCTAACTGCCCGCTCCTGCAGGGTTGATCACCTCCAACTGCCCTCCCTTGCAAGCCTGGTCCCTCTCAACTGCCCTCCATTGCAGGCCTGGTCCCTCACAACTGCCCTCCCTTGCAGGCCGGGTGCCTCCCAACTGCCCTATCCTGCTGGCCATCTTGTGGTGGCCATCTTGTGTCCACATGGGGGCAGGATCTTTGACCACATGGGGGCAGCTATATTGTGTGTTGCAGTGATGATCAATCTGTATATTATTCTTTTATTAGATAGGATAGAGGCCTGGTACAGGGGTGGGGGCCAGCTGGTTTGCCCTGAAGGGTGTCACAGATAAGGGTGGGGGTTCCCTTGGGGTGTGGGGTGACCTGAGCGAGAGGCCTGTGTTGGTTTGCAGGCCGGCCACGCCCCCTGGCAACCCAAGGGGAGGCCCTGGTATCTGGAATTTATTTTCCTTCTACAATTGAAACTTTGTAGCCTGGAGCGGAGCCAAGCCTGGGGCTCCGGCAGCCATTTCTGTGGCAGTTAATTCACCTTCTACAATTGAAACATTGTTGCCTTAAGCGGGTGGGCCTGGCCAGGGTGTGCGGAAAGCTTTGCTTCCCCTGTTGCCGCCAGCAACCCTGGCCTGCTCTCTCAAGCTCCATTCTGCCGCCATTTGTTTGAATTTGTTTACCTTCTATAATTGAAGGAAAATTTGGGAACTATAGGAATTATTATTTTTTTTTAACCACAAACAGAAGAGTCCTAAAATTGCCTAACTTTTCACTTTGAAGGCAAGGGAATAACTTTTACCATCAAGCAAATTTACAGAAATTATTATACATAAGTTAAAAGAGGATTTGTAAAATAGACTGAAATGGTTAGGTATCCTAAGATATGTTTCTGCAATAAAAGATAGCATTTTTACCACTGTGATAAATTGGCCATTAGTTTGGCCAAGTCATTGTATTATTTCCTTATATAGCTTTTGTTTCTGGTGTTCATCACAGAGCCGATTTTTCATCAGCTTGGGTGTCTTTATGGATAAGTCTTCTTCCATACTCCATCAGTGGCTCAATAAAATTTTCCACAGGTCAGTTCTCTCAGACACACTGTATTGAGCACTTAATTCCCCAACGCCCGAGTCATTGCTTCCTAGCAGTTGCCACCCTGGCATTCTGTGAATTGCTGCAGCTCCTTTCCTTTGTGGCCTGTTTACTCAGCTCGGGCTTTCTTCTTTTTAAGTTCAGTCCTTGTTTTGGTAAGACACGCTCTCACATATATTTCTGAGGACTGCTTCCTCTCTATAAAAGTCATGGTCTTATAATATCATAACTGCTATTTATTTTTCCTCTGCATACTACCAGCTTCATCATTGTATTCAGATAACACATTTACCAACTAGAAACCATGCCTAAAGAGCAGTTATTTCAATTATAGCTGCCTAAGGATTCTCGCCAAAATCATTGCTCCCTGGAAGGCGTCAAATCATTAACCCAGAATGAGACCAATGTTTCTAGTATCATGTTATCAGTGAACAAATACGATCAGAAACTTTAAGGTATAATCACAAAACATACTGTTAAACAATAAAAAAATTTTAAAGAACACAGAGAAGGTATACATATGCACTTTTAAAATTTTTCTTTTATTCAACAATACACTAAACACAATATATTCAGCCACCATTTCACCAAAAACTTAGTTAATAACAATAATCATTCTATTGTTTTTGCTATGGGATTCCCACTCCATAATTAATATATTCCCTAACATCAGCAAAATATTTACTAATTATCCCTTATAACCATGTGCTACTCTAAAGTCTGCATTTTTTTTAAATCTTTATTGTTGAAATTATTACCTATGTCCCCTTTTTTTCTCCCATTGACCCCTTATTGCCCCGCTCCCCCACCCAGTATTCTTTTTCTTTGGAAGAGGTCATTTCTAGTCCTGTAGGATTCTCAAATGAAGGCTGCTCATTTTCCAGATCCCATCAAAGAATTCTTTGTCCTCGCTCTGAACTTTTGCTTCCCACTGTCTTATGGCACATCCCATTTTTTAAAACGTTAATGCTACTTGGTGTACTATCACTGACAACCTCCCTGTTCCTAGTCACTCCACTTACTGATAGGAAACTATAACACTTGCCAGAGGATCACACAGAACCCAACGCTTTTCCAACATCTGGAGTGAATTTAATGTCAGTGTATTAGGAAATGAATCTAATTGACTAAATTCTCAATTCTTTGATGTAGTAATTACATTGGCATTATTTTATTTTTCCCTTTACACTTCTACCATTTTTACTCAACATGGATAATCTCATCCTTAACAGATGGACCTTTTAAATGATAACTTATAAAAACTTATTCACTGACCATATTGTCATTTCTTACAGTTCATTTGGTTAATAATGGCAAGATTCCATTTTTCCCACGTCCAATTCCTAGACTTCTCTTGTTTTTTCTTATATTTTAGACAATTCCTTCTTTATTTCCCTCCATATAGGTATTATATTCTTTCAAGTAGACTAATTACCCTAATACTGGATGGATCCAAATGTTATTCTTTGTTACCACACTCAATATATTGAATGGCGCTACAGACAAACTCTTATTTAGGTCATTTAGGTGAAGTCCATGACCAATTTCAATAGACCCTCAATACTGCTCATCAATTCTACTTTATTTCTTCCAATAAACTCTCTCCAGTTTCAATAACTATTTAAAACTTCCCCAGTCACCAAACACTTCACAATTCCCCCACTCCATCAATACTCTCAGGAAGAGAAGACTACCTTCTGCATAATTCAAGAGAGATAAAATTATTAAAAAGAAATACTCTCATCTTCCCATGAGCAAAACCAAAAACCTACCTATTTAGGAAGTTTAATTTATGTACAAGGCCATTTTCCCACTTGGTCTCCATATCAGATCTACTGCAAACGCAACAATGACTCCATTCATTATGTCCTCTGCTCATTTAACATTTCCCATTCTACAGGCTTATTCTCATGAGAATTCAAATATACTCCATTCTATCTGAATTTACACTATTCCAGCTCCAGCCTCTCTTCTACCTTCTGCCATAGGTTTCTCCTCCCCTTCAAAGCAAAGTTGTTATTGTTGTTGTTTTCAAAGCAAAGTTTTGATTTTTTAAAAAATATTCTTTACAGTAGCTTGTTTCCATTTTCTTAGTTTCTGTCTATTTTTCATCCAGTTCCCATTTATATTCTGATCCAATCATTCCACTGAAATGATTTTTGAATAAACATAAATAGGATTTCAAAATCATAGCATTTATGAAAAGTTTGTGTTTTTGTTTTCCATCCCTGTCTTAATCAAATTATTGCAGTAGTTGATGTTATTTACCACTCTCTCCTTATGTAAACATCCCCCCTGTGCTTCTGTGGCACTGTACTTGTCCTAGTCTCCTTCTTGTATTTGGTCACTCTCTTTCACTAAGCACACATAGGGCTGGCTCTTTAATAAAAAGGGAAGTTCTGCTTGTAGCCTTGCTTAGAATTTGAATTCATTTTCTCTAAGCCCACCGGTGAATAAAGTGTGACTCCAAACTCTCCGAGCGTTGCTTGATTTATTACGGTTCTCTGTAATAATGCCAACAGTTTTCCAGTAAGAATCCTGGGAGTTACTGCTATTCTTCTCTCTTCCTCAGTTGGTTGAGCATTGTCCTGCGTACCTAAAGGTTGCTGGTTGGATTCCCAGTTAGGCCACATACTTTGGTTGTGGATTCAGTCCCTGGCTGGGGCACATGCAGAAGGCAGCTGGCAGCTGTTTGCTGTTTCTCTCTCACATTGAGGTCTCTCTCTCTCTCTCTCTCTCTCTCTCTCTCTCTCTCTCTCTTCCCCCTACCGCTCTCTAAACATGAGGATAAAAAAAGACTAGATTTTAAAAAGTAATTTGTGGTATATGTATACAGTAGAATAATATTCAGACTGAAAATAAATGGAAAACAATTGTACTAATGAAAATAAATGGTATAAATCAAATGGTATTATATGCAATATGTATCAATTTATATAAACTTTAAAGCTAGGCACTACCTAGTGATGGTACTTCAGAAAAGATGAGTACATGAAAAAGTGAAAATTAAAAAAATGATTAAAAGGAAAATAAGGGTAATGTTGAACTTTTGTGGAGAAAGAGGATATATTAGATATATTATTAGGGAAATGGAACTTAGGTTAAGAGGGAGTCTAAATTAAGAATAATGGTGTGTGTCATAATTTGGATACTATGTTATTAACTGTATTCTAGGTTTTATATAGTTGTGTGTGTGTGTGTGTGTGTTTACTATCATTACAGACATAGCCATATGAATATGATCATTTTCAAAAAGAGAATCAGTTAATGCTCAACTTTAGTAGCTCTTATAATTTCCATTTTCAAATATATGTTTCAAAATTTAATTATATGTTGTATTCTCCTAACAAGTATCCAGCAAGCCCAATTATATATTGATTTTATCTTTGTGTTTCATTGATCTATTGTCAAGACGTGGAACTAATGGCTTTATGGATAGATGACCACAATTTGGCAAATGCAACACCTACTCAAATTGAACTCTAACATTTCAAGTTTCAAATTTCATCTGTTTTCATAGAAAATCAATTCCTAAGTCAAAAGGAAAGGCATACTTCTGCTGAGGCCCATGAGCATTTAACATATTCTATTTTTAAAATATTTGACTAATTGAGTTAAATGTAATTATTCTAAAACTGAAAATATTTAGTGTAAAATTAAAATAATATATTTTAAGAGATTTTCATTATAATTTAAAATAAAATTATTCTCTGTTTAAAATGTTTAAGTACTTAGTAGTATGTAGCTCTCATACTACTAAATCATCTGATTTGATTGAGGTGTGGCAGTTGCCAATACCATACACATTTAGAGAAAAAAAAAAATGGACATTGTATATCACCATTTGCATTTCCAGGCTTTATCTTCTTAATCATCAAAGAATAACAGAATATAACATATGTGAAATATATTATCACATCTCCCTAAAGAAAATTATTTTATGATTTAATATTAAACAACAATGTTTAATTGCCAGAATATCTGATTGAACAAAGTAATTACAACTAGCAAACAATTTTGAAAAAATTATGAAAATTTTGAGTCATCATCATTCTAAGGAATGCATCACAACTAAACAATTCAAAAGTTCCTGCCCATCCTATATTATAAAGAGGTAATATGCAAATTGACCATCACTCCAACACACAAGATGGCCACCCCTATGTGTTCAAAGATGGCCGCCACAAGATGGCCAGCAGGGGAGGGCAGTTGTGGGCAATCAGGCCAGCAGGGGAGGGCAGTTGGGAGGGAACAGCCTGCAAGGGAGGGCAGTTAATGGGGACCCAGGCCAGCAGGGGAGGGCAGTTTGGGGGGACCAGGCCTGCAGGGGAGAACAGTAGAGGGGGAACCAGGCCTGCAGGAGAGGTCAGTTGAGGCCAATCATGCCTGCAGGGAAGGGCAATTGGGGGGGGACCATTCCTGCAGGGGAGGGCAGTTGGGGGGAACCAGGCCTGCAGGGGAGGGCAGTTGGGGGAGACCAAGCCAGTGGGAGAGAGCAGTTAGGGGCAACCAGGCCAACAGGGGAGGGCAGTTAGGAGTGACCATGCTTGCTGGGGAGGACAGTTGGGGGGGGATCCAGGCCTACAGGGGAGAGCAGTTGGGGGGGCCAGGCCTGCATGGGATAGCAGTTAGGGGGGAACAGGCCTGCAGGGGAGGGCAGTTAGGGGCAACCAGGCTGGCAAGGAGGGCAGTTAGGGGCATTCGGACTTGCAGGGGAGGGCAGTTAGGGGTGTCCAGGCTGGCAAGGGAGGGAAGTTAGGGGTGACCAGGCCGGCAGGGGAGGGCAGTTAGGGGCAATCGAGCCAGCAGGGGAGAAGTTAGGTGTCAATCAGGCTGGCAGAGGAGTGGTTAGGGGATGATCATGCTGGCAGGCAGAAGTGATTAGGGGCAATTAGGCAGGCAGGCAGGCGAGCAGTTGGGAGTCAGCAATCCTGGATTGTGAGAGGGATGTCTGACTGCCCATTTAGGCCAGATGGGATTGGGCCTAAACAGGCAGTCGACATCTCTTGAGGGGTCCTAGATTGGAGAGAGTGCAGGCTGGGCTGAGGGACACACAGCCCCTATGCACGAATTTTGTGCGCCAGGACTCTAGTTTCCTATAAGTATGATGGTGTCCACAGGTGAGATTTATGGAAATCTAAAAGTATATGCTGCCCTGACTAGTTTGGCTCAGTGGCTAGAGCGTCAGCCTGTGGAGTGAAGGGTCCCAGGTTCGATTATGGTCAAGGGCATGTACCTTGGTTGTGGCCACATACCCAGTAGGGAGTGTGCAGGAGGCAGCTGATTGATGTTTCTAACTCTCTATCCCTCCCCCTTCCACTCTGTAAAAAATCAATAAAATATATATTTTTAAAAAGAGTATGTACAGGGATAGGAAATTGAATAAAAAAGTGACCAGAAATGAGACATGAACAGAAAGAGAGGAACATTTCAGAACATAGAAGATGATATCCAGAAAAAAATTAATAACAAAACATAAAAGTTTTTGTGTGAAACATTATAGGCATTAAAATTTATTTTGAAAATAACGTAAAACTGCTGGATAAATTTTGTAAGGAAGTAAAATTATTTGACTATTATTCTAAAGAGACTACTCCATCTGCAATATGGTTAATGGAGTTGGTATTCAGGGATACCCAAAAGTGGAGAAAACTTTAACACGTGTCCGCAACCAAAAATTATGTGGTCTTCAAAAAGGGTAGAATAATTATACACATTTTAAAGTAAATTTCAAAGGCAAATTCAATAGGCCTCAGTTTATTGGTGAAATTATCGTTGCTCAGTAAATAAGTGTAGTTTAGGAATAATCAGGCATCTTGAAGCTGTATGTATCATTGGCACTGAAAGTGGTGAGAAAAGGAGGCCTGTGTTAAAGAAATACACTTGCACAAATTGGAAAAGTCAATAATTGCTAGATGTTGCAAAGCTATCTAAATGTAAGTGAAGTTCACACCATGAAAGTAATTTTCCAGCAGGTGAGAAAGTGATTCGGTTATGCTTATATTTGTGTAGAATCAAAATTCAGTGGCAATTGACAACCCTAGAGAGAGTTGAGTATATCTTCTTTGTTTTTGTAACAGGGACATCAAAAATTGTATGTACTTCCCCTAAATTGAGGTGAATTCTTGCAGACTTGATGCAACAATCTTAGAATATTTACAGATTTATTCCAATTACATTTTATGCCCCATAGTGGGAAGATGTCTCAGAAAAGAGAGAGAATTGCCATGTTGGGAATTGTGAAATTGGTTTAATGGGTCTTTACAAATTTGATATTTTCTTTACCTTATATTTTGGAAATAGCCTTAGAAATGTTTTCTGGGTCTTGTGTCTGAATTTCCAATCTTCAGAAATCATTTATCATTCAGTTTTCTGTAGTACTTTCACAGAGAGAAAGTGTAAATAAATCTCCAGAAACGGTTTGCAGATCAGTGCTGACAAATGCTTCTCCCTGACTTCTCAGTAAAAGTGATGCAGACTTCTTAAGTGATCTCAATCCATTATTTTAAAAGAGATAAGTTTTAATCCACTTCTCAGAGGAATGGAATTATTGGTGTGATCCAAAGATAGAAACACAGTGGAGAAGTGACATAGTTTCTGGAAAAAAAAAAAAAAAAAGAAGAAGCTGTCTACTAGGACATTTGTGCTTGCCATGTACCGAGCACTCTTGAAGTCAGTTTCTTTCTTTCTTTCTTTTTTAAATATATTTTATTGATTTCAGAGAGGAAGGGAGAGGGAGAGAGAGATAGAAACATCAATTGTGAGAGAGAATCATTGATTAGCTGCCTCCTGCACACCCCACACTGAGGATCAATCCCACAACCTGGTCATATGTCCTGACTGGGAATCAAACTGTGACATCCTGGTTTATAGGTACATGCTTAACCACTGAGCCATACCGGCTGGTCTTGAAGTCAGTTTCTTAATTAATTCAGCAGCATGTGGCAATTCAACCCTTAAGAAGGCTAATTCTGATTTTTTTTTTATCTGACAAAATAAGCCCAAAAGTTGCTTCACTGTTCTTGAAGAAAACTATAATATGAAGACTCATTGCATTCTTAAGTAGATTTGAGAAATTCCAGGTTGAAACTATCAAAGTGACAGTCAATTTCACTTAGCATGCTTCGTAGGTGACAGGCATAATAAATAAAAATCTCAATTTTATTTTTTATAACTTCTCACAAGTTATTTGTGATCTGTAACATCACAGGTTTATATAGATTTCTTAATAGATAGCGAATATTTTTAACAGAAATTTTTGCTATTTTTAGCTCTCTAGAGAGTATGAGAGCCACCAGCTGCAAAATATTATTAGCTATTTTTCATTTCATAACAGATATGCATTTTTCTATTTCAACATTGACAATTGAATAAAAATATTAAAAATGGTTTGCGTACTCTTTTTCTAGGACACAACTCTTTTTCCTAAATCACAGTATATAAATTTGATTTATATTTCACTGGACCAAGAACAATTCCTGTTAGATCTTGCCTCCTTCACCAGCTCCCCAATCAGATGCACATGCATTGGTTCTCAAAAGCCTTGTTCATCAAAGAGTGGTGCTAATTCGGAACCAGGCAGAGATAATAGAGAAATCAAGGTGCTTTTAGAGTCACTGTTAGCAAAACTGCTCTGCAGATATGACATTTTCAGTAAAATAATATAAAAATCAAACTCCATAGAACTATTTAGACATTCACTTTGCAAGAAGGTCTCACTTACAAAATAAAATAAAATAGTCTGTTTAATTAAAATAAAGTTACATCATTCATTCTTTTGAAGGGACATTTAATAAATACTTCTAATTACTTATTATGGAAGGCTGTGTCCTGGAATAAAAATATAATAGTAGTAAAATAAAAGCTTTTCTACAATGGTGATTAAATAATGAATATTTTTAAATAAACAAAATAATGCTTAAAATACAAAGTAGGATATGATAAGCAGGATCACAGAAGTATTTAAACTTCCATGAATATCTCAGGAAGAAAAAATAAATCATGAGGTGCCAGGGCTGACCAGCAGACCCTGAGCAACAGATGAATGATTACTCTGACATGATGTTTGCTGTGAAAGAGAGGGCTAAGGGACTGCCTAGCTAACGGAACCAGACAGCCTCGATCACCTGCCTTGTTAGGCTTTGATTGTAACAGCAGTTTGAGATAAAGTTTATCTTTTAGATACAATCAGTAGGGTAAGTAATCTGGGGAGGAAGCATGTGTTTGCAGTGTCCTTTAAGCAAGGACACCCAAAGATTAAGCATAAGGTTTCCAGTAAACACCCAGGGGTCTTCACATGCACAGACTCATTTGGAAAGGTCAAGGAATAATTAGGGGTGCTGCCTCCAGCACTCCCCTAAATCAGAATTCTGATAAACAGGGCAGGCTACCTTCAGTACACTTCCCTTTTCTCGGAAAGTTTCCCTTACAAACTTTCCAACCAAGTCTCATGTGCTCCCCAACAATACAGCCTTTCAAAATTTTAAGAAATTGCATTGAATCTGCCCTGGAAGATTCAGAAGAAGGCATTCCAGGCCTAGTTAATAAATTAAAATACAGGCTATATACCAGAAAGGAAAAATGTATGGGGTGGTTTAAACTCTGCTTATATATCACATAGGATAAGTGTTTATCACATAAGAATGTAAAGGGAAAAATTAATGTCAGATTATCAGTAACAGTAGGAGAAAGTTGGACCTGATAAGGAATAAAAATTCACTGTATATGTATGTATGTATAACACCGGTGGTCTTGATCCGGCATCTAGAAGGGTTCAGGAAATCTGGAGAAGGACTGTGCATAAATTAATAAAGAGTCCAGAAACAAAACATAATTTTGAAAGGCATTTGGTGGGGCAGAGGAGCTTGGCTGAAGAAACCAAGTTCTCCTTGTCTCAGGACCCCTTGCTTTTTATTAACACAATTTGTCCTAAGGCAAGGTGGAGATATATACATCAAAGGGTAGGGTTTTGTACAGAAGCATTGTCAGATTGGGGAATTGCCTTTGGCTGTTCAGGTGTTTGGCCAGGAGGAGGCAATAACATGTAGATTAAGATGCCCTGAGCTCTCTGGGATCAAGCAATCATCCTTTTCAGGTTTGGGGAAATGCCTTTAGCCATCCCAGCAGGTGATAACATATGTGACTCAGCCCTTGTTGAGTCCCCAAGTTCCATCAAAATTTGATGAAACTCTTGCAATTATGACATGCTGGAATTGGCTTCGGGCATATGTATGTATGTATGTATGTATGCATGTATGCATGAATGTAAGACATATATGTATTGGTTATGAATATATTTGATAAAGGTTACAATATTAAGAAAATTAATTTGGTAAGTACTTAGAGTAAAATAAATAAAAGGACACAGAAGGGAACATATTGAAGAAGCTGTTACATAACAATGGTGATAATATTAATGACCTAACTAAAATAATAATAGAATCCGAAAAGAGAAAAGATAAGAGAGGCATAATTGAGATAGAAAGACAGGAGCATGTTTGAAGAAGAGGGAATACTGAACTTTTTAATATAAGATTGTAGGTGCCTAAAGAGAAATCCATATGCATGATGAGGTTAAGAATAATGTTGTCTAAAGACTGTGTTATTAGATATTATTCTTCCTCATTAATAAACATTCATTATAGTTTTGACTAAATCATTAGAATTAGATTGTACATATGGGTATCACTACTAGAGCAATATAAAAAGAAATTTTCCTTTATGAATTAATCACATCCACTGTTTACAATTTAAAAATCAGCAGAAGTGAAATTATATGGAAATAGTCAACCTTCCCCAAATCAGTAACAGCATTTGAATCAGAAAATTGACATCACCTGATTAATAGAGTCAAGGACTGCTATACTGGCGAATTTAAGACATATATTCAAACACTAGATGTCAATGGTGAAGAAAAAAAAAATATTGACCTAACTGTCCTCCTTTTTTTTTAATTACCATTCTTTGGTGACCCTGTTTAACAAAATCAATGACCTACGTTCTGACCTTCCAATTCAGACACACTGGGGAAATGAAAGCAGGTGCCAAAGATGCACAACAGTTTCCAGATGTATAAAATCCGTTTTCACCTTGAATTAACAGGAGATAGAGGGCATTAACCAGTATATGACCCTGAGTTAATGATTTGATTTCACCTATCTTGTGCTTTATGAAAATATATTAAGGGGCAGCTAGAAGGCCTTATCAACTTCTGAGCAAATAAGGAGAAGGTTCTTGAGAAAGAGTAGCTCAGCCTAGTGTTGGAAAGCAATTTGAGGTTAATTGCCCTATCTTGAGGCAGAGTTACCACTTCTCCAGTCTCCAGGGCAGAAGTTGAACCATTAAAGGAGAAGGGATAATACTTCAGGAAGCAGTATAATGACTCTACTTGGTAAGTCTGTGATTGCAGGAGCAATGATGTGTTAAATGACGCATAATCCTCCAGAGAGGAAACCCCTGATCCAGAGCTCAGCAGTGAAAGTTAGATCAGGGACAGAGTCATCCAAGTGCCCTCTCCTGCCAATGTTTCTAATGTTCAGGGAAACTGCAGAAACAGGTGTCTTCACCCTAAAGAACTTTCCATAATGAATGAACCACCTTCACCACCCAGGACATGCAATGGCTTAGTGGAAGAAACGGATATCATATAGGGTTCTTGGAAAATTAGACTATTATTTTTTGTTATATATATATATATATATATATATATATATATATATATATATATTCTATATATATTCTATATATATTCTATATATATTCATATATATATGTTATATATATTCATATATATATGTATTCATATATATTCTATATATATTCATATATATATATGTTATATATATATGTTATATATATGTTATATATATTCATATATATCATCATCATCCAGTGGGAGCAGAAGCCACTGACATTTTAGATACATGTGAAATATGTATAATTTTATGTTACATACTATTTAGTAAATTTTAAGAAATTTCATTTTGATATACTGCTCCTAATATGTACACGTTGAGTATTTTAAATTTACTTTGCTATACCCAAGAAAAGATTTTCTCAGATTCTTCTGACCAAAGAACTGTGACACCTTATTAAAGTTTCTCAAGCACAAGTTAATAATCACTGTTGCCAAATTATTAAATAAATGAAATTGATTCCTTTTGCAGCTACACCATTTACAATTCACAAATATCTCAATGATGACTTCAAATGATGAATTATGACATTGCTGATATCTTTGATTCCACCATCAATTCTTTAGGAGGTCTGTTATAGCTAAATAATCAGAGCTCACCATTTGGTAAAAAAAAAAAAAAAAAATGTCTGTAGAAATCTACCTTTAAACTCTAGTTTTTATCATACTTAGAAAATTTAATTATATTTTATTTTCCAAATGAAATATTTTGCCTATTAAAATCTTTGCCATCCTTGATAAGGGAAATATTATAAACTATTTGTTTTTATAAGCTATATTAAGTTAAATGTATTTTATTTTTTAATATCTTAGTTTTGCATTACTTTTAAGATAAATATCTAAACTATTTTATCTTAATGTTATTTATATGAGAAATTTGCATTTTGTATTACAAATTGCATATTTATTGCTCCTTTATTGCTTAAATATCCCTCCCATTTTTCATATAGCTCTAATTTTTCTGTATATTAACACTCACTTTTCTAAAAGCCTTTTTGAATATTTTACTGAGATTTCAAACTTTTTAGCTAACTACATTTCTTGATATTCATTATTTAATTGTTTTGTCTTTGATCCAGTAACCTCTATTTTTGAAATGTACTGCTAAATTTTGATCATACACTTTACTTTTTGTTCTAAACAAAAAACAACTATTAGAAATTTAACATCCTAGGCTATAATGATAGTTTCAGTATTTCTCAAATTGGTTTTGATTGACAAACATTAAAAAGATACAAAAAAAACCTGTACTTTCTGTGTAAAGTGATTTAGCTGATCATGTAACATTATGACAGATTCTAATAATTTAAAGTAATTAAACTTAAAATACAAATATTTAATGGGTGTATACAGATACATACACACACATATATTATTTCTCTGTCTGAAATGTTATTTTTTCATACTTGTAATGTATGCATAAAAATTTGAAGCCAGGAGAAACCAAGATGGCGGCATAGGTAAGCACCTAAACTGCTGCCTCGCACAACAATTTCAAAACTACAACTAAAAGACAGAACGGACATCATCCAGAACCACAGGAAAGCTGGCTGAGTGGAAATTCTACAACTAGAAGGAAAGAGAAAAGCTCACGAAGAATCAGAGGAGCTGCAAAGGGCTGAGGCACGGAGACACACATGCAGAGAGGAAGGGCGGCTGAGTGCCTGGCTGGCTTTCTCTGGCAGGAGGGAGAAGGAAGCTCCTGACTGCACTGAACCCCAGTTCCGACTGCACTGAACCCCAGTTCCAGGCGAGACCCTGTGGACCCAGGCTCATACGGGGGGAGTCTGGACTGTCAAGTAGAGAGAAAGACACACGGAGACTTGGGGGAGCCGCGGAGGGCAGGGGTCTGGAGGCCTGCGTGCAAGTACGCACAGAGAGGACTGACTGCTGAGGTTGCTGCTGGCTTTCCCTAGTGGGAGGGAGTCAGAAGCTCCCTACTGCACTGAACCCCAGTTCTGGGCGAGCCCCTGGGGACCCAGGCTCTTACAGGGGGAAGCTGGACTGTCAGGCGGAAACTCAGGGGAGCCGCAAAAGGCAGAGATCTGGAGGCACGCGTGCAAGTGCGCGCAGAGAGGACTTGACTGCTGAGTGTGCCACTGGCTTTCTCTAGCTGGAGGGAACCAGAAGCTGCCGACTTTGCTGAACTCCAGTTCTGGGCAAGAATCTGGGAATCCAGATTCATTGGGGGAGAAACTGGACTGTCTGGCAGCGGGTGAAACTCGAGGGCGGCTTTCTCTCAGAGATGCTTGCAGTGATTACCGAGGGACACTGAGACCCAGGGACCTCATAGGGCAGGGCTGACGGGAAGCCAAGACTGTCTGCTCAGCCCTGAGACTCTGCCCCATCCAAGCTGAGCACAGAGGCTTTTGCAATTTTGTAAGTCTTGTCTCATAAGGCTGTCTCCAGCACAGAAGTTCTCCATGCATAGACACAGCTGATCCTCACAGCCAGGATCAATTCCTCCCAGTGATACCAATAACAATCAAGACTTAACTACAACAAGGCTGTACACACAGTCCACAAGGGGTACACCAAGAGTTTCCAACTCAGGTAACTGGGGAAGCCGACCCACTGGGCCATATAGGACACCTAGCACACAAAGCTACCCTACCAACTCAGGGAAGCAGCAAAAATGCGGAGACAAAAAAAAGATCACAAACAAAATAAATGGAGGAAAACAAACGACTGGATATGGAATTCAAAACCATGGTTATAAGGTTTTTCAAGAATTTCCTAGAAAAGGCCGATAAATTTAGCGAGACCCTCGAGGATATGAAAAAGGACCAACTAGAAATTAAACATACACTGACTGAAATAAAATATATTATACAGAGACCAAACAGCAGACTAGAGGAACGCAAGAATCAAGTCAAAGATTTGAAATACAAAGAAGCAAAAATCACTCAACTAGAAAAGCAAAAAGCAAAAAGAATCCAAAAATTTGAAGATAGTGTAAGAAGCCTCTGGGACAACTTCAAGTGTACCAACATCAGAATTATGGGGGTGCCAGAAGAAGAGAGAGAGCAAGATACTGAAAACCTATTTGAAGAAATAATGACTGAAAACTTCCCCCACCTGGTGAAAGAAATAGACTTACAAGTCGAGGAAGCGCACAGAACCCCAAACAAAAGGAATCCAAAGAGGACCACACCAAGACACATCATAATTAAAATGCCAAAGCAAAAGACAAAGAGAGAATATTAAAAGCAGCAAGAGAAAAACAGTTAATTACCTACAAGGGAGCACCCATACGATTGTCAGCTGATTTCTCAACAGAAACTATGCAGGCCAGATGGGAGTGGCAAGAAATATTCAAAGTGATGAATAGCAAAAACCTACAACCAAGATTACTCTACCCAGCAGAGTTATCATTCAGAATTGAAGGTCAGCTAAAGAGCTTCACAGATAAGAAAAAGCTAAAGGAGTTCATCACCACCAAACCAGTATTATATGAAATGCTGAAAGGTATTCTTTAAGAAGAGGAAGAAGAAGAAAAAAGTAAAGATAAAAATTATGAACAACAAATACATATCTATCAACAAGTGAATCTAAAAATCAAGTGATTTAAAAATCTGAGGAACAGAATAAACTGGTGAATATAATAGAATCAGGGGCATAGAATGGGAATGGATTGATAATTCTCATGGGGAAAGGGGTGTGCGGGGTGCGGGAAGAAACTGGACAAAAATCGTACACCTATGGATGAGGACAGTGGGGGCGGAGGTAAAGGCAGAGGGTGGGGTGGGAACCGGGTGGAGGGGAGCTATGGCGGGGAAAGGAGAAACAATTGTAATAATCTGAACAATAAAGATTTATTAAATTAAAAAAATAAAATAATAAATTGTCAAAAAAAATGTGAAGCCATTAAAATCCTACACACACCTTAAGACACTGATATAGTGATAACATGTTTATTTAAGATGCATAGTTTGAGCCTTATCAACTTTTGAAATGAATATTAGTGTAAAAGCAAAACAAAACAAAAAGTCAAATTCCATGTAAAAATTAACATCTATCAAATTAAGGAGGTGCTGAATTTTTTCTTTCAAAGCACATTTTTTAAAATATATTTTATTGATTTTTTACAGAGAGGAAGGGAGAATGACAGAGAGTTAGAAACATCCATGAGAGAGAAACATCGATCAGCTGCCTCCTTCACACACCCCACTGGGTATGTGCCCGCAACCAAGGTACATGCCCTTGACCGTAATTGAACCCGGGACCCCTCAGTCCACAGGCCGATGCTCCATCCACTGAGCCAAACCAGCTAGGACTCAAAACACATTTTTGATGCTATAAAAATTAGCAACGAGTAAAGAAAAGTCAGAATCCCAGAATTAACTACTATTTAATAATTGAGGAAACATCGAACATAAAACTATGTGTCTGGCAGTTTCATACATTTGTCTTTAATTCAAAGTGAACTTGAGCTTCTACAGCAATACTTATCAACTTTATGCTGAGAAAATTAAATAATTTAGTGTGCAGAAACTGACATTCAACTTTTACAAATTGCTTAAGATTCATAGATACCAATTGACAGAAACCTAACTCAAATTAATTTAGGAAAAATAACAAACAATATTTCTCAGAGAACCTAATTAAAATGTAAAAACCAAAATACAGAAGGCAAAGATGAAATAGGCTTATGAACAGCTGAACCAGAGTCTGCAATACAACCAAGACTCTATACTAATTTATTTTTCTTTCAATATGCTATCTTCTTTCACTTTAAAATGATTTTCTCTAAACAGTAACCACTGAAAACTCCACTTTTTTTTTTTTTTTAGGACTTGCAACTTTCAGTAACATAAAGAAATTATCTTTCTTCTAGAATAATTGTTTAAAAATTTCAGGCAAAAACTCTGACTGAGGAAATCTGGCCAGTTGCCTGCCTTTAAATTTATCCACCATGATTGCTATACTTTCATTGGCCTAACTTGAATCATTGATTAAGGAACTCATTTACTCAAGTATTAAGAATCTTTACCCAAAGATGGGAGCATATGGGGCCCACTTATTTGAATTAGAGGTTATTGTAGAGAAGAAGGAAATAATATGTGTCTGGAACTACCAAAACAGATATTCAATACTTTTCTGATATTTCACAAACATTAGGCAAAATTGTATTGGCATTAGCAGTCACATAACAATATTTCTCTAGCTTTTCTTTTTTTTTTTTTTTTAACCTGTATTTTAGAAGTTCCTATTGAAACAGGAATTTTAGGGGTAAAATAGGACAGGTTTAGGAAATTTTAGAAATTTTGGAAATTATGGGGACCATGGAGGAAGCACAGGGCTGCAGAGCAGCAGAAAGTATATTTCCATAGAATGAGGAGCTGGGAACAGAAAAAGGTCTATATTTACAAATAAAGAGAAGGAAGCCCCTCATTCAGAAAGAGAAGAAGAAAGCCCAAAGGGAATAGGAAAACAATAAGGAAGGAGGTGGGGGAGAACTTCACATGTCACTTGTGAGGTTCAACCTTTGAGCCCAGGGGTTACTATAGTAACCAGTCCAAGGGAATAGTGACCAATCAGAGGGGATATCAAGAATCTGTAGCCTTTATAAGCCATAGGGAAAAAGAACTTAGTGAGACCCTTTCCCCCTCCCTACGTGGGAGTCTGTTCTGTGGGACTCTTTCTCTCTCACCATGTGGGAGTCTGTACTTGTTCTTCAATAAATCTCCACCTTTGCTATACCATTTTCTCTCTGTGGATTCATTCTTATTCTATTCCAGCAGATAAAGAATCCGGGTTCCAGTCCAAAATTTTCGTTTCACTATCATCATAGTCTAAGAAGCAAGAAAAATTGGCATCTCTTTAATAACTATTATGATTAAGAAACTGGATGATTGCAAAATGGGAATCAGATTATATTTCTGTCAATAGTAGAAAAGCAAAACAATTTCTGGGTAAACAAAAATCCATTCAAGAAATGCCAAATACAAAGCAAACTGCTTTGGGCATGTTTGAACTGTTGATATGTAGAGAAAGTAGAAAGGACCTCCAGGATTCTACAAGTTCATAGGATAATTGTATTTTCATAATTCTTATAAGTTCAGTTATTTTTTTAATTTTATGTTCAAAAACTGTAAGGTTTGAGGCGCAGGAAATGAGTCGGGGACCACCAAGGCATATTAAAGGAAGGTTTATTCCACAGGAGCGAAAGGAGCAGGGACACAACCGGGCTGCCACCTCAGATGGACGGGGATGGAGAGAGAGGAGAGCAGCGCATGTGGGAGTGTGGAGCGCCCTTTTAAGGGAACAGGAAGGGGTTGGGTCCAGGGCAGAACTGGAAGGGGTGGGCCCCAGGGCTGAACTGGAGGGGTGGGCCCCAGGGCACTCAGCTCACGCTGATTGGTGGTTCAATGTCTTGGGGATGTCTGGGCAGCAGATGCCAGTAATGTCATAACTCCGCCTTGTGGATGCCTGCATCGGCTCTGGACTTCCCCCCTGCCTCGACCTAACAAAAACTATTCCACAAAGCACAAAATTTAAATTTAAAATGCATGTGGAAAATAGATATCGATTATTTTAAAATGAAAAATAATGTCATAACTGATAAAAAAATTGGTGACAATTGGTTGGGAGGAGAACATAAGGGTAAAGGATGGAATGTGCTTACCTGAAAAAATGGAGATTTAAATGACATTATTTAGAAAACAAAAAAAAAAATGTATTTATATATAGTTTGGGGGAAGGATGTGGAGAATGGGTGTAATGTAATTGGATTCAGTTTCTAATATTTTCCATCAGGCAAGTAAAGGACATTTTGCAAATTAAATAGACAAAAAAATTATATCCCAATGAAAAATATTAAAGGAATTAAGATAACAAAACAAGCTGAATATAGTGGTTATTGGGAATAAGAGCAGTGGGGTGATTGGGTATCTCTCTCTCTCTCTCTCTCTCTCTCTCTCTCTCTCTCTCTCTCTGTATGTGTGTATAGAATTTTTTCAACACCATGTAATTATTTTAGTCTGCACATTTATATATTATAAAAAAAATTAAAAATTGACAGTGTATTTTATCATCAATGGCCACCCCCATTAACTCCAGATGTGAACAAACTTGACTGAGATTTAGATGAGCCAAATTCAGGTTCATTCAAGAGCCTCTGTTACATATATGTATATAGAAAAAGAGTGGTAAAATTTATTTACATGTGAAAAATGGACCTTGAAAGAACTGACTCCATCCTGTCCCCTGCCTGAACCATAGACACTCCATTTTATTCCCATAAATTTAGTAAGAACTGCCTTTTAGGGTTTCCCTATGAGCACAGATGGTCCCCTTGTTCTGTTAATTCCAGGATGTAACTAAACCAGATAAGTAACTATGCTATTTCTAGCTTCTGTAAACACTTTGCTTGAATAATGGGAAAATAAGACATTTTTGGAAAAAGGTGGGGCCGGGGCGGGGGGGAGGGCTGGAAATCTGAGTCTATGATGGAAATCTGGTGTCCAATCTTACCGGTCTATAGTCTGGTCACTGCCCCCTCTTAATCGTCCATCTTGCAGGACCTGTTTACTTAAGCAGTGTTCCCATTCTGGAAAGGCCATAAACGTAAAACCCCCAGATGGAGTTGTCAGGGCTGGCGCCAGGCCAGGCCTTGAGATATGGTCTCACTGCACCAATCCCAGGTTTTTTTTTTTTTTTTTTCTCTCTTTTTGCCTTTATAAGCTTACCCTTAACTTCATTTCGAGACTGCGAGGTTTGGAGAGGCCCTAGCCCTTTGCGGTTGCCGGCTTTTGAAATAAAGGCTCCAAAATTAGACCCTCTGACTGTGGCATCTTCTGTGGGACTCGCTGAATTTCAATATAACACATGCCTCCCACTTTGCTTCCATGCCTTAATTGATATTGCTAGTGAAAATGTCACCTTGTCCAAATATGTTGTACCATTTATTAGTCACTTATATTATGCCACCGTATTCTTAATGATAATTTTTATATTTTATTTCTTTCCTAGAGAAAAACTGTAAATGCCACTAGGGCAGAGATCAAGTCTTCTATTTCTTTATTTCTCTAGCACATAGCATATTCTCTTGCAAATAAAAGATGATCGCATATGAACTGTGATGGCAGAAACAATTGAACTAGAAAAAAACACATATAGAATAATTTACAGTTTCTAGCATGTTAATATTGAAATAATAAAATTTAATTTCTATGCGGGAAAAGACGAGGAAGCTTCAACATTCTTGCAAACCATTCCTGCTTTGCAAAAGATGTTTGCAGAGAAAAACGAGACAGAACTAGAGAGTAAGAAAATGAGGGAAGGGCGAGAGGTGGAGAGGAGGATTATAAGGGAGGTGAGAAAAGTGGAAGAGTGAGAAGACATAAGAAAAAATATCGAATAGCATCAAGGGATTAAGAGAAATGGGTTACTTGCCTTTATTTTGAGAAAGGAAAATTCTCATCTAAATCATCCTACCCTGACCACATTCCTGGTTCCTGCAATCTTGCCTGACCACTTGCCTGGCTCCTGTAATCTCGCCTAATTATCCTTACCCAGACCACTTCCTTGGTTCCTATAATCTCGACTGTTTCAGTCAAACTGCCCAAACTGGAAGGCTCCCTGCATGACCGAAACTTAGTACATATCTGTGAGACAAAGGAACTAGGGACATGTCTGGAAGCTTAGTCCATATTTGGGAGACAAAGGAGCTAGCAGGGAAGGATAAAAGGCCAGGCCCCACTGCATTTGGGGCTCAGTCTCTGGAGAAGACTCTGCTGAGCCAAGCACCGGTACTTCTAAAACAGTCCTTTGGGGAACCTCCCAGTGCATCTGGCTTGTGGCTTCCCACCAGCCTGATTTCTGCCATAACAATATCAATACCCACTCAACCCTGATCTTCCCCTGGAAACATCGTTATGGCGTGTTTAACCTGCTCAGAGGCATTAAATCATCATCCCCCAGGCTTGGTTCTGCTTAGTTCCTACCTGCTTTACTTAACTGAATTTTAGCCTTTGTTTAACAAGGGTCTTCAGAACGGTAGGACAGAAACATCATGTAATGTAATACCACAGCAAGGCTGATTTAAACCTGTGTTCTAGAGACAGGGGTGGTTTGAAATATTACAAGGAAATCAACAGCAGTGGGCTTCAGAGTCAGCCAGGGAAAGTGCAGTCATGAATAAAAGCAAGCTTGGAGGCCTTTTTTCCCCTTTCATCTTCTCTCCTCCAGTTTCTGAAAATGGAGACATCTATATCTTGTCCTTTATGCCGCCTGCAGAGCGCTAATGACTGCTCTGCTAAGGAAACCTAGTGAGTTGGAGGTAGAAAATAATGACTATCGAGCAGAAGATGTCATCCAGAAGGTCAAAGAGCGAAACTTGTAAGGCTCGCGCATCTGAATGAAATGCCATCCCTGTGTGGCAGCTGAGGCGGATTCAGTCTGGCACCAGAGTAATTGTCTCTAAGCAGCTTCCGCTGAAGTACAGAAACTCATATTACAGCCCTGTGATCCGGGTGGGTTCAAAGGGTCGGTGATCAAATGGCAGTTACACACTTCCCATGGATTCCTAGATCTTGAAATCAAAATGCTGGATCATGAATGTCAGCTTCATTCTTTGTGTTTTATTTCTACCAATTTACACGCAAGCATATAGTACCTCCATGTATCCATTTCCAAGTTCATATATAACATTATTAAATTTAGCAACATTTACAACATTTAGAATTTGATGTAAGTCTAAGTGAAAGAATGCATAACAAAGGAATTTGAATGAGTGGATTTTGAACACAAAGTCTCTGGATTTTGGCATCCATTAACTTCAGCTCATTGAGGATTATCCTATGTAATAAAAGCCTAATACGCAAATTGACCGATGGGCAGAACAACTGGTCGGTGGGGCCAGCAAGCAGGCAGCACCAGGCCAGCCAAGGTGGGTGCCAGTGGGCAGAGGGAAGGGATGGTGATTGGGGGGCGGTGGCGACTGGTGAAGGCAGGGAAATGGGGGGCAGGGTTGGAGCTGCCCCTTGGTGGTCAGTGCACTCCCATAGGGGGAGCGCTGCTCAGCCACAAGCCGGGCTGAGGATTGGCGAGCACAGCGGGGACCAGGCCTAAGCTGTCAGTCAGACATTCCCCTAGGGCTCCTGGACTGCGATAGGGTGCAGGCTGGGCTGAGGGACCCACCCCCCCACCCCTGAGTGCACCAACTTTTGTGCACCGGACCCCTAGTTATAATATAAAACAGGTCTCTTAATCCAATTGTGTAAGATGAGAATTCACAAGTCTGTTGTCATGCTAGATTGATCATTAGTTGTTTGAGCATCGCATACCACATATCAATTCCCCTTTGAGATGCCTGGATATTAATCTCTCAGGGGAAAAAAAGACTCATCAATGAACTGTCTCCTTAGGTCACAAGAGCAATGATTTTCTGTCTTCATGTTGATCTCTAGGTGCTGATGGTGGCAGTTTGCATTTACAAAGATTTTTTTATTTGAGTGTGTTACAGATATGGCAGATAGTGGACAAGCTCAAAGTTGAAGAATAAAGGATAAAAAAAATTTTAGTCTAAATATTTGACTTTTTGAGAAAGAGAATAGCCTTTACTAGCTATTTCTAAATAACATTAGTAAAATCAAAGAAAGAGGAAAATTATTATTATCTAAGAAGTTGATGCTCTTTGTCAAAATAAGTATATATGTGTTGAATGATTAAAAAACACTCCGTGCTCCTTATAAAATTTGAAGTGGAATTACTTGGAAATGTATCAAATAATAACATAGTATAATGCATAGTATTCATTAAGTGGCACAATATTAAATGTTCTATGTGAATTAATATTTAATCCTATCAATAACTCACTGAGGTAAGTTTAATTATTAGACTCATTTATAGACAAGGAAAATTCGGATTTGTACAATTTACAATGAAATAATTTATCAAAGACCGGTCAGCTATGTCTGATGAGTCAAGCTATTTGACTGCATAGCCCTTTCCGAAACCATGACCCTGTGCTGTGTCCCTTAGTCATGATTTTAAGTCCATTGCAATACTGCCCCCAGAGACAACAATTGCAACTCTTTGTTGAGCTTATTATATATCATTCCATATTTTGTAATTTATATATTTTTATAAATTGGCATAGCAATGTAGACAAATAGGCATCTCTATTTTTAATCAGGACAAAGTATACCATCAAGTAAAATATCAGAGACAGTGATATATCTTTATTCCAATACATGTAATCAATGCTCATCATTTCAAAATGGCTGCACATCAAAAATTCCACATGTGACGGTGCAATACTTTAATTAACGTCCTGAAGGTGAGTATTGAGGCTGTTTTGGATTTTTTGCTATTTGCGTATACTATTAATAAAAATTCTACAATAAAAATGCATATTTATGCACTCCTAGATCCATTTACAAGTTGAATAATTTCTGCAGGGCTGAAATTAAACAACTTTTGCAGGGCTAAAATTATGCAGATATCTCAAAATGTAATTGTATTTTTCTGTAACTGATCTAATATTTCTCATGAATACTACTATGTAATAATATCTTAGTCTCTTTGGGTTCAAAACATCCCCTTTTTATGGCTGTTACAGACTGAATTGTGTTCCCCCAAAATTCATAGATTGAAGGCCCAACCCTCAAAGCTACTGTATTTGGAGATAAGGCATTTAAGAATGTAGTTAAGATAAAATGAGATCTATTAGAACTGATGTCCTTATAGTAAAGGAAGCGGAACCAGGAGTGTGTGCACACAGAGGAAGGGCCACATGGCGACACAGCAGCACAGCAAGTCAAAAACATTTCTTATCAGAAACCACCCTGCTGGTATCTTGTTATTGGACTTTAAGAACTGTGAGAAAATAAATTTCTGTTTTTATTTTTTTTTAAATATATTTTATTGATTTTTTACAGAGAGGAAGGGATAGGGATAGAGAGCTAGAAACATCGATCAGCTGCCTCCTGCACACCCCCACTGGGGATGTGCCTGCAACCAAGGTACATGCCCCTGACCGGAATCGAACCTGGGACCCTTCAGTCTGCAGGCTGATGCTCTATCCACTGAGCCAAACCGGTTTCAGCTAAATTTCTGTTTTTTTAAGCTATCCAGTTTGTGGTATTTTGTTATGGCAGCCCTAGCAGCTTAATATAGTTGACTTAGTTTCCTTCTGATAAATGGTCCATCTGACAGTCCCCCCTTCCTTTTCCAAAGAGTGATTTAATGTATTGGGGCATGGGAATGGAATTGTATATGATTTGGTCGCTGGAAGAAATAGTAGGGCCTCCTAGCTCCGTATCTCTCTAGCTTTGATTTTGAGTGGTTGGTTGAATCCAGTCCTCGCCCTGGGGTCTATTGAGGTTCAGTGGTTGCATTTCCTCATTTGGAGGTGCAGCTAATTGCTCAACTTGCCATTGTCTACAGTAGACAAGTACCTTCCCTTCAGTGTCGTCTGCACCTCCAGGACCCATGACCATGACACCTGGGAAATTCTAGATCCTAGGCTGAGATGAGTCAGGCCCTCCTCCTCAGTCTACACTATCTAGTTGGTTATATTTTTGTTCCACTCGCTGGTTATGGTCTGCATCCTTCCTGTTGGTTTGTTCTATTCCCAGGGAGGCACGTTACCAGTTGTGATTGCCTCATGTTCCTTCTACCAATCTACTTCTTCCGAACCCTTCTTTACCAATAACTTTCTACTTTCTGGTGGGCTAGAGTGAGACATGGGTATGTATCTCCCCTTCTTTTCTCCTATGTAGAAAGGAGATCTTAAAATTTTCTATGTTCCTGAAAAGAATGTGTATGATTCCACCTAGCATATATGTATATATTTGATATCTCAGCATACACACTTTTTTCCCTTGTAAAACCTGACTATTTTGTTATTGATGACACAGGGGGGAAAAGAGCTTTAATGTGGGTGTTAAAGGCTGAATATCAAACCTTTACTTATTTTTGCATTCTTGCTGCTATCATCCCAACTTACCCCAAGGCAAATACATTAGTCTGTAAGAATGGGGATAAGGCAGTGGAGAGAAATAACAGAAAATTTAAAAGCACATTAAAAAATGCACCATCAAATGAAAGAGGCATAGTCACTGCTCTTATGGAGATTACAAAAATAAAAACACAACAAAACACTGAGAAGACATTTAAAAAATTCAATACAAAACCCTAACCAGTTTGGCTCAGTAGATAGAGCATGGGCCTGTGGACCAAAGGGTCTTGGGTTCGATTCCAGTCAAAGGCACGTACCTCCATTGCAGGCTCCCCCTCGGCCTGGGCCTTGGTCGGGGCTCATGCAAGAAGCGACCAATTGATGTGTTTCTCTCACAGCGATATTTCTCTCTGTCTTTCCCTCTCTCTTCCACTCTCTCTAAAAAACAGTAGACAAATATCCTCAGGGAAGGATTTAAAAAAAAATTCAATACAAAATATTTAATTAAAATAGCCATACGTGCCAAGAGAGAAGGAGAGGTGGGGAGTACTTTAAGAGTGGATAGGAGGGTCATCTGGCAAGTCTTTTGTGGAGAAATGGCACCTGAGCTGCAAACCCAGGGAGCAACACTTGCAAAAGCCCTAAGAGTGAGAAGCTGGTGGGACTACAGAAGAGCAATGGTCAGCAGGGAGTGTAGAATGCCCAGGGAAGGGAGGACGGGCACAGTAAGGGTCCGAAGAAGTCAGTAAAGACAAATTATTCGGGGTACAGAATCTAGAATATTTAACTCGTTCCTACAGAACCATGGGAAGCCAAATGAAGATGTTAAACTGAGTAGTGTCTGATCAGATGCAATTGCAAATGGTTTCTCTGCAGGTAGAGGGCTAGAGCGGGCGGATAGAGGGAGTCTGGGTAGGAGATTCTTGCCTGTGCACTAGAGATTTGGGGCCTTAAAGAGCATGAGGTCATGAAGTTAGAAACAGATCTATTTGATGTATGTCTAGAGGGTAAAGCAATTATACTTTCTAATTGACAAATAGTGGATAAGAGAGTTACTAGATAAGGAAGAGTTTAAGGTTTTAGGAAGGAGCAAAAGAGGCAGTAATGGTTTCTAATAAAAGGTGCACTGGGAGAGGAGTGACTTTAAATAGAAGAGGGAATGTTTGGGAAACATTTAATGAGAGGTATCTGTAAGACAAAAGATATGGAGATAGTATAGAATTTGATTACATTTTCTTAGATAAAATTCTGGACATTTTAAAAGTTAATGTTCACATTTTGTTATATTGAAAGATTACCATTTAAAAATGTTGTTTCCATAAAAGCAAGTCTTGGCAAATGCACCATCCACTTCCCCATTACCATTAGCATTATAATTTTTTTTTAAGTTTGTGGCTACCTGATACAATAAAATTTATAAATTTTTTAATTTGCATGTATTTGTTTTATTGATGAGTTGAAGATTTTTATGTTTCTTGACCAAGTATATATCTTTCTTCTTATGAGATTTGTGATAGTGTATTCGTTTTCCAATTGTGTTTGAAGCCACACTGCTTTAGTTCAAATTTTGGCTCCACCACTTACTAAGAATGGGAACTTAGACATGTTTTGCAAATCTTTGTGCCCGAGTTTTTAAATAATTAAAATGGAAAGAATAATAGTCTAAGATCATTGTAAGGATTGATTGAGTTAATACTGCAGACCATTAGAACAATGCCTTGGCATAGTAAGCTATATATTGCACACTCTCAATATAAGACTTCTTCTACTTATTCTTCTGGAACTCGGAAATTAAACAGAAACACATTGTTTTCCTCTGGGCAGGATGCAAAGGTGATTTCCCAGGTCCTTGTCCAGGTGGATTTGAAGGATGAAGCCACAGACAAAAGCTGGTATAGGAAAAAGTGGAAATTTATTGGCAAACAAGCACAGACTCCCAAGTGGGGAGGGGGAGAGAGACCCACCAAGTCCTTCTTTCCTGAGGCTTATAAAGGCTGCAGGTCTTTGTGTCCTGCTATCACCTCTGATTGGTCACTCTAGCAGCTTCAGAGCTCAAACCCCACATGGGGCTCCCCTCTTTTTCTCACTGTTGTTTTTCTACTCCCTGTGGCCTTCCCCTTTATTCTGGGAATGAATGGCTTCCTCTCCCTTTATTCTGTAAATGAATACCTTTTGGCAGTCCCCAGCCCCCTTATTCTGTGAATGTATGCCTTCTGGCAGCTCCCAGCTTTGTAGCCCTGTGGTTCTCCCCCATGCGCCCCCTAATTCCTAAAACTCCCCAAACCTGCCTATTTTACCCCTAAAAATTCCTTTCATTTCCAGTGCTAATTTTGATATTATATTTTATGTCAAGATTTTCAATGGTATCCAAACTCAAGCAAGATGTAAGACTAAGTTCTGGTTAAGTATTACCGCTCTGTACTTATACAGGACCCTTACTTTCCTTATCCTATCACTCATCAAGGTGTTTTGTAATTATTTATTTAACTCTCTGTCTCAACCAGGAGGTCTGGGCCAAGTAAATGATTGTGGTATAGTCACCACCCAACAACAATCTGAAATCAATGAGCAAATGGCACACTATTCATCGACTCTACTGCCCTTCCTTCAGTTCTCTCTTGGACAATTGCATCTATCAGGCTCCATACTTGGCTTAAGTAAACACACAAGACCAGTTAACACTGGGTCTGTCACATGGCACAGATGTCTTTAATTTTATTTCTTTTTCTCTCATTCTTAAAATGTAGAGGTGGTTTTTAAACTTTTTGATGGGTCATCGATCGTCTTAATAAACTGGGGGAAGATGTTATGTTCAAAGACCTGCTCCACCACAAAAGAAAATACAAGCACACGCAATTTACAGAGTTGGGAGAGTTGAAAAGATGCCTAAAACACATTCACAGAGCGGAGTTTAGGTTTATAGTCACTTTTAACATGGCATCTTCATTCAGGATGGCTTTTCCCCCCCTCCACTCTACCTACACGAAAAATAAGATTTTCAGGAAGTTTGTCAATTACCTCTAACATTTTATCAATTTTAACATATCATAGTTTTTGAAACCTTTTCTTGTTTTTTTAATAATCCTCACTCGAGGATATTTTTCCATTGATTTTAGAGAGCGAGGAAGAGAGAGGGAAAGACAGAGAGAAATACCAATGTGAGAGGAACACATCGGTTGGTTGCTTCCTGCACACGCCCTGACCAGGGCCCCAGGCCAGAGAGGAACCTGCAACCAAGGTATCAAACCCAGGACCCTTCCCTCCACAGGCTGATGCTCTATTCACTGGACTGCACCAGTTAGGGCTGAAATCTTTTCTTTGTTACATTAACTGAAAACGAGTTATATATAATTGCAATAGGTTACTCATTTTATGTCACACGTTACATTTTAAAGAAAAATTTAAATACCAATTTTAATTAAGAATTAAAACTGTTCTAAATAGAACAGTCTCTTTTTAAAGCAAAATAATATGATGTCCACTAGTGATCAAGCATTCCACTGTGTTCCTGACCTATGCTTTTAGTCATTCATTTGACAACATGTATAAATAAATGTATCATCTACATTCTCACATTTCCGGAAGCAAGCAATCTTTCATATCGTCTGCTTACATGAAGCTTGGCTTTCCCCGGATGTTAAACTCCCTGTGCAGCCCGCTTCACAGAGAATGCAGAAGTGCAGACCTGATTCGCAGTTTAATGTGAAGCTGCTATTATAACTGACATTTGAGAGAAGGAAAACGTATGATCTGATTTCCCAATTCCATTTCCGGTCCTCTCTATAAAACCACCCACAAGAGCTCATCTTTGACGCTAACTTTATGTATGTAAACCAACCTTTTATTATCCTACTTGATTTTATTTACTGACCACTAGAATCCTTCTTTTATTTTTCTTTACTGACATCAACACCAGACTTTGATATTCCTCTTTGCCAGCCAGTACTCATTAAACCATTCAACAAGTAATTACTGCGTGCCATCTCTCAGGAACCCAAGATGTGCTCAGGATTGACAGGAAGTAAATGAAAATGAAAATAGAGAATGATAAATATTTTTTTTAAAGTTATGTATGTGAAAGGGTAATGCACAAAAGAGAAAAATAGTACCTGACTTAACTCTTAAAAAGATTGGGCCCTATTTGGTTTGGCTCAGTGGATAGACCATCAGCTTGCAGACTGAAGGGTCTTGGGTTCGATTCCAGTCAAGGGCACATGCCCAGGTTGTGGGCTTGATTCCCAGGAGGGGGCATGCAGGAGTCAGTCAATCAATGATTCTCTCTCATCATTGATGTTTCTATCTCTCCCTCTCCCTTCCTCTCTGAAGTCAATAAAAAATATATATTTTTTAAATTGGGACTTATCTAGAAGGCAAATATAGGGTTAATAAAAACAATAGCATGAGCAAAGGAGTGGTATGTACAGATATCTTCCAGATCATTAGGTGCATGTCAGCAAGTGGTCATGGTTGAGGCCAGAGAGAGGAGAGCCACGGAAAACATTATAAATCACAATCAGAAGCTCTGGCTTAATGTACTATAGGCCACAGAGACTCACTTGAAGGTTTTAGGCAATGAAGTTGTATGGTCAGAATGTATTGGGACAAATATTTCTACCAGTAACTATAGCATGCACTAAATTTAATTTGAGAGAACATTTAAGCTAACGGCACAGATATAAGGCAAAATAAAAATTATACACTAGACAAAACATTGGGGAGATCTAAATAAGGCAGTGGTAGCAGGACAGATGAGACAGATAAAGTAGCAAAAAGTGTTTAGGAAATTAAACTGAATTTTGTACATGGTTTGGAGCAAAGGGTTAGAATAAGAGTTTAAGAAAACTCAACTATTTTTGCCTGGGGTGACTGAGTGGATGATGTCATTATTAACTGAGAGCAGAAACACAAGAAGATTCATAGATTTTACAAGTGAGGTAATGCTAAAGGATTAATTTATGAGCATCGAAATAAATATATTTAGTAGCTAACTGGATACATGAGAATAAAGGGTTGAATACTTATGTAAAGGATTTAAACTGTTAATTAGAACCAAGAAGGGGAAAGAACCAATGAAGAATAGAAGAAGAATGGCATATTTGCCAGGGATTCTGACTGCACACCAGAAAAGCATCTTGGTTGTCTTAGGCAAAATATGGCAGCAGATCCAAAGGGACACTGGAGAAAAAGGGCCAGTTATTATGGGGAGTTTGAAGTGAAACAGAGAAGCAAGTGAATCTGCTCCTAACCGCCTCCCACCCTCCCCACAGTCTCACTCCCCTCTCCCCCAGCCACCATATATGGCTGCTTGGAATCTCTGTTGCTGGTAAGTGTTGGTAGAAGATAAACCGAGGTGCATTAAAATTTTCAAACGTTTTTTTGAGCAAACATAGATTTCAATGGGGAGTGCCAGACTCCATGGTTAGGAATACTGTGTAGATAAGAGTGAAGGTAAAAGCTTTTATAGGGCAAATGCAGAAACAAAACCAGAAAACAATTTGATGGGCTATAGTTTAAGTGACTGCCTTATTTGGGAAAGCCTAAGAAGGCTGTTTGTGATTGCTGGTTTTTAAATCTCATTTTCTCGGATGTGAGTATCTTCACAAGAATGGATTCTGGTTTATGTTTTGATTTGTTCATTTAGGTTACCAAGGCATTAGCAACACTTCAGTCTAATGGCCTCCTTATTTAATTACTTTAATATTGCCAACAATACTCCATTTGACTTGGGGTCACTCAGTCTAGTATCAAAGCTTGAGCCTTAGAATCATCAATCCAGGTCATTGGTCTGCCCGAATGCCCTGTTACCACTGAATGGGTGATGGACTTGACCATGCAGATCCTTACGTTTTCTGTCAGTGTCACAGAGTATTTTATTTCAAGGGACCAAAGTAGTGGGAAGAGAAAGAGGTATCAGGGAAAGGGATTAATTAAAATAACAACAATAACAACAACAGCAACATAGAGATATGCCCAGCCAGCTTGGATCAGTGGTTGAGCATCAACCTATGAACCAGGAGGTCACTGTTTGATTCCCAATCAGGGCACATGCCTGGGGTTGTGGGCTTGATCCTGTTATAGTAATAGTAATAAGGATAAGATACAATATAGAATAAGTATAAAAGTGTGGTATTAAAGTGTGAAATCTGAAAGTATGGAATGTAATGTAAACAAATTGATAAACACCCTTGAGTGGCCTGTATGTAGAAAATAGATAAAGTGATCTGTTCCCCATATGTTAAGACCAGATAGCAAGGCTCCTGGGACCTGCTGATAAGACACACTGAAGACGCCCATCTGGGCACATAAAAAGAACAAGCCCCGGAGGAAGATCAGAGAGGCTTGTTCTGCTCCTCCACAGACGGTCACTCTCCACTCTCCAGCCTGCATCTGCCCGAGCTCTGCTGTGGACCATGAGTCCGAACAGTGAGCCAGAAACTGAGGCCTCAAACAAGACGCCGAGCCACAGCTGCAACGTCCAGCGTCCAGTGTGTGTGTGTGTCTGTCGGCGCGGATCCCCGGGTGGCCTGCTGAGGTCTGGAAACCACCAGGACTCTGGTAAATAAACCATGTGTGATTCGTGCATTGCATGTCTGTCTCCTGTGTAATTTATGCCCGGTCAATATTAAGTAAGTACCTTGGGTCGTACGTGTCAGTGTCTGTTTAGAGACTGGCTGAGGCACCCTTGGTCACCTGTGCATATGTCCCTAGAGGAGAAACTGGGACAGATCCCCAGTAGGGAGTGTGCAGGAGGCAGCCGACCAATGATTCTCTCTCATCATTGATGTTTCTGTCTCTCTCTCCCTCTCCTTTCCTCTCTGAAATCAATAAAAATACATATTTTTAAAAAGCATAGAGATACAACAGAAACAAGTAATGAATTTTATCATGGAAGTAAAAAACATTTAAAAATTTTCAAAGTGTAGGTGGAAGCACACACACACACACACACACACACACACACACACACACCATATTACACATGTTTCAGAAACGTGAATGGCCAAAGTGGATTTAAAGTTTCAAGTGAATTACCATATGCAACTTGTAATTGTCATTTTATATTTATTTTTTTAAAATATATTTTTATTGATTTTTTACAGAGAGGAAGGGAGAGGGATAGAGAGCTAGAAACATCGACCAGCTGCCTCCTGCACACCTCCTACCGGGGATGTGCCCGCAACCAATGTACATGCCCTTGACCGGAATCGAACCTGGGACCTTTCAGTCTGCAGGCCGACGCTCTATCCACTGAGCCAAACCAGTTTCGGCTGTCATTTTATATTTAATATTACCAAGCCAATTTTGTTATTTTAACAAGAGAACCTCACTTTCATTGTTCTGATACCTTGTAAAACATGATTCTTGAGGAATTTTTATCTGAAAGTATTAATGAATATATTTGTTATTTCCCTCCTAATATTATAACAGACTTCAACTTTGACATGTAAAACCTTCAACTTTTTCTTATTTTTTTATATGAAAATATGGATAATTAGTGAGTTAGTAAGGCAGATTAGCATTTTTTTTTTAAATCTGCCCATTTAGCTGCTAAATTTGTGTCAGTTTCAACATAATGAGGTTCATAATAAGATGATTTTCTGGGAGTTATAAAATTAAAGAAAGCTGAAATTTAGCAGTCTCAATTTTAAATAAGAAAAAATCTACACATGATTTAAGTTTGCATATCATATTTAATTATTCTAAGAACTTGTTCTGGCTCACATTTCTAAGCACCATAATCATACACATTCTGTGGTCAATTATATATATAATAAAATACAAAGAGCTAGAGCTACATATTTTATAATGAAGCATCCATTTTATATAAAAACTGCTGTTTGAAATTTTAACCCTGCTATTTGGCTTCTGTAGATGCTTGCTTGCTTAAATAATAAGGAAAATAAGACTACTCCCACTTCAGAGAGGCCATTAAACCTTCCCCGGACGAAATTATCAGTGCTGGCACCAGGCCAGGTCTTTGGTTGAGGTCTCAAGGCCCCAGCACATAGGGGTTCTTTAAGAACTTGTGAAGGGGACCGGAACAGAACCCCAAATTTGGGAGACAAAGAAGGTAAAAACATATAAATAGGAAAAATTTCTCCATGTTGGGGCTCAGAATTTGAGATACATTTTCCTCTGGACCCGCGCGTAATAAATATAACTCCATCTCTCTAAGTATTGCTTGGTTCTTCTCCAGTTTTCTTTAACAATAATGCTAGATGTTCCATCTCTTTAGCAGTGTGAGAAACGTGTTATTTGGCTAGCCTGAACATTACAAACTATATTCAGGCTAGGATGTAAGATTTCTAGTATTAATGAAAGGGTTAACTAGCTAGCTTAATTAGGCAGGTTTAGGTTAGGAATCAAAAGGAGTCTTGGGGGAAGGAATACATAATGGAGACTTGAAGATGCTAGGGTGCTTATCTTACTTGTACAGAGTAGAGAAATGGAATAGGCAAATAGAAATATATCTGGCCCGTGCAATTAAAGACAGCCATAAACCAAAAGGCATCTTGGGCCTGAGCCATTAAAGTGACCATAAGTTAGGCCAAAAGTAGCCCTGACCTGAGTAACTGAGAGGGCCATAAGATAAGGCTTTCTCTGCCAACACAACTGGAAGAGGAATAAGGTGAATCCACAGGGACTCCAACCAATGAGACAAGGGGAGAGAAGGTGGGGACACCATGTAAGCTCTGAGCTTTGAAAACTAATTCTATGTAGGAGAATGACCAATAAGAAGAGGTCAGTTTCACACAAAGAACTGCAGCCTATTTAATGCCTCAAGACAAAGAGAGCAGAGGTCACCCTTCTCAGAGGCCCCTCTGTACATCCAGGAGGGACAGAGTCTCAGGCTTAGAGCTTAGAATTGGGTTTTCGAGGTAGAGTCTGCTTGCAATAAAGGTTCTGTGATTTTCACCTATCACCTTTTGTCTGGGGCTTCATTCTTCAAAACCATGGAGACAAGAACCTGGGAATTCAGAGCATTACAGTTCAATTTTCACGTTTCATTAAGAATACCATGTTTTTCACTGTAATATTTTGCACTTTAGCTTTCTTCATTTCCAAATCCTTTCTTATTCTTGCATTCCTCCAATAGCTACAATTTAATTATCTCTGCATTTCTGGAGTTGTGTTTCCCCTACTTTATCTTTATTTAGAGTAACTAATGGAAAACCTTAAGCAAGAACAAAACAATGTGTAAAATACATATTAAAAATAAATGATCGCATTTCTTTTAATAGAGAAAGATCATGGAAGGCGTAATGAAAACATCAAGAACAATTATATTGCAAAGCAGAACAGAGAAAAATAATTTCAACAGAGAAAATGTAAAATACTTGGTAAACTATTATTTTAAAGAAAGGTCTGCTGTCTGGCTGACCTGGTAGAAAGGAAAAATCATCAGGCAGAATGAGCAGGGAGGGATCCAGCGGTAGCAAGGCCCTGGCGCCTGAGGCTGCCGTGAGGGTGTGGGCATTGGCCCGTGATGGGCGGCTTTGTGTCAGTGGCCATGTGGGGGGTGGCAGGAGACAGAGCCTCAGGCCTCTACAGCAAGCCAAGTCTCCCAAGGGCTACAACTGCAGGGTAGAATCAACAGCCCTCTAGTCAAAGGGAGATGGGACAGGAATTGGTCTATCCTGGCTCTTTCTGTGAATGGAAAGAAATAAAGAAACAACCGTGTCCCCTTACAGTTTTCAACAATAAACCCCCATGGTCCATACAGAACTCAGTTAAACCCACACTGGCTGTATGATCTAAGTGTTCATTAAATTTAAGTAGGCAGAAATTTCAAGTGTCATTATCCAAGCAAAAACTACCTTCCAAAGTGACTATCGGTAAATAGTTAATGGTGATGTGTTGGTAGCGTTACCATTGAGGTTATAAATAAATTCAGCTGGGAGGCCCATCACACCTTTGCTTTAATATGGTACTACAGGTCTTCACCGGCATAGTGCAATAAAAGTAAATAAGTAAATACAAAAAAAAAATAATGTACTATAAAATAAACATTGTAAACCATCAGTAGAGGATACAGAAGGGTTTTATGACAAAACTAGAGGCCTGGTGCACAAAATTTGTGCATGGAAGTATGTGTCCCTCAGCCCAGCCTGCACCCTCTCCAATCTTGGACCCTTCGAGGGATGTCCAACTGCCCATTTAGGACATCCCTCTCACAATCCAGGACTGCTGGCTCCCAACTGCTTGCCTGCCTGCCTTCCTGATTGCCCCTAACCGCTTCTGCCTGCCAGCCTGATCACCCCCTAACCACTCCCCTGCCAGCCTGATTGATGCCTAACTGCTCCCCAGTCAGCCTAATTGCCCCTAACTGCCCTCCCCTGCAGGCCTGGTCACCCCTAACTGCCCTCCCCTGCAGGCTTGATTGCCCCCAACTGCCCTTCCTTGCAAGCCTCGCCCCTCCCAACTGCCCTCCCCTGATGGCCATCTTGTGGTGGCCATCTTGCATCCACATAAGGGCAGCCATCTTTGACCACATGGGGGCAGCCATCTTGTGTGTTGGAGTGATGATCAATTTGCATATTACTCTTTTATTAGATAGGATTACATAGAGATCAAATAAGACATAGAAAACACTGAGTTAGTATGCAAAATATTTTATGTAGGTCCTCTCTCTTCCTGTAGATGGAGCATAATCCCCTGAGTGTGAGCTGGACTTAACGACTCGCTTCTAAATAATTGAGTGTTCATGAGGTGAAAATTAACTGGACAGTGGTAAAGTTCAGACACCTGACAAACACTATTTTTGAGAGGAGTTAGAAATAAGATTAGGCAGACAGGGCAGGGGGTGACAGGAAGGAGGAAATACAGACGTGACCGTTGGAGCCAGCTAAACCTGTTACAGGATTCCAGGGCAGGAGAACTAGGGAAACCGAGATAGGAAAGCTAAAACAAGGCCAAACAGTGCGGGCAATTTACAGCCAGCTTGTAACTAACAAGCCATTATCTTCCCCAGCCAAGGACACAGAGCAAATGGTTAAAAACCTCCGTAATGAGAGAATGCAGAAAGGAAGGGGACAGGGGGGAAAAGGGCTGTTTTACTCCCTAAGCAGAGAAGCCAGCCGTCTCAAGGCTTGGCAAGATAAAGCTGCCAGGTGTTTTCATGAATTCTGGGAAAGCCAGTCTGTACATTGTTAACCCACAATCATTAATAGTGAGAACAGAAAAAATAAAGTGGAGTGAGCATTGTAAACCGAACCACCTAACATGCATTCAAGAGGATGTTGAGGAATGGGGCCTGTGCATGTCTCAGGTCTCAGTTCTCAGAACTGCTGAGAAGCTGCTGACCAGGTGCTAAACTCAGCTCTAGGCCAAACTGCAAACATCACGGATGGACATCTGCTACTTATCAGAAGGGACACATATGAATTTTCTGCCCAGCACTAGCCCTAGCGACACGCATGTATGGATTAGTGTGGCTCTAGCTATGCCAGCACCAGTCACACATCCTGAGAGAGCAACCCAGGTAACTAACTCCAGTGGGATGTCTTTCTCCTTTGCCTTTGTAAACTTCTGCCCCCTGTCCTTCCCCGGAGCAGGCTTTAGGTTGTTATCTAAACTTGTGTGTCCTGGATTGCAATCCTGACCTCCAATAAACGTTTTTATTCTCTATTACAGCCTAAATATTTATTTAGTTAACAGCAAAATGCATATAATTATTGACAATTGATAGACATTTGAGAAAGAGAAAAATGAGTAAAAGGTATTATTTTACAAATAAATTTCTTATTGAAATAGGAAAGATGCTAAAACGTATTAGTTGTCAGGAAAATACATTCTATTCATTTACCATGCAAAAATAAGCAAATCCGTCTGCAAAACTACAGAGGAAAGCAAGATAATATCAAATAAAATATTTTAAAAATATGGATAGCTCAAGGGGATAAGCATGGGATGTGATCATGGAGAGGTTTCAAACTTATCGTTACTATTTTATACCTAAAAATAGGTGGTGATAAATACTTATTTATTTGTATTTTATTCTAAAGGCCCCTATTCATTCTCCATCTTGCAAATGTGTGAACGAAATCATAATAACACAGTAAAGCAAAAGTAAAACCAGCTACACATGTTATATTGTTTAAATTCTTAACAATTCAGAAAGAAAACTTAAAGCAAAATATAAAAAAATAAGAACAGATAGCTTACATTGAAGAGAAAAATAGGAAGGATAATTAGGACCTAATTTAAAGGTCAGTCTTTTCTTCAAATGTGGAAATAACATCCTATGGCCAATACTGGCAATATCAGTGAAATTTTATTTCTCATAGATGAAGTTAAATTTGAAACAGTTTCCTGTAAGATTCCTGCTTAAACAAAGAAAAAAAATCCTAAATCCACTTTGCAAAAAGAGGGCATATCAAAAAAGAAAAATAGAAAGTTTTTAAAAATACAGAAACAAACAAAGTTTTAAGCTTTGGGGCCCAAAGAATTTCATGTGGTTAACACATGGTCACAGGAATAATAATGATAATTAATAACAACAACAACAATAATAGTAATAATATAGCTAGACCTTTTTGCCTCTGATAACTTGCTAAAGACGAATAGTCTGTTGCCTTTTCATTTTGTTTGGGGGAGGCAGCAAAGTTATACTCCAAGACTGCATGTCTTTGCCAGCAATTTCATTTAACATAGGTTCACTATGGGAATTATAATAATTTCACAAGCAAATAGCACACAAGATAATATATCTTAATAAGCTAGATAAAGAAATTACATACTCGAAACAAGTGACAAATTAATCACACTATTGTTCCAGGAAAGGGGAGATAAGAGGAATAAAACCCACATTTTCACAGAGGTGTGCCTTCTTTTATGAGGAGGCACTCCGAGGAGACAGCCACAAACCAAGAGCTGGTTTCCAGCAGCCAGCACAAGAGTAAAATCCCCTGTTGCCTGGGCATGTTGCTAGGGAATTAAGATGCTGTTGTTGGCAGGTGGGCTGACTTCCTTCATGGGGCTGTTGCCAGAGGGTTGAGCGAGTGGAATTCCTCTGATGCTGCAGGGAATGGGGTTCTTACAATATCTTGAGCAAAGGGATTTTCTAAGACTTGCATGAGAGGTAGAGTGACTTTTATATGCATGGAATTCTATTTCTCAGTTGACAAAGTCCTACATCCCTTAAACCAGTTCTGGAAAATATGTAGCTGGGGGTTCAGTAGAGCTAAAAGCAGGGCCAGTGTCCAGAGTATCCATTCCATGGTGGTGTGGGTCCAGTGGAGCATCAGGCTAATTAAAAGTCCATGAGTCCATTGTGTGGAGGCCACATGGCTGCGGACCACATGTTCGAATGCAGGGGAGTATGCCCCCTTGCAACAGGACTCCCAAGAGAGCAAGAGGACCAAGAGCCAGGAGCCAAGAGTCAAGCGTGCAACTGCCAGCCAGGGTAACCTTGGCCACTGTAGGAGCTAAATGCCCCAAAGGTCTTCGGAGAGTGTTTAGGATAGCAAAGAGTCAGTCTCCTTGGCCAAACCAAAACTCTCAAATAGTCTTCACAAACTCTCCACATGTCCCCTTGCCGTAGTTGCTTCTCTACATGTTCCTGTGGATAAACCCACAGCTGGACCCCTCAACAGCTGGGCTGCTTGCTGGCTGCTTATCAATGACAACAGATGAAGAATGATGACATCCGGTCACAACTTACTTCATTCTTACTTATATTAAAGCAACCTTTTCGGTTTGTTTGATTTTTGGCATAAACAAGTGTCAAAACAATTTCACTTAAGTCATAAACAACTGGATTTGAAATCATATTAAACCTATATACAGCAAGTATTACTTAAAATAGGTAAGATAACTTAAACAAGTTTGCCACCTTAGATTTAACAAATTACAGTGATTTGTTTCAGGTCATATAATGTGAGGAGACCATTAGAGATCGGCATGGACCAGATCCTAAATAGCTTTTAAATAATGTCAAGTAGATTTTTTTAAAGGCAATGAGAAGCTTCTTTAAAAGTTTTTAGGCATGGAATAGATATATGTATTGTCACACTAAAGCGTGTAAGAATATTACAGTGTGAATACATATAATAGTTATTAAAAATACTTGTGCATATGAATATTGTATTTGTTGAAAATTTCACAATTCAATAGGACTCCTATTGAATAATTGTAGTTATATTTTAAACATTATGTTTGCCTGATATGTCCCTTAGGAATACATTTTTGGCAATATGGTTCTTAATAGATTTATTTCATAAAGACTTTTTGGATGGATTTTTTTTGTACACACTTTGCCCCATAGTAGTTCAACTCAATGAAAATGACTTCCCTTCAAACTGCATAGTACTGTATAGATTTAGAAAGTGCACTATTAGACATGCTATGGAATTTTCAATAAATAAACAGAAGTATTTGATTGGGGATAATGAAGTTCAGGATATTTTCCATGTTTTATGCCCTCGGTACTTATTTGCACAGTGGGAATTTCTCTGAGTAAAGATTAATTTCTCGGCACAGAGGCTTTAGGGCAGCGTGTTCTTGAACAAATCTACTCCCTTTTAAAAGTGAGAAATTCATCCCCAGGCATATTTTTGTTCAGCATGTGTGCATATTCGAATGAATGGCTGAAATCACCAATAACTACAGAGAAGGACCCCTGGAGAAAATGTTAAACATGTTCACTTGAAGATATAAATAATAACAGCAAATAAGGTACAACTGACCAATTTTTCACTCAAGAAGTAACATATATGTAACTTAATAGGAAAGAAATTATTGCCTTCTATGCTAATTAATCATCCAACTGGTTTCACATTTTAAATTTTCTATACATATAGAGTTCAATAGAGCCTATATTTACTTGGACCTCTGGTAAATTGTGTGACTAATAAAAAGAAAACATGTTTTTCCCCAGCTGGTTTGGCTCAGTGCATAGAGAGTAGGCCGGGTTTGATTCTGGTCAAGGTTACATGCCCGGGTTGTGGCTCAATCCCCAGTAAGGGGCATGCAGGAGGCAGCCGATCAATGATTCTCTCTCATCATTGATATTTTTACCTCTCTCTCCCTCTCCCAAATCAATAAAAATATATTTTAAAAAAGAAAACATGTTTTAAGCATTTTAAATTTTATTATTCTATTTATCTGATTCAAATATGTTCATTGAATAATACTTAGAAAATGTTGCTCAATAAGGAAAAAAAAAAAGTTGTCTGTGCCCCATGCCCCCAACCAGAGGTAATCATCAAAACAATTGATGATATTTTATTGGGTACATGTCTAATTATTTCAATATCCTCCTCTATTTCATCATCTGTGTGTGTTATATATATGTGTGTATGCCTTCTAAGGATATTATAAAAAGTGTACACTTTTATAATCTGATTTATAACTATGTTAAGCATTTTTAATTGATTTCAGAGAGGAAGGGAGAGGAAGAGATAGAAACATCAATGATGAGAGAGAATCATTAATTGGCTGCCTCCTGCTTGCCAAACACTGGAAATTGAGCCCACAACCTGAGGATGTGCCCTGACTGGGAATCAAACCATGATCTCCTGGTTCATAGGTTGACACTCAACCACTGAGCGATGCTGGCCTGGCTGAAACTCTGAGCCTTTAAGCAACATATCCACCATTCCCTCAAACCCCAGACCCCTAGTCCCTGGTAAACACCATTCTACTCTCTGCTTTTATAAGTCTGACTTTTTTAGATCCCATATATAAGTGATTCCATGCAATATTTGTCTTTCTGTGTCCAGCTGACTTTACTTAGCATACTGTCCTCCAGGTTCATCCTCATTTTCACAAGAGCAGGATTTCCTTCATCTTAAAAGCTAAATAATAATATTCAATTACATATGTACACCACATTTTCTTCATCCATTTATCTGAGCACTCGCTATGCTTTCACTTGTACACTCACTTTTAGTAATAAATACAAGATTGAATTTTTCTAATATATTTTTACTATTCAAACAATTGATATGCTTTATAGTATACGAGAAGCCCGATGCACAAAATTTGAGCAAGGGGCTTGGCCCTCAAAGCCCCGGCTGCCTCGTGACCCCATGGCCGCACCCACTGGTCTTTCAGAAGGTCATCCGGACAGTCATTCCAGAAGGTCATTCTGCTGTTTGGTCTAATTAGCATATTAGCTCTTTATTATATAGGATACCATTTTCAAAGACATTTCATAGTTATATTTTGTTTCATTTTTTCAAGAGTCAAAATATTTTGCAAATGTAACTATACTTATTTTCCACATAACAGAAAGAAGTTTCAAGAAATTTGTAATATTTGTCCTTGATAATTCCATTAATAAATGTTAGAACTTGGTTTTCAGTCCATCTCTGAATATAAATCCAATGAATTTCCTGTAAAATCCAATATTTCCAAGTTTATGTGTATGATTACATTTTATATTTCCTATCACCATATATTATCTGGATGCAGAAATATTTTATACTTTTGCTCATATTCAATAAAATTATATTTATTTTAGAAACAAAATAGTTTATATAATTTGAAGATAAAACATAAGTAATTAAAAAATATCAATCTTTCATTAATATAAACAAATTTTGATAACATTTTCCCTATAGATTTTCATTTTAATGCTTTTTCTTTTTACATTAAGGACATATTTTAAAAGAAAAAAAAAAGCTGCAATTCAGAAAAAGAATCAGAGTGCGTCTTGGCCTGAGTGATCACATAGATAAAAAAAAAAAATTGTTTTATAGTCAACTAATGAAAATAACTAGAAAAAAACTTGGAAAAGTATTTTCATTTAAAAATAGCCCCAGGTATTTCTTAGTTTAGTGAAAACATCTTAGGGACAAACTTAACATAAATGAGTGCTAAGGTCTGTTTGTTTTTATCATTCTATGTGAAAGCTTAGTCTATATATTCTTTCTCTGAAGTTTTATTTGATGGATTGTAAAATATTGAAGGTATAGAAGAAACATACTCAGGAAAAGCACTGAATTTGAGCTCTAAGGACTTGCAAAACAAAGTGTAGCATCACACAAACTATGTGAATTTTGGAGTCAGATGATGGACTTAGGCTTTAAACAGGCGCCTGCCAGTTATTAGTTTGTCCACCATAGATATGCTAGCTTTCCACGCCGTCATGCCTCTATGAGAAATATATTCAGCTGCATATTACAGAAACACCATAGAAACAAACAAACAAACAAACGTGGTTTACACAGAAGGCAGGTTTACTTTGCTCACCGTGTTTAGTGGAATTTCCCAGCCTTCCACTTTAGGTATTGTGTCTGGTTTCAATCAGGAAGAAGAGCGCCTGGCACAGGAATAAGAACAACACAAACTAAAGACTCCTTCCGTGAGAAAGGGAGAACCAAAGAGATGACCATACCTCCCATGCACTAACCAATCATAGGCCGCTCCCACTGAAAGTTAAGGTGTCATGCCTTTGAGTTGACACCTTGCTGTCCCATCCACGTGAAGGCTGTGGTCCGGAGGAGGAATGGGAGAATATAATAGGAAGATGAACAAGACAGAGCCAGCCTTACTTATGATTTTCCACTGTAATTGGGATTCAAATTTCTGGCTCATAAAATTAAAATGAGAATTGTTTAAACAAAAAAGTTTTCATTTCTAATGTACCTGATTTCCAAAGGCCAATTAGAAGTTTTAACACTGCAAGTATTTTGCTCATTAAAGAATACTAGTGGTCCAGTGCACGGATTCGTGCACACGGATTCGTGCTGGTCGCCATCTGTGGGGCAATCGATTAGGGCCGGGCCCCCCACCCAGCTCTCTCAGCACCTGGGAGCCAGGCGGCAGCCCTGCCCCTCGCCACCACTGCTGGTCGCTGTCTGCGGGACAATCAGCGGGGTGATCAGGCCCCCACTTGCACCCGTCTTGGCCTGGTGCCGCCCGCTCACCTGCTCTACCATCCTGCCATGGTTCCGCTGTCGTTGGGGTCCATCGGGGCCGGCAGCACCTCCATGGCTGCCCACTGCCAGTGCTGTGTCACCGACGCCCGCCATATTCCACGCTGCTCCCTGGTGGTCATAGCGAGCAGTCGAACTCCCGGTCAAATGACCAACCCAGGGGACATTTTGCATATTAGGTTTTTGTTATATAGGGCTAGAGGCCCGGTGCATGACAATTTGTGCACTGGGGATGGGGGGTGTCTCTCAGTCCAGCCTGTACCCTCTTGCAATCTGGAAGCCCTCGAGGGATGTCCGACTGATGACTTTGGCTCATTCCCCCTAAGCCGCAGTTTGGCCTCCCTCTGCCGGAGGCGACCAGGTGGGCCAATCAGGGGATGGTGCCAGCCGACGAGTGAGCGGCCGGCCCCGCCCCCCCCCATTGCCCCTCCACAGCCACTGCTGGTTGCCATCGCCCTCCAATTGTCGTTCCCTCCCTCTGCCCACTGGCATGTGCCTTGGCTGGCCTGGCACTGCTGGCTCGCCGGCCCCACCCTCTGCCGACTGGTCGTTCCGTCATTCCGTCAATTTTCATATTATGCTTTTATTATATAGGATGTCTCAGAGCTTAAAAAAGGGGGGAAGGTGGTTTTTTAATATAAAACCTATATAAAACTTACATCACTAAATTGAATAGGTTTTGGGGTTTTATGATGTATTTATTTATTTGTGCAACAATTATTTACTGCATGCTTATATTTACTAGGCCTTGCAGGCCCTGAATGTATAGCATGGAACCAAATCGGAATCTCTCCTTGCTCTTGTGGGTTTTATGGTCTAGAGCACCAAATTTCAACGCATGTACCACCTGGCACACTGGTGTGCTGCAAGAATTTTTAAAACATGCAATGCCTGAATAGTCAGGGCTCTGACTTCTTTTCACTTAGATTGTCAAGTAAAAAATGAAAACAGTCAACACAACAATAGCCATCCAGTATGAATGTCCTGTCTTGAATCATAAATATATGTCACATAATAGAGTTGCATCTTATCAGTCACATTGCATAAAAAGGTTGTGTCTGACTGGTTAATTCTTGGTACCATAAATTCTGACATATAAGTATGGGCACCTGATTTTTTAAAAAGTCATACTGGAGCAAAAAGCGTAAGTAGTTGCTATTATTATTATTATTTTTTTTTTTTTGGTAAATCAATCAAAATTATACCTATTTTTTGGTGTGCCACAGAATTTTAATTATGTGTGCTATGAATGAAAAAGGTTGAAAATCACTGATCTGGAGTTATTCTCACATCTTTTATTGTATAACTCATTTTGTTCAAAATAATATATAATTCTACATAAATTCCAAAATATGGATGGCTCTGTTTCTAGACACTAAGTCACATTAATCTTAGACATGTTTTATTAAAACCTGATGAGTGAAAAGTGATTATATTATCTGAATGAGGGTCCTGCTGCTGCTATAACAAATTACCAAATAACTAAAGGCTTAAAACAACAGAAATCAGTATCACTGAGCTGCAAGTCTTTAGCAGGTATCACTCCCTCCCGAGACTTGCAGGAGAACCTGTTCTTGGATTGTGGCATTCCTTGGTTTGTGGTTAGATCTCTCCAATCTTTGCCTCAGGGATCACATTGTTGAAAAATCTCCTTCTACCTCACTTGACTGTACTTGGGCCCACCTGAATAATTCAGGATAATCTTCCCTTCTTAAGATTTTAATTTAACCACATCTATAAAGACCCATTTTTTTGTGTGTGATATTAAATATTCCACAGATTCTAAGGATAAAGACGTAAACATCTTTGGGGTCCATTACTTATTCTACTACATCATAATTTTAATTTTAATTGATTTATTGAGGTTGCATTTTTTGTTTATTTTTATTTTCTAGTTTTTCTTCTTTATAAATGACATGTTATACCAATGACCTGTTTAATTTTCTATTGCTATACTCATCTTTTTTCCTTAACTATTAGAGATTTTAATTCTTATTATTTGTTCTAAATAATGTTTTGTCTTTGCATCTTGTCTTTCAACCTCTTTATGAACATTACTATGCACAGCTTTGAAAGCATGACTACCTTAGTTCAAATTTTTCTCTCTCCCTTACTGGTTGTGTGACCTTAAAAAAGTTATTTAAGATTTATGTTTTTTTTAGTTACTTCACTTTTTAAAAAATATATTTTTATTGATTTCAGAAAGAAAGGGAGAGGGAGAGAGAGGTAGAAACATCAATGATGAGAGAAAATCATTGATTGGCTGCCTCCTGCCACTCCCTACTGAGGATCAAGTCTGCAACCCAGGCATGTGCCCTTGACCGGAACTGAACCCGGGACCCTTCAGTCTGTAGGCCGATGCTCTATCCACTGAGCCAAACCAGCTAGGACTACTTCACTTTTATTTAACTATTTGTCTTATTATATTTTCCTAGTACAATAGAAATATATGACAATAATTAAATGTGACAATGACAAAAGTGTGCTAAATGTATTAAGTAAACAGGATAACTTAGATTGCATTTTCCTTAGATTCATGGATAAAATTTCATGTTTAAAATAGTTTAGTGTATTCCAAAACATCTTAATTCAAATTACTTAGAAAGTACTCTTTTTATCAGAGTAAAATTTGAAATAGAAAGTCTAAAGTAAAAAATAAACTTGTAAACCTTTTCTAAACATTATGTAAATAGTCAAAATCATTTAAAAGAGATGACAATAATTATACTTATAACTTGTTAAATGTTATAAGATCAAATTTTTATTAAATCCTGTTTGAGTCCCATCTATCTCTATACTTGCTAATTTCTGCATGTGTGTATAGATATAGATATAGATATAGATATAGATATAGATATAGATATAGATATAGATATAGAAACATAATATATATATTAAAGTTTCCATTAAATAATAACTAGTTTAGTGTTTTAATGTGCTTCATTGATTTTTTTTTGTCCTTAATTATAGCATTGCCAATATGGTCAAATAGCTCAATGTTATTAGTTATTTAATTCACTTGTAATATTTTCTAAATAGTATATGAAAATAACATTAAAAAAATGGACCATATGTGAATTGGGGATATGTAGGTTTAAATTACCATTTCATATCATTATGAAAAGAAAATTTAAATACATACAAAACATATCAACAAACAATTGGATAAAAGAAAAGCCATTTCTCTAATAGTAGAAAAAGGAAAACAGACCAATACATAAACTCAGAGTAATTAATTCCAATAAACTCAAAGTAACTGCATACAGCAGTTTGAATTATTGCTTAGTTTTAGTCTTTGCATATTTTTACCTGACAAAAGTACAAATAAGCCAATTACCAATTATGATATTTTTATGTTTTATTTTTTAAATTTTTTTTATTGATTTTAGAGAGAGTGAAAGGGAGAGGAAGGCTGCCTCCTGCATGGGATCAAGCCTGAAACCCCGCATGGCCCTGACTGGGAATCGAACGGGTGACCTCCCAGTGCATGAGACGATGCTCAACCAACTGAGCCAACACTGGCCAGGGCCAATTATGATTTTTTAAGTAAGGTGTAAGTCATATGATAGCAATACAAACCTGGATATGTACCGTTCATCTAGAACAGGGCTTCTCAACGTCAACATCGCTTTCATTTTTGGACAGAGGATTCTTTGTTATGGGGCTGCTCTGTGAATTTGGTGATGTATGAGGCATCCATGGCCTTTGTCCTAGATGGTCACAGCACCTCTCCTCCCAATCACTTTTGACAACCAAAACTATCTGCAGACATTAAAAATGTCCCCACAGGGAGAAAGTCACACCCTTTGAGAATAGTTAATATAGAACATAGAGTCTTGCCATACTAAGGACTCTAGAATGAAAAAAAGAATGACATAATTCTGTTAAATCTGAAGTTGCTTACATAATTTATGCCTCATTTTCAGATTACTGAAAGTGAAAGCCAGTATTTCTTATTTCCTGGCATTGCTTTAAAAAAATCTTATACAGGTTTAAAGGAATTATTGATTTTTATATCTTGCTTTCTTTACATCTATGAGAGCTGTGGCTAGTTATGAAGTGATACACTTAATAAAAAATAACATCCTGAAAATTTGAGGCAAGATTGTGTTTCTTTATTACAAATAAAGAGAAGTGTCACTACACATGGCAACGGACAGTGTAGTCCTTCCAGTTGAAGGAGTAAACTACTCAATTCAGGCCAGTTTACTGGGGCAGATGGGCTTTGTACTCTTCATTAGCTCAAAGTTACCTCTCTTTCTATGTATTCGGTGGAAGACAAATGTGCGTGGGCTTTTACACCTCGTTGAATTTACTACTTTGCACCCATGTGGCTACACCTTCCACTAATATAAGAAAAATCACTAAAATAAAGACTTGTCTTATAATTATGGAGCCTTGATTCTTTCCACATATTTACAAGCAGTAACTAACTGAAAAAAGAAAAGTTCTAATGTGCTCACATTGTAAATATGCATATTCACTGAAACCAAGAAATTTTTGCAATTACAAATGAGGTGAAGGTGTATGTACATTAGACATGCTAGCCCTCTTTCTTCACACTCTTAAATATATGTGAATGTTATCCCAATACCAATATAATTTAACCTTCTTACTTCTTTCTAAATTAAAAGCATAAAATTAGTCTAAAAAGTAAATTAAGAATTTGATTGAAACTATATGAAAAATATAAATTAGTATATTTATCCATATGCATTTTCATAACAATTTAGTTTGTTTTCTATACCATATTGATATTGAGATAAAGGCAAATAAATAGTCTTTTAAGTTATTTCTAGTAAAAATCAATTTATCTAATTTTTCACTATTGCAAATTAGGTTACATGAAGAGAAAACATCCCAAATAGAAAACAAAGTTTGTCTTAGTAACTATTTAAAGTAGAAAAAAATATTTATATTAAATAAAGAGTAAGTTTGATAGAGTTGAGTTAATACTGACATTATCATGAACCATCAGAATATCAGTAGACACATTTTCTCCAATATCTACTTCTTCAAATTTCATTTAACAAATAAAGATTTGAGTTTAATAATAGAACTTATAAGCTACCTTTATATTCAAGAGATCAAAAATGTGCAGATGCTGTGTACTACAAAGCGGGTATCATGAATTATTCAAAGTACTTTACATAGTGTGTGTGTATGTGTGTGCTTAACTGAAAGCAATCATGCAAATGAGGTATTATACTATTATTTCCTAACGACCGATCAAAATAAATAATTCCCTGAGGTCAAAATGACTAGAAAATTACTGATATCTGACGTCCAGTTTGTCAGATTCCACAGCATATCTGCATTTAAAGCTACCCACTGAGCTTTATGGGCATTTGACAAGTAAATTATGTAATTGTAAATCTGTGAACACAAGCCAATTCTGAATGGCCTTCTCAATTGTGATTAATTTTGAAACAGCGCTTTTTGAATGGCAGCAGATGATATTGAGTTTCCCCCTTATTTGTGTTATTTTCTAGTTTGTCACCCCTCCCCCTTTGAGTGGCACTAACTGGAGCCATATAAAAAATAAGAACTCTGCAACTCTGTGTACAGAGTTCTGCTGACATTCTGAAAATTCAGGAGTGAATATTCAGAAATTTGGGAGTTTAACACTCAATTTGTGTAAAATATGTTTTTTATGTGTTCTGTCTTGTTGAGTGGCAATGGAAGTAAGTATTAAATAATTCAAAAGGTCTGAACCTCTTTTCAATAGCTGGTCCTGCCTTGGGCTTTTACTTATACAGACTCAAGAGGCCCTTCATGCTGGGCAAGGATGGACTGATTCCTACAGCTGCAAAGGAAAGACCCAGCGTGCCGAAGAAAAATGATGGGACTCCGTGGAAAAGAAGTTTCACCATATTCCTGTCTTGCAGTGGAATTTCCACTTCTGTCCAATATTTATGTTTAGGAAGTATGACTCCCAAGCTTCCACACCAGGTATACAAGAAATATCACCTGTCTTTATCTTCTAAAAATTAAATGAGTTTCAACTTGGCAGCCTAATCCTAATGAATTCACGGAAACTCTGGGAGATTTGGAGGATGCTTCCCTTAGTAGCCATCAGGATTGTATGCGGTTGCGTAATTTACAAAGCTCTGAGGCATTTGTCATCTGTCATCTACTTTCACTAAGATAACTGATTTCCCCCCTTTACATGACATTTTCGATTCTGCCACATCTATGCTGCTTCTGGTCCATATTCAAGAATCTAAAAGTCTATGGATTTCAGATAGGATTCTATGTCTAAAAAAAATCATATACCTCCTTTTGTCAGAGATTTTGTCAATTTGCTTGGGAGTGTCCAAGAAGCATAGGTACTCATGTAGGACCATGTATAAGCCTCTCTCCTTGCCCTAGCCTAAGGTAATATCTACATAACATATGTAAGGCCCCTACAAAGATAAACAGGAAGATAAATAGAAGGCACCATGTGGATATCCAAAACATTATCCAGATCCTTAAGACAGCATGGAGGGACCTGGAGAGTATCATGCTAAGCAAAACAAGCCAGTCAGAGAAAGACAAGTATCACATGCTCTCACTTATATATTCAATCTAATGAATAAAATAAAGTGATGAACAAAATAGATCCAGAGACATGGAAGCATGGAGCAGACTGACAGATCTCAGAGGGCAGGGTAGAGGGGCCTGGGGGGTGAGAGAGATTAACTGAAGAATTTATATGCATATATGCATAACCCACAGACACAGATAATTGTATGCTAAAAGCTTGGAGTATGGGGAGGCAGGAGCGGGATGAAGGGGGTCAGTGGATGAAAGAAGAGGAACATCTGTAATTCTTTCAACAATAAAGATTTTTTTAAAAATATGACTAGACTAGATCATTTAAAGTGATTTCTAAAAAAAATAAAATTGATAAAAGCAAGTTGTCTGATGCCAAAATAGTCATGTGCAACTCCTCTATATTCCTAATACTATTCAGAACCTCAAAAGTCATACTTCTCAGCCCAGAGGGGTGAACTGTAGCAGTCTACTGCTGTTGTCACAATCTGTTCTTCCTTTCGTTCATAGTAATATGATATTAAACTGTTCTGATCCCTGCAATACAATCAAGGTGGTGTTTGCCACAGACCAACAGGCCAACTAATGACTCCCTGAATCTGTCTTGTGGCTAAGGTTAAATAGTTCTGCAATCAGAATTGGCAAAGCATATCTCTGATAGTTTAGCTTCCTGATCCCAGCAGAGGTAAAAGTTCTCTTGGCAAACCAGGTCTGAGTTGTATTTCTGGGAGTTGTTCTTACAGTAAAGACTAAAGATATCCCCAGACCCACACTGTTCAGTTCAATGGTCCAGAGCACATGCGATTGTTGAGTGCTTAAAATATTGGTGTTGCAAATTGGGATGCACTGTAAATGTGAAAAACAAAACATATTTCTAAGACAGTACAAAAAGGTAACATATCTATCATATGTTTATATTGGTTACTTATTGAAATAAAAATATTTTACATTAGGTTATATATTATAAAAGTTAATTTTATCTTATCCTTTTATATTTTTAATGTGACTACTAGACAAATTAAAATGGTATATATAGCTCATATCAGATTTCTATTAGACAGCGCTGCCTAGGACCTTCAAAAGATTTTTTTCAACACAATCTCCTAAGTTCCATTCCTTGCAAGAGATGGCCTTATACATGCTATCTTAGAAAAGTTAGTCTCACTTGCAATCTTAAAATCCTTTTTAAAACTTCCTCAAATAATATAACTTGAAAAGAAACGAAGTTCCATTTTCGAAAAAAAATTCTTAAAATATGCCAGTCATATCACATTGCTAAAATGTAAATAAAATACATCTATAGATGTAGAGTTAAAATACACAGATGTTCAACAGCATATGTGAGCTCTGAAAACTCCCAATGTGCTAAATAAATTACATAAATTAGTACTGTTAATTACTCTCCAAAGGGCAATGTCAAAATGATAGATGAATAATTCTGATTATTGAATGTTCTCTGTCAAGCATAGAAGAATGAATTAGATCGATTCAACCTGAGTGATTTTTTGATGTACCCAATGTTTTCATCAATATTTTTCTTTGGTTCTTTCCTTCTCTATTAGTTACCTTATTGTGATAATCATTAATGTAAATAACTCACCATATCTGTTGGTTGTTAAGTTGGATTTTTAAATAATCATCATTAAAAAAGGAATGAAAAAAGTAATAAGCATTAATTATAATCATATTTATTGTACTACCACAAACTTTGTTTCTATTCATTCAATTACTTGCCTTTTAAGCACAGGAAGTCACAAAATATTTGAACAAAACAAATATGTTTTAACTCTTGCTTCTTACAAACTTATCAGGGAACATTTTCAATCAGTATTTCCTATATACTGTATATTGCTCATCTTTTCATGGAACACAAATTATAATTTTTTACTACTGAACAAAATCATGATACTAATTAATTAATTTATAACAAATAAAATAAGGAGTTCTCAGGTCTCCATCTGGCTAGGAGAGGATGGGGAGCCCTAACTGACTGCAAGGGAAGCAAGAATTAACACATCTTACTCGGGGCTGTCATCTAAACCCAGGTCTCTTAAACTAAGAAAGTATAGTTCAGAAGTTAAAACCAACATGCAATATATTAAAAAGACAGTAAGTCCAGAAGCCACAGTGGCAAATATGAGTGATCTGTCTAGATGATAAATTCATTCCAAAAAATTTACGCATCATACAATCAGCAAGAAAGAATATTGGCAGCATTCCATGAGCTATTTTGATTGGATTAAGGATTTTCTTTGTATTAAATCCTTGAGGTTTTATCTGGAGGGAATTGGGTGGTATGATATATTGTCCTAGATGGTTAAAGAAACTTAAGTAGAATAGACTTAAGAGATTTGAAAAGGAAAAACTCCTGTTTTTCTTCTCTGTTTACTCTACTCACAGAATGCTTCATTTCAGACATTTCTGGTCACCAATGGTGTGTGCATTTTTTTTTCTCATACCAAGCAATTATTTGACTACAACTGGTTGACCTACAATTCATTTCAGTTCTGACACCATCACCCTAGAATTAGCATCAGATTCCACAGATGAATGAACAAGCCTCACAAGACTTCCTCCAACACACACACACACACACACACATGCACACACACACACACACACGCACACACACACACACACACACTTCAGATGCCAGTCTTGTGATTGCCATGGTCCAGGTTGTTACCTGTGCTTCTGGATATAAATTAGAGGTTCCCAGGACCTCCTCATTGGGCTCGATTAATTTGTTAGGGTTTCTCACAGAACTCAGGAAAACAGTTTGCCTACTAGGTTATCATTTACAAAACAATATAACCCAGGAAGAGCTAGACAGAGACATCCATAGGGCAAGGTATGTGGGGAGAGGTTCAGAACTCCCATGTCTTCTCCAGACAGAGCATCATACCAGCACCTTCCCATGTTCACCAACCTGGAAGCTTTCTAAACCATCTTATAGTTCAGAGATTTTTTTTGAAAGCTTTGTTATGTAGGCATGTTTGATTAAACCATTGGCTTTCCAAGTCAATTTATTAACATAAACTGAGGTACGGTTGAAAAGAGCTTGTTATTTATTTCTTAGGAAATTCCAGGTTTTGAGGGAGTTCTGTGCCAGGAACTGGAATTAAGAATATATATGTAAAACTAGAGGCCCGGTGCATGAAATTCGTGTACAGGCCGGGTCCCTAGGCCTGGTCGGCAATCAGGACAACCAGCAGGGTGATCAAGAGGCCCCTGCTGGCACCCGCCTTGGCTGGCCTGAGACCTGCGGGCTGGGGATAGCTCCTGTGTTGAGTGTCTACAGCCTGGTGGTCAGTGCGTGTCATAGTGACCAGTCGTTCCACGAGTGGTTCCACTGTTCAGTCGATTTGCATATTAGGCTTTTATAATATAGGATAAATCATATCATAATATGTCAGAAATACAAAGATGAAGAAAGCAAGGAAGGAAGAGAGACAGAAAGTGTTAGTGTTACTGGAGAAAAACATGCCTTATCCTTCCCCATTGCAATCAGGAGTAGGTTCTAGGGGTACCAGTGGAATAAGCATTTCTAGAGGCCCCCATAAGAGGATAAAATATAGTAGAAAGCTTTATTTTTATGTAATTACACCTCTGGGTTTCCAAGTCCCATTTCCCTTAGTCCAGTCATAGAGGAAATGTAACTAGGGTTTCAGTAAAGCTAGAAGCAAAGCCATGTCCAGAGTTTCCTTTCCATGTTGGAGCTGGGTCCAGTTCAGCATCAAGCTAGTTACAGTTCATTAGTCCCTTGAGTGTGGGGGCAAATGCAGGGAAGCAGAACCGAAAGAACCCCATAAGCCCAGGGTCACAGGAGTCCCAAGAGAGCAAACTTCTTTGTTCAGGAAATTATATGTCCCAAATTTCCTTGCTCTTGCAGGGGCCACACCCATTCTGGCCAACCATCTTGTCCCCAGATGTGATTGACAGGCAAGTACCTTCCCTATGCCATCCTAACTTTGCTGGGCATATGTCAATCTTCCCTTTGTCCAGTCCCCTTCTGCCAATGTTTTTCAGGGAACATGCCTATAATGTCTGATCTTCCCATTGTTCCTTTCCTATCTATATATGTAAAAGTCTAAGCGACCATCCAACTGGCCGACTGGCTGACCAGCCAGTAGGTATAATGTGCACTGACCACCAGGGAGCAGATGTTCAATGCAGGAGCTGCCGAGCTGTGGTGACTTGGCAGCAGGGGTTCTCAGGTGACACACCCTGGAACTAGAGAGGAGGGAGCCCGATTCCTGGCAGGGCCGAGCGATTCCACCTTTGGCCATGGCTTATGTTGTTGCTGGGGCACTGTCAGCCCCAAATCTGGTTTACTGCACATTTGGGTTTGCATTCCACACCCTGTACGACAGAAACTTTGCAGAGTAGCCTCTTGCACGCCAGGACTTCTCGGGAGATGTCGGAGAGCCGGTTTTGGCCCAATCCCAACAAGTCAGGCTGAGGGACCCCCCTCACTCTGCAGACACTCTTCCAGCTGAAATGCAGACCCAAGTGCAGCTGGCAGGGGAGAGATTGCATAAGGTTGGTTCCAGGGCGTGTCCAGCGCGTCTGGCCCAGTCCTACCCCACCAGCCACCTTCTATTGGTATCCTTTCAATGTGCACGAATCCATGCATTGGGCCACTAGTTATTAATAACTAGCTAGTTACAATGGAATCATTAGGAGGACTGGATGGAGAGAAAAACTACTGTATATTATAGCTAACAATCTCATTATTTTGTACTAGTGAGTACACTGAGAAGGAAGAATAAACAATTAATATACTTTACAGAGTAAGAGGACAGTTTCTTTATTGTTACTGTAGTTTTCACATAATTCTTTAAATATATATTTATTCAAGCCTTATTTATTGACCATCTATTATTGACCCCTCTACCCAACACCGATCTTAATATTCTGGGAAATAAAAATAATTTTGAGAGACTTTCTGCCCTCTAGGATCATATATTCTTATGGACTTACACTCAAAGAAATCAGCATATATATTCAATTTAATTACTCATTTCCGTTGTTCTATTTGGTTGGTTTAAGGTCATGGAGCATTTGCTTGCTTGCAGCCATTTTAAAAATACAGAGTTGCACCAAATTAGACAGTCTCATGATACTAATGTGATAGTCTTTAATACACCTCTGACTTGGTATTTAGGTGTTTAATGGGTAAAAGCAATTACAGAGATGGTTTATGTTAATAAGCAGATGCAGTCCATTGACTGATAGACAGTTTATTTAGATAATGACAAATATGTTCTAATTCCCAGTATTCACAAAATGCTAGATTTAAAAAGACAGTATTATTAGATAGAAGGTTTTTTTAAATTTTTTTCTTATGAAATCTGATGACAATATTGTGTTAAACTTTAAATATACTATACTATTCTGAAACTCCCCTTCTCTCTCTCACATACACATTCTGAAACACAGGTACATGCACGCACACATTTTCCACAGCCTTCAGGATATTCTACTCCTTTCTCTGAGTACTGAAAAACTAAATGATTTATGAACTCACATTTTGAGGAGTGTATTTTTTTTTTTTCTGTGGGCATCTACTTTGATAGAAAACATTTTTAAGATTGTCTTTTTCCCGGATTAAAGTCTAAGATTGCTGACAAAATGTGAGAGATTTTAAAGCCTTTTTAAAAAATAACTTTTAGGTTCAACTGTTTTTATATGAAATTACAATAGGAATGAGTCCATTTGACTATATGAAAGAATATTTCCACTAAATATTTTATGATTCTTTAGAGAAACAGAACATTCTTTTGCCCCATTTGATCTTTTGGAGAATATTCTCTATGGCCCAATTGATTTTTCAAGATCCTTTCTCTTTTAGAAGAATATGTCAGCTCTCAAGTGACCAGTAGTTCTTTTTATCTGATGCGGTCTCTTTAAAACCCATAAGCATGTTTGGGTTATCAGATCTACTTTAAAATGCTGCCATTCATCTGTTCAATTTAATGCTTGCTCAGGAGGGAGCTGCTGTATTGACTAAGGGCTGTGCCACAATGAAGCTCCGAAAATGAGAAAAGAAAGAAAGGCAGGCCCAAGCTAAGCATTCCATTAACTCCCCCTAAGACTGCAGTACATCAATAGAGCATTAGACCTAATCATGTTTTAGACAGGTAGTCAACCACAGAAAAGAATAATCAGAGATATTTATTCAGAAAGGAACACTGTTTTTAGTCTTTAAGTATTTGCTCCTCTTTTCTCCCGGAAAATGATGTGTAGTGATTAGTTTTTATCTGAGCAGGCAGGCATTCTCTCTTAAAAATTAAATTATGTCCTACTCTGTAGAATAGAAGTAAAAAAGAAAGATGTAGCTTTTGCCTTATCTAATGCTTAAAGGATGCTTATTAAACAAAATAAATAAACTAAGGCCATTCTGAGGGGCAGATAATATTTTTGTGTTTTATATTGATTGAGGAGGAAGTCACACTGGGTCCCTTTTCAATGTTCTATTGTGAATGGACCTTCTTTGTACTCATTAATACCCAGTTAAGTCTCCGGACAGTAAAACTTGCTTTTAATTTACAACCAGCTTAGTAAACTGTTACTGCTTTTCTGTTTCTGTTAGAAAGTCATTTAACTTTCTTTACAAGGAGAGCTGCCTAATTCCTTCTTAAGGATTAAGAAAAAGGAAAGAGAAAGAAATAAAGGAAGGAAGGGAGGGAAGGAGAGAGGGAAAGGAGCTTGACTATGATTTATGCTTGTGAGAGGGAACAGCATTTCTCACTCCAAAATATGCCTCTTTAAATATTGGCAATTTAAAGTAGTTATTTTTAATAAACAAAAGACTTAGGAAAAACCTGACATTCTCCCTCACTGTCTAAAAGAAATTTATGTAGGTAGAAGGCTTGCTCCAGAAAGAGAGATGCCATCACAGATAACTCTAGTTTAATATGAACTAAGTGTGATGGACAGGGATGTCAACGTAAGAAACATTCAAAACTGTGAAGACTTTTTGTGAGTTTATTTGAGCCAAACTGTCAACAAATGCCAGGAAGCAGAATCTCAACCAATAGAGATAATGTTCCAGAGAATGGCGGTTCTGCACCTTGTTTTACACATTATCATCAAAAAGGAGACGTAAGTGGGTTACATGAAATTCACAGGTGATAGATTAGGGTGGTGGGAGAAAGAAAAGAGGGGAAACCTCTGGGATTGGATAAGAAGTAAAAATGATAGACACATACTTCTTTTACTTAGGCGGGTGCAAGGTAGTTAACAGTCAACAATTAACTCAATAACAATGAGGGGATTTGTGGTCTCTGCAGAGAGGTGCCTGTGCTTTGAGGGGTCCGGAAAAAGGAAAATTACTTTGATATTCTAATGATACGTTATCATAGATGCAAAAGACAATAGACAGGCTCAGTTAAGGTAAAGATTGAACTTTGTCAGGGAAGATACTGGCCTAGGATATGACTACCCACTATAAACTGCTTCTTTTTCAGTTTAAAAACTTTTAAGTTCAGACCATCCTTTGTGGTTACTTTAGGTCTATGAGTTTGCAAAGCCGCCACACAAGCCTTCCCTGAGCTAGTCAGATTAGCATGTGGCCCCCTTTTCGACCTCAGGGAGGGACCTGACAAGGCCCCTTTGATCAAAGTTCTTTCGGTGGCCCATTGTTAAAGATGTACCAGCAAATATTTATTCACAAAACACTTGCTTTTCTGTCTCCATGTGCATTGCCTTCCTGTCCTTTGAAGTTCCAAACCCCCACTCCACCATTTTCTCCTTAGCTCAAGATGGCATATAGGCCTTAACTGTCCAACGTGTCCTTGAGTCTCATACTAGTATTCATATAGCACCCCTATAGGTACATATGTTTTAAATTTGGTGATTTTCTCCTCTTAATCTGTCTCAAGTTAATTTTGTTATTAGCCCGGCCAAAAGAGTTTAGAATGGTGGGCAGAAATTATGCTTTGCACCCACACATTTGGAAGCCATGAAGCTTAATTAAAAAAATCAAAAAAATCTGGAATCTCTCTCTGAGGTTTGAATGAAGTATCTACTGTTCTTTGGGAAAACAACCTAAGATTAGCCATTTTCTTCTGTGCCACTTTCTAGGATAGTGGTAAGTTCCAGAAATAATACTTCTGTCAATAGATCATTGTAAAGAACAAAAAAGATAATTTATATATAAATGGCTTATAAGGTATAAATTGTTGTGCGATGATTCTCAACTACTACTTCTAGAAAATACAGGCATCCTGTGAGTCAAAGTAAATGGTTATTGAACTAAACGAGTCTCAGGTTAAAATTTTCACAATTCTCAAAAATAATCAATATAATGTTCTTCATGTTCAGCCTTTTAAGCCATTTTTTTCTTACACAGTTCACAATTGCTAACTCTACACAAATAAGTAACCAAAAACAGAATGCTTTGAAACTGACAGACACACTGTACCCCTCTCTCCTATAAATGAATAGAAATTATAGAAAAACATAGAGAGTTTAGCACATAGCATATTTCTTACCAATATGCACTGAGCTGGTATAAGAATTCAGCTGCCTCTGGCCAGTGTGGTTCAGTGGTTGACCATCAGTTCATGAACCAGGAGGTCATGGTTTGATTCCCAATCAGGGCACATGCCTGGGTTGCATGTTCCATTCCCAGTAAGGGGTGTGCAGGAGGTAGCCGATCGATGTTTCTATCTTTCTGTCCCTCTTCCTTCCTCTCTTTAAAATCAATAAAAAATATATTTTTAAAAAGAATCCAGCTGCTTAAACACACACACACACACACACACACACACACACACACACACACACGCATACATTTCAATATAAATTTAAACTTGTAATTAACAAAGGGAACACCTCAATGCAAAAAACACGAATAAGTTCAAACATATAAAAATCAAGAAAGAATGAAGTCCAAGGGCTTGTAAGGGAGGCAGAGGTGCATGCACAAATTTATGATTAGAAACCGGAGAGTGCAGATTAAAGGCTGTAGGGGAGAGATTGTTCTCTAGTTCTTGAACTAATAGAACAAATCTACCCCAAATAGCAAGGAGTCACTACTGACTAGAAAAATCCTCTTCGGATAAGTTTAGGAAAGCAGCAAGCACATTTGTGATAAATCCATCAGAGGCAGAGAATCAGAAGAAAAGATGCCCATAAGAATTAGAAACCACCTCCATGAGTTGCCCATGTTTGTGAGTCCTGGACAGATGATAGACCAGCAATACAGGAATTGTAAGGCATGGGCAATTTATTTGTGATTATAATGCAACTCAGTGGCTCACGTTGATATTTCTGCTATATATTTAATCAATTATGCACCATTTATTAAATAAAGTGTCTTTTCCAGTTTGCAAATACTCATATTGCAATATATTAATTTTCTTTTTTCTGATTTATAGTGAAATATTTTTCTGAGTTCTTCACTCTCTTTTACTTATTTTTTTATTTAATTCTATTATATCTGATATCCCATTACCTCTGAATACTACAGTCTTATATTCTCCAACATAACCACAATACAACTATCAAAATAAGAAATTAATGCTGATACATAACCACCATCTAATCCTCAAACCTCTTCCAAGTTTTGACAATTGTCCCAATAATGTCTTTTATAGCAAAAGGATCTGGTTGTAAACCACACCTTGAACAGTCTGAAACAGTATCTCAGCCTTCATGACCTGGAAACTTTGAAGTTTACAGCCAGATATTTCGTGGACTCTAAATTGAGTTGTCTGATGCCTCCTCATAGTTAGATTCAGGTTCTATATCTCCCATAGGAATATAGTTATGCTGTAATTTTCTTTGTTTTCTATTAAATTACACACTGTTTTGTAGTTTTTTCATTGCTGATAATGTTCAGTGTGATCACTTGACTAAGGCGATGCTTGTTAGGCTACTTCCTGGCTTGACTCCAATATCCACACTCGGCTGCATCTCTCATTCTGCTCAGATTCTGAAAAGACACCACACCATGTACACCCCTCTGCTCTCTGCTTGGGCTGGGACACCCTTTCCAGGCTCCCCAGTGTCTCTCCTTCTCACTCTGCTTAGGCTCTCAATCTATATAGGAGGCTACCATCTGAGTTTAATGTCTTGCTCACCTTGCAAGAGTTTGACAGCCCACAAAGGGATGTATCACACTTTAGGGGCCCATGTCATCCTGGCCAAAGTGGAGGACCTGAAGTCTGGGAATGTGAAATCTATAGCCCATCTATATTGGGAATAAATGCAGTCTTGTGGTGAAGAAGACCAGCAGCATATTTGGGCAAATAATTAAAAGTACAAGAGTTTGCTTTCTTGATAGTGGTTCTTTTCCACATGCAAAACATGATCACCCCATCCCAGGATCCTAAAAGTGTTGTTTAATCATTGTATCAAGCTCTCAATTCGTAACTATATGAAATGAAGACAAGTTAAGTACTTCTTTTATTTAAGTACTTCTTTTATTTCTACAGTGGAGCAGAAAGGATAGAAGTGCAATAAATAATCCTATTTGGAAAGGAGAAGAATGGGAAGTGTGGAGCAATCACTGATCCACTAGTACTGCTAAAATCTTTCCAGTAAAATATTGTTCATTCATCCCCCCTGTTCCAGTAGTCTTCAGCTGGGGGTGATTCGCTCTCAGAAGGCTTCTGACAATGGCAGGTTGTCAACATTCTTGGTTGTTGACAATGAGGGTTGTGTGATATATAGTGTATAGAAGACAGGGATGCTGCTAAACACCCTATAGTGAACAGAACAGTTGCCCTCAACAAAAATGTATCCATCTCAAAATATCAATTGTGCTAAGGATGAGAAACTATGCTCTATTCTAAGGGTAATAAATGATTCTTTATGAGGCCTGGGTTCTCTTCGCTGTGAATGACTCCCCAGTCCACTGTTGTTGGCTTTTGGTTCTGTCCCCTGGTATGTATTTCCATGTCTCTTAGCCGCTAGCCATTTCTAAAGGGAGCATTGGAAAATACACACTTCTGGGTGGACAAGTAAATATCTCAGGATACTTCTGGATGTGGAAAGCAGGGGACCTAGAGGTTCTTTCCTATTTTGAATACTACAGCTAATCATAATATTAATATCATATGTTAAGTTCAATCCCCTCCATGTGCCAAATGCCAAACTTGTTCACAACGTTTATATTCTTAAATATCTGAAGGTTAGAATTTGCTATTCTAATTGGCAGGATTTTGACAATATAAATGTCTTTTAAATAAAGTGAAAAGGGCCCTAGCTGGTCTGGCTCCGTGGTAGAGCATCAGCCTGCGGACTGAAGGGTCCAGGGTTTGGTTCTGGTCAAGGGCACATGCCCGGGTTGCAGGCTCGAGCTCTAGTGTGGGGTGTATAAGAGGCAGCTAATGAATGATTGATTCTCTCTCATCATTGATGTTTCTATCTCTATCTCCCTTTCCCTTCCTCTCTGAAATAAATAAAAATATTAAAAAATAATAAAGTGAAAGGGTTTAAAAAGGAATCACACATAGTGTACTAGAGGCCCAGTGCATGAAACTTGTGCACAGGGGGGGGAGGGTGTCCCCTCAGCCCAGCCTGCACCCTCTCCAATCTGGGACCCCTCAGGGGATGTCTGACTGCCAGTTTAGGACATCCCTCTCATAATCTGGAACTGCTGGCTCCTAAATGCTCACCTGCCTGCCTGCCTGATTGCCCCTAACTGCCCTCCCTGCCAGCCTGATCACCCCTAACTGCCTCTGCCTGCTGGCCTGATCGTCCCTAACTGCCCCCCTGCCATCCTGGTTGCCCCCAACTGCCCCCTCTGTGCTGGCGTGGTCACCCCCAACTGACCCCCTCTGCCAGCCTGGTCACCCCTAACTTCTCCCCTGCCAGCCTGGTCACCCCCAACTGGCCCCTGATGGCCTGGTCACCCCCAACTGCCCCCCTGCTGGCCAGATCACCCCCAACTTCCCCCTCTGCTGGTCTGGTCACCCCACACCCTACTATTCAGTTGTTTGGCCATCCCTTACTAACCCCCCTGCCGGCCTTGTCGCCCCCACGCAGCCTGCTGTTCGGTCATCCATCCAGTTGTTTTGGTTGTGACAGCCCCTGGCTTTTTATATATTAGGAGGGTACCCTTCTGGAAAAGTCTTTGTATGTTAAAAAGGCCAAAAATAATTCCTTGTATTTTTTAAACTTGTAAATATTTAATTAAAAAGTGATTTTATATATGGACATCTGTTTGGGTTAAAATAGATTGCAAAATATTCAATGTGTGTGTTATCATCTAGTAGGAGTGGAGCCAATGCTCTCACAGAGGTGGACTTGATCTCATCTGACAGCAAAGATAGTAGAAGATATTGATTAGAGGAAGAGCTTGTGGAGTGACATTTACAGTACAATGGATTAAGTTTAATGAGGGGACTTACTAGTTATCAATAGAAGGCTTAACCTCATCCCCACATTTGTTAGGCATTATTGTGCAAAATAATTTAAAGTAGATTAAATGACTTATTGACTACACATAAATGTCTGGAAGAAGATAAACATTAATTACCTCTCTGTGTTTTTACTTTTCATAGACCATAAGGTTAAAACAGACACACACACACACACACACACACACACACACACAGACACACACACACTGAAACTTTATTGTTAAGTTAAAACAATTTTAATTTTAGGACAATATACATCACACACTGTATATTCATTCCTTGGATATTATTTTAAAAGTTGCTCTGCAAGGCATTCATAATATGTTTTCTTAGAAAACTTGACACAATAAATATATTTTAGAAAAATATTTTGAATGCTGAGTTATTAAAAGAAAATAAGATACCTAGTAAGGTTACTGTTCATTTCTAGCAATATTAGTTACAAAAAAAAAAAATTCAAATGAGGAATCTCAGAGGGAAGGGGGGAGGAGAGGCGGAATGTGATTATCCAAAGAATTTATATGCATATATGCATGACCCATGGACACAGACAATAGTGTAGTGCAGGCCTAGAGGGGAGGGGCGGCAGCGGGGTGCAGGGGGTCAATGGAGATGAAAAGGGGACATCTGTATATTTCCAACAATAAAAATAAATTTTTTTAATCCTCACCTGAGGATATTTTTCCATTGATTTTTAGAGAGAGTGGAAGAGAGAGAGAAAGACAGAAACATTGATGTGAGAGAAACACATCCATTGGTTGCCTCTTGCACTCCCTGACCAGGGCCCAGAGCCAGGGAGGAGCCTGCAAGTGACTTGGACCAGGACCCTTCAGGTCTGCAGGTTGTTGCTCTATCCACTGAACCAAAATGGCTAGGGCAAGATAAATTTTTTAAAATTTAAGTAAAGTGTTTCCAGTTTTATAAAGTCTCAAAATTAGAGAAAGTTTGTAAAGTCTATATTTCTTTCAACCATCCCTAAAGTCATTTAAAAATGATAGATGTAGACAAAAAATTGGAGCAAAGGTATTCAAATTTTAAGTGAAATGAACATATAACCATAGTAAGCTTCATTCCCACTAATATATAATGTCCCCCAGCATACAAAAAATGTACATTAATTGAGAGTACATATTTTCAAAACCAATACCTTATTTCCTATTTTTTAAAAGAATTTCTGATTCTTCACAACTTTAGAATAAGAATATTATTAGCCTAGTTCTCAGTTTTGTGAATTAGAAAGACCTGACCTGAATTTATAAAATAGGAGCTTGGGCTCTGGAAAGCAACCCCACAAATTTCTAATTCTATGTCTTCAATATTCTCCTTTTCTAACAAGTTTTGTTTGTTTATTTTAGTTTTTATTGATGGAAAATTTACATACAGAGATGCATAGTCTTAATTGCGAAATGTGATGCCTCTTGGCAAGTGTGTTGAGATACCTAGTAAGATAAGAATTTTGAGACTGAATAAAGACATGTATTGATGACAGGATATTGAGGACATCACTCATTCCTAGGGTTGCCAGGAGTCAGAGCTGACTCAACAGCTTTTAAAAAAAGAAAATAAGCATTTCCAGATTAATCTTAAAGAAATTATGGTATTTCACATAATACAATATCAAGCAGGTGTCAAATGAATGAATTAGGTCTCTAAATATGAATATTACAATCACAATTTTGAGAGAATTAAAGTTGCCAAAGAATTTACACAGCATGATGACATTTTCACAACATATGAAATATCAAAATAATAGTATATTATTTAGCAACAGATATATTAAAAGTAAAATAAAATGCAAGGACTAAAATATTATGGGAATTTTAAAATCGGGAATTAGTAATATGGGAACTTCAAATGTATTGTTTATGTTTTATTTATTTAAATGGGGGCTAAGGGGCGGGCTAGAAGAGATCAATTTCGGGGAAAAGGGGACATATGTAATACTTTCAACAATAAAGATTTAAAAAATAAAATAAAGGCTCTAGCCAGTTTGGCTCAGTGGATAGAGCATCAGCCTGTGGACTGAAGGGTTCCAGGTTGATTTAGGTCAAGGGCATATATGCCCAGGTTGTGGGCTCAGTCCTCAGCAGGGAGCGTGCAGGAGGCTGCTGATCAATGATTCTCATCATTGATGTTTCTATCTCTCTCTTCCTCACCCTTCCTCTCTGAAATTAATAAAAATATATTGGAAAAATAAAATAAAATAAATAAAATAAAAGGGAGGTAGGTGTCCATACATTTTTTAGGGTGAGAGATATTAACAATATAGGTTAAAGTAACCCAATTACAAAATAAATCCAATAAAATATAGCTTCTATAGAAAGACTATAATCAATAGTCATTATAAATAAAATATTATAAATGACAATAACTGACTGCTTGCAACTGAGTGAACATTGTGTCAGGAATAACTGTCATATTCATTAACACTTAGGTGACAGTGGATATATTTCACAACTATGTATCTAGCTTGTACATAAAAAAACTACCTTTATCTACTAAATATGCCTTAGTACTGGCACATTTACTCCTATGAAATGCAGACACAATGACAGTAGAAAGCATGAGTGATGTTGATCTAATTATCCCATTAAATGCATATTATGTGTGAAGGGGAGCAGAATGCACATTTTCCAGTTATTAATCCAGATTAACTAAGGAAAGTGGAGAATAAAAAAGGCTTACATTTTCTTTACTAGTTGAAATTGACGAACTATATGTGTGGAGAAGTGAGAGCTTTCATGGAATTTCCAATCAGCAGCGGTGTTCTGTTCCTTTAGAAGAACAAGGAACGGAGTCGATTATGAACAAACACCGGTTGGAAGTACTGAGAATTAGTTTGAGGTACTTGGAGACTGAATAAAGACATGTAGTTTAGTACAGACATAAACACCGGAGAAAAAGGTTGTTATAAATGTTGTACTTGATAACAGTATATCAGTGGAAAACTTTCTGGATTCCTCAACACTCAGGTGTATATATCTATCGAGGTTGCTTGCTCATGAAAGATGTTTCTCAGTTCCTGGCTGGTGCCTATGGGCCCTTTTGTTTTCCTTCCTATCCAAAGGTTTCAGTCTGCTTTTGTTTTCAGAGCACTTATTTCCATTTGCTCTGTTTTGAAGCTTCCCAGCAAAAACATGGTTGTGGAGGAAAGTATACTTAGCTCTATATTTCTCTTTCCCTATGAACCTCAAATTAAGCACCTTTGTTATTTTAATGAGAGAAGCTGTTGATCATAATATGAATATTACCAACAAAAAGGAAGGCACACATCTTAGTCAGCTTGGCTTGCTCTCACAAAATTGTCATAGACTGAGTGGCTTGAACAGGGAAAACATTTGATTCTCACATTTTTGGAGGCTAGGTTGTCCAAGATCGAAGTTCCAGCGGACTGTCAGAGAGCAGCCTTTCAGTGCTCATGTGGCAGAGAGAGAAAAGGTGTGGGGGGAGATGCTCTGGTCTCTCTCTTATTAAAAGGACACTAACCCCATCCTGGAGGCTCTACCTTTATGATCTCAATTAATTACCTCCCAAAGGACCCACCTCCAAACACCAACATATTGAGGGTTAGGGCTTCAACACATGCATTTGACGGAGACATACACATTCAGTTCCTAATAGCACACAAATTCTAGAAATATTAACACATCATAGTATTCCATTCCTGGCCCAGGTTCCCGACTCTTTTTTTTTTTTAATATGGTCCTGGAAGCTTCTCCCAGAAGATTCTGAAAATAGACTAAAGTTTACCATTTGCTTTACTGGTCTCAATTTCTGTTTGATCTTTCTGCAACATTATATGAATTAATAGATACGTGCCATGGGTCAGACAGTACTCAGTGTGAATTAAACAGTTTCTGACTAAATACTCACTACACTGGGTCAGAGTGTGGAAGGAGGGCAAATAAAAAAAAATCATGTCTAAAACACACTCTATAATATGGACTCCATTAGGAGTTTTTTTAAAAAATATCTTGTCATCTTAGTCTTTTCAATAGTTTCCATCCAAAGGTCATTTTGCCTAATAAAGAATCCTTGAGACTGTCCTATTTGCAGTTAAAGAGGAACCACTAGTTTATATATTATTTGACTAATTGACATATTCAGAGATTAGTAAATTATCTCTGCTAAAAACAAAAAGAAGCTTGAGTTGAGTAACCTATGTGTTTGTTTCACTCTGGAACTGGTTATATGAACATTACTGCTATATTTTTTAAAAGTTAATTATTAGAAAGAAAGAAATATTAACTGCAATAAAATCAACATTCTTCATGAATAAATAACAATTTCTACCAATATAGGAAACATTTAGAACTATATAACAAAACTTTAATTTTATAGATGGTGTAATACTTAATTTTTAATAGTTAAATTGGCTCTACATTTTTAACATAGTAAAACCAGAAAACATTCTTATTAAAAGCATATAAATATTTATCATACATTTTAATCTAAGATATGTTGAAATATACATGTTTTTATTATTGAAAACCACTAAATAATATAATTATTAAAATAATTTAAAACCCTTAATATTCTATACTAGGTAAATAATCAAATAAAAAATTACACACCTTCAATAATATAACTGAAATAGTGATTTAAAATTGTGTTTATGCCTGTTCTACATCCTAGAATTGTAGACAATCAAAAGCATAAAAGAACCACTATGGCCAAAAATAATCACTAGTCCTTGATCTAGGAGAAAATGAGCAGAAACAGACATGAAATACTAGTATACATCTGGGTTAGTGTTTTTCCAGGCAGCCTGGATGTATTGCAAAGCCTTTGATTGTTCTCTGTTCAACTGAAGAACTAGAAGTTTGGGGTCACTTGGTACATTGACAAGAATAGCACACCCAAGTCAAAGATGCGTTGCCTCCAAAATCCAAAGACTCCTAGTAAGCATTGTGTCTATTTCTTGGTTGTGGGAGGAGCCAAACGCCACAATTTCTCCTTTACCTTAGATGGGATATCTCAACATGCCCCAACTGGACCCCTAAACATTTCACTAAAGTGGAAGATCCTGAATTTTTGTCAGATTTATTTCCTACCCGCTGACCCACAAATATCTTACCAATAAGAGTAGTTGCTACTTCTTGCTCACTAGGTCCAATCAATACAGCATTATGAATGGAATGAAACTGTGAACAGTGTGGTAGCTTGTGGAAGGGAAAGGTGAGCAAGATCCCGGAGGACTGAATGATAACACAGAGCTGGAGAATTGACACACCACTGAAGCAGGAAAGTTGAGGTGTATTGTAAAGTAAACTGCCTTTGGGGTCCTTTAGTAACAAGTAGGAGTGGGAGGAAACATTTGTAAAATCAATAACTGCAAACCAGGTACCAAGGGATGTGTTTATGTGCTCAGGCTATTGAACCCACATCTGGAACAGCAACTGTAATTTGGAGTCACCACCTGGTTAAGTTTCGAATAGTCCACTTTCATTTTCCATGATACATCAGTTTTTAAAAATATATATTTTTTATTGATTTTCGTTTTTAGAGGGGGGGGGGAGAGAGAGAGAGAGAGAGAGAGAGAGAGAGAAACACCGATGAGAGAGAAACATCGATTAGCTGCCTCCAGCACAGCCCCCACTTGAGATCGAGTCTGAAACCGGGCATGTGCCCTTACAGGGAATCAAACCCATGAACTCTTGGTGCATGGCTCAACATTCGACCACTGAGCAACACCAGCTGGGCAATGACCTATCAGTTTTCTGTGTAGGACAAATAGGTGAGTTGAGTGGGAATATGTTGAGTATCACCACCCCTGCATCTTTTATGTCCTCGATGGTGGCTATCATCTCTGTAACCCCTCCAGGAATCAGGGTTGCTTTTGGTTTATTAGTTTCCTAGAGGCAGATGTAAAAACTTGCACTTGAACTTTCCTACCATAACATCCCATACTCCACAGGACAGGAAACCAATGTAGGGATTCTGCCAACTACTGAGTATATCCAATCTAATTATACACTTCACAACTGGGGAAATAACCACAAGATGGGGTCAGGTCCCACTGGACCCACTGTGGGACAGACCTGTGCTAAAACCCTGTCTAGTCTAGTCTAACTGGAGTGCCAGAGTGAGTGACCTTCTGGGTCTCCTGGAATTAGTGTCCGTCCAGAGACAGTGCCCAGTAAACCTCAAAAAGTCTGATTATTTCCTTTTCTCCAATGGACGGTCACCCTGTAAAAGGCTGTAGGTCCCTTCAGAAATGGCTGGGAGAAAGGTTAACTGTCGAGAATGTCAGCAGTGGAAGAGTGACCTTCCTCTGGGGGACTCAGCCTCCCCTTCATTTGAAGGATTGTCAGTCGGTAAACTGCACTAAATCTGGGAATTGATTGAGGGGCTGTGACTCTCTTTGTTTATGGTTCAAGTTAGATTTCTGCTCCTTTGACCTAGAACTCTACCACTGTACAAATCAAGGAAGAATTTAGTAGATTGCCCATCTCTTCCATTTGATATACGAGCCAACCCAATGTCTCTGTGTCAGGCTATTCTGATTGCCACTTTCATTCTGCGGCCCTTAATGGTAACCATGCCCACCTTGACCTTGGTGATTAAGTGCTGCCATCTGCCCCTGCTTCCTGGCATTCAATTATCCCCATTATACTTAGGGTTTCAATTAAGTGGCAGGAGTTCCCACAGTAATTTCTGATATACAAAGAAGAATAACCACAGAATTATTTTAAGGTAATGGGGACCCATAACAAATTTATTTCTCACAGTTGTGAAGAAAGATGTGTCCGCTGGATCCTCCCAGAGTGGGTGAGCAGATCCACAAGATAAATCCATTATAACATTCTTATCTCCCCTCCACTACAGTACACCAAGGCTGTGTTGGCATTTCATCCTAAATAATTTAGTGTAAGCCACCTTTCTGTCTATGTTTGCCAACCAACCAAACTATTAGAGCCCTTCTAACCCCTCTTGTAGCAACACAAGATGCAAAAACTCTGCTTTGTGAGCCTATAGTCATAAATTTGGTCAGCTCTAACTTTATGTTCCTTTCACCACTATCTTGCACACCCATTAATATCCATTCCCACACATAAAGCCAGGATTTAGAAAAATCATGTAGTTCCTTTGGAGTACAGGATTGAACTTTTTACTTATGGAGTACACTTTTCTACTTCACCTTTTGTTGCCTAGAGACCTGAGTCTAGTTACAGATCTAGAATAAAGAGGTTCAGATGGAACCGATTTTGAGCAAAATCAGTCTTGTCTTGAAAGGCAAGCAGGATTAATCTCCTCAGACGAAGGTGAAAGCAATGCTTCTTTCTCCTGACAAGATGGGTCTGTAGAATTTCACTGTTTAATCAATGTCCCTGGCTCCACCAGAATCACATGTCCCATTCCAATTTTAAGGACCTCACTGCTTCCCAACCAATGCCTTTACCTTAACAGCAGACATCATGTAAGACGGGGAATTCAATTTGTGTTGTAATTCACTCTCAGGGTAAAACTCTGGTTTTCAGCAACCTCAGCTCTACAGCTACAGCATATAGGGCTTTCTTTCAGGGCAGACATGGAAAACGTTCAGGTCATTTACAAGTTAGGAAGCACAGGAACTGGGAATTTGAATCCCTGAGCTGATCTTTTTCTTCCCCTACTCAGTCCGGGGCCATTCAGGGCAACCAGTCAATCTCATTATACCCATTAGTTTGACAAAAAGTGTTTAAAGTTTCAAATAAATGGTTACCCAGAATCTTGCCTCTTAAAAGTATTTGATTAGGAGTATCTGATGATGATATTTTGTGTATTTCTATACCTATTTCTCACAACGGTGCTCTATTTACTTCCAAGAATTGAGCCATCTAGAGCCTTTAAATCAAAAGAATAAATTCCAGCAACCTCAGAACCAGTCTTCCAGACATATCCTTTCAATTCTGTTCCTCTAGATCCGTGGTTGGCAAACTGCGGCTCGTGAGCCACATGCGGCTCTTTGGCCCCTTGAGTGTGGCTCTTCCACAAAATACCATGGCCTGGGCGAGTCTATTTTGAAGAAGTGGCGTTAGAAGAAGTTTAAGTTTAAAAAAAATTGGCTATCAAAAGAAATTTCAATCGTTGTACTGTTGATTTTTGGCTCTGTTGATTAATGAGTTTGCAGACCACTGCTCTAGATCTAGAACCACTGTTGGTATCAAAATAGCTATTTGTTTAGTCAGGTTCTCAAAAACAAAACAAAAACCAGAATATGTATGTTCAGCAATTATTCATATATAGGATATATATGAAAGTTTGTAATTTTGCTTTAGAAGTTATGTTAATGATTTTATATTTATGAAATATTGTCTTTATTTGGCTCTCTATTTAAAACCCCATTAAAATGAAGTTGTGTTCTCTTTCTCCTTCTTCCCAACAATTATACCATCATCCACAATTAGTAAATATTAATAGCTTTCATTCATTTATCTTTATTTTTTACACACATTTTACTTTTTAATCTTTGAATTGTTAAACTTAAATAACACCCTTTGATACCTAGCAATTATGAGGCAATCAGCAAACTAATTTTACTTTCTAAAGTACTTACCAAGCACATGTCCTCCGATTTTATGATATACGAGTGATTTCCACATTGTCAGAGCATGTAAAATTTACAGTCCATTCCGTCAACTCTATTCTTCCTTTTATTTATTTATTTACTAAGTTTCTTGCTTGTTCAAATGTGTTCTTGTTTGTTTTTAAGCTTTAAGGTAAACTTGCCTTGCCTCACAATTTATTTCCTAGGGTATCTTATAAAATTTTCTATATTATCTCGTCTGAGTAAGGTGGATTGTGACTGTGACAAATTTTCATTACAAAATGATGACCATATATAAGTTACCACAAAAAATGGAACAATTCTTAGAATGACATGGGACAATATAACGATATAATAATTACACTGGGATCATAGGCATAAAATCTGACTGTCCTGTGAAAATCAGGATTAGTGGACTTTTGTCCAGAGACAACTATGATCTGTTAGTACATGGTCCCAGAAAAAAAATTAGATATATATGGAAATTAGATAGGAAATAAGAGGTATCCAAAATAGAGAGATATTTTAAAAGATCCATGGAGAGTAACTTTAGTTTAATCCTTCAAGGATGATCTGTTGAGAGTGTGGGCAGAACTTCAGAGTTTTCTTGATTAGAGACAGGAGTTTGGAGTAATGATACCCCTATGAACTTTTGTTATTGTTTAAGAGCTGTTCACAGGAGGACAGCACTTCTGAGGCAACTCTTTTGCTCTACTTGTGCAAGCAAATTTGGTTCTCAGCACCTGTGTATAGGTATCTGAGAGAGGTGCAAGTTCTGGCTCTTGGGAATGAAAACATACAAGGTGGGGCAAAAGTAGGTTTACAGTTGTGAGTACTCAAAACACAGAGTTTATTCTTGTCTTATTATTAATTACTAGAGGCCCGGTGCACGAAATTCGTGCACGGAGGGGGGGGTGTCCCTCAGCCCAGCCTGTACCCTCTCCAATCCAGGACTGCTGGCTCCCAACTGCTCGCTTGCCTGCCTTCCTGATTGCCCCTAACCGCTTCTGCCTGCCAGCCTGATCACCCCCTAACCACTCCGTTGCCAGCCTGATTGATGCCTAATTGCTCCCCAGACAACCTGTTTGCCCCCAACTTCCCTCCTCTGCTGGCCTGGTCACCCCTAACTGCCCTCCCCTGCAGGGTTGATCGCCTCCAACTGCCCGCCCTGGCAGGCCTAGTCCCTCTCAACTGCCCTCCCTTGCAGGCCTGGTGCCTCCCAACTGCCCTCCCCTGCTGGCCATCTTGTGGTGGCCATCTTGTGTCCACATGGGGGCAGGATCTTTGACCACATGGGGGCAGCCATATTGTGTGTTGGAGTGATGGTCAATCTGCATATTACTCTTTTATTAGATAAGATAGAGGCCTGGTGCAGGGGTGGGGGCCAGCTGGTTTGCCCTAAAGGGTGTCCCAGATCAGGATGGGGATTCCCTTGGGGCGTGGGGCAGCCTGTGGTAGTTTGCAGGCCAGCCACGCCCCCTGGCGACCCAAGCAGAGGCCCTGGTATCTGGAATTTATTTACCTTCTACAATTGAAACTTTGTAGCTGGAGCTGAGCCAAACCTCCTGCTCGCTTCGTGGCTGGCAGCCATTTCTGTTGGGGTTAATTCACCTTCTATAATTGAAACTTTGTAGCCTGTAGTGGAGGCCTAGGCCAGCCAGGGCAGGTGGAAAGCTTGGCTTCCTCTGTTTCCAGGGGCAACCCTGGCCTGCTCTCTCCAGCTCCATGGCTGCTTCCATTTCTGTTTAGATTTGTTTACCTTCTATAATTGAAACTTTGTAGCTTGAGTGGATGCTTAGGCCTGCAATGGCAGGCGGAAAGCTTGGCTTCCTCCGTTGCCTGGGAAACCTTGCTCTCTGTGGCTGTAGCCGTCTTGGTTTGGTTTATTTGCATATCTGCTCCTGATTGGCTGGTGGGTGTGGCTTGTGGGCATGGCTTGTGGATGTAGCAGAGTTAGGGTCAATTTACATATTACTATTTTATTAGGTAGGATTGTATTATTTTCCATATGAACAACTGTAAGCCAACTTTTATCCCACCCTGTATATGGCTGCTTCATGGGAACAGATGCCTAAGGGATCTGATAGAATATGAGTGGCACACTAACCAAATCCTAGGTTTTCAATTTAAGGAGCACTCACTGTAAGTCATTCTAGTTTTCTGTGGCTAGTTACCTCTCCATAAGGGAAAAAATTACAAGAAAAGGGTGAGTGGCCCTTAACTCACTGCAGTTTGTCTCTGGGCTATAGTTTTTTCATGGTCCTTCTCTTCCATTTATTCTTGTGTGTCTGTGTGTGGGTTTGTATGCATACTGTAAAATAAGGATTCTTCTCTTTGCTTCTCCAATATACTTACATTTGTTCTAGGGCAAATTGTCAAAAACATTATTATATTCTGGTTAAATAACCATGACACCACTGTCAAAAAAATTAAGCTTATTAGTCTGGGCTTATTTCTGGATTTTTTTTCCATTCTCTATATGTTCAGTTGTCCACAAATGTGTATGTCACCTATGCTATACTGCCTTGATGACTGGTACATAAAAAGACTATATAATGAATTTTAAAATAAAAAGATGTTTCTCCTCTGGCTTTGTTTTTCTTTCTAATCATTTTGGATGTGATAAGTTCTTTGAATTTCTGCATAAAATTTAGAATTGGTTTGATAATTCAAATTTGACTGAGTTTTCATTGAATCTATAAATCAATTTGGGAAAGATTAATATCATAAGTCTTCCGATCAGTGAGCATGCTTTATGTCTTAATTTATTTAGGTCTTTCTCTCAGCAAAGTGGTGAAGTTTTCAGTGGACTGGTATAGCACATATTTTGCTAAATTTATTCTTAAGTGTTCAAGTCTTCATGTTATTATTAGTGATATGTGTGGTGCCTTGTATGAAACTTTTCCCTTTTCATATTGTACCGGCTAGGACTTACATGCAATGTTGAGTTGCTGTGGTTAGAATGAGTGTCTCTGCCTTGTCCCAGAACTTAGAGGGGAATAATTCTGTTTTATCTAGGATTAACTTCATGCATTGTGGCCTGTGCATTCCCGCATTCCCACATTCCCGCAGGGCCTCATGCTCAGAAGCTCCTTATTTTTGGTTTAATGCTCTTTAGTCACTGCCTTGAAACTCTTAATAATCTGATCTTTGTATTTGTGTTTTATGAATGAAGTTTGATTGGGACACTGGAGCCTGAGCGTGATCAGGAATTGTGGAGGATAGGTGTGTTCACTGTTCCTTGCGGTTCCATTTACAGAGTATTTGCAATGTCCAGCGAGCATGGAAGTCCAGTGGACATAGCACACATGAATGGGCAACAGGTTTAAAGCAAGTACAAGATGTACATTTTAGATGTATGAATGAGTGAGCAGGGGTTGACAACCCTGAGAGGCTATGTTTTTCTATGAGGCTATGAAAAAAGCAGGTAATGACTGTCTAAGCAATGCAAATAACACAGAAACCCTATAATGTTATTTCCCCCCACGGTTACTTTCCACTGTTTACTTATTTTGAAAATAATGACATAGAAGGAGGGAAAAAGAAAAAATGACCCATAATAATTCTTTTTCTATTCAGTCCTTTTTTTCTACTTTTCCCCATCTATTTTGTTTTGTTGGTCTTTACTCCCTCTTTGTCAGCTTTTTTTTTTAATTTAGTATTTTTTATTTCACTTTACTTCTGTTAGCTAATCAACTATAACTACTTTTATGGTTATTTTGGTGTTCATAATACATCCTTATGTTATTAATTTACTTTCACATAATATTATATCACATAAACAACAGAAAGAGTCTATTATGTCCTAATGACTGTTAAAGAATGGGAAAAAAAAAACTTGTATATTTGTAATCATTCTTTTTTTTATTTTTCAGTTTCCATCCACCATCATTTTACTTGCTTGAAAAACTGTAATATTATATCAAGTTCAATTTAGTTGGTGATAAATTTCCCCAACTTTCTAGAAAAATATTTATCCTACCTTTATTTGTGATGTATATTTTACTTGATATAAAATTCTGTCGACTGTTAATCTTTATTTCAACTTTAAAAATGTCTGGTTCTCTACCAGACATCCTTTCTAATGAGAAATCCATGAACATTGTTATCTTTGATCTTCTGTATACTATGAATAAACCTTCACTCTAAGTACATGTCATTTGTATTTTACAGCAGAATAAAGCGGATACAAGCTCATGTTCTGAGCACCATCCTTCCCTCTGCTACTGGATCTGCAATTTCCCAGCCAAATCCACCTCTCTGAAATCATCTCCCCAAATTCCTAACTCATCTCTGGGAGATCATCATGCTGTACTGTGGATAACACTCTCTTCATCAAGTTCAAGAAAGTCCCTACAGAGAAAGCCAGAGTAATTGGACAGCTTACCTCAATTCTCTCCCTTCTCTTAGGGATCCTAGTTCTATACTGCTTGTTATCCAGGATCTGAAATATTTCATCCAGTTTCCTGGTTGTTAGGAGCAAAAGGATAAATCCATTCCTAGCTATTCTACCAAAGCGTGAGGCAAGTTATTCACTTTCTTTTTGTTGCATTTATTATTCTAGTATTTTAGAATTCTTTTTGCCATTACCTCTAACTCCTCTCCTGCACTCTTTACCTCTGTTTCTTTGTCTATTGCTTTTTACTGATACATTATTCTATCTCAGCTCTAACCACAGAGTTCCTAACTTGGTTGGTGCCATCTTTTTCTAGGAATGAATTTTATTAGGTGATTTTTAAGATCTCTGTCCTCCCTGTCTCCTTATATCACAATGATACAGCTTTTCTCCCCTGTTATGGGTCCAACTGTGTCCCCCTTAATCAAAACTTATGTACTTTATAGAGGTAATCACATTAAAATTAGGCCACTAAGATGGGCCTTAATCTAATATGACTGGTGTTTTTAAAACTAGGGGAAATTTGAAAACAGACACACACAAGAATAATGCCATGTGAAGAGATACAGGGTGAAGAGAATCACCTACAAGCCAAGGAGAGAGGCCTGAAATAGAGCCTACCCTCACACTTCTCAGAAAGAACCAAACAACCTGTTGATACTTTGATATTGGACTTTTGGCCTTCAAAACTATAAGATAATAGTTTCTGCTGTTTGAGATTTCCAGATCGCAGTACTTTGTTATATCATCCTTAGTAAACTAATACCTCCCTCTATATGTTTTATATGAGAAGTGGGAAAATTCAAAATTAAACTACCATTATTTTTCTTCCAGAGCATCTTATTATATTAGAGGCCCGGTGCACAAAATTCTTGCATGGGTAGGGTCCCTAGTCCTGGCCAGCAATCAGGGCTGATCTGTGGGGTGACTGGCGGGGTGATCAGAGGCCCCTGCTGGTACCCGCCTTGGCTGGCCTGGGGCCTGCGGGCTGGGGGCAGCTCCTGCATTGAGCATCTGCTCCCTGATGGTCAGTGCGCATCATAGCAACCGGTCGATCCACTGGGCGTTCTGCCATTCAGTCGATTTGCATATTAGGCTTTTTAAAAATATATATTTTATTGATTTTTTACAGAGAGGAAGGGAGAGGGATAGAGAGTTAGAAACATCGATGAGAGAGAAACATCAATCAGCTGCCTCCTGCACACTCCCTACTGGGTATGTGCCCACAACCAAAGTACATGCCCTTGACCGGAATTGAACCTGGGACCCTTCAGTCTGCAGGCCAACACTCTATCCACTGAGCCAAACCAGATAGGGCTAGGCTTTTATTATATAGGATATACAGGGTGTCCCCAAAAATGTATATGCATTATAACAGCTGATAGCTCAGTTTTGAAAATTAAATGTACTTTAATAAGCACCGCTTTTATTCAAAGTATGTGTGTAGATTTTTGGGACACCCTATATTAAAAATTTGGCAACATAATGTAATATAGAGCATCTAGGACATCCCAAACACACACACACACACACACACACACACACACACACACACACACACACATTTTGGGCATTATCTTATAAATTTGACAAGTATCCCATCTTAATATTGAACTTTCTGTCTATGTTTTGCACATGCCTATTCAGTTGAGTATTGCTGGGGAAAAACATCGATCATGCTGATTGTTCTTAATTTGAACGTGTGACTACTAACCTCAGGGAAGTTGGGCATTATTGTTACTCAGAAATCAAACTGTACATCTCCATTCATTTTTTATCTCATTCTGCTAGGAGGCTATTTTATATTTCCTACAAATATCCAGAGCCACCTAAGTGATCTTAACTCTCAGCTAATGATCTTGCTTCCAATTTCACTAAGAAAATTGAATCAATTACAAGAGAACTTTTGCAGGCTCTCACCACTCACTACATATCAATCCAGCCACCTGCAATTATGTTCAGATTCTCTTCCTGCTCCTTGGTTCATATGGATAAACTCCTAGCTGAAGTTTTCACCTCAACTTGTCTTCTACATCCCATCTCCTTTATGCCAAATCTTGGCAGCAATATTTTATTCGTGTCTCCAATACATTTTTAAAATTTCCCTTTCCACTGGATCTGTACAGTCACCACATAAATATGTCACTACTTCTATATTCTTCAAAAAGGGCTCCCTCAATCACAATTCTACCTTCAGCCACTGCCCCAATTTTTTAAAACTTCTCTTTATAAGAATATACACTGGAGAGGTTTTTTATACCAAAATTTCTTATCTCCCTTTCCCTCTTGAGCCCCCTTCATGAATCTTTTATTCACACCCTCTTCACTCCTCTTATCAGTTACAAATTAACTTCCAAGTGTCAAATCTAATGATTAATACTTACTGGTAACCTGATAGTTTAATAGCTTAACACACATTTATTGTGTTATTATAACACAATAGTATATAATATGTATTGTCACATACTTTTTACATGTCAATAGCATATAACACATCCCCTGTTTCTTGGAGGAATGGCTGTTTTTGGCTTCCAGTCATCTATTTCAGTCTGACGTCCTCCTATTCCTCGGTCATTCTCTTTGCTGCTTCATTTCCTTCTCTTTTAGTGTTGGATAACACAGAATTTGAACTTTGATTCTTCTTTTCTCTAGCTATACAACCCCTTTTTGATCTCACATCTTTATATGGCTTTAATCACTATCTATATGCCAACTGCCTGGCAGATTGATATATCCAATGCAGACCTCTCTGCTGAACTGTAGTCATGTGAATCCAACTATGGAGCCTATCACAAATTTGATTTCTGTTAATTTGGGACATTGAAATGCATAGAGAGTACAGAATAGTAGTTTAGTGTTTAGCTCTATATCTAAATGCCACATTGTACTGCCACTACTTTATAATCTACACTAATAAAAGAGAAATATGCAAATTGACTCTTACTTTGTGATGCCCACCAGCCAATCAGGAGTGAGTATGCAAATTAACCCGACAAAGATGGTGGTGGCCCCACCCCCCAGCTGCTCAGGGCCTCTGGGCAGCATGCATGCAGGCACGGAGCTGCCAGGCAGGGTGGGACGCCTGCTATGAGAGGGAGGGCGGGAAGCGGAGGGAGTTACAGGAGTGGCACTCTGGATGGAGCGAAGACTGAAGGCTCTGGCCGGAGCGGAGATGGGAGGGAGCAGCCAGAGTGCAGGCCTGGGTCCCGGGTGCCAGAGGAAAACTGGTGCCGGCAGCCAGGGGAAGGAAGGCCTATTGCACGAATCTCGGTGCAACGGGCCTCTAGTATGTTTATATATGATTAACACAAAATTATAAATTGTTTATATTTTACATATAACCTGAGATACATGTTATAGATTTCCATGAATTTGTGTATAGGGGTGTGCTATCATATATGTAACCCCCTGTATACATGGGAATATAATGATATATTCATATATGTAAGTATAAACATATGTACTAAATATATAGTTATTACATATTTTATATGTGTATGTATAAACACACATATACCGTATACTGTATATGCACACGTATTTTGTATTGCAATAATTTCTAATAATTAGATATATATTTTTATAGATTGTCAGTAAAGATAGAAATGCTAGCTTTATTTTTCATTGTCATATAAGGCACGGAAGATAAAAACAGGGAATGTCACAAATGACCTCAATGCTGAGACAATGAAAACACTAAGATTATGACATTAACACATAATACCATAATCATAATTAAAATGCAATACTTATTAATGAGCATTAACAATAATATTTGTGTCTCACTTTCAAATAATTGTCTACATTTGTGTAGTTATATCATCCAGTGTTTGAAATTTGAACTACTGAAATATCTATATCTTATAGAAACAATAAAACAAATCCATTTTATAAATTAAAAGGCATCTTACTTGAAACAGGCCTTCAAATCCTCCTATAAAGTTCATGAATGAAGGATCATTGTCCAAAAATAAAGGCTTCTGCTTAGTGAGAAAATTTCAGTGACTCTGTAACACAGTTTTTTCCTGTCATTTAAAAATGTTTCTGCATCTTAGTTGTAAAAAAAAAATGTGGCCAACCTAGACTTGTTATAGAAAGGAATAGTAGTCTTCTATTAAAAATAGTAGCATTTATCTGAAAAAAAATTAGAAACTGACTTGTCACCTACAATTTACAATAAAAAAAAAATCTCTATTGAACTCTTTCTCTTTAGTTTCTTAGCAACATACCCAAAATATAATAGTGAATTAATGTATAAAATACATGTTTACTCTACCCTCCTCAGAAATCATTTTTCTAGAGTATATTGGAAATTCTGAAAAGGCGTGGCTTTCCAGTGCTACATTTTTGTAAAGTGACAGGTTATGTCATGGAACTCAGAATAAACTTAGAAAAATAAGTTTCCATATTAAGATATAAAATTACCTTAAAATTATGACTTTTTTCCCTCTGTAGTAAATTCGTGGGTATTGCATATACACTTCACTAATCAGTTTTAAGCTGTGTACGTATTCAAAAGAATAACCTCATTACTCCTATATGTTAACAGTTGTCTCTTGAAATAATTACTATTTAGGTTTGCAAAGTATTCATTAAATGCCTGCCAAATTACTTAAAAATCATAATAGACATTTAATGGGTGTTTTAAAACCGAAATAGAAATTACATTTGATTATAAGTAACTGTAGGTTTTTAAAGCTATCATTAGACATCTATTAAGACCATTTAACTTAAGTGTTACATAATTAGAGAAGAGCCAGAATTTTAATTGCACATTTGCAAACTGCTTAGCTTGCTTTGCTAAATATTCATTTTATCCACTGCAGAAAAGTGTGAGTGAGGTATGAGGATTTCATCTTTTTTTTTTTTTCTGTAAGGAATTTTTCACTGCACTTCATGGGGTTCAATGATCTCACAAATCAAAAAGCATATCACGTCCAATTATTAGGCAATATGCAAAAAGTTAGAGAAAACATTTGTACTGAATATAGTATATCTTCATTGTAGAATGCACTTCACTTGTCTTTCCCCTCATCCCCCCAAAAACCTCATGAGAGGCCAAGATGCATCGTCTTTCCCACTTTTCAGATTACTGATTAATATTGATGCTATGACCGAATAGCTGAGGTAGAAAATAATTTGTATCAAATTATGATTCAGCGCTTACTATCTTGATCCTAGAAACTACATCCCAAGTTGCCAATTTTAAAAAAAAGCATAATTTCCCATTAATTACTTCACTAAGTAGTTGCTTGTTATCACAGAAGTTAAGTGGGGATTAAAAGAGGGACTAAATTACACTTTTATGCCTTGAAGTACCAACTCATCTTGAAGTCAAGATTGGTAAACAAAACGCAAAGAGACATAAGATTGTAATTTGGTTGCAGGTTCAATTCAGTAGATAAAGTGCCTCCGACGGCAGGCTTTTAGAGGCACTAAAACTCCTTTGCAAAGGCATCCACTTTTAGTTCTTCAGTATATCTCCATTAGACACCTGAGCTTGCCTCTTGAAAACCTGAAGAAGAAAACATTCTGCTGGGAGGAAATTTATTTATATATCATTTCTTCTCTGAATGTTTTTACTTCCTGGAAACATTTGCATTTAGACAAGCCTTTGAATTCTTTGGAATCCATCCGCCTACATTTACCCTATTTTTCAGCCCTGAATAAATATCACCTGTGAAATATGTTGTAAGTACTCTTGCTGCTCTCCGTTCTTAATTCTGTACATATCCATTTAAAGTTGTGGTTGAAATGCAGCTTGGCCCATTTAACTAGGGACATGGCACTAGGATCTGTAGTCTCGCCAAGTATTCTTTATTAATAAAGGTAATCTGAGACAGTGGGATTCATAACCATTTAGTATCTATGGATCCATTTTAAGGAAAATAATAAAGGAGAAGAGTGCTTAGACCAAGTGGTCTTTCATGGCAACCCACTGGATTTTCTCCATCTCATCAGAATTCCCTGAATTTAAGTTATGGCAAATCTTAAGTCCTTACTTTTTTTTTCTATTTGACTATTTTCTCATGTAAATCATTACAAATAAAGTAATACCTTTGGGGCCAACTTATCACTTACCATTTGCCTCAACCCTTGGCTGGGACTAGTAACAGGGCCATACTTGGCAAGCTCTATTTACCTTCATGTGTGTTCAATTTGGTGAAAGTTGAATGGTCTATACTCCAAAGGAGATATTTTCTAGGGAAAATTATTTAAATTTGTTGCTGATATGTGTTTTTTTTTAATGGAAACTTACATAATAAAAATCTAGAATTCTGCCCAGCCACATGGCTCAAGGGTTGAGCATCAACCTTTAAACCACGATCCTCAGCAGGGAGCGTGCAGGAGGAAGCTGATCAATGATTGTCTCTCATCGTTGATGTTTCCATTTCTCTCTCCCTGTCTGAAACCAATAAAAGATATATTTAAAAATATAGATTTCTTTTGATTTATTCAATGTGGGAAAAATAAGTAGCAGCCTATGATGTGTGAGAATTTCAGTGGATTTGAACTTTGGCAGTGTCAAAGTCATTATTCCCTTGCATCACTTCAATGATGATGGTACAACAAGTGGCCATTTGTAATTAGACTTACACTATTTTTTTACAAATAGATCTTTTCATTGATTTACACTACTTGTTTCTTCCCTGCAGGTGTTCTCCCTTTGACACCTCCTTCAGATGATCATCTCTAGGTTCAATGCTGAGCACAAAGCACATCTCCCATGAAACAGAAGTTTCTTTAGTTTAAAGTGTACCAACTCCCAGGCAGGGGCTCTAGCAATGTGTTCATATCATCCAATGCTTCTGTAAAATCTGGGAAAGTAAGACAATTTCACATTACTTTTTTTGACGAGATCCCTGAAAATGATGCAAGCTTCAGTCCTCCCAAACCCTGGCTCCACCGCTGGCTGTGTGAAGATGAAATTCTAATCCCAGCACAATAGAATGAACATTTCTAATGACAGACTTTTTCTCATCTCCCAGGAGACCATCTTTGATAAATTGGACAAATTAATGACATGCTGTTTTCATGGGAGAATTTGAAGAAAAATAAAACACAGGTATCATTTGCCTACAGACTTGTTGTTTCTTGCTGAAGACATAAAAACGTGAGCCTGGACCTCTTTGTCAATAACAAGCCAGAAACACGGTCTTGCAGAAATTAAAAATTAGGTTTGTGCATGAAAGTACAATTCTAGAGAATTTGGGATGGATATATGCTGTTTCCACTTTTATCTGAGTCTCATTAAAATGTTTTTGTGGATGCAGTTTGATAGGTAATGTATTTAAAGCAGATAGTTATTTGCAATTTTTAAAAATATATGTTTAGTGATTTCAGAGAAGAAAGGAGAGGGAGAGAGAGATGGAAACATCACTGATTAGAGAGAATCATCCATCGGCTGCCTCCTGCACACCCCACACTCAGTATCGAGCCTGCAACCTGGACATGTGCCCTGACTGGGAATTGAACCGTGACCTCCTGGTTCATAGGTGGATGTTCAACCACTGAGCATGCCAGCCAGGTGATGCTTGTAATTATTAAGTTGAAAGTGAGAAGAGATCTCTATATAAAGCCAAATAGAACTTTCCAGTACATTTTGGAAATAGTTTTCTAGGAGTTTCTGATACTCACCCTTACAATGATTCAAAGATATTTATTCCTTTTGAAGCAGTACATTGATATTTTTGGGTGTTGAAAAACAAGGCAAAAAGGAAAGAACTGTAGATGAGATTAAATAGGAAGAGGCAAATTTAAATCACATAAATTATTCTAGAAAGAATTACTGAAAATGTTGATGCTTTATATAAATTCTGAAGGGTATTTACAAGTGAACTAGACAGAGAAAAGAGACTAACAAATTAGGTGAGAGGAGGTATGTAGGATTCATATACCGGATTCAGAGAGAGGCTACTGCAACTGTTTTAACAGAGTTGCAATGACAGGTATTCAGATAATGCCATTGTAAAAAGTTACAAATATGTAAATCAGCTAATTAAAAAAATGGTAGATGAGAGTAAATTCAACATTGGCCATAGAGGATGTATATATTAAAATTAACATTCAAGGATCTCCCTGCATGTTTAATTTATCCTATTAAAGTATGACAATCAAATCTATTGACATTCCCTAATCTATTGACATTCAAATATCTTCCTATAAAAGATAAAATACAAAATTTTTTGGTGTTATTTAAATGAATAAAAAGCCTCATCCTATACCTTTAATGTAAGCTCTATAAAAGACTCCATTTTTGCTAAGTGTTGGGGAAAGGAATGTTAGCTTAAATAGACTCTTATTTTTAAGGGCTCTAGGGATGTACTTCAATGCAATCTCTGGGAATCTTAGCTGCCTTAAGTCTTTTTTTAAAAAAATTGACAGGAAGTTATAATACATTAGTTACAATCTGTAATTTAAAGAAATAAACAAAGTCATAGAATTTTCCCTAGGATGCTTTCTGCTGTCCTACAATAAATCTATTAGTTTATTGTTAAATTGTTTATGGTTCATATTTCGATCCTTGTGGGCTAGGATTTTATGTCTCTACAAATAGACATTGATTGCTCTATTTAGAAATAATTTTTCAGTGGTAAGTTGAGTGCTATTTATCCTGATCTTAGTTTTTATAACTTCCTTAAAGACAGCCTAGGCTAGGAACACTTCTGATGGTTCTATTTGAATTGACACAGAGAAGACTAGAAATTTACTCCTGTAATACATTGTGCAATATTTCCTTTTAACGTGTTAACCCCTCTCTTTAATACTGCTATTTATCCATCCAAACCAGTTCTTATGGTGAAAAATAAGTGTTCCATAAAAGTAAAGTGAGATTTTACAATTCACTTGTAGAATGCATCTGTATCTTAAAGGAGACTAACAAAATATGGAGTTGGAAAGTAAAACTAAGTCTAACTGTTAAACAATAAGTGCTAATAAAGCAATTCTGTGGGTGTGTACAGGTGTATATGGTACTGTTCTGCTATTCTTTATCATAACTCTGCCATATTTTAAAAGGTGTATTATGGTTGCTATGGGAAATCTAATGGTCAATAGAAAGTGGTGAAAGAAAATGTGGAAATTTTCATAGAATTGTTTTCTGAACCATGGAATCAGTTGTTCTCATTTCTGATAAATCACATTATGACTTGATCATTACATCATTCAGGAGTAATTATCTAGAAGGAATGACAACCACACCCTCCCATAGCATACATTTCTTTTGTGATTTTATGTATTCTGTTATTCTTCTTCTCACTGTTTGATCTTCCAGACAAAATAGTGCTTTGGGACTTTTAAAATAGAAATACAAATATATTTATAGGCTGCTTAAAATGGAACCCTTCCTGCAAACATGTCCTGATAAGCTAGTCACATTTGATGAGGCAATAACTCCCCAAATCTCAGTGTCTAATGAAAAATGTTATTTCTTGATTGCATTACATGAAAATTGCTGGCCCCTTGTTGCTGTCCTCAGGGCATGGTCGACTGTGTGTCTGTTCCATGTCGCATCTCATCCTAGGACAAAAGCTTTAGGTGCAGAAACTGTGAGTTATCATAAAGGAATAATTGTCAAATCTGACTCATAAAAAACTAAGAGAATCTGAGCAGGAAGCTTTATTCATAATCTTAGGGTTGCAGTCAATCAGGTGTCCCAGATGCAGAGGGAAGGGTTCCAAGATGTAGAGTGTGGCTTTCCCGAGTGTTTCTCCCTGCACTGGATGTGCACTTTCTGGACAAGAATAATATGTGGATTCCATAATTTCATACCTCTCCTCACACAGGAGTCAGGTATGTTTAAATTATGATCTAGCTCTATCTTATACTACAAGAGTTATATAGCTTATAAGTCAGTCTCTAAAGAGGCATAGGCCATAAATCCATAGATTCATTTTGCTATAGATACTATCTATCAGTTGCTGACAAAAATATTGAAATCATCAAGTCTAGTTATCAATTTGTCTATTTCTCCTATAGAAAATGTCATTTTGTTTTTCTTTTGAAGTATTATTATTATCTGCACTCATATATAGAATTATTAGGTTTATGCCAATTACCTTCTAAAGGGATTAAAAAGAAGACAAATTAGATTGCATATACCATATAGTTACCATTTCTGATGCTTCCAAGGCTGACAGCTATCACAATTTTTTTCTGACTTATGAGGAACAGTTTATTCTCAATGCAAAAGAATCATCTTTTATATAGGCCTATAGTTTTCCCATCAAGTATAGATAATTTTGTTAGATAAATCCAAGTGAGTTGAAGATAATTTTAAGCATAAATGGGGAAATTTACTTTAACATTATTTTAACATTTCCAATGTGTATATTCACTGTAAAGAAAGAACTTGCCAAGTACAAAATGCCACCTCAAAGGTAATGGCAGATGCCTCTTTATTGTGATGCAGTTTTTAAAGGTGTTGCTGACTACATTAGCTTTAAGTTCAATGCTGAGTTACAGAAAACAACGACTTAAAAATGTTGGAAATATTGTTCCACCTTCTCATAAACTTGGTAGTTGAGGGCTCCACAGGCATTATTGTCCCATCCATGTTGTTGCTCAGCCACCGTCAATCTTGAACCTCCACCTGTGGTCCAAAGCCACTGCTCAATGGCTAGTCATTATGAGAGCATCCTGGCTTCCAGGAAGGATGACGTGATAAAAGAAAGTTATTCCTTCATAGAAATGTTTTGTACAATATCTGTTTTATATCTCACAAGTCAGATATTAATTTCAGGGTCACAGGCATATGAGAGGGAGACTGAGCAGTTCAGTCTAGTTCATGCAGCCAGGTATATGGGAATTCTATTACTCTATAGAAGTAGGATAGATATTGGGGAACAAGTAGTAGTTTTTGCAAAAATTACTGAGTGGATAGGTGGAAAGATAAGAAGATCTGTAGCCTATCCAGAGAAGAACCTTTATGTCATGCATGGTTTTTACATAATTTATAACTTAAAATGTTATATAACAGCCCTTCCTTTTGTATAAAACAGCAGAAATTGTCACTTACTGATAGACTCCATCACCTGTCTCCAAATTTAAAACTCTGCTTAAGATGTTTATTCACTTAAACTAGAAATTATTAAGACCATTAAAAAGAATTATTGTATGCCATTATTCCAGAATATAGCACAGTCCCAGGGAAGAAAAACAGTTATTACAAACAAATATTTTATTAAACCATTGACGTGTCCAAATTGTATGGCACTGAACACATTTATTAGGGAATCTTATTTGCGGAGCATAGTGCACACATCCTATTTTTTCTATCCTGCTCTCTCTTGGACAGCTTCACAGTACATGCAATAGAAATATATCATTATAGACTTTAATTGCATGCACTTTATGGCTGCTGCCAACATAAAGCTAAAAAGATTAATCACTTTTGCACTTAGTGAACATACTAGGGCCTTTTAAAAATTTCAATGTTATTCATTTTTCCAAATGGTTCATTTGAATGCACAGAGGTATAATTTGATTGACTACCTTTCCCATTATTTCAGCAGTTAAACTAAAAGCCAGGACACTTATCAACAAGAAGAAAAATCCACTTGGAGTACAACATACCTGGGGTAATAACATTGAACACAATTAGCAGTTGCAGTCAAAAGACCTTTGCAATCCTTTATAATAAAAGAGTAATATGTAAATTGACCATCACTCCAACACAAGATGGCTGCCCTCATGTGGACGCAAGATGGCCGCCGCAAGATGGCCAGCAGGGAAGGGCAGTTGGGAGGGTCCAGGCCTGCAAGGGAGGGCAGTTGTGGGTGATCAAGCCTGCAGGGGAGGGCAGTTGGGGGAGATCCAGGCCTGCAGGGGAGAGCAGTTGGGGGCAAACAGGCTGGCAGGGGAGCAGTTAGGCATCAATCAGGCTGGCAGGGGAGTGGTTAGGGGGTGATCAGGCTGGCAGGCAGAAGCGGTTAGGGGCAATCAGGAAGGCAGGCAGGTGAGCAGTTGGGAGCCAGCAGTCCTGGATTGTGAGAGGGATGTCCCAGATTGGAGAGGGTGCAGGCTGGGCTGAGGGACACACACCCCTGTGCACGAATTTCATGCACTGGGCCTCTAGTGTTTTAAATAAAATGACAAAGAAACACCATGTATTAAGTATGGCATAGCTCCGTTTTCCAACAATGAACAGATACAGGTGTTTAGAAACAAAAGAGAATGCTTTGTCCTTTTAAGATGTCTTTAAGCAACAGTACAAGAGGCTGCTCTATCAAAAGTTGAATTGAGCAGTGAGCAAACTTTCTGTAGATTTTTAAAAAGTGAGCTGTGCTCAGTTCTTTGCCTGTGTTCATGATCCCTGGTTGTCATCTATGCTTTCAAGTTGGCTGTGTTCTGGAACATTTTTTTCCTGCATTGCTCTAAATACTTCCAGTAACTCTGGAGAAAAATATGTATTATCAAAAGCCATGTTAGTCAAAGCTTGACAACTAATCTTAGACTCCTGCCTTTTAAAACAGATTTCAGGATTTCATTTCTGCTATGTCTAGTCATGCCAAACCATACTTATGTCTAGGTTGCTGAATAGAAAAGCTTGCAATGTTTTACAGCATTGACTGGCCCATGAATGGGAAACGCTATCCTGTAAAGAGAGGGGAAAAATCAAATGTGAAGGTGCCACAATTGACAAATGAGATCAGAACACAATAGACCTCAATCTTACCTCTGTGAGTCACACTGCCACCCTCACCCTGGGAAAACGTCAACATTTCTAGCACAGTTGTTCCAGGTAACATCTTACCTGATGGGAAAGGATAATAAAGGTTTCAAGTAGCACCTCAAATTAGCTAGCTTCTCTCCCAGCAGAGATACGACTTGACTCATACATCAAAGATCAACATCCCTTGTTAGAACACTATACAATGAAATAATTCCACTGGATAAGAAGGGTAAATTCCAAATGATGGAAAAGCAACAATATTAATAATATTATTTGAGAATTCTTTGATATATCAGTAAATTATTTTCTAATACTAATTAAGTAAACGATGTTGTAGCCAATTAGGTGGTTAGCCTTAATTGTGAACAGAATCTCCTCTAGCTTTATTTTCTCATGCGCATGAGTTGTTTTGAAAATTCAAATGGTCATGGAAATATCTGTGACCACATATTCTAATGTCAGTCTCACAATCAAGCAAACTATCTTTACTGTGAAGTAACCCTGTTCTCCATCGATGCAAACTTCTTCATTTTGATTGTCAGTGTCCTTTTACAATCTTCCTGGCCACTTTGTTCAATTTTGCATTGCTAAAAGGTAGTACGTATGGTATTTTTATTGAAGAAATAATGAATGAATACCCACTCCGCCCCCCCCGCAAAACTGCCCATGTATGGCGGTGCACTTTCTTTACACAACATCTGATCTCTGAGTCACAGACACTAATCCCAATGCTCACATAACTCCTCCTGCAGAAGTTAAAAATTGTCCTGCATAAAAATTCTCTGGGTAACCCAGTGGCAATCTTACATTTTCCTCTGGAAGCGCAAACAAAATGATGCGTTTGTGCAGCAGAGCCTCACCACCCGCTACAACTATTCAGGGTATAACTTGGTGAACACTGTCTTCATGACTTATTACATTTTTCAGTCTCACCCAAACATGGATTCTCCAAGTGCAAATTTCTATCTCTCTTTGTACTAAAAATGACTATTCAAAATCTATGTCAATTATTTTGCAATGCATGGTAATCTTAGATATGCCTCCAGCCAACACATTTTCACTCATTCAATACTGGTATAAGGGCATCAGACCAGCACTGAACGCTACAATGAAATGGAAGCAGAGACACAAGTGCTTACTTTGAGTGATTGCATTGAGTGAAATTGCTTTAGGAGCAGGTTAACATCATTCTCAGATATATGCATGTGGAAGGTAACTTGGAATATAATATGACCGAAGAGCCTCATTTTATACGAAACAAATAAGCATCACACATTTGTACAAATAGGTGCTCAGTGTATTTTGGAAATTCTGCTTCTTGGAAAATATAAATTATTCATTGTTGTGCCATCAAAATAATTTTTAAAAATCACAAATATTCAAAATAAAATGTTTGACATTGATAGGTATAAATAAGATAGAATAGGACCAGACTATTAAGTTAAGATATTTTTTAATTGAATGGCTTTTATAAACAGCTCTCATTGTGGTTTTGTTCTTATTATAAACAAGGTAACTTCAAATTTATACTAGTTCATAAACAAATATACTTTGTTTTAAATCTGAGCTTACAGAGAATTTCCTTAAATGTATAGTGTAAACTATTTTTCCAAATCAATTGTTACCATGAATTTGCATTTTTAAGAATTATATAATCCTTGATCTTCTAGAAAAAAATAATGCAGCTCTGTTGATACACATGCACTATCAACTCAACTTCCAAGTGAGCTGGTTGTTCATGTGACATTGTTTTCTTCTTTGCTAATATAAGAGAGTTGATTACTTCTGTGGTTATAGATGCCAAACAAACAAGCAAACAAAAAGATGATTCATTTTATTATATTTTAATTTTTATTGATTTTAGAGAGGAAGGGAGAGGTAGAGAGAAGTAGAAACATCAATGATGAGAAAGAATCATTGATTGATTTCCTCTTGCTGCAACCCAGGCATGTGCCCTGACTGGGAATGGAACAGGTCGATGGTCAAACACTCAGCCATGCCAGCTGGGCAAAAAAGATTATTTAAAATACATTCCTTAAACTGGTTGTGGTAAACAGAATAATCCCCCATCTCCTTCCCAAAGATTCCCATGGTCTAATCCTTGGAACCTGAGAATATGTTACATGGCAAAGGAACTCTGCAGATGGAATGAAGATCATATACCTTACCTTTTCCAAATTCTAGAAGCTGCTTGCATTGTTTTGTTCATGGACCCTCCCTTTATCTTCAAACCCAGCAACCCAGTATCTCTCTGGCCATTATTGCATAGTCACATCTCCCTTTTATCATAGTTGGGAAAGGTCCTCATTTTTTAAGGACTCATGTAATTAGATTGGGTCCATGCATGTAGTCCAAGATAGTCTCCCCAACTCAATATCTGTATCCTTAATCACATCTGCAAATTCTCTCCTGTCATGTAAGGTAACATAGTCACAGGTTTTAGAGGTTAAGACATGGACCTCCTGAAGGGGGATCATTATTCTGCCTACTACAGAGGAGAAAAAATATAATCATTACATATTCAAAACAAGCTAATAATTTCCCTAATTTTTTTTCTTCTGCAGAATGAGTGAGTGGACTATGCAAAACATGGCTAAAAGTTTCTATTGTGATTCATAATCCTATGACTTGTGAGTCTTAATCTGAGCTCACCTCATGTCTGTCTCTGTCGAGATGTTGTTGTCTTGAATTTAGGCTTCTCATTTCAGTATCAGTTAATTAATCAAACAATGATATCTTTGTGAACGATGTATTGATAATGTTTATCAGGAGCTTTTGCAGACTGAACAGCCCTCAGAAAATGTCAGTTAAATAATGTTGTCTATTGCATATGCAAACAGTGTTTTTTACATATAACTTCAGGAATGGCTTCTGTCTCTGTTCCTGTCTTTTGGAATCCAAAATTTCCATGGGTTTATGTCTGTAGACCCTGTGTGTTCTGCTCTGTTCTCTGCTGAACTAAGGAAATTAAGTGAAAACAGAGTTCCTGTTAGGACTCAGATTTGTACTCCATGATGTTTTATGTTTTTAGCTGTTAGAAACTAAAATTGATAGATTTTCCCCCCTCAGTGTTTTTGGCTTCCTCCCCACACATATGCACACAAATAGGTATATTTTCCCAATGGCTTGAACATATATTTTGTTTACTTCATGAGCTCAGGAAACTTAGGGTGTACTTCCCAGCACTTCCCCGCAGCTCTTGGTCTCCATCCCATTCTATACACTGATTGTCATTGCTGAACATGCACAGGAAAAAATCCGAAAAGAACCCATTTCCTCTCTCTACAGAAAATGGAAAGCAACTTCAGCATGTTTGTGAAATAAAGATTCCACCGGGAGGTAATATTGATCTCAGTGAAGTTTTATATTTTACTTGTTAGAATATTTTATAGAATCACAATCAGCTTTGAAGTTAGTAAATTTTTGTTTAAAATACTATATTTAATATGCTATTGTACTAAAATAAGCATGCTTAAATTTAAAAAAAATATATCTTGCTGGACTTCCTGTAAATATCATGCTCCATTTATAAGATACTGTATAAGTAGTTTAAAAATCTATTTTAAAAAAAGGAAACTATCTTATTTCTTGCTATTGAAAATCACCAATTTATATTATTTGAAAATAATCACAGATTAGAATAGTGTTTTCTTTATAGTATTATTGGATATAGTTAATTTTTATGACTACTTTTAATAGAATATTCTTTGCTTTGTAATACAAAGTACTCTCTATATTAAATAATTACGGGAATATTTAAAATGTAACATTAATTGTTTCATTCCAAAATAGATTTTATTAATAATTTTATTTATGAAAGAAGTAAAAAACAAATCACTGTTAAACAATGACTCAGTCAGCACTTGCTTTGTGCTCCTAAATGCCTGTTGTTAGAATGGACGCTGGATATTTAGAAAGAAAACTGAAACTATAGTGACTTTCCACAGTGTTGTTTGTTGTAGCATCAGTATATTATTATATACAATCTAATCCTTTCTTATGGTAAAATATATCTTTCATAACACAGACATAGCCTACTGGATATAAGTTCATACACATGTTTAAGATATTGATTCACCTTGGAATTTTAAAAAATGTTGCTACTTATAATAAACATAAATAGCACTTTAGTTGTTTTATGACTACTATTATATTATCTATTTAATGTATTATTTAGCTATCATTTAATCACTCATGGACTATTTGTGATTATTCTGTGTGGTGGTCAACCTAATGTGTCAACTTCACAGGTCAAGGACAAGTCCAGAGAGCTAGTAAAACATTATTTCTGGGTGTGTCTGTGAGGGTGCTTCCAGAAGAAATTATCATTTGAATCATAGACTGAGTAAAGTGGATTGCTCTCCCTAATACGGGTAGCCATTATTCAAGCAGTTGAGGGCCCCAAAAGAACAAAAAAGCAGAGGAAGGGTAAATTTTCTCTCTCTGCTTGAGCTAAGACAGTGGTCTGCAAACTCATTAGTCAACAGAGCCAAATATCAACGATTGAAATTTCTTTTGAGAGCCAAATTTTTTAAACTTAAACTTCTTCTAACGCCTTCTAAATTTCTTCTTCAAAATAGACTCGCCCAGGCCGTAGACTCTTGTATATGCCCTGACTGGGGATGAGCCCCCAACATTGGCATATGGGATATAACCCAACCAATTGAGGGACCTGGCCAGGGAGAAAAACAATTTTTTATATGTGGAGGTTAGATTCACTTTAGAAAACATTTGTAAAATAATATTTTCTTCACTAAAAGTTTTGAGTCCAATGGACTTTTTAAGTTGGGAATAAATTTTTCACATATATTTGCAAGTACAAAACTTCAAAGGGATGCAAAGTGTACTATTTTGTGTCTAATTTTTCCCTTCTTAAGAGCAGTGAACATCTAAATAAATGGGGTCATTCTTTTACACAAATATTTGTGAATTTGTAACTGAGAAATTGACATTTTTAGTGATAACTTTTGCCAGAGGTTGAGGGTGGGGTTAAATGGAGATAGACAAGAATGAAGGATTACTTAGTGGCACAAGAAAACTTTTGCAGGTGATGGATATTATATATGCATTTATCTTGATATTGCAGAAGATTTCACAGGAGTAAAAATATAGAATATGTTAAAATGACATTTTAAAACTAATTTATTTATATATCCATTGTATCTCAATCATGCTAATGAAAGATATTTGGTAATGAATACCTTAATGTCTCAGTAAGCGGGATACTTCCATAAGATCTTGAATAAAATACTAATTGTAGGAGTATTTGCTATCAACAGTAAAAACACATTTTTGCTGTAGGCAAATAAGCTTTGTGTAGGTGATGTCTTGAATATCCATTGACTGCTTTATGATGTTACACAGAATTTTAAAATTGTCAGGAGACTGTAGGTGGAAATACTTAAAAGAAACTCTCATTTCCTTGGCTGAAATCTCTAGTGAATGGTGTTAGCAGAAAAGTATATTACAATGTTTTATTCCAAATGCAGTTATATTTTAGTGGTGAGTGAGGGATATTTTGATAGGGTCTGTAGAACCCTATAGAATTTTTTACTTTAGAGTTTCTATCTAATGGATTAGATTTATTATGCCAAGGAGATATTTTGAATTGGTTCTTTCCACACACTGAACCTAAGAACTTGAAAATTCATGATATTTTGAGTTCCAGAAAAAATGAACTAAATATATCATTTTAAAAAGTATATATTTTCTAACATTCTAATAACAGCAAAATTTGTATAGACTCTTTTAATTCTAGATTTTTAAAACACACACCAGCATTACTCATTTCAAATAATCAAATTTGAGTTCATGTGTATAATGTAAAATAATGTATAGCTCAGTAATCTTATTTTAAGACCAAGGGAATTTCTCTGAATTACTATATTTTCTGGGTTCCTCACCAAATTTGACTTAAGTCATATCAAATTGAAAAATATTATAACAAATATCTATAATAATAAAAGCGTAGTATGCTAATTAGACTGGATATCCTTCCAGACAACCTTCTTGACGAAGCTGGGGCTACGAGGGAAGCCTGGGTCCCAGGTGCCAGAAGGAAGCCGGTGCTGGCTGCCGGGGGAAGGAAGGCATACTAATGCATGAATTTCATGCATCGGGCCTCTAGTAAAAATATAAAAGCAACCTTTAACAACAGAGCTGTCCTCTAAGAGCTCTGTCTAGTTAATTACCAGTTTTGTTCTCTATTCTTTTAGCTGGCATTGAACTCTCATCTCTTAGAGCCAGGTAAGTAATGGATTTCATCTTCTGAATTAACTCTAATAAAAATAATAGAGATTACCAGAACAGCATCATGAGTAAGATTTTGTGGCCATAATGGCTTGTATGTATGTTGGGGAGGAAATGGTCAGCAGGTGATATTAACAGCCCATGTTCAAGAGCCACTAGCCCTCAAGCTGTTCTTTTGGTTTATGTCCCATATATGAGGGATGCTCATGCATCTGGTTAATGGTGTTTCACTGGATTTGTTGTTATATTCAGAAAACTGAATACCATGGTTCTACCATCCAGAAATGCATACTTTTGCCTGAAATGCTGTGAGTTCAAGGTTACATGTAAATCACTGGAGGGAACTGTGTGAGTCAGAGATACCATGGGAATTCATCACTAAGTAAAGGACAACTATTTCTCAACAGGAGCCAACTCAGTTACCAAGATAGTAAGAAGAACATTTACCAACCTCTATTCACATTTAAAGAAACAGAACAAAATTCTAGGACACAGTGATATCCACTTTGAACTTACCATTCAGTTCATTTGAATAAAAAGCAAATATATTCTATGTAGTAATGTTTTTAAACTTTAGTATAATAGGTAGCAATTAAATATTTTCTTTAGTTAATATAAAAGTATTTTGTACTTTCCACACAGCACTATTTTTGAAACATAAAATCCTCCCTTTATATTTGAAATTCTATAAATCTAAAGCACATGAAATATAGAATTCTGTGCAGCTTTGTTAATAATTACCCTTTGCAAGTATTAAAATAGTTTAACCCATTTCAATTTTAATGAGATTAGTTTTAATTAAAATCTGTATTTGGGGAGATGTTTAAACAATTACCCATTTTGAGGCAGCTTTCATGTTATATAGCTCCTTTTATCTTATAGCTTTCTTTTATTATTTTCAAATTGTCTTCTGATTCTGAAAATCATTTTTTTTCATATTTTTATGTTTAAATGTTGTTCTCCTTCAGATTATTTATCAGTATGAAAATATTGCCATTTTTAATGTTTAATCTCAGCAAAAAAGGTGCTGTGCTATGAAAGGGTATCCATTTTGCATTACACTATGAAAGATTCTTCTTTTAGATTCTGTATAATTTTAGGTCATTTTTTGATATTTAAATTCCATCATTCTAAATGTTTAAAGACTGATGTAAATTGCAATCTGGGAAACATATTTATGAGAACATTTTTACATACATTTGTTTTTATTTCTCTGAATAACAATTCATCCACTTGACTTTGCAATAGATCCAGTTTTGACATTAAAATTTGGTTGTGATGTTGATGTCATTGTAATTCATTGTACTTATCAAAGTCTCTACATTAAAATACAGACACACTTCAACTTTTAAAACAATAAACTCCCTCAAATCCTACTTGACACATAGTTATAACTGTTTCTTAAACATTATGGTTGAGAAATTTAAAAATTAATAAGTCAATAACAATATTATGTCAACAAGTAGAAAGATATGATTTGGGAGAATCTCATCCAACCATGCTTCTAACAAGCAGGTGAATGCCATACAATATCCTATATAATAAAAGGTTAATGTGCAAATTGACCAACAGCAGAATGACCAATTGCTAAGATGCACACTGACCACCAGGGGGTAGATGCTCAATGCAGAAACTGCCCCCTGGTGGTCAGTGTGCTCCCACAGGGGGAGTGCTGCTCAGGCAGAACCCGGGCTCATGGCTGGTGAGTGCAGCAGCAATGGCAGGAGTCTCTCCCACCTCCTTGGCAGAGCTAAGGATGTCCAACTGCTAAGGGAGTTGGACATCCTTAGCTCTGGGCCTAAGCCATCAGTCAGACACCCCCTGAGGGCTCCAGGACTGCAAGAGGGCACAGGCCAGGATGAGGGACACAACCCCCCCCACCCGTGAGTGCATGAATTTCATGCACAGGGCCTCTGGTTGATTTTATAAACATATTCTAAGTTTTGAGAGGTAAGTGTGACAGAAATAGAACACATGAGATTAGGCAAGATTGTGCCTGGTGATAGGAAAATCTGTGGGAAAGAAGTAAAACAATTCAGTTGAGAAAAAAATGAAGATCTAAACAAGGAAATAGAAATCAGAATGTGAAGAACAGATAGTTATGGAGACTATTACAAATATCAGCAAACTACATTTTGGAATATTAATGTGGAAAGTTAAAAGCAGGGATTTGGAGAAAAATAGAAATTTCTTATTTTTTGAAACAGGGCAGATGATGATGGTTCCATTCCCAAACTAGAAAATAGGTGAGGTTCCTGAACTAGAAAATAGGGGAGGAGTTAGAAGTTGGAAGAAGCCAACAATTATTAGATTACTTGAGGCCTGGTGCACAAAATTCATGCACTCAGCGGGGGGTGTCCCTCAGCCCAGCCTGCATCCTCTCACAGTCCAGGAGCCCTCAGAGAATGTCCAACTGATGGCCTAAACTGTCAGCCGACATCCTTAGCACTGCCATGGAGGCGGGAGAGGCTCCCGCCACCACTGCTGTGCTTGTGAACCATGAGCCCGGCTCAGGGCTTCTGGCTGAGTGGCGCTTCCACTGTGGGAGCGCACTGACCACTAGGGGGCAGCTCCTCCATTGAGTGTCTACCCCCTGGTGGTCAGTACATGTCAAAGCGACTGGTCATTCCGCCATTCGGTTGATTTGTATATTAGCCTTTTATTATAAAGGATGTTTTAGGCTAATAGACGTGAAAGTTCTAGAAGCCTAAATACAAATGGGGGAGAATGAGGGAAAGTTTGGGAAACATCTCCAATAAATGAGAATCTAATACACAAAATAAAATTGCTCAGATGAAGTGTGCAGAATAAGATCTAAGTCTGAGCTTTATAGAATGACAATTATTATGGGATAGGTTTTGATGTGTGGGTTTTCATTTTGAGGTAAGATGACAATAGGTAGATTAGAGGTATGTGAAACTGAACCAAATTCCCAGGGAGAGGGCAGAGGACAGGATCTCATGCCAGGTAAGTGGATTGCATTTGGAAAAGAGGAACACCTTTCATTGAGACTGGCCGGAAGGAGGCATGCCAAGGTGCAGGTACAGATACATGTGCAAGAGAGTAAGGAGAAATCTAAAGAAATTCCTGCATGGTGGATTTCATTTTTCTATAAAAAGGAAACAGAATACTATGGTAAATATGAAGAGACAAAGTTGAAATTATGAGCCTTATAAACATAGAAGTTGCAAAATAGTTGATGAGGTTAATAGGATAGTGAACTTTCTAGAAATGTGCAATAGACGACCCAGCAATGTTGAAGGCCTAGTGATGGTCATAATCCTCATATACTAGTATATAATGACAAATATATTCATGATGATATAATTGTCTCTAAACAATTTAGCTATTTGGTTGTAGGATTAAAGAAGACAGTCTTTTGAGTAGAAAGCAGGGGGCACAGGAACCACAACCATATGTGCAAGACAACTTTATTTAGGCATGTGAACCATAGTCCTGTCTTCACCAAGTCCAACTCACCATTTGCGCCTTGTTAGATACTCGTCATCACCTCCTTGTCTTTTCAAGTTTCCTGCTATAACCTGAAATAACATCTATTCCTTACATCTATCCAAATGATGCCCAACCTTAATGTCACAATCATTCCCTCTCAATAAAGTTCTCTTCAAATATTCTAACAATATCTTATCCTTTTTTTTGCAATGATATTGCACATAAAATCAAAGCTATTCTGATTAATTAATTAAAACTACATATAGGAAATGTATTGGCTCAAATTGTTTTCATTAGAAAGTTATAGATGATTGATAGATTAGGTAGATGAATATTTGATAGATAGATGATAGGTATATGTAGATAATAGATGATAGGTAGATGATAGATGATAGACAGATAGATGATAAATGATAGATAGATAGATAGATAGATAGTTGGATAGATAGATGATAGATAGATAGATAGATGATAGATAATTAACAAAGACATGAGACTTGTGAAATTACATATAAATATTTGGTAAAGTTAACTTTGTAACTGGCGATGTGGATGTGATTTTGTAGCTCTTGAAGCTCATTGATGTCTAGAAATACATTACTCTTTATAAAAAATATTTAAATATGTTGTAAGTAGAAAGAAAACAAAGCAGTCATAGAAAATATTATGTTGTATTTAATGTAATACTGAGCTCTATCACTGACTATATCTGCCACTGAATCATAAAATGTTAGAAATAACATCAAAAAATGTGACATATAAGAATTTTGATATAAACTACTCAAGACATAAGCATAAATGATGTTTATTCAGTGATGCCAAAATATAGAAGCCACGGAGTGTCTGATACAGTAATCTTAAATTCAGAAAGTAGGAAAAATATGTTTATGCCTTAGCTGATTCTGAATAAATAAATCATATTCCTATGAATAGTTGTATGAACAGATCAATTTATATAGCATAAAATATACAAAGACAGCTTGATGAGTTTGTATATATTTTATAAAACACTCTTCTTGCCAGATATGTGCAGTCACTCACTTCTTAAGTCACCTGTAATTTTATATATATATATATATATATATATATATATATATATATATATATATATATATATTTTAATCTGGAGCAGTGTATAACAACTAGGCCTGTCCTACCTTAACAGATGAACAATAGCAAAAGCTTCCTGATGGCTATTAAACTGTCAAAAACCATTATTTCCTAAAAAGGAATAGATACACTGAGAAGAAAAGAAACAGTTTTTCACCCGACCAGTGTGGCTCAGTGGTTGAGTGTCAAGCTATGAACCAGGAGGTCATGGTTTGATTCCCTGTCAGAGCACATGCCAGGGTTGCAGGCTTGATCCCTGTGAGGGAGGGAGGGTCTGTAGGAGGCAGCCAATCAATGACTTTCTCTCCTCACTGAAAATTCTAAATTCTATCTCTCTCACCCTCTCCCTTCCTCTCTGAAATCGATAAAAATATTTTTTTTTAAAAAGAAACCACCCCCCCCCCCCACACACACACACTTTGGCATCTGGTGAGTGTCAGAACTAGGACTAAAACCCTGATTTCAGTCCTTGAAACCATGTAAACTTCTTTCCAACTTATTCTGCATAGGACCTGTAAGTGTATTACATTTTTTCAGAGAAGTCACCAAAATGTCCACATCATATTATTAAGAGGTTTGGAGAGACCAGGGGGTGGGAAAAGAAATGGTTTTCACATTTGGGCTCATGACTACTGTGAACCATCAGTAAGAGTTTTTGTGGTAACACATTTTTAAATGCATGATAATTACCACATACAAATAAACAATAAATTTGTTTTAAAGATTTTATTCATATTTCTAAATTACCATATCGAACGATGAGTAAATGAATGACACAAGAATGGCTCACAAAGTGGCACTATTCTACCTCCTGATCAATTATTTTCATAGGTTCGAAAAATATTACCATCAAAATCTTTGAGATAATCACTTCCGTTCCACCCCAACTGTTACAAATGTTAAAGCAAAAAACTCTAAAGATCTCTCCATTGAGCATGGCTGACAGGATTTGGTTAGATCAATTGCTAATGGAAAGTGAATCTTCTCTACCTTTATTTGTCTGTGCTTATTTGATTCCGTATTAGGATTAGCTGTAAACAATTTACTGAGGGTCATAACTCCCACAAAATCAATGTCCAAGAGCACGTTAGGAATGCTTCCATCTGAAGTAGGGATTCAAGTGAGACTTCTGGTAGGGATCAATGAAAACAGAAGCTTATATTCTGTGTGAGTTCACAGGAGTTTCCCATGGAGGCACCAGCTATGTGGTTACATGCCAGGGAAACTAGAAAAGTTACGTAATTTTAATGTGGTGAATAAACTTCTCTGCCAGCAACTGCATAATAATGAGCTTCTGAAAGCTTCACGTTTAGCTCTTGTTCCATAACTGTTTAAAAAATAATTCAGAAAAAACAAACTTGAAAGAACCTTTGTTTCTCACGGGTTTGAGAAGTGGAAAATATCTGAAGAACAACACTCTGAAAATTGCTTAGTGTTGTCAGTATTACAGATGAGTGTCAGTATTACGGGGCAGGTACGAATGTAAAACTTCTTCTATGGAAGAGTATGGGCAAAAATGAAATAGATTCTGATATTCAAGTAATTGGATCTTATGGTTAGGCTGAGGCCAATACTGCCATGAGAGCAGGTGCTCAAAAAGACCAAAGTCACCTCACCTCAAAGTAAAAATAACAGTGCTTGCATTAGCCCATCAATTGAGGTGATTGGAAAATACTGGCAAATTTCTACATATTTGTTTTTGTTAAATTTAATTTCACAATTTCTTTTTGTGTGCATAATTTATAGTGTTCATAGCACAGCAATATATTATACATCTATGCACATGCGCACCCAATCACACATTAAGGCATCAGCTAAAAATGGTTCTTCGGATAATGGTAAATTATCCCAAGTGTTCAGATACGTCTGCTTTTGAAATAAGATGTGAAGCTGTCGCTGGAGGATAGAAAGTTTGGGGAACCTAAAAAGCTAATCAAAAAGCTGCAAGGTGTAGAACAGAGAAGTAAAGGAAACCGTCATAGGTCGGTAACAGAGGCCAGGAGCAAGGACCCAGTCCAGAGGAAAGCCATGGCATAATGTTAGATCCAAGAGGTAAAAGCTACAGCTGGATATTTCCTAAGCAGATAAAATTCATTTCCTAGCAATATGCAGTTACAAATAAACAAAATAATATTGAAAATATACAATAACGAAGTGGCAGCTTTGGAAATAGCAGATCCAACATAAACAGAGAAAAACACTGACCAGCCTCTCTCTTAAGATAATTAAAAATGAAGTTCAAAAAAGAAATCATGGTTAAGAATACCGTAAACAGAGGTATAGGCTCCAGATTTTAATTCTGTCTCTTACTGACTGTGAGACCATGAATTAGTCATCAAATCTTTCTAAATATTTCAGCATAATAGTTCCTGCATCTTTCAATGGGTATGCTCCAGTTTCCTTGTAATGATTTAAGTTAAGTAGGGGTGTGAAGTGTTTATCTCAAAACATACAAACACATTGTATGTTTTCCATACATAGTAGCCGTAATGGTAGTAGTAATCATATTAGAATACATGCACCTTTGTCAAAAACAATCAAACTGGAAAATAAGAGAGCATGCAAAAACATATTTGAAAAATTAAAATGTCTACAGCACCAATTGTAAGAAAACTACTTGATAGCAAGTTAAGTGGTCCATCATTGTAGTTGGTTGAATGATGTCTCCCAAAATTATATCCACATTTTTATTCCCAGAACGTATGATTATAACTTTATTTGGTTGAAAAAAGAGAACAGATAAAATTAAGTTAATGATCTTGAGATGAGATCATCCTGGATCATCTACTAAATCCAAGTATCCTTATAAGTGACATACAGAGAGAGAGAGAGAGAGAGAGAGAGATCCATGTGAAGAAGAGGGTAGAGATTGGAGTTGTGCAGCCACAAACCAAAGAACCTCTTGAGCAACTCAAAGCTGGAAGAATCATCCTTAGAGCCTCTATTGGGAGTGCAGCCTCCAGAACTGTCAGAATAAGTTTCTGTTGCTTTAAGCTACCACGTTTATGGATATTTGTTATGACAGCCTTAGAAAACTAATACAACTACTTCAAAAATAAAGAATTAATAGTTAAAAGAGGACACAGAGGCATTGCACATAGTAACACATTTATTGAGCACAGTATGCCTGCTTTAAATAGACTGCAAGGATTCACAGGGGATGCAAAACTCCTAGTAATTAGAAACATTTATAATCTAGGTAACTCTCAAAGAATTGTTTGGTTTTTAACATATTTTATTTCCTTTAAACTTTTGTTTTCTGAAATAAATTTTAAAAAGCATCTCATTTTTGGTATAGATACCCATTATCAAAGTAAACTTCACTAAAATCTAAGGGTCCTGTTGGTAAAGACAACTTTTTTCTCTACTCTTTTAGGTTTTGTGTCTAGGAGCATGTGAACTAAATTAACAGAAGACAGATTAAGAGTAGAAAAGGTATACAGTTTTTGTTAATATTTATGTGCACAGGAGTTCACAGAAAAGTAAAACAAAAAAAAGTGGTTAGATTTGGAGTCTTATATGCCATTTTAATAATTAAAAAAAAAGAGGATTTGGGTTTGAAGGGATGATAAACTGTGATTGAGTCATGAGGAAACATGTGGGGAGAGTAATTAAATAAAAGGGTTATTCTGGCAAGGTTTCTTTCTGCACTCATTTGGTTCCAGCTCTCCGTCTCCAGGGATAAGTAGTTCTACTCTCCTCGTGAGTGAGACAGGAACACCTTCCAAAGTAAGGAGAAATTCTATGCCCTTTTTTTAAGCAAAAAAAAAGGGGGGGGGCATAGAACTCTTCTTACATTTGCTGATTCTCAATTGTTATCAAAATAATTCCTATGCCAAAGTGGCATATTTTGAGTTGGCATATTTTGGGCCTCTTCAAACCTCAATGGACATCTTATCCAAATCTTGTGGGCCCTGAGTAAAACAACTAAGTACATAAGATACACACACTTGCTACCATACTTTACAATATTGGTATTATAATTCACTAATAATCATGGACAAACTAAGCTTATAATAGTTTTACAATTGTACTTAAAGATACAGCCAACACTCAAATTAGCACTGGTGTGAACAAAGCTTGCCTTCTGAATCACCTTTCTATTGCCATGTAACCTGGTCTCACATTACATAGCTCATTATGACACTAGAAGTAATGAGTCTGGCAAAAATAAAAAATAAAATGTTATTTATATTTTTATTGTGCTCTTATCATATTTAGCTTTCATTTATTGCCATATGCACTCAACTATAATTTTTGTTGTTACAAGGTTTAAATGCCAGCATCCCGATAAGTGATAAACAAGTTGGCACAAGATTATCATTTTCTCCAGAAAGATATTCCTTAAAAATATTCCCTAGATGTTTAGGCAGCAGATGGTATCTAATAAGTTAAACTCCAATGGCAGTCATGAGTGAGCGATGATTAAATTTTAAATCAAATCATGTTCTCAGAAGTATCTTGATATCTTGTTTTATTTGTTAATTGCACTCTGAATGGTGCAAGTCTGAGAAGTAATCAATGCAGTTCATGTTATCTACATTTAGTAAGAAATGTTCATTTGTAAGCGTTTACAGATAATCAACAGGACGTAGAATTATAAAATTCTGTTTATTCTTTCATTTAACAATCTAAAATATATAGAGCTCTTAATATGTGTCAAGTTTCTAGAAGGGTGAAAAGCATAAATAATAAACAATTTCTCCTTCTAGAAACAAAACACCTAATATGAAAGACTAAAATATAGGGGTTTGCTAATGATTATATTAAACATAGAAAGCAAATTTTAATCAACATATACATTCTTGCTCATTCTTAAATTGAATGCTTAAATTCTCCCACACAAATAGATTTATAACTACATCTATCATCAGAATTGTTTGTTGGAACTTGAACCCAATATAGATTTTGATATAACATTAAACATATATTTAATAACAAATACTAGCAATTGTGAAATAGATTTAACAGTAATTAATAGCATTAGTATTTCCTTGTTCATGAATTCTTTGAAAATATTGGCATATGTTTTATATGTTCTAAAGCACATATTTACATTGTAAAGTATATGCTCAGAGGAATAAGGTAGATAGGTCCATCATTTCTGATAAGCAAAGTCAATTTTCACATTTCTAAATCTCAACATTTTAATACAAGTCCTCTTGTATTTGGGGTGCCAGTGTACTAGCAGATCAATCACTCTCTATTGTGCTCTTATCATATTTAGCTTTCATTTAGAAATCCCAAAGCCCAATATCTACAGGGAAATAAGCAGTGTAGGACTTTAGCGGACCCATAGGTAACAGATTTATATAGACAAAGTATGTGAAATATATGAACTACTCAAACTATCGAGGATTTTCACACATTAAAATCTTCTCTATTTAACAAAACAAAGGAATATCTACATCTACATATATAAAATCATATGACATATATGTTTCTGCATAATATAGATGATATGTGATTTTATATATGTATGTATATGGAAAAAGTAGAATTTATAATTTAGTTTTTCTTTAAGCAATGAGTGGCAGGCAGATAGTATTGTCTAAATATCGCCACAACAATACTTCCCATTCATCAAGCTGACTTAAACATTGCCATAATCCCATTAATGGATATTGATAATTCCACTCTCCTTAAAATGTGTTTTTGTCACTTGCTTGTGACCAAGAGAATGAGGAACAGATGTGGCATGCAGTAACTTCGGGGCTTGGGTCATAAAAGTGTTGCAACTTCTGCGTTGTTCACTGGAACACTAATGCGGGAGCCTTGAATTGTCATGTAGGAAATCTAATGGCCCTGAGGCCACCAAGCTAAGAGGAAGCCCGGGTCACATGGAGAGGCCATAGGTAGGTATTTACACCAACAGTTCAGCTGAGATCTAAGCTAACAGCCAGCAACAACCACTAGACATGTAAGTGAATATCCCTTCAGATTATTCTAGCTCCAAGCAGTAGAGCAAAGTCTCCTCAACTAAAGGTCCAGCCATTGCTAAGCAAAAACAAGCTATTTCCATTGTACTTTGAATTTTTGATCTTGGAATAGATTGTGAAATAAATGTTGTTTTAAGCCACTCAGTTTTGGGATATATCAATATGCAGCAATAGTAACGAAAATAAAAAAACATTAATTAATTATATTTGAAAATCATTCATGAGAATCTATAACTCAACTTCAACTATTTTCAGGGAAGCCAGTAAAAATCTGTTATGTGTTTATGATACCAGCTCTAGGTGAACTGTTTATGTATTCAAATTCTCATAAAATGGCAATATGGAGATCATATCAAAATTTAAGAATTGAATATGAGTGAGGATGGAATTATGCTTGATAAGGAGCACATTTTTCTTGGTTAGCTTTATTGAAAGAATGACTGCCAAATCAAGAAATATGAAAGTAAAATAACCTGATTTTCAAACTAGAAACATATGTGTCAATGTAATGTGTTTCTTTAAAAGAAAAATGCCTGAGCTAAGGAAAAAGGAATTTGTAAATTTAGTTTGTATGGTACAGTCTGCAAATACTATCTAGACAATAATTTACTTGACAAATCACAATCATCACTCATGTTTGCAATGAACACTGAAAATTGCTTTACTGTATACCAAAATAGTTTATTTTAGTTTATTTATAACTTTTTCTCAATTTTATTTGCAAATTTGAAAGGAAGAATAGCATACAAGCAAATACATTGTATTTAATGAAGTAGCCCACTGCCTTAATTTTCAATAAATTGAGCCTATGCATACACATATACATGAATGCACATACTCTTTCACACACACACACAACCAAGGAAATGATAAACATGGTAGCAAATATCCAAAGATAGTGCCATGTATTTCCTTCTAACCAGTTTTTGTCATTTGGAAATACAGACATAATGTTGTCAGATTTCCAAGTTTCAAAACAACCCTTAATCAATATTTCACTATGAAATAATTTGTTTGTTTTAATTTTGACTCTTCATTAAATCAGAGTGTTCTAGATTTGTAGTGTGATTCATTGATTATCAGTTTAAACATGACCACTAAATGGCACAAGTGACACAATAGCAAAAAGGCAGAAAAATTAGCACAGTTTGAGCGAGAAGCCTGACTTGGTTACCTTTATAGGAGTAATTGAAAATGGTTGTTTGTGAGTGAGAAAGGAAAAATTACTCCATTTCACCTCAAGATAAAAAAACTGGCAGAATATCAATCATTAATATCAAAATGGTAATGTGGCTCAATCATGAAAAATGACAGTGCAAATCAATAATGATGGTAGAAAGGAGTCAGAGCACAGGCGAACCGTTGATGTTACCATTAAAACTGAGAATGCCAGGTAATGAAGGCTGTTATCTGGCTGCCAATTAATGTTCCTTGCTGCAAAATAAGGCCAAAGGCCCCTGGACAGAAATGCCATTCTTGAGCATATTGAGTACCTGGGATGCACACACATCTCATTAGACATTTGTATAAAATCGGTTCTATATCCAAGGCCATTTTACCTTTATGCTTCTTTTACCTGTAGGCACGTTCATAAAATTTATGAGAAAATGTATTACTGCATTAGAGGAAAATTAGCGCTCTTTCTTATACAGTGATGAAAATTAGGTTTTCGAAATTAGGAGATTATAAATATATATCTAGGAAGTTGCTATGTATATTCTACATAGACTATGATTTTGTACATGTAAGAAACAATCAGGATTCCGATTTCAGTTTCAACACAGAAAGAGCTTGGATGTCTCATATCTATCTTTACAAGAAAAAGGTGAACAAACTGAAAAGCAATGATTTTTGTTGCCTTTATCTCAGAATTGCAGTGAATCTGGAAAGACAGGTGAATAGAGAGAAACAAGCCCGGTATTACATCTTTATCCATTCATCTGTTGACAGACACTTGGAGTGTTTCCATGCCTTGACTATAGTGAATAATGCTATCATAAACATGAGAGTGCAAATATCTCTTATATCCTGTTTTCATTTCCTTCAGCTATATATGCCGACGTGGGGTATCTAGGTCATATGGTACTTCTATTTTTAATTGTTTGGGGAAATTCCATATTGTTTCCTATAGTGGCTGCACCAATTTATCGTTCCACTAATAGTGTGTGGTGGTTCCCTTTCTTCCACATCTTCACCAGCACTAGTTGTTTCTTGTCTTTTTTATGATAGCCATTTTAACAGGTGAGGTGATAGCTCACTCTAGTTTTGATTTGCATTTCTCTCATAATTAGTGATATTGATCACCGTTTCATGTAGCCATTGGCCATTTTATGTCTTCTTTGGAAAAAATGTATATTCAATTTCTCTGACCATTTTTTAATCAGGTTTTTGTTTGTTTTTTCCCCCCTTGAGTTGCTTGAGTTCTTATATATATACTAGTGATCCAGTGCATGAAATTCGTGCACATTAAAAAGGAATTAATTAGAGGAAATATTTTAATATTGCTATTTGCCCTTTCTCTATAATAGAAGTGTCTGGCCAGCCCCAACCCCATTGGGCGACACCAAGACCCGGCCGGCCCCACCCCCTTCAAGCCCTGCCGGGCGGGGGGCATGGCCTCAGATCCCCTGGCCCTGGTGCTGGGACAGGGGGCGCAGCCTCAGGTCCCTCAGCCCTGGCCCATGCCACACAGCCTCACCCAGACCCTCTGTGCCACGGGACCCATCAATGCATCTCCTGGTGACTGGTCATTTGGTCGTTACGGATGAAAATAAAGTCATGCACTTAAGCATGCACATTCATATTCAATGCCTGACTTGTCTACGTTCTCTAAATTTCAAAATAAATAAGATCTTCAGCCAGACATCATAATGCCAAGTTTTTTATATAATGACACATACCATTCTCTCCGCTCAGTATGCTCCATTTGAATGGATTAAATATATGTGACTTATATGAAAGGCATTGCTGCTTGCTTTTAATAAAAGAAGCATTAACTCATTACCTAACACCATAAAGTAGTTTAAATGGCATATACTGACTTGAAGAACAGAAGGAAAAATAACAAAACAAACAAAAAAAAACAACATTCAGTGCTGTGGACAGCAGAATCCTCTCCCTTTCCCTGTTTTTTCCTGCTTTTCCCATGAACCTATTTGTGCTCTGCCTCAAAATCAACACAGAAGACAAAATCAGATGCTGTAATCTGCATTTTATACTGCCATTTGAGTACAAAGAGGTGTTTTTCAATCTTTACCTTTTTTTTTTTTTAATCAATGCAGCTCAAACTTGCTCCCAACGTTCCAGGAGCCAGGCCAACATGGCTGTGTGCACACACCTTTGCTAGGTGCTGTCAGGCTTCAGGGCTGGGGCAGGGAACATGCAAGGTGTTGCTGGAAACGAATCAGCTCTCCTCTCTACATAGCAGGAGTCTTTTCACTATAAAATGCAAAGCAGCAGCCATTTTCCATTACCCCCATCCCCAGCCCTCCTCGCCTGGGGGTATAGAAAGGGGCTGGGTGGATATTTACTCTCGGCTCTTTGATTTCTCTTATTTAACTGAGCCCAGTGACAGCTGCTTCTCTGAGCACAACGCCAGCCAGCTCAGGGCTAGCCGCACCTGGAAGGCAAGCGGCAGAGCTGACAAGGGGCTTTGACCAAGCCCAAGCGCATGGGTCACAGCAACCTCAGCAGGCAGGCTGTTCCTGAAGACTCTAGGCCCCTCCCAGCTCCGCACCCCAGCTCCCTGCTCTCCCCCTTTCACCCACAGGCTCCACCGGCATGGTGTGCCCCAAGGCTTGGTGTGCAGACACCAGGGTTGCAGGTTCAAGACGCTCCACCTCCTCCTGGCACTTTGAGCCGTAAGTGCCGGCAGGGATCTTTCCACTCTGTCTTGGTCTTTGGCCACTGCTGATGTTTTCTGGACTCTATAGACCAGGGAAAGCCTGAACCTTTGCCTCTGACAAATGCTGTGCCTGCAGCCTGTCTGGGGTTCCCCCAGTCCCAGGAAAGCATGGGGGTGTGGCTGGCCTGGGTGAGGGGCCGTGGTGGGTAGGGGGGTTGGCTAGCCACCCCACCCTCAATTGGGGTGGAAGAGGCTGATCAGGGGTGGGGCTGGGCAGCCATCTTGTGATGACATTACGGTGTTAAGGTCAATTTGCATATTACCTCTTTATTATATAGGATTTTGCATATTACCCACTTGTTTAATTTGCAAATACTTTCTCCATTAAGTAGATTGCCTCTTCACTTTATTGATAGTTTCCTTTGCTGTGCAGAACCTTTTAGTTTAATACTAGAGGCCCGATGCATGAAGATTCATGCAAGAATGGGCCTTCCCTCCCCTGGCTGCCAGCACCACCTTCTCTCTGTTTGGCTGGAGCAGCCTTTCTGCTCTGGCCCGGAGCCTCCTTTCTGCCTTCCCATGTTGCCCAGAGGCCAGGAGCAGCTGGGGTGGTGCAGAACACCTGCATCATTGCCATGGCAACGACACAAGCGTCCCGCCCTGCCCCTGGCCACTCGGCACCTGTGTATTCAAATTAACCCACCATCTTTGTTGGGTTAATTTGCATACTCACTCCTGATTGGCTGGTGGGCGTTGCGAAGGTATGGTCAATTAGCATGTTACTCTTTTATTAGGTAGATAGTCCCACTTGATGACTCTCTTCTTACTCCTGAAGCATAATGATAAATAATAATTTTGTTTTCATTTTACCCACATCACTCTTCAAGTTCGATCTAGAGTTTTTGTATTACTTTTTTTCCTTCTCTCTCTCTCTCTTTCCTCTTGGTTTTTGTTCCAGACTGCTAATTAAGAATGTGTGTGCTATAGGTTATTGGCTTTGTGCAATATTGCATGAGATGTGGGAGACCTTTCATTATTACTCTCCTGAATTAGTGTTAGTCTCCTTTGATGGTTTTAATAACTTCTTGGCACTCTGCAGTAATTGTAGCAGCTGCTTCTATTTTTCTTTTCTATGTTAAGATAATGACTTTATAGGAGTTTAATGCTTTGTGAAAATTTCTAATGAACAAGTTGATATGCATTTTCACAGTAGTTTACAAAAACACATATTACATAAAATTTGCAACAGGTAAAGTCAATTCTTATGTAATTATGCTACTGTATTGGTGTGGAAAATGTTTATATTATCCTCTGACATGGGAAACTTTTATGTTACCCAGTGATATGTAGGATGTATTTATGTTACCTTTAGCAAAAAAAAAGTTAATCTCTAGATGGGTTCTTTTTTCCTCATTAGTAAACCTGATACAGAATTCCATAGAAACAAGGAATGAAAATTATCCAAACTTAAGAAATCAGTATTATTTTATGTAGGATAAAACTTTACTAAATTTTATTGCCAGGAAAAAGTTTCTAAATTGGAAAAGTATGGATGCATTTTTTAATTTTAGTTCTTAGCATCAATGAATATCAACTTTATTTTTTATTTTGGAGGTTACTTAGAACAAGATTAAAATGCATGTACTCAGAAACAAAAGAAAAATAAAACAGGGGCAATTTCAAACATTAAAATACGATAAAAACAAAAATGATTTAAATGAATAAATATACACTTACATTCAGAAACATAGGTATAAAAATAGAATGCATAAACTAAGTAAAATGAGTTGAGAAAGATACAAGTCCAAATATATTAATTAGGGGAGGGGGGAAACACAATGAGTTCTTTGAGAACAAAAAATTAGAAAAATTGCTATAAATTCAAGCAAGAGTAAATATAGAAGTCATAATTAGAAAAACAATATAATAAAATAGCATAGCAAAATATCTTCCAAAGAAGAAACATTGGGAGAAATGTACCATTGGAATACATTGCAAAGAATGTCCAAAAATAACTGTCACAAAAGATAGGAAACCAATATACAGGGTTTTGTTTGGTTGTTTTATTTTCTCTTAGACAATCACATAAAAAAATTCTAAACTATCTAAAGAATGTAAAGGATATTCTGGAAAGCATGCCAGATAATTTTGAGGTTACCAAAATCTTATCCCCACAACCTAATGCAATAGCTCAGAATACAGACCAATATTATTTATGATAATGTGAAAAAAGAGTCACTTGTGGGAAGTCCTATAGTACCAAACTGAGATTTAATACTTAATTGCAGTTTCAACCTCTCCCAAAAATGGAATCTTAAACCAGTCAATCTGGAATTATCTGGTCAGCAATAGTGAGTTAATCTCCTGAATGACCTGTGCTGTCCCCTAAAGAAAGGTGACCTGGCCACAGACAATCACTTATTTGCTTGTATAACTTTTTTTCCTCCCACTCCCTTCTGCCTATAAAAGTCCTTCATTTGGAGCACCTTTCTATCTGATAGATGGGATGCTGCCTAATCCATGACTTTCTGAATAAAGCCAATAAGATTTTTAAAATTTACTTAGTTGTATTGATAGTTTACATAACAAAAATGATACAATTGATTTAGTTATCCAATTCCAATCTTAGCTTAACCACACATAAAATTCTTCTCAAGATCCTTTTCCACAAACCCACAACTTCCATAAACCTGCAACTTTCATATATTTTTCCATTTTGTCTTATCTTTACCTTTCTTATTTTAAAATAATCATTTTACTTTAAAACAAATTCCTTTATTTTTTCTCTTACCAAAATAATAGGTTGTTTTATTTTTTTACTTATTTAAAAAACTAGAGGCCTGGTCCGGGTCCCTCGGCCTGGCCTGTGCCCTCTCGCAACCTGGTACCCCTCAGGGGATGTCAGACTGCCGATTTTGGTGCCATCCCCGCAGCCCAGGCCAAGGGACCCCACCAGTGCATGAATCCATGCACAAGGCCTCTAGTATTCATATAAGATCTTTGGTTAATCTCTTCCTTCCCTCCCCCTCTCTCCTTCCCTCTGAGATATATCAGTCTGTTCCATGTTTCCATGCCTGTGCATTGAGCATCTGCCCCCTGGTGGTCAGTGCTCATCATAGCTACCGGTGGAACGGTCGCTTAGGCTTTAATATATAAAGAACTAGTAGCCCTGAGCACGAATCCGTGCATGAGTAGCTCGCTGCCACTTGCCGCAGCTGGCCACCCTGCCCACCACCACTGGTAGCGCTTCTTCGCTCGTAGCTCGCTGCCATGCCCTCCTGTACCTCTCCCTGCTCATAGCTCGCTGCCCCACCCTCTTGTAGCTCTCCGCCACTTATAGATCAGTCGTGACGTTACAGCATCCCGGAAAATTTGCATATTTCTCTATTATTAGATTAGATCTATTTTATTTTCCTGTCCCTCAATAAAAATGCAACTTTTTTATATCTTCTTTTACCAAAAACGTACGTTCTACTTTTCGTATACAGTCGTTTTATTTTTATTATTTTATAGTAGTTTTGCAAAACTTAGCTCTTTTACAAATTTATTTTGGAAAGGGAATTTCTGTAGCAGTCTGTATTTTTAAAAAAACTTTCTTTCCTCTGTTTTTCCCTTTAGTCAAGAGACAGAGAATGACAACTTCATGAAACAAAGAATGCAAGTTTTTTTCCTAAAGGGTGTATTTCTCTATTATCAGAAGCCTAAGGTAATTGCTATTTAAATTTTTCATTTGCATTAGTGGTCAGACCGCATGGGCACTCCATTTGTTTCAAGGTCAATCACCGTAACATCATCCCCTTGGTTCTCTTCATTTTCTCAGGGATTCTACCTCTTACAATGTTAATGCTTCATCACAAACACTCAAACCTTAATCAGAGACACCTTGTGCCCTCCTAGGTTTGCAGTATGGCATGATCACTTCTTATTCTGCTCTCCCAGCTTGTTTGCTAGCCCTAAAGCTAGCAGAATGTGGACAACTGCGTGTCCTCTGATCTCAGTTTTATTTCCAGCTCTCTAATTTGAGTTTTGGCCTCTAGATGGGCATTGGTGACCAGTCAAACTGCCCACATTAGAGGCAAGCCCACTACAGCAACCTTTTATTTCCCTTCCTTGAGTCAGTGCCTTATGTGTGGTCACCCAAACAAGCTCATTAAAGCAGCCTCCGTCCTGTACTCAAATGCAAGTTCAGGAGATTCCAACATACATTCCACTCCTCCCCACATAGAGATCCATGGCCAACATAGGATTTTCACTTGCAGATGTCTCTTTCTGAAGGCCTATTTCTTTGGTCTCATAACTGGTTGGCTAATCATGGAGGGTTGCAACCTCCTCAGAAGCTTCCAAGGTGTGATCTAAAACAAGCCCCTTCCTCGGAGGGCAGAGAGATATTGAAGAAAGAGGACGACCACTCCAGATTGGTAAGAGGCAAGTTTAATAAGCAAGGGAACACCCTTCTGAGGTTTGTCTTAAGAGGCAACAAGATTAGTAGATTTCTGCATCTGCCCACCAGAATCTTAAAAGTGCATGTGGAGGTCTTAACTGGTTCTGTCACATACCCAGTTCAGATATCCTAAACACTACATTTCTGTCTCAAGGCTGTATTGTTAGAGCAGCTTCTGTGAGCTGGAAAGGCAAGCAGAATGCACATTCCAAGGTCCAGGGAGAGGATGAGGAGCCTCCAATTGCCAGGGTCCAGCTCTCTGGTGGACTGGCAGTCATGTCTTCGTAATGACGCCTCCAACAGTGATTTCTGAGAGAAAGAAACCAGTGAGGAGACCCCTGGCATTCTTCCAGCATCCTGCCTTTAGGTAATTACTGGTCTGCAAACACAGGGAACTCCACAAAGCTGGGGATATTCAGAAGAAGAGCTGTAAACCTAACAATTCCAGGATCTTGCACAGAATGGAAGACATTTGAGTTCACAACAGGCAGAGTGGTGAATGATCATATTACCGTGTTTCCTTCAAAGTAACAGATTCTCTGCTTTCATGTTTCTCTCTCTGTTTAATGTCTTCTCATTTATTTATTTTGACTCAGTTCACAGTTTGGATTTGCTTCTATGGCCTAGAGACTCAGATAATTTATCTTGTCTGCAGTGCCTGAGCACAAACTGACTGAAAAGAAAAATAAATCCCAAACTCTTTCCACTGAAACATTTTGTTGTTGTTAAATAAAACACTTCTTCTTTCTGATGATGACCTTTCAGATAGTTCCTTTGGTAGAGATGTCCATATATTAGGGCAGAGGCTAAGGTTTATATTCATGACAAGGATAAAGAAGAGAAGTCAGCTCTGTGTATGCATGTGTGTTTTTTTGTTGGTGCAGGTGCTAAAACTAGCCACTCTGACTACTGTATTCGTGAAGAGGAGATTGGGTTTTAAAAACTAATATATATACAAAATAACTTGAGGAATGATAAAAAGTCTCCATGAATATAGACTTTGAAAAGTATTTAAGATTTTAAGTGAAAAATGGAGTTTAAAAATAGCATGCTTAACATAAATCTAAATGTAATGAAACCTTATTTTATATATTTACTAGTAGCCCTGCGCACAAATCCGTGCACCAGTAGCTCTCTGCTGCCCTCCTGTAGCTCTCTGCCCACTGCCCTGCCCTCCTGTAGCTCCTCCTGCACCCCCCTCCCCCCATAGCTTGCTGCCTTGCCCCCTCCTGTAGCTCTCCGCTGGCCCGCTTGTAGTTCGCTGCCCCAACCTCCTGCAGATCCGTGATCTGGTAATTATGTGGTCAGTTGTTACGCCTCACGTTGTATTGAATAATTAGCATATTCCTCTCTTATTATATATTTGTAAAAATTATGTGATAATCACTTTTCTGTTCATGCATCCTATATTATTTTAGCTCTTTATATTATGTGTATGATCATTTTTTACATTTATTGTATCCAAATGTCTTAGTGGTACAGTCATTATTGGTTTACTTCTCTCTTTGATACAATATGCAAGTGTATGTTGTATCTAACCTCCACTCTCTCTTCCCATAATTATCCACTCTAATGTATTTAATTTAGGTCCTTAATTATGTATAGCTTTTTTGTTTCTAGACATTATGGAGTAACTCAATGAATATCAATATTCTTACCAAGAAAAACTAGAGAAGCCAGATTTTACTATATATATGTAGTTGTATGTATGTGTACATACATATGTACATGTGTGCATATTGGGGAATTGGTGGACTGAAAAGAATGTGAAGGGCCAATATCTAGAAAAAAGAAACTGTGACATGATAAGTATATGTTCAGCTCAGACTTTTTGCTTCAAGAGATTTGCTGATTCTTTCCAGAGACAGGGTAAAAGATGAAAATGCAAACAGAGGGCCTGAACATAGATCTATTGCTAACTGGAATAGAATCTATCAGAAAACTGGCATGCATGGGACTTGCATGTGGAGGCTACCAGGATTTGGAGGGAGAGGGTTATGATATTCTTGTGAGCTGAATTGTGTCTCTCCTGACCCCATAAACGAATATATTGAAGTCCTAACTCCTAGTACCTCAGAATATAACATTTGAAGATGGGGTCTTCATCTACTTTTATAACCTATGTTTCTTTCAGGTTTTATTCATATAGAATTATTCTTTTAAAATATTTCTCATTTAGCCCTAGCCGGTTTGGCTTAGTGGATAGAGCGTTGGCCTGTGGATGGAAGGGTCCCGGGTTTTATTCAAGTCAAGGGCACGTACCTTGGTTGCAGGCTCCTCCCCTGCCCAGGCCCTGGTCAGAGCGCATGCAGGAGACAACCAATTGATGTGTCTTTCTCACATTGGTGTTTCTCTCTGTCTCTCACCACCTCCCCTCTCCCCCCCACCCCCTGCTTCCACTGTCTCTAAAAATCACTGGAAAAAATATCCTCGGGTGAGGGGGTGAGGATTAACAACAACAACAACAAAAAACACACATATATGTATATATATTTATTTCTTATTTAAACAGGGTAATTGTAAGATGATTACTTAGAAAAGTAGCTTTGTTTAGGTTGATTCTTGAACATCAAAAAATTAATGAAGCATTGCAATAAATTGACATATATCTTTTTCTAATCTCAATAGTAATTTAATTTATTTCATTATATTTTCCTCATTTATAAAGCTCTAATAATCTTTCATATTACCAGAGCCTTAATTCTAATAAAACTATAATGTTTTAGGACTTTTAATCATTTAGGATAATTTCTATTTTCCAAATGCTATTTACATAATAAGTCAGAAAAGTCTGCTATTAAGTCATTTTAGAGTATTGTAAGTATTTCCACAGAATTTATAATCACTTAAATTCTAGACACATGTGAGTAGAAAATTGTACTAATAGGAAATTCTTATAATGACATTTTTTATTGTATTTGAGATAGAGGAACACTGATTAGTTGGGGAAAATACCTTCATATTCAAACATAATGTTTCAGTAATTGTCATGCACAATTGTTCTGCTGTTAGGAATTATACCAACATTTGCTACCTAACATAACCATATGTCCCTATTTGCTTGTGTCAGTGCTGGTATATAATTTACATTCTCAAGTAATCATTAATCATGCTTTCACCCTTATTATAAAAAAGTCCTAGTTTGAACAATAAATTATATATCCAATTATTATACTGTAGGCTTTTCTTTAGCTGTAAATATGAAAGTTTTCTTATGTGCCAAGAACTGTTCTTTCCCACCTGGGGAGATAAACCCATCATGAATCCTATTTACCAGCAAGAATCCTTCTGTACTGGTTCATGGTAAAGAATACTGCCTTTTCTTCAACAAAGATTCTAATACAATTTTATAGCCATCTTTAGCTCTTTTAATTATTTTTATAAAAACAACTATTGACAATTGACAATTTGAACAAGAAAAATGAAATTATAAGTAACTTATATTTTAAAAATATTTTTTTCCAAATGTGTCTCAAATCCATACACAGCTACCACCTCAGTCTGCACTGTCATCATTTTCTCTGGAGTAGAGGAGATGTTACTAGTCTCTGGATATCCACGGAGGGCATCCTTAAGTTTGTCCTTTCTGAAATCTGTTGATGTTATATTCCTCCAACCCTGCTCACATAATATACTCTATCCCATGACTATTCATAATGACCAATTGATTCTTATTATGAATTCCATATCCCACAACTCTCCAGCTTCATGTGCCATACTATTCCTGCTGTCTGCATGCCAACCCCCTAGCCTTCACGCATATTCCTGAGGTGACATGCTGTCTTCTTCTGTCCAACTCTTTGTACATGCATTTCTCCTTGCCTCAATGCACATCTTCCTAACACCTGTTTTATCACCTTCAACCTATTGATTATATAAATTTATTTTATCCAGATTTAGCTCATTTCCTAAGAGAAGAACTTCCTGATTAGGTCAGTGATGGGACAATATTGCATGGTACTAGACATTTATTCCCCTCCCTCTTTTTGGTAAGTTTGCCAAGAGTTGCCTCAGTTAACCTAAATAGTCTATAGGTAGAAACCAATGCCAATGGCTGATGTCAATATGCCTGCATTAAGGATGTGCCCTGGAAAGACCTGTTGTTGGGATGCAGATCTTGGGCCTTGGAATGCAATTCCTTGGTAGGGATCCCTGGACCTGTGTCTTGCGTCTAGGTGTCCTTAGTCTTGGGCTACCCTAAGTAACAGGTTGTGGGGATGAGGTTTGTATTCATACTTAGAGTGATCTCAGCTATGTAATTAGGATGCTTTCTCTCTACTAAAGCCTTGGCCAGGATGCGTATAAAGCATCCGTGTTCAACCTACACTGTGAAATAATGGACATTCAGGGGACTAAGTGTACCCTACTGATTCTCTGCTTACAAGTTTTTCCTAATATAGCTAATGTTACATGTGTAACTTGTGGTGCCAGGGTTGTGTGCCCATGACCTCCTGTGCAACAGACAGCTTGATCTATGTTGTATCTTCATGACACTCCTCTTTTATCATTTACTGTAATCTCAATTGTTACATGTGAGCAATTGTTTGATTAATGTATGTCATTTCGTTTGACTCTATGCTCCGTGAAAGCATGAGAATAGAGATTGTTTTGTTTACTTGTGTCCCAAATTTCTGTCACAATGGCTTGTACATAGTAAATGTTAATAAACATTCTTGAATGATCAAAATATGTGATAAATTATTTAACCCAATGAAATGGGTGAAATAATAGATATTTGCAAATGAGGTAACATTTCAATGTCTCTCACGTTATCCCACGGTGACAGTGATAAATTATGTGCTACTGGCAAGAAAAAAGGACAGGCTTAAGTGTTTGGTGATATGAACCCTTTCTAATAACCTGATGTTACATAGATCATTTAAATTATGTAATTTATCAATTAGAGCTATAAAGAAGGAGAGATGATGCAATATTTGTCTTCATTTCAGGGAGAGGTGATGACATGAATGAGAATTGATAAACTGTTTTAAGAGATTTCAAAAAAGGAAGTTGAGGGTATCTTATATTTAAATACTGTATCATTACAAGCTCTGTAAGAAGCACTTTGTATGGATTCTCTAATTTAATTCAGTACATAGCACAAACAGTCCTCAATGAATATTTCTGCATTTATTTATTAATGAATAATATAATATATCTTACAGCTGTTTAGGGATAAGGTGTAATTTATTCCCCTCACTCCTTTTGATAAGTTTGAAAATCAAACTTTTTTGATTTTTAGAAAATCAAAGAAGTTTGCTCCTGAATCTAAAAATGTATCTGTCTTAATTTGTCTCTAAAATGATGAGGCATAGAAGTTTTGTATTATAAAACATATTGTAAAAGCTTTGTTATATACTAAAAATATATTGACTACATGTTAGTCAAAACTTTGCAGTATGAGTTTCTACTCATTTCTCAGAATGTTTATTAATATTATTACAAGATCTTTATATTTCTTTGAATTCATTGATCATTAAGTTTTAAATATTATTGTTACTTTTGCAATCTATTTATCAGAGTGATTATATATAAAATAATTTATAGTATGTCATAGTTTATCATGTTGATAATAAATAATAAATGTTATAAAACTTCCCAAAAGTTAAAGGCCCATAATAGTAAATTTAAGAACATGGGTAATATAGAAAACAAAAATCTTGAATACTTCCAAAAGGGGGGGAAATTGCCAGCCAGACAGGAGCAAAATCTACAATGGCATTCATTGTATTTTTCAATATATAGGTTAGTTTCTAAAAGACATTCAACAATATATTTAATGTTCTGAAGGAAATTCAATCTTGAGTGATATATGTGTGCTGTTTATAAATCTACATGTTTTATCCAAGCAATAGCTCATTCAATTAATTTCTCATCAGTTATTTATTGGGATAATCCTTGATACTAGGGTTTAAACCTGGAAAGGAGAAAAGCTGGGATTGATGAAAAAATATGGATACAGGCCATCAAGGGAGGTCATAGGCTAAGGGCTGCCACAGGGATGGGGAGCAAAGAGCCCTAGAGGCTCCTCCCTACCTAACACCATCCAAAACATCAGCCCAGACAAGTAAGAGATCTAATGGGATAAAAGATGAAAAGCTGTTGACAATCCTAAAAGATAATAACTTTATACTATTGGCATGGGAAAAGATTAATTAAATAGGATACAAACCCAGTAATTTTTATTACAAAGCAAGTAATAAAATCAACCAAACTATATTCTAATAAAGAAATAAGAACTTCTAGTCATAAAATGACAGAATGAAGTGATTGAAAATGCTATCTAGTCAATGGAAGTGATTACTTGCAACACATTTGGACAAATCTATATAGAAAAGTTATAATCAATAATAAGAAATTTGGCAGAAAGTCCAATAAAAAATATGAACAGAAAGTTAAATAGGCAGTTTATAAAAAGGTAAATACAAATACCAGACATATAAAAAGATGTTTAAATTCTTTAATAACAAGAGAAATATTAATTAAAACCAAAATAAGATGTCAGGAAATAAAAGGATTATAGACCATCTACTTTGATGGACAGCAGTGTGGTGATGGTGAGGACCAGGGAGAGGTAGTATGGGGGTGGAAGAGGGAATAGCGGCGTATTCTTAAGGACAGTGCTCCTGTATACTTAATAGTAGACAAACCTAGTTTTACGTCCCCCAAATTACACTGTAATGATAGACATTGATATTTAGTTAAGAAGTACATTTATGTGCCATATTCAGTATAGTTAAGTACCCTTGATATGAAAAGTGAACTTTTTTTAAAGAAGATATCATGAATACTAGTTGATATCTTTGACATAAAGTACCAAACTACTTTTATTACAGTAGGTAAGCAGCTAGTTTAGATATTAACAAAAAAGAAGGGAACAAAACTGGCTAAGGCTAAGTCTGATTAAGTCTGGAAGCTAGAGCTTCAGACACATCCTCTGCCAAGCCAGGCAGGCAGGAAGATTGGCTTTCTCATCTCCCCAGGCACCCATGGCACAGACTACCAGGGGGAGGAATAAAACAGTAGGGGAAATTCCACTGCTGAAGCATGCACAGTCGAAGCCAAGCTGGTGAATATAATGGGGAGGTGTCTAATCTCGGGAAAGGATAAAATTGGATAAGGGCATGAAACCCTGGAAAATCCAGGAAAGGGCTTGGATAAGGGAAGTCCAAGCACAAGCCAGTGAAGAGCCAGGAAAAAGATTGGTTACTATGAAAGAAAGCTTACCCCTTCCCAAACCCAAGAAGATATAATCGAAGCTTAACAAAGGCCTCAGGTTCATTGGGTGGTTTGTGTGCTCTCTCTCCAAAGCAGCCCTGCAGCCCAAGCACAGCTCAAGTACAGGCTCAAGTGCAGCGCTGGCCGCAGGTCAGCCAGGAAAGAGACTGAGCTAGACTACGAAAGCTTCTGACGCCAATGCCAGGTAACAGCACAGCATTTCTGGGTCCTGGTCCCCCTGGGCTCCGTGAGGACAAGTGCGGGTCTGAGGCCCAGAGGCTGGACTTCTCCCACAGTGAGATGGAGCCGAGCCACCTGGCTGTGGATGAGACTTTGGGCACAGTCCTTTGTTTTCACTCCAATAAACCTTACCACAATTGCTCACAGCCATAGCTATGCTGTAAGACTCTTCAATAGCTATGCATGGGCCCCAAATGCTATTCTTGCGATTCCATGGAAGAATCTTATTTCCACTGGCAACACTTTCAGTGATTGTATTTATGCATTTGGAGGTAGAATGTGTAATAATGTTTTCCTAACTTTGTATTTGAAGTCATAGATATTTTTATTCAAAAATTGATAATCAGCCCGGCTGGTGTGGCTCAGTGATTGAGTGTTGACCTATGAACCGGAGGTCACAGTTCGATTCTCCATCAGGGCACATGCTTAAGTTACAGGCTGGATCCCCAGTGTGAGGCGAGCAGGAGGCAACCTATCAGCGATTCTCTCTCATCATTGATGATGTTTCTCTCTCTCTCCCTCTCATTTTCTCTCTGAAATCAATAACAAATTTTTTTTAATTGATAATCAGAGGAAAAAGATTGTCTTACAAATCTAGAGCAAACTCAACTTGGCTAAGTGGGGGGTGGGGAGGGCAAACTAACTTATATTATGACTTATTTAATTGTCCCAAATCCCTCAATATAACAAAACATTGCAATTTACTTAAGTCCAAAATAGGTCCAAATGCTGCTTGACACATACAACCACATTTCTCTGAGCCCAGCTGCTTGCTTGAAAGAAAGAAAACTGTTCTTATGACTTTTTATCTGGTTCTTACAAGGATTCATACTCTTTTAAAGGTCAAATGCCTGTGAGCACTTGGTTTCTGGTCAATATGTTTTTCTCTGGAAAGTATAAAGGGCAAAAGGGCTACCTGAAATGAGTAGACCCCTTTGATTCCCAGCAGTGATGTGAATATGTGATGATTGAAAACAAAGACCGCAGAGGCTGAGCTAATTTTTCTCATTTGAAGACCTGCTGTTGAGACAGCATCTGGCACTTATCATTCCAATACTCTACAGCCACAATATGGATAGGAAATTCACAGTAGCCATTGAGATATAACTCTTATGGTGAAGCAAAAATTAGTAAGCTAATATCTGAGATTTGGATATTTAGAGATGCATAGTTTTAAAGCCTCTTTTTAAGCCCTGGCCAGGTAGCTGAGTTGGTTAGAGCATTTTCTGATATGCTCAAGTTGTGAGTTTGATCCCTGGTCAAGGCCCATGTTTCTCTTTCTCTCTCTTAAATCAATATATTTTTTAAAATTATTTTAAAATTAAATAAATAAAAAATAAAGTCTCTTTTTGTTACTTAAAGTGTCAAACCTTTTAAAAAGTGTCAAATATTTTGACCAATTCTGAATATCATACATAATATGAATGGGAATTACTTTTTATTCCAAAAGAAAGATCAGCGCAGAGTGAATCTAGAATAATGCATTTTGAACCCCAACCAACTAGTCATAGTATATGATCTGGAATGAATATGCACACACATACAGAATATTGTCTAGAAATATATATTTCTTAAGCATTGGATATCCAACTGGTAAAAAAAAAAAAACATGATAAAAGGCCATATTTCCTCCAGGGAATACATATCATGCTTTGATATTTTTGTACTAAGTAATCATGGATTCATAATTGGTTTTGAAAGGGTCAAAATTCTGCCACCCCGAAGCTGTTTTTTTGGATATTGATTTTAAATTATTTATTAGGAAACGAAAGACTCAGAAAGAAACTTTGACCTTCCTCCCTTTCCTCCCCAGAGATCAGACAGAGAAACCTGCTTCAGGAAGATCCTAGGATGTTCCACTTAGCCTCATTTGAATTAAATATGGTAAACAGAGGGCTTCCGGCAGGTGCCTGTTTGCTAGATACTGTCTGTGTCCCTTTGTTTCTGAGTCACCTATGGGGTTTTTCTGCCATGTGTGTTCAGCTCTTCCTCAACTACCTGTAGAACGCCCATTCCTACTTCGGAAATCTGTTACCTTTTAGCCCCCTTTCCCCTTTGTCCAAAATATCTCATACACCTGTAGATGAAAAAGGGTCCACATTCTAAACCTGACAAGCTCAGAGGAGGCCTGCATGGGGGGCCTGACAAACTCAGAGCCATAAAGTAACCACATAGAGTGGTCTGAAATGGAAAATTCTCTGAGAAAAACAAAAGCAAGTCATGGTGGGTAGTCATGTCCTAGGCTGTTGTCTTCCTTGACAAAGGTCAGTCTTTATCTTAATAACTGAGCCTCTCTGTTGTCTTTCTGCGTATAAGATAACATACCTTTTTCCAGACCCTTCAGGATATAATTTCTCACCAGAACACGAGTTCACAGAACCCCTCATTGTTATCTTGTTCTCCATGTAACATGTTTATGTGCTGTAAATGTAGATTGTTAACTATTCTGTATCCACCAATGTAAAATAAGTATTTGTCTCTTCATTTTACTTTTTAACCAATCTCAGAGATTTCCCTACTTTATTTTCTCTCGCCTCCCTAACCCATCACCAATGGATTTCATATAACTTCCTTATGCCTCCTCCTTTGACTTTAACATATAAAATAAGGTCCAAAACTGCCATTCTGTGGAGCATTTTCTCAATCCTTTAAGATTTTGCTTCCCAGCAATTGTCACCAGTTTAGCTCAAATAAACTCATAAAAATTCTCTATAGGCTTGGATGTTTTTTATGTCAACATACCCACTGTTGCCACACTGTCTTTGGAAGTTTCATGGAATGATCATGTTTGTGTGAATTCCCATGTATTAAACTTTGATTTTCTTCTGTCAATCTGGCTCTGTTAATTTGGTTATTAGCCCAGCTAGAACACCTTAGAAGGTGGTAGGAAAAGTATTAATATTTTTTTCAGCCCCTATAGTTTAAATAACCCTATTTCAGGATACTTGCGGCTACTATAAATACCTCAAAAAAGAAAATTTTATTAAACTTTCAATGTGTTACATGTACCTTGGAGTATTCGCTGAATTCTCAAAATAAAATAAAATTTAAAAAGCAGGATTAAGCAAAATAAGCTTTTCTGATGCTTTTATTCTTCATTTTGCAAGATGGCTGAAAGGGAAGAAAATGGGCCAAAAAAAAAATCTAGCAATGTACTTTTTCAGAAATCAGAAAGAAATGAATGGACTGGCTATTCTTGGTTAATTCATTACATTACTAAATCACTCCGGCTGGTGTGGCTCAGTTGGCTGGGTATCATCCAGGCACTGAGAGGTTGAGGGTTCTATCCCTGTCAGGGAACATGCCCAGGTTGCTGGCTCGATCCCCAGTGGGGGCATGCAGGAGGAATATTTTGCTCTCACATCAATGATGTTTCTCCTCTCCTTCTCCCTTCCTCTCTCTAAAAATCAATAAAAATATTTTTTTTTAAATACTAAACACCATCTCTAAAACATACCCTAAATCAGTGTCCACATCATCTGCTGCTATCTTATATCTGGAAATCAGGCTTGAAATTAAATATTTATACATGTTGTGTGATTTTTAACACTTAGAAAAGGTTTTTGTTTTTTAATTGTCATTGGCATTTGATTTTGGTGAAGACTTGATATTTCTATAATCTGTGAAACTATATGCCTTAAATGCAATATATATTTTGTTTTTGTTTTGTGGTTTTTGGTTTTTGATTTTGAGAAATCTGTTAATTGGCTTGGCTTTAATTAGAGAATCATTTAGGTAATTATTTGTGGCTTAGCATAATAAAGCAAAGTGCTGTTCAAGGCTAGAATTCCTAATGAAGTCAAAATACATTAACATGTGAATGATATAGAAATGCAATTCAAATAACTAAGTGTTTTACTTATTTGGCTTATTATACGCATAAGCTTTTCATATAGAAATAAGTCTACTGATAGTAAGCACCTTTAATTATTTTGGTAAGAAACATAATTTCACTGAGTCAACAATATAATCTGGTTCCAAATGAAAACCATATTTATGAAATTTTCTTTAGAGCTGACCTTCTTGGAGTTTTTATTAAAGTATCTTGGAAACCTATGAGATGACATGCAATAAAGAAGTTTCTTAAGTCTACATGGTCATAGAATAATTTTCTCCCCATCAGGACACCCTATAAACACCATGCAGTTTCAATATTTAATGAAACACACTGTATGTGAGAAACATATTGGTTGGGAGCGCTCCATGTACCCTCCTGTTGCTAGGGGAAGTGGGGTTCTTGTGATGTCACAAGAAAAGGAATTTTCTGTGACTCACACAGGAGAATGAGTGGCATTTATTCGCATGAAATTACATCCCCGAGTTTCCAAGTTCTCATTTCCCTTCATCCCACCAAGGAAGAAGTCCAGCTTTGTCTTCAAAATGGCTAGAATTGCCCAAAGTTTCTGTTCCATATTAGAGCACAGTCCAGTCCAGCATCAGGCTAGCATAGTCTGTGTTCCCAGCTATAGTCCATCCGTCAGTCCACTGTGTGTGGGGTCCACATGGCTATGGGCCATGTGGCTTATGGGAACATAGGTGAATGTAAGGAAGCAGAAGCAAAACCAGAGAAACAAGAGAGCCAAGAGCTAAGGGGGTAAGAATACCTTTGTCTCGGGACTTTAACCTTTCAAGATGTTGCGTGCTTGCAGTGTCTTTGCTCCCCCTAGAGCAAATGATCTCTGCTCCCACGTTAGACTGATAGGCACCTTCCCTACCTTACCCTGACTCACTGAGCATGCATCTATCTCTTCTTTGTTGGACCACTCCCCCCCACCCCGGAGTGATTTGCAGGAAATGTACTATGGCTCCCTGGCGGGGGGGGGGGGGGGGGGCGTGAAATTGCAGCTTCCTGGTGAAGCTTTTCAGATAGCCATGCTTATCCTGTCTGGCCTCCTTTTTGCTCCTTTTCTATTTATAACTAGCTAATTACAACAGTAACAAAACCATTTCTTCATTGTCTCTCAAATATAGTGCAAACATTCCAGACTCGAGGACCCTGTTTAGACTCTTCTCCACTCTTTCCTGGATCTACCTATATTTGAATTATATTTCAACTTGGCTGGAATTTGCAAATAGCCTTAATTTTAAACTATGCATTAAAAATGTTCCTTAAAGACCTATGGAAGAAAAATAACAAGTTAGTCAGCTTAGTGTATAAAGAATAAGTTGGAATCCACCATTGCTTTCATTTCAAACATTGTGTTCCTATAATGTAATTATTTTAAATAGAACTTTCTTATAATAAGTATTTTTAGAAATGATGTTAACTTGTTTAGCATATTACTTGTTAATATTAAAACAGAATACAAATAAAATGACATTTTATTTAACATACAACTAGAACCTTTAGCGGCTAAATAATTATACAAGAAATTAGATAAAGCCTAGAAAAATAAATTTTCCTAAAATGAAACCTAGGAATGTATCTTTTAAGATTATCCAAACTTGCTTCTTTATTTTACAAACGAGTTGTAAGTTGTATATATGAGGCCTAGGAAGGTTAAGTATCTTAATCTGACATGAAAACATATTTATTTTACCACAGATAAGTGATGTCAGATATTTTTGAAATAATCATTATTGGTGGTTTTTAGTTACTGGTGTTTCTATAATCTGAGGTTGAATTTAGGATTAATATTAACATAATAATGCAATTATTTACATGGTGTGGATAGATAAGCCAGGCAGAGCTGATGAAGATGCATTTTTACCACGGCTTAACATCTCTTCCCTCTGGCCAAATGATATTTTTGTGGTACTCTAGTAATCTGCCTTTCACAAAACTTTATAGCCATATGAGAAACTTAAAAGACTTGTACATATTCCTGACAAGGTAGCAATTTCATATCACAGATGTGTAAAAGCGAAGAATTGAACAGGGGAAGAAACGAGAAGGTGTAAGAGTCACAATGTAGGAGAATGTGACTCACTGTAAAGCAGATTCATTGCACTGAAAGGATGAGGGCCGAAGCAAGTCCTTCCCAGCATCTGCTGACGTGGTGACATGCCTCATTTCATGCTCCATTGAGAGAGAAGGCAGGAGCTCAGCGTTAATGTTCATTGTCACTTTCCTCTCTCCTGCTGACATTAGAGCCTTCCTTGCTGTGTGTAAATGCACTGCAGCATGCGATGTAATATTCTGTGGCTCATCTCTTCTGTCATTATTGGCCTCTAAAATGGGTACACAGCTTTGCTATATGAATCCAGTTCTATACTTTATACTCCAAAAAGTGGTTGCAACTTGGCAGCAAAAATGTGCAAAATGACCTCCTCTAGATAGTAATGCTGTAGATCAGCAGAGTTTTGCCAGTCTTAATGAATAAAGATTTTGTGATGAGAAGCATAGCATAAAGTAAAGAACGTGGTAAAACAAACAAACAAACACCAAAAAAAAAAAACAAAAAAAAAAAAAACATGGGTTCAAATGCAAGCCTTATGGCTCACTAGTGATTTTACCTTTAGAGAGCCATGTTTCTCACCCTGGGTTTGTCATGTCTAAATTATAAATAGAAATGCCTTCCTTGAAGAATTATTGTGATTTGAAATAATGAATAACGTTTACAATCACACATGGTAGTTATGGCTAGAGAGGTTCAGATTTAGGAACAGAATTTATAGAACAATCAATCCATTACAAGGATTAAACCTTAACAATTACTAAAACTAATGAAGAAGTCTATGAACTTAGTTTCTTATCCACTTGATTCTGGTAAGTCTATGTGCCAGGAGACATGTTACAATTTGTTTGGCTCCTTAGGCTATTTGGTGATTATTTTGAGCCTATTCACTGGTTTCCTAAAGCCACATGTTTATTTTCTTTTCACGGAGTCATTTTATTCAAAGAAAAGGACTTATCTGTCATTGCATTAAAGGGCCTGCCAATCATACTGTTAATTTGGTCTTTGACACAAGGCTATGTTTTATTTGGCTTTTGTCACTCAAATGTTTTCTAAATTTTAGTTTCTTTTATTTTTCAATTACAGCTGACATTCAATATCAACATTATATTTTAAAATTTGCAATTGACAAGAAGTTGTCCTACCAGTCTCTGAATTTCTGGACCTTGTTTTTATTGGAAGAGAGTTTTCCATGGCAGTACCCCCTTTATACATCTCATGAGTGAGACATGGATTGCCCTTTACTTCTATTTGAAGAAGAAGAAGAAGAAGAAGAAGAAGAAGAAGAAGAAGAAGAAGAAGAAGAAGAAGAAGAAGAAGAAGAAGAAGAAGGTAGTTTTATCTCAGTGTGAATAGTTGTAGATAGACAGGTGGTGGTAGAAGCCAGATTGCAGTGATAAGTGGAGTGGGAAGGCTGAGACCTATGAAAAAACAATGGGATAAAGAACTAGGTGAGTTGTCTTTTTTCTCTAAGGTTGGAGCAACTTCAAAAATATAAGTTGAGGAGAAGGATCCAAAAATCATAGAAGTTGTAGTATTTTTACTCTGGAGACTTCCTGCTTAGCACTGCTGTTTGCCCACCCAGCACTTTCACCAGTTCCCTGAGTTTATCAATGTCTAGCTTCACCTCTTGGAAGTGAAGCTGTATAAGAACACATGCAAGCTGGAGGGAAGGGAAGGAAATCTCTCCTCTCCCTCTTCCTGTAAGGCTACCAATCCTACTGGATTAGGGCCCTACCTTTTGTTAGAAAACAAAATCCAAGTCTGCCTGGTGTTGCTCAGTGGTTGAGTGACTCATGCACCAAGAAGTTGCTGGTTCAAGAGTGCAAAATCTCAGGGAAGGCAGGGGAGGGTGGGTGGGAGGTAATCAACCAAAGACCTTGCATGCATATATACATAACCCATGGACACAGGCAATAGGATTGTGAAGGTCTGGGGAGGGGGGAGGGGCTGGAGGGGATCAATGGGAGAAAAGGGGGGACATATGTAAAGAAGAAGGAGAAGGAGGAGGAGGAGGAGGAGGAGGAGGAGGAGGAGGAGGAGAAGGAGAAGAGAAGGAGAAGGAGAAGGAGAAGGAGAAGGAGAAGGAGAAGGAGGAGGAGGAGGAGGAGGAGGAGGAGGAGGAGGAGGAGGAGGAGAAGAAGAAGAAGAAGGAGAAGGAGAAGGAGAAGGAGAAGGAGAAGGAGAAGGAGAAGGAGAAGGAGAAGGAGGAGGAGGAGGAGGAGGAGGAGGAGGAGGAGGAGGAGGAGGAGGAGGAGGAGGAGGAGGAGGAGGAGAAGAAGAAGAAGAAGAAGAAGAAGAAGAAGAAGAAGAAGAAGAAGAAGAAGAAGAAGAAGAAGAAGAAGAAGAAGAGGAAGAAGAAGAAGTTGTTGCCGGTTCAATTCCAGATAAGGGCACATGCCCGGGTTTCTGGCTCTATCCCAGTGGGGGCGTGCAGGCGGCAAACGATCTATGTTTCCCCCTCCCATCAATGTTTCCATCTCTCTCTCCCTCTCCCTTCCTCTCTTTAAAAAGCAATAAAAGTATTTTTTTTTTTAAAGAATTCAAATATCTAATTGGGGTCATGAACCCAGCAGCATCCCATCTAACAAGTAGGAGGGCACTTTCTACTCCTCTTTATTTTCTGAAGGATGTTTATATAGCTAATAGCCTTGGAAGATATGGTGTCCTCCCTCCAAAACAAAGGGTAGATATGCTCCCCATCTGGGAGAATGAAGAGAGCAAAGGACACATGCGTTTGCTGTCTATCATGAAATATGGGTTTCCCAAGCTAAGAGTTTCCCTCCTATAATGCAACCCATTGCATGTACAGATACCATCTGGCCATCTTCCCAGCATCCTCTGAGAATCAGGCCTCAAGACACTGCCACAAAATGCTGACACCCTCCTGGCTGCCACTATTTCTATAATTTTGTCTCTGACCCAGAAGTCTCATGTCCTCTACCAATACCTCCCCATGCAATTGTGACAGGTTAACTAATTAACTAGCAAGTAGTCTATAATCTCAGACCCCTGAGAGTTCTTAATATTTTCCTGTTATTTCTGCTTGAAAGCTAGCCTTTTTTTTTTTTTTTTTTTAGTGAGCTCATCCTTTTTATACACTCTCTTGTCTGGTGTAGCCAATGAAATGAAGTTCTCTACTAATATTCTGTTTTTCAATTACTTGGCCCAAAGTTGTCCAGTACATTACTGCTTTCTAAGTTGTCACAGAGTTTTTACCAAATGATTTACAATTAATTATGCACTTTCTATCATCTGATTAGTTCCTCATTATACTTTCTCTGGCCTCTAAAGCAATGTCACACTTTTTGTTTTTGTTGTTGTTATATCAGAAATCCGTCTTTAGCGTTATCACTTTCCCTGATCTGATGAGTTAGTTCCCAATTCAACATCCATTTTGCATCTTTAAAAAATTAAATTATCTCACTCACTTTAATATTGTGCATATACCCTATTTAAAATGCCATTTTAGTGGGATTTAAATAAGGGATTTATGATGAACACCTATGTTTCTATAAAGCTTTGTCTTGATTCCTTTTTCCTATTAAACCTCTCTTTTCTTCTGTTACAAAAATACTCTGATGCAAGATTCTTCTTTTGACTAACACTGCTGAATAAAAAGGAGGATAGTGTCTAATGGATGCAAAATTTTATATTTTAAATAATTTTCCAGCAGAAAGTTGAGATCAAACTCTAATTATAGATTGCTGAGTTTTTCTGAAACTATGCCAAATAACATTTAGTAGCAGATAAACTCTGGTATTTGCATGATTCAATACAAACCTCTAATGCTTCAAGTTGCTTTATCCATAAAAAATAAAGTGACTTTCAAAATATTGATTTAATGTATGGCATACCCAACAATGTACAACTACAGAATTTCTTTCTTGCCACTGTCAAAATATCTTAGAACCCCTTTACGTATTTTAAGTAGTTATAACGCCATTAACCAATCCATATCTCTCTAGTGAAGGCAAAACTAAGAAAACAATTTCCCAATTAAAGTGCAAGCATATGTCTCCCGCACTGCTACAAGCTCTTCATCGCCTGCCAAACTCGCTCTGAGACATTCTGCTTTTTATTATTCATGATTTGGGAGTGAGGCACATCCCAGCAACAACTCACAAAGCGTATGCACATCTTATCTCACACTTCCACTCAGTGAATTGATTCTATTAAGTAAGGCTAGCAGTATCAGTTGATGTTATTGTGGATTCCCCATTATGGGCCCCCTGTAGGGGCCAGCTTCCAGAGAGAGGACCAGGACAGAGGAGGTAAAATGGTTTTCCTGCACCTGGCCCTCTCTAGTGCCCACCTCCAAGGATGGGAAGTTGGAAGTGTATTCCCTCTTAGTGGTCCACTCTAAGGCCTGCCTCTCATGGGAACCTCACCGCTAAGAAGCTCATGCACAGAGCATTAAGCATGTTGCATCTCTGCCTTTTCTCATCCCAGAGTTCCCACTGTTTACAGATTTCAAACAATTGCACATCTCTAGCATCTGTTCTCCTTGCTTTTGTCCCTAGAGTTTGTTGACCTAAATAGTTCCTCCCATCTGTACTGGCTGCTTTGATTTCTACAAGCTAACCTTGATGCCTTCCCTTGCTATTGAGAGCATAGAAGAGTGATTAAAAGATATTCCAGAGCCAGAAAATGTAGGCCCTAAACCCATTCTTCCCTATTACCAGCTGTGTAATCTTTTCTCTGCTTCCTTACACATACGATGGAGATAAAATTATAAACTTGACTCTCAGGGTGGGTGTGAGAACTGGGTGACTTAGCAAAAGTACTTAGAGAAGAGCTGAGGCTGCGAGCTAGCACAACAGAAGTTTTAATGCATATTAAAATTTCTATAAAATAGATACCCTCTATAATTTCTTCTTACAACAAACAATTCCAACTTGAGATCTTTATTTTCTTCTTTCTGTGATTTTTATATTGTAAAATCCTTTCCTCTTGACCCTGGTAGAGAACTTTGTTTATTGTCCATCATCAGAATCAGAAATACAGTAAGACAGTTTATTCAGGCTGAAGTCATTCTGGCTAAATTTAAAGAGAATGTTTGCTATTAGATGGTAATGATAAAATTAAAATGCAAGAAAAAAAAGAGCACAATAAATAATTAATTAAGGGAACATGTTTCTAACTAACTGCAAAGATTCATTAGAAGAAAAAATGGTTTTGTGCCTCCCATTTAAATGAAGAAATCCCCTGATGGATGATTTTATTTATTCAGAATTCTCACATGTATTGTAACCTTCATGCACTTCTCACTCTAGTGTATAACCCTTTTGACAGTTTCAGGCATATGTTTAAGAAGGCAATTGCCACATCTATTTATTTAGTCCCAGATTTTCTTCTGAAGATTGATTCAACACTATTTTTTTTATTTAGAATAACATGTGCTACAGTAAGGGAAATGTATAACTTTTAAATGAGTATTAAATGAATCAAACCAATATCCACAGTATCAATATGTACATTTCAGTACAATTTTATTTATTCCTCATCCCTTTAATAAATACTATTGTGCATATGTGTGCCAGTGTTTATGCTAGGTTCTGGGAATATGAAGGAGAATTAAAAGTTTTTAATTTAAACTGCTAGAGGACCTAGTAAGCAAGAGAAATTTTAAAAAATGTAAAAAGTAAACAAACATGACTCAGTGGGGTTAAGATTATAAAAATTGCCAGAGGCTAAAACCAATAATAGTTAGCATAAATGCAAAAAGACCCATTAGAAGGCCAATGGACTTTGATATTCAGCAGGGCTGAAGATCAGCATAATATTGTCCTGCTGTGGGCTCAATGGCTGAAGGCAATTCCCTAACCTGATAATCCTTTTGCTGTTTACCAAACTTTACCTTTGATATGCCTGTATGCATTCCTAAAGCGTAAATGTGTATTCAAGTGAATAAAAGCTGACAGGTCCAGGGTTTCAGGGAGCTACTCCACTAGAGAGAGGTTTCCACCTGGCTCCCCATGCCTCCTAAATTTTTATTTCTTGTCTAGTGTTTTCATTTGTGTGCTGCCCCTTCTTCAGATCCTGAGCCCTAGCTGCAAATGGATGTGGCAAAAAATGATCTGTGCAAGTAAATTGAAGGAATAACTTTATATGGTAAATCAGGGAAGGTTTTGCTCGGAAAAAACAGTACCTGAGCTGAGATTTGTAGAATTTGTTATTTCCTAATCATTTACTTTTTACATATATTTTATACTTTTAAAAAATTAGTGGCAAACACATCTTAAAAATAAAGTATATTTTAAAAAATAATCAATGAGTCTTTATTCTCCTAAGTGAAGAGGCTATTGTATTCAGGAAGATCTTTGTCTCTGACTTGCTAATTAGAAGTGGCAGCCTCTCAGATGCCCATCATCTCGTCATCTCAATTAATCACTTGAAAAGAAGAAAATAAATTCTGTTTTCTTTTTTTTTCTTCAATGTCAATAAATATATACAAGACTTCATTATGTTTTTATGGCCTCTAGTTCAGACCTTCTACTATTGCTGTTCTTCCATAGCTCATGCTCTCACTCAGCACTCAGTGTAGAGTAAAAGCCACCAAAGATCCTCTCTAGAGCTTAGACCCCATGTGCACAACAACATCAAGGAGGTGTTGATTTTCCATTTTATCTTTAAGCTCTCATTTCCACTGAAGTCAAATGAAGTTCCCCAGACTAGGAAGAGTGAACTGGATTCATGTATAAGCTGGTGGTCACACTATGCATGAGCATACTTTGAAGTGTCTGTTGGATGAATTTCTCTCCCTTGCCCACAGTGCTGTAAGACTCTCAAAATCAGCACCATGTCTCTTCTTCATTCATGTTCCTTGATGCACTTCTACATTCCCTGGACCTAGAGTGTAGCTCTAACACCCATAACCATGAACTCACATTCAGTGATGACCATGGTGGCAGTGTTCCAAATGTCCCCAGGAAGAACTTGAACTTATTGAAGTTATTCTCTTGCTGAGTCTAGATCCATAAATCTTAAGTGATTTTACATATTTTGTTTTTATGTACTGAGATTATATAATCTTGGTATCATGAAATTCTATATCAGTCCAAGTGTTGCTATATATATGATCAGATGCTTCCTATCAATAAATATTAATAATGTATATACAATGAATAATAAATAAATTTATTTCAAATTGTGGCATATTGTCTCACATATTTTTTTAAATCCATGTATCTGATGGAATTAAATTGCTCAAAACATTGTCTACACTTTCAAACATTCAAAACTACATTGCCAAACAAGTTTTGCTTGAAATAAGTTTGAATTCTGTTATCACTCACTTTCTATATAAATATATTGGAAATCTTATGCTCTATTTTTAATAGATTTAAATTTTAATAACACATTTCTTAAAGTTTCACAAATGTTATTTTCCAGATATTATCTTGTATTATTATGTCTCAGAATTTGACAGCATTAATTCTGGAGGGACTAGCCCAGTGTTCTAGAGATAAAATTGTATAAACTTTTAATAACTGGAGATAAATCTGAGATTATTATTTGAGTAGCAAAATAGTAAGAAACAAAGAAAATGTTGATTTTACTCAGCTCTTCGTTAAAATTCCCTTATACATTTTTAAGGAAAATATTAAATGATTAATTTGTGCTTATTATTTTTAGAAAGGATATTCTTAACTTTGTTTTCTGATAAACAATACAAAGTAAAGCCAATACAAATATTCTGGGGCAAAATTACACTTTGATATGGGATCTAAAATCTAAGAAATATACACACAACTGACTATTCTGTGACTACTATTTGGACCATAATTTGCTTATTATCTCTTTTTTAAACTCACAAATTATAAGCAGAAACCCAAACTCAATTATTTGATTTTCATATTTGACATCCATAAAGCAACAAGAAAACACAGTATTTAAGTGACTGTATTTCCGATATAACTTGGTTCTTAAAATAATATTGCTTCATTTTTACACAAGACAAAGCTTTTTGGAAGATCCATGACTATGGCACCCACATGTATCGCTTTTATGCTGCTGTGGGAGTAGATCTGACAAACATTCAGCAAACAGATGGCTAACCTTCTGAATGACATTATTCATGTTAAACAAAATGGCTTTCTGAGGATCATAACAGAGCACCTGCTCTGGTGTTATTCTTCTAAGGGCAGAGGACAGTCAGGATTTGTGAGACTGCCACCTGCAACATCAGGCAGATGATTGCCTACAGCCTTATAAGAAAGGGAATTGCTAATCAATTAGCAGCAATTCTTCATCTTATCATGTTCATCACTAAGCAGGTATAAAATTTAATTTGAGAAATTATTCATATTTATTTATTCAAAGAAGGGACGGACTTTAGGTACATTTTGATAAATCTTAGGGAACAATGTGTGTTTTTTTCAAATGAACTAAAAAGCTAAACTGAATCAATTACTTCTGAAATTTTAAATAAAAAAATACACATATCACAATATCCAATGTTATTCTTATACTAGAGGCCCAGTGCATGAAATTCACTGGGGGGGGGGGTGCCCCTCAGCACGGCCTGCACCCTCTCCAATCTGGGACCCCTCAGGGGGATGCCCCTCTCACAATCCAGGACCACTGGCTCCTAACAGCTCGCCTGCCTGCCAGCATGATCGCCCTTTAACTTCTCCCCTGCCAGCCTGATTGATGCCTAACTGCTCCCCTGCCGGCGTGATTGCCCCCAGATGCCCTCCCCTGCCAGCCCAATTGCTCCCAACTGCCCTCCCCTGCTGGCCTGATTGCCCAAAACTGCCCTCCCCTTCCACGACCTGTCTCCTCCACTGGGACTGGTCTCCTCTGTGCTGTGCAGAGCCTCGGGACCCCCAGGCCTCAACGCATGAAGCAGCCACCGTGCCCCACCTCCTCTGTGCGTGCGGCCATCTTGTGGTGGCCATCACACACGAGGGTGTGAGGACCACCTAGGCTTTTATTAGTATAGATACTTGCTAGTAATTTTCCAATCTTATTTCAAATATATCTTATCACAATATTTCACACTTGTACTAGATGATTATTTTGTGAATCAAAATTTATTATTAAAACACACTTCTAATTAAATTATTTCCCTTTTCTTCATATATAACTGCATTTCTAATGAGTTCTTTCAATATACAACTTTCCCCAATGAAATGTAAATTTGTTTACTCAAGATCCATAATCAGTGGTCAGTGAAATATAGTTAGCCTCCCCCAATGATTTACTTCTCTACACTAATTGATGCTTATTTACTTATTCTGTTATCATATTTTCACAGTTAATTTTCTCAAATTATTTATTATGTCTGCTTCCTGGCTATTTTGTCAGTCCTGACTATTACTCAGACATATTACTACACCATACTAGCTGCACCATTATGACCAATAGTACATCTAAAAAAAAAAGAACTGTCCCTAAAGATTATTTTTATAAAGTTGTTTCAAGAGAGATGGTTTATTAATTTTTTTAAATCCTCATGCAAGGATATTTTTCCATTGATTTTTTAGAGAGAGTGGAAGAGAAAGGGAAAGACAGAGAGAAATATTGATGTGAGAGAAACACATCGATTGGTTGCCTCCTGCATGCACCCTGACCAGGGCCTGGGCAGGGGAGGAGCCTGCAACCAAGGTACGTGCCCTTGACTGGAATCGAACCCGGGACCCTTTGTTCCACAGGCCGATGCTCTATCCTCTGAGCCAAACTGGCTAGAGCTGTCCCTAAAGATTTTGAACCTACCACTGTCACCAAAAGCTGAGTATATTGATACTGTATTTGATGCACTTGTCTGCTTCAGAAAACCAAACACCATCAATAACTAGCAAAAGAGATGTGTTTTTTTGCTATACTTTGTTAGTAATGAAAAATTTTATTTCATGGTATCTCTTCCAGATGAAAACGTATCCATTGAATTTAGAAAGGTATTTGATTATGTATATATTTATAGCTTTATTTTTAAATTTTTAATGTAAAAAATTTAATTACACTTGGTACACAATATTATATTAATTTCAGGTATATAGCATAGCAAATGGACATTTATATAACTTATGAAGTGAGCATGTATACTTATAGTTTTATACCTAGACTTCATCATGACATTTTAAATTATATTTTGATGTATTATATACATAAGTACAATGATAACATGAGAAACAAACTTTCATTGTGCAGAAAGTTATAGAAATTAGTCACTTTAATATCAATTTTACATATATTTAAACTTAATGTCTAAAATAAATAAGACAAATCCTTAAATATAGGATGTCTCAAAAATGTATAGACACTTTGAATAATTATTACTTCCAATGGGTTAAATCTGAAAAGAAAGAAACATCAATTGAGCTATCAGCTGATTAAGTGTGTATACATTTTGGGGGGAATGCCCTAGATATATATGTTTGTCTAGCCTGGAAGAAACAATAGTGTGTTGCTTTCACATTCTAAAAACCTAAGGAGGTGGAATGTGAGTCATTCACAGTCCAGACAAGGAGATGGTTGGCCTACTTGACGTTAAGTGACAAATTGGGAAAATGTTGGATGTCACTTAAGTTCTATTGAACTTATTCATTTCCTTCCCTTCAAGAAATCAATCTTTTAGTGCCATTTACATGCAGTACATAAAGTAATTTAACCTACCATAAGGGCTATTTCTTAACAAATTAGCTTTTCTCTTTAATTATTATAAAAATCATAATAGTTGTAGAAGAGTTATAAATAAGACTCTTGATATACAAGATTTGTGATAGTGGGGTGTTACTCTTAACAAGATGCGAGGGGCCTCAAACAGAAATTACTGTATTTTATAATTTATTGTATATGCCATAGGACCAATTTGGTTAGTATATGTGAATGTATGCTCTAAGAAATAACATATTTTGGAATTTTCATACCACATTTCCCTGGGTTGGAGCATTGTTTTATGAGAAAAATTTTAACTCATTTTGGAGATCTATTTTAGACACATTCCTGTGTTGTAGCATTTTATTTAACTCTACCCCAGTTAGAGATTTTAGATTTCATTAGGATTTGCCAGTCCTCCTTTTCCTAGATTGATTATCAAAACACATAGAGCTCCTTTTAATCTTCAATGTAATCTAAACCTACCTCAAGAATGTCAAGCATTGGAAAATAAGAGGGGTCATCTTGAAAATATGTGCATGAGATTCGTCAAATTAGCAAATTTCAAGGAGTAAGTGGGTTTTTTTTAGAATGTACTCTTTGCTGATTTCAGTCTAACATCAGACATGTGTATGCATATTATTCTCAACAATCTGACTGCTTCTCATTTTTCACTGTTTGGAAAGATTTCAATCCATGTCCTACTGTGTGTGTGTGTATGCGCGTGTGTGTATGCATGTGTGTGTTACTTATTAATATCTACATTGCCAAATGCTTTTTTGTTTTCTGGAAAAGAGCATTTTTCTTAAATTAATTTTAACCTTCACCTTCCCTCAAAAAGATCAAACCTATTCATAAGTAAAACCCTTTATGTATATTAAGATTTTCTCTCTTCAAGTCTTTAAACTCAAGTGCCTAGACTATTCCAAGTTGGTTTGGTTTTTCTCTCCTTTTTTAATTATTAGTTTAGTTCATATGTCAAATATTATCATATATAAGGCTACCAAAAATAATATTTATCAGATAGATATTGGTCATGTCTTTAGCTATAATTATTCAGACTACATTTTTACCTTTTTAAAGAATAAACTGCACAATCCAAAATTTTAGAGGCAATACAAAATATGTGAGAGCTGCTCTATTTCTTTCCTCCATTAATTTTGGAATTGTATTTAAATCTGCCCAGTAAACCTGAAATGATTGATTATTTAAACTTTATGCTATTAATTATGCCTTTATATTTTTAACATTTACAACATTTATTTTAATATAAGCATATCTTATTAAGAGAATTTACAGAAATATATTATACTATTGCTTTTTATAATATTTCTATTTATAATTCTTTAGCCTTCTGTTATTTAATGTTTCTTCATTTTTCAGAAAAGAATTCAGAAGTTTCATCTATTAATAATTGTGTTAGTCAGGTATCACACTTTCTAGTTCACAAACGTATTAGGCTGTTTGCTTAAAATTCAGAATATTTAATGTTCCTAAATTATTTAAACTTCTATTTTAATATTTCTGTCTTTATTAGAATAAGACCTTTACCAGGCCAGAAAATTTAGCATCAGCCTTCATTCCTTAGTGCCATGTGTATCCCACGTATATGTTGTTCCTTTAAAATATATCTCTACTCTGGTCAGGTTTCTTCTTTATTTCTGGTGCTACCATGCAGATCCTCTTGAACCACAGCAATAGTCCCTACACTTACTTTTCTGCGGATTTATTCCAATTAATATTTTGCATAACATTCAGAATTATTAAACAAAGCAAAGTAAAACAACAAAAAAGAGCAAAGACATGGGTTGGAACAGGTTGGTGTCCTATTAAGAATGTTTTTGTGACTTCCCTTTGACCTTAGAACCCTATATTATATACCCCTTAACATGTCTTAGCCCTCATCTTGAGTTACTCTGCCACATCCATGTCACTACTCTCCAGCTCTACTTCTAAATAATAGTCATTATGTGTGTGTGTGATTTTTATTATTTTTCACTTCTCGATTTAGCTGAGATCTGGGATCTCAAAACTTGACAGATTGTATAACATGGTGGTTATGATATGGCACTGGAGTAGAACCACCCACCATCTAAAACCAACACAAGCTTTCATGACCAGTGTGGCCTTGAGCAGTTTACTATATCTCTGTATTGTTTTTTCACCTATACGATGAGGCTAATATTACCTATCTTAAAAACTTGTTATAAGAAATGCATAACTTAATATATATAAAGAATTTAGAAGAGTGTATAATGTATTTTGAACACTGAATAAAGGTCAATTGTTAGACTTTTATCTCAATAAAATGTTCTTGATGAGTCCATTAGTAATTCTTAAAACAATAGCAATTATAAGTAGAGCAGATACTTTAATAACTCTTGCTTCATTTCAAGGGCTATCTCCTCTAACTAGATTCTTTCTGTTGGTCTCTAACACCAAACCCTAATCATCTTAAAATCTTAATTACATATGTATTTATTTCTTTGTGTGTGTATAACCCATACAGCCCACTAAACTCTAAGGTCCAGGCAAGTAAATACTATGCCTGTTTTGTTTATGTGTATAACTAGCACCTAAAACTCTAAAAAGACCAATAAGTAAGACCAGTAAGTACTGAATGAATACTACTGGTAGAATTTAATTCCTTAAGCAACTGAGTGGGACAAGCTTTTGAGATTAGAGAATGAACCCCCCAATAGGACAAGAAAGGCAATCCATTAACTAACAGAAGTGGCCGAAGAAAACAATTTTGCAGGCAGCTCTTAGAATACTAGAACTTTCAGATAAGCAGATTCAATGTAAGGATCCAACTGGAACATTGGTGGGTGAATAGAGGTGGTGTGGGAGGTATCTGCCAGTAGACAGCAGGAAAAATCCAGATAATCTGTAAGTAAAAGGCATCTGTCAATAAGTAGTGTAAATATCTGATCATTGAGCTGTTCAGTTCTGGGTCAGGGATAGTACTAGCAACAGGGAATAAGACTTAGGGAAGCCAAGTAAGAAATAGTGTTCCAGGTGAAGATTTTGTCATAAAAGGTGAAATAAAAGCACAAAGCCTAAATGTATAGTGATGATAGCATCATGTTGACCAATATAATTGAAGGACTATGTTTCCTTTAATAGCAATCAATTTGTTGAACCATTAATTGTCTTATGTCCTCATTTAGGGATATTTATTTAGGGAAACTTTTTTTGTATAAACTATACTAGTCACACTAAAAAGCAAATTCGGCAAACTTTCTGAAATGAATGAAGTTACATTTAATGTGTATTTTGCTTGATGATTTCATTATGCTTCACTTTGTCTTTGATTTTTCTCACTTCACTTAAATTGTTGTAGCAATTTTTCTTTGCTCTTCATCCTCTGCCAAACAGCTGATCTTATTTGAATTAAAAATGCAGCTGTCTTCATCAATCTTTCATGGTATATATGGATTTAAAAAATAAACTTCTAAGTACAAAAACTCATGACATTATTCAGCTTATGAGCTAAATCAAGATCTGCTTCTCACGATGTAGCTATTTCCATTCCTATGCAAATTTTGCTTTGTTCTTAGTACTGACATTTTCCTCCATTTCACAGTTGGCAGAATTAAAACATAGACTGAAACATTACAAGTAAACTCCATTATATTAATGCAAAAGCTCAAATTATCCTAATTATAACTAATAATACAATTAATCTACAAAAATGCTAATGTCATTGTTAGTTAATGTAAAATGTCAGTCATTTCAATTTATATATCTGTTTTAAGGTTCTCTGTTTTCACATTTCTAAAATTATAAAGGTTATTCAGAAATATCTAAAAACCTCTGTAAATTAACCACAATGTCCATAAAGCATGAAAAATAAAATTTTAAATAACAAAGGTAATATTTGGCATTCATATTCTTTCTATGTTTGAAAATTATTCTGGAAGCTAGAATACCTACTTTGTACTTTTATTAAAATTCAATGTTTATTATTCTTTTTAAACTGTAGTCATATGTGTAATTAAGGGGGAATAAAATTATTTTCTATATTCAGGTGTTTGTATTTGGTATGGCTGAAAGTTGTTATCAAAATAATGTACATCTAAATAAAAAATAATTATACTTACACATTTCCAAGGTGCCAATAGTATTGGATTTGTGAAGAAATACATACTTAGAGCATGTTCTTACTTTCAAACTTTTAAATAAATCATTAACCATTTCACTGAGATCACAGCTCTCTGGGCTCTGAATGCACTGAATCATATTATTAAGACATATTAAATTAGTATTAACCTTGTCTTCACTACATACAACTTTATAAAGAATGATATTCTTATCTGTCAACTAATTGCACCAATAAACTTCAATGCTGTGGCATAATTAATAGACCATAATATTAAAGAAGGTGACACTTCTCACTTTTTTAGAACTCTCAACTTGAAATTTGAAAGAAAAAAATAGGTTCCTACTACAAAGATATTAAGAGTAGTATCTAGTAGGCAGTTAACTGAAACAGCTTTATTTTCCTTAACAGCAATCAAATAAAAAGAACTAATTGTCCCTTTTTATTGGTGCAACTGGAACCTAAGCTCTAGAGACAGTGTGAATAGTACACTACTGTTATAGTCTATTTTACCATCTGCATCTTAAAATTATAGCTACCAAATCAACAAACAAAAGACTGAATTATGCTAAATATATTATTCCAAGTCTTGAAATTGTTTATTAACAGTCTTTGGTGATTCTGTGTATTTAAAATAAATATTCATTTAAAAAATAACCAGCCAGCCAGCATTGTTCAGTGGTTGAGCTTTGACCTATGAACCAGGAGGTCACGGTTCAATTGCTGGTCAGGGCACATGCCTGAGTTGCAAGCTCGATCCCCAGTAGGAGGCATGCAGGAGACCAATCAATGATTCTCTCTAATCGTTGATGTTTCTATCTCTCTCTCCTTCTTTTTTCCTCTCTGAAATCAATTTTAAAAATAACCAGATTTTAATTCATATATATTTTTAGGTAATTAGAATTTTTAAAACTAAATACTAAGAGAGTCATAAAATTGTTTTAAAATTTTTATAGAATTATTTTTAAAATATTTATCTTTCATTGCCTTTCCTAAGAACATTTACTTTAGCTGAGTAATTAAGATGGTCTCTTCCAACATTTAACCATTTAGAGTGCTTCTTGAAGTATGTTGCAGTACCTTCTTTAAAATTAAAAAAAAAGGTCAAAAGTGCATTTATGTATTGAGACACTCTCACTATTTTCAAGCAAGATAGTTTTAACTATAGTCATGAACAAAAGAATTAATCTTAAGAAATGAATTTTCACATAAACAAATATAGCAACTTGAGACTTGGGAGAAAGAACATATGTAGTTGTGTTTTTTGTTTGGGTAGAACAAATATAAAAGTTAGTCTATCCATATATAGTGTAGACTTTAAAAAATAAGGCAAATTCTAAAATGCAATGTACTGTTTAATGATTATAGATATCTATAATAATAAAAGCATAATACACTAATTAGACTGGACGTCCTTCCAAATGACCTTCCCAATGAAGCCAGGGCTGCCAGCTGCCAGGGGAAGGAAGGCCTACTCTTGTGAGAATTCCATGCATTGGGCCTCTAGTTACATATAAATTCACATTTAATCTGAAGACCCACAGTTTTCAAATCTTAATCTTTGAGCAAACTGAGTTGAGTTAAAAATACAGGGTGTTTTCTAACTTAAAGTCAGAAGAGTCTAAAGCAAAATTAGCTATAAATATAGGTTTTGTAAGGTTGTAAAAATATCTTAAATAATTTGTTTCAAATTTCAAATCAAACTGGCAACCTTTTGGTGCATGGGAAGATGCTCAACCAACTGAGAGACACTGGACATGGTTTTTTATTTTCTTTTGTTTGTTTGTTTGTTTGTTTGTTTGTTTAAGATAATGCTAAATTTCAAAAGCATGTTGGTACTTAGGGCTCTGACCAATCTACACTAATAAAAGAGTAAGATGCAAATTGACTGTACCTTTGCAACGCCCACCAGCCAATTAGGAGTGTAGGTATGCAAATTAACAAAGGTGGCATGTTAATTTGCATATGCAGGCGCTGAGCGGCCGGGGGTGGGGCAGGACACTTGCGTCATCGCCATGGTGACGAACCACTCCAGCCCCTCTGGGACTCTGGGCAGCCTGGGAAGGCAGAAAGGCAGCTCTGGGACAGAGCAAAGGTGGTGCCGGCAGCCAGGGGAAGGAAGGCCCATTCTTGCACGAATCTTCGTGCATTGGGCCTCTAGTGTAATATAAGTACAGATGCTATCAATGACTATGCTTACTCATGGTCTCTTAAATATTAATTTTAACCATGGCACTATTTTTATTTCCCTCTCTCCTTTACATTAGGGAAGTTAACAGTCTTTCATGTGGATTCACAGTTTTTTAAGGCTCTCAACTCCTTTTCCTATTTATCCCATCCTTTTCTGTCTGATATTCACATTTTAATTATGGTCTTCCTGTGACCTCCTTATTCTCCATACTAACTGACTTTTTATCCTGGCCTTACATTTCTCTCTCTTTTTGCTTAGCAGACTGTCATCAGCAGTTATGGAAAGTCTACTCAGACCTGGTGGGACAGACAGTAAGAACAGTAGGCAGGAGCCACAGGCTGGAGTAGAGGGAAACCCTTTCTTATTTTCCAAACATGTATCTGAAAATAACAATGAAAAAATAATGTACAGATTTCAAAAGATGAAATTAAAAAATATTGGCTTTTATTTTCTGAAATTATTTTATAGTTTTATCAAAATAATATATTCAGATAATTTTTAAAATATGTCATATTCTACTAAAGGACTTTTGCAAAATCAATAGCAATATTATACTCCACATAACCCTAGTCATTATCTGTAGAAACAACTACTTTGAAATATCTTAACTGCTTTTTTCCTGGGATTTATTTCTAAGTACTGTGCTGAGATTGCCAATTAAATATGGCAAACACAAAAAAAAACTACATAAATTCTTTTCAGCTGACCCCAGGAAAGCCTCATTAAACCATTAGAGGACATTGAGTAAATAGATGAGGTAATAATAAATGGCAGAGCCAACAATATTTGGAAGCTGGAAGCTAGATAGGAGAAACAATATTGCCTTCTAAGAGCAGGCAAATCTGGAGCATTGCCACCAATAAAAAGCCAAGAAACTCAACCTCTGCATCCTGAAAAGACTCAGGGACTGAAAGAATCAGTATTTCTGGAGACAAGAGTGCTGATTAGGCAGAAAAATAAGATAATTTATTGAAAGCTTGTAGAAAGAGAAAGTGTAATACTAGAAACTTTCATCCAACCCATGTAGTCAGGCTAGAGAGGTTCAAACAGAACTCAAACTTGGAGCCATCAGGCTCTCCTGACTGCAGAGTGAGTGAAAAATCAGCTGAGTTGATGGGGACTTCAGGCATGTCTGCACATATAATGGAAAGAATTTAAGCTTTCTTTTTCAAATCACTGCTTAGAATGCGATTTTAATAATGCAGACAAAATATGGACATCCAACACAAGATAAATTACCCATTGATGTGGGCATATGGGGAAATCTCAATGGAATGCCCATTTATCAATCAGATAATTCTCAAACACATCAATCAATAATTCCAGCCCATTCATATAAAGTTTATATATATTTCTTAATTTCATTCTTAAATACAAACAAGGAGCCAAAGATCAGCAAGCAGTTAAGAAAAGCACATAATATGAAGACCAGATTCAATTAAATAAACAACATAATCAGACAGATATATAATTAAACATTTTAACAATTAAATTGTCTTATTGGCAAAGGTTGATTGTGATCATATTTGATGTTTGACTCCACCTTAGGCTATGAATATCATCTTCTATTTTCCAATATGAAATTGAATTTACATGAATTTCTTACCAAATTGAAGCTACATATTAAAAACTATTATAATCACTATAGTAAAATTAATAGGTGTCATAGTATTTGTAATTGAAAGAAAACTTAGAAATCACATAATGAACTTTGCTCACAATTTAGGACCCTCTTTCTCATTACTTTGTTTTGGTGTGTTTTTTTTCTGGTAATTACTTAAGTATAGCTAACTCTTTAATAATAAACAAATGGCAACTCAGAGAAAAATCGCTTAGAAAGAGTGACACCTAGGTGGTCAAAAAATATTGTTAGTGATATGTCTGCCATTAGCTTTTAGATTTATTGATTCAATTAGCAGGTATCTCATTCCATACCTTAGCAAAAATCACCATCAAAAGCTCCATACTATAAAGCACTAGCTTGTCATCTCTAGTGAAAAAGTCTCCCTCTTTTCTAAAATCATGAGACAATTTGCTTGTCCTGGTCTAAATCATATGTCTTCCTGTGGTCTGCTTTGTGGTCAACACAACCCAAAATCCATGGATGGACTAATTGTGAAAGACTTCTGCAGGGGGGAGGGGAGGAAAAAATGAATACTTGCATTATGTACCAAAAAAAAGAGATGCTGGGTGTGGGAAAGTGCAGACACAGCTGCCTACAGACACAAAAACTAGCATGCTCATGTGAAAGAGACAAAGGACAGTTGTGTTCTTTTGACAGTTCTGGTGATGATATCTGGGCCTCTGCTCCAGGCTTTTTGCTTCATATCTAAACTTCATCTAACTTGGTTTTAATGCTCTATTTATACTGTGCACTATCTGATAAATTTAAACATGGCCAAGGGAAAGAACAAAGTACCATAAATTGTTTACCCATTTGAGTTTAAGATTATCCTGCTGAACTAGTGTGGTAGGGGAACTGAATGGACCACTGAAAACTAATGGACATCAATCAAGTTACTTTCTTATTTGGAAGTGAAGTAGTGTAAGGCGGTCAGTAATGTCAGTAAAGACAGTGGAGTAACGGAGTATACTTTCTTTTCTTTAAAATTTATTTTTCCATCACCACTTATCCCCTCTATGCCCTCTTTCACCTCTACCCATCCCCTTCCACTCCTGCAATCACCACACTTGTACGTGTCCATGAGTTCTCGCATATACTTCCTTGAGATTAGAAATCATTAGGAAGAGAAAAGAATAGTAGAGAAGAGAGAGAATGTTTCCTTGAGAAGATGACAAAGAGTGGAACCAGTCTCAAATAGAGGTGAGTGTTGACCTTATATTAGAGCCAAGATATTGTATGGAGAGAAGCAGTAAAAACAATATATTATATAGATTTAGCACATTGGGTAGATGTGACAGTGTAAGCTTTTAGAAACAATCTATGTATTTTCCTTTTGTCAGTGTAAAGAGAAGCAGCAGTATCAAATGGAGAATTTTGTGTAGGTTTGGAGGTTTGAAAACGGGCAAGATAATAAAGTAGTTGACTAGAAGACCAGGAGAAAATCTGAACCAGGGAAATGCAGTACCATAGAAGGGAGCTAGTATGGTCCACTTGATGTAATTGTCATGAAGGTAAAGTGAGACCCGACAGCCCTGTTCATCAATAGAGAAATAAGCAAAATGTTGGATTTTTGTCCAAAATAAAAGAAGGAATAAAAAGAGAATTAAATGATTTAGCTACTGTGCTTAAAGATAACCTATGTGGTTTAACTTGTGTGTGAAGAAAGTAAGAAAAGAACTCTCAATGAAAATATAGCACAATCATTGAATTGTAGGTACGGGTGAGGTCTGAAAGACTAGATATTATAGAAAATATTGTGGAAAGATAGGAGATGTTCAGAAAGTGAATGCATACGTTGATCCCGAGGTTGGTAAAGAGCTGTAGTTATTACTGATAACAATGCCTAGGCCGGTGTAAGAACTAGGGATAGACCATAGACTAATCTAGATTGGAAATCAATATCATTGGAGGAAAAGAAGACAAGATACTGAGACTCCAAACAATTTGAAAGATACTGATATGGATACATAAGGTAGGAATTGTAACAACAATAGTATTAAGGAGATGGCAATGACTCAAGTAAAAAAATCTTTAGGAAAGCCATGGGGGTATTTGTAGGTGGTAGAAAGGAGGGGGCCATAGGTAGTGGGAAGATGACTACAACTGGAAGAATATAGGCTTGTATCATCAGATGGCTTAATATTCTAAGCAAGAGAAAAGAAGAAAGGCCTGGATATGTAAAGAGGAGAAAGAACTTTTTCTTTCTGTTCAGGATCTATGTATTAAAGACATGGGAGAAAAACACCACCATCTGAGAGGACTCCAAGGGAAGTACTAGAAAGAGTTCACAGCAGAGCCAAAATTCTCTGAGGGCAAAAGGTTAAGTAGCTCCATAACATAACATACATGTGATTATCATTTACGCATTTGAAACACTAAGCCTTTGAATGGCCCTCTCCATTACAGAGGGTTTTCGTACATTTCATCAGGGGAAAAGCTATTTTTACAGGATAGGTGCCACGTTTATGAGAATGAAGGAGATATATAGGTATCAGTATCTAAGCTTATAAAAATAACTTTTTGTAATGATGTGTTTTTGACATTTTTGAAAAATAAATTGCTCATGAGTCATTAGTCAACTGTTTACCTTTAATTAAGGAATTTGAAAACTAATTGAACAAACAGCAGGGAATAGAAATTAAACCCATCTTCAGTCATTTTCAGGTCATAAGGGTAGCAATAAATTAAAATGTTTATGAAATTTTAGATCTGGATGTGAATTTATGATCATCATGATTTCAGATTAGGGGATTCAAAGTTTAACTACATCTTCTTTCCCATTTAATTTCATCACTGAGTATAATTTCCTGAAACTCCAGAATAATCACCATATTTGGGGGGTCTAGTTTATATACCCTAACTTTTCTGTAATAAACATCTCTATATTTTGTTACATTGATAAACAGTATTAAATAAGACTGAAAATAATATATCTAGTAAATACTGATGTTTAGTGAAATAGAGGGCTTTATAAATTAATGTTAGTAGAATTACTTTGGCTATCTTATGTTTGTGTAATAAAAATATTAGCTATTTAGCAATACATTCAACAATCTATACTAATAAAAGGGTAATATGCTAATTAGACCGGGAGACCTTCCAGGCAACCTTCCAGATGTCCTTCCGGACAAAGCCATGGTGGCAGGGCAGAGGCAGAGGTGGTTAGGGGCAACCAGGCCAGCAGGGGAGGGAAGTTGGGGGTGATTAGGCCAGCAGGGGAGGGCAGTTGAGGGTGAGCAGGCTGGCAGGGGGGGCAGTTGGAGGCGAGCATGCCGGCGGGGGCAATCAGGCCAGTGGGGGGGGGGGGCAATTGGGGGTGATCAGGCCGGCAAGGGGGGGAAGTTGAGGGTGAGCAGGTTGGTGGAGGGGGCATTTGGGGGCGATCAGGCTGGCAGGCAGAGTGGTTAGGGGCGATCAGGCAGGCAGGCAGGTGAGCGGTTAGGAGCCAGCGGTCCCAGATTGCAAGAGGGATGTCTGACTGCTGGCAGTCAGACATCCTCCTAGGGGTCCCAGATTGGAGAGGGTGCAGGCCAGGCTGAGGGTCACCCCTCCCCCTGTGCATGAATTTCATGCACTGGGCCACTAGTTAAGTATAATTCCTTATTATCCTATACATAATATTAAACCACACTATTATTTGCTTCACCTAAACAAGGTAGTTTTTAAAAAAAATAAGATAATTATACAGGACACTGACACAGAACTCTCTTTTCTTTAGACTAAGCACTTAGTGACCTATATAACCATCTCAAAATTTCTTATACAACCAGCTGTAAAAGACAGGTAAATAATGGTCTTGTGCATTAGCCTTGCCAGAAAGATTATGTTAGAGATGGAACAAATTAGAATTACAAAAATACAAAATACAATAGCTTCTATATAACTGAGTGGAGGGCAGTACCCACCTATGTAGGAAGCTGAAACAATCAATATGTGAGTCTTTGAAATTATGAATGCTGTTCCCTTCAATGTGAACCTCAGCACTATTTTTAAGGTTTTAGCATTAATGTTTCTGGCTCAGCATTATTTTGTTATTAGTCTTGCTTTCAGTAATAAATAAACTCATGAATACACGACTCCTTGGATATTGAAATTAATTCATAGTTATTCTAAGTCATTGTGTAAGAGAAGCTTCTGTTAAATGTTTCTTGTGGTTCTTAAATTTGTTTTTCAGGACAACTAACATGAGATCAATTCAACAATTGCATACTGAGTACCAGTTTTGTTCAAGTCACTGGATACAACAGGATAACAACAAATCTATGAAAACATACTCATTCCACATAAGAGCTGAAAATCCTTCCCAGAAGATAGGAATTGCTTAACTGTGATTCCTATAGCAGAATTGTGTTATTTACATATATATGTGTTTTAATCACTTGGTGCCTTTTATATGTTTTACTCATCTCTTACCCTAGAATTTTTGAGAGCCGGGGCAATTTTGGTTTCTACTTTATGTTTTCAGCCACACTTAGAACTATGTCTTGCACATAAACCAGTGCATATTTACCTTATAAATAGTTCAACATATGTTTCAATGAATGAAAAAATAATACAATTTGGATTCCCCCAAAAAGCACATTATAAGATAAATACGACACACTAGAGATTTATTGGGGAAGTTTATAGAATTTTCACCTATGGAAGAAAAGGGGAGGGTGCAGGGTTAGGCAAGGGGAAGGGTTGCTCTGGGATGCAGTCTCAGTGAAGGACTCACCACTCGATCTACAAGGAACTGTTTCAAAATTGTCTGCGTTTGGAGAAAGAGGGCTGCGTGTTCTATCCACATGTTAATCGGTCATCCGTGCAGTCTGTAGGACGCACTGATGGTGAGGTTTTGCTCTTTAGATGAGGCAGTGCTCAAAGTTGAATGAACATTGCCCACCCCCAGCAGCTATAAGACTGTTATTTATCCCTAAGGGGCTCCAGATGGTACATCACAGCCCTCCACAAATAAATAAAATGTGTCATTGATTCATCATATCTTTAGCATGCCGACAGATATACAAAGCAGGGTGGAGAGTCAAAGGAAAGAAAGCTATGGATAGGAATATTAAGAAAGGCTTTATGGGGCATTTTTGTATTTGACCTATGTATTTTTGTACTTAAAATGCCTGTGAAATAATAGGCATGAATACAGTGGGGTACTTAATCAGAATATTTTGATTAAGAAAATAGCATGAGCAAAAGCACAAAAGGGGAAATAAAGATGGAAATGAAGAAGAGAAAAAAAATATTTACTTTAGTTGATGAATGAAAGGATATTTTAGGGAGAAAATCAGTAAATATAAGCAAGGGTTATGTTGTGGCAATAACTATGAAATTCAGATCTATTTATTTCCCTTTTGTTTTATTGTTTTCATTAGTTTAATGGCATATCAGTTTTATTGTTCTTGTTTCTTTATTTTGAGGTCAATGAACCCTAAATAATAATTAAATAAATTTCCTATAAATGAAAATGGCAGTAATCAGAGTAAAAAGTAATAGGAAGAAGAAAAGAGACATTGCAGAGGTGAAACATACTTTGGTAATTATATTGTAAATATGGAAACCAAAAGTACATTTGAACAAGGTTCCTAGTGTGGATGTTAGAGAACATTGGTGACATTCACGGAATACTAACATCAGAAACCAGGTCCCAAGTCCAATTTCCAGAGGTCATACTGTCTCCTGAGGTTGCAACTGCTTCCAACTCTAATCAGAGTTCTAGGAACTGTTGGGTCCACTGGGGCCAGAGCTGAACCAGGACTTCATTACACTAATACAGTAAGTCCAAGCCAAGCCTAACTCTCCTAGACTGTTCAAAAAATTGCTAAGTCTCAACATGTATTCCCTACTTGTTATGCTGGGTTCTTCCCCACAATTTAAAACTTTTCCTCAATCCTCATTCCCCCATTTTGAACTATTTTACCCCTTACAGACTTCCCACAGCATCCTGATCTCCTGAACCATTACTCTGTATTTGGGAATCCATATAATTTGGTAATATCTTCTCAGCTGAAACCTGCCCTCAATGTCCAAAATAGTTACTTGGCTAATGGAAGCAAGGTAGGCCAGGAAGATTAAAATGACTATCTTAGCCCAGCTGGTGTGGCTCAGTAGCTGAGTGTCAACCTATGAACCAGGAGGTCATAGTCCGATTCCCAGTCAGGGCACATGCCTCGGTTGCAGGCTCCATCCCCAGTAGTGGGGCATGCAGAAGGTAGCCAATCAATGATTCTCTCTCATCATTGATGTTCTCTCCCTCTTCCCTTCCTCCCTGAAATCAACAAAAATATATTTAAAAAATACAAATATAATAACTCGCCTTTCACCTGAGGCAGCCTCATTTAAAGAAACCCCCCTTTTTTTTAATTTAAAGTCTTTATTGTATAACGTATTACATAAGTTCCCTTTTCCTCCCATTGACCTCTTCCCAGACGCTCCCAACCCCTAGCACATGCCCTCACCCCTCTATTGTCTGTGTCCATTGGTTATGCTCATATGCATGCATACAAGTCTTTTGGTTGATCTCTTACCCCCCCCAATAGACCCCCCTTTTTTAATTAACATGCCTTCTTCACCATTTTCCAAATGCACCATTCTTCCTCTCCTCTATGACTTTCATGAGCTGTATTCTGCAAAAAGCTTTTCTTCTTTTCACTCTTCATTTGGCTGACTTTTTCGTTCCACTCAAACTTTAACTTTGATTTAACTTCCTTTTGAGAATTTTGCCTTACATCGTAGAGTTAGATTTATTTGTTTATGATTGATAACACTACTCAGAAATTAATTGAATTTTTCTTTTGTCTGAGTGAGATTTTACTTATTGTCTTCAAAAGAGCTGGGAATAAAAGGAAGACTACTTTATATAAACACACTTCTACAGCAATATCAACAATAACATCTTGATTCCCTGAGGATAACATACAAATCTGTGAAGTAAAAATTTGTTCGGAACTGAATTCATAATTTAATTATGGTCTGAGCTAGAGAAACTCCACCATTTGCACATCCAACCCCAGATCCCTCTGCTGGAGGGAACCTAAGGTTTCCATGGCCATAGGCTACCCCCTGGAGAGACTGCACTGGACTTTGCACCCTACTTACATTCAGGGATTTTGTAGTTAATTTGGTTTCTCTGTTTGGATCAAAGATCTCCCATGAAAATAACTGATGGGTATTTCACAGTACAGATTGCCAAGGACATTTGCATGTGATATGGTTACAAAGGATAGAAATGAGGGATTCGGCACTAATGGGTGAGATAACGCTTTGATGCCCATGAACATAGTGGCAAAGAGGAAAAAGATCTCCCCGGAAGACAGTTTTGGGGAGCTGTTCAGCTGGAAGTAGGCCCTAGATATCCTTCTAAGATGGAATGAGGGGAAGAGGCCTTCCCGAGCTGAGAGCCTGGGATGCAGGCTGTTTACCCACCAGATGTAGCCTCCTAATATGCCTGTCCCGGTCATATTAGACTTCTGCTCATCGGAAACCAAGTCTTCACTGTTCTCTCCGGGACCCAAGCCACTCAAATACTGAGCCTGCGACTCCAGTTAGGGGGCTGGGTAGATACTACTGTCCAGGACCCAGTCTGAGGAAGAATATCTATCAGGGCAGTGGCTGTGAGCAGAGGGGTGTAGGGGTCATACGACAAAGCCTCGAGATTCAGCCGAGGACAGCTTTCAACTCCCTGATGCACGGAGAATGTCTCAGGGCCTGGAGGGCAGAGATTTGTCCCACCAGAGCAAGGCTGGCAAGATTAGCCTCTCTTTGGGTGTTCTCAGTCACCATGATCACCATTAAGGAGCTAATCTTGCTACCTGAATTACTATCATTCATTTCACAGAAAAGGCTTTTAAAGGGCCATTTCATTTACTCCAGAACAAGGACCATCAAGGATCAGTGTAAAGAGCAGAACCTAAAAGAATAAGGGTTCGGCCACCCCACAAGTGATCAGCAGCCACTTCTGCCTGTGCTGGGCCAGCTGGTCCCCCTGCTTCAGGCAGCAGAGGTGGAGTAAAAGCCAGGAAATGGCTCAGTCCCCCATGCCAGACTTCTGTACATGCAGGAAGAGTGAGCCTGGGGCCTCTGGCCTTGGCAGGACCACCAAAGGGTTTGGTGAGATTGCATGGCTATTTCTGGGTTCCTAAATTGTACCCTGTTTCCCTGAGCCAGATGCACCGATCAGCCTGAATGATCTTCTGAAAGAGTCCTGAGGCCAATTAAATATTCCTCTTCTTCTTTCTTGAAGTTGCCTAGGACTCACCTAGAGCCCACAGTTAAATCCATTAATCATAGCCTTACAAATCCTTTTAAAGTCCACAGCCTAATTTAAAACTGCAATCTGAGACTCCTTTTCTGCTTGGTATTGGTCCAGCCCACTTCTGACATGAGGCAGAACTTTATGGTTTCCCAAATCAAATATTCTGAGTCTGAGTCCTAGATGTGAAACCTCCTGGCTATGAGTCCTTGGTGAAAATTTTTACACGGTCTATGCTTCAGTTTCACCACCTATGAAATGGAACTAACAGGAGAAATTGCATGACAATGGGGTTGTGAACAAAAATTAGATTTTTTTTTTAACAAGTGGTTAGCACAGAACCTCACAGATTGCAAGTGCTTGACATATATTGGTCATGTCCCCCTCTTTGTCAGAAGATAGCTCAGGAGGGGATTTTGTCAAGGCCAAGACTAAGAGGGACTGGCTATGGCATGGTAGATGAGACCAGGAAATGCTACATAAATTATAGGGCCCAGTGCAAAATGAAAATACAGGGCCTTGTATCTATAAGACATCTGCATAGTGGTTCAGTGAGACAGCAGGAGTGGGTAAAATTACAGAAGTGGAAAATAGAGTCTAGGACCATCTGCAAGCTCAGATCCATATCATGGGCTTGATTGCAATAAGTACCCTTTTATTTTTTGAACTATTTTTTTTACCCTTTTTTCTCTTATCCATATTTTAAAAGAAATATATATATATATATATATATATATATATATATATATATATATATGTGTGTGTGTGTGTGTGTGTGTGTGTGTGTGTGTGTGTGTGTGTGATTTCTTACATATCTGGGATAAAGCAGACTAATAAATAAAACAAAAGTTCAGAAAAAAAGGAATAATGTAGTCATTTTGAGTGATACCATGGAAGGACTAGGATTGGATCAAGACAGAAGGAAACAAGTTTCAAAAAGTAGAAACCATGAGGACATCAGAGAATAAGGAAGAGGAGAGCACTGGGTTTTACCTTAGGAGTCGTTGGTAACTAGGGAGAACAGCCTTAGTGCACTGCTGGGGGTGGGTCACAGCAATGAGACAGAATGAAGCTATTCTGGGACAAAAGGCATTTGTACTGGCCACTGTGCGCAACTGAATTAAAGTTTTCTAAATGTGTCCACACTAGAAGCCTCTTTGATCCTGAACTGTAGGCAGAGCAGAGCCTGTGGGCAAGGGTCAAGTAATGAAAGCAGACATACCAGGAGTTAAAGCCAAAGAATTTAATTTGTGGTCCTGGTCTCCCTGGGGAATAGTTTTGCTTTCTCTCTGTAGCAAACTATTGCCTTTATTCTCATGAGAGCTATCTTGATACACAATGTAAATGTAGCAAATCTACTGAAAATATACCTCATAGAACATGTTCTCTTTGGGTAGAGTTGGCTATGTGACCTTGAAGTTCCATCAATGGTCTTAAAGCAAGTCATTTTCTGGCAAGTTGCCATTTCTGGTTAATTTACAATGTTCCTTTTCTTTATCAAGATTATTGTTCTTGTCTTTTTATGACTTCCATGACTTGACCACTTTCATGAAGCCGGTTCTGATAATCACTCCACTGTCATACATGAGTGTTTTTACATGTAGAAAGCCACTGATTGACATATAGGGAGATGTCAGCAAACTTGCAGTATCCTATGGGGTAGACTAAAGGAATTTGAGTGAAGCACCTAGTGCATCATCTACAATCCAAACCTTGCACCATGCAGACCTCATGACCACGCCACTCTTCACTGATTCTTCAAGTTAATGGACAGTCATGATTCCTAAGAAAAGAAGTGTTGTCCTGACCTGTTTGGCTCAGTGGATAGAGCGTTGGCCTGTGGACTGAAGGGTCCCAGGTTCGATTCTAGTCAAGGGCATGTACCTTGGTTGCGGGCACATCCCCAGTAGCGGGTGTGCAGGAGGCAGCTGATCAATGTTTTTCTCATCGATGTTTCTAACTCTCTATCCCTCTCCCTTCCTCTCTGTAAAAAAATCAATAAAATATATTTTTTTTAAAAGAAGAAGAAGGGTGGTTAGTTAAACTAGAGTTTAAATTGATACAGTTAATCCTAAAATCAGAATTGATATCCATTATCTTTCTTCTACTACTGAGTATCACTCAGCACTTCTACTGGTCTAGATTGCTTGACTAGTGGGGTGACATAGATCTTGCTGACAATAATGTTAGTGAATTAAATGGGCATTTAATGAGGACTTGTCTCCTTTACATTTTTGAGATATTTTATTTGGGAGGGCATCCCAAAAAGAACATCAAAGGAGTGGGGATACTACATAGTCATAGAGGGAAAGCCAGCAAATGTTTTATTAGTGCTAGGGCAAACTGGGTTCAAGCCCACTAGAGACCCTCTGAGTGATAGATTATGAAGAATTCATCTCAGAACTATCACCCTGAAAATAAATATAAGGATGCAAAACAATGTTTAACTCATATCAAAACTCCAAGGGCATGTAGAAAAGTTTCTTTCTAGAGTTGGTAATTTGAGACCATGAAATGTCCAAGTTTTTCCATGTGTACCTCTGTAGATTTCTGAATCTGCTAGTGCTATGCTTCATCTGCATTCATCCTAATAATTCTGTCAGTCATAAAGAATCTGAAATATTCATTTGCTTATACAGAACATACTCATTATTTACAATCTTTCATTGTGTCAAATACTTTAAGGTCTATCATATATCCTTTGAGCAAAGTTGGAAACTTAAGGAATAAATATCAAATACTTAAATTTTTCAAATAATCAACATGATGATCAGAATATCATACCATCTAAAACTTTGACATCTTGTTCAAACATGTTTCATCATTACTACTACTATTCCCTGTCTCTTTAATAAAGATTCTTTTATTAAAAATGAAAGTCTTATCACTGAATTGATGGATAAATTTTATTTTGATAAATGGCAGTATTGAACCAAATCAACTCTGTAACTCTTAAAGCAAATTTAATTCCCAGGGATCTTGGTCACTTTTCCTGCCCAGCCAGTATTGCTCAGTGGCTGAGCATCTACCCATGAACCAAGAGGTCGAGGTTCCATTCCAGGTCAAGGCATATGCCCAGGTTGCAGGCTTGATCTCCAGTGGGGGTTGGGGGGAGTCAGGGAGAAAGGCAAGCAGGAGACAGCTGATGGATGATTCTCTCTCATCATTGATGTTTCCCTCTCTCCCTTTCCCTTTGTCTCTCTGAAATCAATAAAAACATATTTTAAAAACAAACAAACAAAACTTTTTCCTTCCATAAGATTTCACAACGGTCCTTTACAGTGAGGGCATTACACTGATGGAACCTCAGGTAGGACATTTTCCTGCCCAGAGTGTTGAGAAAGACATGACAAAAATGCAGAGGCCTTCTCCCTCAGGGACATTTCTAGGAGTTCAGTAGGATAGGGCATGTCAGGATATCCCTTCTAAAATGAAGGAGAATCATTTTATCTGCTTCATCCTACAGCCAAAACAAGAGGCACAACACCTAATTAACCTCTTCTGATTCTGGAGGCAACATGTTCCTCAGGCGGGTGTGTTGCTTTGGGCTATTTACTGAGGAATCACAAGAGCTGCTAGTTTTGAGCAAGGCCCAGAGAAAGAGAAGCCCCTGCAATAAGCCCAGGCTGCCGCAGAAGCTGCCCTGATGCTTGGCCCATCTGATCCACCGGATCAATAGTGTTTGAAGTGCCCGGGGCAGACAGGGATGCTCTTTGGAGCCTTTGGCAGGCCCCGGTAGGTGAGTCACAGCACAGGCACTTAGAATTTTTGGATCAAAGCCCCGCTTTCTTCTTTGGATAATTACTATCCATTTGAGAAATAGCCCTTGGCCTGCTACTGGGCCTTAGGAGAGACTGAACGCTTAACACCACCCTGACGTGGCTGGTTTGACAGCCTTTTGAAGACTCGTTATAGTGCCAACTAGGTGGCAATACCTTGCCAGGCTAAGGTAAGGTTCCACAGAAAGCTATAGATGCTCAAATAAGCATGCAATATATGGTGCTGGTTTTCTCATGGCCAGGATTAATCAGTCCAGGAATTAGGTAGGAATGGGAGTTCACTATTATCCCTAGTGACTCATAAGCAAAATATTTGCTTCCTTGTCCCCATTACTTTATGTTATGTCTATAAGGTTTTAGTTGTGAAGCGAATAATGTTTTCACTATTTTTTCCACCGATACTGGCGTTATAAAGACCAGCTATGAGCATGCAACCAGTAACAGAAAAAGGGACTGTAATTGTCATGAGTTTTGACTCATTTTGTTATGCAGATTGTTCTCCTAGTGTGGATGGGTTTCATCAATCAGTTTAGGGCTGAGTGGAACAAAAAGGTTGGCCCTCCAGAGGAAAGGGGATTCCTTCTGCCTGCCTGCCTTTGGATTCAAACTGAAATATTGGCTCTTCCTGGATCTTTAGCCTACCAACCTTTGCACTAGAACTACACTGTTGGCTCTCCTGAGCTCCAGCTTGCTGACTGTTGAGGTTGGGACTTGTCAGCTCCATAAGCACATGAGAAAATTTTTTGTAGTAAGTCTCTCTAATAAGTCTCTCTCACTCACTCTCTCTCTCTCTCTCTCTCTCTCTCTATATATATATATATATATATAGAGAGAGAGAGAGAGAGAGAGAGAGAGAGAGAGAACCCCGACACACTGAGGCTAACAGTTAATGTTTTTCTTGAAATCATTCCCATTTGTTCATCTTTGTTTGTTAACTCTTCTTTTTTACTTCTAGTGAGGAGTGCATAAAACACTAAGTAAACTAAGTTCAATATGCTGAGATATTGATATGGATTCAGTAGCCATCCCACTTTAAGTTAAAAGGTTTAACTGAGTCATAGGAATGTGTCAAAAGGCAGTAGTTTACAGAACTATAGATGTCTCAGTTACGTCTTTGTGAAAAGCCCTAATTAATTTTGCAAAAGCAATGAATTACTTTCTCTAACTGTAAATGTGAATTGAGGCAAATGACTACCAGAATAAATCCCTCAAAGTCTCTTTGGCCTCAGAAATCTTTAAATCTCACAGGGATAGATTGAGCAGGAACTGAGATCAGGCTAAAACGTTCACGTATAAATGTGTCAGGGTCACCTAGTCGCCAGGCTGTCTCGGATACACCTATTGCTTTGCCCAACTCCCACCGCCTTCTGTCCTTTCCTGTGAACAATACATAGTAACACTCACTCTCTTTATTTCCTGGTCTATATTTTAAGTAACTCCCAGAAAGATCTCATTTGGTCTTTTGTTAAAGACTAAGTAAGCCTGTGATTGGTATTATGTAACTATTACGGGAATGGAACATTATCTCTAGTATTGTGAAGCTATGCCATTCTTCACCCTGTTAGCTGTTCTAAAAATCTGATGAAATCTTGAGCTTATTATCACACACAAAAAGTCTCTCAGCTTTTAGATCCTCTCTATACATATCTTAGGTGATGTATAGGTTTAAATGACTCAATTTTCTATTCATCACGTTTTTAAGCACAGAAAATGTAATCCAATTGGCTAGGGTTGGAAACAAGAAGGGGCAATTCTAAAAGGACACTTCTTACCTTCTACATTAAATTATGTGATTATGCTAAAGTGCTTTAAAAAGATAGTCAGGGCTGAAAGGGAAAAGTTGATTAAAAGAAAAGTTTGGGTAGAAAAGAAACTCTAATAAAGTATCTCTTAAAAATATAGATTTAAAAAACTATTGCTCTCTTTTGTACATTATTTCATGACCAGTTTTATCCAGATCTTCAAAAAGTGAAATTTTATGTGGATATGGTATTGTATGTAATTACATATTGTTTGAAATTTTAAGTTGTAAAAGTATTACTAAAAATGTATGTTTTGATTGTACTTTTATAAATTTACTTACATTTGGGATGCTATAATAAACTTTATTTTTAAGGGAATTTTGTGATAAACTTTTGGCAAAGTGAATTATCATGCATACTTTATTTTATATATCTATGCCACTTAACCTAAAATATTTCATTGGTATGATAAAATTTGTCAATGACCTTCAAATGCTATAAGAATATTGTTGTGTTTGTTCTCACCAGATATTCTTCATGCAACCCGGATGTACTTAGAAGGCAGGAACAATGTCGTCATGTTTGAGATACAAGACTACGCATGACACTATATTGTTCTGAACTCTCAGCAATGTTATTTCAATGTGGCAATTCAAATTATCCCGGCAATGAAAATTGTCATACAAAAGTAGTAGGTGTTCCAAGAGCAGTTGATAAAATACCGCCTGTCAACATCTACTCAAATAATAGATTGTTAACTTTATTAATAGAATTTTTAAAGTCTTTTCAGTACTGACCTCTGGCAATAATGGTCACAGTTTTCCATCTTTTTTTTTTTTAGAGAGTACACTCTGCACTCAAATAAACGGTGGTACAAATAGTTAAGCAAAACAGCCAAAGGGGAATAACCATGTTTTAAATTAGTTTAACCTTTCAAAAATATTTTTAAACACACAAAAAATTTGAGCTTTGTCATAATCCAAGGATTTTGTGTTCTTTAAAGATTGAGCTCATTAATAAAGTTAATGATAGGTTATGCAGTGAGGGAAAGAATATTTTATGTGGTTTACATTCGGTGGTTTAGGGCTCACTGTAAATTCTTTGTATAGTGCATGTATACATATGTTTTATAAAATGAATTGAAACATTAGACACAATTTCCAGGTAATAAACTTGAACATCTTCATGGTTAAGCAATATTAATGCATCAACTTCTTGTACCAAGGATAAGGAGCCAAGAAGAAAATAAGAAAGTAATCATTTCAAGAAAGGTAATCAATATTTGTCCAATTGTTATCTAAAACAAGATGGGCTTAAGATTTTTAGTTGTTGGAATCATTGCATATCACTCTTTTTTCCCCCCCCTTAAGTGTAAAGTATTCACAAAACATCCATCTGGCTTGCATAGTAGCCACACATAAAATTTGAATGCTGAACTGGACTCAGCTGAGGAATCCAGTCCTTTCTCCAGAGCATATTAGAGATGATTTGTCTCCAATTTCAATTCTCTTTAAAATAAATTACAGATTTTTTTTAATACAATATAGGGGCCAAATTAAAAACAATCTCAGAATTTAATGAACACATCAGCCAAGGATTTTATTTTTGAATCAGAGAGAAAAGCTGTGCCACTAATGAAAATTAGGGAAGCGTTGACTGATTTGTTTTTGTTGTAACCAAATTGTGGAGTTAATAGAAAGGTTAATTAATGATAAAGAAACTGCTTTAAGATGACACTGACTCACCATCATATCATAAGATTATAAATGATTCTTCTTTGAAAGCAGAGAGCAATTAGTCAGTGGAGCATTATGTGAAGAATTCTCAACTGTACTTTTAAGCTTAAGGTCTAAAATAATGAAAATGTTTCCTAGGATTAACAAGCCAGGCTAAAGTGAACTTTACAAAGGGTAGAAGAAAAGTAGATGAATTTTCTCCCTGAAGACCATTTCTTACTAAAGATTTTAAAATTCATAAATGTAATACACTTTATGATGATATTTACTGTTTTGCTTCAGTTTCCTATAAAAAAGTACATATATATATATATATATATTCAAGTTTGCCACTCCCCCCCAAAGTATGGTTGTCCTAAAATTTCAGATACTGGGCATGTAAATACATCAAATACATGCGAGTAGAACTAGGGTCTTAAAAATGAATATTATTTTAAAATATATTTTTATTGATTTTATAGAGGAAAGGAGAAAGAGAAAGATAGAAACATCAATGATGAAAGAGAATCATTGATTGGTTGCTTTATGCATGCCCCCTACTGGGAATCGAGCCCACAACCCTAACTCCTGGCAGGCAACCTTGACCTCTGGTTTATCGGTCAATGCTCAACCACTGAGCAACATTGGCTGGGCTAAAAAAAAAAAAAAAAAGAATATTTTTAATCCTGATTATTTCCAAGGAGACCTGAGTCATATCACATTGAGAAGGGTAATTAGTCTACTACTGAGTAGTCTCTGTATCTCTTATTGTGATTCTGATAAAGCTAATTTGGCACTGACAGTTCTAAAAGAATTCCTATTTTAGCTTGTTCTTCTAATTTCCCGATAACTCATTAGTGAGCTTTCTTGATTACCTAGTCCCCAGAGTGCAAAAAGTACTCACTTCCTTCCACGGAAACCAGGTCTTGTTTGTTCATTTTATTTTAGGTTGGTTGGATTTTTGGTTCTTTTGCAGACTGGTATTTTATATTCCCATGATAGTCTATTGAAGAGGTTTAAGTTTAAGGGATTTGTAAATAAAATGAGCAAAATGTAATAGTATCCACAAAAATTATTTATAATTACCCAAAAATGCAACTTTGAAAATAGTGAGTGACAATTTAAACATGTAAACACTCAAAAGTTTCAGATGAGAAGAAAGAAGAATATCATATGGTATATGTAATATCTGCACAACAATTGGATATTAAATGCCATTAATGAAAAATACCATTTAAATATTGGAAAAGTACAAATTTTCAGCATGATGTTCAAATGAACAGCATAATCTACAATTTGGGTCCACAGTGTAGAGAGTAGGCATTTGAGTGGCATTCACTTTTGTAAGGAGTTCTTTGGCTGACTTAATTTTCTTAAATAAAATGGAGGGAAATACCACTTCTTTATCATTATTTTATCAGAAAATATTGAATCAATTTTAAAACTATGGCTGAATCATTGAACTAAAGATTTTAACATAATTTAGACATGGTTACTAGACTTCTACATAACTGTCTTGCTGGATCAGAAAAAAAATTGAAATCATTTGGAGTGTTTTCTCAGTATTATTCTGTATAAAGGAAAATAAATAAAATATCCTATTACAAAGTTACATCAAAGGTAACTGGTATTTTTATAAAAATGTTTTTCTTGAAATGGTTTTTGTTAATTCTTGTGAATGCCTGCTACTTTATGCCTAATACCTCCATTAAGATATGTTCACCTACTCTGCTGAGATTATAACAAATATAACTTTAGTGACAAGTTCTGGATGATAATCAAAAATAAACTTTTTATCAAATCAATTGGAGCCTGTCCAATGTAAAAGGTAATTAATGGTTTTTACAACAAATGTATAGGTTAACATTATATGCTTCAGATGTCCATTGTTGGATCATAAATCAAACATCATGGATTATGCATGATCTAAATTGTTTTGATAAGTACTTATATCCTTTAAATGGAGTCATAGCAGACACGGTTGTGTAAAATATTAAAGAAGGTAAGGAATGGTGAATCACTCTTTCAGATTACAAGTGAGAAACATTTTTATCATAATAATCATAGTAACATTAATAATGCTTGTCTTTACATGCATCAAAGACTCTAGAGAAACCTTAATTGCTGGGATAATGTGATAGCATTCTCTAGTGATAACCCTTATGTGCTAATACACTCATTTGCTTCTCTCAGGAACAAGGGCATACAGTTCAAAATAATGTTGTCTCTAAGGTACGAGAAATTCTCCTGTGCCTTTCCAGCTATAGTCTGCTGAACACACTGCAAACTGAGATAAGACTGGCTGACACAGAAATCAGGTTCTGAACTTGGTTTTAGAATCTTTTTAAAATACAACAGAGTTTATTTGATGGCCTAACAGAACCCTTGGTGCAATATAGTAACAGACAAGAACACCAGTATAGTATGTATATAAATGAGTGCAGTTGTTTTTTAATTCTGTAATTTTTTAAAACCCCATCCAGATTGGAATATCTACTGTGAATCAATGAGGCATAGCTAAATTTCTGGATTTCTCAGGGAGAGAGATGGTTTGGGTAATGGACTATAAAAGTATATATAATTGAGCTACTGGCAGTATGTAATGTTTTAGCATAATGTAGAAATCCTCATTGTGCTACAGGTAAATGGGAAGATTCTTTGCAGTATATAGGCAGTAAAAATCTGGCTATCCAAATCCGTAGACAATAAAACAGATAGTATTTTTGGTTATACTTTTTGCTTGTTTCAGAGCCAAAATGCCAGGGGATGGAAGAAGTAAAAAAGAAATACGTTAAAGACAAAAAGATGAAGTAGTAGTGGAAATTATAAATGGCCACTCCAGCAAAGATACTGATAATAGAAGGAAGAAATTAACAAGAAAAATAAGGGGGGAAAATTGCAATCCACTTAATTCAGGAAAGCTCAGAGCATTCTATACCTTACATTTGATTGAGGGTGAGAATGGTTCAGCCAATTTATCTGGGAGTTAGAAATTCTAGAACTACTTCTGAGCAAAATTCTAGGCACCCTAAGGGGTCAGGTTAAACACTAAAGAGTGGATAAGATATTTTATACTAATTTACAATGTATAATATACCCACTGTTGACTTCCACATATGAATTTTGAATTCACTTCATTCAAGAGTTTAGTAATCAGTTAAATTATACTGTTTCTGGTAGATTAGTATATAGTCTCTATTAATGGGAATGTATGTTTGTTCTAATTGACAGAGCTCCATGCACTGTAAAACTGTTTTCCTTTGAAGATCACTAATTCTTTCTAGGGAAAAAGACCCTGGATATCTCTATGTGGCTTGAACACGTCATAAAGTGCATGAAAAAATGTTTTATATCCTACATAGACGTATAGATTCTCCCAGACCTTATCAGTCTGTGGGTTTTCATAGGGTTATGGCATGAAAACTAAACAATTTACACATGGACTCACACTGCTCCTGGAACCAATGCCTCCATGGTGTCTGGAACACTACATCACCCTCTGTCTCTTTCTGAACAGTTTACATGTCAGCATCCATGTTTATCCTCCCACAGAGATGATTCTATTAGAACTTCTTCAGTTTATCAGACACATTCATGGATGCCTGAACCTTAATATAAACAAAGTTCAAAGTCCTTCCCATTAAAGCCTTGGGTCCTACTCAAATGAGGACATTTGCAAAGTGTTTAAGTGACATTAAATTATTTTATATATAATTAATGAACACTCACTGCCAAGGGCACACTGAGAATTTTCAGGAAAGTAAAGAAAAATGGGTTCAGGATAAGTAAAAGTTAACTGTTACCTCTAATTCAACCAAAGCACACCTCTATGGTTTATATTGTTCTTTTATTTTTCAGTCTTGACTTATGTAAGTCTTGACTGAGAAAAATAAAGTTAGCCTATTACCAAACCAAATTAGAAATTTCCCGAAATAGATAAAATTATATATGATATACACTTTAGTGCACTATTTCTAACTTCACCAATTCAACTGGATAGTGACATTCAGACAGAATATTATTGACAATTTATGCCAATTTGTATCAAATATCCTTATTCTAATTGGAGAGAAATGGGGCTTGATAAAAATCCTGGAAATTCTTTGGCACTGAGAATGAGGCTCATCTTGGCTTAGGGATTGGTAGAGCCAGGATCCAAATAAAACTGAGCTTTATAGCTGACTTCCCCCTCTTGCTCCATCTTTCTGTAGCAATAACATTATTGCCATCTCCAATTACCTTAAACACTTTCCCTTGTTTTCCATGTCATAGAAGATTTTCATTTTTTTCCTACCTTTTAAACTCTTTCCTTCTCCTTCCCTTAGTCATTTACCTCCAACTGTGCATGAAATGTTTGCGTTACTCAAGACTCTGTACTTGGCCTCTTCATTATTCTTCACACAGATAATCTCAGAAGACCCAAACACACAACCTTCTACTTGCCTTGTACATGATATTGAAGAACAAATCTCTGTGTGGAATCCTTTTCAAGAAGTTCAGACAAAATATTCAGTAGTCTTTTTACCTCACATGGGTAAATCAAAATCAAAATGTTCAAACACAATATTTTTTCTCCATATTTCATAATATATGCTCTCACTTTAGAAACAGGAAGAACTAAGATTGAATTGTGACTTTGCAACTTAAGTTTCCCTAGGAATTTCTCTATACTTTTAAATCTTTACCTATAATACTTGGACAATAATGCCTGTATCAGCATTGTTTGAATACGGGATGAATGGATCAAAATTGAGATTCAATAAACGGTAGTTGTCATTATTAGTAGTAGTTAATAATACTATTATTAACTTAATAGCCCAGATTCCACCCAGATAAATAAGCAGAACTATCGTGTGTTAATGGACTCTTCCAATATCTCATCATAACAAATCTCTCATGAAATAGTATTGACTCTCTTCCTCAACACACTGCTTATGAAGGATCAATAAAAATCAAAATCTGAGATGTATATGTGGTTGTTATCAACATATATGTAATATTTAAAGTCATTAATTAGGAACAGAATATAAATATAGATGAAAATATTCCCTTGTGTATTGTATGAGATTCTTAATTAACTGATCTCAGCAGATGCACCCCTCCAGGCTCATTTCTTCCTATAAATGTCAGGAGTTCTCTCTGATTAGCAGCATTAAAATTCACTATTTGGTGTAAAGACACCATGTGAATTATGATACTTTATTTATTATTAAATTCCTTCCAATATCTTATCTAATGGCAGGTATAGCACTCTTTTATATTTTAGTTTATATGTATTTACATCTGCTAGATATTGAGCTTTTTAAAAATATATTTTTATTTATTTCAGAGAGGAAGGGAGAGGGAGAGGGAGATTAAAAACATCTGTGAGAGAGAATCATTGATCCGCTGCCTACTGCATGCCCCCTATTAGGGATAGAACCTGTAACCTGGGCATGTGCCCTGGCCAGAATCAAACCATGACTTCCTGGTTCATAGCTCAACTACTGAGCTACACCAGCTGGGCAACATCATTATTGATTTCAAAACCATGTATTTTTTGCTAATGTAATTGCAAAACCTTAGCACAATGACTGGAATAAGGACTATAATTAATATTTGTTGAGGCTTCTTTTTCTTTCTTTTTTTCTATATTACTAATTTATGGTCTGATATTACATTTACGATGTTAAATAGATTTTGTTCCAAAACAATGCTAAATAAATAATGATTGAAACTGTATGCTAAAGGAAATATATAAAGGGTAATGGAGGGACAGTAATCTAATTTTTTTAAATAGACCTCTTTTCATACTTTTCATACTATGAATATTTCTTTTTTTAATAATATATTTTATTGATTTTTTACAAAGAGAAAGAGAGAGGGATAGAGAGTTATAAACACTGATGAGAGAGAAACATCAATCAGCTGCCTCTTGCACACCCCCTACTGGGGATGTGCCCACAACCAAGGTACATGCCCTTGACCGGAATCGAACCTGGGACCCTTCAGTCCGCAGGCCGACACTCTATCCACTGAGCCAAACTGGTTTCGGCTCATACTATGAATATTCATACTATGAATATTTCTTGAGGTAAAAAGGAACATAACTCTTGGGACTCAATTTCAAAAGTGTCAAAAGACATGGAGGACACAATTGTATAATTGTCTAGTAACTGCTATGGCAAAGTGGAGAAACAAATTAATGAGAGAAAGAAAAATTATTAAATTTGTATATGGGATTTTGATGCACAAAAATACATAACTAAAGTAAAACATTAGTGTATGAAAGCCTTTAATTTTACTTTATATCAGCACATTGCCTACTGAATGTTCTACTTTGAAAATTGTATGTAAAATCAATACTTAACACATTAATGAAATAAAATTTATGTGAGTAGTAATAAAAATCAATAATAATTTGCTGTGCTAAGATCAGTGACCAAGAAATAGATAAAGTAAACCTTATTTAATGCTGTACATAATTCCAGTAATTGTTTTGAATGTCTAATTTAAAATTGTTAATGGATAGTATAAATAAAATACATCATATCATAATCAATCTAATGCAATATAGTACTGCTCTTTCCATTTGTTATCTTCATTTGCAGGAACTGTGCAATTTTGCATTTTACTTATGTGAAAGGTGATTTGGAAAAGAAAACAGTTTTTAAAAAGAATAGTAATGCTCCAGCCCGTGGCTCAGTTGGTTGAGCGTCCTCCCACATACCAAAAAGTTTGCAGGTTCAGGCTCAGTTCCCCTCAAGGCATATACATGAGACAACCAATGGATGGTTATCTTGCACATCAATGTTTCTCTCTCTCCCTTCCTCTGTCTCTAAAAATCAATTAAAAAATAACTTCAGTGAGGATTAAAAATAGAAAAAAGTAGCAATATAAAAATAATGTAATATTATTACATTATAATTACATTATAAATGTATATATACAAATATAAATATTCAAATATATACATTTGAAATGAGGAATAAAGGAGATTTTGGAGTCCCTCTTTTGATATATTTTATTTTATTTTATTTTTATTGATTTCAGAGAGAAAGGGAGAGGGGGAAAGAGAGAGAAGCATCAATGATGAGAGAGAATCATTGATCAGCTGCCTTCTGCATCCCCCACAGTGGGGATCAAGCCCACAACTGGGGCATATGCCCCGGAATTGAACAATGACCTCCTAGTTCATAGGTCAACACTCAACCATTAAGCAATACCAGCTGGGCTGGAGTCCCTCTTTTGAACGCATGATCAGTATTGACTTGTGTCAAAATTGAGAAAGTACCAGCTGCTTTTTAAGGGTAAACTATCACAGTGTCAGGAAAATTAAAGTATTGGTGATAAGTTAAATATAAGCCAGTAAAATGCACATTGCCTACCAAAACTTTAGTTTGCATTAGTATAGAGCTCAAATGGCAACTAAGAGCTTGATTATGTCATTGGAGTTTAGATCATAAAGCTTAAATGGATAAATTAGTTGCTCTTTAACACCTTTTAAATGACTCAGACAAAAATTGATCACTTCTGATGACAAACTGAGGATATCATTCCTTCAAATATTCAATAGAGAGAAAGACTGACACATGAGGTATCACTATATGTATTGGGGATAAGAAGTGAAACTATAAGCAAGATTTCTATTCTTGTGGTAATTATTTAAAATAACTAACTTTTAAAATAAATGTTAGTATTTAAAATAAATTAATAAGACAGTATTATGTAGTGGGAAATGCTATCAACAAAGTAAACTATGGTTTTATGACACACGATGACTACAGGGAGGTGCGTATAATTTAGATAGTTGGCAAGAAAACCTCTCTGAGGAGGTGGCATTTAAACTAAAATCTGAATAAACAGAAGGGTTCAGCTTAAAAATATCTGAAGAAAAAAAATCAAACTTGTCAAAGTCAACCAAACAAACAAAAACCACACAGAATGTCCTGGTAGCAAAAATGACTATGGTTTCCTTGAGGAAATAAATGAAAGACTGCAGCAAAGTGGACTAGAGCATTTGTGTAGAGCACCGAGGCCATCGTCGGAGAATGGGTTTCATTCTAAGGACATGAAGATTTCAAGCAACATAGTAACATGGTCAGACTTATGTTATTAAAAGGTCTCTGTCTGAAGTATTAAGAAGGGACAAGTTGAAATAAAGGACCCAGCTAGATTTACTGTAGTCTAAGCAAGAGATGATAAATACATATTAAAATGATAACAAAGAATGTAGACAGCTGTTAATATATTTTAGTATCCTTTCAGAGACAGACTGTGCCATTTGAATTCAGTTATTCTTGTCCCTGCTTAACTAGCACCCAGCAAGGTTTCTTTTCTGAAAGAGATCCAGTTACTCCTCCCATTATACAATTGATCTAACAACCTATTATTTACATTCAGTCTATTATGTATGAATTTTTTTAAAAATCCGAAATTGCTTTTGTCCAGGAGGGACAACCACATAGTTTGTATATTATGTTCCACAGACATGGGAATTTACCTGCTATCTATTAAAAATGTATAAATATGTAAATAAAATTTATGGTGATAACTTGAAGGCATCACCTTTACCTATAATATAAATATCATTTGATGGCAGCAAAGAACAATCCGTGTGTTCCTAGGATACCTCTTATTGGACTTTTGATAGCTTATTGAACTAGAAATTATTTAATAAATGCAATAGGCATTTATTAAAGAAGAGTAGTGTAGACCCAAGTGTCTCCATTCCTATTTCCCAGCTAAGCTATAGAACACTCAAGGCCTCATCTGCCATCAGAACAACTTGACTCCTAGGCTGTCTTAGACATCCAAAGAGAAGAGGGGATTTCATGCATTGGCATGTGCCAATTTAGGATGCTTTCTATTACATATTCTATTACATACATGGTGTGAATATGTACTAATATGCTGAGCCTGCCTTTTCTCTTATGACTTGCTATTCCTTCAAAAATGCTTCAGTTGCAACCATCATTCAAAATATAACTTCTACAGCTGTAGAAACACAGTGATTCTAATCTTACTGCATCAGAACAAGGCACTGGTTTTACTGTTAAGTCCCTTTAGACATGCACTAAGAAAGAAAAAAAATGCAAAAATGATAATAATGAAGAATCATGCAAACAGGAGGAATTCTTGAAGCATCTCAAAATGCATGAATTCGTAAACTGCTATGATTGCTTAACATCTTTGCAGGTTGTCTCACTGGGCTTCTGCACACGTAATTTTAACATAAGAATATCATTAATAAATACTTTAGCCTGATTATTCACATGAAAAAGCCAGGTGATTGTGTCAATCACATAGAATTATAACTATATGATACAATAACTATTTTATTCTCCTAGAGATTATAAACACTCTTTAATGAATAAAATAAAAAAAATTAAAAATACTTAGTAAACGGTAGTAGAGAAAATATCATGTGAGAAAGGTCACCTGAAAGGTGTTAGCCAATTAAAATTTTGGAAATAGCATATTCTTGACCCAGATACAATTTCCCCCAGATTCACACACCACCTCCAAATCAGGTAATCATACTAAATCAGATCGACCACATCTAAAAGTATTCCTAGGGCAGTCCACTACCTTGGAACCAAAATAAAACCTAGAAAAATAATCAGTAAGTTTGTATCACAACAGATATATGGGAAACATAGATATTCTGCAATCAATATCCTTTGTATGAATTTTGCTGCTAGTGTTTGTTGGCTTTGGATTCCAACATGTCATACATCTTCTAATAATAATTATTTTAAATAACTTAATGCATATTAAGCAATTTAACAGTGAAATTGAGCTCATATTTTTTAGCCATTGCAATAATTATGTGTGTGTGAGTGCACATTCAGAAAGACAGGACATAGTTCACTTCTTGAAATACTTTTTAACAGATTAGACAGTAATTTCTAAGAAGAAAATAATGCCATTATTTGGTTCACATGAACATTAAAAGGCATTAGATATCCTTAATAAGTTGAGCTCATTATGACTGTCATGTCAATTTTACAACAGCTAAATTGAACCATTATATGCTCTTTGATGAATAATAGATATTCTAAAATCTTTCATTCTCATTTTTACACTGAAAATTATTTCAAACTACTACAGAGATCATTTAAATTATATATATATACATATATAATAATCATTTAAATTATATATATATATATATATATATATATATATATATATATATATATAGTGATACAGTATCTGAAATGTGACACATAGTATATATTATAATCAATATAAGGTCATGTATTTTTATGTTTTTCAATTTATTTTAAAATAACAATTATCACTGTGCACTTAAAAATGAGTCACCTTAAATAAACAAAACGTAAAAAGCAGATCATATATATCTTTTTTTGTAATATTAAAAAATGGGCTGTATACCTAGTCCTACTTTTAGTCTTACCTTGATGGTAAAATTTTGCTATTAAAAAGACAAAAGATTCTGATGAACAAAAATTTTAATTTTTTCAATCTTATTTCTGAGTATTAGATTTACCAATCACAAAAAAGCTTTCTTTTTATTTATTTTTATGTTTTTTAATTAAAATATTAGCCTAATAATTGAATCAGCATATTTTTAATTACAAATAGACATCAAAGAATATCCAAATACAAGCACACATAACAAGAGAGTTATAATTTGGCAATAATTATTGGTGTTTAGGAACAAATCAGAAGAACATTATCTATAATATATATAAAACCCTAATATGCAAATAGACTGAACAGAACAACCAGCCGCTATGACGTGCGCTGACCACCAAGAGGCACGCGAGGAACATGGTGGGCATTGGCTGTGGCGGGATGGTGGAGCAGGTGAGCAGGGGCACCAGACCAAGGTGGGGTGCTGGTCATTGTCATAAGGGTAAGCCTCTGGTGGTTACTGAAAATTCTTCGCTCCCAGGCACCATGGTCCCACAGGGTGCTGGCACCTGCTGCCGGCACTGGCCCCGCTGGCACCCGCTGCTGGCGCCCAGCGCAGGCCCTGATAGCTCGGCGCCGTCAGTGGGTGCGAGTGGTGGCTGCCAGTCCTGATCACCCCTGAGGGCTTCTCCACCTCCCTCTGCTCCTTGAGGAGCAATTCGGGCAGCAGCTGCTGCTCGCACCCGCTGCCGGTGCCGACCCCAATTGCTCTGCGCCATCAGCGGGTGGGAGCTGGGCCGGTGCCATCCATGGGCATGTGGGAGTGGTGGTGGTGGGAGCGGGGCTGCTGACAGACAGGGGACCAGGGGCCATGGCGAGAGGGGCTGGGCGGGAGCGCAGAGGATGTGCTGAGACCTGCCCCTGTGCCCACCATAGCCTCGCAGCCCACAGTTCCTTTCAAGGTGCATGAATTCGTGCATTGGGCCCCTAGTTAAATAATAAAATTTAGCCTCTAATTACAGTTAAAAAGTGCCCAGATTTATTGTACAGTTGTAGGAAAAGTTGACAATTTTTCTGATTGGGAGTTTTTGGTTAGAATAAAAATAGGAATGCATTACCTCGTGTAATGACTGATGTATTACTCTGGCAGTCGGATATCACACAGCCTGAACGTGGGAGCACCGGAGTCCTTGGCAGCGACAGCTGAGTTTCTGTAGAAGACTGTGAAGCTGAGCTGATTCAGACAATCAGAAACCTAAGCAATGTTAGGGTCCTTTTCTTTATGACAGAGTCTTTCAGCTCTTGTAGAATGAAGCCAACTCAATAATTCATTTTAAAGTATCTATTATTTTCCCCTCCTTTAAAAAACGTACATGCAGCCATCGTCCCATGCACCAAGAGATTAATGGTTTGATTCCAGGTCAGGGCACATGTCCAGGTTGCCAGCTCGATTCCCAGTAGGGGAAGTGTAGGAGGCAGCTAATTGATGTTTCTCTCATTGATGTTTCTATCTCTCTCTCTCCCTTTCCCTTCCTCTCTCTAAATATCAATAAAAAATTATTTTAAAAAATACATACATACAAACTAGACAGTGAATATATTGGTAACAGAAAAGACAGCCTAATGCTACCAGCTGTTGCCTTTGTAGAAATAGAAAGCCCTTATAAAATAATTACATTTTAGTTTACAACATAGCAAGCTAAATATGAGGACAAAATAACATAAAAATGACATGTAAAAGTACAAGTTTAATGTTTTAGAAACACATCTTATCAAATTTTTAATATTTTTTATTGATTTCAGAGAGGAAGGGAGAGGGAAAAAGAGATAGAAACATCAATGATGAGAGAGACTCATTTATCCGCTGCCTCCTGCACACCCCACACCGGGGATCAAGCCCACAATCCAGGCATGTGCCCCGACTGGAAATTGTACCCTGACCTCCTAGTTCATAGGTCAATGCACAACCACTGAGCCATACCAGCCAGACTATCATGTATATTTTAATCTTTTAGATTTTGCAGCAAGTTAACAATGGCCTTTACAAATGTGGCTGTGGTATACATTTGAAGTAAAGGAATAATAATGTTTTCAGTTTAAAGTAAATGCTATAAGTTATTTCTTTCATGTTTACATATTTTAAAATCTGAAAGGAGCTTATACAGACACCAGTAAAAATATTTTAAATTCAAAATAATTATTGATTTCAAAAAATTATTTTAAACAATTGAGACAAATATCAGAATAAATAACCTAAGAATATATGAAATTGTGATTTTTATCTAAGTCATAATGGAAAGCATTTACTTAAAGTTGGCATTCTCCTTCAATGCTTATTCCAAAACCAATGCAACTCAATATTTTTCTTGTGGTATTAATTGGCTTTGATGGAAAACCAATTGCACACACAGAACCAGTAATAAGTTTTGGGATAGCAAGAACAATAGTTTAATACTTACTTTTAGAGCATCTGTACTTAGTTTATTCATAGGGGTTTTATATGAATTTTAATGACTTTGTCCTCACAAATACTTATATAAAAGCTAAGTAAAACCCATAATAAAAAATATTTGAATGGTGTAAAGTTGATAAAACTTAGGGTAAACAGAAATAGGTTTAAAATACTCCTACAAAAGCTACTAGATATTTCAACTAAAACTGAAAGAGAGAATCTTTTAAACAGAAGAACCCAAATTAATAATAGAAAATGGCTTCAGACTAGAAATCATCACATTTCAGACAGAATGAAATACAGTATACTTGAATGAATAATTTACTTGTTTTTGTCTTCAGATATTCACTGTGGAATGAAGTAAATATTTTCTTCTTCCTTCTCATGATGTTTCAGGGACTGATTTTCAAATTTCCCCAAGTACCAAAACACCTACATACATGGCTTATTGAAGGACAAATTGCCGGCCTCCACACCTAGAGATACTGCCTCAGCAATTCTGGGTGGGCCCATGCCATCTTCTATAGTTTTCTAGGTTCTCATTTAAAAAGTTTCTGGTCAGAGAGAGATGAGGTAAACAAAGCCTGGAGGTTTTTAGCTGTTTCCCCAAATCCATTCTCCCTTTCATCTAAAAACTACCCTAATTTCCCCTTAGGTATTCGAATCTTCACAATTGAGCCCATATTATTTTAAGAAACCTACGCCTCCTTGTTTCAGGAGTAGGGCTGATGTGGCTGAAGTCTAAGATAATTCCCTGAATTTTATCATCAGAGCCACAGACATCAGGAAGCATAGGATCTAATTAACCCAGTCAGTCCAAACAGGACTAGTACTAGAAGTTTCTGGGGGAGAAACATTACTGAATAGTATGGTACACAGACATTAAATCTGGGGTCACTGTTGAAAAATTCCCAACATTATAGAGTCCAGCTATCTAGTTATAAAGCTTATACATACTGAAAGAAAGAAGGAAAGAAGGAAGAAAGGGAGGGAGGAAGAGAGGGAGAAAAGGAGGGAGGGAGGGAGAAAAGGAGGGAGGGAGGGAGGGAGAGAGGGAGGAAGGGAGGGAGGGAGGGAGGAAGGAGAGTAATGAAGAGAACAACAAAAAATAACCAAAAAAAAGGTTATTGATAATATTATTGAATTGTGTGCATCAAACCTACCCAGTAGCTGCTTTATTGCCAGACTTTGCAATTACCTACACTAATAAACCTACTTAATTGTTTAAGTAAATTTGAGTTTGAATTTTTGTTACTTGCAATTGGAAACGTTGTAAAAGATTTAAAAAACCACACTTAAAATATATTCTGCAATAAACATATGTCAACTTGACATATTTTAATATGTATATAATAATTTGAAATGTATTTTTAAAGAACAAGTGATAGAGTTTTAACTAATCTAGAGAAAATACACATAAAATCACATTAAAATGTGGACATAAGCTTGTTAGGATAATTTTGTAACAATTATCAGATTTTATCTGCTCTGCTGTGAATAAATATGTATTATACTTCATCTTTCTTTTGCTCCTTAATTATTAGGATCAAAATTTCAAACTTTTGCTTTGACCTGTTACCATTAAGCTATGTTAAATGTATTAAATGTATAGTATTTAATATAATAATATTAAAATTTTTAAAACCAAAAGCATTTTAAATGTAATAATATTCTTAATGTTAATTGCATGATTTAATACACTAGTGACCGAATTGTTCACTAAATTAATTTGCAAAGATAACCAAACCATATTTTTTAATGGAAGATTTTTCCAATCAGCATCTAAAAATGGCAAGGGTAACCTCGTAGCAGATTTGGCGGTGTGCCTAAGATGATACATTGAATAATTGGAATTTTTCTGTTGTGAGAAAATATCCTGTTGGCAGGTATCATTAACTAAGGATGTTTCAAGGAGGCCTATTATGACTTGGAGACCTTGGGGAAAGGAGCACTAATACAAAATCAGTCCCTGGAGACAGTAGGCTTAATTAAGCTTTAAGTAAAAAAATGGCCTTCAACCAGAGTGCAATAAGGCCTAAATGAAACCAAAGTACAAGTTCCTGAAATAAACTCCCAAGTTCATGCACAATCCTGTCAAACACCTTTCTCTGTAAAACCTTTGAAAATGTAAAATGATGATGAATCCCTAGAATTGTTTGGAAATGTACGCTGGGCACACACCTTCCCTTGGACGAAAGCAAGAAATAGCAACATGCTGGGTATACCTCCTTCTCCGGTGGAAGGCTTGGGATTAGGAAACGTGGCTCCCTGGGTGATTTCCTGTCTCAGTGTTTGAGAGGCATATCTGTTACTTTCATCAGGAGAGCTGGGCACAGTTTATCAGTGGCTGGCACAGAGGCACTAGTATATGTCATGATTTACAGGGTTCAGATGCTCTAGAGAATTCCTCGTCTCTCTGTATTGAGCCCAGGTTTGGAACTGTAAAGAAGCCAAATGATGTAGTCATTCATTTTTCATTTCATTTTTCTACTGCCATTCAGATTCCAGCATCCCAATAAGCAGAGTCCGACAACACTGACACGCTTGCAGGCATTTTGGAATGTAGGCAAAGGTTCAACAGCATGTCCGATAAGGATGACATTGACTTTGGGTATCTCCATTTTACCTGAGACACTACTAACAAAAAAAAGGTAAAAGTTTAACACGTTATCCCACTTAATAGCCTCAGATGGCTAAAAAATTTCATAACTAAACCTTATTTTGGCTATTTTTATAATGACTCAATTTATGCAGCACTTCAGTTTAATCCTCTCACCAAAAATATTATGAAAAGCAGTGCTTGATAAATTAGCACTTGATCTTGAAGTCTTAATTATCAAATTCTTTAGTGTCACTTCTGAGAGTAATGAGGCTTTGCCATTCATTAGTCAATTTCCATTATCCTGATATTTGTATGAAATAAATAAAAATAGGCTGTATATTATTTTATTGATTTGCATGTTCTTCTTATATAAATTGCATACCATCTGTGTGTGGGATATTAAAACATATCACTCAGATATAAAAAATAGCTACAAGGGAATGGCCATTTATTTTACTTTAAGCAGCTCCATTTGTCACACCAGTTTACTCTCTGCTGATTTGCTAGAACCCTTAAATATGTGTTTCTTTAGCAATTAAAAAAAACACACACAATTGTTGGTTACTTTTTAGAACTAGGAGTAATATACAATTAAACAAATACAACTTGTTTTTTTCACATACAACTTTTAAAATATGTTCTTACATTTCAGCAGCCAGCAAATTACAATGGCATATTCTAGTCTAATTGAAGAGAACCTTATTGATTGCTGACGCTTTCAAGTTTTTGTACAGAATATTCTAGGCACTGGATGCTTCTCGGTTGTTTTCTTTTTCATTATTTTATCAAATTGGTGGCCTTTCATTCAGTGAACATGTCATTTTCACAGATCCTATTAAAAATACTTGGAAATGCTATTTTCCTCCTTTCACAACTTTTCCTCTGCCCAGATATACCAACTCCCTCTTCATCCTCATAGATAGATGCCTCCTTAAATTTGCACGTGTGTGGACACGAGCTTATCTGCTCTCCCCCAGTATTGCGTTTTCCTTGTCTTTAAAGTCATGGCCTGAAGCAACGATTTTCAACCTTTTCCATCTCGTGGAACACATAAACTGATTATCAAAATTCTGCAGAATACCAAAAATATATATTTTTTACCAACCTGACAAAAAAAATAAGTATAATTTTTATTCATTCACACCAGACAGCTTTTTTGTGTGTGTTGGCTGTTGTCATTTTTTTGTTTTGTTTTGTTTTGTTTTGTTTTGTTTTGTTTTGTTTTGTTTTGACAACCTAAGGAAAAAGCAGGCGGTGCCCCTGACAAAGTAGTCAGGTCTTGCATGCTTTAATTCTTGCAGCACACCAGTTGAAAATTACTGGCCTAAGGAACAAGTTCTGTGATGACCTGCTTTACTTTTTCTTTCCTGAGGACGTTTGTGTCTTTGCTCTGCTGATCCTGTTATGTCTAAGGTATGTAGGTTGTTTCAAGGAGAAATTTAAATGTGGGCAGTTAGTTGAAAATGGGGTGGAACTTGAGACCACTCCATTTGTTGAGTGTTCCCAGATTATTGTTAGTGGCATGCACTTGGATATTTTCATTGAAATCCTGCATGTATTTAAATAGCTTGAAACAACATTCAGACAACAAACCGAATATTTGACCGAGACTTATTTCTCTTTTGAGGGGAGATCTAAAACCTCCCCAGAAGCCAACCTGGGCATCTCTACTATTTAGATGATAAAAGTGCAGACTTTGGGCTCTCAGTGGCCATGTTGACCTGTGAGCCCCACTCACTACCATGCCATGGACAGAGGCCCTTCCTGCTCTGGCCTTGGGGGGAAAGACCCGATAGCTTTCTGACGTTGCTTGGTCCAGGGACAGTCCATTGTTGGCTGCTCTGAAAGATGCTACGTTTCCTTAAGCTGCTTAGGATTTAGTGCTGCCCATGTCAGATGGAGATAAGGTATCTAGTAACTAACACCATGACTAGATTCTAAGTGTATAAAAGTGCTTATGACCACTTAATAAAGAGTGGTTGCTTTCACATTAGCCTTAGCTCTCCCATTCAAGTCTTGCTTCATGAATACATTGTGAATATATAGCAAACAAATCTGAATTTGCCTTGACAATGTATTGAGAGATTTGCCCAAGAAACTCTGTGTTTGATGGTCCATGAGTGCCCTCCACAGGGTGCAATGAAGATTTTTTTCATTGTTGTCTCTGTTTAATTTTCTTGAGTGTTCTGTCTCGGATCATTTCTGTATTAGAGAAAATTCATAAAGGCTTGAAAAGAAATTAAATCCCTTGATCTAATTTGGTGAAGGTTTAATCATTTAAGTTAGGAAGCAAAATGTCAATGCCAGCCTAACCCTCACTCCCATTGTATATCATCTTGCTGCATCCAATTGCTTGATAAGGAGCTTCTGAAAAATGTTATTTTGCTTCTTAAACAACAGGTAATGGATTTTTAATAGTTTTTTTCAGCTGTTCTTTCTAGAGGAAATTGAGTTAAGAGTGCAAATGTTGGCAATTACTCTTGTACTCCATGGCATTTGTTTGGAACTAGTACTTAATAGATCGACTGCAACATTTATACTTCCCCAGACCCTTTAGTCCAAGCCCCCTGCTTAGATTCTTCATAAAATGCAGAGACATACTCCTGACTCCTTTAAATGTATATTGTGGAACAGAATTTAACTAAGGAATAGCAAAGATCCAACTATACTCATATTTATTCATTTGGCAAACTAATAATTTGACATTGACAAAAATAGTCATTGCACAGTGCTAGAATAAATAGGAGGGATAAACAACCTGCACATTAGAGAGGGATCCTTTTGAACAAATAATGATTGCTCTGTCAATTCCTTAGAGTCAATCCTAAGAAAAACATCAGGCAAACCAATCAATGAGAACCCAATGTTTTGATGGCCATTTCGAAATAATCACTAAGAATGCACTGTCATCAGTACAGAGGCTAAATAATAGCAATTGTTTTCCTCTATATATTAAAGGTAAAGGCAGGCTTGCAGGCAACACAAGTATCAGCCATGTTAAACATGAGACAGCTCAGGAGAGCTCCAGTCTCTCTAGCATAGACCCTAGGCTGATCAACCCTGAGCAATGCTAAGGCTCCTGTAGGCCTCGGGTTGCTCCGTGAGTCCTTGACTAGGACTGCTCCTCTCACAACTAAAGCCACAAATGCCACACAGAAGCCTGGAGTGAGATGAGTATCATACTCTTGCTTTGGTAAAATACACACACACCACGCGCACACTTGCTTGATACTGACTATTAACTAAAATAGTTACCCATAAATTCAATTTTCTGATTATGAGAAGGACAGAGTCAAAGACAAAAATCAGAAGGCTAATCAAAGAACTGGGCTCTGCCCTGGCTGGTGTGAATCGGTGGTTGAGCATTGACCCATGAACCAGGAGGTCACGGTTTAACTCCTGGTTAGGGCACATGCCCAGATTGCATGCTCGGTCACCAGTTGGGGGTGTACAGGAGGCAGCCAATCAATGATTCTCTCTTATCATCGATGTTTTTCTCTCTCTCTCTGTCTCTCTCTCCATCTCCCTTCCTCTCTGAAATCAATAAAAATATATTTAAAAAAAAAAGGACTGGGCTCTGTCATGACCAGGATACCATTTTGAATAGCTTCAACAGATAACTTAAAGGATTGTGTGTTTTATTTGATTTCACAATGATGGTCAAAATCAACCTATAAATTAATGTTAAGAAATTTGAAGAAGTTAGCTGTGTCCCACAAGTACTTTTAATAGAAGACAGCACAATTATAAGCCATAGGGGCCCAGGCTTCTTCTGTCTTGCAGCTACACCATCTGGAAGAGGACGCTTTCAAGGTTACTACAGGTGGAGAGGAGAAGCCCGGAGCATATTACAGGATGGTTTTTAAGAACAAGAATGGGGTGGCTTATATTACCTCTGCTCAGAAACTATTGGCCAAAACTCAGTCAGAAGCACCCCATCATAATCATAGGTGGTGGGGTCGGGAGTGATCTGGTAAATGTATTTTTGTGTCCCTGGGAGGAAAAAAACAGTATGGTGACTGTGTAACCTTGCCCCATCCCACCTTCCTGTACAAAATAAATATCTAAGTACAATTTAAGTACATTGCTTTCATATTGGGCCAATTTTCCTAGTATTATAGGAATCATCATTGCCTTCCTTGGTACACTCATTTTTGTTTTAATTTCTCAATATATTATAATGCAAGCATTATAATATAAATTAAACAAGTGACTATTTTTCCTTTGTCATCTTATTTCAAAACCCTTTATCTAATAGGCCCATGTTTTTTGAGATTACTTCTAAAGAAACAGAACTCTATGAAAATATATGAAAGCTCATTTTAGGATACTTTACTAAATTTAGCTAGAAGAGTTAAGAAGAAGCCCTTTAGGCACTTACGGAACACTCAAACATTTACCCCAATTTTACAATAATGAGATCAAGCAACAAAAATTCTTGTCAACTTAATAGAAAGAAACCTTCACCAGAGAGAATTCTGTTGGCTTTGAGCTTCGTAACAAGACAGGTTTATTGCTTGATTAAATATTAATATGATGAGAAGTCATGCTCTATGGTAAAATCTCATTAGAAACACACAGTGGAGTAAAAATATTCCACTTCAGCATCATTTGTAATATGTTTAGAATTCTATGACTAACAGTTATAAAAATGAAGACGAGTTTCCTTGCGTAGAGGAGCCATACACGAGATGCTGCCATGGTACAGTAATGCCAGAGTCAAGGGAGATGTAATATGCAGGACATAAAAAAGGAAGAGTTCCATTCTTCTGTCAGTCTAGAAGTACAAAGCCATATTTCAAGCCTAAGTAGATGAAATTGAAGTTAAGTAAGTACATGTGTCTGTATTAACCAATCAACCATTATGATTACACATAATTACTTAGAGTTGTAGCCTATCATAAACTGGTGATTAAATGGTAAGAAGGGAAATTCAAAGACCTGGCTCTATTAGTAACTCACCATGTGAACATGGATAAATGCCCCAGGTTCTTAGTACCTCCGTTTCCATACTTGTAACATCAGGATAATACCTACCTCTATTTTAAGAAAGAATGCCACCCAAAATGAGGGAAGATTCAAGTAGGAAATACGGAAAAGATGGGTAATAACTGTACAAACAATGTAAAGATTGCTTGTCTATGGTATCAGTGGCACGTTCTAAAATACCGAAATATAAACTTAACAACACGAAATTATTAGCTAAAAACATGTTATGCGATTAAGAGCTAAAATCCAGATTTACAAGCTATTCACTCTTTAAACCTATTTTTTACTCATTACAGTTGAATCACACACAATTTAAAGTCAGACACCTCTTAAAACCTGTTGCTTCAAAGGTTTAAGTAAAAAAGCATTATGAAAAATAATACTTCTTTTTTTAGTTGTCTTTTGAATTGAATGAGTATTAATGAAATGGAGATTATATTGTTACTTGAGGAATAAGATAAAAAGCTCCACTGCTGATTTTCCCACTAAGAATCTGGGGATTTAAATGAGTGAGATAAGCCTCTATGTTAACACAGGATAGAATTCAATTAAAATTGATACCGCTTTCTAAATTGTGCAAGGAAATACTGCATTTCGCACAGGAACTCAGTGTCATGCATATGTCGAAGAGGAGTAATTTATTTCTGATCTTCCAACATGCTATTCTTTCAAAGGGGTTCATGACTCCACAAAGGAGCTGATTGGCAGTCTAAAGATCTCTCGCTTCTGTGTATCTATAACACAGGCATCCACTGTGCAAATTTCTCCCCAAACCCAGCATTTATGTGTGAACTGTACACATCCGAACTGATGACAGCAGGGTATTTGTTGCACTTGGTTTCCAAGGAAACGGCACTTTACGGGATCCCCACTTATCCTGCTCTATGCAGAGCTGCCTCAGAATTGCCTTCAAAGAGCCCTTGTCTCCATCTGTGAGCTGAAGGTAAAATGCTGTGATGACAGCTGCTAATGAGCTGGCTCACCTCCATCAGGGCAGGCCTACATTTATTTCTGCTGTCCCCCTCGGGAACTGTCAACCAGGAGGAAGAGTGAGAGGAGAAGAAATGACTGCCCCTTCCCGGGAGCATGGCACTCTACCACACTTGCTAATTTGATCGTTACAATAAAAGATGGACAGTTAAGGGAGAAAAATCCATGTACCTTTGTTGGTACTGCAATGTCAGCTAAGTATTTGCTTCCTAACTTTTCCAGTGGCCGCTTCCCCCTGCCATGCTCTCTGCGTGTGCCTGGGACTCTGTTTTGTCAGCTGTAGATTGTAGATTTCACTCCTAATTGTAGATTTCATGTAGGGAACCCTTTCTAGAGGCCAGCGTTCCCTTGCTCCTAATCTGTCATTGACAATAAAGAATTTTAAGAGAAGCTACTGGGAAGATAAAAATATGTGTTTGAGATCCCGGGGAAAGAAAATTTGTGTTCTGGTGCTCATCATTAATGTGTCACTGGAATGAGAGTATTAATGGCAGGTGTCCTCTGTTCACCGAGTCCCACGCCAGGGTCATTACTGTAAAGCAGAGCCACAGTAAGTTAGGCTACCAAGACCTGATTCTGAGGGACAATTATATAAATTCCACTGAGGTTGGAACAAATCGGTGAGGGATACTATGCTTCTGGTTTTATATTTGGGGGATCAGTATATTTCACTCAGAGCTGAGAGTGTTGACTACATTTGCAGAAGGTGAAACAAGTGGTATCACTTGATTTGCACCCTTATTGACACATATGCTATGACTTATCTAACTGGACTTATTGTCTCTTACAGAACAAGAGGCATGCTAGCTACCTAGGGCTTATGCTTTTCAATTAGGGGAAAATGATGGTGAGATTTAGATCACTAGGCTTCCAGAACAATTCACTTCTTAGAAACTTTGAAGGAGACAGCAGAGTATATTATGTGATCTAAGATCATAAAGAGTGTGTGGTTGGTAATACAGTTTTATGTATGTGTGTGTGTGTGTGTGTGTGTGTGTGTGTGTGTGTGCGCGCGCGTGCACTCTTATATACAGAATTTTAGTTTCTGGAAGCAGTTACAGTAAAATTATAATAATAAAAGTCTATGTTGATATGTAATGTAACCGAGAATAATCCTTATGACAGTTCAGCTGGAGACTGTAGCTAATGGAAACAGAAGCTGACATGAGAATGTATCTGAAAGACAGACTGAAAGGTGAATGGAATGAGAATCCCTAAAAAATAATAAAAGTGATTTTATGGATGGAAAAGAAAAAAGCTGCATGTGAAGAGAGAAAAAATTGTTCGAAGAAGTGCCATTATTGCCCTAGCCAGTTTGGCTAAGTGGGTAGAGCATCGGCCTGCAGACTAAAGGATCCCCGGGTTTGATTCCAGTCAAGGGCACATGCCTGGGTTGCAGGTTAGATCCCCAGTAGAGGCAGCCGATCAATGATTCTCTCTCATCATTGATGTATCTATCTATATCTCCCTCTCCCTTCCTCTCTCAAATCAGTAATACACACACACACACACACACACACACACACACACACACACACACACATATATATTCATGGAGAGAGAAAGAGAGAAAAATTGTTCCAAGAAGTGCCATTCTTACTTCTCCACCTTCCTAACTTTATGCTTTTTCCAAATACCATGTAGCATTGTGAGAAGAAATTGCAGGTTCTCCTTAAAAGAAAAATTCAATGAGACCCACAAGTGAGGGCCTTACAAAGATGGGGGAGTCACTGGTGGTGTCTAGAAGAACGTAAGCTAATGCCCTGAATGAGGGTCTTTCTATTGGCAGGGTTTTCCAGAGAAATCCCACCACCTACCATCTGCAAGCTGGAGACCCAGGAAGGCCAGTGGTGTAGTTCAGGTTCAAATTCCAAGGCCAGAGGATGAGGGGTGACAATGATATAAATAAACCCTAGTCGAAGGACAAGAGAAGACCAATGTCCCAGCATCCACAGGCAGACAAGAAGCAAAAGGGTTGAAGCTCTCCTTTATAACCCCTCAATGGATTAGATGATGCCCATCCACATTGAGGAGGCCAATGTACTTCACCGAGTCTACCAATTCAAATACTAATCTCATCTGAAAACACGTTCACAGATCCACCCAGAAATAGCATTGAATCTGGGCAACTTTTGGTGCAGTCAACTTGACACATAACATTAATGATAACTCCCTACCCAATTTGACTCAGTGGATAGAGCATTGGCGGGTGAACTGAAGGTTCCCTGGTTCAATTCCAGCCAAGGGCAAATACCTCAGTTGCAGGCTCCAGGCATGTGAGAGGCAACCAATCAATGTTTCTCTCTCTGTCTCTCCCCATTCTTTCCTCTCTCTCTGAAAATCAATAGAAAAATATCCTCAGGTGAAGATTAACAACAACAACAACAAAAAAAAGGACAAAAACAAAAAAAAAAACTAAAATTAATGATCACCCTGAGGAAAACTATACAAAACTCCTTTCTCTGTCTTTTAAGTGGATAAGATTAAGGATAAACATAAAAGGCATTTGGGAGGAATGGACAATATTGACCTTTTAGAGAACTCTTGTATAGATATTTGCAATACCTTATTCAATAGACAATAATCACATACATCTTCTTTACTCATATCTGCCCATCACTCTTTTCTCTATTTCTTTGTCAATAATGCTTACTTTTCTAGACAGAAAGTTAGTTCTGTCCCTCTTGTGGTAGTTCTCTCTCGTTCTTATCTGAATCCTTTCCCTCAATATAGTTATACTCCCACCCAACAGTGTGTAATCTTAGGTAGTCAACCGTGTGCCTATTGACCCAACTTCTCAAGAGGAAAGGGAATAAACAAACAAATCATGTGTTTCGAATGTGTGTTCTACAATAATCAGAAATGATGCTCTTCAGTCAAGTTTCTCTGGAGAAGACCATTCAAGAATAATCTCTGATTGTTCTGCCAAGAGGAGGAGAGTGTGGTCAAATACACAGATGTGTATCCTGGCACCATGGGAATTTTAACTCTAGTAAATACTGACTAGATGTTCCATTAAGTACATTTCCAGTCAGATAATCTTACCATAGGAATATCTGCCCAGTGTATCTATTATTTTTGTAAATGCTAGGACAGTTGAACTGGTAAATTATATCATATTTTAAGAAAAGCATGTCTAGGGAATTTAAGAGTGAATTACCCCTACTTTTATTTGTGTATATGTTTGTTTGTTTCTACACTGAAACTTAAGTAAAGAACATGTCTATGAACCATTGTTAATACCTGGAGAAATAAGAGCCAAAGGAAAGCTTTATACTAAGATCTAAAAATAAATAAATAAATAAATAAAAAATCAAGAGTAATATGTCATTAAGAATAACAATATAGAGTAACTAGTGGCCCAGTGCATGAAATTCATGCATGGGGGGGGGGGGTGTCCCTCAGCCCGGCTTGCACCCTCTCCAATCTGGGACCCCTTGAAGGATGTTCTACTGCCGGTTTACAGGGATCGGGCCTAAACTGGCAGTCAGACATCCCTCTAGCAATCCAGGACTGCTGGCTCCTAACGGCTCACCTGCCTGCCTGATTGCCCCTAACCACTCTGCCTGCTCTCCCCCAAATGCCCCCCCACCAGCCTGATCACCTCCAACTGACCCCCACTGATGGCCTGCTCATCCCCAACTGACCCCCCTGCTGGTCTGCTTATCCCCAACGGCCCCGCCCCCCCACCAGCCTGATCACTCACAACTGCTGTCCCATCCTGGCCTGATCACCCACAACTGTCCTCCCCTCTTGGCCTCTTACCACCTCTACCTTGGCCCTGCCACCATGGCTTTGTCCAGAAGAACGTTTGGAAGGTCCCCTGGAAGGTCTCCCAGTCTAATTAGCATTTTATTAGTATAGATAGTGCTATCTATAGGCATGACCCTTTATTGTTTCCTGAAAATGCCTACATTGAAAGCCAGCTAAGCTACCAAGAACTAGGGGTGGCTCTGGATTTTTATATTCTCTCATTTTCCTGAGAAGTTAAGCACTATAATGTAATTCACTGTAGCAGAAATAGCCACAAAGACAAAACTTGCCAGCAGTTGTGAAATCCCTGTCTGAAGTCTTTCATGCTGATTAGCATGGCCATGGTTGTGACAGGGTGACTTCCCTTCCCTCTGGAATTGCCTAGGATCCACCATGGCCCAGTTCATTTATCTCTGTCCTCCATCTCAAGGCCTTAATTATTTTGTTCCCTCCTCACTGCAATTAGCTCAACAGTTTCTGAGGTTTACATCCAACCTACAGATTCATATGTGAGCTCATTGATTCAGCAAATGAAACTGTTTTAAAAACTGAGCAACTTTATACAAAAGCCTAATTTCCAGCTATTGGTGAAATAAGGAGGCAGAGCAATGCTAAATCTAACAACAAAATCGCCATCACTACCTGCTGTCCAATACCTGCCCCGGTTCTGCCATTTGTGGCATCCGAGTAGCTTCTTCTCAATTTGGGGATCTTGAACTTTTTGATTCTCTTTTTTCTCAAGATTGTAGATAAATAAACTTAATTTTCACTTTTTAAATATTTTGAATGTCTGGGCTATAGCACACATTAGTTAAGCCCCCTAAAATTTGCTTTAGTTCTTTAAAAAAACAGAAACCCAAGTTAAGCTTAATATGTATTGGGGAAAGCACCTAAAAATGTTCCTGTTTTATTTGTGGTTTTTTGGGGGTTTTTTTTGTGGGTTTTTTTTTTTTTTTTAGTTAACCTATTTCCAAATCTAAAATAGCTCCGATAAAAACATCAGGATTAGGGGAAAGTAGTAAAACAGGGGCTGGTGAAAATAAATAACCCAACCACTAAAAGCAGGGGAAAAAATTGCCTCAGTACTGTGTTACAAGGGAATTGTTGAAAAGAATTTTTACATTTCTCAAAGAATGATGGAATGAAAGTATTGCTCTAAACTGCATAAAATATATATCTTCAAATGCTAACGAGAAAAGGTCAAATGTTTCCACAAACGCCCTGGGTTCTATAATATTTAGTTCTTGCAAATCAAAAGGCTTGTGGAAAGCCAGGAGATCATTAGAAAAGGGTGCACTGTGGGGGACAGCTTGCTGCTGTCTGTGTCCGGACTTGCTGCTCCCACAGTCCTCACATGGCTGAGCGAGAGAGAAGGAGCAAACTCATGTCTTTTCTTATAAGAACTAATCCCACCAAGAGGACTCCACTCTCCTGACCTAATTACCTCCCCTAGGTCCTGTCTCCTAGTGCCATCATGGGGATGGTATTTGGTATTAGGGCTTTAATATATGAATTTTGGGGAGACAAAAGCTTGTAGTCCAAAATACCGGGCAAAAGGATATTCACATTTTACATTTTGATAGTTACTACAAAATTACCTTCTTAAAATATTATGTTAATTTCCACATCTATCAACAATAGATCGAGGAATATATATGTAATAATACTTTATTTATCAACAAGATCTAAACTCAGTTTTCACTCTCTTAGGAGAGTCTATACTGACCACCTTTACCAAATCTAATACTTCCCATTAGTTGTGTCTCCAGAACACAACATGCTTAGCCTTCTCAGGATTTAACATTTTTGCAATTATACATGTAGTTCTGAGATAATTCGACTTTGTCTCCTCAGCTAGATCTGAAGCTTCCTAAACATGGAGGGAGTTTTTCCTCCTTAGTTTTCCCCTTCACTGTGAAATCCTCAAGACCTACTACAGTACCTGGTACATAGTAGGTATTCATGCTTAATGAGTCCCTTTTAGTAAATAAATAAATATATTGCTAGTGCCTCAATTATTGCTAATGTTCACAGCTTTGACTTCAGTCATCATTTTGAATGTGTTTAATTTTTTTACACTCTATTTTGTCTGGAATCTTTATATGAAAAGACAGCCATGGTGGTTGTCTCAAATTATTTTGGAAATTAGACAGGATATAAATTAAGCAAATAATGAATCAATAAAATGTTAATGCAGCCCTAGTCAGTTTGGCTCAGTGGATAGAGTGTTGGCCTGCAGACTGAAAGGTCCCTGGTTCAATTCGGGTCAAGGGCACATGCCAGGGTTGTGGGCTCAATCCCCAGTAAGGAGCATGGAGGAGGTAGCCAATCAATGATTCTCTCTCATCATTGATGTTTCTATCTCTCTTTCCCTCTCCCTTCCTCTCTTAAATCAATAAAAATATATTTTTAAAATGTTAGTGCAGTCAGTGAATTCCAACACGCACAGAGCAGAGAGGAAATTGTCTTATTGTAGAAACCATACATACTGTCAATGAAGTTTGATACTTATAATACTTTAGAAACTAACTCACTATTGATTTGTATTGGACTTAATAAAATCTAAGGCTTTTTTATCCTTTTTTTAATTTTCTACTTGGTTACATAGGCTTTCCATTTATCGCTATTATATATTGCCTTATTAGATTCACATTATAGATGCAACATGTCAAAATATTTTTGGAATCTGGTGATGAATCCAAAAATCTAGGTTTCAGAGTACCATGATCTCTTGACAGGAAACCCATTCTGCTTTGCTTGTCAAATTTGAGCTTCAAAAATGAAAGTTTGCATACATATGGCTATTGTACTTCGTATGTATTTTTCTCATAAAAATTGTCAAGTTCTTCTTTGGGTATTACCCATCCCTCTCATCCCATTTTCATCCCCTTCCCTATTGGACTGAGTGTATGAAATGTGTCTGACTCATACTTGGATTCCTGGCAGTATTTACTTTAACAGTGATTTACACATTGTTGATCAAAAAGTATATTCATTCAACCATTAAAGTATATTTGTTCTCTTACTCTGACTTACAAACTATTCTATGTGTTTGATATATAAATATGAATAAGAACTGGAGAGCAGGCATCCACAGTTCTGGTGAGGTGATGGGCACATGACCCATTATGAAACAACTCCAAAGTGCACTTACAGCAATAAACAAAGAATATGTGTCAAATGTTAAATTGAGTTGAAATAATCCTGTCTGCCCACCTCCTTAATTATTTTTAGTTTTGAATTCCCAGAATAGCAAATGGTGGTATGAGGCAAGAGCAATCAATCAACCCCTTCCACACCTTATCCCAATTTCTTCACAGATATCTCCTTACCAAAGAGGGGTTTCCAATGTAGTATATTAATAATATTATATTATTATATTACATTAATAATTAGTATTTGGGGAGAGATTCAATGCCCTGCATAGTTTTCATTGTAATTCTAAATTCACCTAAATTGTAATCCTAAATTCATCTAAAATGAACTCTTCTTGTCTAGATCTTGGGAATGTGTAGATACTTCTCAAAGTATCCAAACCAGTGGTCGGCAAACTGCGGCTCACAAGCCACATGCGGCTCTTTGGCCCCTTGAGTGTGGCTCTTCCACAAAATACCACATGCGGGTGCGCACATACAGTGCGATTGAAACTTCATGGCCCATGTGCAGAAGTCGGTTTCGGCTCTCAAAATAAATTTCAATCGTTGTGCTGTTGATATTTGGCTCTGTTGACTAATGAGTTTGCCGCCCACTGATCTACATAACATTTTCCTAAACTTTCCACCATCCATTTTTTATAGTAAAATCTTATTGAGTTTCTAAGATTTTGTCACAATGTACAAATTATTAGGAAGAAATATATGGTATGAGCCCTTCTCACATAAGACCTTGAGAGAAAAAAAAATACAGTATATTTGTTTCTGTGTCAAGTGTGACACAAATAAGAGCTCTTGCCCATGGAAAATCAGAAAGTAAGTGAAGTATAAAAACAGAAAGTATATGTACAGTATTAATTTGTTTATTATTAAGTACCTACTATATATTAAGCATTAAACTGAGTTCTGGAGAAACAATAACACATGTTCTTTGTCTTTAATGTTCTCTGAGTTTCATGGGAGAAACAGACCCAGAAGCACAATTGTGATTCTTGGTTTTACATGCAGAAGCAGGAAGATGAGCAGAGTTTTATAGAAATAGAGAAGAAGCACACAGCCTGTTGGCAGCACCACATTAATACAAAGAGCTGGAGCATCAGGAACATCAACGTGGAGTGACCCTTGAGCTGAGATTCAGAAATTGGAATTCCTAGTCTTGCTAATGGTGTTGAAAGGGCATTCCATGCAGAGAAGGCAATGTGATCAATGTCAAAGAAGGGGGACAAATCCTAGATTCAGGAAGACCAGTTTAGGAAGGTATGACAAGAGTTCTAGGAAAATACAATGTTACCTGAACTAGAGGTATGGAAAGTAAGGGATTAAAAACGTGTCTAGGTATTTGAGGTTAAAGATGAGAGTCAGTAGGAGGCAGGTTTAAGGATAATTCCCACATTTCCAGGTTGATTGGGTAGATGGTGATTTCCAAGCAGAACTTCCCCTCCATTATGGCAATCGGTTAAAATTAGGCAGACATTATGATCTTCTAGGCTCTCAGGATCACCACAAACCTTGAGAAACCTGATACATTTCTTTGGAGGCACCTTACATATTTTCATTTCTTATGAATGGTGTGGCGTGGGAACAGTTTAGGAAGAAACTTCATGGAGAACTTTGACACAAATAAGAACAATTTCCACTTTCCTAAATATCATGCCAAAATAAGTCTTTCAGGAAAGAAATATTGTTGGTATTATCTCTGATATTGAACACATATTGGTAAGATATATATGTGTGTAGTGAATATAATTGGTTTTTTCAGCCCTAAGTGAGTCTATAATGGTTCTTCTTAAGAGAGTTACATAATTTTAACTCATAGAAAAAATCCATCAGTCCACAACTAGAACCTTACAAAGAATAAAATAGAACTCCAGTATAGTGAGACCTGGATAATAAATACATTATAATAAAATTAGTCAGGGATTTTTTTTTTACCTGATGGTAGAATAGTAGCAAATAATATCCTTATTCTTGTGAGCATCCAAGATAGCTTTCAAAATACAATACATCTATTATAACCCTAAATAAAATGTTATCTCCTTTACTGTTCTCTATCCATTCATTGCCATCATAATTGTTTGCATCATTGCTGACAGAGAATTACATGGGTGAAATTCCTTCATTGCTAGTAAGAATGAGGTCCTTGCAATATTTCGAGGAAAAGAATTTTCTAAGACTTGCACAGGAGAATGAATGATTTTTATTTGTGTGAAATTATATCCCTCGGTTTCCAAAACCCAGATCCCTTAAACCAGCCCTGGGAATTGTTCAACTGGGGCTTCAATGAAGCTAGAAGCAAAGCCAGTGCCCAAAGTTTTCATTCCATAGTGGAGCTGAGTCTGGTGTAGCATCAGGCTAGCTAAAGTCCATGAGTCCATTGTGTATAGTCCATATGGCCCACAATGCAAGTGCAGATTCTGTGACCCCCATCAGCCAGGAGCACCAGAGAGCCAAGAGCACCCAGGAAGAGAACTCCCTTTGTTTAGGAGTTAAATATCTCAGATTTTGGATCCTTGCAGTGGCCACACCTATTCTGGCCAATGCCTCACTCCCAGGTGTGACTGATTGGTAAGCACCTTTCCATGTCACTGAGACCTTACTGGGCCCACATCTAAATTGCAGCTTTCCTTTGCCCTTTTCCAGTTATCTATATATATAAAAGCTTAAGCGACCTTTACGACCAAATGACCGGAATGACCAGTCAACCAGTCACTATGATGTGCACTGACCACCAGGGTACAGGCACTCAATGCAGGAGCTACCCCCTGGTGGTCAGTGCGCTACCACAACTACCTCCCGTGGCCCCTCCCCCACCTGCCTGGCTGGACCCCCCAATTGACCCTGATGGGGGGGCCGGCTGGCCAAACTCCTGTGATCCCTAACCCCTGGGCCAGCCAACCTCCTGTGGCCCCTCCACACCCCCTCCCCACTAGCCAACCTCCCTAAACCCCTCCCCCCAGTCAGCTGGTCCCCTGATAGGCCTTGATTGTCAGCCAAGCAGAGGAACCCCACCTGTGCATGAATTCCTGCACTGGGCCTCTAGTTAATTAATAACCAGGCTATAACAATGGTATCATCATCACCCAGGATTAAAAACCTTGGAACTATCTTGAATTACTGTTCTGTGTAATTCCCTGAATTTGGGGAAAATATTTTCTGAAGAAAGATAATGGGCCAGGATTCGGAAAGGCCAAGCAGGGCTTGACAAAGATGGTACAGGAGTTCAGGCAGGCAGTCTACAGACGTCAACATATCCTATACCAAGCTGGGGGAAGCAATTTAGCACTAAAGTAAGCACTATTTGATCAACAACAATTTAGGTACAAGAGGTCAGAGCTTGGTAGTCAATCAGCTTGGACAGGCAGTTTGGGGATCAGAAGTACACAGGTAAGGAGTCCCTGGAAAAGTTGCCGGATGAGTGAAAGGCTGAGCAGCTAGTCAGGAAGGAGAAAATTCATAGGAAGCAAAGAGCAGAGCAAGGTCAGTGGGTCTGCATCCAGATTAGCACAAGAATGAGAAAATTTGACAGGCAGGCAATCTCACCAACAGGTCTCCATCCAGCCCCAATCAAACGCACCCTGCAGGTTTGCTGCTTTGTTCTTTGTGAATTACAGAATATTTCAGACTTTTAATGTCTGGCTTTTAAAGATGGAAATGTCCTTTTAAAAATAAAAGCTCATGAGACTAAAGTGACAAAAGCAGGTAGGTTTAGAACATAGATCATCAAGCTCTAATTTCGTTGACTCTTTTTCAGGATTATAAGAAGGCTCAGTTTGCTTTTCACTTATTTTATTTAAATAAGCAGATCAACAGAACAGTCTCAATAAAAATATAAGTCACACAGCAGAATTTTTATTCAGCATTAAATATCAGGAACATTGTGAGGCAGGAGAAGTTACCTTCTGTGCTTTTTTTTTTTTTTTTTTTTTGCATGTCATCTCATCTTCTACAACACAAAGTTGACTGAAATGATCCTGGTTTTTACTGATTGTCTTGTCTCTTATATAACTTCAATAGATTTGAGATAGCTAAGAATAGCCCCATCAAAACTCATCGTGTAACATGTCTCTTCAGGATTATTTCCCAGGCCATTACGTCATTCTGTCTCCTCTGACATTCACTCTGTCCTCCAATTCTCTTCACTCTCTTTCTTCTTTATTTTTTCCTCCTTGACAGTAGACATACAATATGCTTTCCTAAATAGTATCACACAATATTTCCTAACTAGAAAACAATTTTTTCCAAATATCACAACACAATATTTCCTCAGTGATATATTTTCCATTATAACACAATACTTAAACCTGATAGTTGACCCTTTAATTTCCCATTTGATTTCATTTCACTGCCTGTATTCGCATATAATGCCTTACTCCAGCTTCTATTCCCCCTTCTCTCCATTCTAAACCCATCAACTTCTTCCTTCTTCCTCCAGCACTTCAATCAAATGATACTTTCTGGTATAACACTGACCTGTTCCTAGTTATTGGCCTGCACGATATTTTCCCCATTTTTACTTGAGGGAACCACCCTTTCTCTGGCTCTGGTTCATTGATCTCAACTCTCCATTTCATATCTAAGGCAATTATGTTGAATATTTCAATGGTGATTAATCTTTCTCTATTAAATGTGGATGAAGCCACTTTTTAGCCTTCAATTCCTTATTTTCTCTTTTCCTTTTCATACAGAAATGTGTCCCCACCTGCTCGGTAATTTAGCATCCCTAAGTATAACTGTCACATCACTACTGACAATCGAAGTCTTTTCTGCAGCTCCATCCTGCATCTCTGAGGAGGACCATTACATTGAATCAATGAAAGACATTTTGATATATCTAAAACTGAACAGATTTTTCTGTCTTTTTGATACCGTTTCTATTCATTTTGCTTCATGTCTTCTACGTTTAAATGTTCATGTCCCCTTCTCCTCTCCTCTCCTTTCTGAGACTTCCACATTTAATCCACATTTAATCCATACTTTTTGCTATTTCTACATGACTTCTATTTTAGTTCTTTCTTCTCTGTGTCCATCACCACTGTCCTAATAAGGCTCATACAATCTCACATTTGTTCTATGAAACAGTCTTCAAAGGTCTTCTTGCTCTAGTTCCTCCTCATAGGAATCTTCCTTGCAAACAGATTGACCTTTCTAAATCCTGCTTTGAGCAGGCCGTGCATCTGATTTAAAAACTTTCCATCAAATCAAAGCATCTCAGGTTAGAATTCAAAATTGCACACAATAAATCCCAATGTATCTCTAGATTTCTTCAACTACTCCTCCGTCGCCCTCCTCATGAAAACAGACCAATTTTAGTATTAACTGGCATCTGTATGTGTCTGCACCATCCAGATCTCTGAGTCTTTTTCCACACTGTCACATCCTCACCACCAATGTGAATTTTTCTCAAATTTCAAAACCAAGTTCAAATTTCTCAAATTTCAAGACCCTCAATAGAGTACTTTCATTTACTCCAACCCACGATGATCTCCTAAATTTTGTATATACAACACTTTGCATATTTATCATGTAAAACTCTGCAATGCATTCTATATATCTTATCTCAACTCTATTTCCATGATTTTACTTGAGAATTTTTCTCATATTTCTATATTAGCCACTCATTTTTTAGTTCATAGTAAGCACACTTTTTTGTATTTTCTTGAAGGTCATACTAATGAAACATAATCATTAAATTGCATTTTCTATTTTCAAAATTTGTATTGTATGAGTGTAGATAACCCATTATTTAATTTTGCATATCTTTTATTTTAACTTTATGGAAGAAAATATTTATCTATCCCATTTATATGCTTGTGTATGCACATACACACACGCATATTCTCTTTCTAACTTAGACAAGCAGTGACATTCTACAGCTCAATTTCTTCCCTTTTAATTTGGTGATTGTACTACCTGTCTTTACCTCCTCACTGTGGGATGTAAACATGGCTCTATACTATGTTATAAATATATAACAGGATTTATCTAAGAAGAGTTTAAGCAGAGTTACTGTGACATAAATATCTGCATGTGTGTTTTTTTCTAAATGTACATCTCAAAGACCAGTAAAATCAGTTTGATGAAGCATCAATTTAGTGCTCAAAGTTTTGAAATGGTCGAGTATATAATATTAACTATAACAAATTTTATTTTTCTTCTTTTAAAGCATTTCATATTACAATTTAAATTTGCCACATTCAACCTAGATTTTAAATCTTCAGTCTTTATTGTCGCTACAAGTTGGTTTGATATAGAGCAGCAGTGCCCTCTAGTGACTACTTTCTTTTCAGAAGCTGCAAACGTTTTTATTCCCTGTTTCAATCCCACTGTAGACTCTAATTTATCATGTTTCCTAGTGAAGTTGTCACAAATTATAATAATTTTTTCAAAATTGTCTGTTCTTAGGAATACATATCAAAACATATGTAACCATGAATTTAATTATTTTCAAGGATTTAACAGTTTTTTTATGTACAATTCAAATCTCTAGACTATTTCTGACAACTTTCCACCCAAGTCAGTTACATTTTCTAGCTAAATATGACTAGACTTATAAAACTTTGAGGCAGCTTTTAAAAGTTGGTTTTCCATTTATCCCATCTATGAAAATTTTAATATTAAATATCAAAAGTGTCCATGAAATTAAAGGAACAACCTGATAATAAGTCCAAATATTTACACACACACACACACACACACACACACACACACACACCCATTACTAAGTTGCGTAGCATAATAAATATGTTCAAATAATGATTCTCTTCCAAGCTTATTTATATACTTATGAAAATGAACAGATGTCTATTTGCAGTTGTATTTGGTTAAATAAATATGTATCAAATATCTATTAGAACTGGATGGTAAAGATAGACTAATAAATATGCTGCAGTCATAAAAAGTATTTCTCCAGCACTCATTTCATCAAAATAATATCCCATAATTAGGTTCTTCAATATCAATAATCTTTCCACTTAACAAATAAGATAACCAGAGGTTAGAAAGTTTATAATATGATCAAGCCCAGGCTGGATGGCTTGGTTGGTTGGAGCATCGTCCCATGTATCAATAAAGACTGTGGGTTTGATTCCCTGCCAGGACACATACCTAGGCTGAGGGTTTGATCCCCAGTAGGGGCACATATAGGAAGGAAGCAATCTCTCTCTCTCTCTCTCTCTCTCTCTCTCTCTCTCTCTCTCTCCCCCACCCACCCACCCTTCCTCAGGTAAAGATTAAAAATAAATGTGTTCAAGTGCATTTTGAATGCCATTGGCAGAACCCTACTAGGTAATTAGCATTTAATCTTTAGAATACATATCAACTTGTTATTTTAAAAACACATAGTGTCTATAAACACAGGTACACATATACATTAATCAAAAAAAGTGAAACATAATTCCATGAGAAGTAAGATTTTTAAAGCTTCCAGGCCATGCCTATCATTTGAGAATACATGACAAAAACATGTTGTTCACATTAACTCTTTAATTATTTAAAAATTATGAAGAAATACTTCATTATTCTGGACCTATTTTGTTAATTCATTCAAACTGCAGACTTGGCTACAAGTGACTTCGTGAAATAATTTTCAAGTTTCAATAATGCTGGGTTCTTCCATTTGCCTGTTCAGATCCTCTCTCTCCCCTTCTCAACCTTGCTCCGTGTGCCAGGAGGCTGGCATATATGTACATGTATGTACTGCAGGGGTGGTCTTTCTTGCCTTCCTGTGGTTTCCAGGAGACGAACAAAGGGAAAGAACATTTCACTCTCCATCTCCCCCCCTCCTGGGTTTTGCTGTATCTCCACCGACACTCACAGCTCTTGGCAGGTATCCATCTCCACACAGCCTCCTCCGTCTCTGTGTTCACATACCTGCTTCCTCATCTCTCTTCAGGCCTACCCTTGCTAAGGGCATGGTTTTGCATTGAATTGTGTCCCCCCCGACCCAGGCCAAATTCATATATCAAAGCCCTCTCCCCCAGTACCTTAGCATGTGACTGTATTTTGAGATAGGGCCTTTAGGAGGTGATTAAATTAAAATGGGGCTGATAGGGTAAGTCCTAATCTTGTCTGACTGATGTCCTTATAAGTAGAGATTAGGACAGATAAGCAAGACTCCAAGGATGCCTGAGCACATGGGAAAGGCCTTCTGAGGACACAATGAGAAAGCAGCCATCTGCAAGCCCAGGAGAGAGGCCTCAGCCATGAATGCTTTTTCCAAACACCAAGTTCCTATTTAGTTTGAAATTGTAAAGCTACCCCTTTACGTTTTTTATTTAGGCACTCTCAACTTGGAACCATAGAATTTTAGTTCTAGTTAAAACATCTAATTTTACCGAGTAAGAGCTTGCTCTAGAGAGAATGACTACTGGACTCTGCATAATTGCAATATAAGTCCTTCAAATAAAAGCATCCTTTAATCACTTTTAAGGCTTCTTTTGAAAGCTGTTAACTTTATAGTGGCCCTTGCAAAAAGTAATGGGTTTAATATACTTTTGCTTTTACTTTTATTTATCAGTGTTCCCTGAACTTTGCCTTCCTCCCCAGGAGAATGAGACACCAACACTAAGCCAGCGTGATGTCGGATGCCTCCACAAATGACCAGGCAAAAAGAAAAATAAATAAAAAGAAATCAATTCATTTCCTCTTGGGACACAGTTGATATTTGGTTAATATTTGATTCGGACATTTCTATTACATTCATATTCATCAAAATGCCTGCTAACAATTGGCATGTTGAAGAGGGACCCGTGAGTATTTCTGCAGGAGGCTGGAATCCTCTGGGGCGTTGTGTGCAACCATTTGTCAATGCTCCGTGTGACTTGTGGCTGCATAGGAAGGTGCCATATGGTGGTGGAGTCATTAAAGTCTTCCCAACCGGACATGTGAGTTAATTTCATGCCTGATTCTTTATTTACAAAGAAATATGTCTGCTTATGGAATTAGCACGAACTATTTGAGAACACAAGGGCCTGAATAAAACATCAACTATGTAGTAACAGTGATAGACACCATCTTTAGTATCAAAACCAAGAACATGTGGACAGCTGTTGATATCATTGCTTCACTAAAAAGTTGAGGGTGAGAAAGCGAGGGATCAAAAACAGCATCCCTTTCATTTTTTTATTATTCAGTCAAGTAAACATTGCAATGACAAGAGTACGGAAATCATTTGTTTCTAGAGACATGACAATAAGATGCACTTAATATTTGAAGATTCAACGTAAAAGCTAAGCATAACTGGCTTCTCCTCATTGTACTATGGGGTTATTGCAAATGCCAGGTAGAAGAATTGCAGCTTTTAATAGGTGTAGAACTCAGGGTATAAACATAGTCCACAAAAGTGATAAGACTATAGGCATGCCTGGGTCAGTGACTTCATGGTTTGACTGTGCCCAGCCAACACTCTGCAGCTTTTCTTCCCATCATGCCTGCTCCTGGTTGCAAATACTTCTTGGTCCTACAATCCTCTAATCAAAATTAACAATTCTCTCCCTTTGGTTCCCACTGTCTTATGTCACTAGCAAATAATCCAGTCCTTAAAATAATTTGTGTTTGTATATTTCTAAGCGTTCAATGTGTCTTTGTATCCATGCCACCCAACCCCCACCGTGATGCCTAACACTCAATACATTTTACTAACTTGTTGGTAAACCTAACCATAATGAACCAGATGATTTGTTTTTATCCATATATTGCCTGAACACAGATCCTGAATCTTGGACAGGTAATTCATTCTCTCTAAAGCAAGCTTTTCCTCAGTAACATTAAATGCTTTAACTAGAACTAAAATTCTATGGTTCCAAGTTGAGAGTGCCTAAATAAAAAACATAAAGGAGTAGAATTACAATGTCAAAACTAAATAGAACCTTGATCTTTGGAAAAAGCATTCATGGCTGAGGAAAAATATCGTGTCCTCAAAATCTCAGAGAAAATATGTATCCTTAGCATGGGTGCTTGAAAATCAAAGGCCTAGTGATCGTTATAGCTGCCAGCTACTATACACACCCACTAGTTAGCACCACACCAAAAGCTAATTGGCTTGAGAAAGCAACATTTGATCACAACCACCAACTGCACATGATCTATAGTGATTAGTACAACAAGCCTATGCATACTTTCTTCCCACTGATTAGCTGTAGTTATTAGTGGCTGCCTCCCTCCCGCCTCTAGCAACATCAACATCTCCGGAGCTCCTGAACCTTTTTACTTTCCATTCACTGCTTGCCTCGCTGCCTGCAGTTGTATTAATACATCCCAGAAGAATTTGTTCCCTTCAATTATGGTAGAAGTTGTAGTCACAGTCCTGTGATACATCAGCACTACAGCAAGCAGACAAAAAAAAAATACATAAAATAAGTAAGATAAAAACAGACGCAGCTCATGAGTCACTGCAATTAAGATGCTGAGATCTGGGAAGAGGAGCAAAATAAAAGGCACTCCTCCTTTACAAGATACATTTTTTGATACCTAAGATGTTGCTAAGCGAAGCATATGATAATGGCTTCTAGGATGATAAATGCATTTAGGGTTAGTTAAACTTTCAGAGGGTGATCGAACAATAAGAAAAAAGTGTGTATAACACTGGAGAACTAGACTAATTATTTCAAGTCCTTCATTGTGACTCCCCTGAGTTTTAATTTTAGAAGGTTAGTTTTTCTCTTAGAAATTTCTTGTTAAATGTTTATTCCTGCTACCAGAAATTATCAGTAAAATAAGAAGTGTCATGCATTGATAAACATTAAAATAAATATAAAGTTTGAAAGTTTACATTGCATCTGATTTGATCATTTAACCTTTATTGTAGACAAAGATTTCTTAGTTTCTCCAGGTAGCAAATCCCTCCTAAGAATAGCTAAATGTGCTGTGTATAGTCACACAATGGAGAATGAGCTATCCACAAATATCTGCAACAATATTATAACTTTCTGAGGGCGGGGGAGGAAGTGAGAGAAGGCACAAAAACATATATACTATGATTCCAATCACAGAGTTCAAAATTGTTTAGGTAACAATAGCTAATCTTTGGGGTTAGATATCAGAATATTGATTATCCTTAAGGGTCCATTACTGTATGTGGACACAAGAGCGTCTGAGATGCTTATAAAATCTCTCTTTTGGAATCTGGTTACCTGGGTATGGTCACCTCTTGAAAATTCATCAAGGTATATATGATGATTTGTTCATTATTTTTGTATGAATGTCATGCTTCAGCCAAAGAAAAATTAAAAATAAATAGAGATCTGGAAAAACGAGGTGGGTTGTCAATGATGACACATTACTTTTAACAAAAGAGGCTAAAATAATACCCAGGTCTTGTTCTACTGCTTTTATTTTGTATACATATATGAATATACATACACATATTACACAAACAAACACACAAATCTTTAAAGGAGCTTTGTACTTGCAACCTTCTAATAATGGTTTTGCTAACAAAACATGTTGTGCTATATAAATATACTAAAAGGGGAAAATTACATAGACACCTTTAAAGACTTGCCCCGGGTCTCAAAAATATGATGTAGCAAATGTTAAAATGAAAACTCTAATGCAAGAACCAAAGGACTGAATCGCCAACAGTTGCTAAACATCAGAGGACAATCTATTTTAGTTGAGAAATAGCCCAAGGTATAAAGAACCTAGCTGCTAACTGTCTGGGAGAGTAATAAATAGCAATGACAAGTAAAGATTACCTGTGCCTTTTCCCTGCTGGAAACTCACATTCTGTCTGAGCTCTGGTGTGCTTTGGTTGAAATTAAAGGGAAATATATACAGCAGACATTGTTTGTAAGCATGGCAAAGGAAACTAAATGTTACCAATAAAATATTAATAAATTGGTAGGGATGTGGAAATTTTATAAAATAATTCTAATGAGGTAAAATTGGGAATTTCTATGATTAACCTATATCTAGGTAATGTAGATGTAAAAGTACTAATCATAGCTGCTTGCAAAGAATGAACTCTGTTATTTGAGACCCATGACTTTAGAGATAAACTACAAGTATATAATAGGCAATGGAGTTTTCAAAATTCTATTTTTTCTCACTTTCTTACATAGGAAATAGTCTATGTTAGTAGATTTGAGAGAATTAGGAAATAGTCTATGTTAGTAGATTTGAGAGAATTAGGAAAAACTTAATTTGAAATGAGACAGGAGAAATATAAGTTGAATGTAGGAAAGAATGACTTCCTAGAATAATATTGCATCTTGAAATGACCAATTGGAATAAAGTGGTGTTATCCTTGAAAGCAAAATTCTGGGCCAAATTTCAAAAATCTTTTGATGTTACAGTGAGTTTGAGAATGCCTGTTGTTTACTTAGTGTTTTGATTTCATGGAAATGGTGGAGAAGTGATAAATACATTGAGGCACAAAAGGTTTAAGTAATCTTCATTCTGGACTTAAAAAATATCTCCACACAAAATATTTTCCTCTGAATTGGAAATTATATCATTTCTCCTACATACACTCCAAAAAATATATACTATACTGTTACTTAGAAGTGTAAAAATACTAATTTAAATATATTTCTGCAATCTAATGTATAGGGATGTCTTCAAAATCATGGTTCAAATTAGATAGCTGTTCATTAAGCTCAGTTTATCAGTTATTTGTTATTCAAATTCAGTAATGTAAATAAGAAAAAGTAAATACAATAAAGTGAGAAAATGTCATTTTAGTTTAATACACATAAAGCAATAATAAATGCAAATATATATAAGAATAATTATAACTATCATAGATAAAATTATATCAACACTAATCAAATTTTCAAAATTGCATAAACTAAAAAAATAGTTTAAGACAAAAAATTATTATTCAATTATATCTGAAGAAAAATGTGTTTAATTGATGAAACAACTATGTTTCTGAGAGATTGCTTTCATGCATGTTTTCATCCCCCCCCCCCCTCACACTGCATTTAATTAGATAAGCTAAGATTAATTCCTACAGGGAAAAAAATCTGCCCTGTGGTTATAAAGCCTGGAAACAGGCCCTTGATTAAATGGGGTTTATATTGTTTTGCCTGCCCATTACTGTTATATAAAATTTAGGGAAAGTTCTTTTAAGTTAAAATAGGGAGAAAGAGTAAAAAATAATTGAGATAACTCAGGCACAACTTTACCAATAGAGCTGAATATGGGGCTGGAAGAATAGCCATGATAAAGCCTGGCTTTTTTGTTTTAACTGGATAAGAAATATTTATTTTGTAATCTATCTTCTTTAGAACTTGTTTTTGACAGATGGATAATTTTCATACGAAGTTTATCAGGCAATTATTCCCCACCCCTGCCCCTGACATCAGCATGTATCAGCAAAAGAAAGCATTAGGGAACACAATAGATAATTCTACAAATGAAAACTACCTGTAGGGTAATAAATCATATATTTGATTTATTAGGAAATATAGATTATACATACCATCCATATAACCTAGTGAATTATAATAATAGAGTTAGTTGGAGGTTTTATATACATTATTTTATTTTATCCTCACAATTAATTGATATGATTAAAGCCAGTATTTTGTAATGAGCAAAAGGAAGCTCGAGGCAGTCAAAAAAAGAAATTAAAGTCAGCTGACTAGTGATCAAATAAGGGAGGAATTACTAGCAATACTACTTTATAAATAAGGAAACAGTCTCAAAACAATCATACAAGTCTCCAGAAGCCACCATTTCAAATAGTAGAGCCAGTAGTCAATGGTGGTAATCTGACCCCCAAATTCACGATAGCAACCATTACTTCCTGCTTCATCCCATTACAGATCTCTGGTTTTAAGTTTGATTCCAAGACCATAACAGTCAGAGTTGATCGAGTTCTATTAATGGAACCATGGGTGACTCATAATGCTAACTGGAACAAGTTGTTTCCTTTTGTTCTTTCATTATGCTATCTTCCTGATAAGTGTCAGTCATTTTAAGAATAATGACTGGACAGGTAAACTCTGCTGACCCCTAGTAATAACAAGAGCGAATGAAAATGAGGTAAGAGCTAATGTTCTTTATCTTGTTTACTTGCTTTGAGTTTAGCATTCATGAAGCAGAGTCAGGAATGTAAATCCCATTTGAGTCACATAAATTTTCTGGACTCAGTAGATACCTATTGCTCTCTTAGATTCAAGCTAGCCATTTTTTTCTGACAAATAAGTAAGGCTGGTCACAGGGGAGGCAAGACGAGAGCCCACAGATAAACCTGCGCCATCACACTAGCAAAACAACTCAAAGTCCACCCGTTGATGACGTCCCGGCATTTCCTCTTTTCTTATACACTAAACGTATAGGTTTGGGTAGAATTTAATCCTAGTTTAAGTTAAGAATATGTCACACATACATGAAGAGTTTATATGATATGATCCCACGTCATCTCACATAAGCCAGGCCTGGTTAGATTATAGAATTTCTACTGAAATCTCTGGGCTCTGTATTATAAAACTGTCATTACCAACTTAGAGCACCACTCAAAAGAATCAGTATAAGACTTTACCATAGATAAACTGGACTAGGAGTTTTCCCAGGAAGTGGAAATTGCAGTGCAAAAAGCCAGCATAGCTCTGAACAGCCTGGAATGGTTAGCCCCTGTATTGTTTTGACAGGTAGTTGAAAGAATTGGAGAAGCTCAGTGTAAGATAGTTCTGGGGGTAGGGGGTGAGGGGGCAGGAACAACCTAATTGAAGCTATAGTGTGTGGCTACGGCTGCCTTAACAAAATACCACAAACTGGTGGCTTACACAAGATCTATTTTCTCATAGCTCTGGGGGAGAAGTCACAGATTAAGGTTTCAGAAGAGTCCTCTCTCCTTGGCGTGCAGACAGCTAGCTGTCTCCTCCCTGTGTCTTCACAAGGTTGTGTCTGTGTGAGCACATGTCTACTGTCTGTATGTTCAAATTTCCTCTTATTAGGGCATCAGTCATATTGAATTAGGCGCCATTCTAAAGGCATCATTTAATTTAATCATGTCTTTAAAACCGTATCTCCAAGTATAGTCACATTCTGAAGTAAAAGAGGTTAGGTCTTCTGCATATGAATTTGAGGGGAACACAATTCAACCTGAAGCAAAAAGCATTCCAGCATTTCAAATACATACTCGCTCTTTGGTCTTTAAATGGCTTTTTGTGTTGTTGTGTGTGTGTTTTTGTGTGGTTTGTTGTGGCTCAGTGGTTTAGCATTGACCTATAAACCAGGAGATCAGCATTCAATTCCCGGTCAGGGGCACATGCCTGGGTTGCAGGCTCAATCCCCAGTAGTGGGCATGTAGGAGGTAGCAGATCAATGATTCTCTCTCATCATTGATGTTTCTATCTCTCCCTTCCTCTTCCTTCTTCTCTGAAATCAATAAAAATATATTTTAAAAATAAATAAATAAATATGTGATCGCCTAGAAGATGGAATAGACACGAATTAAGTTTAATGCATAGCATTGCCATTATTTACTTTTGCCATTCAAATCCACTCATTGCTGTCCTAGAAAGCAGACCTCACCACAAATGTGGGTGGAAACCACATCTCTTCCATTCTTAAGCATGGAGTGGAGTCTATCCATTCCCAAATCTTAGAACGGGAATGTAACTTAGACTTGAGCTAAGCGGTCTAAAACATTACATGGTAAGGGTAATTAGCGGCCCACATATGGTACATGATTTTAATAACACTCTTAGGGTACGGAAAGTAAACCTTATATTTTCTCTAGATTTGCACTTTACTAAATGTAATCTTGGATCACCTAGAAACTAAAGGCCACGATTAAAGTCACTATGAAAAATAACAGATCAAAAGAAACCAGCGACAACTCTATCACTTGTGCTTTGTGATTGGACCCTACATGACCTGAACTACATGAATCACTTTTCTGCTCATGCCAGTTTAATTTTCATTTTGTTACTGGCAACGAAAAGACTGAAAGGTTACATGATATTCATCATAATGGACTCTATCATTTTTATGCACTTTGTATCTACAGATTTGATGGTCTTTTTGTGTTCTAATTGTTAACTCAAATCACAAGAAAAATGTAGAACAGCCTAGGGTTCAGTGAGAAATGTGAGATGTATGATTAGAAACCTAACTCTAATTCATATCCAGCCTCTGGGAGTGAATCATGATTGCTCTAAGTCAGTGATTCTCGAATATAAGAGTACATCAAAATTATCCGGAGAACTCATTCATCTTCTGCAGGCTATACTGCCAGTTTCTCATTCGGTTGGATTGGTTTGGAACCTGAGAATTTGGATTTCTAACAAGGTCCTAAAGATGACACTTTGTGAAGCATTAATCTAAGCATATAATGTTCACTTTGGGTCCTCATGACCTTCTGTGATCCAACACAGGGCTTTCTAGAAATGTTTTCCACAAACGTGTGGTAATAGAGCCCCCCTTTCCTGGTCTCTTTTCTTCCGGTGTTGGACATGATGATGAGAGAATGTGGCACTTGGAGTTGGCACAGCCATAAGAAAAATCAAGAGAAAAAGCCAAGAGAATTACCAAGGTACCTATCCAATGCCTTTATCAGCCCAATTACCTATCCAATGCCCTGACCAGCCCTGGAACTGACTTTTCTCAGAGTTCTTGATATGGCAAACAAATCAATGTCATTACTGTTATCTAACCATTAGTCAGGCACTTTGCTACCTTTAGCTAAACGTTCTGCCTGGAAATGCTTACAAATGCTCTACTGTAACTAATCTAGAAGCACTCTTATGACTAATTTATTTAACTGCAGCAACATTTTGCTTTAGGTCCTATAAACCCACAGCACAGAGAACAGTTGCTTGAACACAATAGATGTTCAGTAAATATCTGCTGGTTTAATTGTAAATGACACAGTAGTTTGGTTTCAATATAAAATACTTTGGGATTTTTAAACATGAAAAAGGCTTTTCATGCAATTTGTCCAATTAGTTAATCAAGCAAATTACAAAAGTCACTTATTTCTTTGTTGTATTATAGTTCATTTTCTCTTTTAAGAAATATCTTTCTCCCACAGAGATTTGAAGTACATTTTTCTACCACATATCTACAAATTGTTTAATAAGGGAGAAAATCTGGGGTTGCAGTTTAAAATCATAAAATAATGCATGTTAAAAATATGGATTAAATGTATCTCTTCTTGTCAAGGAATATTTATAAAGCCCACTTAGAAGGACATTATTTCTCGGGACTTTCTAAGGCCCTAAGTCATCTATTTAATAGAGAATGTAAGAAATATGGTTCAGAAAAAAACTGTTTTATGTCATTTTTTTTCAAATATAATTTCTTAATGCTGTGGATGTTCCTATAATTCATACTTTCATATATTACATCAAACACTTCTTTGGAACACAGTAAAATAAAATTTTCATTAATACTTAACTTACCATATTCTGCATTACCAAGCCCTTGGCAATTAAAATTTTGACATTTATGTCAATAAAATTAAATCTTACACTTAAGAATTGTAGATAAGACTCATAATTTTAAGTGAGAAAATAGAATCCGTACAAAGTCCACAAGTAATCTTGTTTTAAAAAGATTAAAAAGCCAAAAGTTCAAACTACTACAGCTATGTCAGGATAATTGTTCCCTTGTTTGAATTCTATGGGCTTTGTCTCTAAAATTATAACACTTGTTAATAGTAATTGATAAAGTTAGAGTTTCCAGCCTAATAAACTATTACTATTTGTCCAAAATTAATAGAAGAAAAAATCATTGGGTGGATTGAAATTCCCTTATTTTGAAATGATTGGGAGAATAATAACATTTTTAGTGTAAGAAAATATTGACTCTAACTCACTGTTTGTAGTTTAGTGTTTTGTTTTGTTTTTCTCCCTTTGAAATAATGTTACAATTATAAAAGTCAGTATGAGAGGGATCACTCACATGGAGACACTCTATATTGCTCTCTCACATCTTCCTGGACCAGGAAGGTGGCTTTGTGGCCTCATCTTACTCACAGGTAGTAGGTATCTCAGGGAGGCTGCTAAATTCATCATGATTCCAATTCTATGAGAGTAAACTCCTGTGCCTTCACCTGGGCTGCATGACTTTTGTTCCCTGACCACAGAACATTCAGATACAGTTGTGTAGCCTGAGGCAGATTAGGCTAATCTGACTCCTTCTCCCATGAAGTAGAAAACAGAATGGAGAACCATGGATCCTAAAATTTCCCAATCACATTTTTTGTTGACAGAATGAAGAGTCCATGAAAACTTGATTTGGGTGCCTCTGGAATTTTTCTTATTCCTGACCTCCCTATAACTTGCTTATTTAGCTCTTTTTAGCTTCTTTACAAAATTATTTTTGTTGATCATGATAGCTACTTCACATATCATAGATCATATCTGTATGTAGACATAACACAATGCATACCTTCATTTATATCTGTATCTTCCTACCTATCTATCCATGTATCTCTGTGAATATATGGTTACATGGAAAGATGATAGTTAGATTGGCATATGCAAGGTGTCCCAAAAATATATACACACTTTAACAGCTGATAGCTCCATTTTGAAAGTAAAATGTATTTTAATAAACACTGCCTTAATAATTATTAAAAGTGTGTGTACACATTTTTGGGATGCCCTATACTTATATATGGGGATATATTATATGGATAAATAGGTATATATGAGACTTCATATTATATATCTACACTAATAAAAGAGAAAGATGCAAATTGACCATACCTTCGCTACACCCACCAGCCAAGCAGGAGTGAGTATGCAAATTAACTCAACAAAGATGGCTGCTTAATTTGCATACATAAGCGCCCAGCGGCTGGGGGTGGGACGCTTGTGTCGTCGCCATGGTGACAACACAGGCTTTTCGCACCGCCCCAGCAGCTCCAGGCCTCTGGGCAGCGTGGGAAGGCAGAAAGGTGGCTCTGGGCCGCAGCAAAGGCTGTGCTGGCAGCCAGGGTAAGGAAGGCCCATTCTGCAAGAATCTTAGTGCATCGGGCATCTAGTTTTTATATATTTTATATTACAAAAAGGGCTATTATAGTATATACTATAATACTTTTATATTATTAAAAAATGCCCTTTAGAAAGTAAAAAGTCCCTGACCACACTGAATAACTTAATGGTCACTGACTTGTGGTTTCTAGTTAATGCCATCTACCTTTTGAATACTATCTATTTGTACTAATAGGCTCAATCACATATCAGCGAGACTTACTCAACAATTAATTATGACACATGTTTACTAAGATGGCAGAGAAAAATTAGAGATGGATATCCTTAGGATGAATGGTCTTAGGTATGGTCAGTCATACAACCAATTTTATTTTCTTCATAATAAAGAGTAATTGTCTTGTTTAGTTTCCAGGTGCTGCTATTAAAATCTTTCTTAAAAATTATTTTATTTAAAATATTAATGTGAAGAACAGATAACCTAGAGAGGGATTAAAACATACATACACACACACACACAGATAAACACATGCATGTACCCTTATAACAAGTACAGTAAAAGGAAAGGTAAAGAAAAGAATACAGGATTGTTGATAGAAAAGGCACAGTCAGGCCTTTTGCTTGCTCCTTCCCATAATTAGGAGGTCCTGTTTTGATCTATCTAGCAAGCTTTTCCTCATTATAATCAATACAACTGACTTGCTTTGGTCATGGTTATAGAGGCAGCCTTCAGACTTTATCAATAAATGTAAGGATAAATTTAAAGGTCATAATCACAAAATGCACATTTTATAAAATAACATTTTACTAAACCACCTGAGCTGAATTTTAAAACAAACCACATTTCTTTTTTTTTTTTAAATATACTTCATTGATTTCAGAGAGGAAGGGAGAGGGAGAGAGAGATAGAAACATCAATGAAATGATGAGAGAGAATCATTGATCAGCTGCCTCCTGCACATCCCCCACTGGGGATCAAGCCCGCAACCCAGGCATGTGCCCTTGACTGGAATCAAACCTGGGGCCCTTCAGTCCACAGGCCAATGCTCTATCCACTGAGTCAAACCAGTTAGGGCCACATTTCTTTTTCCCTGGTCAATGACCTCTCTGTTTTTTTTTTGTTTTTTTTTATACTGATAGCTACTCAAAGTCAAAGAGAAGCCAGTATGTTGAAAAATCCACCCCTGCTTAATGAGCTCCTGATATTTATGCTGCAACAGAATCTCAGCTTTAGATAAGGAATTTTATTTTTCAACTTAGGTCATTTATTACCTCTCTTGGGTTCAGATCACAGCTTGTACAACTCCTAACATAGCCCTTGAAAGTGATTGTAATAGAATTTTATTTGGATACAAACAATAATATCCATCTCATAGACTTATCACTGCAATCACATGCTTTATTGAATGAGTTTTATCAATCTTATATGTTACTAGAGGCCCGTTGCAGGAAGATTCCTGCAATAGGGCTTCCTGCTGCAGTCACTGCCCCACCTGCTTCCCTCCCTTCTCCCCCAGCTCGCCTGCTTTCCTACCTTCTCCCTGCCCCGCCTGCTTCCCTCCCTTCTCCCCTGCCCCAGCTTCGCTCCCTTCTGCAGCGCTTGGCTTCTTTCTACGATGTCTTCAGTATTCGCTCTGGCCTGGATATGCAAATTAACTGCCATCTTGGTTGGGTTAATTTGCATACTCGCCCTGATTGGCTGGTGGGCATGGCTTGTGGGCGTAGCAAAGGTGCAGTCAATTTGCATGTTTCTCTTTTATTAGGTAGGATTATTGTGCCTTCATATCAAAATAATTATTTAGAATTCACATTATCAGTGAGGTGATTGATAGTCTAATGCAGTGATTTTTGACTGGTGTACCAGGGACCACAGGTATGCCACAAGAATTTTTATGCAATACATGACTATTTAATCAGAGGCACTGAACTCTTTTTCCCTTAGATTGTCAAATAAAAATTAAAAAATAACAACAGCCAAAACTATAGCCATCTGGTATGAATGAACCAAAAGTATACCTATATTTATTTTCAGATCAGTAAAAACTATAATATATTTTTTGGTGTGTTGTAGAATTTTAGTAATTAGTTTATGTATACCATGAGATGAAAAAAGTTGAAAATTGCTGGTCTAACCTAATTATAGTTTTCATATTGCCCCAATATTACACATTTCCATTTTGATTTATTTATTTTTATTGATTAAGGTGTTACATAGATGTCCTTATTCCCCCCATTAACCCCCCATCCTCCCCCCACCACTCATGCCCTCACCCCACTGTTGTCTGTGTCCATTGGTTAGGCTTATATGCATGCATACAAGTCCTTTGGTTGATCTCTCCCCTTACCCCCACCCCCCACCCCTACCTTCCCTCTGAGGTTTGATGGTCTGATCGATTTTAAACTAATATTTATGCAATTCCTTTTTCTTTCCCCATGGAATTAGTATACTTGACACTTTATGTATTATTCCTATTGTATCTCTGGGCATGCTCCCTCTTTTTAATTCTTACTTCCTTAATAAACTGCTTTATTAGTGGTCTCATTTCTTATTTTCTTTTTGCTTATGCCAATCATTTAGACTTAGCCAATACTTCATTTACTGTAATGTTTTGAGAAATTATTTTGAGCTGTATTACTTAAAAATCATGAAGCTAAGCCCTAGCTTGTTTCGCTCAGTGTATAGAGAGTAGGCCTGCGGACTGAGGGGTCCTGGGTTTGATTTCAGTCAAGGGCACATGCCTGGGTTTGGGGCCCAATCCCCAGTGGGGGGCCTGCAAGAGGCAGCCGATCAATGATTCTTTCTCATCATTGATGTTTCCATTTCTCTCTCCCACTCTCCTTTCCTCTCTGAAATCAATAAAAATATATATTTAAAAAAATCATGAAGCTAATGCAAACCAAGCCTATTCGATGTTTACATATGTATCACACTTTTGGCTTTAACTTTTTCCCATTACCTTGTGTTCTGTATTATTAAAAGTAATAATAAAATATTTGACTATCTGGGTTGACTACCACTTATTAAACAAAACATCATTGCTGGAACATAACCTACTTATTTAATTTTAAGCTAGTTTCTGTTAAGATATGATTTACAAACTATGAGACTTTTTCATTACTTCTACCTCCAGCCTCAATTTTTATTGAGAGAAAATATTTGTTTAGTGACGTGAAAATAAAATTACAGGTAATCGCTCATAAAGAGGTGTTACTCATGCAACAATTACGTGTTAATGTTTAGACAGTTTAAACTTTCCCTCTTGATTTTGTATTATGAACTTTCCCTCTTGATTTTGAGTGTTATCCGCTTCCAAAGCAACTTCTGACTGAAGCAATTTCATCTTCAGAAAAGATGGATTGTGCTGTCTCTCCCTAGGATTTTCATTTACCAGTTTGCACCGTCCCCCGTTACACAATAGGACAAGCCCCACATTGTCTTGCCCTTTACTCTGACCCGATAAGAGGACCACAGTGATTGTGTTACCTTGTTGACCACCCCCTCATGTTACTGAATGTATTTAATTCTCCTGTCCTTTTTATTTATTTATTTAACAGGTGGCCACGATGGAAAATCCTTCTGGGCTTCTGCTTTGTGGGGAGAGAGGCAGCAAAGATCTCCTGGAGCCGACAACTTGCCTGGGTTGATATCTCTGGCATATGGATGTGAACACTGTTCACACTCCAAGGCATTTTGCCATTTGAGTGACCAAGTTTGATTACAAAAATCTCAATACAGATGATCAAGTTTTAGCCCTAGCCGGTTTGGCTCGGGGGGTAGAGCGTCAGCTTGCAGACTGAAGGGTCCCAGGTTGATTCCAGTCAAGGGCACGTACCTCGGTTACAGGATCCCCTCTGGTCCGGGCTGTAGTCAGGGTGCACGCAGGAGGCAACAAATTGATGTGTTTCTCTCATGTAGATATTTCTCTCTGTCTTTCCCTCTCTTTCACTCTCTCTAAAAAGCAATGGAAAAATATTCTCAGGTAAGGATTAAAAAAAATGATAATCAAGTTTTCAAATATATACCTTTATTGTAAGACATGTTTAAGATGCTGCTCCTTTGTCATATGCTTATTCATTGGTATATGGTTATTTCTTCACTATATGTTTGCTAGCTTAAGCAAACATTGCTTGACCCTTAAGAAACATGAAAAATATCACACTATACTGCTTTTCTTTCAAAACCTACAGTCTGAGAAAACTGAAGTCACTACAGAAATTACAGATACAAAGAGAGATTTAGACCATTTACTTTTATTTCCTTGTTCAAAGTGTTAAAAAACACAACAGCTAAAATCACCACCAGAGTGGTGACTAAGCAGCAGAACACTTTATCTTATATAATAGCAACATAGACACAATGGATAGAAAATAAAAGGTATACTCATTCATAGACCAGATTACAAACTCACAAATACAATACTACATTTTTTTGTATCAAAGACAGCCTAATTTTATTTAGGAGATAACTTGCAACCTTGATGCCGTTCTATTGAACTTCAGGCTATTGAAACCCAACATTTATGCCCTTGACAGCAAGAAAAATGAGTTCCATCTCTGCTCATTCACTCCGCAGTTTGTAGCCCCGTAGAATGTGATGCCCTGACTCCTTTTTTCATATATCTATCATTCATGGGTAAGAAAGATTTAAGAAGTCTTGAAAAAAGTGATCCTAATTTTTATAGACCTTTCAACTTTTCAAATCATCTTTTTAAAGACACAAAGATTGGTTTCCTGGAAAATCATTCTGTGGGTACTTAGCACTAAAATTTCTATTAGTGGGAAAGCCTTAACCTACATATTTCAAATTATTAGTATTGCATTTTGAGCTTCTGTGGTTTAATTTTTGTAATGTTGAATATCCAGGATAAGATTATTTACCCCCTGAATTGCCCATTCTTTTCTATTTCCTTTCTCCTCTTCCTAATGCCAATAAATTTTATCATCTCACTATTGGTAGCTGTATTTTTTAAAGAAAAGGAAAATAAAGAAGCTGTGTAACTTCCAAGTGAGATGTATATAAAATCAGTGGGTAGGCCTTGTCCATGTAAATGTGCATTAGAAATGAATTTAAACACTTTGAGCTACTACTTGTTTTATACACAGTGATCACTTTCAGAGTATCCCAGAGAGATACAGGTCAGTGTATTTTAGGTGAAGGAACACCCCTGTGGCAATATTGAAATTTGTAGTTCTTAAGCATTTTCGGCAATACCCTTAAAATTTTATAAGAATGAGAAAGCACCCTAACCAGTTTGGCTCAGTGGATAGAGCATTGGCCTGTGGACTAAAAGGTCCCAGGTTCGATTCTGGTCAAGGGCATGTGCCTTGGTTACGGGCACATCCCCAGTAGAGGGTGGGCAGGAGGCAGCTGATCGATGTTTCTAACTCACTATCCCTCTCCCTTCCTCTCTGTAAAAAAATCAATAAAATATATATATTTTTAAAAGGATGAGAAAGCTCATGAAATAGCATCCTGCCATTTTTAAAAAGAAATACATGAGACCAAGTACTGGAATCTGGAATTTTACGTAATAAAAGAATACCTAAGGATGACGTGGAGTCTTAAAGAAAAGTTGGAGGGAAATGGGAGAAATGGAGATCACTTCATATGGTTGTGTTAGTATCTATCATGTCCTTTGAGAGAGGACAAAGGATATTCTCCAAGTAATCCACCCTTGCTCCAGAAAATAGAACTATGACTCTAATAGATTTTTTCACTTGAAAATTTACTAAAACACCCATCTACCTTTCTTTGTTTGGGACCCAAGCAAATAACACAATGCAATGTATTTAGGACAATTACCAAATCTACTGAAAGCTAACAATGATTTTATCTTTTTGAGTTTTCATGGCTATTGAGAAAATTCAGAATCATTCTATTTATTAAAATATGGACAAATAAAGTTATATTTAAGTTTAATAAAATACAGGACTATGTTGTATTTGTAGAGATAGTATACAGTACTGAGTCTGAGATACTCTCTTAACAGAAATGAAAAAAAATTACTTAAATTTTTATAGTATACTCATGTCTTTCCCACAGGATTGTAGAACATAATTTATAGGAGACTCTCCAAATTAATTTTGCCCATTAATAACATAGTCCGCACTAAAATCTATTATAATATGTGACTTTTGTACTAAATACTTTCTCCCTGTCTTAAATCAAGGTTTTAAATATTATAAAAATATTATAGCCCGGCCAGCATGGTCAATGGTTGAGCGTCAACCTTATGAACCAGAAAGTCATGGTTCTATTTCTAGTCAGGGCACATGCCCAAGTTTTTGGCTTAATCCCCAATAAGGGGCATACAGAAAGCAACCCATCAATGACTCTCTCTCATCATTGATGTTTATATATCTCTCTCCCTCTCCCTTTCTCTCTTAACTCAATAAAAATATGTTAATACTATAATTATAGTTTATATTGGGAGCAAGAAAACATAGACTCAGGTGGAATTATTTGTTGATTTATTGCACAGGTTCTAAAATTGTCACAATATTTTTTAAAAAGTTAAATATAAAATTTTATATTTTTATTGCCTAAAAAATAACAAACACTAATAATTTGTCCAAGTGATTCTTTTTTATGATAAAATTCTACTAGCAAACTAAATTCCAAGGTAATCCCAGAATTTAAGGTATTAACTATATAATTAAATTTAAATATAAAAATATAAACCATAACCTCAAAAAAATCTGAAGCCTAAATTTAGCCATTCAAACACTTAAGAAGGAAGTAACTTCCTTCTTTTATTACAAACATTCATTTACATCCAAAGGAATTTTACAATCATCCATGTCTTTCTCTAAGAGTCCAAACTTTAGTGAAAAAAATAAATGGAAGCTCCTATGGTATTCGTCTTTCTCTGCCTGGCTTATTTCACTTAACATAATATTCTCCAGGTCTATCCATGTTGTTGCACTTATGTGTAGAATCTAGTGAACAAAATAATTTAACAAACAAAATAGAAACAGAAGCATGGATACATAGAACAGAGTGACAGCTGTCAGAGGGAAGGGGTGTTGAGCTTTGGCTGAAAAAATGATGAAGGGATTAAGAAAAAAATGTCCTATCTAATAAAAGAGTAATATGCAAATGACCATCACTCCAAGACACAAGATGGCCGCCCCCATATGGACACAAGATGGCCTGCAGGAGAGGGCAGTTGTGGGCAGTTAGGGGTGACCAGGCCAGCAGAGGAGGGCAGTTGGGGGAGACCAGGCCAGCAAGGGAGGGCAGTTGGGAGGACCAGGCCTGCAGGGGAGGGCAGTTGGGGGGACCAGGCCTACAAGGGAAGGCAGTTGGGGGGCACCAGGCCTGCAGGAGAGGGCAGTTGTGGGTGATCAGGCCAGCAGGGAGGGCAATTAGGGGGTGACTGGGCCAGCAGAGGAGGGCAGTTGGAGGAGACCAGGCCAGCAGGGGAGGGCAGCTGGGGGGGCCAGGCCAGCAGGGGAGGGCAGTTAGGGGCAATCGGGCCAGCTGAGGAGCAGTTAGGCATCGATCAGGCTGGCAGAAGAGTGGTTAGGGGTGATCAGGCTGGCAGGCAGAAGCGGTTAGGGGCAATCAGGCAGAGGCAGGAGAGCAGTTGGGAGCCAGCAGTCCTGGATTGTGAGAGGGATGTCCAACTGCCCGTTTAGGCTCGATCCCCCGAGGGTCCCAGATTGGAGAGGGCGCAGGCTGGGCTGAGGGACAACCCCCCCCCCCCGTGCACGAATTTCGTGCACTGGGCTGCTAGTATACATATAAATATATAGAGAGAGAGACACAGACAACAGTATGGTGATAGCCAAGATTGCAGGGAGTGGAAGAGGGCAAAGGGGGAATAAGTGGGGACGGAAAGAGACTTTACTTTGGGTAATGGGCACACGATGCCCTATGCAGATTGATGTTTTGTTGAGTTGTATGCTTGAAACCTGAATGGTTTTGTTAACCCATGTCACCTCAATAATCATAATAAAAATAAATTTAAAAAAATAGTATTCTAAACTGAAACAATGATCTAATTAATGAAAGGGGAGCTGCAGGAAGTGAAGCTGTAGTTAGGGCTATGTTCCCTCGCCAGGTGGACAGAGCCAAGGCTTCAACAGGCAGCTGCAATCACTTTTTTCTCTGGCATCTATGTCGAAGCATGTGGCTTTCTACCTTATATACATGCAAATTTTATTAGCAGCAGGATGATTTCTCTTTCACTCGGAGGAAGTCATAACATAAGACCCTGCCTGAATATTCCATATTTTGTTTTGCTTTTCCAAATGGAAAGTGATTACCGGACCATATTTATTGAAACCTAACAGGGCACAGCTTGCCCTGTGAAAGGTAGAATTACTTACGGTACCACCTCGAAGTCTCACAGAGGGTAAATTAAAAAGCTGAGGACTAAATACACATGCAAAGTACAGTTGCTCATTTTTTGTTCCATGAAATAAAATGAAGCATTGAGTGTGGGTGAAGGAAACAATTATCCCCTTTAGAAGCAGTTCTTATATTTTTCAAGCTTTGCCTCATTTCTCAATTTGCAAATCAAACATAAGACTTATAAATGCATATAATGGAAAAGATCTTAGAAATAATGGATGAAGCAGATAAGTAGGAAAAACCTTTATGTTAGAAGGGCTAGAGGTTTCCCTGGTTTGTTTTATTCTGTATATGCAAGGAAATGAAAAGTTCCAGAGATGTTTGGGAAGCTAAGCCAGTCAGAGACATTGCAGGCAATAAATGAACAGAGAAATATTTCTTTTACTAACCAGCAATTGTGTTTGAATCATATAACAACCTGAATTAGCTGACATATTCCCATAATAAAAATAAATTACCTTTCCAGCTTTATTGAGGAATGATTAAAAAAAAAGTGTATATTTAAGTTGTATTACATGATTTTCTGGGGTTTTTTTCAAGGTGTGTAATTTAATAGTCACTTACAATCAAGTTAACACATTCATTACCTCACATTCATTACCTCACATAGTTTTCCTGTGCATTTGAAGTTAGAATAATGACATCTACTCTTAGCAAATGTCAAGGATACAAAACAGTATTATTAACTATAATCACCATTCTGTACACTATATCTCTAAAACCTATTCATTGTATTGATACCATTGTAATAAATGCAGTTATTAATAACTGGAAAGGAGCAAAGGGAAGGCCAAATATCATAGGCATGCCCAGTTAAGTCTGGGTGACAGCATTGTTCACCATAGTCAAGATATGGAAACAACCCAAGTGTTTGTCAAAGCAGTTAAAATTGTTTATTCTACCAGTGAGTGTGATGCCCTGGTAAGAGCAGAGAGGAAAAAACCAGAGCACGGAGGCTAACTCAGGAAGGGAAGCTTTCCCTTTGTCCTTTCTAGGTTCTTTGGCTGGTCTGATTATTAAATTGATATCACACATTAATAAAAGAAAAAACATTCATGTCATATGTAGGTGGGGCCCAAAAATATGAGGCTTTAAAAAGTGACCAGGAAGAACCAAGATGGCGGCACAGGTAGACACCTATACTTGCTGCCTCGCACAAGCACATCAACATTACAACTAAAAGGCAGGACAACTACCACCCAGAACCGTGGGAAAGCTGGCTGAGTGGAAGTTCCACAACTAGAGAGGTGAAGAAAGCGCATTGAGACTGGTAAGAGGTGCAGAGGCGCGGAAAGTTCTGGCACCTGAATGTGCTGCTCTTTTAATCGGGAGGGAGATACAAGCTCCCGCTTGCTCTGAACTCCAGTTCCGGGCAAGACTCTGGGGGACCCAGACACATATGGGGAGAAACTGGACTGTCTAGCATTGGGACAGGAACATGAGGGTGGCTTTCTCTCAGAGGTGCTCGCAGTGATCATTGTTCCTGCACAGGAGCAAGGGACGCTGAGACCTGGGGACCTCTCCAGTGCAGGACTGACTGGCAGCCATTGCTGTTTGCTCTGCCCTGGTGATTCCCAGAGACCCAGCCCGACACAATTTACAACCCCACCCAATTTACAACCCCACCCAAGCTGTGCACATCGGCTTTTGCATATGAATGGTCTATCCTTTCTCCTCCTAAAACCTGTTAAACTGCAGCTTAACAGGTTTTAGGGCTTCTTTTGAAACCCCAGAGCTTCCAAAAGAAGGTCCAAGTCCTGGCAGCAGCAGCCTGCCTTGCTTCACATGTGGGCCTCACCTGGGCACTTCCAAACCCAATACAAAGAGGAAGAATCTGCATATGTCTCTGTAGCTCCTGCTGGGTAGCCCTAGGCAGTGGCTGACCTTGCACCTCCTTGGAGATCCAAGAGCCAGTGTACCCCGTGGTCAGCGTGAGGCCATACCATATTACAACTCTTCACATCTAAAAGAGACACACTCAAGGGGCAGACTCAGTGAGCACCAAAGCCCCACTGAAGCAAGTCCTGCCCCATAAGGGTGTCTCCTGCTCAACAGTTCTTCCAGTGTAGACACAGCTGGTCATCACCGCCAATTGGCCTGGAGGTCAATTCATCCCAGTGACACCAACAGCAATCAAGGGTTAATTGCAACAAGACTGTGCACACAGCCCACAAAGGGGTGCACCAAGAGCATCCACCTCAGGTGTCCAGAGAGGCTGAGCCACTGGGCCCTAGAGGACACCTACTACACAAAGCCACTCTATCAACTCAAGGAGACTTAGCAGCTACCCAGTATATAGAAACAAACACAGGGAAGCAGACAAAATGTGGAGACAAAGAAACAAGTCACAAATGAAAGAAATGAATGAAAGCAAAATACTGGTAATGGAGTACAAAACCACGGTTATAAGGTTACTCAAGAATCTTCTAGAAACCTCTGAGAAATTAGTGAGACCTTCAAGGATATGGAATAGGACCAATCAGAAATTAAGCACTGACTGAAATAAAGAATAAAATACAGAGATTCAACAGGAGACTAGAGGATCCCAAGAATCAAGTCAAAGATTTGAAATATGAAGAAGCAAAAAACACCCAACCAGAAAAGAAAAAGGAATCCAAAAATATGAAGATCATGTAAGGAGCCTCTGGGACAACTTCAAGGGTACCAACATCCGAATTATTGGGGTGCCAGAAGAAAAGAGAGAGCAAGATATTGAAAACTTATTTGAAGAAATAAGGACAGAAAACTTCCCCTACCTGGTGAAAGAAATAGACTTACAAGTCTAGGAAGTTCAGAGAACCCCAAACAAGAGGAATTCAAAGAGGACCACACTAATACACATCATAATTAAAATGCCAAGGGCAAAAGACAAAGAGAGAATCTTGAAAGCAGCAAGAGAAAAACAGTTACGTACAAGGGAGTACCCATACGACTGTCAGCTGATTTCTCAACAGAAACTATGCAGGCCAGAAGGGAGTGGCAAGAAATATACAAAGTGATGAATATCAAGAACCTACAACCAAGATTACTCTACCCAGCAAAGCTATCATTTAGAATTGAAGGTCAGATAAAGAGCTTCACAGATAAGAAAAAGCTAAAGGAGTTCATCACCATCAAACCAGTATTATATGAAATGCTGAAGGGTATTCTTTACGAAGAGGAAGAAGAAGAAAAAGGTAAAGATAAAAATTATGAACAACAAAGTGACAACAAATACATATCTATCAACAAGTGAATCTAAAAATAAAATGAATAAAAAACCTGATGAACAGAACAAACTGGTAAATGTAATAATATCAGGGGCATGGAAAGGGAGCAGATTGACAATTTTCAGGGGGAAGGGGATGTGTGAGGTGCAGGAAGAGATTGGACAAAGTACTTACACCTATGGATGAGGTCAGTGGGGCGGGGGTTGGGGGAAGGCCTGTAGTGGAGTAGGAACCAGGTAGAGGGGAGCTATGGGGGGGCGGGGGGGGGAGGAACATCTGTAATAATCTGAACAATAAAGATTTTTTTAAAAAACGTGACCAAAGCAAGCAGCTTTTAGACAATGAAACAATAAATTTCTGAAGAACAGTTAAGACAAAGGGGTTTTGGCTTGGGGTAGCAAATTGGTGAAGAGGTAACAAGGTGTGGACCTGGCTGGTTTGGCTCAGTGGATAGAGTGTCGGCATATGGACTGAAGGGTCCTGGGTTCAATTCCCAGTCAAGAATATTTACCTCGGTTGCAGGCTTGATCCCAGGCCTTGGTTGTGGTGCGTGCAGGAGGTAATCAATGTGTCTCTCTCTCACATTGATGTTTCTCTCTGTGTGTGTCTCTTCCCCCTCCTTTCCACTCTCTCTAAAAATCAATGGGAAAATATCCTCAGGTGAGGATTTTAGAAAAAAGGTAACAAGGTGTGTTTATAGTCTTTTCAGCTTTGAATTCTCCATCTTTGGCAGTAAGGATGTCTTTATGTCTTTATCCTCCTGGATTAGGAAGGATGCTTTCACATGGGAGATTTATTTCCTGCTTTCAGGGGTGACAAAGGAGGTCCCGGTGTCCTTCTTATACTCGCGGTTTCTTAAGTAATTTTAATTCAAAATCATCAAAATGCCAAAGTGGCATATTTTGGGATGGCATATTCTGCTCCCCTTCAGAAAGGAGCCTCTTTGTTTCCTGTCTGTAAATGAATGGGTGGGAATAGAGAACATCAATTATCCATATAAGCTTTCTAAAGCTCTACTAAAGAGCTAAATATGAAAACAAGATCTCAATTCAATGTTGTAAACACTCTGAAAATAGACATTGGTGGAATTTATTTGAATTAATCAAGTGTAATTTCTATAATTTTGTTATTTTTATGTAAATGTGGCCTCATTATAATTTGAACAATTTGCCTGAACTCCCCTCCCCACTCTCCTCTACCCGTCTCTCTCCTCTTCTCTGTCTTAAGAAAACTAAAATTAGATATTTTGAATTTTCAAATACGTTCAGTTTTTCTTGGATTATTTAACTATGATACTCCTTTTGTCTTGCTTCATTGTCCTCTTAGCTTCACTTATTGGTAGCATCCACAGGGACAGGGAAATATTAGGAAATGATACCTTTATCATATTGTCATCTTGCAACACACATTGTCAGTCTCTGGCTCTGGCTCCTGGAAAACCACACCCTTTTCTCCATACAGACACGCTGGACTTGTCCCTCATGATTATACCAGTATTTCTCAGGTACAAGAGCTCTACTCTGTTTCTCCTTTTTTTTTTTTTTTTTTTTTTGTCTCTCCTCTAAATATTTTCCAATAAAAAATGACTTTTAAAAACTCCTGATACATTAATTATTCTTTTTTAAAACGTGTTTTTAATGATTTTAGAAACAGGGCAGAGGAAGGGATAGAGAAAGAGAGAAACATCAAGGAGAGAGAAGCATCTATTGGCTGCCTCCTGCATGGGATTGAGCCACAGCCTGGGCAAGTACCCTGATCAGTAACTGAACCAATCCCAGCCAAGTCCATTAATTATCCTGCATTAAAATAATTAAAGGTGAACCATGCCATGTGGTACTTGCATCTCAATATTGAAATCATGAAGTTTACTACTCAATAGATTCGTTTTTGTTCTCACATTGTAATTCCATCATGTAAGAATGGCCTTGTTTATCTTTAATCTGAGATTTTCTCAGTGCCTACAAACCATTATACCTAGACAAGAATTTGTTTTTCTCTGAAAGTTATTTTACAAGTCAACTTTTTCTTGCTTGAACTTTTCATGTTTATTTTCCTTGGACAAATTTTAATTTTCATCTTAAAAGGAAATTTTTAAGTAGATTCTGCCTATCTCAAAAATTTTATTTTATTTTATTTTAATAACTAGAGGCCTGGTGCAAGAAATTCGTGCATGTGGTGGGGGTTGTCCCTCAGTCCAGCCTGCACCCTCTCCAATCTGGGACATCCCTCTCACAATCCAGTACTGCTGGCTCCCAACCGCTCACATGCCTGTCTGCCTGCCTGATTGCCCCTAACCGCTTCTGCCTGCCAGCCTGATCACCCCTAACCACTCCCCTGCCAGCCTGATCGACACCTAACTACTCCCCTGCTGGCCTGATTGCCCCCAACTGCCCTCCCCTGATGGCCCGGTTGCCCCTAACTGCCCTCCTATGCCGGCCTGGTCGCCCCCAACTGCCCTCCCTCCCTTGCAGGCCTGGTCCCTCCCAACTGCCCTCCCCTGCTGACCTGATTGCCCACCACTGCCCTCCCTGCCGGCCATCTTGTGGCAGCCATCTTGTGTCCACATGGGGATGGCCATCTTTGACCACATGGGGGCAGCCATCTTGTGTGTTGGTGTGATAGACAATTTGCATATTACCTCTTTATTATATAGGATGTGTGAGATATTTTTCAAAGACTGTGATATTCTTTCCTCATATATGGCCTTTTATAAACACAGTAGGAGCCCAGCACGCAATTCAAAATCATGTGGCGCCGCCCACCCTCGAGTCACCTGTCTGGCCCTGCCTCCCACTCCAGCCCTTGAAGCAGCCTCGGCGGCTGCTGACCTAACCAGACCCCCCAGCACAGGCGCGCTGAGGCCTCTGCCACCCCGCCTCCAATGCTGCGCATGCAACCTCCTTCTGTCTGGTCGACCCATATGGCATCCCGGTTAATCAGCATATTTCTCTATTATTTATATAGATTAGATAGATATAGATATAGATGTAGATATAGATATAGATATAGATATAGATATAGATATAGATATAGATATAGATATAGATATAGATATAGATGATATAGATATAGATATAGATATAGATATAGATATAGATATAGATATAGATATAGATATAGATATAGATATAGATATAGATATAGATATAGATATAGATATATAGATATAGATTAGTTACTTGATTGTGTCTAATAGTGATTTTCCTCTCTAAATGATTCTCTTTTAGGTACAACATAGCCCCCTCAGATGAGACATCTGCATTAAAGATGCCATGGGAAAAAACAAACAAACAGAAATTCCAAGTAGAAATTATTAAACTATACCACACTCTCACATATATCACACTCTCTCATATAGCAAAGCTTTGTAGAAGCAAACTATTGTAATTTATTATAATTAACCACACTGTGTTGTTTGTGTTTTGCTACTATACATAATCATGAATAATATTTTAATGCTATTTTTAATCTTGTTTCAAGGTTTCTTTTCTCAAAAGCCCAATTAACTATCGCACTCTGTGACCTTGAGTGCTAGCAATTTGTGTCTTTACAGGATGGATATGTATTTTCCTTGTGTTATCAGTGCTGTGCAGCGATCTTAGTGTGACTTTCCCATCACTGGGATGTTTACCTTGCATTAAAATGCATAAATTAAAGTCATATCAGAATTATCAACAAAAAGAGATTAATATAAAAATAATGACTCTCACATTAGGTAAAAAAGAACTTTAAAAAATTTAAAATGTAGTCATTAAGGTAGATTTCCATAGGGAATTTACAAACATTTTATAAATAATTTTAATAAACAGAGACACGGATAGAAACTCCTCTTTCCAGAAAGAAAAGCTAACACCTGAGAGTGAATTCCAGACAAGCCCAATATCCAAAGTTAATTGGTAACTTTAAAAGGGCACTTTAAGTTATGACCAAAATTACATAGTAAAGAATAAAAAGGAGGGGAGGAATGTCTGAATGACACATTATTATGGGAAAAAAGAAACTAAAAACTATGCGCCAAATTTTCTTTCTCAACTTATTTCATAAAGTTTTGCTTAAAATAGAAAATATGTATTATTTCTGAGAATGGAAATTGCATTAATGTACTGTTCATTTTTCCTTTCTGGAAAAAAGAGCTAGGGTAGAGATTTTACTTTTTTTTTTTTCTTCTGATATTCTCAGTTTGCCCAAACACTCCATCTCCCCAATTTTTTTTTTCTTCTCATGCATCAGATTCCAATAGCCATTTCCAGAGAATGTCTGAGTTAGAAAAATGACAAGATAAAAATAGCCTTGGTTCTCATTACTGGACAAAGAAGGGGGTAGCAGCACCAACTGTAACATCCATCAAACCCCGGGCCTCAGTTGCAATGCAGGATTGTCTCCCCATGTGGATAAAATCCTCCTTCATAAAAGCTCTTCCTAACAGTGTCAGGAGATGGTGGTCACTTCTCACTCCTCTAGAATCTAGCTTGATAGTTTCTGGGTCCCCAAACTAAGTTGAGTGTTCAAAGTTTATCCAAGTACTCAGTCCACGGAATGTTAAGCAAATGACTAGGTTATATCATTTATGGCCCATTCATTGATAAGAATTCAATCATCTTTTAGTGGTTTTAACCCACTGGCATTAGAAATCGTCACCTTCTCCTTAATGATCTATCTCCCTTAGAAGTAGAAGGCTTAATCTTGTGGCCTGTTTACAACCAAGTCCTTCTCATTAAAAGTGAGAATCGATGTCTTATTAGCCCAACTGTTTTACCTTCCTGGCTGAAACAAGTTTTGTGCTTCAGGATTTTAAATTCACCTGCATTATTAATGACTTTTATAAAACTGCTTCTTTCACAAATACAGCCATGTTCAGCATTGCTTTTGTGTCCCTAAATCCCTAGGGCAAGATCATCAGATGGAGAAGGTGGAGCAATTTCCAATATATAGCTATACCACCTAAGGCTCTTAATGACAACCACATGTCAGCACCCTTCCAAATTAAGTGGAGACATTAGAAGTTGCTGACGTCTACAGGCTCCGGGACAGAGCTTCATTTCTCCCGAGTGAGTTGGGGTAATGGAGAAACATATGTCTCCAATATTCTTTCTAGCCTAATTAAGCAGAAAAGCCTCAAATGTTCTAAGGCTGGCGCCATCCGCACGCTCACTTTCCTTCTTCCTGTGTAATCCTGTATGAAAAATTATTATAATAACACCACACAGGTTGAAGCACTTGGCATAAACACCGTGCTCAACAAGTTATGTATGTGGAATTTTCTCAATTCTTTCAGCAATCCTCTAAAGCAGTTACAGTCCCTCTCGATATTTCACAGTGAGAAAACTGAGGCTTAGCTGGCTCACATAGTAAGGGACACAGAACAAACGCAAGTACAAGTCTGTCTGACAGAATCCACTTTGTTAACAATACTAGACTGCCTAAATGTGATGGGCTACAATATAGAAAATCTTAAATTTAGGTATTGATGATGGCCCGGTTCAGGCCACTAACACATCTTATTGTGTAGAACAGTAAGTCTTACATTAAAGAGTGTTATTTATCTTTTGAAATAACTACATCATTTTTAAAGAGAAAAATATAAACCTCTGGGGGAAATTTTCTGTTAATTTTATGTATACTAGTATGCATCCAGGATAATATGTTTATTCCAAATATGAACTGGTTATTCTTATAAACAACAGTAGCATTACTTATGTATTAAATTATGCTTTAAATTTATGGACAATATTCAGCTCTAATTAAAAATTCTAATCAGCTCTTTTGTAAGAATCTTGCTAAGTATTCGTACTGTTTCTTCCTGCTATTTTTAAAAAGATTATCTTTATTTAGTAGTTTGAGTACCATATTGGAACTTAGGAGTCTAGATAATCCTCTTCAGCTCTGTTACTAAATTCCTCCTAAAACATGAAGTAGTTCAGCTTAAATGTCTGAAATACTGAAAAATGTAACTGGAAAAAATAAGTGAACTTTATGTGTATATATGTTTAATTAAAGTGAATTCTAAATTGTTAATTTAAGAATCTATTGACTAACCATTTCTAATATTATTTTTAAAACTTGCCTAAGTAGTTGTTCAATAAAACTGTGATGTGGGGCATCATGCTATTTTAGGACTTGGAAGTGAATGCTGAAGTTCTAAGGAATCTCCTTGAGGAGAGAGTTAATCTCAGAATGCCCTGGAAACATTGTGCTGACTAGTTAAATTCCCTCCTTGTGGGCTCTTCAAAATTGTCTATTGAATAATTCTCTATTATCTGTTCAAAAGGCACATTGCAGTAATTTCATTTCTTTGAAGAAAAATAATTATTTGTCTTTTCTAATTAAAGGATTTACTTCCCATGTTAATTTTATTCAATCTTACTCAAGGAATTCATTTTACTTTAAATAATTTGCAGAAGGGATTGGTATATTCATTTTAGTAATCTACAAGCAACGAGAACTCAATTCTTCTGAGGAAACAGGAACAAATGTTATCTAGATTGTTAATTGGTATTATGCAAGGACAGACATTTTACTCTTCCCTTTTTGAACTTGATTGCAACCTCTCCGTTGTTAAAATTAGCAACAGTTATTTGTTATTCCTTCTTTTCTACAATACTGTACAGAATTAAATAACTGTCCTTCTTTTCCCCAAACTCACTGATTTTCACCGTTGATATCTAACATAAAGCCAGAGTCTCTTATTAAGGAATGAAGGAGCTCTTTCTCCCTGAGCACAGGACTGAAGGGTGAGCAGACATCTCCCTTGCAAAGAGCAGATGTTCAAAAGTGAATGCTAATCAATGAATACTTCCAAGGTCTGGGAGCTTAATGGGGTTTAGAAACTGAAGTTCTGATATTCCAGCAAGTAGAGGGCATGACTCCACCAGCATAGATATTTCCTCACTGAAGATACATTTTTCATGTAACCCAGATATTGATGAAGAAATATCTAGAACCTATCCAATAGCTTTCGATGATCCACTGACAATTACGGAGCTTTAACAAAATACTGAAATTATTCTCACATGCCCCAAAGAAAAGTTATATATTTTCATATTAAAATGCCTTTAGGGGAAAATGAAAATATTTTATCCTAATTGAAAATTTTAATTACTTGGAATTCTGATGGAAGGAAAGATCCCCAACAGAGTACAAACGTATTACATTAACAAGGAGAAAAATGGTGCATTCGACATCTAGGCAATTTTTCTAAAACATGATTTTCAGAATGTCTAAATTTTAACTAGAGTTTATATTACAAGTGTGAGTATCCTCTTTGTGGCTTTGTAAATCAAATTGAATTCCTTATATGATATTGTCTCCATTGTTCTAGCATAAGACTTCAAATATTCCAATATTAAATTTCCAATAGTCTCACATCTCTACCTTTGATAACCAGGTCTCAAGAAACTAAAGTATGAAAATGCTTTCTCTTGGCTCATAGTATTAACTCTGTACTGAAATTGTTGCCAATTAGCTCACAATTATCTATATATTCTTATTCAGTAAATAGCACTGAATAAGAATAATGTAGCATTATATCCACCTTCTGTGTGTGTTTATCTGTGTGTGTGTGTGTTGTGTATATTTTGAGTTGTAAATAGTGAATAACTTGAAAAATTATTTTTAATCCTTATACTTATGTGTGCTAATTTCAACCAGCCATGCTTAAGAAATTGCAGACCCAAAGACTCTCAATGCCCTGGGTAAGGCTTAACTATATTGCTAACTCATTCGACCTCTATGTACTTGGAGGTCCTAACAGCTGACCACTCAACAAGAGCCAGAAAGAGAGGTAGTACTTGATCCTGCACTGGCCTCCAGAAAATCCAGTGGTAGCTTTTTGTCTCAAATTTCTTTTCTTAATTGAACTACATCAGTTGGGAGCAAACATTACGATCAGAGAATAAAATTACAACTAGGAGAGCAATTGTTTTGTGTATGCCATGGGTATGATTGCTTCTACACTCACCTGAGCCAAAACTTATAGCCTGTCATTCTGTTTTCGTCTTGAACTGACATATAAAACCTGAACCTTTTCTACCAAGGAAGTATAGAACACAGCAGATGTGAATTTAATAATAAGTATAACATGCTAGCTGTTCAAAGAAGCACAGCTCAGCTATATCTCTTGTAATTGTAGAAAACTGTTGAAAGGAAGACAAACCAGCATAGGTAAGCATCTATGGCTCTATAATGCTGTCCCAAGTTAGCCCAAAGATCTCAGTGCTGCACACTGAAAACCCAAGATGAATCCCTCCAAAGAAGAATATTGGCTTTCATTTGGGGAGCTATATATTCTAAAAATGAACACATTTTGCATAATATCATGACATATCAAGAGATGTGGCAGAGAAATCTATCACCAATTCACTAAAATAAAAATGAACATTTAATTCAGTAGTTTTTTTTAACTGTTTGCAGCTAAAATAACTCTATAAAAATTGATAAACTGATAGTAGTGTGTGGCACATTATTTCCTAATACCCTTTTCATGTTTATTATCGATATATTTTTTTAAGAAATGCCTTTTTACCTAGACCCACACTCACAGGGAACTGTATTATAATAAAATTACTAGCAAAATCATTCTATCTGAAGTGAAGAAGAAGCATTCAATGCTAAAAAAAAAAAAAAAAAGGATGGGATAGAACATTGCATTGCAATGTTTTGCCAACAATTAATCATGGATAATTTCTAAATGAGTCGGAGAAAACTAACCAGCCAATTTGTAATGACTAGCACACATAACGATAGAATTTATCATCGAGGTCCAAAAATTAGAAAGCCTCCCTGGCTTTGTTTTTGTTTACAGCGTATACAGGGGATGAATTTTTAAACCCCGGGCTCTGTATTTACCTCTGCTTCACCTGACAGATGTAATAATCCAGTATTTTATTTGAAAAGGCTGGAATTTATATATACACATGGCAGTTGAACCCCAGAGGCTGACACCAGAGGATGCCAGGAGAATGCTGACATTTAAGGCTGCCATGGATTTGTTCCCTAGCAGAAGAAGCATTTAAGTGGGTCATGGCCCAAAGGTATTGAACTCCTTCCCTTGCTGACAGCTATTTACCAGCACACAGTCCAGTAAAGGAAGAAGAGGATTAAGGAACTTCAGTTGATCAGAAAATAGCATTCAAAGTTGAAACCTGTCTCTACTCCCAGGACTCAGCTTTCGAAAATCTTTTAGCAAAACCATTGTCAAGGGATGGCATAATCACAGGATGAAGTAAGGAGATTTAAAATTCTTAAGCAGACACAAATGCATTGAGAGTCTAAGTTTTAAGGGCTCATAGGAAATAGCCATGTGCAACTGAATCACAGGGAATAGTCATTGATCCTTTCAAACTGCCTCAAAATGTTTCAGAAGAAAATAGATCTTCCCATTATGCAACCCCAGATGGAACATATGTGTTAGAGAAATGTGAAATAATGGAATGTGCACTCTATTTAATTTGAAATTATAATTCATACCAGCCATAAAAATATGCAGATAAGACTATTTTTGTTAACCAGAAAATTAATGTGCATTGGATATTACAGAGTGCAAACATTTGTATTGAATGAGCTATGTTCAGTAGCTGTTTATTCCCTTAGAGTTTTTATTCAATCAATTGCCTCTACAAGTTGAAAAATAAAAAAGACTTAAGCAAAATCTAAGTGATGGAAACAAAGAGTAAAGAAAAACTGCACTAAATCTTATATAAGTGCTTTTCTCTTTTGTATTTTCTAATTGAAGGGTTTTCTTCCATTTGGGGTGGTTTGTTTTGATAGGGAAGATGGGTGTTTCTTGGGTCACCTCAGGGTGAAGACATTTCCCATGAAGCCTATGTAAAATGAACTGAGAGTCATTTCACTGTAATAATTACAGTGAAAAGACCAAAAACTTTCATCCCTAAGATTCAATTTTTTTGAAAGTTTGGTTTCAAAAATAAAATGACATTAGTAAGTGATACGAATAGGGTGCTAATCATGTGATAAGGACTCTTCTGAACAATTTGCATAAATTAACTCAATGACAGTCAAAAACACCTGTGGAAGGAGGTTCAATGAGTTTCACCATCTAATAGAGAAGGAAATATAAAAGTTTAATGATTTGACCAAAGTCACATAGTCCACAATGGTTGTAATGTCAGAAATTGAACTTAAGGGTGTTAATTCTTATTTACATTCGGGAAAAGGAGAATGTTGGTAGAACATGCACTGGCCCTGAAGTCAGAAGACACATGTGCATGTAAGGATTTGATGTGACCCTCAACTCTGAGCTCCTTCCCATCTATAAAGTAGATTAACAATCCCCATCTCATAGTTACTCTGCATTAAATAAGTGAAAGGTTGTTTTGCTGAACTGTTAAGTTCTGTATTTGATATAAAATTCTGTTTTATATAAAACAATGTTTTCTAAAGCTCCTGAAAGAAAGTCATAATTCAATTGATCAATATCAGCCTTTTCCCTTTCTTTTCCGAAGTGAAGGAACAAAAATAGCAACAGCTCTTCTCAGGTATGGCCTTTGGGTCAGAAAGCAAATTACGTTCATATATTTTTATTAGTTGGAACATCCATTCTTCATTTACAAGCTAGGTTCATATAACTCATCTATATGAAGAATATAATTATCATACATATTTTGAGAGCTAGTTTTGTTTCAAAAAAAGAATAAGACACATGCTGGAATATATCTTAAAATATTGAACAGCTTTCAAATAATTGATAGAAATGTTTAATTTATGTTAACATGTGGTAGTTAATTTTTTGGCTTACTAAGCCTAACAGCAAAAACAGTGCAAAATAGCTCATCAAAACAATGGTTTCTGACATTTATAAATAAAAATTGTGAGACAAATGCAAATATAATGGGGGTCAGGCCTCTGAATATTAAAAGGCGACCACAATAGAATTTTTTAAATTATATAAATATATCACATAATAACACTGTTGCCATTGCAAGCCATATACTAGTATATTCAAGTTTGATCACATTCTATGTTTAAAATTTTGATATTCTTTCAAAATGCAACCAAATGAAAGGAAAGACTTCAACCTTACTGAATCCTCAAAATATGGCTTGTATCTTTTAATGTTTTGCATTATTGCCTCCTTTCTTCGTCAAACAACTCTATCAAGAAAGTGCTATTATTATATCCACTTTGAAGATGGTGGAAATGTGGCAGAATGTTTACTTAAGTCATCCAAGTTCCCAGAGCTTGTGAGTGTTAAGTCAGCTGTGCTATGCAATGAAGAAATCTGGCTCCAGACTTAATATGCTTAGTGACCCTCCTATAGTCAAGTGTATTGATCTCTGAGATCAATCAGAAACAATGTCACAATCCATTTTTCTGATGCATTGGCCAGTATTCTCAAAGGATGCTCAGAGAACCAGACATCTATAAACCATGTTAGGAGACTATACCAAAAAGTGCCTCCTTGGATCACCTAGCCAACTAAATCTGCATCCCTGGTAATAGGTCTGGAAATCAACATTGTTGGGAAAAAAAATCAAACTTTAACAAAATTCCCAGCTGATTCTTAACACATGAAATTTGAAGAAAACACTATATGCTTTCTATACAGATCCATGTCTATGTTCTCAGCCCTTAAAATATGTATAGTAGGCAAGCTCAGTAAATATAGGAATATCAAATGAAATAAATTATAAAGGAATAAATTAGTGCATGAATGAATCACTATCTCCATAAATCAGTAATAAATAAAAGAAAAATATTTGCCATAGTAGACAGTTCATGCATATATATTAAATCAGCCCAATCTTCTTGGTCTCTTTCCTCTCATTCTGCTTCACCTGTTCCACCACAATGACAATCACTCCTGGCCACAGAATTTATGAAATCTAGATGTGAAAGAGTGTGGAATTTTTTTTAAATATATATATATATAGTTAACTGCTTTGAAAAACAAAATAGAAGTCCCCTGTGAACCTGTATCGAAAGTGCCATGCTTAATGCTTTTAGAATTAAACATAGGGAGGGAAATTAAAATTCTCTCATTTTTAAGAACAACTAAGGATCCCCGTACAAAAATTTCACATGACCCTGGGTGGCATCGCCAACACTCTGTAACAAAATGATAATTCCTTTCCCACAACATTAGATATGTTTGCCTTTGTATGTGAATGTTTAACTTAGGATGCTATGTTGAAATTATTAGAGAAGGCCACCTATCTAAAGTTATCTGTAGCTTTCCCGAATTGTGTGTTAGGCATTCCACGATGATGAGGCAGGTCCGCCAATAAGAAACCCAAATTGGAAGGCCAACCAGGGACCAACTGTTTCTCTGGATAATGAGATTAAACTTCAAAGATCATCCTGGTTGTGCCCAGACAGTACTGATTAATGGTGGACTCTGCCCCATGTAGGCATCCCAGCACGAAGACATCCCTTAATTGGACTACAAGCTTCAACGTGTCTTAGACTCTTTGGGCTGCCATAACAAATGCCATAGTCTGGATGGCTTACAAACAACAGAATAATTTGTCCTCCCAGCTCTGGAGGCGGGGACATCAAGATCAAGACACCTGCAGATTTGGTGTCTGGTGAGAGCTCCTTCCTGGTTCATAGGTTACTGTCTTCTCCCTGTGTCCTCTCATGGTAAAAGGAATGAGAGAGCTTGTTGGGGTCCCTTTTATCAGGACATTCATCTGATTTATGAGGGCTTAACCCTCCTGACCTAGTCACCTCCCATAGGCCCTTCCTCCAAATACCATCATGTTGGGTAAAAAGTTTCAACATACACATTTTGGAGGGACACAGACATTCAGTCTATAGCAGTAAGTTAAGTTCTGAAACCAGAGGATTCTCTGTTGAGATTTCGTCTTAATCTTCTACCTGTTTAATTTTAGTTTGGGAGGAATTACGATGAACTATCTGAATAGAAAAATAAATAGCAATAGAAAGTACATTTACAGTTGCTCAAATGGAAAATCGTACAACAATTAACAAATAATAATATAAGAATAAACTCTGTTTCATGTGCTCACAATTGCAGACTATTTTGCCCCACGCTGTATTTTGAACTTTTGATCGACTAGCTGAATGACAGAGAGAACCATACAAGCGATCCCACACTCACTCTAATAAAGTATGTCATTTTCATGGTAATGTGCTTTGGTGTTGTGTGATGGAAGTGAGTCCCCTCTCCCAAGGACCCTAAGGAAGTTGTCATTAAAGAAAACCTAGCATTAATTACTTGGCCTAATTTATTCAAATTACAAATAACTTATTTTATAACTTAATTGCCATTTGGAGTAAAAAATTGTAAGAACAAATGGAAATGCATGTAAGGAGGAAAAGGCACAGAAAGCACGTGTTTGGTTCGCACAAAGAGCCCTGTGGTGCCAGGTTTTATTACTATGGTAAATAATCTGCCAGCAAGCACACCAAGTGCATCTGCGCCAAGAGCTAGTGAGGGGCAAAGTAGGATAAATACCATTCTTGGAAAAGAACCATCATTGATGGAGACAGCAGAGAATATGTGGGAATCATTTCTTTTTATGGAGTTGGTCAAATGGTACTTGAGATAACTAAGAGAGAAGAGTTCATTAATATTAAAATTTAAGCTGTGTCATTAGAGAAAAAGCAATTTTAACAACAGAAAAGATAATTACAGTGAAGTAAGAATGTGGGAAGAGGAGACTCAAGTGAATAAAATGTTGTGTTAAATTAAGGACTATGCTCACCAGAAGAGGGGATTTAATAAAATTAATGTGTCCTGAAGTGGACAACTTTTATAATCCTACTTTTACGCAAGAATTTTCTGAAGGCTCAATTGATCAAATAGCTCATCTTAACTATTGCTTTTAGGCAGTGCATTGATTATTTTGCAACAGTGAAATAATTATGTTTTAAGCAGAAAAAAGCTATATTATTAGCAATTATTGTATTACTTGACTTTCTTACTAATTAAATCTTTAAAGAATTAAAAAATATATTTTAAAGAAAAATAAAGCTATCTAGAATTTATATGAATAGGTGATAACAATAACTTAAAGCATTATTTGAGGTTTGAAAATTCACATTTATCCACAATGTGTAAATACTGTCTAATTGAGCACTTTGCCTAGGAATCCAGTGACTCCATGGTGCTCTCTCATTACAGGAATTCACAACCACCCTGGCCCCTTCCAAAGTATCCCATGTGGAAACTTTTATATCCTTTAAGTTATTATCTCAAGCTTCTAATATCTGTCCTCAAGTGATTTGGTTAAACCTCTCTGAACTAGGTTACACTGAAATCTATTCAGAATATTTTACACTTTAATATGAGATTAAGATGATTCCCAGTCTCTTCCTATGCTATAATTTTCTACCTCTTTTTAGAAATATATTTTTATTGACTTCAGAGAGGAAAGAAGAAGGCAAGAGAGATAGAAACATCAATGATAAGAGAATCATTGATCAGCTGCCTCCTACATGCCCCAAACTAGGGATCAAAACCTGGACATATACCCCTACCTGGAATCGAACCATGACCTCCTAGTTCATAGGTTGAAGCTCAACCACTGAGCCATGCCCAGCAGGCATGTTCTATGTTTTAATCTAACTAGTCTGTTCTCATCCAACCATAAATCCAGTTAATATACATCTCTCCTTAATCTGTCTTTCTGTTAGTTGTTATTGATCATAATGCATTTTTAAGTCTTAATGTGTAGAAATAACTGCTCTCCTTTCAAAATCGTGTTTCTCTATGAAAAGATGATAAATGGTATTTGAATTAGCAAAATGATGCAGGAAGTGTGAAAGTTCTGGGAAATATATTACATTTTGATAATTTTGATAACTCTAATACTTACATGATTTACATTAAAATAAAATAAAACTCATTCACTACTTTTATCTAAAATTCTTCCAAAAATTTATTATACATACTTAGAAAAGACTGCATCAAGGAAAGAATAAAGACTGCTGGGTACCTCTGTCTTGTTATCATCAACTAACCTGTTCCCTTGCTGATTATCTCTGGGCACATCTTTAAAACTCATTGAACTACAGTTTCTCTATTAATATGATTACAGAAATGATTGCTTCCTTTAGCATGGAGGTATTAACAGAATTAGTCAAACATTTTTAATGGAATGAACTATTTAAATGCAAAGCATTATAATAAAAAAGGCCATTTTCCACGGGTAAATTTGTAAAAGCAAATACAGACATGAATATGAGTAAACGTGCAATGGCCAGCAATAATTTCTAAGGATCATTTAAGAGATTCTATCTGGAATTGACTAAAAAGGGAGAATTTACTTTTAAAGCAGATTGTTTTCAATGGTGTTTAACCATAGGAAAGAAGATTTATCCAAAATAATACAGAACACAGGTTAATTAAAAGATTTCAAAGAAAACAATATGGATTAAAAGGCTTCGTGACTTAAAAAAAAAAAACAAAACAAATGAAGGTTCTACCACATTCCACTTGAATGCATTTTTTAAATGATAATTTGAAGTCATTAATTAAATCTAGTGCAGTGTTCTCCTCATAGTGAAATTTCAACTTCCATTTCATCATGGCTGCAAAATCATGATATGCAACCATGCCTGACACAGAGGTTTCCTGTTTAGATTTATTTCTAGACAAATGCTCACCGTGTGTCAATATTTTATCCCACAGGTCCCAAATTTCTATAGTAAATAAATATATGCTTACATGCATGCACATATATTTTGCATGTAATTGGAGTGTGATTTGTTATCAGATGTTTCTTCTTTTCTGTTAATGTCCTGAGGCTCAGAACCAGGTATAGTTAATAGTGTTGGCAATTATTTATAGAATGCAGTGAAATGAAGGTCCTTAAGAAAGAAAGAAAATGAGGAGGCAAGAATTTCTCTCTTTTTAAAAATATTTTTGTTTTATAACATTGAAAAAAAATTTTAATCCTTCCTCACCCGAGGATATTTTTTCCCATTGATTTTTTTTTAGAGAGAGTAGATGGGAGGGAAAATGGGAGGGGAAGAGAAGAGAGAGAGAGAGAGAGAGAGAGAGAGAGAGAGAGAGAGAGAGAGAGAGAGAAATATTGATGTGAGAGGAACACAACACATCCATTGGTTTCCTCAAGAGTGCACCCTGACCAGGCCTGGGGATTGAACCTGCAACCTATGTATATGCCCTTGACTGGGAATCAAACCCATGACCATTCAGTGCATGGGCCTACACTCCAACCACTGAATCACACCAGCCAGGGCCATAACATTCCTTTTTTAAAAAAATTGTTCTTTTGAATTTCTGTGGTAAAAAGAACTCATATCATGACATGTGGGTAAACTAGTAAATCTGGAATTTACTATCATTATACTATTAACTAGTAGCCCATTTGCAGGAAGAATCCTGCAAGCGGCCGCTGTGGCTGCCGTCTTTTTGGCTGCTGCACCTGCACCCACACACCGCTGCCGCCCACCCCGCCCCGCCCCGCCCAAGCCGGGCTTTCCCTCTGGCAGCCACCTTGCTTTCCGCTTTTCCTCCCTCTTCCTTCTAAGTTGTCTTCAGTCTTCACTCCTCCCTCCCTCAGTGTATGCAAATTAACCGCCATCTTTGTTGGGTAATTTGCATACTCGCCCTGATTGGCTGATGGGCGTGTTTTTTGCTGGTAGGCATGGCTTGGGCATAGCGAAGGTGCGGTCAATTTGCATATTACTATTTTATTAGGTAGGATTGGTAAATTATTTGGCAATATGTTTTCTACCTCTTTAATAATCAGAGTTTATTAATGAAAATGTACAATTTTATAATGATGGAAATCTTTGGTAAGCCAGGAAATATTATAAGCTGAGTTCAACAGACCTTAATCATAGAACAAATTTTACTGAGATTACCAATTTACCAGAAAGGAGGTTTTAATAAAACTTTGAAATGGAAAATTTTCTCATCAGAAAGTAAAAGTCATTGAGTTTAACTTCTCAGGGAACCTCTTGATCTACATGTAACAACATTGTATATGAGAGCACCACCCTGTAACCAGGTCATCTTCCTAACTTTGACTTCTTAATCTGCCACTTACTTAGTGACTGTGAACAAGTTAATAACCTTCTCTGTTCCTTGGCATCCTCTCCATAATAAGGAAATAGTATTAATTCCTGACTCACAGAATGCATATGAGGATTAAAGGAGGTCATGTTTGTAAAATGTAACTACTTATGGTGTCTGTCACATAGCTATATGTGTGAGTATTTATACATATATATGTATGGCATTTAGAGTTTATAAATAAAAGTTTGTAAAATAAAATAATTGTGTGTCCTTAAAGCTGAAAAGGAAAACAAAGACATCATTACAGAAAAAAAAAGGATGCAGAGTAAAAAAGGTTTTGTGCCAACATTGAGAGAGAGAATAAGTATGTGAGTTAAAAAAAATGTTTTGTTAACATTTGTTACAGTCATAGCAGAGAGCCTGGTACAGAACCAAAAATAAATATTAATGTCTTTCTCTTTCTTTTTTCCCACCAAATAATGTATTCTTGTTATGTTTTATTCAGGTTATTAAAAGCTTTTGATATCAATCCTTCTTGAAGCTCAGAATACTCATGCAACTGATCATCAAAATACTGAGAGGAATGTCTACAAATATGTTTGGAAGCTATTTCAAAATGTTTTTCCTCAATGTGGAATAAGGCAAAACAGTTTTTCCTTAAGATAATATGATCACATTTGAAATGTTGAGAAGTTCTTATCTGCATATATATTTACATTTTTAAATTATTTATATATGCCACTACATAGTTGTTGTTAGAGATTGAGAAATGACATGATTCATATATCGAGGAGGACAAAGGCAGAAACAGATACCCGAGGTGACACTGACTGGAAAAACCCTTGCTCCTCCAATAGAGATGTTTTGTCTGTTTGTTTGTTTTTTTAATGTATTTTTATTGATTTCAGAGAGGAAGGGAGAGGGAGAGAGAGATAGAAGCATCCATGATGAGAGAGAAACATTGATTGGCTGCCTCCTGCAGCCTCCTACTGGGGATCGAGCCTGCAACCAGGCATGTGCCCTTGACCAGAGTTGAACCGAGGACACTTCAGTCAGCAGGCTGAAGCTCTATCCACTGAGCCAAACCGGCTAGGGCCAGAGATGTTTTTGATTACTGACAGAAGCCTTTTCTTCTATGAACATTTACCTTATGGGATTTCTATGTTCTAACCTCTTGATTTTTTAATTATTTTAAAGAGTATAAGAAACATTACGATATATATAGTCTTTCTTTAAGCCCCATTCAAAGAGAAGGCAGTAGATAAGATTTGAAAACCTAACTATCCATAATTTTAAGTTCACATTTGACTGCGAAGTCTTTCTAATCAGGCAGATCGGCTGATTGCAACACAACATGGTTGGCCAATCAACGTGAATGAAAATTTCAATAAAAATAACTTTTCTGCTGGCATGCAGCTACACTACTGGACTTTCCTTGAAGAGATTGTAGTGTTGACATTCCAAAGATGCCATCCTTTAATTTTTGGCTTCTCCGTAAATAGATACTATTCTGTATTATGTTAATCACCATTTCATAGGGATTTCTTTTCCCTTAAAATCTCTAGCACCTTACTTGTTACATTCTATTAAGGTTCATTTGTTTAATTTCTTCATTCTTTCTACTACTCCATTTAAATCAAGAACACTTAAATGGCATGTAACTTCATAGGCACTCTTCTTTTCTAGCTGTTGGATCCTCAGCTCTTTTCCTATGATCAGCTTGTAACTCATAACTGTTCACAAAGAATAATGCATTCCTTTGCACAGCACTTTCCCCCTGTTTCTTTTGTCAATTCTTTGCATGAATCTGCAGAGGTGGCATTACTTAACTCTGACTCTGAATTAAACCTATCAGGGACTTGCTTATTTTTGCTTCTTATTTTAAGCAGAATAACATCATGAGTTTTATGAATCAAAAGACTAATGAGCCCATCTGTCATATTCTGCAAGAATGCCACAGTGAATCATTTTTTTTCTAACTTTAACTGGCACTGGGAAATTACTACATGTAAATAGATTCACTGAGATGTCCAAACAAGAGTGTTGCATAAAGGAATTTTACAGTTTCTCCACAATGTTTGGCTGGGCTTGGAGCTTACTTAGACAATTGGGAGAAGTCTGGGCACTAGAGTTTAAGCAAGATGTTCAGGTTTTGAAGGGGTTGAAAAGATGTATGAAAAAGTTGGAAAATCGAATCTTCTCTCAAGTTAGCAGTGGTTATAATGTTTGGAACGTATTGTGTAGGTAAATGGAAGTCTGAAGAACAAATATAAGACCCCAGATAACACTATGAAACTAGAGCTCGAGAACCTTTTAAATACTTGCTTTAGCCTGCATGGCATGGCTCAGTGGTTGAGCGTTGACCTGTGAACCAGGGCCCATGGGCCTATTTCTGTCAGGGCTCATGCCCAGGTTGTGACCTTAATCCCCAGTGGGGGCATGCAGGAGGCAGCCTATCAATGATTCTCTCTTATCATTGATGTTTCTATCTCTCTCTCCCTCTCTTTGTTTTTTCGAGATATGTATCAGTGAGGGTTCTATTAGGGAAGCAGAAACACTTAGTAGTATGGAATTAGGAATTTATTTGAGAGATGAGACTCTTCACAATTTTGAGAGAGCCACAGAAGGAAAGATCAGGAAAAGTATGGTTGGAGGACCGAAGAAAAGTCACTAACAAGGAACCATGGACAAGAGTTGGTCTATAGAAGACTGTTGCCTCTACATGTGGAAGTGACAGGCTGTATAAGTCAGCTGGGCTGGCAACTGTGAATAGAAACTGAACCTAAAATGAGATAATGAAAAACAAATGCGAGCCTATAAGGACAAACCTAACCTTGGGAGGATAACTGGAACTCATAGCTGTCGTTCTGCTTTTCTTGTTTCTAACCCTAGATGTAGCCTTGGGTGACCTTCACCTTGACACTGCATATGAGCCTGGACCACAACTGAAAGAACTCAGGCTGCAGCCCCATGTCAATGAGATGAGTTAGTAGATCAGCCACAAACATGAGACCTACATCAACATCCGGCATCAACCTCCTACCTTACCAGCTACTGTTTCACATCCACCTTCCAATTCTCACAAATTTCTCTTGTGGCCAGCCAAGACAAGAACCATACAGAGAAAGGTACTTGAAAAATAAATTTAGAGTTCAGTCCAGTGGTCGGCAAACTCATTAGTCAACAGATCGGCAAAACGCAGCTCGCGAGCCACCGCGGTTTGCTGACCACTGAGTTAAACCATTCAGTTTAGTGTTTAAATCCAGACTACTGGAATCTTTTTCCTGAAACTACTGCTTATTGGCTCTGATACCTTAGGTTAGTTGCTCAAGGTTTTGTGCCTCCGTTTCCACATCTCTAAAATGGGGATAATATGCAAACACAGGTGAAATTCCTAGAATTACACAGAGCATAGTATATGGCCATTATGTGTAAGTAATTATCTTTATATGCTTTACCTCACTTTACCCTATTTTCAAAAATAATCTCATGAAGAGATATCTTGGCATTTGCTCCCAAATTACATGCTTCCTATACTAGTTAGAGCATACTGTGATGTTTAAAAAGCATATTACAAAATATGAAGACATTGGGGTTTCACCTTCCCTTTACTTTCTGTTAGAGGATAATACATTGCTTTCTGCCTGCAGGCAGAAACATCAGTAGTCTGAGAATTCTCTGCCCAAAGCTGGCATTGTGATTTCATTGGGCATAACTGAAGAGATGTGTCTACAATAATTTTCCTTGGGGCAGTGACTGCTGAACTTAAAGCAGATGGAATCTAGTCATAGTCTCCATGAAACTTAATCCATTATCTTCCCGAACAAAATTTTATATCAGAAAAATCCTACTCAGTCCTTAAACAAAGAAGCTAGTCGTTCCATAAATAGATTAAGAAATGCATTCAATAGGCTGAGAGTACGATCCCCAAACAAAGGCATGGAAATTGCACATGTTATCTGTTTTTCTTTAATGAAACTGTGTAGTTATCTTACAAAGACATACTGACCTCTGGCATGCTTAAATGAAGAAAGCAGGGTATAATTTTATTAGTGAACCCTGAGAAAGCAAAATTATTACCTGGCCTGGGATAAGAATATCTGGTCTCAAAGGAGAACTTTTTTGAGGCTTTCCTTAACATTTAGGTGATTATTATCCCCACTATATTGACAAGGAAACTGACCTTCAGGGAAATTTAGTGAAAACTATCCACCAGGCCCAGCTAGCGTGGCTCAGTAGTTGAGCATCGACCTATGAACCATATGGTCACCATTCAATTCCCAGTCATGGCACATGCCTGGGTTGTGGGCTCCATCTATGTGAGGCGTGCAGAACGTAGCTAATCAATGATACTCTCTCATCATTGATGTTTCTGTTTCTCTCTCCTTCTCCCTTCCTCTTTGAAATCAATAAAAATATATTTATTTTTTAAAAACTATCCACCAGTTTGTAGTTAGTAACAAAAGGCCAAGATTTGAACTAAGGAAATAGGATTCAAATGCCACTATTTTCAATCTGTAAGCAAACTGCATTCCCTTTACAATCAGGATAGACACTGAAACTGGGACCAAGGTCTTGAAACACCAAATTCCAGATTCTTCTATGCAAAGACCAAGAATCCATCGGAAGCCCATTTAATATACTCCACATTTTTAATATTGCACTTCACATTGATCTTATATTAGGACTGTTTGCCAAAATTAGTATTTATTGCTATTAATAATAGTAGTAATATTCCAAAAATTAACATTTACTAGTATGTAATGTCCCCAACATTAGCGGTGTAATGCTTAATTGTGTAGTGGTCCCAAGTCTGATATTTCAAATAACAGTTACAAAAGAGAATTTCTGAGTTTCTCCCCAAGCTTACTCTTAATGGTCTGTGCATTTAGAACTTTAACTTACATATAAGTCACCTGGGGGATCTTATTAAAATGAGTATTCTTGATAAATAATTCTTGGGTGACTCTGCATTTTAACAAGCTCCCAGATGACCTTCAGAGGTCAAGCTTTGAATGGTAAAGCTATAACCCCTTCGAATTCTCCATAGACACTTCTTGGGGGTGAGAGGGAGAAAGTCCATGCACCAGAAAACCATTTAATTATATATTGCTGGAACTCACCACAGTGACTCTCAAAGGTGCCTACAACCCAGGGTGACATCCACATGGTGAATCTCACTGGCAGCATCATCCTCTCTCCCAAGCCTGACCATGCCATTTGTACTTAGCAGGAAGTCAAAGATCAAAATCTTATTTCATATAGTAGCAAGATCAAGTGTGCTTGTTATCTATTATACATCTTGATCCAGCAAGAGGTCACTGAGGATAACAACATCACTAAATGAAACTGGTAATTCTTTTAGGTAGTATATAGGATTTGTTATGTGCTAGAGATTGATTTGACCCCCACTACAACCTATGAATTTTTATTACACCTTTCAAATGTTGAAGATCTTTTTTTTACCACATAGAATTAGCAAATTCAATTGAATTTGTGTTCTATCCAACCACTAAATGCCTCCCAGCACCTAATAACAATGTTTAAAAATTTTGTTATTGATTTTTAGAGAGAGAGAGAGGAAGGGAGAGAGAGAGAGAAACATCCATTTGTTGTTCCACTTAAATATGCGTTCTTTTGTTGACCCTTGTATGTGCCAATACCAGGGACTTGTGATATTAAGACAATGCTCTAATCAACTGAGCTACCTGGTGAGGGCTTCTTAATAAAAAAATAAAAAATAAAATAAATAAAAAAATAAAACTTGTTTTTAAGAAAGAAAGAAATTACAGCAAACTAGATAATGGTGTTAAGAAATGAATGTTGCTGGCCGATGTGGCTCAGTGGTTGATTGTCGACCCATGAACCCAGGAAGCCATGGTTTGATTCCAGGTCAGTGCACATGCCTGGGTTGCAGGCTCCTTCCCCAGTAGGGAGTGTGCAGGAGGGAGCCAATCAATGATTCTCTCTCTATCATTGATATCTCTCTCTCTCTCTCTCTCTCTCTCTCTCTCTCTCTCTCTCTCTCTTCCCCCCTTCCTCTGAAATCAATAAAAATATCTATTTTTAAAAAGAACAGAATATTGTTATGGCCTTCCAAGATGCCTAACCCCCAATGTGATGGTACTAGAAAGTAGGGCGTTTAGGGGGTGATTAGATTGAGGTGAAACCCTTATAAATGGTGTTGGTACTCTTATAAAACAGAACTCCGAGAGATCTCTTGCCTTCTCTGCCATGTGAGGCTAGGAGGAGAAAGTGGCCATCTGCAATCTAGAAGATAGCCCTCACATACCTTGATCATGCTCACACCCTGATCTCAAACTGCTCAACTCTGGAACTGTAAGAAATAAATTCTTGATGTTTGTAAGCCATCCCGTCTATGGTATTCTTCTGCAGCAGACTGAAATAAGACAAATTGTGACTTTAGCAATATTGTTTAGGACTATTCTAATCATAAACTCAGTGATGTTAATGCTGGCTAGCATTGTCTCATCCAAACCATTCATTGTATAAATTAAGAAGCTAACACTTGAAGAACTCAGTTAGTTGTTTAAGGAAACATCTATAATAATAAAAACATAATATGCTAATTATACCAGACAGCCGCATGACCTTCCAGATGACTTTCCAGACAAAGCCAGGGCTGCAAGGGCTGAGCCCCTTGCATGAATTTCATGCATTGGGCCTCTAGTTATCAGAAGAAGAAGGAGGAGGAGGAGGAGGAGGAGGAGGAGGAGGAGGAGGAGGAGGACGAAGAAGAGAAATTATAGCGTATTGACTTCTAGTCTGGTGTTTAGGAAAGAATAGTCCCCCATTTGCATATACACATGTATATCTGATATAACTATAGAAGTCTAAGCAGGGTAGCTCATACTGCATTAGAAAATGACTCCCAGGTCCCAGTGGCACACAGCAACAAACATCCATTTCTTGCCTTTGTTGCATGCCTGCTGTTGGTCAGCTCTGACTCTCCTTCATATTATCTCCATTCTGTGACGCAGGTTGACACAACAGCCCATCTGGGAAATTGCTTTCCTCATTGCAAAGGGGTAAAAATGACTTGCTCTTACTCACAGTTCATTCATCAAGAAAATCACATAACATGGCAGGCTGTATTTTCCACCTGCCGGGAGGAACACTGCAAGTGTCCTGGCCAAGCTGATGTCAGTGGAGCAGGGAGAGATACTCTTCTACCAGGGTAGTGTAAATAGTACTATTTTTAAATGCAAAGATATTCTACAATTACAAGTAGTGTGACTCTGTTCCTTTTGCATAGATCTAGCCCTCATAAGATAACCTCAATAAACAGCCCATAGTCCATCTTCCTTCCCTGGTGGTTCCAATTTTAGCAAATTTTCTAGCAAAGATTGGTCAAGGTGATTTTGAAGTACTTAAATGAGAGTGTTCTCTCTTGTGAACTAATAATATAGCTGTAAAGTAGCAGCTACATCATTTTACAGTTAGCAGATTAAGAGCAAAATGATACCTAGATCATATCACAGAGATGTATGGGCGGGAGTATGGGGGTGACAGATGGCTGGAGGGGTGTCACTTTTCCTGGAGCAGCAAGAGGCCACGTGTAGAGCAAATCCCAAGCACAGGAGGGTGGTAAAGCTTAAGGTCACAGCCCATCCAGCTGTTGTATACAAGTGGATAATTCCCCTCTCACAAAGATGTGGCCACTGTCATTTCTACATATGTGACTATAAAATCACTAGAATCCCACAGCCCTGACAGCAGAATGACATTCCATTCCAGCTGGCCACTGCTACTGTAGATAAAAGTAAGAGATGGAGGCACTTCAGAATAAGGTACTGAACTCCTTCATGCATAAACCACAGAAGCAGGGTCTCCCTTCGACCCTCTGTTTTGGATATTTTCTGCCTGCTAGTCTCAAGTGTTAAAGAAATCAATGGATAAAATGAAACATGGGAGGGTGTGTTTGGGGGAGAGGAGAGAAGGTATTATTTCTTGTGTGTTAATTGATCATAACTAAGAGAACAAATGAGCAACGGGCACATTTAGTTACTTTCTAGCTGAAGAAAGAGGGTGCAAAGTGGCTGTTATTCTTAAACTAGAGACCCAGTGCACAAAATCATGCAGGTAGGGTCCCTAGGCCTAGCCTCCTGCAATCAGAGCCGTCTTCTGCCCATTCGCCAGTCCCCAGGCAGGAACACTGCCTCAGCCGCGGGCTATCAGACTGTTGGGATCACCAGCTCATCCCCGGCTGCTTGGGGGCTCAGGCCTGCAGGAAAGCGGGCACCGGCGACTTCACCTCCATGTGTGTGTGCTGGGCCAGCTGCTGATGGAAAGCGCTGCCTGCTCGGGGCCGCTTACATGGGCAGCACTGCCGCTTCTGCTGCCACTGGTCTGGGGCTGGAGGCACTGACGGAAGCTGCAAGGTGTGCCCACAACCTACCCTCCCCAGCATGAGCGGCCCCAAGGGGGCAGCGCATTCCATCAGCAGCCAGCCAGGCGCATGCACATGGAGGTGAAGTCACAGGCGCCCGCTTTCCCACAAGCCTGAGCCCCCAAGCAGCCAAGGATGAGCTTATGATCCCAATGGCCTGACAGCCAGTCCGGTCCTCCCACCACCCACCCCAATTCCCCTGTTCACCATCGCTTATCCATCGGAGCCTGCGGGCTGGGGGCAGGGACCGAGAGGTGCTCAATGCACCTCATGGTGACCGGTCATTTGGTCGTCCTAGTCATCACGGACACTGGCTTTTTATATATATAGATTGCCAGACAAGCACAACTCCACTAAGGGAAGGTAGGCTTATACTTTTTCTATCAAATTCCTTGAAAATAGACATCACATTTTTTGGCAATTAAGTTGTGTGTGTGTGTGTGTGTGTGTGTGTGTGATTTTGAGTAAGTGGCTGTATGTGTATATATGCATATGCGTGTTTATAGCTGGGTAGGCGGCAGTTCTGAATGACATATGTAGATGCCAATGATGACAACATTCCCTTAATTATTTTCTTAATATGGATCAGTTCACACTGAGCAAGATTAGCTCCTGACAATCTGTTCAGATCATTTCACTTAAGAATTAATTTTATTTTCTATATCAGAAACATTTAGAGGATACAGATGTCTGAGGGGTGTGGGCTCTATTTTTATCTCAGGGTTACTGAGCTTGAATTTAATTAAATTGTGAACATACCAAACCTTGTTCAGCATAGATACTGGTTTATGTAGTAGGAATTTTAAAATGTTTCAAAAATAGCTCTTTTTTGTAGTCTCCTGCTTCTGAAATAAATTTATTAGATATTCTAATAGCGTGCTTTAATCACAAATATGTTTTGGAATCTTTCTTACCAAATCTCTGTTTATTCTCTTTTTTTTACAATATACAAAGTAAATCTATTACCAGGTTATAAATACAAAATAGTTAGCCATTTACATGCAATAAACATTAATATTTCAAGAAAAAAATATTTTAAATGTAATAATATTCCCAAAACTGTACTAACGTAGTATAATATCACAAAAGTTGTAGGAAATATTAAAAATCTGCAAATAACAGGATTACTTTGACTATATTCTAAAATATTTTATTCCTTTGGTTCTATTTTAGTTCATCAGTTTATGTTGTTCATTATATTCCACAAGTGAGTGGGATCATGTGATATTTACCTGTCTCCAACTGGCTTATTTCGCTTAGCATAATGTTCTCCAGGTCCATCCATGTTATTGCAAATGGTAAGAGTTCCTTCTTTTTTATAGCAGCACAGTATTACATTGTGTCAATGTACCACTGTTTTTTAATCCACTCATCTGCTGATGGGCACTTAGGCTGTTTCCAAATCTTAGCTATTGTAAATTGTGTTGCTATGAACATAGGGGTGCATATATCCTTTCTGATTGGTGTTTCTGGTTTCTTGGGATATATTTCTAGAAGTGGGATTAACTGGGTCAAATGGGAGTTCCATTTTTAATTTTCTGAGGAAACTCCATACTGTTTTCCACAGTGGCTGCACCAGTCTGCATTCCCACCAGCAGTGCAAAAGAGTTCCTTTTTCTCCGAATCCTTGTCAGCACTTGTCATTTTTTGATTTGTTGATGATAGCCATTCTGATAGGTGTGAGATGGTACCTCATTGTTGTTTATCTTCAGAGATCTCCATCTGGCTGTCATCACACCTGCTTATTTGCTCTGGCTGAACTTTGTATATGAGGGAGATGATACTAGGCTTACGGAAAATGCTGGAATGGCTTATTGTTTCCTTCTTACCTTCACAAAGAAGAGAATGTTTGCTTTAATTTCTAATAACATGTTGTTGTTTTTTTGGTGAAAAAAAAAGAGTAAAAGAGAATTAAAAGCAGAAATGTCCAAAATCTTGAAGCTATCTTTTTGAGGAGTTTTATGTAAAACCTGGTGGAAATGTTACAATCAATATGACTTTTCTTCCATCTCAGTCTGTTCTATATTGACTCTGTTAAGATAGCTACAACACATAAGCATTAATCTTATAATCAATCATTATCTGTATAGAGCTGATTAGCATGTCTTATTTCAAATCAATCTAGTATGAGTAGATAGGCTTTGTCTTCAGCACTAATGTCTTATAACCTCATTTAAACAAAATAAAAATCAGAGATAAGTACTTCCAAGGTTTTAATAGGACATGACATGTGTATATTCTTGAATGAATGAGATTATCATGCTCAATAACAAGGGAGAAAGAAATCAAAGCCACGTGGATATTTTAAAGCAAAAAAAACGAACAACAGGAAGACTAATTTTTAAAATGCTTTAGAATATGCTGCAAATAGTCTCTAAATACATCAAAGGATTTCACATTTTAGCTCAATATCAGCACTTCACAAATTAAACAATATTATCTCCATGTTATTAATGATAGAGATAAGTCACAGTGAGACAATGTCTTTAAGAGACCACTGCAAACTAGGATATGCCACATTGGGCTCTCCAAGCAAATGCCTTATGTTAGTAATACGGCCACCTAGTTCCACTGTCCAAAGGATATGTAAAATGATTTTAATTTTAATCTAGAATATTGCAGAAAACTAAAGATTAAAATGGGATATAAAGACTTTTAAATTGTTTTATTTAAATAATAAAAATTAGGAAAAATTTTTAAAGAAACAAAGAAAAAACTTACATGGATCTCTTAATTACTATTCTTGTGGAAGTCACTTAAATTTAGAACTAATACATTCTTCCACTGGAATAATTACGGAAAAGAAAAAAATGTCATTAAAATATTGTCATTAAAGAATTGTTACTCTCGAATAAACAAGTAGCACTTTCTAAAGAAATTCTTTTTAAAGTGTTTTAAAGCACACCATTAATTAGATTTAAATTTTCTTTATCACAACTCATAGTTAGTGTTTTTCAATACAATATCCACCCCCTACTTTTATCCATAAGGAATATGTCTCAAGATCCTCCAGTGGAAGTCTAAAATCATAGATTGTACAGGAACTATATGTAGTATGTTTTCTCCTATATATACAGATCTATGATAAAATTTAATTAAAGAATTAGACACAGTAAGATATTAACAAAACAAATAATAATAAAATAAAACAATTATGATAATCTACTATAATAAAAGTTATGTTAATAGCTTTAAGGCCATTATTAAGCAAAATAAAGGTGGCTTTAACACAAGTACTGCTATAGGATAACAGTTGATCTGATAACTGAGACGGCTAGTAAGTGTCTAGTTGGTGGGCCTACAGCACGGATATTCTAGACAAAGGGTGATTCATGTCCTGGGAAGGACAAAGCAGAAAGCCACGAGATATCATCACACTATTCAGATCAGCACGCAGTAGAAAACTTATGAATTGTTTATTTCTGGAATTTTTCATTTAATGTTTTTGGGCAATGGTGACCAGGGGCAAAAGAAACTATGGATAAGGGGAGACTATTGTAAAAGCAAGGTAGAGGAGTAGTAAGCTGATTAAATAAAATGGATGTTGGTTTTAATCTCGCGTAATAGTGCAGATATGAAAAAGCCAGGGCATGTGGCTTGGCTCTGCCATTCACAGCAAATACCTGCTCAGTCGCTTTTCCTCATTTCACAGCCTTCAGAAGAAAAGCAGGACATTCCAGCAAGCGTCCTCACAGAGATGGTCCAGAGGCTGCACAGACCTTTTTCTCCACACCCCGTCGTCCCTGATCCCAGTCATATGGGCACCAAACTGAAGAGAAGCCTGACAACCATGGCTGTCGCTGGTGCCCACGGGTAACACTCAGGGCGTCCCATCACCATGAGGACGAAGAGAGAAGGATCAGCACAATTACGTTCACATAAAAGTTTGCTTGTTTTTACACACTTTCCCCAAGGATCTAATGTAAGGAATTCCTTGTAACATGTTATTATCCTGTTTAATTCCTTATGTCTGTCTAACTGGCTTTTCACCAAGCGCGTGCCTCTCTCATTGATTGTATGGTCCTTAAACAATGACTTAACAATAAAGTTACATTTCTGGTTACTGTTACTTCATTGTGAATCTTTATTCCCCACTTTTAGCAGTCACAGCAGCATTACTTGAAGCAGTCATTAAACCCACAATTCTGGCTACAGTACAACATTATTTAACCAAAAGCACACTACATACCAGACCACTTTCATGTAGGAGCTGACACTCTTAGTAATAAAGAAGAAGCAGACAAGAGTGGTATAAAGAAGCCATGCATTTACCTAGAAAAAATAATATACGGTAGATTTATTCAGGTGGTGTCTAAAGAGACATAGTCATCAAAACCAAGAGCAAGTCTTAACTGGGGAATTTTGAGGCCCAGACCAGCCCAGGAAATTTCAGTTTCCTAACTCTGTGATCTTTTAATTGGATCTTATCTTTATTCTTTCAGTTAGGGAAGAAAAAAAAAAAGCATGAGCTTTCTGGAACTCTCTTTATGATAAGACAGTGAAAATTAGGCATGCTGATGTGGAAAACTTGTCCTATGGAAAAAGCCACACTTGAGACAATACTTTGGCGATGATAGCAGGGCAATTAGACAAAGGAGCACTGGGAAAATTTGACAAGTAGACAGCCTCTCATTCAATACAAAAAAAAAAAAATATTTTGACCCCCAGGCACTAGTATGATTAAAGTTAAAAAGTAACATGGTGAGAAGATAAGTCCTGCCTGCGCTATAGTTGTGGCTGACACAACAATATAAAATCGTGGGGCTGTGAATTGGTTAGAATCCTGTATACACGGGGGGTTTCTTTGAAAATGACCTAAACTAACAACTGATAGGGAGGAACATGCTGATATTTTTTCAAAGCTCCCTACTAACCAACTAAGATGCTATAAAAAGGGTGGTAACCCCCCACTAGGAAAAACCAATCTCTCCTAGCCTCGTCCATTTTTCTTTCCTGAAATGCAGGTCTATTTGTGAATACCGCCATGAATAGAGATTTCTCTCCGAAACAGTTAAGTGTTATGCAGTTCAGCATGTTCTGGTATAATATGCCTTTTATCCAGAAGTTTCATAATCCACTTTACAGACAAAAGTAGATTAGAGAGATAGGTTTGGTGAGAGTGACTTTCATGTGGCCAGGTAAGAAGCCACCTGTGGGGTGGGAACAAAGGAAGAGGAGCTAGGAAGCAGCATTTGCATTAGCCCTGGAAGAGTAAATATGGCTTTACTGTCTCAGACAAAGGAAGGATAAAGGGAAGCCTCAATGAGAATGAAAGGTCAGTCACAGACATGAAGGAAAAGATCTTAAGAAAATGTCTTGAAAGACATTGTCTCACATGGGTGATTGTTTAGGTGAATATCTGAAAGAAATCTGGCGAAGAAAGGCTTTTTAATGTGAAGAGACATAAATCATATACTTGCCTTTGGAAGGGACCATGGAAATCATAAAGTCAGAACATTTTAGAAATGAAAGCGATTTGAAGATCAATAACTTTATTCTCCAGCTGAGAAAACTGAAACTCAAAAAGAGTTTGAGTGAAATGTCCATGGTTGTCAAGGAAGGGACAATGTCCATATGTAAAGGAGGCTCTACGGTCTACTCATCTAGTGCTTTTTCCATAATAGCTTACTACCCTCTCTGCATGGCAAATACATTTTCTAGCAATTCAAGGAGTGCAGTTTTGCAATTAATTTCAAACAGAATATTCCACTAGGAGGCATTACATACGGCTTTCTTTATTATGAACCTGAAAGTAGTAGAGGAATCCAACTCTCCTTAGACAATGCAAGAGATTACTATTAATCCAAAGGATTCTTAATCTGTTTATTTTGTTTTTATGCATCCTTCTGCAAAATAGTATTCAGCTGTTAAAATAAAAAAGACAAACGCATATCAACCTTGAAAATTCCCTGCACAGACTAATCAGTAGTCATAAACAAAACTTAATTTAGCTTATTTTGCAAGACTAACTTGACCTGGGTAATTTCTTGCTTATGCTTCTGGAAGTATCAGCAAAACTTAAACTGTTTCCCAAGGTCAATATGAGGTAAGCACTGAAAAGTGTAATAGGATAACCAATCACTGTGAAGAGTAAACAGTCACTGCTTTCTTACTATACGTACTGCTTTATAAAGACATACCCCTGAGCCTTCTCCAGGTTTTGGTTTGAGTGCTCCCAGTTTGCAAACTGTCTTCCTGGTGTATGCACAATAAACTTTTATTAATTGCTACCTCAGTGATTCATTGGTTTCACTGCAGCTATCTCTGAACTTTTGAAACAGCTGAAAATATTTTTACATAAATTAACTAATTTATATTGTTTACGCAGACATGTTCAGAGCCAGGAAGCTTTAATATGACATGTAAGTTAATTTTCAGGTAGAGTTTTAGTTGAATAAAATTGATGTGGTCTTTAGGTCATAAATTATATTGGATGGATTTGGGGGAAAAGTCTAAATTGAAGCTGAAGTTTAAAGCATCATTCTCTAGAATCATTTAATTAAGTGACTTATAAATTAGTTATAAGGTGGTCAAAAATTCACCAGCTGGAAAAATAAAAGCACAAGCAAAACAAAACAGAACAACAATAAAAACAAAGTTCATGGCACAAACTTTGTCCAATACAAGGATATTAAGAGACCCGTTATGGCTCTTTTTCTGTCATTCACCTACAAACTCTTTCTTCCCCCTCAGTGTGTTGAGAAGAACTCCAAAAGGTTCTAATTTTCATTAGTACCTTGCAATTTGTAGAAAAGTAGGTCCAATTGGTGAGTAGGCAGCCTGAGCAAATATCAGGTCTAGCAACCCTTAATGGCTAGTGCCTGCTAGGGGATCTCAGTAGGAATGAGAGGAAACCAAAGGGACTTGTGATTGTCTCAATGTTACTCATCAAATGGTAGGGAAGAGTGTGCAGCATAGTGGCATCCCACACACATTCACGAACAGAAAATTAGTGCAAGGAAAAGGTGTTTAACAAAATTGCAGGCGAGAGAAAGGAATATGAACCATCATACAAAGGTTGGGTATAGCCTCACATGAGTTTGTCCTCCTCCCTCACCACCTTCCCCCACCACCTCAGATTACAGAGAATAAAAAATAAAAAAAGCTGCCCTGGCCAGTTTGGCTCAGTAGATAGAGTGTCGGCCTATGGACTGAAGGGTCCCAGGTTCAGTTCCGGCCAAGGACACATGCCTGGGTTGCAGGCTCGATCCCCAGTGGGGGGCATGCAGGAGGCAGCTGATCAATGATTCACTCTCATCATTCATGTTTCTATCTCTCTCTATCCCTCTCCCTTCCTCTCTAAAATCAATAAAAATATTTTTTTATAAAAGCATTAGTATGCATTCCTCAAACTGTAGCTTATACGAATGCAAGGAGAATTTACCAGCTCTATGGGAAAACCACAGGAAAGCTAATCAGTTTCTCTAAGTGAAGCATGAACCAGAGAAAAGAAATAGCATGGAAGCCATGTAAATATACCTCAAAAGGACAGAAGCAATGAAGAAAGGGAAGAAAGAATAAAAATAATCCTATATAATAAAAGGCTAATATGCAAATTGTCCCCTCAACAGGAGTTCGACTGGGAGTTCGATCAGGGGGCGGGGCCAGCCCGCCAACAGCCTGCAGCTCCTCCCCCCAGCCAAACCTGGCCCAATTGGCCACGATTGGGGCAGGCTGGCTGGACCCCACCCATGCATGAATTCTTGCACTGGGCCTCTAATACTGTATAAAATGCTGCCAAAAAATTTGATTCTAGAAGAAAATTTAACCAAAGGAAAATTTTCTACCTTACTATTTGTTATAAAATATGTCAATAAGAAAATGAGTTCAGGACAATAAGAATTCAATAATAAGATAATAAAGTAGAATTAGATTAAAACAAAATTATTATCATTAAGAGAATCAGTTGCAATCCGAATCAGCATCATTATACAAATAATCAATATATTAGAAGCAGCAGAGAAAAAAAGCAGAGTTGAACATCACATATAATTAAAATGTATGAGGTAGTTACAGACATTGTGACAATTAGATGAAAAGTATAGATATAGAGAAATTACTAAGAGAATCCAACCTAAGGAAGATTGGACCTCAACCCCAGTAAGATATCTAGTAAATCTATAATAATAAAAGCATAATATGCTAATTAGACTGGATGTCCTTCCAGACAAAGCCAGGGAAGAGGGAAGCCTGGGTCCCAAATGCCAGAGGGAAGCCAGTGCCGGCAGCCGGAGGAAAGAAGGCCTACTCTTGCATGAATTTCATGCATCAGGCCTCTAGTTGAACAATAAAATTCAAAACTTTAATAAGGAAATAATTTTTAGATAAAGTGAAAAATATAAAAGGTGCACCACATTTCAAGAAAACTCAGTTCAGAATAATCAATGCCAATTTATTCTCTATTGATGCTCAAATATAAAGAAAAGAATTATCTAGGTATTCAGGCAGACATAAAACATGTCACATACAAAATAAGATATAGGGTTAGTTAGCTTTAGACATTTCCACAATAATGTTCTGTGTCAAAAACAACAGTATTTTTAAAATATCTACAGAATTCAAAAAAAATGTCATTTGCCCATGCATATAATCCCCATAAGAGTATCATTCAAGTGTAAATGAAAGAGAAATATTTCTCACTTATGAATGAACTCTATCAGCCTTTCTAAAAATAACCTCCTCAAAAAATAAACTGGTTGATAATGATACACATGAAATCAAAAGACGAATGGAACACTTATAAAGAGAACTAATTCAGTACTCAATGCCAGAGAACAGCAGAAGAATATCTACTAGATTCTTAGGGAAAGACAATATGGCACCAAATTTTTATATCCAGCCAAATTTTCCTCAGTGACAAAACAGTAATATACAATATCCAGTAAACAAATCTCAGATGATAATACTTAAAGGTCCTCACTAACAAAGATAGTTAATAATGTTTAAAGGCCTACCCTACCTTTTTTTAACCCAATAAGATATTTCTCAATCTTCAGACTTTGTACAAAGGAAGATTACCGTCTTCTAGCAACAACTAAAATTTAAAGAGGTTTACCTATTAGATATTAGAATAGTATATAAAATTATATAGGAAGTCAAAGAAAAGAAATATACCAGCCTTAGAGATAAGCAAATGTGTATTTCGTAAGGGTCTGTCATCTTCAAACCATGAAGCACAGGAGTAAGCTCAGTGTGAATTGACTTAATAATGCTTTTGGGCCTTCGGACACAATTTCAGAGAGAAAAATCACTTGTAGAATTTCCAAAAATATTCCAAAAATCACTTGTAGAATTTCCAAAAATATTAATAAGCAATATAGATTTTTTTGGTATTTTACAAATATGTTTAAAGGCAATATTTCATTTGAATTCTATAATTACTACCAAATTTAAACATTTACTAAAGTTGAGTACCTAGAGACATTTGAGAGTTCATTTTGTTTCCTTGGGGGAGGTTGTTTGTTTTATGTTTTTATTAATTGCCTAAAGTTTGTCTTTTATGTGTAGGAATTAGTAGGAATTCTTAATATTCTCCTTCCTGATTTGTCCTTTTTTCTTTTAATTAAAAAAAAAAACTCCTTCAGTATCCCATTATTAGAAAGATACCTTCCTACATTTTCTTTAAATTTTTCTGTACTTTTTATGTAACTTAACCCACCTGAAATTTGTCTTTACCATGTGAGATAAGGATATAATTTTATCTATCATGAGAGAGATAACCAAGCAACCAGAATTATTTATTTCATAGTCATCCTTTCTTCACCCATTATAAGTAACACTGTCATGATACATGAAGTTTCCATACGTCAATCATGTTGTCTGTGGGCCCTTTAATCTATTCCACAGGTATTTTTCTATTCCTGGGCCACAATCACATACTCTTTTTTTTTTTTAACTTTTTTTTTTAAATATATTTTATTGATTTTTTACAGAGAGGAAGGGAGAAGGATAGAGAGCTAGAAACATCGATGAGAGAGAATCATCGACCAGCTGCCTCCTGCACACCTCCTACTGGGGATGTGCCCGCAACCAAGGTATGTGCCCTTGACCGGAATCGAACCTGGGACCTTTCAGTCCGCAGACCGACGCTCTATCCATTGAGCCAAACCGGTTTCGGCACATACTCTTTATTATAACTCTGTAATGGGTTTTGTTCTCTGACAGGGCAAGTTCTGTTTCATTTTAATAACTTTTAAAATTTTTAAGACATATGATTTGTCCTTTTTCACATTAACCAGTTTGTTTGCTTTTGGTAGGTCTTTCATAATTGTTGCATTTTTTAAAAAGGAATTTATTCTTCCACTCATTTATTTGAATGTATGAAGTACACTCAAAAAATAAATAATTTGAGGAGGATTTATGCTGATTTTATTTCTGAGCCTAACTATATAATTTTTTGGTTTTCAATCTTATATTTAATATATTATTACCCTGTGCTTAGAGCGGAACATGTAAACTCATTTTTGCTATCTTCTCCTTCCCTTATAAATATTCAAAAGAAATATACTAAAGTTTTTCTTGATTTCCCGAACAGTAATTGCAACTGCATCATCTATAAAGAAGAAAATAGTAATTGCATTTCCATCTTTTCGGCTTCCCAGATTCAAGGGTCACTGTCCAGTTTCCAATTATAGATGGTCTGTCATCATATAGAAGTAAAATGAGCCTCTCCCCTCTCCACTAATGGTATCTCTCATTCCTGTATATTTTAAAGTAATAATATAATTAACATTAACCTGGTTAAATAAATATATGTGTGTATATATATATATATATATATATATATATATATATATATATATCTCCTATGAGATACATTTTTAAAATTTATATTCTGCTTTTTATGAGTGGGGATTTTAGACTGCAATGCTCCAGTCTCTTCTTTCAATGGTAAAGAAGCAAGAAAGGTAGCTATTGCTCATTTTAGCCCATTGTAATATGGCACAATTTTAGTGTATTAAGCACCTGTGATCTGGGACTTCATTACCCGCGGCCACTTTTGCTTACCAGAGCAAAAGGCTAATGGGATTACTTCAACATAGGTTTGATTTTATTTACAGGAAGGGGAGTGGGGGGGGGAGCAAAAGTAAAGTTTATTATTATTTATTATTTTCCATATGAACAACTGTAAACCTACTTTTGCCCCACCCTGTATTTGTTTTTTTTAATTCTAGACTCATTGTTAGTCAAGGTGTGGAAGTTCCAATGATAACCTGGTTGTAACTCGTCAGAAAACAGTCTTGATATTCCCAGGAAGTCTAGGTCTATAGTTACGAGTGCAGTTATCATAACCTGTTCTCTTGTTCTAATTGGCGTGTTTACCGAGATAAGGTCCAGGGCAAGTGAGCAATACCTCCCCGACCCAGGACACTTCCTTAAAATAGAAGCAAATGCTTGATTCTTCTGGCAACAGTGACACTCATGGTGGATAACTGCACGAAGCCATAAAGTGTTGCCATTTGATGCCTTAAGTGGACTTTCCTTTACATTAAATCAATACTGCTTTACATTGCATAACTTCACTTGCGTGATATAATGGAGAATTCAAAATTTGTGATTGTTTCAATAAGAAATACACACACAAATGTAAATATTAATATATATGTTAGGCTTTCTATATACCTGTGCATAAAAGTTATTTTTAGAATGTCTACACCGACATTGAACAGGAGAAATGCCTTAACAATGAGTCAGAGCATGGAATGTTGATCTGTTAGGAACTCTCTACAAATATCATACGCCTAGTGACTAATTTGTCCAGCATGAATATTATATTTTTCCTAATGGTTTTCAAAATGATGAAGTGCCACTTTTGTTTACAACACGCATTTACTGCCATTCATCTCAACAAATGTCCTGTGTAGATGATTAATATTTACAACTCTAGGTATCTCTTTGCTCATTTATATCTTCTTAAAGATTAACTTCCCTTTTAAATCTGCTTAATGTATAGAGACATAATATTGCCCTTTGGGCACGCACAAAGGCATTTACACTGACTAGTGAGACTAGTGTAGTCTTTCGCTGTTGCTTTCCCAATCTTTTTTGAAAACTTAGATTTTCCTCTTCAGTGGGTGCAGGTTTATATATTCTCTCACAGTGTTTAGATGAGCATTTCTTCAAAAGCCAAAAATGGTGTCAAAAAGAAGCGCTCCTTCCAGGCATCATCCTCTCAACACCTATGAAGTCACGTTTGTAGCTCTCTTTGCCATTTTGCTGGTTCTCTGTGCTGGGTTAATTGCAGTGTCCTGGCTGGCAATCAAGGAATCAGAAAAAGGTGAGTCCGAGGGAGCTGGCTACCGAAGGCACTCTCAGCGGAATGTGCCCACTTCAATCTCGTTATCCTGTCAGGACCTTGTATTCATTGCTGTCTTTCATGACAAGATATTTATTTGGTATTCAGATGCTTTGCTGTAGTTCACTTCATAGAATATTAGAAAAATTATTTGGTCTATAATTAAAAACTTACTTCAGAATTCAAACATGAAACTAAATTTTTTAAATAAAAAAATGTTAAGTATGTTTCTCAGTTTCAACATATAACAAAGTAGGTTTTATAGCCTGTGGGTTAATTCTGATAGGACTTAAATCACAAACAATTAAAGTGTTGTTGACTATACAAATTGATAAATAAATAGTTAAAGAAAAGTACTATTTATTTCTGGAGAATGATATATTCATCCTCTTTTTAGGCTAACAATTTTCATTGCAACAATATAAGGGAATGTGGATGTAAATGTAGAATTATAAAGATCTGAAGCTGCCTGAGTAGCAAACTGTGATAAACAGGAAAAAAAAAAAGAAGAGGTAACTATTATTTAGAGCAGTGGTTCTCAACCTTTCTAATGCTAGCAGGCAACCCTAGCAGGCTAGCAGGCGAACTGCTAGCAAGTGACCCACAGGTTGAGAACCGCTGCTGTAGAGCCTAAGACCATTGGAAAACACAGATATTTACATTACGATTCATAACAGTAGCAAAATTACAGTTATGAAGTAGCAACGAAAATAATTTTATGGTTGGGGGTCACCACAACATGAGGAACTGTATTAAAGGGTGCTGGCATTAGAAAGGTTGAGAACTACTGATTTAGAGTGAAATTATATGCACCAACAACTTTTTAAGGATCTCCAAATGTATTCTGTCATTACAACAAATCTATAAGTTACCTTCACTTTATAGATGATGAATCAGAGACAGAGAATTTAGGTAACTTGATTAAATTTGCATCATTACCAGGTAGTGGAAGATTCCAAACTAGACAATCCAAATCTAGGACTTATGCGCTTATGTACTATTTACTCATTTATACAGTAAATTTTAAAATAGTGACAGCACAGCAACAACCTGAGTATTGGATTCATTTTTTCGGAGAAAATTTTTACAGTTTTTAAGTTATGAATTTCTGTATATATGATTAGATTAATTTTTTTTTGAAAACTCACAAAGGTAAAACCTTTTCAAGTGAGTGATTTTGGTTTTACTAAGAAAATTCTCAGTCTTTGAGTAGCTGTTTTTCTCTAGTAGATAAGTTTAAGTAAGAATTTTATAAATATAATTTGTAGTTTTACAAAATAATTACTAGTTTATTTAAATACTATAGTTATATATGAGGGATATATTTTAAAGTGAAAGAGGTCTTGTGGATATTTATATGATTATATGAACAATTAAATAAATTATAGACCTTCTCTTACACTTATAGAAAAGCAGCTACTTTGGTCTTATTTAAACACTGTGAATAACTTCAAGGATATATAATCATTTGGAAGTCCACTGGACTCTTAGATCTCAAAAAATAAACAAAAGTAAGTTATCTTACAAGTAAAATAGAAAATAAACATTTATAAATGTGAGCATGGCCTAATAGTGAACAACTTACAAAAAAGGATTCGAGTTAAATCTATAGTAAAGCACAAGAAGACATAAGACATACTACTTTTAATACACATTGTTTTGCTTTTTATTGGAGATCATTTTAGAGTTACAAAAAGATTGTAAAATGGTTGAGTTTATATAACCATTGCCCAGCTTCCCCTAATGTCAATATCTTGTATATTCATAGCACAATTGTTATGGCTAAGAAATGAACTTAGTACAGTTATTAACTGAACTGCACATTTCATTTAAATTCCATAGGTTTTTTTTTTTCATTAATGTCCTTTATCTGTTGAGGATCCAGTGCGGACTCCTACATAAGATTTAATGATCATGCTTCCTCAGTCTGATTCATGACTTATTTTCTAGCCTTTTCTTGTCTCAGTTTTTCCTTGTCTTTCACATTTAAGCGTGAAAATCCCAATGTAATTTTGAGTATTAAAAAGACAAAATAGTATAAATAATGTGTTACATCAATTATGCAATTATAACTATTTAAACTCAATGTGCATTTATTGTTTGAAATATTATTTCTAGTGTTTCTACTGAACTGGGAAATTTGTTGTTAATATATAATAGATTCTGGCTTCTAGAGTCAGCCAATTCTGTGCCCAAATTCCATACCTGCCACTTATGACCTCTATTAGTTTGGGAATTTTTCTTAGTGAATCTAAGCTCCAGTTTTCTCATCAGGGAAAAGAAGAAATAACATCTTGTCATAACAGATCAATGTGAGAATTCGTATCATTGTTATTACATGTATAATGATTTCATTGTTGTGCAAGTTTTAATTGAACGGATTCATTTTAAATATGAATCTATAGCAAAGGGAGTATTCTGATAAAGGCATTATGCAGGACACTTTTAATTAAAAATTTTAATGTTGACATTATTGTAGGTGTCCACCTTTTGCCCCCCCCCCCTTTGCCCACATCCACCTTCCCACACCTCCCCCTCCCTTGGCCTTCCCCACACTATTGCCCATGTCCATGGGATCTGCATAGAAGTTCTTTAGCTAATCCCTTCACCTTCTTTATCCAGTCATCCCCACGCCCCTCCTCTCAGGCACCAGCCAGTGTGTTCCGTGTATCCATGTTTCTGGTTCCATTTTCTTCATCAGTTGTTTTGGTTTTTTTTTCATTAGATTCCACATATTAGTGAGATCATATGGTATTTGTCTTCTTCTGCCTGGCTTATTTTACTTAGCATAATACTATCTAGGTCGATCCATGCTGTCACAAAGGTTAAGCATTCCTTCTTTTTTGCATCCACATAGTATTCCGCCGTGTAAATGTATTACAGCTTTTTTATCCACTCATCTGTTGATGGGCACTTGGGCTGTTTCCAGATCTTGGTTATTATAAACAAGGTTGCTATAAACATAGGGATGATTATATTCTTTCTGATTGGTGTTTTGGGATTCTTAGGTTATATTCCCAGAAGTGGAATCACTAGGTAAAAAAGGTAGCTTCATTTTTAATTTTTTGAGGAATCTCCATATTGTTTTCCACAGTGGCTGCACCAGTCTGCATTCCCACCAACAGTGTATGAGGGTTCCCTTTTCTCCACGTCCTCGCCAACACTTGCTGTTTGTTGATTTATTGATGATAGCCATTCTGACAGGTGTGAGATGGTACCTCATTGGAGTTTTTGTTTGCATCTCTCTGATGATTAATGACCTTGAGCATCGTTACATGTGTCTACTAGCCAATTATTCAGGCCTTAATGGCACATTTTAGTACCCATGTTTATATTCAATTTATTAGCTTTAATTCCTTACACTTTTAAATATTGAGATAATATATTTTCTGCAGCTTTCTCAATAACTTCCCTAATAACAACATTCACCATCTAATGGCAAAAGGTCACACATGCCAATTTTGTAATTATTAGAATGAAAGAAGTAGCTTCAAAGTTATGTTTCAAAGTAGCTCACACAGAAATATGCACAGCAGTCCACAAGCAGAAAACCAGCAGAGACCCTGGATGCTAGGTGTTCAAGAAATAACTGAAAGCAACTACAAAACTTTTAATGGTCCAGTTCTCACCATGTTTCCCTGAATCAGTATCATAATTGGTGGAAGTTGATCATCCCTGTATTTTCCAACAAGAATCTCAATAGCAAAAAAAAAAAAAAAAAAAAAAAAAAAAAAAAAAAAAAAAAAAAGCTTGAAAGCGTGGAGTATAGGTTAGACTTCAAAGAACGTAAAAAAATAAATAGGGCAGAGAAGTTTAATATTTAATCTTTTAAAATAACCAGATAGGAGGGAAAAAAGGAGCTGATTGTGAAATATGAAGGCTGCAAAGTAAACCAGAAAAACTACAGCACAAACACATCAAGCAAGTACTTTATGTCTTAACCAGGATGTGCATATTCTCTTATACTTCACATTTTAAGTATTTTATTTCTTATTAATTTATTTAGATGCAGTATTTGGAAACAGTTATGAAGCCAGAGGGACTCTGAAAATAACATCAGGAGCTACATATAATCCTAATTTGCAAGACAAACTCTCAGCGGATTTCAAAGTTCTTGCTTTTGACTTTCAACAAATGGTAGGAGACTGTCTCTCTTCAGCTGGTTTAAAATTTCGTAACATAGTTTCACTAACTACTTGCCAAAAGACACATGATCTCTAAATGCATAATAATCTGGCCACTCAGTGTGTGTGTGTGTGTGTGTGTGTGTGTGTGTGTGTGTGTGCGCGCACGTGTGTGTGTGTGTGTGTGTGTGTGTGTGTGTGTGTGTGTGTGTGTATTAGAGGCCTGGTGCATGAATTCGTGCATGGGTGGGGTCCGGCCAACCTCGCTTTCTTTCTTGCTTTGAAAAAAATTAGTAAATAAATTTAATATGCCCAGGATGCTTAAATGTATGAGCCTCATCACTGAAGAGAAGGAAATTACCCCTAATCCAGTTCTACGCAGAACTTAACAATTACTATTTAAATTTTTAAACAAAAGTTCAAATCTTAAATTTAATATATTTTTTAAACCCTTTCTCTTTTTAGATAGATGAGATCTTTCAATCAAGTAATCTGAAAAATGAATATAAAAACTCAAGAGTTTCACAATTTGAGTGAGTACAGCTCAAATTTTTCTGTTGGTAGAAAAGGAAGCACAGCATCACAAAATAATGATCTATTTGCTCATATTTGTAAAATAATGTCACTACTTTTAGGAGAAAAGGGAACTGTCAACATTGTTATGAGGATTGATAACCTTTCATATTAGTAGCAAATAATAATAATTACTGAATAATTGATCTTACGTTAACATGTTTCTCTCTCCTGAGGGTGAAATCTGCAGAGACACATGGAGGGTGCTGAGGTGAAGGTGTGCAGATACAAATACAGTATCTGATTTGCTATGAACGTATGGAGGAAGCTTGCTTATTTCACTTCATTTACACTTTAAGTCACAAGGGACCTGTTTAGTTGTATCCAGAGAACATAAGACTGTGCCTAGAATATAGTTAAGTGCTCAATAAATGAATGAATCTTAGATGAATAGGACCATGACATAATTCTTCTGTGGATGCTTGTATCAGGAGTTTTCTTCACTGCAATCTACCAAAAGGCCTGAGGAATAAGAATATGAGCCAGCAGGAAATTGTGATGCCAGTTAGAATCTATAAAACCAAGTTAATAGGGAAAATTCAAAGAGAGGGAGTTTCATTTAAAAAGAAAATAGAGGAAACTTCTCTTTTCTACAGAAATGAAATGGAGGAAAGCAAGCAACGAAAGCCAAGCTAAGCCTCAGGGAACCTGACTTTTGCCCTTTAAACACTTAAGTAAGCCGGGCCGACGGCAGGACACCTTAGTTACAAATGTCCATCTCACGTTTTCTTTCACCTGGCGGTAAATACGTGTTAGCTTTAGGGCTGCTGGTGCCCTGCAATTGAAAGTAATTATCACAGTCAGGGAAGATGGGCAATGAGAAACCTCCAAGCCTACAACTTGAAATGAAATACCAATGGAAGACTTCCAGACCAGAGAGCAGTGGCCTCATTGTACGTTTTCGTGACAACTCAAAGTCACTGCCTATAAAACGTAAATAGCCATTCATTTTACTTTTATTCATGTATCATTTAATACATGTGCATCATTATAAAGTGCTAACTAATGTTACTAGGTAGCTATACACTCAGTGGCCAGATTATTATGATCTCTAAATGCATAATAATCTGGCCACTCGTGTGTGTGTGTGTGTATTAGAGGCCTGGTGCATGAATTCATGCATGGGTGGGGTCTGGCCAGCCTCACCAGGGGGAGGGGACATGGGCGGTTGGCTGGCCTGCCTGCTGGTGGAACTCCTGGTCGAGGGGACAATTTGCAAATTAGCCTTTTATTATATAGGATACACACTGAGTGGCCACATTATTATGCGTTCAGAGATCATAATAATCTGGCCACTCAGTGTATATACAGAGGTGGGCAAAAGTGGGTTTTAGTGGTTTGTATGGAAAGAGACACGCAGGTTATGATTATTACAATAGTTTTATTAACTCAAAAGAATGTCACAATATAACCATAACCCTCCTTTTGCCCACCCCTGTACAATGTGTGTTGTAGGCATGCAGGAGAAAGAAAGATCTTAAAGGGACATAGTCTAGTATTTGCTTGCCTGCTTTGGCCAGGAATACCCACAGCCTCAGAAGGAAGTTCACCCTCATCCAACAAAAAAAAGAGATTCGTCCTCTTTAAAATAGTTCCTCATGTGAAGGTATCTGAAAAAATTAGGAATCCATTTACAAGGTCACTGTGAACATCATTATTACTACTGTTTTATTTTTTCTTTATAACTTCAGTTGCTAGAAAATTATTTCATATTCTCAATGAAGTCTTTATTTTCTTAGCTCTCACCCACTGATCCTAGTGGTAGTTATTAATATTTTATAGGAGAGAGATATTTCTATTTTCATATCTCAGTCTTTCAAATACCTGAAGACTATTTCCAGAGTTGTTATACTAAAATTAGGTACTCTCTCAGGTTTTGCCTCAAAAACTCACTCTCGCCTTCTATTTCTGCTTCCCCTCCACCCCCGCAAGGGGTTTCAACACCAGACCTACCTGTACACCCTCAAAAGCATCCTGCCTACTTCTTCACTGCCTGGACCTCATTTCTTCCTTATTATCTACTAGAGGCCTGGTGCACGAAATCCATGCATGGGAGAGTGTCCCCTCAGCCCAGCCCCAATCCAGGACCCCTCGGGGGATGTCTGACTGCTGGTTTAGGCCTGATCCCAGGGATACGCCTAAACCGGCAGTCAGACATCCCTCTCACAATCCAGGAATGCAGACTCTTAACTGCTCACCTACCTGCCTGCCATATCACTCCTAACTGGCCCCCCTGCCAACCTGATCACCCCTAACTGCCCCCTCTTCTGGCCTGGTCGCCCCCAAGTGCCCTCCCTGCCAACCTGGTCACCCCCAACTGCCCCCCGCCAGCATGATCACCCCTTACTGCCACCCCTGCTGGCCTGGTCGCCCTCAACAGCCCCCCTCTGCCAGCTTGGTTGTCCCTAACTGCCCCGCCTGCCAGCCTGATAGCCCCTTACTGCCCCTCCTGGTGGCCTGGTCACCCCCAACTGCCCTCCTCTGCCAGCCTGGTTGCCCCCTGCCGGCCTGGTCGCCCCTCACTGGCCCCCCTGCCAGCCTGGTTGCCCCACGCAGCCTGCTATTCAGTTGTTTGGTCGGCCCTCACTAACCCCTCTGCTGGTCTGGTCGCACCACTCAGCCTGTTTGGTTGTCCATTCGGTTGCTTCGGATGCGATGGCCCCTGGCTCTTTATATATAGAGATGATAGATAGATGATAGATAGATAGATGATAGATAGATAAATAGATAGATAGATAGATAGATAGATAGATAGATAGATTGCATTATCCTTAGGATTCGTCCTTACATGCCATTAAGAACCAGTCCATGTTGCCTCCTCAGGGGATGCCCATCTGCCAATGTAGTCCTGGTTAGCACCTCATACCTACAAATAAAGTAACAATCCTCATACTGTAATGTAATTGTCAGTTTGCCTGTCATCTTACTAGACTATGAGCTCCCTCAGGGCATAGAATGTGTCCTTGACATCTGTATTTTCAGAATCTAGTTAATGTCTGGCTCAGAGTATGGGTTCTATAAAGTCCTAGCAAATGAATGAGCCATTTATTTAACACCTGATTTTGATATATTGAGTACTATGTTAGGTGTTACATGTTTTCCTTTGACCCGTGTTTGATAGATATAAAAATCAGTATACTCTTACTTTGGCTTTAACTTTCTGTTAGAAAATAATCCTACATAATAAAATGGTAATATGTAAATTACCACCACTCCGCTACGCCCACGATTGGGCCAGCAGGAGGCGCAGGGGGCGGGACTCAGGGTGGCCGGGGTAGCTGATTGGGCCAGCAGGACGCTGAGCTCGCGGCGCCACTGGCGCCGCAAGCTCAGCGTCTGTGCCATGGCTGCGCCGGAGGCTTTCGGAAGGCCTGGGGCACCGGCGGACAGCCGGCCAGGTCCCCCGCGATCAAAGGCCAAAGCGGGGGACCTGGCCGGCTGTCTGCTCCGGCGCAAGGCCTTTCGAAAGCCTCCGCAGCGCCGGAGGCTTTCGGAAGGCCTGGGGCACCGGCGGACAGCCAGCCCGCTGGTGCACCAGGTGCATGATTAAATCATGCACTGGGCCTCTAGTTTTAATTAAAAAAAAATAAATTCTAAACTAGTTCTCATTGTATATCCATGACAACTCAGTGCAGTAGGCAGCCAGCCCTATCCCCACCTACTATATCTGCAATGCCGAGGCTTCTGCTCCTGTTTGCCAGGGTTTATTATTGCTGATAGCAGCCTCTTTTATTGGCCCCCTGTCACGGCTGGGCGGAGACACCTGGGCTCTCAGGAAAGGTTAACTTGTCTTCCTCAAAGTGCTATTTTTTTCTTAATATTTATTCAATATTTATTCTGTGAGGGTAAAAGCATGCATGCAAGATTTTTTTAAAAAAACTTTAAGCTATTTGCCTACTTTGAAGTGAGTGGAACTAATACCTCTTTTCCAGTTTTGTAGAGGATTGAGTGTGGAGATCTGCATTAAACCATCAACTCAGACTTATTTCTCCAGTGTGAATGCTCCTTGAGGAGAGGTATCTCAGGCCCTGGCCTCTCCTTCCCTGGGTTCTGCACAGTGAAATCTTTACAAAGCATGATATCCATCGCAGAGCTCATTGGGATAGTTTTCTGAATGGGACTTTTCATTTCACATATTATAATGTGCCGGGTAACTTTATTTTTACTAGATTGAGAACATTTGCTGAGTATAGACATTTATATATATTAGGCCTGGTGGGTTATTAAAACCCCAGCCTTTTCTTCAATATTTAATAAGTAATGTTTATTTCTCTGGATGCTAAAGTCACTATATTTGAAACTACATTATTTCAGCTGAGGAATTTTTTTTCTCCTTCTTTATAGTTACCTAGGAGACCAATATAGTCCCTAAACCTTGATGCACATTTTATAATGGTTCTCAAATAATATACTTCATCCGTGTAAAAATACCTCTCTTAGTTGTATCTGAATGACTTTTAAATCAGAAGTGAGTTTTTAAAAGATGCAAAGACATTTTATGCAAATGTCTGTAAGATACTGTAAATTGCAGGTCAGTACTTTGGGAGCCTGAGAAAGATAGGGAAAGTCAGAAGCAGGGAATAAAGTAACAAGCAAACATGCAAACATTTAAGTTTACTTGGAATAACTCACATGCAAAATGGCATATTTCACTCACAGGAAAAGTGGCTGATTCCTAATTAGCTTTATAAATTATTTTAATTTTAAATTCCTATTGATAAAATCAAGAAACCAATAAGTGAGGTCTGACCTAGCAATACCCACACTCATTGTGGAAATGCATCTAAAAATCCTTTAAAATACCTATTTTCTTTGTTGTTACTGATTCTAATTACACTCACACCACATGCTTGTGTGTGTTTCTGTGAGTGTGTGTGTGTGTGTGTGTGTGTGTGCGCGCGCGCGCGTGTGTGGCCACTCCGCAGGTCAAGCAAATGGTTGGCTCCCCTGTGGGAACACTTTCTGTTATTCTGCTGTATGGGAAGTGCTTTGACTCAGAGAGCATTTAGCAGTGGGTTCTTTTAATGAAGCGCTGTTTACCCTCAGTGGCAATACGCCGCTTACTCTGCCCTTTGAGCACAGATGAGTCACAAAGTTAGCAAAGAAAAGACTTCTGTTTAGTCAGCAACCCCAGAGGTTATCAATGTCATTAAGGAAAATAAGAGATAAGAAACATGTTGATTTATTGCACACAAGCTCTCTGTACAATGATAGGATTTATCTGCTTTTACAAAAAAAAAAAACCCTCAGATATTTTACTGGAACAAGTACTTTGAAGTGAAGACGGCTATTGTTTCTTTGTTATTTTCCTAAAGGAAAAATTCTCATTTACCATAATAAATAAAATCAATCTCAGAGCTGTGCTATAGAGATCATTACTAAACTACTAAAATAACAGCTTTAGCATTCTTATTGGGTGAAACACAAATGTTTATTATGGTTTTCCTATTTCTCCTATATACCTCTCTTATCTCAACATTTCCATTGAATAAGAAAGCAAATGTTATAGAATACAACTATAAGTGGACATAGGATCTGTAACTCCTGTCCTTGCAAAGCATAAATTATTAAGTGCAATGTATAATTCACAAGTAAGAAAACACATCTTTCATACAAAGGTGTTTTATGCCTGAGGATGAACTAATCCAGTTACTTTCAAGTCAGTGAAGGAAAATTCCATATTTGTACTTTCTCTACCAAAAATATCTTCCCTCTCTTATTGCCTTAAAAAAATAAAAGCAAGTGTTCAGTCAAATTAAACATGTGGAAATTACATAAAGAGAAAACTCAGATTCGGTCAAAATAAAACTACTGTGCAACCAAGGAGAAGGAGACATGGAATTGAAGGCAGAGAAATTAATGGATTTGTTCACTCTCATTTTATTTTAATCATATTTAATCCTGTCCATTTAACTATTTGAGGGGTGAGGATGTCAAAGAGACAAAAGAAGAAGGAGAAGGCAAGGAGGGAAAGGGCTGGAGACAGGAAGGAAGAGAGAAGAGGGAAGACTCTCTCTCTTGAAAGTATGGAGGTTATCTATATATAAAAAAAGCCTATCAACCATTAAAGCAGAATGACCAGAACTACCAGTCACAATAATGCTCACTGACCACCAGGGGGCAGACACTCAACGCATGAGCTGCCCCTGGTAGTCTGTGCACTCCCACAGGGGGAAGTGCCACTCAGCCAGAAGCTGGGCTCATGGCTGGAGAACGCAGCGGTGGTGGCTGGAGCCTCTCCTGCCTCCGCAGCATTGCTAAGGAGCAGTGAGCCGAGCATTAAGAAGCAGTGAGAAGGTGGGTGGAAAGGAGCAAGGGGTCCTGGACTGCAAGAGGTCGCAGGCCAGGCTGAGCCTCCCCACCAGTGCACGAATTTCATGCGCCGGGCCTCTAGTAAAATATAAATATATTTCGCATATGGGTAAGTTTGAGGAACCCTCAACTAAATAGGTACTAAGGAGCCTTGTAGCTTGCAATATTTGGTTACTATGACTTAAGCAAATAATTGGAAAGTTAAACATTGTAAGATTTTTAAATTATTCAATAGAGGTGAAATGTGTAATTTATTGTATCAGAGTATCCTGTTTACTTCAAAAATGAAAAACCACCTACATAGAAAGGAATCACTTCTGCTAAACTGTGAACCTAAATAGCAGCACAGACATTAAGAAGGAATATGCTACCAAGTGCAGATGCTGGTCTACCCTGATTTTGCAGGAACATTTTGATTCTGTGTATAATCATGGAGGGAGAAAACAACACTTATTCTAAGTTCTACCAAGATAGATATATGGACAGATGCATAAAGAACTCTTCTGGAGTTGACGAACTCCTTCAAGAAGATCATTAACTTGATATAGTAAGGATATGAGTGAGGCTGCCTAAATTTGAAACTAGTAAACATAACTTGCAAAATTTGGCTCTCCCTGGTCTAGCTTTTAAGGTTCCAAGTATACCCTGAGTGCCCCCATTTTACCAAGGGCTACAGAATGAAAAGCAGCTAAAGTTTGTCTCCCAAGTGGTAGTATCCTGAAAACAGAGCATGAAAGCAACAGAAAGGTAGGCAGGAGAAGAAAAGTCTCTCAACTATCCCTCCTGGGCCAAAAATGTATTCTTTTGTTGTTGTTGCTGTTGTTTCTTTAAACTGTAAATAACCAGTGAATAAAACTTTTTAAGTGCATGCTGCAGAACAGGGGATAAAATAAAAAGGAAGGTGAATTGGGCTGTATAATTGAACTCTAATGTTATGGTCTGAGATGGTGTAGGCCAGGTAATCCTGACCCTTGACAGTAAGAAAGAATACCTGCAAATCTCTGATAATCCAGGTATGCTTAATGTCTTTCTCTCCCTTAAAAATAGAGCATATTTGGATATCTTCTGTTAGAATAGAGTAAAGTATAGATACAGGTTCGTTGCTATAAGCTTGCTATCAGGTCTTCATAAACCATACATGAAAATTTTCTCTGAAATCAGTGAAACTACCTTAGACTTTTCTCTACTAAGAAATTATCTGTGAGAAATCACAAATCCAGACTCTCCATTCATTCAAAATGTAAAATAAGAATAAATCTCACACAAAAAAGGAATAAATCTCACAAAACTACTTGATTTGGCTTAATTTAAAACAGGGGACCCTGGGAAACAGCCGGCCCTGAAAATTTGTGTGCTAATGTGGAACTCGGAAAACTCAGATTCCCATTCTATATCTGTCTGTGTTGTTGGTAAAATATGTCGACTTTTAATTCATTTTTCTTCCATCTGTAAAATGAAAATAATATTTGATATTGCCTACCTTGTACAGTTATAATGAGGATTAACAAGGTGATAAATGTAAAGAATTTCAAAAACATATTACATGAGTTGAGCACAAATCACCCCCAAAATGCTGACTTTTTCCTCTTGTGTCATTTTTTGCTTTGCAGAAATGGCAGCATTATAGTCAAATTTGACCTTTTCTTTGACCAGTGGGTTTCAGATAAAACTGTAAAAGAAGAACTCATTCAAGGCATCAAAGCAAATAAATCCAGCCAACTGGTCATTTTCCATATTGACTTGAACAGCATTGATATCACAGGTATCTGTGAACATTATTTGATTTCTTTGAATCATTAAGCTATGAAATTAAAATCCTAGCGCTATACCAGGAAGCAATGGGATCACCCTTGACTTCAGGAACATGTCTTATTGCTTGAAGTAACACATTTATCTGAGAAATGTGAAATATGGAAAAACCATATTTGAAGAAACATATCAGTGAGGGAAAGTTTATAAAATATAAAATATCAAAAAAGGTCCTATAAATATTGGCATGCATAAATGTTTATGGGTCTCATCATATTCTTGGCATTAGTCTGGCACACCCTGATTTCCCAGAAACCCTTCCTCAGAAAGTGATACTCATTGGTTTCTGAGTCATAGACATTAGATTACAAAGTCAGGTGGCAAGTGCAGTCTCTAATTGAGAACCTAAAGGGGGAAAGGAACATGAGGAGTCAATGAGTTTCATTCATCCTTGTTACTTATTTATATAATAAGATTCTATTTTCAAAATAACAAATAATATAAGGTACTAATAAGTCAAAGGTGAAGAAGATTAGAGGTTCAAAAATAATAACAGACTATATATCTATCAATGCTTATTCTAAATTTTTCATTCTAGATATCCCCATTCAATTCAACAAGCATTAATTACACTGTGTGCTTATTTTGGCTGAGAACAGTAATAATGCCCCGGCCCATCCAGGTCCACAATCCCTCATGTGTAAACCTTGGGGCCAAGTATGTTTTTGGAATTCAGAAGTTTGGGGATGTTAGAAAACTAATCAACATACAAATATCCACATCAAGTGGAATAAAGGCAAACTCCAAATAGCCTAATGTCAGTTGAAAAAGTTTCACAACGGAATGAGATCAGTCAATATAATTTTGCCTCTGAATCAAATATATAAAAACATGCAGAATTTTTAAAGTTTGTTTTATTTCAATTTTGTAATAGTAGGTATGAAATTATGGACCTTGCTCTCCTTTACAACATCAACCACAGTTTCCTCTTTTATTAAGTTTCCAGCTTTATCCTGTGGTACTGTTCAGGGAGAAGACAGCCAATGTTAGTGCCTCCTCTACTGATGGTTTGGTACCCCGGGGCACTGCTGCCTGAGCAGCGACTGTTTTAGGTATTTGTCTGCTTCAGATGCACTGAAAACCGCCACTATTATTAGCTGGCACAGATGCATTACCTATCAGCACATTTATTCCTCATCTCGATCCTATTACATGATGTCTTCACTACGCCCATTTTGCAGAGATGACCAACGCAGATGTTGGTAAACTGCCTTAAAGCACACAGCTCTTTAGAATTGTATCAAGGTTTCTGACCCAGGAGATTGAACCCTTGTGTCTGTGCTCTTAACCATTATATTAGAGTTTGTTCATAATGGTTTGATCTTTGAACAATGTGGACTGATTTTTTTTCAATAGTCTATTTTCTTCTAGAAAGTTAATTTCTTGCTATCTTTATTTGAATGTGCATCAGTTTCTGTAGGTCTACTGTGGCAAAGGAATTGACAGGTGTGCTTAAAACTTACTTTCATGACTCCTTGCAGTTGGGCTATTTGAGAGAGGAAAGTTTGTGGTTTTAAAAGGTATTTATTTAGTCAATAAAAACCATATCCTTTAAGCTAACTTAGAATAAGTACCATGAATACAATCAACTATATCACAACATCAACTCAAGAATATACTCTTGAAATTACATTTAGTTTGTTGAATTATATTACAACATTTCATAAGCTTAATTGTAGGTATTTAAGTTCAATACTCACTTGATCATATGAATTTTCCAATTTATTACATTTTAAAATTGGTTAAGATTTTCACAAATACCGTGGATCTTTACATAGTATACTGTGTAACTACACATAATAGAAATTAAAATATATTCTTTGTGAAAACATGGTCTAAACCTTGTTATCTTCTTCATTAATAAGCTACCATGTATCATTTATAAAACTGTTATAGCTCTTATGAAAATAAGACAATGCAGAAATAAAGAAATACTGTAATAAACAGCATAGTTAGTAGAAAAGAACATACCCCTTTACACACTTACCATAAATACAGTTTGGAACAAAAACAAATTCATCAAATGAGGGGTTTTCATAAGACATGCTTTGGTTTCCTTCAGGTCTTATGTAGTTGTCATAGTTTTGTTAAGGAAAAAAATACATATATTTTTAAAACTATTAAATATGTTAAAGGGTGAAGAAATAGCTATTTTTTTAAGTGAAAAGCACTGTATATTCAGTCAGGACTTAGTTCCCAGAAGATATTATGTACAAGATTATTTTGGTGCCTTCCATAAGTTTCAGAGCAACACCTTTGGTTCTATGTCTGACAAGATCTGGTGTGTAATATCATACTAGCTACCTTAAATATAAGTTATTCTATATAACTATGATAAATAAACAGATATTTTATTAAATGATTAAAATAAAGCAAACTTTTTACATAAGCAAATTTTACAGAGAAAATATACAGATTCTGGAAATTTATCAAATGTATCACAATCAAATAATAATAGCGACATTTAACATGAGATAAGATAAAACAGGAACCTTAATTGAATGAATATTCCAACTGCACTCAATGTTTTGTAAGTCCAAGCTTCAAATCCACTTTGCTTTATTATAGCATCTTCGGAGAGTTTCCCTACGGTGAGCCCTGCAACACCTTCAGGTCAGTACTATGACATTTTAAAAATGAACTTGGTGACCATCAAACTCCATGACATTACAGAAGGATTCTTCTGTTTTTTTAGTAGCTGTTTCTGAGACTCTTAGTCTTTATATTAAAACTAGAGGCCCAGTACACAAAAATTTGTGCACTGGAGGGAGTCCCTCAGCCCGCCCTGCCCCCTCTCACAGTCTAGGAGCCCTCAGTGGATGTCCTACTGACAGCAGTCTGGCCTCCCTCTGTGGGAGGCGACCAGGTCGATCAGGGGAAGACACCGCCCCCATCACCCCACTGCTGCTGCCACTGCCGGCCACCATGGCTGCCTGCCCTCCTTGGCCCTCACAGCCGCTGTGGCTTTGTCTGGAAGATGTCTGGTTTATCCTGTCTAATTAGCATATTACCCTTTTATTAGTATAAATGTAAGAAGCAGACTTTGGTAAGAAATAATGTAGTTCATAATATGGCAGATTTCCTATCGCCTAGTTATATCTGCCAAGGATATGCATTTCCAATTCCATATTTTAAACTCTATATATATTGGTATACATGTATGGGTGTGAGTGAGTGTGTGAGTCACTGAGCATGTCTCTTTACCTCTCTGAAAATCTGTTTCTCATAAATCATGAATGACATAATTTTTCTGAATATTTCAGAAGTCATCCCAAATATAAAATTTCTATATGTGATTTTTAAAGTGAAAAGTGTGTGTGTGACCCCAAAATAAAGCTCAGATCATACAGTCTTAGAGATGAAAGCATAACATTTATGCGGTCACTAGGAATGAGGGAAAGAAGGTTTCAAAATGAATTGCACAGCTTGGAAAGGACACTGTAAGTTTGAATGTTAACTTTGCTCTCTTCCAACATGTTCTTCACCCCATCTTTCTAACTACAATTGGTCACTACTGCTCTTTAAAAGTAGAACTTGGTTTTATCAAGATCACACCACTATCAAAAGAGTTTGCTTTGGAAAATTATCAATAATTTTAGAATTAACTGAGTTATCTTAAAATGTAAAATTATTATTTTATAGAAAAATCACTTAAATTGAAGTCATAGACATGAATATTAATCCTGGCTCTGCCAACTCTTTACCTCTCTGAAAATCTTTTTCTCATAAATTGTAACTAATACAATTTTTCTAAATGTTTCAAAAGGAATCCCAAATATCAAATTTTATATAAATGATTTTTAAGTCGAAACTTGTTATAGAACCATAAAGACACCAATAATGTTGGTATTCTCTATACTCATGACCATTTTTGTAATATTTGAAAGCCCCTTTTTTTAAAATATCTACTTGGGCCAGGTACTATATTTTACAAGCATTACTTCATTTAGTTCTCAAAATGATCCTGTACAGAAGTAATAATTTTTTCACTTAAAAAGAGTCACACAGCTATTTAGTGTCAAACTCAGGAACTGAAAGCAAGTCCTTTGTACTCCAAAGCCTATGGTCTAAGCATATCCCAAGCTTCTATTTCAAATAACAGCAGATTAACCTAGGACATTTAAGTCTACAGCCAGTACAAAATTAATGAATCCCATATTTAACTACTATTAATAACTTTAAAACATCATCTTTTATACTTAAAACCTCAAAGATGGCCTTGCCAGCATGGCTTGGTGGTTGAGCATGGACCTATGAACCAGGAGGTTGGGGTTCAATTCCCAGTAGGGACACATGCCCGGGTTGCGGGTTCGATCCACAGTGTGGGATGTGCAGGAGGCAGTCGATCAGTGATTCTCTCATCATTGATATTCCTATCTCTCTCTCCTTCCTCTCCCTTCCTCTCTGCAATCAATAAAAATACATTTTTTTAAAAAATAGATAAAAGATAACTTGAAAAATCTAATAACTTCCACTCTACAATTCTAAAGATCAATGAAAAGACTTATTCTTAGATCCAGGAATAAATGATATATTCTCAAGTTAATAGGTACTAATAATTCAAAGTAACTTAAAAGCTGTCGAGTTGAATGTTAAACAGGAAGAATATACAACAAATTCCTAATAATCAGTTTAAACTATAATAGTTGTTTTAATGTCATTTCTTTTATTTACAGGCAAGCTAACAACCAACAGTCCTCTGACAACCACAGGTCAGTTTTGATAATATTATCTTTTTTGTTTTAAAAAAGTTTTCACTAATGTTTCATTCTAGGCTTCTGAGAATTCTCTGATAACATAGTAGTTAATATTACTCCTTTTATAGATAAGAAAACCAGAGCTTTAAAATGTGCACTTTTAGCTTTAAATTTCACCAAAAGTTAACAACATATTTTATGCTAAAGCCTAGATTGTCTGACCTCACTCCAGTCCTCTATGAGAACAGAGGTTATTATCTATTGCTAAGAATGCCACCAATGGGATAAAAATGTAGCTTTCAGACATGCTTGCTCCCTCCTATGTTAACTTTAAAAGTAAAACAGTCAGTTATTTTTACACAAAATTGGCTTACACGGGAATTGCAATTTGGGACATGCAAGCTATGACAAAGCCAAGAGAATGTTACTTTCAAAAAAAAAAAAGGGGGGGGAGGAGCTGTAAAAACAAGATGCCATTGGAAGATAGGGGAGTTTGAAGTGTAGTGGCTTCCCATTGGCTGATTCATGGTGGTTTATTATTGGCTGAGCCTGTTGCTAGACAAGGAGAAAATCTTTCTCCTGCTAAAATCTGCAAGGTACATTGAGTGGTTGTGTGTGAGAGAGCTCCTCCTGCAGGGCTTTCTGACTTCATCTTAAATGAGATTTTTAATTTATCTTTATTGTTAAAAGTAGTACAGCTGTCACCCTTTTTTCCCCCATTGACCCCCTCCACTCCAGGCCTTTGAGGTGTGAAAATACAAATACATTTTAAATGAGATTTTTTTAAATGTATTTGTATTTTCACACCTAGTAACACCCACAGGTACTGGTTGCCAAACCAGGACCAAAGTAGCCTTGATTCACTCATTCAACAATTTTTCATTAAGTGCCTATTTTGTGCAAACTCTCGGTGTGTATCTTTGATGTGACAATTTATCTGAATTTCTAGCAATTATCTACTGTGCTTTTGTCTATCTGCTGGTTCACTAAAGCAACTTCTCTGGTCCTAACTTAACCGTCATATGGAATGGCCTGTGTGTGTCCCCAGTCTCATCCAGTAAACTCCATACAGGCAAGATTTCATAGATCTTCAGCTCCTAAAATAATAATGCCATTTTTGTGTTATTGTTATATACTTACATGAAGAGGACATTTCTGTGTAAATACCTTTCTGAGTAAGATTGAATAATTCTTGTATGAAATGGTTGATGTGATGTTTGAAAACCAAAGTGATACATAAATCATTAGAATACTTTATGAAACACACTATCACACCTCCAAACCCATACAGGTCTTTCATGGTAGGATAAACCTGCCTGCTGTTGTATTTACTTGTTATTTTTTTTTTTTTTTAAATTTCTTTATTGATTAAGGTGTCACATATTTGTCCTCATCCCCACATTCCCATCCCACACCCCTCCCCTTGGATGCCCCAACCCTCTGTTGAAGTTAAGCATTGGTTAGGCTCATATGCATGCACACAAGACCTTTGGTTGATCTCTCCCCCCTCCCCCCACCCTCCCCTATCCTCCCTCTGAGGCCCGATAGTCCGATCGATGCCTCCTTGTTTCTGGTTCTGTTCTTGTTCATCAGTCTATGTTGTTCATCATTTCCCCTAGATGAGCGAAATCATGTGTCACTAGAGATATACTTATAAGAATTGAATGTGCGACGAGCAATAATAGTTATGCTGACAGGCAAATGAATCAGTCTGTAGTGAGTTTCTTTCTGGACCAACAGTTCTTTTGAGACCCAATATCAATGTCCACCAGTTTCCTATGAGTACATGTCGGCACTGACCCCTCAGCTCTGGATGGTGGACAAATGGTGGTAATGCAGGTCCGACTCCCTCTGGTTTGGTCTCGGCCGGACCCAGGGGCACTGCTTCACCCGGATCCAGGGGCCCACGGCCTCACCCGGACCCGGGGCCCAGGCCCACCCGGATCCAGGGGCCCATGGCTTCACCCGGACCCGGGCCCCAGGCCCTCCCGGATCCAGGGGCCCACGGCCTCACCCGGACCCGGGGCCAGGCTCACCCGGATCCAGGGGCCCACGGCCTCACCCGGACCCAGGACCCAGGCCCACCCGGATCCAGGGGCCCACGGCCTCACCCGGACCCGGGACCCAGGCTCACCCGGATCCAGGGGCCCACGGCCTCACCCGGACCCGGGACCCAGGCTCGCCCGGATCCAGGGGCCCACGGCCTCACCCGGACCTGGGGCCAGACTCACCCGGATCCAGGGGCCCACGGCTTCACCCGGACCCGGGACCCAGGCTCACCCAGATCCAGGGGCCCTCGGCCTCACCCGGACCCGGGGCCAGGCTCACCCGGTTCCAGGGACCCGCGGCCTCACCCGGACCCGGGGCCAGGCTCACCTGGATCCAGGGGCCCGCGGCCTCACCCGGACCCAGGGCCAGGCTCACCCGGATCCAGGGGTCCGCGGCCTCACCCGGACCCGGGGCCAGGCTCACCCGGATCCAGGGGCCCGCGGCCTCACCCGGACCCGGGACCCAGGCTCACCCGGATCCAGGGGCCCACGGCCTCACCCGGACCCGGGACCCAGGCTCACCCGGACCCAGGGGCCCAAGGCCTCACCCGGACCCGGGACCCAGGCTCACCCGGATCCAGGGGCCTACGGCCTCGCCCGGACCCGAGGCCAGGCTCACCCGGATCCAGGGGCACACGGCCTCGCCCAGGCGCAGGATTCAGCCTCACCCGGACCCAGGGGCGCATGGCCTCGCCCGGACCCAGGGGCACGTGGCCTCACCCGGACCCGGGGCCCAGCCTCACCCTGACCCAGTTCCCAGCCTCACCCGGACCCAGGGGTACACGGCTTCACCCGGATCCGGGACCCAGCGGGGTTTCGTCTTCTTGATCCCAATTCCTGTTGGTCAATTCCCTCTCAGCAATTCCTTCGGCCATTTTCTCAGAGTTCCAGGGCAGCCACCGCAGAACTCGTTGGGCGGCGGGCTCGGCGAAGCTCCGGTGTGCCCGGTGCGCGGCGGCGGGCTGGTCCGGGGTGGCTGCGTCGGCCCTTGGGTCTGCAGCGGTGGCCGGTCGCCGAGCGTGCGCACCTGGCCGCTTCCGGGGCGTTGAGATTCTTGAAGGACTCGGAGGTCAGCAAGCGCGTAGTCTCCCGCCCCATGTCTCCCAGGGGCTCGTCTGTCCGTGCTCGGCAGCGAGTGAAGCCTTCCCCTCAGCCGGAGACCGCTGGGGGAACTGCGCCGAGCACGTTCCAAGCCGCCATTGTGTCGCCTGAGCCGTAGTTTTTAAAGTGTGGTCTTTGGGTCACCGGCATCAGCTTCATCCCGCGTACCCCTCTCTTTTATTCTAGTTGTATAGCATCCGCTCAGTTAGCCCTCCGGTGGTTCTGGATGGTGTCCGCTCTGCTCTCCCGTTGTAGTCTCAAAACCGTTGTGGTAGGCAGCAATCAGGCTTCTGCCCTATGCCTCCATCTTGGTCCTTGTTTGTATAGTTAAGTCTTGATTGTTGTTGGTGTCACTGGGAGGAATTGTCCTCCAGGCCTATTGGCCGTGCGGACCCTCTGTGTCTATAAAGAAAGAGTTGCTGTGCGGGAGACACGCCTATGTGCCGGGTCTTGGTGCAGCAAGGCTTCGGCGCTCACTGTGTCTGCCTCTTGAATGTGTCCCTTATGGGAGTGGTCGAAATCTGGTGTCATCTCACACCGACCACTAGATGCCCTCGTTTCTGGGTCTCCAATGGAGTGTAGGTCAGCTACTGCCTGTGGCCCCTCAGCAGGAATTACATCATCCCTTATATTCATGACCTGTTTCGGTGTCTTCCCCTTTTGGCTGCCTCCCTATCGCTCAGCTTCCCCAATCTCCCTAGGTGGTCGCTCTTTATACCCCCCTTTGTGGGCTGAGTGCAAAGTCTTGGTGTTGTTAAGCCTTGATTGCTGTTGGTACACTGGGAGGATGTGACCTCCAGTCCAATTGGCTGTGAGGATCAGCTGTGTCTATGCCGGGAGACAGCCCCATTCAACTAGACTTGCAAAATTGTAAAAGCCTCTGTGTTCAGCTTGGATGGGGCGGAGTTACAGGGCGGAGCCTTCCGCCGTGGCTTCCCTTCAGCCCCGCCCTATGAGGTTCCTGTGTCCCTCTGTACTCCCAGCAAACACCTCTGAGAGAAAAGCGCCCTGGAGTTTCGCGCGCTGCCAAACAGTCTAGTCTCTCCCCCAATGAATCTGGATTCCCAGATTCTCTCCCGGAACTGGGTTTCTGTGTAGTCAGAATTGGGGCTCACCTCAGTCTGGCGCTTTTGTCTCCTTCCCTCCAGGGCGACTCAGCGGCACAGTCAGCAGCCCATCCTCCTCGCACAATCCCCTGCGCGCCTCCGGTGCTCTGCTCTTCGCCGCCTCTCTGCATCTCTGCCTTACAGCCCAGCTTTCCCCAGTATGAGCATGGCTTCCCCGGGTCTTTCCCAGAACTGGGGTTCAGTGCAGTTGGAACTAGGGGTTCAGCACAGTCCGGAGCTTTTGTCTCCTTCCCGCTAGGGCAATCCAGCGGCACAGGCAACAGACCCTCCTCTGCGCACATTCCCGTGCGCGGCTCCGGCGCAGCTCCTCTGTGTCTCCGTCCCACCGCCCAGACTCCCCCAGCCTGAGCCCGGCTTCCCCGGGTTTCGCCGGGAACTGGGGTTCAGTGCAGTCGGAGCTGGGGTTCAGCACAATCTGGCGCTTTTATCTCCTTCCCGCCAGAGAACGCCAGCCAGGCCGCCAGCCGCCCCTTCCTCTCCGGCTCCGTCTTCCCCGCAGGCGCGCGGGCTCGTGTCTCCGCCCGTGTCTCCATACCTCAAGCTTTTACGGCTTCTCTGATTTTCCTTGTGGTTTTCTTTTTCCTTCTAATTGTGGGCATTTCAGTCAGCCAGCTTTCCCGTGGTTCTGGATGATGTCCGTTTTGACTTTTGGTTGTGTTTTTTATATTGTTGTGCCCGGCTGTAGGTTAGGTGTTTAACCTATGCCGCCATCTTGGTTTCTCCCAGGAGTTCTTTTCTATTTACTTGTTATTCATATAGTCGTACAACATATCCTCTCTAATAAAATGGTAATATGCAAATTAACCATCACTCCGCTACATAAGCCACGCCCACCAGCCAATCAGGGCGAGTATGCAAATTAACCCAAATCCAAGATGGCTACAGCCACAGAGAGCAAGGTTTCCCAGGTAACAGAGGAAGCCAAACTTTCCATAGCTGTTGCAGGCCTAAGCCTCCACTCAAGCTACAAAGTTTCAATTATAGAAGGTAAACAAATTCAAACAAATGGCGGCAGAATGGAGCTTGAGAGAGCAGGCCAGGGTTGCCGGCAGCAACAGGGGAAGCAAAGCTTTCCGCACACCCTGGCCGGGCTCACCCGCTTAAGGCTACAAAGTTTCAATTGTAGAAGGTGAATTAACTGCCACAGAAATGGCTGCCGCCCCAGAAATGGCTGCCACCCCAGGCTACAAAGTTTCAATTGTAGAAGGAAAATAAATTCCAGATACCAGGGCCTCCCCTTGGGGTGCCAGGAGGCGTGGCAGGCCTGCAAACCACCACAGGCCCCTCGCTCAGGCCGCCCCACACCCCAAGGGAACTCCCACCCTTATCTGTGACACCCTTCAGGGCAAACCAGCTGGCCCCCACCCCTGTACTAGGCCTCTATCCTATCTTATAAAAGAGTAATATACAGATTGATCATCACTGCAACACAATATAGATGCCCCCATGTGGTCAAAGATCCTGCCCCCATGTGGACACAAGATGGCCACTACAAGATGGCCAGCAGGGGAGGGCAGTTGGGAGGCACCCGGCCTGCAAGGAAGGGCAGTTGTGAGGGACCAGGCCTGCAAGGGAGGGCAGTTGAGAGGGACCAGGCTTGCAAGGGAGGGCAGTTGGAGGTGATCAACCCTGCAGGAGAGGGCAGTTAGGGGTGACCAGGCTGGCAGAGGAGGGAAGTTGGGGGCAAACCGGCTGGCAGGGGAGCAGTTAAGCATCAACCAGGCTGACAGGGGAGTGGTTAGGGGGTGATCAGGCTGGCAGGCAGAAGCGGTTAAGGGCAATCAGGAAGGCAGGCAGGCAAGCAGTTTGGAGCCAGCAGTCCTGGATTGTGAGAGGGATGTCCGACTGCCCGTTTAGGCCCGATCCCACCAGGATCGGGCCTAAACGAGCAGTCGGACATCCCTCCAGGAGTCCCAGATTGGAGAGGGTACAGGCTGGGCTGAGGGACAACCCCCCGCCGTACACGAATTTCGTGCACCGGGCTTCTAGTAGAAAAATAAAACTGCACTTCAGGCCATAGTCCCTTCTCCAAAGTGAAAGACTATGGCATCTACAATCATCTTTCAACACACTTTCAAAGCATGGTCTTAGAATTGATAAAGGTTAATTTGTTTAGCCTAAAAGTAAACTGGAAAAAACATTGAATATATTAAGATTAATTTATTTTCAAAACGTTGAAAGTCAGCAACAAATATTCAAATTAGCGTCCTGTTTTCTATTTGTCTGTCTGTGTATTGATTCACTGAATGATTCATATAATCCAAGTTATTGGGGACCACTTAGGTTTATAAAATATCCAAAGAGAAATATGTGGAAAGACTGAGGGGAGAAAAATCAATGTCAAAGCAAGAAATCCTTGGACTCAACTTTTTCACCCTTACTCTCCTGAAGATATACCCATCAAAAATATAAGAAGTGGCTGAACCATATGCCCAGTTTTCTCTGGCCAAAGAAATGATGAATGGGGGGGCAGAGAACATAGGGTAATACTCCTCCCACACTTTTCTCTCCTGGGGAGTAGAGCAGAAGTCTCCTTTCCTACAAGAAAACCACAGGAGCGGGTTAAGCATACAGTTAGTCTTAGCTTTCACATTTTAAACAGTTGTTATTCAAAATGAAAAGGAAAGAAGTAACATACAACTCTCAGTCACTAAAAAGGCATGGTAAACCCACCACTATCTAAATTCACCACTTACTCTATCTGTAGTACTTGGCAAGCTACCTAGTCTTTTTAAACTTTATATTAATTGTCCGAAAGATAATTAAAATACATGTCTTAGAGAGTGGTCATGAGAATTGAGATAAAACAGATACCACAGTACTGTCTCCATTCATGCCTAGCATAAAGAGGGACACAACCAATGTTACATCCCCTCTCCCTTTCCCATTCTGAGTTTTTAAAAAAATACAGTTGGATACATTTTTAACAGAACTTTCAAAAACTAAACTAAGGTTAAAATGAGATGATTATACTCAGTAATATTCATTTCAATCTGATCATTTATTTGACCAAAAAAATAAAAATAAAACACAAAAAAAAACAAACTCCATTTCTGAAGCTTCCTGTTATTGGAGACTGTATAGAATTACCTTAATCAGTCCTCACAGAATTATAAGGTAAGTAGGTGGCAAAATATCATATTTCCTCTTTTACTGGATCCACGAGTTCCAAATCATATTTCCCATTTATTCCTCTCAGCCGGCAAGATACTATAGATTTATAGAGGGGAACGAGGCAATTAAACTTGAAAACCGCAGTTTCCAAGCCATAATATATTATGAATATGCTTTTCAAGGATGTTAAGTTTATTCTCATGTTTGAGAAAAATCAACAAATGCATGCATCATATACCTGCCGTTAATACTATTATAAATTATGCCAAAGAAAATTTTTGTATGATAGCGGGTTCAAAGTCCATGAAGACTATGTTCTATTGTTCAGCTGCCTTTGTTGTCAATTACCATAAAGTTTTACTAACCCATTTGGAACACTAGAGGAGAGAGATAAGAACTAAAGTTACATTTCACTGGTTGATTTCTGGGCTGCTAAAGAGTACCTAGAGGGGTGGTTTTGGGCAATTGTTCAAATGCTTGCAGGGTTTGTAGCATACAGCTTGTCCTAGTCTTTGGTTACTTACTGTGTAGGCAATTACTGCAGAAAAACAAAGTTTCGCTATCATGGGCTTTCTCAGCCTTATACAAAAAAATGCAATCTTGCTACCATTCCACTACGTGCAAGAGTTTTGGGACTGAAGAAAAATAATTGGCTGATTTAATGAAATTGGGTCAGGAGAAGCTAAGGTGGAATTATGTTCCTCAGTTGAATTGCCCCAAGACTATATATAACACAGGGACTTTTTCTGACACCAAATGCATTATGACTTTAAGTGTGCTTCTTTCTCTACATTTAAGAGAACAATATTAATATATTGCTAAGCACTGAAGACCCTTCTGTGCACGTGATATCAGAACTGTTAAAGTACCTTTCCACTGTAATTTCATTTGGATTGACCCACTACGGTCTTGCTGAAGAGATTAAATTTGTTCTATCAAAGTGGATGAGAATTTCTGTAAGGTGATAGCTATTTTTCCAATACCGTGTAGTGAAATGCAGTTGGTCTCTAAAGGCAGGTGTTCTAAGATTCAGATTCTACTGCCACTGCTAAGCAAGCTATAAGGCTCTTGGGCTCAATTTGTCTCAAACAGCATCGCTTGACTGCTTAGTATTATTACTCCCATTTAAATAACAGGGAAAATAGCCCAGCCAACATGGCTTAGTGGTTGATCATTGACCTATAAACCAGGAGGTTGAGGTTCGGTTCCTAGTCAGGGGGCTGTGGGCTTGATCCTCATTGGGGAGCATGCAGGAGGCAGCTGATCAATGACTCCTTCATCATTGATGATTCTCTCTCTCTCCCTCTTCCTTCCTCTCTGAAATCAATAAAAATGTATTTTTTAAAAATAAATAAATAACAGGGAAAATAAAAATCTAGGATTTCCAAAATGTGATTTTCAAATTATTATCTTGCATTAACACTTTTTATAACTGGTTTGAAAGGAAAAAAATGGATTTCAGTCTTTCATCCTCCATATGCCAAGCACAGGGCCTGCCCAAGTAGGCACAGGAGGTTCCTTACCCCAAATCACTAGAAATTATTATGACTTTGGAGCACGCTGAAGTAATCACACTGAGTTTATACTGAATCTTTCATGATACAGATGTAAATGGATAATTCGAATTTTTCATTTGCAGAACTCCAATTAATACTAGTTTATTATTGGGTTTTCATAATATGCCAGGAAATTAACATCCTGAAGATAAAATATCATATAGATATAAAAATATGTGCAGGTGTTTTTCCACTCAAGATAACAGTAACTAATATCCAGGGAATTTGATCAGCCTCTAATAAACAAAACCAATTAATATTCTCTTAAAATATAATTATTTAGCCCAGTCAGCATGGCTCAGGGGTTAAGCATCTACCTATGAACCAAGAGATCAGGTTCAATTCCCAGTCAGGGCACATGCCCAGGTTGCGGGCTCAATCCCCAGTGGAGAGCATGCGGAGGCACCTGATCAATGATTCTCTCTCATCACTGATGTTTCTATCTCTCCCTCTCTGAAATCAATAAAAATAAGGAAAAATCACACAATTATTTAACTTCTTTCCTGAAAATTCTCTATTGAGAAGTACAGTGCAGACTTAGAAAAGGAGAAAGACCAGAGTAAAAATTAAGGAATGAAATGGCAAATAGAGTAGTCCACAACTCAAAGAACTCTAGTTTTAAAAATGAAAGGTCATTTTTTAAAAAACTGGCATCTGGCTAATTTCTGTAACAGTTAATGCTTTAATCAATTATTTTGTTGGAAATTGTCACCATGTATGTGTATGTAAAATGAGGTAAAAATGCAATCTAGTAAAAAGCTAAACCATACTGCCCTTATATAACAATTATATTTTCCATATTGGTTTCAAAATGAGGAACTTCTCGCCTTAGTGGTTTGGCTCAGTGGATAGAGTGTCGGCCTGCAGACCAAAGGGTCCCAGGTTTGATTCTGGTCAAGGGCACAAGTCTCATATTTGATTCTGGTCAAGGGCATGTACCTCAGTTGCAGACTTCTCCCCAGCCTGGGCCCTGGTCAGGCTCATGCAGGAGGCAACCAATTCTCACATTGATGTTTCTCTCTGTCTTTCCCTTTCTCTCCCACTTTGTCTAAAAATCAATGGAAAAATATCCTCGGGTGAGGATTAAAAATACATACATATTCTCTTTCTTCATTGACCAAGGCAGCTGAAAAGTGTTTATGAAAAAATCTATAGAAATATAATACAAAATAAGCTAGAGTTCCTAATATTTCCACTTTCAAATCAAAATACTTCAAACTAGAGTCATTTTCTAATCTCATCAGCTGTTGCTCTTATATTCACTACTAGGGGCCCAGTGCACGAATTTGTGCACCTTGAAAAGAACTGTGGGCCATGAGGCTGCAGTGGGCACAAGGGCAGGTCTTGGCCCATCCTCCATGCCCCGCCCAGCCCCTCCCACCACAGCCCCTGTCCCCTGTCTGCTGGAAGTCCCGCTCATGCAGCCACTGCTCCCACGCACTGACAGCACAGAGCAATTGGGGCCGGCGCCAGCAGTGGGTGCAAGCCAGGGCCGGTACCATCAGCGGGTGCCAACGGCCAGCGGGACTGCGGTGCACAGGAGCAAAGAATTTTCAGTAACCACCAGAGGCTCGCCCCAATGACAGCAACCAGTGCCCCACCTTGGTCTGGCACCCCCGCTCACCTGCCCCACCATCCTGCCACGGCCGATGCCCGCCATGTTCCGCATGCACCCTGTGGTGGTCAGCACACGTCATAGTGACTGGTTGTTTGGTTGTTCCACTGTTCAGTCTATTTGCATATTAGGGTTTTATATAGAGAGATATATATAGATATAGATTGTAACTAAGGACCCTTAGTAATTTAACTGGCCAATCCAGAATGATGCCAGTGTAGGTATCATTCTTAACACCCCTTCTCCCCACCCCTTTGGTCAGGAGCACATCTGGCCACTAAAGCTCACCAATTTTATTTGTAAAATAACAACTGAGTCCATGTCCCATCTCCTCTGCTAGCACAAGAGTTCTAACCCTCACTAACTTTCTCCTTGATTATTGTAACAGTTTATCTTGTTCTCTTTCTACATGACTCTGACTCTCCAGGTGGCTCCAGAATTGTGTTATTGAGACATAGACTGGTCATATCACATAGATATCTAAAAACTTTCCATGTCATTGCCTATAGAAAAAGTATTTCTAACATTTTACAAAGACAAAATCAGTCCCCTAGTATTTGGCACCACATTCCCTGCCTTCTGTGGCTTTCACTAACATCCTACCATCTGGAGAAGTTAGATTCACCTGTTGTTCATATATTGTTATGCTCCTAACACACAGTGTATACATTCCATATGCCTCTCGTCCTGGGACATTTCTAGGCATCCTTCAAAACCTACTTTATGTAAAGATGTTTATAACCTCTATCTCAAAAGGAAACAAATTGCCTAATCCTTGGTGTTCCCATAGCACATTTTTAGATCTCTTTTTAAAAACTAACTAGAGGCCCAGTGCATGAAATTCGTACATGGATAGGGTCCCTAGTGGCTGCCAGCCACCAGCCGGGACCTTCCTTCGTTCCACGCCAACCTCTGGTGGTCAACACACATCATAGCAAGCGATCGAACTCCTAGTCAGTCGAACTCCCTAAGGGACACTTTGCATATTGGCTTTTATATAGAGAGATTAGTAATGACCCAGTCTCTCACTAAACTCCAAGCTCCATGAAACTAGAGTCTCTGTCTTACTCTTCCCTTTACCTCCATCCCTTAAAAATGTGTTACACAAATAAATAGACAATAAATACTTATGGGGTGCGTGAATAATCGCTAATGACATCAAAGGATCCCATGTGTTTTTGAGGTTGGATCTACAGCATTTAATAGGTCATAGATAGAGATATGGAGCATCAGGGAGTGAAGTTCCCAGGGGAAGTATTAGGACAGACAAAGTATACATCTTCCTAACTATATCCCCAAATCTGAATAGCTAGAATTCTATTAACTACTATTAAAATGAGACCTATAGTGTCTAAAATAAAACTTTTTTGTTGTTTATTTATTTAGCAAGCATTTATGGCATACTATTGACACTCCACCTTTCATGGGTCAGGGACTTAATGATTAAGGACTTTTTGATTATTATCTCATAGATATCAATGGTTATAGTATGCATTTGGATTTATTCAGTATTCTTTTTATCATTCTTTTTTAATGTCTTATATGAGAATATTCTGTCATTTGTGAACAGCTCTGATCTTTATCCTGTTCTATTTTTAGATGTTAGGTGATCCATGAATTTCCCAAATGTTTATATCCTTTTTAATTGGAGATAATTATAAAAATCTAATTTAGTTCTATATAGACTCAGCAACTCTGTCCATAAATGTTCCAAATTAGGTATTACCTTAGTAGATTCATTGACATAAGCACTTTTATTTTTGCAATTAATTTCATAGAGCATTAGGAGACATTTCAGTGTAAAATATGATTTTAGAGCCCAGCAGATGGCAGTGCAGTGCTGGTTTTAAGGTTAAGAACAATAACCCCAAAAAAATGCTATTGAGTTTAAAGATTTTCAAAAACTTTAAACCATCATTGTCATTCTAATCATAGACGAAAATAATCAGATTATCACACTGATCTGAAAAATAGAAACGTATGTCTTTATCTAGTGAGCATAAAACATGTCATTTTTAGAATCACACCTAAAATTTCCAAGTTAATTTCTAGAGTAAAATGTGTTTCTTGCTGTACCTCTATGTGTAGGCTGAGAAGTGCACATTGATCAGATCCAGGCAAGAGATGGCATAGAACTCTTCAGGGGCATGTCTTTCCTGTAAGAACCCCTGACCCAAGAAGCAAACAAATATTGAAGGAAATAGTCATTGGATTTTTTTCCACTGTTCAATATAGCTTTGTGCTGGGAATTTTAAGTATCTTATTTTACTATAAAATGGCTTTCGTTGACAAATTTTGCTCTACAGAATGCAAACCTTGATTTCAGCCACAATATTTTTGAATAATATGTTTACGAGTAAATGAAATGATTACCAATGATGCAGATGCTGTGGAAAACATTCCAACAAATTGTCCCATATAACATATATAACAATCCTAGGAGTTGTAAACATTAAGGGCCAAATGTCAAAACTGTAGTGTTGATTTATCAAGGTTAAAATAAAATAAACATTCATATTTAACATCTATGAAGAATTTGTTTAATATAAAGTTCTAAATTTTTACAAATAACTGATATATTAAATGAAATAAATATTTCCAGGGGAAATTGAAATATGTGCTTATAAGTAAGAATCTAAATGATAAAAATGCATAATAAATATCCAAACATTGTACATATGGTAAGGAATTAAATCTGATACGTATGCAGTACATTTACAAACTCAATCTTTTTTCCTTAAGGCAATGTCTCAGTGAAGTGTCCGCCTGGTTCAAGGCCTTGTGCTGATGCTCTAAAATGTATCGCAAGTGACTTATTTTGTGATGGAGAATTAAACTGCCCAGATGGTTCTGATGAAGACAATAAAACTTGTGGTAAGTAATATTCTCTCCCTATTCTCTTCCCCCCTTGCTTGGAGACCATGTACACATACTGTTGACCTTAGAAACACCCAAACCTGTGGAGAATTTCTAGAAGAGTTTATTTGAGCCAAATTGACAACATGTGCAAGGGAGCAAGATCTCAAATGCTCTGGGGATGAGCAGTTTAGTTTTTCAGTGTCTTTCATGCATTTGAAATGAAGGAGGGAACATAAGGAAGATGACACAAAAGTTGGAAAAAGCAAGCCAGGCATTGATTACAGGATAGTTACAGTCATGTTTTTCTTGTACTTGAGAAGAAGAGGTTTGAAGGAGAGTCACATATTAGGAAGAGTGGTCTGAAAGAGGGGTAATTTCAAAGGTATATACACTGAGTGGCCAGATTATTATGATCTCTGAACGCATATAATCTGGCCACTCAGTGTATATCCTATATAATAAAAAGCTAATATGCAAATTGTCCCCTCGACCAGGAGTTTGACCAGCAGGCAGGCCGGCCAGCCAACCACCCATGTCCCCTCCCCCTGGCCAGGCTGGCTGGACCCCACCCATGCACGAATTCATGCACCGGGCCTCTAATATATATATACATATATATGCATTCAGAGATCATAATAATCTGGCCACTCAGCGTATATTAACTTAGGTGCCCAGAAAGTATGGGCAGGACTTACTTAAGGCAAAGACAAGCCTTTTACTAAAGAAGTTATATACTAGGGGTAACTACCCACTGTGACCTGCCCAGTTATGAATTTATAATCAGATCATCCTGTGAGGTTACTTGCATAGAACCCCTTTTCCCATCCACAATACATAGATCCAGACCATATATATATACATCATGCATATGTATGTAGACTATATACAAGTACATAGATCCTCACTGTGTGTGTGTGTGTGCGCGCGCGCGCGCACACACACACACACACACACACACACACCTCAGATACCAGAAACTATTGGAGAATAAGATTTCCCTATAGCCATGATTATAATTTAACACAAAATCTAAAACATAATTATACTATTTTCCTAAACTTTATTTTATACAATATTAATATTAATAAAACAGAATTTCATTTGATGATGATGGAAAGGATGGAAAGGATGCTGTGGTTAGAAATGACTGTCATAAGTGGGGCAAAAGAATGGCATTCTTTTCCATCCCATATTAAACTATTCCAAAGTGATTGTTATGTATTTGAGTGCTTTTCATTTTTTTCCACCATCATAATATCACTCTTTGTTGTCCATTCTAATGGTCCCTAACTCAGTACTTGCTATTCTTTCATTTTGATTGTTGCTTTTATTTGCCTTTTGCATAGAAACAACAAATAGACCCCAAAAATAATGTACTTGAGCTGTAGATCTGTGAATAATGGAAATCAGTTGTGAATAAGATCTTAAAGTCTCATGAATAAAACATCTGTGTTTTATTTGTAAATGTTGGCATCTGTTAATAATAACAGTTTCTATCATTATTAATTAGCACTTAAGTAGTACATACTATATGCCAAGCATGCTCCTAAGTTATTTAAACATGTTTACTCTTTGACTTATTTCTTCATTGTATAGTTGTATAGTTGAGTAACATATACATGAAAGATTACCACATAAATATAGATTAATAAGCAATGTGAAGACCTATTAAATAATTCTAACTTATAATTTGTTTTTGAAAAATTAAACAGAAAACATGAATTGAATAGTTTTTGATGTGATTCATGATCAATGTCAACATTGATCCTGAGAACAATTAGCTCCTGAAGTGTGTAAAGGCTGTAGTTGCTATTTGCTACACTTTGCTTTCCTAGTATTTGTTTTAATTTGCTCTTCTTGGGTGCTATTAATTGAAGATGAACACTCCAATAATAACCAAAGTTTTAAAAATTACCTATCCACTTGAAACATACTTTAAAAGATAGGAAGTTGGTCTGTTTCCCATCACCAACTCAAAGAGAAAAAAAAAAGAGGCAACTTGACCAAAGAGGCTTCTTTTACTAAGAAATCCTAATTCAAATGTTCTTGGATAAAATTCAAACCTTCAAAGTTTAAGTACATACTTTGAAGTGCACTCATAGCATATTGGAAGAAAGTGCAGGCTACAGAATATTTTTAATCTATTTTATGTAACTAAGTTACTCAAAGCAGAAGAAAGAAACCTATTTTTCTTTTGCTATGGTTTCCAGGCAGTTTTCAAAACCTTTTCAGAGAGAATATAACACAAGTGTGCCATCATGAGGTAATACAGGTGATGTTGATTTACATTTCAAAAATAATAGTGTAGGCCAAAGTGAGACACATGTCTTTAAGTCTGTATAATGATGATCAATAATTTTACATTGGGGGAGGGAGGGTGGGTGTATATAATCATGAAATGAACCACACCTATAATTTGATCTTTACTGTCATGGAGTTAATAATTTTCATGATAAATTAATAACAATGCATATCAAAAAATCACCATAGGTAAGTATGAAACTTGTCCTAAAATAAGTTATAAAGCCATGAATTACTTTTCTGAGCCACTATAAATTCATGGCATGAGCCTCACTCACTATTAGAACTGAATTAATTCCCTAAATTTGTGTTAAGGACCAAATGCATTATTACTTTTCAGTCTCTTGGAAATTTTGTGTTAATTGAACTTTAGTATCAACTTGCCATTTGTATCACTAACTTTCTTAATACCCTCAATTCCCATTTTCTGTTTTTCTTGATTCTCTTCATTATTTGTAATTTAGCATTGTATTGTTAGTAGAATTGTATCTATTTTGGAAAATAAATATGAAGAATTTATAGATGAGGAATTGGACAAATCAATCAATTAATCTATATTAATCCAGCTAGAATTCAGGTATATACGTTATTTTATTTATCATTTAATTATTAAGTGGTGAGCCCAAAAGCAGTGACTTCACCTCAGCATCAAATCAGGTAGCATTTCTGCCTGAAAGCCCTGGTCCATCAATCTACATTCACAGCAAAATTAATTTAAGGGAATTCTTTCCATATGAAATTGACCTATACTCTCCCTCTATTTCTCTTCCCCCCACCCCCAGTTGTGAGCTCTATTCTAGTTTATGTTATTAAGAGAGTCACATTAATATTGACTTCCCCACACAGCTTCCTCGTTTAGTATTTAGTTATTTAGGCTTGCACAACTTAGAGCTGACTATAGCTGAACCAAGATTTCTTTAAATTGTTTTTTTCCTTCCGATTAGAATCACATCAGCAGGAAAGTTTACTTTTTAGCTGACTCACAGCCTCCAGCTCAATGTTCAGGTCTATTTGGAAGTTGGCAAGTGTCTCCACAGATTGTTTGCATGCTTCTCTGTGTGTGCACCACAGACCAGACTGAGGGTCATAGAAGCTATCCACCAAAGTTGGACTTGAACATCCTGGAGAATTCAATGCCCTGCACAAACATGTAAATATTGAGCCTACAGAGGGCGCTCTCAGCAGGTCCTAAGAGTATATACCCTTGTAAATCCCATCCCACCACAGACATTTTGGTAGCTCAAAAGAACTGCTGATATTACTTGACAGACTCATTTATCTACCACTCAGAGTTTTTTCTGATACTGCCCTGGAAAGCATTTTGTAGACTAAAAAGTTATTACCCTGAACCCCCAGTAATCCTACTCAGCCACAGCTGCGTTATACCTGTTTTCCCAAAAGGTTATCTTGCTTCATTGCCTTATGTAAAATTAGGTTCTCTAGAAACAGCCTGAAATTAACTGAGAGAATACATAAGAAAGTCCCTAGCACAAACCTCTACCTTGAAATAATATTTTGACATTGTGAGCTTTGCTATTATGAGTAGTTTAATCATACTGTAATTTTATTTTAAATATTATAAAAAATATTCTTCTCCACCTTTACTTGCATGCAAGAATTCACCGAAGGCCCTTCAGTGTAGAGTGTCCCTCCCCACTAACACTCAGCACTTGCATAGACCACTGGACAGTCAGATTGGAGAGGGTGCAGGCTGGGCTGAGGGACACACACCCCCTGTGCACGAATTTCGTGCACCGGGCCTCTAGTCCTATATAATAAAAGCCTGATATGCAAATTGACCAAACGGTTGAACAACCGGTAGCTATGACATGTACTGACCACCAAGTGGCAGACACTCAACACAGGAGCTGCCCCCTGGTGGTCAGTGTTCTCCCATAGGGGGAGTGCCGCTCAGCCAGAAGCTGGGCTCATGGCTGGTGAGTGCAGCAACAGTGGCGGGAGCCTCTCCCACCTCCACTGCAGGCAGGCAGTAAGGAGCAAGGGGTTCCAGACTACAAGAGCCCCAGACTGCAAGAGGTATGTCTGACTGCCAGCTTAGGCTCGTTGGCAGACATCCCCCGAGGGGTCCCAGACTGCGAGAGGGTGCAGGCTGGACTAAGGGACCCCTCCCCCAGTGCACAAATCTTATGCACTGGGCCTTTAATGACTTTATAACTGTCTGGCACACAGAAAATTCTTTATACATTCCAGCAGTGATATTTTAGGGCTGGTAGGATTGATCGCCCCACCTCATTAAATACCAAGTATTTACAATAGCAGTGGACTGTCTCACATTGCTTATAATCTTGGAGTACATAGATTTCTTGACAAACTGCAATTAAAAAGCTCTATATATCACATAAAATACAGGCAGACAGTATTCTTACTTTTACGGTCATTGAAGATAAGTGATTCATCGTCCCAATTGTTTGGCATGAATTGTGGTGGGCAGGGTTGAAAGTGAAGGAGATTTTCTTTTGTGTCTTGAAAATTATTAAGCTCTGCATTAAAAAGTCACATATTTTACTGTTTATCTTTAAAACATATAAATTAGCTCTACGTTTATACAAAAGGAGATTTCATTCTCTCGACAGGCCACAATTTTCTCTATTTCCTTTCCTGATGTCTGTGACGGCCCGTGCAGAGTTGAATCCTTGCACTTGGGTGGTTATCTTTTCTGTTCTCAGTGTGTTGTTATTTTTTGTTGTTGTCTTCGGCTTGGAATCAGGCTATCAAGTCATAATCCAATGCAATCAATCCCTGGGTCATTGTTATTAGAAATACTTTTAGTCTAAACATTTATTTACCAAAGTATTTTTTATGCTTTATAAAAATGATACCCCAAATTGCTAAAAGTTAACCAAAAACATTTGATTTTTTTTTACCAAGATTTTTAAGTGCTGGTCAATTCTTTAATTCTTTTGCCCATTAAATTATCTTATATCATATCATAGCTTGCATTTTATAACTTAGCACCGTTTCTGTGTAATATTACAATGGGCTTTTCCATCCTTACTTTAGAATTAGCTTATTCAGCACTAAGATTCCAGGGATAGCGATTTAATTTTGTTAAATTTATTCCATTTCTATACCCCCTGCCAATGCTTCTGGCATATAAGGAATTAACAATATACTAGGAGAAAAGGACACATTCTAGGAGTCATTTGAAAATAGCCAGTGGATTTTAAGCATGAGATCTGATCTCCTGTTGCATCATTCAGTTTTATAAAATAGCCTCGCACAGATTCAGTCATGAGCACTCTATAAAGTGTTCATTAACCTATTTAAATCACATTTCATTTGGGAAATCCTCCCAAGATGGTTTTTGTATAACATTAATTGTCATTTTAACAGCCACAACTTGTGATGGAAGATTTTTGTTGACCGGATCTTCCGGCTTCTTCGAGGCTACCAACTATCCAAAGCCTTCTAAATCAAATGCCGTTTGCCAGTGGATTATACGGTAATATGCCATCTTCTATTCCCCATTCTTAAGTCGTAAAGTCACTCTCTGATTCAATAAGTCTTACCACCTTTAGCAATGTATTAATTTTTCCAAAAATTGTTTTCATTAGCTATGAAGCAAAGCCTTCCCAACTGATAATCTGCCCAAGAAGTTTCCTTCTTATTCTTAACCTTTTAAAAAGGCCTCCTGCCAGCCCAGCGGGCCTGGCTCAGTGGTTGAGGATCAACCCATGAACCAGGAGGTCATGGTTTGATTCCCAGTCTGGGTTGCAGGCTCAGTCTCCAGTGTGCTGCATGCAGGAGGCAGCTGATCAATGATTCTCTCTCATCATTGATGTTTCTATCTCTCTCTCCCTCTCCCTACTTCTCTGAAATCGATTTAAAAGAAATAATAACAAAATAAAAAGGCCTCCTGTCTAATAATTAGGCCATCTTATGGGCCCTGTAGCCAGTTCTTTTCTGTGGTTGCCACAGATCAAGTACTGCCAAATTAAACAGTACATGTGTATGTCTGTGTATCACAGGAAATGGTGAATCACATCACATGCATCCTGATGCCAGACTAGTTCCTTTCTCTTTATGTCAGCATCTGTAGGAAAATCTCCTTTGGTGTGACTCGGTCATGGGAGATAAAGAGCTGCATACAACCTTTTCACTGTATCTTGAATAATACTTGGACCCGTTGCTATATATTTGACCTCCAAGCTTATAATTCAGTTAACCAATCCAATCATTATGATGGTCAAAGTAATCAAACTGCTGATGGATGGTCTACCTTAATGTTCACCTGAGCGTTTTTCACAGAGGAGTGCTACCTGATGTTCCTCCCAGATATTCTAAGGAACAAATCATTTTACTCAAATATAAAGAAAATTGAAATAAACACCTTGCAATTTTTTAAGTGTTCAGGACTTCTCACACATGCTATGTCAATCTCCAAAAAATATATATTTCCTATTAAGCCACTGAACATTTTCTCCCCACAGCCTTCAGTCTAACTGTTCTATGGAAATTTACTTTGAGAAATGACTTTCTAGTTAGTTCATTTCTCTTAACAGCTGGATGAGATAATGGATTCACAACCTACCTACTGTAAAATAGTTTTAATCATTGTAATGATTCACTAGAAAACTAGGGGAATCAATATAACAGCTGATTAAAGAAGATTAAAAGGCAGAGCTTCGGGTTCTTGCCAAACCAATGGTAGGAAATGGCCCCATAAAGATTCACTAGGGTTGTTTCCCTATGCAGACACATCCCAGAGATGAGATGGGCTGTGAAGGGAAAATTGTTCTAAACACATTTAATTGGCAATATTCAGGGAAAGAGCAACGTCCTGTCTCTTTAAATAATTTCTATTTTGGAGCTAAGCTCTATGGAAGTCATGTAATATGACTGGAGCATAATTTCCTCTGTTTTCATGTTCTATACAACATGTTACTTGTGTGCCAAACATATGATTTTGTATTTAAAATGGCATTGTTGATAAAATGAAAAATATCCTATTCCTTACTCTAAAGGTCATCAGAAAGCCTTAGAAAAAAATCTTAGATTACTTCTGAAAAATCCTAACTGTCTTCATGCAATCTTTCAAATTTTATTAATGCCAAATAAAAATAATGTAATTGTTATAGCCACTGAACATCTTAATAAAGGTAGGTCAAATTCACAGGGCTTATAAGCAGAGCCCAATAAACTTTTACTATAATCATAATATCCTTTCTGACACTGTTAATTAAGGAATTGTATGGTTCTGTTCTTTTAACTTCCTTTCCATTACTTAATTTTTTTAAAAAAAAACTATTTTTAAAAAAGTCATCATTGCCCTAGCTGGTTTGGCTCAGTGGATAGAGCATTGGCCTGCGGACTGAAGGGTCCCAGATTCAATTCCGGTCAAGGGCACATGCCTGGGTTGCGGGTCAATCCCCAATAGGGGGCGTGCAGGAGGAAGCCGATCAATGATTCTCTCTCAACATTGATGTTTCTGTCTCTCTCTCTCTCCTTTCCTCTCTGAAATCAATAAAAATATTTTTTAAAAAGTCATCATTACTGCATAGATAATTTTAAAATCCTAAGAGTCAAAAACATTACCCCAGCAAATACTGTACTTCATGATAAAACTACGATTTAACTAATTATGTAAATAATATAACTATTTTTTCTTCTCAAAAATTGACTGTCAGATGAGAGGCACATTGTACCAGGTGGTTTCTTTTCCCTATTGGTGATGGAAGTCGGAGTAAGCACAATACTTTTCCCTACAAGCTTAGGAGACCAATTAGGCCTTGTTCAGGGCACATTCCCACAGCCACAACATCAGGAGAACATCTGGTCTTGGCTCACTGCTTCTCACTGGGAAGGAAAGAGAAGAGTGGAGCATGCGTCCAAAAGATTAGTTTTTCCAAGGGCTGCCGAAGTCTCTTTGCCTCCTGGGGAGCACTGAGGGAACCATAGTTCAGATGCCTGGGGGTGCTGAGAGCCAAGGGGAACTGGGGCGACTTGCTGTGGCCAGCATGGCTTGACGTAATTGGGAGATGGCGCGCAATCAAAGCTTCTCCCTGAGGATGGACGGTGAGCAGTGCAGCATGCTTCCAACATTGCAGCTGTTCGAAGGGCTCTCCCAGGGACTGCCATGCGTCTCCCATGGCTCAAGCTGCTGAACCTGCACAGTTTGAATGGCTGGGGGCCTCAGGGAACCAGGGAGAATGGGGTGGCTTGCGGCTATAGAACCAGAGAACTTGCAGTGCCACATATAGACACCAGAGGGAGCAAAACATTAGAAACTCCTGAAATAAACCTGCAAGCCTCTATGGCTTTTGAATGAATAATCAATGGGTCTTAGAAAATTAGAAAATATCTTTAGACAAATGAAAACAAAGGCACTATATACTAAAAATAATGGGATGGATAAAAATCAGTACTAAGTGGAAAGTTTATAACAATAAATGCCTATATTAAGAAAGAACAAAGATCTCAAATGATCAACTTAACTTTATACCTCAAGGAACTGGTAAAAGAACAAATTGAGGCCAGAGTTAGCAGAAGGAAGATACGATTAATATTAGAGAATAAATAAATTAAAAGGGGAATAGGGAGACAACTTTAAATAATGACACTGAGTTGTTTTTTAATATTAACAAAATTGACAAACATTTAGCTAGAGTAAGAAAAAGAGACTAGTTGAACAAATAAAATAAAAAATGAAAGAGGAGGATTACAGCTGATGATGCTACAGAAACTAAAAGAATAATAAGAAACTAGTATGAATAATGATGCACCAACAAATTGGGTAAAAGAAATGGATAAATTCCTACAAACATACAATCTACCAACACTGAATTATGAAGAAATGCAAAATTTGAACAGACCAATTAAAGGAGATTGATCAGACATAACACATCCAAAGTATTCAAACTCCTAGAGAGAGAATGTAGAATGGTGATTGCCAGGGACTGGGGGAGGGTAAAATGGGGAGTTACTGTTCATTGGGTACAGTTTCAGTCATGCCAGTTGAAAAAGTTCTGGAGATCTCCCACACGACATTGTAATAGCTATCAACACCATACCATGCACTAAAAATGTTATTAAGAGTGTTGATCTTAGGTTGTTTACTATGTACAATGAGAAAAATGCATTCAAATTCTAGACTGCATTAAGAGTTGTAACAATTGTTCAACCTATTTTTTGCTTTTACTTTAGTGTGAAACAAGGACTTTCCATTAAACTGAGCTTCGATTCCTTTAACATATATTATACAGATATATTAAATATCTATGAAGGTGTGGGTTCAAGCAAGATTTTGAGAGGTAAGTTAAAACAAAAATACAATCCATTATTAGAATGAAAATGAGAAACTGGAGGGATGTGTTTTCTCTTTATTTTGAACTACATGTAGACTCAAACTTCAAGTTTCTGAAATAAACAAAACTGGTCCTCGTTAAAAAAATTAATAATTTAGTGCTCTATGCAATCAGTCTTCCTAGTAGTAAAATAGTTACTATCTCACTTGATTCTATTCTATTTTATGTTATTTAAAAGCATGTAGAATTTTCCAAAAATATACATGATTATATCTTTGTACTATGCTTTGTTTGAGTGTTACTTCTTTCCATTAAGCAAAACACAGGCAAACACTAAAAAATACCATGGTATATTTTTCTGACATTGCCTAAGTTATAAATTCATGGAACTCTTTTTCCTATTTTCAATATGCACTGTGTTCCTCTGTGTCTCTTGGGGCTATTACTAACAAAGTGGGTAAGACAATGACTAGCAAGGATAGTAGGCTCAGTAATTGGTAGATGTGGCTAGTGTTGTTATCACATAACCTTTTGTCATTAAATACCTGGGTATTGATGGAAACTGAGGGGAGGGCAGGGAATGCACTAACTTAAATGTACCCTCCCCACTTTATTCTATATAACCCCAAAATGGTAGCCAACAAAGGAGTGAAATTCCAAGGGGAAATAAGCATGAAGAAGAGAATATGGAAGTGGAGTGAAAGGTTTCCTCACACTTTGGAGGAAAAGTCAAATAAAGAGCTAAGATGAGGTTGCAAATGACTCCTGTTATTATAACTGCATTAATTTTAAAAATTTCAGCTTTCAAATTGTGCTTGTAGGACATGAGAAATGGATTCTATCTAATGAATGTTTTTGATTGATATATATAGACTTGAGAAATATTTAAGATATGATAATAATATGTATTTGTTCATCCTCACACGAGGATACTTTTCTATTGATTTTTAGAGAGAATGGAAGAGAGAGAGGGAAAGGCAGAGAGAAATATCGATGTGTTTACATTGATTGGTTGTCTCCTGGGGGAGGAGCCTGCAAGTGAGGTATGTGCCCTTGACTGGAATTGAACCCAGGACCCTTTGGTCCACAAGCCTACACTCTATCCACTGAGCCAAACTGGCTAGGACAATAATATAGACTTTTTATTGGGTATTATTGGTGTAACACTCATGATACTGAGTGCTGTTTGTGGGTATTCTTATTTAGTATTTTCAATAAATATACAAATATGCATCACAGGAGAGGAAAATGAGGTATAAGAAATTAAGTAACCACAGGTCCACGAAGCTAGTTAACGCTGGAGGCAGGAATCAAACCCCAAATCTCTGACTTCAAACACAATGCATTTCTTCATTGTGCTTTAAAAGTCCCAAGTACAAATTCAATAATGAGCGTACATAAAACAGATGAACTCATGGTAAGTCACATTTGGTTTAATAAATGGGCCAAGCCATTTCATAATCTACTTATTTCTGTAGCTGATAAATCCAGTTCCTTAATATTATGTCAACATAAATATTTACTTAGATGGACAAATAAGCCAGTTCATATAAAATTCTCCAAAGGCTAATGTGATAATAATAATAAATTTTAGTGTACATCAATCACTGGCAATGTGCAAAGTAGTATTCTCAGCACTTTAATTTAACTCAATAAATGTTCTCTAAAACCATATTGTGTAGGCGCTGTAAATGCTATACATGATAAAAGCTAATGTTGTAGAGATTAGCTGCCCAAATGTGAAAGGTGTAAAGAACTCTTGTTCTTTTACTCTTCAAATACCTTGATTTGCCTAAATGATATTTTTATTTATTTCATATGGTTAGATTATCAGTCATTCATAAATAAATCTTGGAATCATTAGGCATAATGATATGAATAACACACAATTATAATAAATACAATAAAGAAACAAATATCCAAATATAAAAAAATATGACAGTATATCCTATCTAATAAGAGTAATATGCAAATTGACTGTACCTCATCTACATCCACAAGCCACGCCCACCAGCCAATCAGGAGCAAGTATGCAAATTAACCCAACCAAGATGGCTGTGGCCATGGAGTGAGCAGGAGGCTTGGGTTTCCTTGGCAATGGAGAAAGCCAAGTTTCCTGCACACCCTGACCAGCCCAAGCCTCCGGTCAAGGCTACAAAGTTTCAATTATAGAAGTTAAATAAATTCCAACAAAAATGGCTGCGGCCACAGGGGGAGCAGGAGGCTTGGGTTTCCCTGGAGATGAAGGAAGCCAAGTTCCTAGCCTGCCCTGGTCTCCGCTGAAGGCTACAAAGTTTCAATTATAGAAGATAAATAAATCCCAGATACCAGGACCTCTGCTTGGGTCACTGGGGGGCGTGGCCTGCCTGCAAACTACCACAGGCCCCTCACCCAGGCTGCCCCATGCCCCAAGGGAACCCCCACCCTGATCCAGGACACCCTTCAGGGCAAACCAGCTGGCCCCCACCCGTGCACCAGGCCTCTATCCTTTCTAATAAAAGAGTAATATGCAGATTGACCATCACTCCAACACACAGATGGCTGGCCTCATGTGGTCAATGATGGCTGCCCCCATGTGGACACAAGATGGCCACCACAAGATGGCCAGCAGGGGAGGGCAGTTGGGAGGGAACCAGGCCAGCAGGGGAGGGCAGTTAGGGGTGACCAGGCTGGCAGAGGAGGGAAGTTGGGAGCAACTGGGCCTTCAGGGAAGGGCAGTTTGGGGGGACCCAGGTCTGCAGGGGAGGGCAGTTGGGAGGGACCAGGCCTGCAGGGGAGGGCAGTTGGGAGGGACCAGGCCTGCAGGGGAGGGCAGTTAGGGGTGACCAGGCCTGCAGGGGAAAGCAGTTAAGGGCAATCAGGGGAGCAGTTAGGCATTAATCAGGCTGGCAGGGGAGTGGTTAGGGGGTGATCAGGCTGGCAGGCAGAAGCAGTTAGGAGCAGTCAGAAAGGCAGGCAGGTGAGCAGTTGGGAGCCAGCAGTCCTGGATTTTGAGAGGGATGTCCGACTGCCTGTTTAGGCCCGATCCTACTGGGATCGGGCCTAAACAGGCAGTCAGACATCCCTCGCGGGGTCCCAGATTGTAGAGAGTGCAGGCTGGGCTGAGGGACACACACCCCCATGTATGAATTTCATGCACCAGGCCTCTAGTATTTAAATAATAACAAATAGGTAGTTTAAGGTCTTTTTGAAATATAAATCTATTTTAAATTTTTGAAAGCTAAATAATTTAATTTTAACTTGGAAATTACATGAGAAATGACATTGACTACTAAAATTACATTTAAAAATTTTTAATTATACCTTTTCTCAAGAAAGGCAATAATATCTTACCCTAGCATCTAGCACAAAGCCTGACAAAAACTTCATATATGTTGATTTGAGTTTAAACAACAGGTTTATATATAATGATATTATTGTATGTAATTAATGAACAACAATATTATTTCTCATAACTCTGAAGTTACTTTTAGAATAATGCCAAGACCTGCATTTCTGATTCACAATCCCATATTTTTCTAAATATTTTAGCAAGTTTCTTTATGTAAGAGATGCATACAAGATTCACTTTCATTAAAATTCCAGTTCAGAATGTATGTCTCAAATACTATTATTATCCTACTCACATTGAAAATATATAAATATTTTCATTAAAATCAGGAAAATAACATTGTCTAGAGAAAGTACAAGAAAGTATAAGTATCCAGTACTGTAAAATAGTTCTTATATATTTGATTAGGAGTAAGTTAGTATAAACAAATTCTAAAGGCATTACTCAGTCATTATTACATGAAATCATGATGTAAAAATTCTCTAACTGGTAAAAAAGTGTCAGAGGAAGGTAGGCATTAGATAAAAGAAGATGATTTTGAGTGCAGTAGAGTTTTTCTAAATAATTATAGGAATTGATGTAAGTCAGAATAGGTTGATGGAGAAGTATTTCAAAAGTGTTTTAGGTGCAATATTCTATACGGTGATGGTAATAATTATCAATACTGGGTATGAAAGTGGTGGAAGATTATAAGTTCCAAGTGTGCTAATTTAATGTTTTGTTCAGAAAAATACATAGATATTTTGTACATCCTCAAAGAAATTGAATAAAAATAGCCTGGGTGAGCACACTGAAATTGATTTCAAATTGCCAAGCTGAGAAAATGTATTTCTGAGTGTGTGGTTGACATGCCGTTCTTTTTATCCCAAGCACTTAGCTGTCATTCAATTCCCAAATAATTGCTGACAACATATCCGTCCATCTGCCAGCTTAGGCCCGAGGGGATCAGTCCTAAGCCGGCTTAGTGGCGCTCCCCCTGTGAGCAGCTCATGCATTGAGCATCTGCCCTGACCACCAGGGAGCAGCTCTTGCATTGAGCACCTGCCCTCTGGTGGTCAGTGTGCGTAATAGTGACCGGTTGATCCGCCATTCGGTCAATTTGCATATTAAGGTTTTATTATATAGGATATGAGTGAGATGATGTGATATTTATCTTTCTCTGACTAGCTTATTTCACTTAACATAATGCTCTCCAGGTCCATCCATGCTGTTGCAAATGGTGAAAATTCCTTCTTTTTTACAGCAGCGTAGTATTCCATTGTGTAGATGTACCACTGATTTTTAATGGACTCATCTGCTGATGGACACTTAGGCTGTTTCCAAATCTTAACTATTGTAAATTGTGCTGCTATGAACATAGGGATTCATATGTCTTTTCTGTTTTCTTGGGATATATTTCTAGAAGTGGGATTACTGGGTCAAATGGGAGCTCCATTTTTAATTTTCTGAGGAAACGCCATACTGTTTTCCACAGTGGCTGTTTTTAAAAGTTAAGCACACATGAGTATAATAAACATAGTGGATCTTCCTGAATTGTCAACTTACCCTACAACAAAAATAATCATATTGCGGATATGGGATTAAATAATACATGCAAATATTTTTCAAAGTCAAGCATTTTGATTGACTTTGTACTTTGATTCAAACACTTTTTTGTTAACTTAGAAGTGGCCATTCACTCACTTCTGTTGATAGGATTACTTATATAAAAAAGTTTAACAAGCACTGATTTAAAGTGTTGGTCTTCCCAGAGGCTCTCAAAGACTCTCCAATCATAGTTCCCCGATAAATTAAAGATGATTTCCTCATACACCTTCTTGATGCCCCTATGGCATTTTTCCCATATAGATTAATTCCAAAGTTATTTTCCTATAACTCACCAATCTGAACTTTTCTAATAGGGGGACTTGGTTATTTCTTCCCCATGTCACCGGCACTTAACACCATACCAAATTAATCATGAGCACTCAACAAAATGTTTATAACGTACAAAGACCATACTCCAATGGCAGAATTTCTTCTCTTGTAGATTGGATGGAATCAATATTTTGGGGCTATGTCTTTAGACTCATACTCTGTAGAAAGTGTCTTTCCTGCCCATTGCTCTCCTTTCAAATTCCCTTGTATCTTATTCATGCTTCCATGCCGTTCTCTTTCACAAGACCTACTCTCCAGGGGCTTTGCTGTTAAAAGACAAATGATGAGTTTATTCATATTTAAATATGACGGTTTGGCCAGTATATGGAAATTAATATTTATAGACGTGTAAGATGGTTTCAGTAGAAGCCAGTGGATTTTTGTAAGGAATTATTGTCTAAAAATGTATTTGCTCTAGAAAAATCCAGCCTTTAAAAATCACTAGGAAACTTCTTTTCTTTCAACTTCAGACCTGATTCTTTTATGTAGGCAAACTCTGTCACTCTGGTTACTCATATATTGATCTGGCACCCAAATTTGCTTAAACGTTTCTGATGCTCTGGCAGAATGGCAGAGGCACGGAAAGCATTAGGTATAAACTCTGTGTTTTCAGGGCTTACAACCCATTTAGGGAGAAGGAGGCACGATAGTATTTATTGAGCATTTACTATACACCAGTCACTGTAACACAGGAAAGTTACTCGTTTCCTTTTTATTGCAAACCTCTATGGGAAGCATTACGATGTTATAACAGAGGACCCTGAGACACGGAGAAGGCTAGTAAGATATGGAGTCAGAACTAACTCTCCTGCTGACTCTGGAGCCCCTCCTCTTAACCACTACCTGCTGCTATCTTCCTGGAGGCATCGGGTACGTGCCTTCCACTGGATCCACGTTCTGAGATTCCTTCTAGTCAAGGAGGCTTTATGAATCTGATGGAAGTTTATAAAGTCTCTACAGACACAAACAAGCTACACCATTTCCAGAAGTGTGTGTGTATCTCTGGAGCATGGTAATGGACCTCAAGGACATAAGTCTCTGAACTATCGAGGCTAGTACAATACCATTAGAAAGCCTGAGGATCCACCACAGTACAAGCATCCAGGGTGCCACTGAACCGCATTCAGACCCAACCAGAAGCCATTGTCCAAAAACAGTCCCATTGCTAAGCAAAGGAAAGCCAGAAAGAGAGAGTTAGATGGGTTTGAAGCAAAGTTTCTAGGAGAGTCGCATCCTTTAAGCAACTGGACACTTATGGACTACCAAGATTTTCAATATTAGGGTTATTTGGGTGGTACAGTTATATAAAAGTCATGGTGGGAGGAGTCTAAATCAATGTAGTTCTTTGTGAGAAAATACTGGAAGAGTGACATGCAACATTTTTGAGGCAAAGAGCAAGATGTGAATCAACACTTGTCCATGATGTTCTTGCTTTTATTTCTATTGAAATCATCATTTATGTATCACTTTCTTTACTAAGTTCTACGTGATAAGCACAGAATTTTCAATAGTTCATAAAAGGGTCTTTCTTTAGAACTCAATAAGGTGCTTTCTCTCTAACCTGCAGGTGTGCTACTTTTCAGAAACCTAAATCAGATACCCAGTTCAGATTATCAAACAAAAATGCTAAACCTTTATTTTTAACCTAGTTGCTCTCCCATGATAGTTTGATGTTTTAGATAGTCTGTATATCTGTTTACACATTATATGCATATCTTGGCTTCATACATTTAAAAATTCAGATTTTCCCCCTGAGAACCAAATTTTACCCCTTTAGAAGCAATATCATCCCCTTTGTGAATGTATATGTTAAATTATACATTTGCTTAAAAACAAATTTCATATAACAATAATTTTTTTAAATCGTCATATGAGTATTTTCTATATCCCAAGCACTATTCTAACTCTTGAGAATCACAAGTCTGTAAAAATATTCCTTACATAGGTTAAAGTCAAGACAAAAAAATGATAAAACCAATATGCAATAGAAATAATGTAATCAATGTAAGTCAATATTACAAAATCAACATAAAGTAGAAAAAATCCTGAAGTCACCACGTAATATTTTGAGGTCCTACGTTTACTAGTATATGGACAGAGATCCAAAGAAGTGCTCTTGTTTCTATTATTGTGACAGAGTTTAGCCCCTGTTAGCATAGCATGTTTCTTAGAGAAAATTTTTTCAGTAAAGAATGCATATATTTATGTGTATGTGGTGTAGCTAAGTAATTAAAAATTAAAATGTGGTTTTTTCAAGCCATAAACATGTATAATAATTTGTTTTTCTAATGTTTAGAAGAAGAGTCATTTAAAATAAAATTAATTAATCCTATGATTAATTTTTTTAGTTACCTGAGTGGCATTAGATAGATTGATAGTAGATTGGTAGATCAATAGGTGCATGGATGGATGGATAAATAGATATGTACTTTCATTTTCTTTTGTAGCTTCTCTCTCGGAAACTAATCCTGGCACAATTAGAATTTTTTCCAACCAAGTTACTGCCACCTTTCTTATAGAATCAGATGAAAATGATTATATTGGCTTTCGTGCAGCATACAGTGCATTTAACAGCAGAGAACTTACTAGTAAGTATTGTTTATTCTTTAGCCTTCGCATCTCCAGATACTTTAATATTGTAATGGAATTTTAAAAGTAGCAGAACCTAACACTTTAGAACAAGTTTGTAATCTGTTTTATTAGACAAGTTTTTTAATGAATATCTCTTATGTATACCTCTCTCTACTAAATACTTAGAAAAGAATGAGCAATTAGAAGATAGTTAATATTCTTCAAAAAGAATCAAATAACTAATTTGAGGAAAAATAGAAATCAATAAAATAATTAAATTTTATATACTGCAAGAATTCAAAGTAAAGTTTTTAAATTAGCTTAAAACTGATTCTGTGGATGTTCTACACTAACTTCTTTTTTACTAGAGTACCAAAGTTAGTAATAGGGAGAAAGCAAAATATGGGACAAAGTTTATGTAGGTAAGCCAGTGGAGGTCAGATGTAAAATAAAAAACCAAGAAGCTTATCTTTGCTAAAGTTTTAATGGAGTATAAGAAAGATATTATTCTAAAACTGTTGGCAAAAAGCTGGATTTTTTTAACTAAAATGGAGTGAAACGGAGTTAAGAAAGATTTTGTGCATGCCACTTAATTATAACCTCTATAAGTTTAGATTATTTTCAATGCAATCTGTTACAACTAGTCCCATGTGGACTAAATTTGAAATGTTTTCTTTTTTTTAATTCACAGATTATGAGAAAATTAACTGTGATTTTGAAGATGGCTTTTGTTTCTGGATCCAGGATCTCACTGATGATAATGAATGGGAAAGGGTTCAGGGCAACACCTTTCCTCCTTTCACTGGACCGGATTGGGACCACACTTTGGGCAATGTTTCAGGTATAATTCATATTTAGTTCATAAACCAAGAGGAAAGTGCTGTGTGTTGTTTACTAGTGTAAAATGCAAGACAGTCTTTTCAGATTTTCTTCCGTTTATAAATCATAAACTAACAAATGCATTTAAATGAAAATGGTTACCAAATATTCAGGCAAGTAAAAGTGGGTGTTTTCAGAATATATTATTTTCCCTATATATGCACAAGATGTTGAAAAGTGTACAAAGTCCATTAGAGACAAGGAGGCTTGGGTTGTCACCCTAGATTTGGCCCCTATTATCAATTAAGTGGACTTGTGGTCATTAACTTTTCTGAACTTTGGTCTACTTTGCCTTAACTTCATTTTCTGATTGTTCATTGTTAGCGATAGAAATACAATTCATTTTTATATCATCTTGTACCCTGTGGACTTGTTGAACTTACTATTAGCTGTAATAGTTTTTAAGAATGCTTTAATAGTTTTTAAGAATAGTTCTTAGAATTTTTAATGTACTATATCATGCTATCTTAAAATAGAGACAGGTTTACTTATGAGAAGCTGTTTTAGTCCTTTCATGCTGTTATAATGAACTAGAGGCCCTGTGCACGAAATTCGTGCATGGGGTGGGGGTGTGTGTCCCTCAGCCCAGCCTGCACCCTCTCCAATCTGGGACCCATCAAGGGATGTCCAACTGCCCGTTTAGACCTGATCCCGGTAGAATTGGGCCTAAATGGGCAGTTGAACATCCCTCTCACAATCCAGGACTGCTCGCCTGCCCGCCTGCCTTCCTGATTGCCTCTAACCGCTTCTGCCTGCCAGCCTGATCACCCCCAAAACACTCCCCTGCCAGGCTGATTGATGCCTAACTGCTCCCCTGCAAGCCCATTTGCCCCTAACTGCCCTCCCCTGCCAGCCTGGTCACCCCTAACTACCCTCCCCTGCAGGCCTGTTTGCCCCCAACTTCCCTCCCCTGCAGGCCTGGTCCCCCCCAACTGTCCTCTCCTGCTGGCCCGGTAACCCCTAACTTCCCTCCCCTGACAGCCTCATTGCCCCTAACTGCTTTCCCCTGCTGGTCTGGTCCCCCCCGCGCAACTGCCCTCACCTGCAGGCCTGGTCCCCCCAACTGCTCTGCCCTGCAAGCTTGATCACCCCCAACTGCCCTCCCTTGCAGGCCTGGTCCCTCCAACTGCCCTCCCCTGCTGGCCATCTTGTGGTGGCCATCTTGTGTCCACATGAGGGCAGCCATCTTGTGTGTTGGAGTGACAGTCAATTTGCATATTACTTTTTTATTAGATAAGATAGAGGCCTAGTGCACAGGTGGGGGCTGGCTGGTTTGCCCTGAAGGGTGTCCCGAATTAGGGTGGGGGTTCCCTTGGGGCGTGGAGCAGCCTGGGCGAGGGGCCTGTGGTGGTTTGCAGGCCAACCACGCCCTCTGGCGACCCAAGCATAGGCTGGAAGCAGGTATCTGGGATTTATTTATCTTCTATAATTGAAACTTTGTAGCCTTGAGCGGAGGCCAGGGCAGCCCAGGGTGGGGGAAGCTTGGCTTCCTCCATCGCCAGGGGCAACCGCCTCCTGCTTGTTCCAGCTCTGTGGCCGCTGCCATCTTGGTTCGGTTAATTTGCATACTTGCTCCTGACTGGCTGGTGGGTGTGGCTTGTGTGTGTAGCGGAGGTACAAGCAATTTGCATGTTTCTCTTTTATTAGATAGGATACCACCAGTTGATTGACTTAAACAACAAACATTTATTTTTTACAGTTCTGAAGTCTGGAAGTCCAAGGTCAGGGTGCCAGCATGGTAGGGGTCTCGTGAGAACCCTTTTTCTGGTTCACAGACAGATGTCTTGATGGGGGGGGGGGTAGAGGGAGGGAGGGGGGAGGAAGAAGGGAGGGAGGAAGGAAGGAAGGAAGGCAGGCAAGGCAAAGGCAAGGCAAGCTCTCTCCCTGTCTCTTTCTGTAAGACACTGATCCCACCATGAAGGTTCCAACCTAAAGACTTAATTACCTCCCATCTCCAAATACCATCATATTGGGGATTAGCTTTTCAACACATAAATTGGGGGGCAGGGGAAAGCTGGGGATACAATCATTCAGTCCATAACTGAAGGACTAGGGAAGGGCTCATTCTAAAGAAGTGTTGTGATTTGTACGTACATTTTTCATGTGAATGTGATATTAGAATTGGACTTCTGGTGAGAACATTAACATTGGAGATAATAATATGTGACTGATAAAACCAGAAATCACAAGGATTATCATGAGATAAGGAACTCATAGTAGAAAGACCACCCATAAAAACCTTGGAAGCGTGTACTCATAATACCAAATGTAATCACTGAACAGAAAGTTACAAATCTAGGTAATGTAGATCTTACAAAGTAAGGAAAATTACAAAACGAATGGAAATTTGTGCATTTAGATAATTTTCTTAGACAAAATTCCATCTTACAATATGATTTGTGTGTAGGTTACTGATTAGAGTATGATTCAATTAAAAAAGCATAAAAATCTTCATCTAATCATGCATTAATCTAGGCATCAAGGACACAGATTATGTATCACTACTTTTAAGAAGTCTGTCCAGCCCTGGCTGGTTTGGCTTAGTGGATGGAGCATCAGCCTGCAGATTGAAGGGTCCCAGATTCCATTCCAGCCAAGGGTGCATGCTAGGGTTGCCGGCTCGATCCCTCCCAGTAGGGTTGTGCAGGAGGCAGCCAATAGACTCTCTCTCATCATTGATGTTTATATCTCTCTATCACTCTCCTTTCCTCTCTGAAATCAATAAAAATATATTTTAAAAAAGAAGTCTGGTCAGAACCTCCAAGTTAAAACCCTCCTTTCTGTTAAGTATTATAAGCACCTCTTTTGTTTTTCTTATTACATGGCATTATATTTGCTTTCTTATTTGTTTCTTTTCACCATAGTGCTCTTTTCATGAGCAAGAATATTGTCTTTTTTAAATCTTTTAATTCTTAGTACATTTTCAGTACCTGACTCTAATTAATATATATATATAATAATTTTTGAAAATATAAATGAATGTACAACTTTGACTCAATAAATCATTTCTGAATGAGTGAGTTATTGACTAAATGAAATTGCTTATAACATAAAAAGGATCTGAGCATATGTGCATTATAATTGATTATCAATGCCCACTTCTTTTACAAAGATCAATAGTCTCCTTTTTATAACCTGAAAAGTAAATGGCTGATTTAATGTCAAATGTGAATTTCATCTAGTAAGAGGACACTAAAGGATTAATTTTCTTTCAGGGTAGAAATATACCTGACTAATCTGTATTCTTTAAACAATGGCATTCCTAGAATAACACAATATGGTACATCACACTACTTCAATTTGATCATCATATTTCTTAATAGAAAATAATTACTTTTCATCTATTTCCATGCTCAAAGCTAAAAGACCCATTCAAGTTCTTCTTCTACTCCTTTATTCAAGAAGAATCTGTTGAGCCCCAGGCCCTATTCAGGCTCTCAAAATATATCTGTGAACAAAATAAACCAGCTTTTCTGCTGTCATGGAACAGATTCTAACAAAGAAAATGAGAAAATAAGGCATATGCATGACATCTGATTACATTTTGGGGGTATATTAAACTTGAATGAGTACTCTGGGACAATATACAGTTTTGTAAGGGCAAGGGGGAAAGGCAGGTGTTAAGGTGCTATATTGCAAATTTAAATAGGGTGATCATGTGAGGGCTCATGGAAAAAGTGACATTTGAATCAAAACTTTAAGGAATTGAAGGAATTAAAAATATAGATTATTCCAGACAGAGGGACCAAACCAGAGCAAAGGGAGCATGCCTGACCAGTTTGAAGAAAAGCCAGAGGACATGCAAATAGACAGAGCCCGTAGGCTTCAGATAAAATGGGTCTTCCGTGGCTTTGGCTTTTTTCCTCAGTGAAATGGGGAGCTATGGAAGGTTCTTGAGCATAGAAGTGACAAGATTCACACTGACTGGTAAAATAGTTTGAAGGGCAAGAATGATGTCAGAGAGACTAGTGGAAGGCGATTGCCTGAGCCCGAGAGGAGAACATGGGATTGTCAGATCAGTGGGAGCAGATATGGTGAGAAGAAGGTCAGATTCTGTACAAAATCTGAAAGTTAACAGGATCCTGCTAAGTGAGTTACCAGTGTGGACCTATGAACAAAACAATATGTACTCTGCATAGATGGGCAATCCCAATAAACCAAACATGTTTAATATTAAAAATTATGACATTCATAGTCTTAATTAATCTTCTTTGAATAAGTTATTTCTCGGGGCCCAGTTCTCTGTGGATGCATTTGTCATCTACACAGCTGAAGACTAACTCTGAAGTGATAATCACCCCGACTCTCTAAAGACTGACCTAAAACAGTCAAATAATTGGACCACTTTTTCCCTTTACTATAATAAAAAAAGTCTCTCCCCCACTTGAACAGGAGTAGTTAGAGGGAAGTGCAGAAAGCATTTATAGCTATTCACAGTGACAGGCGCCTTTTATGTAGTTGAAATCTTTGATGTTCAAATTATGATTTTTCTACTTTTATGTCATCAGAATAAGAGATAAAATAATTTCACTGATATGTGAAGACTGTAAGTATGTTACAGGAGAGACATGGTGCGGCTTGCGAACAGATTAAATAACTGAAGAAACAAGATGAAACTGACCAAAGTGAAGCAGGTCGAATGTCAGGTGGAGGTTTTAAATAGTCGGGTCAGAAGTGAAGTCTCTGGAGAAAGTCGTGTAGCGGGAGTTATTTAAAGGGAGACCAGTCGGAGCAGTTCAGAGCCCAACAGAGGCAGCCGTGTAATGAGAATGGATGAGAGGGCTTAATAGGTCTTCTCCAACGCACAGACCAGCGATTTTCTAATCTACCAGTCATTTCCTCCCCACCCCACCCACCCCACTGGGGCATTTTTCTTCCAACCTGCTTTTTATGTCAAAACATCCTACCTCTGAAGTGGAAGAGAATTCAGTCTCTCCTGCTGTGTGTTCCCCTTATCCTTGCAGGGGTTTTTGTTCTCTGCCTCCACTTCAGATGACAGGAACGTCTGAATGGAGCAGATAACCTTTGAATTGACATTGCTTTGGGGAGGCACTTCGAAGCCCCTTTACTTTTGGAGTTTTTGTGAAGCACTCTCTCCTGGTGGAGCCCCAGCTCCTAAATCTCTGCACTAAAGACTCAGCGTGCCTCTGACCCTCTCAGAAGCAAAGGGGATTGATGGAGACTCTGGGCAGCATCTCGGGATGGTCCGAGTAGCCCATTTGTTCAGAACAATTAAAGAAAATGAGGTTAGTAACGTGAAAACTTCTGAAATGTAGAGGTCACTAAAGAAGACAGACGTGGCTGGCCTTTGTCAGTGAAATCACAGTTGTGTCTGGTGCTGGGAGGTTCGCAGAGTGTAGTAGGAAAGATCATTACAATAGAGAGCCTGGAGTCTTAGCGAGGTTTAAGTCTCAGCTCTGCCATTTCAGCGAGTTATCTGTCTTCTCTTCTCAGCTCCCTCATGGGGACAGTGGGGCTGATGGCAATAGACACTGACTTTAGAGGCATGTTATGAGCATTAAACTGATTATTATGTTTTAAAAATAGAAAAATACCTGGCACGTGAAATGTACTATATAAAATTTTGGTATTATGATGAGTTTCTTTTCATGCCACAGGACTCAACAGATACATATTAGCTGTGGTATTGTTCTAAGTGGTGGGCTGGGGAGGAAAATATTATACTGTTGAATTTTTAAAAATAATTTAAGTCATTTAGGTATCTGCATTTCATTTAGCATATAAACGTTTTTATAAAATAAGTATAACTCTGGTGATTTCAAAGTAATTATCTTTATTTCTTTATGTGTCCTGTAATGTTGAATTTTAGAAAATAATATTACTTTTTAATATGAGTAGAATCTAAATTTGGATCATTCTCCAATCTAAAACTTTCAATATTTATCTACTGGGTTCAGTTGGTTTTACATATGCATTCACAACTTACAAAGTGGTTTATATCAACCTATTTTCTTCTTGAGAAGGATTTCTAAATTTCCAGAAAGTTCTACTATCTCTTGAGTTGCTGCTGTCTCTACATCAGCTTCAGCATGTATCCTGTGCTTTTTCTCTTTAATTGGGATCCTGAGCGGGGGAAGGCTAGAGTCAGTTCATGGACAAATTAGCAGAAAAGAGAGAAGGAAGACCCAATGGCTCAAGAAAGCGGTTCACTGTGTGCTTAAATTGACAAAATGTTCAATTTTCTGGGTTTTAAGCTGACTCTCAGTTAATTCCAAGAGCTCTCAAAGACATTTAAGAAAGTTGAAGGATTTTAAAATAAATTATCATGTGAGTATAGAAATGCTCATATAGTAATGAAAAATATCTATTTAATCATTGTGTATTACTTCAACAAATTTAAAAATGAAAAAGCAAGTCAAATTAGTGTGACATGAATCTACATAGTATAACATGTAGTTACAGACTCCTTCCTTGGTTGGAACCTGTGTGGGAGGCAACCAATCAATGTGTCTCTCTCACATCGATGTTTCTCTGTCTCTCCTCCTCCCTTCCACTCTCTCTAAAAATCAATGGGAAAATATACTCAGGTGAAGATTAACATTAAAAAAATTACCAAATGTCTTTCCTTTTTGTAAAGTTTTAGCAAATTTAAAAAGTCACATTTGGACATAAACATACACGAGTTTTAAGTGACATCAGAGAAGTACACTTGTAACTGAGAATCAAAAAAAAAGGAGTGGCCACATCTAATTACAAAGACCAAGAGAGGCCTTCTGAAGGAGATAGTAATCTGATTTAAATTACCTCAAAAATTAATAGGATTTGACAGGTACAATTGGAAGAGAAAGTTTTAGCCTTGATAAAATACTTACTGTCTCACTGTTCTAAATATACTCCGATATATGTATTGGTAGTTCTACTAGCATTTTTATTCATGCCTTGTCCTTTTTATGTGTGTTATAAATAAATGTCAATTTTATATACCACATTGCCTATAAAAAATTACGTTAGAAAGCACAAGAGAGAAGATGCTTGATTTCAAATAAACACTAAATTTTAGCATTTTACAAAGAACTAGAGGCCTGGTGCATGAAATTCATGAACCCAGGGAGGTCCTTCAGCCCAGCCTGTACCCACTTGCAGTCCGGGAGCCTTCTGGGGATGTCCGACTGTAGGCTAAGGCTTGCTCCCTGGGCCGCAGCCAGCAGTCAGACAGCCTTAGCACTGTTGCTCACCAGCCGTGAGCATCTGCCCTCTGGTGGTCAGTGCACATCATAGGAACCAGTCATTCCACCATTTGGTAAATTTGCATATTAGCCTTTTATTATATAGGATTATATTTCAATAAAATTAGATTTATCTAATATTTGTTTTATATTTTGTTATATGATTCTTATTTTCTGTCATAATGTCTGAACTACAAACTAAGAATTAAACTATTTAAATTCCCCTAAAAAAATGTTCCAAGTTAGTCTCACCCCAAAAACTCTTTCCACACTTCATATGACTAAAATCATTGGTTGGAATAATAAATTTCACATCTGAGAGTACTTTTTTCAGTAACCTGAGCTATTTAAAAAGCTTTTATGTGGATTAGCATGCTATCTGCTTCTCTGTGATCTGATTAGTTATCATTCAAAGGAATATGGAAGATGAAACCATTATAAAATTAGGTAATTTCTTATTTAGAGAAATACAGTATAGTCGATGGACTAAAAATCTGATGGCCTTTGAAACTCTCGACTTTGTCTTCAAATTTGTAAATACTTGCATGTATCAGGAGTTATTCCACTGGTATATCTAAATGCCCTCATGGATTGATGGTCTCTAAGGAGTGAAATAATTAAAACATCTAATAAATGGGAAATAAAGAGGTATCTGGACGTGATAATATGATGAAACAATCACATCAAGCCAATCAGTAAGTCAGACTTTGATATATTCTTGGTAGTGCTCCCGTGCAAGGCTCTTGTTTTATAAATTGGAAGGTCCAGAGTTGAGAAGTGACTCTCCTAAATAACTATTTGTTATGCCAGAGACAGTGCCTTCTGGGTTTCAGTCTAATGTCCTTTGTGCTCTACCTAAATATATTTTCTCAGATTTTCACTTTAAAGTTGTTCTTTTCTGCTTATGAATATCTCACATAATGAAAATACTAATATTTAAGTGAAGAAAAACTATTTTTGTTGGTTTTACAGGATTTTACATTTCCACCCCAACTGGACCAGGAGGGAGACCAGAAAGAGTAGGACTTTTAAGCCTCCCTTTGAACCCCACTTTGGAACCAGTCTGCCTTAGTTTCTGGTATGTTGTAGGCCCATGTTAAATACCATATTATTTAATGAGTAGCATTGCCTTTCTCATGTTGCCAGGCTCAGATTTCTCTAAGATGTTATCCCAAGTTTTGATAAATTCACCATTACTTTTCCAATTGATAAAGAAGTAAGATGTTGGGAGACTCTCCACCCTTTCTCCATCAACTCCCTCACAAGGGAAAAGGGGGTATTTCAAAGATAGTTAAGGATTTAGAAGAACCCATAAATGCCTTTATTCTAATGTTGTAGAAATCGAATCATTTTTGCTTGTTTCCAAACTAGGTATCACATGTATGGTGAAAATGTCTATAAATTAAGCATTAATATCAGCAGTGACCAAAACATGGAGAAGAACATTTTCCAAAAGGAAGGAAATTATGGGAATAATTGGAATTATGGACAAGTAACAATAAATGAAACCGTGGAATTTAAGGTCGGCAAAATATTTTCTGTTTTAAAATCACTTATATGTATTCTAAAAATGGTGATATGATTATAGTTTATGGTGATATGATGAAAAACTTAATTTATTTTCTAAATATAGCGAAGACACTTTCCTTTCCTAATCCACCTTCTATTTTTAATCTTTGAGTGCCTCTATTTTTACTTATTCATTGACTTATTAAAAACCACTCATTGAGGAACAATTTGCTTCAGGATAGTACTAATTATAAAGAGCCATACAATCCATGGAAACTTTGTAGGATAGTTCAGCTTTTTTCAGCAATATCCTAGCACAAGCTGACCATGTCCTCCTATGACCCTGCCTAATTAGACTTCCAACTTTTTACAAATACCACCCATATCAGCCATGCATTTTTCTGGGAATGTCCTTTCCTATCCGCATATCCACACCTGTCAGTATCCATCCACCCTGCCTCCCTGTGACTTAATCTGCATTTCCTTTAAAAACAAACTCTATGGGCTGTGTCATTGGGAAATCTCCAATCGTTTATTTCACATTAGGGTGAGTTAATTTTTCAGATAACAGCTTCATGTGTTCTCTTCCTAAGGGCACTTGCAATTAAAATATGGGGTGATATAGGCTAATAGTTTGACCAAATTAACAATGTTTTAATTGGGCAACTTCAGACAAGAGAGTGTAACTTTTAGAAGATGTATTTTTGGATCGAGGTTGTCCTTGAAAGCCTTCAGTTTTCTCCTGTGACTTTGTATAAAGTGGGCAATAATCAATGACCCTCGCCTGTATTTCTTCCATTCTTCTTTCCTTTTTTTGGAGTCTATCCTTCCATTCTAAGAAGTCCTTTTTTTCCTCTCCATCTTTGGTGGCTTTGTGGTAATTTAAGGAAGGATAAAGAAAATGGAACCTCAAGGGAACACAGAAACCAGCAGAAGCAGGGACGTAAGCACTGCAGTGGCCAGTTCTGGCTCCAACGCACTGAACATGTTTTTTTAAAGTAATAAAACTGGAGCCACTTTTTCAAAGGTAGCTCTTCAAGCAGGGTGACAGCATGAAACTTTATAAATACTGTCACCTTGGTCTTGGCACTTTGTTGTGACATCTTGAACAAATCACGTACGTGTCTTTGAAATTCAGCTTGCACAAACATGAAAGGGACAGAATCATCTTGATTTGGAATAGCACCTGCCATGAAGTAGGTGGAATGAATGAACGAATGAGTGAATAGATGACTGTATAATGTTGGGAAAACGAAATACGATGAAGTATAAAGTATGTACCTTGCATAGCAATTAGCATAAAACAGATATTCAGTTATATTTATTTATTTCATATGGACCTTTCTCTCCAGTCTAGTTCTATGTCCTTTGGGCATCACCCTCACGCAGTGTCTCACACTTTTTGGGGTAAACTACAACCAGTATCAGCTGGCCCTAAATGATCAAATTGTACTCAGATTTTCCCTTGTCCCCCTCTTCCCAATGTCAATGATCAAATCAGGGCTTATATGCTCTGAGAAGGCAGACAGCTACTTGGATATATAATATTGTTGGAAGAATCTGGAAGAAGTTTGCTTCCCCCTGTCGGACATTGTATATACAATACAGAGTACAATGGAGTAGGACAACATCATGAGAGAGAGGGGAAGAGACAGAAACTGTGGCAATATTACCTAACTCAGAAGGGAAAACACTATTGAAAATTTAGACTAGCATGAACACAGAGTGAGGGAGCTGGTTGCAGAACAAAGACCTTGAGAAATATGATCCACCAACGTTTCCCTGTGCAGTAACCTGTTCTCAGATATTTGGAGATGGCAGTATTGGTTCTGCAGAAAATATTGGGCCATAAGAAGAATCAAGTCAGAGAATGTTAGAGTAGAATCCTTTCATATGCCTCTCTGAATTACAGGTGTCTTTTAATGCTTTTAAAAACAAGTTCCTGAGTGATATCGCATTGGATGACATTAGCCTAACATATGGGATTTGCAATGTCAGTCTTTATCCAGAGCCAACTTTGGTTCCAACTCTTCCACCAGAACTTCCTAGTAAGTAACCTTAATGTGTATTTTCCCTAATTAAGTCATTCATATTTTCAGGAAGATCTTTTTTGACTTATTTTTTTAAACTTGGCCTAGTATTTTTCACTGGAGATTTAAGCTTTTGCACTCGGATGTCGAGTGTGACTCGACACAGTTAGCATTAGAATAAAGGAATCGAGAAAAAAGCAAGCGAGTGCAAAGGGTTAAGATTTTAAAATATAAGTAAAGTGGAAGCCAGCAAAATAGTACATATGATATACATAAAACCATAATTAAAATCACTCAGTACATTGTTATGCATCACCTTTATGATAATTTTGAGACGTTTTTGATTTTGAAAACAATGAAGGTGCTCATTCCCAGTTTGTTTTCACTAAAATACAAGCCAACACTCTATTGTCCATGTGGCATGGCCTATAGTCTTTTGGGAAGAAGCTTTAAGATTTTTATACTCTTCTGGAGCAGTAAAGTCCTTAAAAGAAGTTTGATTTAGCCTGAAACCCACCAAGCCTATTTCCAGTATAATTTAATTGTAGTGAGTGGGCCTGGACTCTGACTATACAGACCTAGGTCACAGAAATGGTGACCGGAAAGCCTTGCACTGTGCTCCTTCCACGAAGCCACTAACATGTGCAGTTGAGCAGTGACCAAGCTTTCTGATGCCCTAAGGGATCTTTTAACTCAAAAGAATAAAAAGGCCCTGGCTGGTTTGGCTCAATGGATAGAGCATTGGCCTGCAGACTGAAGGGTCCCAGGTTTGATTCCAGTCAAGGGCACATGCCCGGGTTGTGGGCTCAATCCCCAGTAGTGGACATGCAGGAGACAGCCGATCAATGATTCTCTCTCTTCATTGATGTTTCTATCTCTCTCTCTCCCTCTCCCTTCCTCTCTGAAATCAATAAAAATATTTTTTTAAAAAAAAGAAAAAAATGGAGCCTCTTTGTACCTTTGCTCTTAACACAAACTGGAAACACAATTTAGAGGCAAAGGGACATCACCATTCATCTTATCCATGTCAAAGGAGACAATCACTTTCAGACTATGGTATTTGACAGGGAAATAACAATAATAATAATGGATGAAATAAAACACCCGTTTTCCCTTAATTGGGATGTTTTCACTGCATTGTAGTTTTTTTTATTTGTTTTTTTATTGTATTTATAAGAGGCCTTCTTGGGAACATCCAGCGGTTTTTTGTTTTATTTTTTTTAATATGTTCTTATTGATTTTTTTTTTAAGAGAGAGAGGGATGGAGAGATAGAAACATTGATGACAGAGAAACATCACCGATAGGCTGCCTCCTGCACACCCCCTATTATGAAAAATCAACATAAACACTGGTGATCAAGCCTGCAACTCAGGCCTGTGCCCTGACTGTAATCGAACCTGTAACCTCGGATCACACAGGCCGGGCCGCATTGTAGTTTTAATGTAAAACTTCCCTTTTGCGTTTGGAGTACGGTGGTTGGAAGCTGCTCCGGCTCCACAGCTTTGCTTGTGTCAAACTGTATGGATGTTTCTGTTCTGTCATGGAGCTGAGCTCACAACCAGCACTTGTGCCAATTCCCATTTCCTTCCAAGCACACTTGAAACTCTCCCCGTGGTCACATCAGCAAAGCGATTTGGCGAAACTGTCCAAATCTGGTTTAATTCCAAAACTATATGTTTTCCTCCTTTCCAATCTTAAAGTTAAAAAAAAATAGACTTTTTAGATGAGTGGTGTTGACAACTCAAAAGCTCAAAAGGTAAATGACTGCTATTGGAGAACACATTACAAATGAGCTGCTGTTAAGATGAGGCTAGTATTTACATGGTCATACTGATCTCCTGAGACCATATCGAAAGTGCACTTATATCCCACCAGAAGGCTAATTTATAATTACTGTCCTGTGTATTAACATGTTTAGATGCTTGTAGGGGTTATACGTAAATTCCTTAATAGTTCAAACACTCTTTCAAATTTTATAAATATCTACTATGTACAAAGTACCACATAAGAAATGTGAAATGTAGCAATAACCATTGATACATGGAAAAATAAATATATAATTAATATAAATAAAAATTAAAAGCAATATATAGTTATGTGCCCTTAAAATTAATAGATGAGAGATGTAAGTGATAGAGGACTTTGGAAGAGAGCGACTGGAAAAGGCTTTAGAGAAGCATTAAATAAGACACAGAAAGACACTCAAAAAGTGAAACAAAAGCAGAAAGTACCATGCATCCTCACTTAATAATATTGGCCATAAACTTGTGGCAAGAAGTGAAATTCTATTTTTTTAAATATATTTTTATTGATTTTAGATAGGAAAGGAGAGGGAGAAAGAGATAGAAACATCAATGATGAGAAAAATCATGGATCAGCTGCCTCCTGCACACCCCCTACTGGGGACTGAGCCCACAACCCAGGAACTGAACCGTTACATCCTGGTTCATGGGTCGACGCTCAACCACTGAGCCACACCAGCTGAGCAGAAGTGAAATTCTTGGCAATGGGGATAAGAGTGGAGAAAATATCAACATAAACACAATCATTTGGGCTTTGGGACATTGTTTAAAAATTACTGTCTCACTTTATTTTGTGTAGGTGCCCCACACCCAACTAAAACATTTTCATGCAAAAAACAAATTATAATTATTAAAATCACTGCTGGTTTGATAAATAATTCTTATGGATACCAAGTATTAGCAATATCTTGCTATTTTGATATTAGAATCATTTAAAACAATGGATTTCCTATGTAATCCTTTCTGCCAGCATTTTCTTCTATTCATCAGTAAGTCGTCAAGAAGAAAACAATTTTAGGTGGAAGCAACATAGCCATAGGCTTGATATTTTAAAAGTAACAAATCTCACTACCTAAAATAGGAAATTTGAGATCATTTTTGTACATAATATTATATACATAAATAACACTTTAAATATTATTTCCCATTTTAAAACCTCATACAAGTCATGCTGTCCTCATATCTATTCCAGTCAAAAGAGAGAAAGAAGATACCTCAATACCAAGGAGCTAAGATATCCCTGCATATTTTAACAATAGGGAAACGATAAGGGTAGAATAACCCATCTGATTTTAACATATAAACTTCAGAACTTTCCCAGAGAATACTCGTTCCAGTTTCCAAATGCTTCACTGCAGGGCAATATTTAGCACAGCAGAAAATGTTAATTACCATCAAATGCATTCCGAACAATTTCATCCTAATGCCATTTGCAATTGGTGCGGTGAAATTCTGATTTGAGCAGAGCTTTCCTGGTTCCAGATCACTGATTTGTTTAAGCAGAAAGAAAAGGAAACCTTGGCTGACTGGCTAATAGCCTTTCTTTAGCTCTTATTGTGCATTTAAATAAGAAAGTAATCCCAGACAAGTAACTGAGTAGAAAAAAATCAGTTTCCTCCTGTATTTCCAGTTTGGGGACATGTAAGTTCCGTTTTCATAAATGCAGGAATTCTTCCATTTTATGACTTCAATCACTCTATAATCCATCCTTGACCTCTGACACTGGCACAATTCATTCAAATGTGGGTATTGTATGGAGAACACTTTAAAAAGTAAACATGTTATTGCACAAATATCAAGCTAATTTGCAGCACAATTGGGATGATTCATGACAAAACACCTACTAAATAGAATAGGTACATACAAAAAGAAATACACATTTTAATCCTCTGACTTGTTTTTGTGACTGTTAAAAGTAATTAAGGGGGAAAAAAGAAAAAAAAAAACTATAGTTTTAGCTATTTTAATAGTCACCCTTTATTTCTACAGGTTTTGCTCTACTTGGTCACTCTTAAGCCATTTTCCATTTCCCAGGACAAAACAAATGTTTACTTGTAGAGTTTTATAGGAATGACATTATACTTAGAGCTAAATAATCTAATTTTAGTTCTTCATGTAGAAATGAATCAGTACCTATCTACCTCTCTTATAATTGACTAGAGGCCCAGTGCACAAAATTCATGCACAGGTAGAGTCCCTAGCAGCTGCTGGCTGCCAGCCAGGGCCTCCCTTCTCATATTTCAGCAGAACTGCTTGCCTTTTTTATTATTAGTGTGACTTGATATTCAAACCCCTAGCAAATGCATGTTAAGTTTACTCATATACTTTGGTATAAGTGTGTTTTGCGCTACTTTATTTTTTTATCTTTTTACTTTTAAAATGAATTACCTACTTATTAGAGCTATCATTGGCTGCATTGCTATTACAAGTACAATGTAAACCATAAGGAATGACAATTGAACTTTATTGTCATAAATTGAATACAAATATTACCATTATGGTTGGGCCCTAGAACCTGTTCATAGAAATATTTATTGTCATAAACTAAGCACAGATTTGGATGAGAGATTTTATATTGCAACTTTAAGTTTCAAAGTATTTTCTGCAATACTGTATGACTGTGTATTACTATGATAATGATGTTTATTTTAACAAACATTTTTAATTTGAACCCTCTTATCTTAAATGAAAGTTGGGCTCTCCACCTTTTCACCTGATAATAAATGTCTCTACATTGACACATATCTCATACATGTCAGAGGCCCCTGTTGGCATAGTAAGAAATTAATCAAAAGAACAGCTCGAAGAAAAAAGTAATGAAAGAGTTTAACAAGTGTAGTTGAATTGAGTTCCCTGTACCAGACAGGCTGTTTAACTCTTTCTCGGGATGGAGATGGTTTATCTAATAACACAGCATGACTGTGATATCCCGAATTACATTTCATGAGTCTTTGGCTCCTCTACTAAGAAGCACAAGCTGCATTTCCATTACAGCAACACCCCATTAAAATAAATGGTGTCATCAGAAAGAGAATGGCTGAAAGTGCTTTTGTCAATTCCTTGCAGTTATTTGTATTCAGGGTAATTGAAACTTGTTATCAAGTTAAGGATCAGAGATGTATCCCACTGGTTAGTTATTTGATATATTTGAAATGCATTTCAAAAAGTACTTCTTAAGTATTTTAAAGGAATGAATTTTCCAAGACTTCTGTTCAGCAGAGAAATGCTATCTAAATTGTCTGCCTTGACAGCTTAACAGCTACACTGGACAACATTTGGGTTCTGGTTATATGTTCATTTAACCAGGTTGTATGTTTATCTGCTCATTGACATATAATGTACTTTTATGCGTTTAGTTATGTGAAAATTCAATACATTCTCTAAAATGCCAGCTAGTAGGAGTAGCTGATTTTGAAATTTTCCTATTCCCTGAAGAGAAAATGAGAATGATCATCAAAAACAACAAACAAAATAAAACAAAAACCCCACTGGCCACACTGGCCATGGCTGAACTTGTGAAGTAGGAGGAACTGGTTTTCTCAAGTCTTCACTAAGCAGTGTTTTTTGTTGTTTGTTTGTTTGTTTTTGTCTCTGCAGTTACACTCTCTTCTCCCTGAGTTTCATTGAGAATTGAAGGAAATTCATGGCACTTAGATTCATTAAAATTAAGTGAATGGGAGATAGGAGGTTGTAGTAGATTCTTCTACAGAAACTTTTGCAAGACAATTATTCAAAAAATCAAGGAGAGGAATGCCGCTGTGGGAGCATAAGAGTTTCTCAGCCTCTCTCTCTCACCCTTTCCAGGGGGAGAACCTGTCCTTATTCCCATTATCACTCTTTCTATGTCTCAAATACCTTCTTCAGTGTCCTGTGTACAGGACTGTCCTCCCTTCTGATCTATTCATAATTGACCTTAATTGTTAATGCTTTCATTTATGTTCCCTTCTTCCCTCCTTCTCTGTCTATACCCATCAAGAATATGTCATATACACATCAAGCGCCACTTATTGAGGCTCAGTCTAAACTCTGCCTGTGGCTCGGACCAGATGGTCAAAATGATTCAGAGTTTAATCAACCCAATAGGAGATAGGAACGTGCTGTGGGATGAACTTGTGATTAACTGAGTTGAAGTTTTGACTTTGACACTAAGTGAATGTACACAGCGTTCACAAGCAATTGAATACCTCAAATGCTCAAGTTATCCATTTAAAATAGAAATAGTAGTTTCCTAATTTACAAGTATGCATTGAAAACCAATACTGAATATTCCAGGTAATATGTAGGCAATTGTCATAAATTGCCTACGTATTACCTGTAGATAGGTAATTGTCCAGTAGATAGCATTTCTCTGCTGAACAGAAGTCTTGGAAAATTCATTCCTTTAAAATACTTAAGAAGTTGTTGATTTTTAAAACAACCTTGAAAATCTCTAATGTATATCTATTTTATATATGATAAAACCAAGTCTCTAACACACAACTAACTCAGAGAGACAATTTTATTTTATTTTTAATATATTTTTATTGATATCAGAGAGGAAGGGAGAGGAAGAGAGAGATAGAAACATCAATGATGAGAGAGAATCATTGATCGGCTGCCTTCTGCACACCCCACACCGGGGATCGAGCCCGCAACCCGGGCATGTGCCCTAGGTCAACGTTCAACCACTGAGCCACACCAGTGTGAGAAACAATTTTAATCCACCAGCTCTAACACATCTTCCCAAATACCCATGTTCTTTCCCCAAGTGAGACAATGTTTATGGAAACATTTTGCAAAAGATAAGTTTTTGTAAGAGGTTTTATTATTCTTACTAAGCTCATCTGGGTTCAGTCAAGCCTGGCCCAGGAGGGTATGGAAGGTAGACCAGGACCTGCCACCAAGAAGAACATGATAGTGTTGTATTGTAAGTCATGGAATGAGATACAAGACGCTTTAATGAGCCAATTAATTAGGAGTCTTTTATAGCGTGTGGCCCAGAGGGAGGTGTCTCTTCCAAATATCTGAGCCCCGACATGGAGGAAGTGTCTCATATTTATACCTTTTGAGCTTCTTTGTTTGCAGATTTCTCAAAGACCTCTGTGTAGGTTATTGTTACAGTTAGTTTGTAACCTTGAATACATAATGAGTTAGTACTTGGAATTATTATCAGTATTAGTCTATTACATTAGATGGCTAGCTTGCAAGGTCAGACAGTTAAGTTTATCTTTTTCTATTATTTGAACTAAAAAACAAAGTCATTTTACAGAATAACAGACTGTCTTAAAATGACAGAGTTTATAATGAGAGAGTTTACAGGACTAGGGACTATCTAACAATAGCATAGAATTCAAACAGCAGGTTTTTTTATACAAGATGGAGGTTACTATGCTTCAATAGGTTGGCAATGATGCTACTCTCAAGCCACAGCCACGGCATCTCTGTCCCATCAGGTACATCATGAACCCAAATATAAGAGGCTTATTACAGACATATTTGGAAGATGCACATGACTTCCCAAGGATCTGTGTAAATAAGACAGATGATATATAAAAGATGGATGAAAGAAGAGGGAATGACTGAGGCATTGCCATAGGTGTAGAGATGTTTAATCATCCCTCCTATAATCTGATTTCTATTTTACTGGGAGTAAATAATTCCAGTGGAGAGCCTGCTTTAATGATAGGAAAAATATATACTTATCTTAGTTTTCCATATTTTTCAATAGGTTACTCTTATTTTTTTATCTTAAATGTAGCATGATAATAAAAATAAGAATTGGGATACTAACAGTAGTTTATGAATTTTTACATGAGAATTTTCTTCTAATAAGCAAGAAGATGACAATATAAGTATGCGAACAATTATAAATTTAATCTACCTACTTAAAGTATCATACTTTTAAATGGAAATCTGTGCTCCCTTTTGCTAATTAATTTGCATTAAGCCCAGTCCTAACTTGTCTCCTGGACAGTATTGGGTAACAGATCACTTTATGGCAATTATTAAGCAAGTGGAGTTTCAGTTTATGTCCCTTTTCTGACAGTCAAATACCTCAATAAACAGGATGGTGAGACTTCCTCTCTACATGCCCCCCCCCCCAAAAAAAAAAGTAGGAAAAATAAAAATGGCAAGATTAGTGATTTACTAGCCTTCTCATGAGAGAGTGGCAGATATGAGATTTGTTCCATTATGATCATTTTCTTCTTTACTGCAGAGGGCTGATACCTTTCTCATGCAGTCTATTTATAAAATACGTTCAGCAAAACTATTTTCTTGCCCAAATAATTCTGGAAAATGCTACACACTATTATGCTCTCCACAAAGAACAGTGGAATATTTAAGGTTTTATGACACTCTTCAGTAAAGAGACCTGTTTGCCTGTGTTTTTCCTTTACTTAAGTTGCAAGATTTTCCCATTCACGTACTCTAAAATGTATCTGTCAAAACCAAGAAATGTAATTGGAAATTTTCTAGCAAATAGTATTAATTAATATTACGTTACTAGTGACTTTTCATTGTTTTCCTTTTCAGCGGACTGTGGAGGACCTTTTGAACTGTGGGAGCCAAATACAACGTTTACTTCTATGAACTTTCCAAACAACTACCCTAACCAGGCTTTCTGTGAGTAATCTTTTCCAGGCCATGGGAAACAATTGTATTTATTAAAGTGTCCCCTTGAGGCAGCAAAGTAGATTACAAAGGTGTTACATCTGGATACACCTACATTTATGAGATTGCTTAATATAATGTTAACGACAAGAATAACAATAATAAATTGCTATTTTAAGCAATTATTTCAGGTGCTGTGTTAGTGCTTAATATAATTTTTCAGTCACTTCTCACAACAGTTCTTTCAAGCAGGTGCTATCCTATCTAATAAAGAAGGAATATGCAAATTGACCATCACGCCATCACAAAGATGGTGGCACCCATAGCCACAAGATGGCAGTGCCCAGTCCCCTCAGCCCCACCGGAGTCCCCCAGTCCTTTCAGCCCCACTGGGGAGGGGGTGTGGCAGGTGCATGGTGAGGTCGGACCTATCCTCAGCCCCCCAGCTGCCCAGGGCCAGCTCGAGGTGCAGGCAAGCCTCAGATGGCGCTGCTCAACTGATGCCCGAGGCACAGGCAAACCTCAGATATTGGCTGCCCAGCCACCTAGGGCCGGCCCAAGGCATAGGCAAGCCTCAGATGTTGGCTGCTCAGCCACCCAGGGCCAGCCCGAGGCTCGGGTAACCAGGGCCAGCCGAGGCTTGTGCTGCCGGGAGTGGCAGCAGCAGAGGTGTGATGGAGGCATCGCTTTCCCCTGATCGCCTGGTCACCTCCCACCCTTGAGGGCTCCCAGACTGTGAGAGTGGGCAGGCTGGGCTGAGGAACTCCCCCTCCAGTGCATGAATTTTCATGCACCGGGCCTCTAGTTACTATTATAATTCTGAAATTTAAAATGGGAATAAAGTCAGTAAATGAAAGAGCCAGGCTTACTCCAGGTACTACTCTCTCTTTAAAAAGAAAAAGAATAGTTTGTTTATTTTTAGAGAGAGACACATCCATGTGAGAGTGCAACATCAACGGCTGCCTCCTGCACAACCCCCACCAGGGATTGGGTGGAGCCCACAACCTGGGCATGTGCCCTTGACTGAGAATTGAACTGGCAACCCCCTGGTACACGGGACAATGCCCAACCAACTGCACCACTATGGCCAGGCCAGATACCGCTCTTTTAGTCACTCTCTTTGATTATACATATGATGCCTGTGGTGTATATAACAAGGTTGCAATTCCATAGAATAAAGTCAGTGAAAAGTATAAAGAGCAAAGAGTCAATTGTAACATCCTTACCTTTTGTAGTTATAGCCTAGAGCCAATAAAGCAGCTAGAGTAATGTGATTAGATCCCCAGTAAAATAATAATAATAATAATAATAATAATAATAATAACAACAACAACAACAATAACAATAAGTTACTAAAAAGAAATCTAAGTCTAGTGAGAAGATGAGTTAGCTGAAACTGCATGAATTCTATCTATAGATCATTACTCCTAAAAGGAGAAGTTCATTAGAGCTGGGTAGAGATTGTGTTAAAGATGCAGTTCCCAGCTCCTCCTACAAAGATTCCACTTTGGTGGGAGAAAAAGACATGTTTTTCCCATGGCCACACCTGGTTAGCACCATGGATCTAAACAGAGACTTCTACCAGTAAAAGAAATAGCCCGTGACAGTGAAAAATGTGCTGTTAGAAAATGTCAACTGCTCTTGCTTCAAATGATCCAGAGATAAGTATCACTTCCATAGAATAATAGAGTCACTATTTTAGGGAGATATCTGATTTTTAAAAAAAAATAAACAGCCATTAATTTAATGTGACTTGTTTGGGGAACCAGAGATTATCATCTCCACTTCACACTGAAAACATCTTTTAAACATATCACTTGTACAAAGTAATGCTTTGAAAAATCTGAAAACTGGCGGAACACTGAAAGAACAATTTGGAGAAATCTATTAAATGTATTGATTTATTCAACAAACATATACTGAGCACTTTATTTGTTAGGCACTGAAGTACGTAAAGAAGAAACAAACATAATTCATCCTAGAGGAAGTTTCAGATAAATTGTCAGGGGTTACAAAATACCCAGGGTACTGTTATAATAAGGATAAAGGCAGAATGCTATGGAGGGACAAGAAAGGTACGTAACACATGGGAAGTTCAGAGGTTAGAAGACATGATTTTTTTCTTGCACCTTCAAGCAAAATTAAGGAGTAGTAAACAATGAAATTGGGGAGGGGAGGAATCTTGCACCGTGTTAAGCAGTTTGGATTTCATTCTGAGCACTGGGGAGGCTTCCAATGGTTCACATGAAAATAGTGGTAAAATCAAGCTTGCATTTTAGATGAACCCATCTGGCTTGTAGGATCAGAGATAGACGGCAAGGGAAGAGAGCCATCAGCATCACCAATTAGGTAATGAAAAACAAGTGACTTAAACTCAGAGAGTGGCAATGGGGACTCAGAAGTAAATGAGACCAAGGGATTTAGGAGATAGGATTGGCTGGCCTGGGTGATTGATTGGCTGTGGTAGGAGAGAGGAGGTCAAGGAAGATGCAGAGGTTTCTGGTGTAGACAATTGTGAGTGAATGATTAGTGGTGCCATTTACTGAGATAGAAAGGATAAGAAGAGAAATGAGCTTACGGAGGAAATAATTCCGTATTCTATTTATTACATGTATGAGTCTGAGATACTAGTACATACATTCATACACAATAAATAGTTTATATACTTCATAAGAAAAGCGCAGAAAATAAAAACTGGAAGTCATTACTACATCGATGAAATGATCTTCTTTACGAGTGAATAAAAACACATACAGCATGAGGAAAGGACCTAGAACGGAATCTAAAGAATAAATTGTGTAAGGAATCAATAAAGAACAAGGAGTGTTTCTTGATACAAAGGCTGGTAATGTTCTTTTGTGTGTGGGTGGTTTTTTTCCCCAAAATGAACTACCAGTAAACAACATGTTTAAATAATGGCAAAATCACTTAAAGAAATACCAAAGTTTCCTTGTCCTACAAACTGCATTTTAATCACCCTGTTTTCCTGTAAAATGAATCATGAGAAATAAGATAATGAAACTAGAATATTAATACCTTTGATGTTTATTAAATGTAGATTGTAGGAGCAAAATACTATTTGTAAGCTTTGATTGAAGTATGCCATTTTATATAAAATAAAACAAATTCAGTTTCAGTAAATCACTTCAAATTTTGCTGAAACTTTACTATAAATACTCATCACTAGACCAATATATTTCCTCACATACACAGAAAAAAACAACAGTTTGGAGTATTGGTTTTCATAAAATAGAAAAAAAATCTTTGAAAGTGATTTGAAATTCTCAATAGAGTTAAGCTTTTAAGAAAAATAAAAAGAAGCATGTTCTATGCTAAGTGTTATTATTTATTACTTTTAAGGTGTTTGGAATCTAAATGCACAAAAGGGAAAGAACATACAACTTCATTTTCAAGAATTTGACTTAGAAAATATTGCGGATGTAGTTGAAATCAGAGATGGTGGAGGAAATGAGTCCTTGCTCTTAGGTAAGTCTGTAGTTTAAATATTGTGACGGTTGTATGGCTCAAGATGTTGGACTGATGGAGAGAGCATTTCTCAATAAATGAAATAATGCTTTTAGTTCCTACTAGCAGGTGTTAATTCCCTACAATAAACATTACACCTTGGAGACTAAGAGCTAAGAACACTTTTTTTAAAAAAATATATTTTATTGATTTTTTACAGAGAGGAAAGGAGAGGGATAGAGAGTTAGAAACATCGATGAGAGAGAAACATCGATCAGCTGCCTCCTGCACACCCCCTACTGGGGATATGCCAGCAACCAAGGTAGATGCCCTTGACCGGAATCGAACCTGGGACCTTTCAGTCCGCAGGCCGATGCTCTATCCACTGAGCCAAAACGGCTTCAGCTAAGAACACTTTTTATGCAGTTTTCTATGCATTGTGTGCACATCAGGTGCCCAGATATAACTATCAAATCAAATTTTATTTCATATCAAACTAACAAAACAAATTGCATTTTTATTATTTTAATTGTATTTGTCTCTAATTTACTAGCTGCTTCTAATAAGTTTCTAAAAATTTGACCAAAGTCGGTTTTCCCCCACAATCTATTGATCAGTAATTTTTAAATAAACGTGGGGAAAATGTACATTCTAATGGAAATTATTGTACCTAGATTATAAAATACATGTTAACCTAGTAAAAAATCTATCTGTCAAATATAATAATTGATATCTTATTGAACTACTACCAATTTTTAAGGAAGATGTATCTCTAGCTAAGTCATATATTAAAGTATAAAAATGTATAATGGGTCAACTGGAATGCATGAACAGCACACTTCTCAAGTAAAAGTGTTTTATAACTGTGCTTTGCACTCATTTAAACCATTTTCTACAAAATCTGGCCTGATGCAATCAGGTTGCAATCACATGAAAATGTGACCAACGAATGAAGACTATAGAGGGCACTTTCCACAGTAATGAAGGGGCAGAGTGGTGGCGAGGGCTCCCTAGTTATACTAATCCAGCACCCATTACCTGGGTTTCTTCAGCAAAATCCCACAAAGTTCTAGATTGAGAGCTTCCTGTGAAAGGCTTTTGAGAGCCACACGCAGGACAAATAAGCAATGAAACATGCAGTGGGGCCAGGAGGTCAGTGCTGGAAGAACTGAGGAACTTCACAAGTGACTTTCTTATGTACAATTATAAAAACATTTTCATTACGTTGTCCTTCTAATAAAAACTTCAGTGTTCTCGTGATCTAAGAAAAATCATTTTTTAATATATTTTATTGATTTTTTACAGAGAGGAAGGGAGAGGGATAGAGAGTTAGAAACATCGATGAGAGAGAAACATCAATCAGCTGCCTCCTGCACACCCCCTACTGGGGATGTGCCCGCAACCAAGGTACATGCCCTTGACCGGAATTGAACCTGGGACCTTTCAGTCCACAGGCTGACGCTCTATCCACTGAGTCAAATCGGTTTCAGCTAAGAAAAATCATTTTTTAACATTTCACCACTTATATGTACAAAAATCATTGAAAAGTGATAATTCCTAAAGCACCTCAGAATCCTAGTTTTCACATTTGTAGGCAAACAGTTCTTTTGAAACAGACTTGCTTTCAGGGACCCAAAATATAAATTATTTAATCATATGAATGTATTTTTAATTTGCTTAAGCCTTTAATGTTTAGTAGAGTATTTCATTGTTTATGCAACCCCCAAATCACAGGATTTATTGAAAACTACCATTTAGGTTTACATAATCTGTTTCTAATTAATCCACCCTTCAGATTAGGTAAATGATTCGACTCACAAAAAAATGTCAAATAAGTTTGGACGAAGTTATTAAGAGAGACTATATTCTCCACTGTTTCATAACGGTCTTTAGAAGCACCCAAATAATCATATTTCTGGGATAACATGAGCTTGAATAGTAGTGGTGCTAATCAGCCAGAGAATGTTATGAGTAATTCGTCATTAAATTATAGAGCCACAGAAACCTCAAGTAATATTGGAAAAGATCATTAGAGAAGTTAGCTTCCAAGAAGCAGTGTCTAGAATGTAGAAGAATGTACCCATTGCATAGAACTGAGAAAATGGATATATTTCTTTCTAGACCCAAAAGATCATCTCACCGATTCTCTTGTTTTCCTTTGGAGCAGCTGTGTACACAGGGCCTGGCCCAGTAAAGGATGTGTTTTCAACCACTAACAGAATGACTGTGCTTTTCATCACTAACGATGCACTGACGAAACGGGGGTTTAAAGCCAACTTCACTACCGGCTATGGCTTGGGTATTCCAGGTAAGTGCACTTGGGATTATGTGTTGCATTGTAACTTTTGGAGCAAAACGATAAAAGCATATAGGACTTCAAGGCCTAAATACGTTTCAATGTTTGCATTCTATAAAACACTAATTTTCCTCATCTTAACAAAGATTTTTCTTTCTCCCTTTACATCTATTTAACCACTACCTGAATATGTTCAAAGCAGGAATCCACATCGTTTTTCAACAAATCTATTTGGCCCTTCGCTGGTGTGTGAAGAGTCAGTGGATTTTACTCACTGAAGTGGGCCATTTTAAATGTTACAAATGGGGTTGTTGGCACTGTGAGGAAGGAGGACTGTCTGTCACATTCCCTTTGCCAAGAGCATTTTTAGAGAACAGCAGGGAGACAGGCAAGTGAGCTGTTTGAATGCCAACAACATCCAATTAAAAGATTAACATCGTTAACTTCTTAGAGACAAGCAGGGTAAAGCCAGTTCTATGAAGGATGAAGGAATTTGATGCTGATTTTTGCTGGTATGCACAACCTTCTAACCTTCTATTTTTATTATATTCATGTCATAATTAGCAGGGGCATAAAGAACAAAATTGTTTCCTGCCTGCCCATCACGGATACATCTATCCTATATAATAAAAGGGTAATATGCAAATTGACCCTAATGGTGGAACAACCGGTCGTTATGATGCGCACTGACCACCAGGGGGCAGACACTCAATGCAGGAGCTGCCCCCTGGCGGTCAGTGCGCTTCCACAGGGGGGAGCACTGCTCAGCTAGAAGCTGGTTCATGGCTGGCCAGCACAGCAGCAGTGGAAGGAGCCTCTTCCACCGCTGCAGCAGCGCTAAAGATGCCCAACTAACGGCCCAAGCTGGCAGGTGGACATCCCCTGAGGGCTCCCAGGCTGCCAGAGGGATGTCTGACTGCCAGCTTAGGCCCAACCCCCCAGGGAGCAGGCCTAAGCTGGCAGGTGGACATCCCCCAAGGGCTCCTGGACTGAGAGAGGGTGCAGGCCAGGCTGAGGGGGACACCCCCATGCTGAGTGCACAAATTTTTGTGCACCAGGCCTCTAGTATCTTTATATTCATCTATGATATAACTCTCTGCATTCAACAATCCACAGGGAACTTTTTCTCACTTGCTGCTCCTCTTGGACTATGATTTTTCTTATGCTACTGCCCACAACTCTATGGTTCTCTCTGGGTGCAAATACATCAGAAAGACAGAATACAGGTTATTGTCTCTATCTATCTTTCCCTTCCCTAGGAGAGCGTGGCCAGTTTGTCTTTAATTAGAATGTCTAGAAAAGAGGTAGGGTGGGAGCTTTGATCCTCATCTGGCCTATTATCCAATCCCAGATCCATCTGTGCAAATACCTGTCCTCCCCTCACACCTGGCCTGGACCTGTGACTGCATCACAGAGAGCTGTATGCTTTCAGCTTTATAGCGAATATGAAAATTGACCTGTATGTTATCTATCCTCCCCCTGAATAGAAGTGAAAACAATTGTGAGAGTCTGTAATGGATGTGCAGGAAAAACATAAAGCCACAATTTGAAAACATAGGCATCTCTAAAGGGAAAGAACCAATCAAAGCTAACAGTGAAAGGTATAATGGGGGGAAATTTTATAAATCCTGGATATGATTGAAGTGACATAAAAATCATGAAATCTTACTGTTGGCTGTAAAAAATTAATAAGCAGGTCAGCGCTGTAACTCTCTTGTTTAAATTTTAAAATTTCAAAAGGAAGACTTTGAGTCAAAAGTTAGACAAGCTTTATATGTTGCTGATTTCATAATAAATACTTAAAAACAGTAGAGTGGCATTTCTACGTCTTTAAGGAGAAACTGCTGCAATAAAAAAATGTATAGGCATCAATAACATTCATATTTGAATGAAACTGAATTATGTGCTCAGTTCTGCAAAGTATCTTCAAATACAGCAAGCAAATGCCTAATACCTATTGTACTGGAGGGGAGAGCCTCCCAACTTTTTTCTAAGAACAATGTCATGGAAAGAACTTTTGAAAAAAGTATTATATTTTCAAAGAAATGGAGGTGAGCATTAAAACCAACCGAACTATAAAAAATATATATTTCTAACCAAAAGGGAGAAAATGTATTCAGAACTCCAAACAATTGAAATGATTGTTGGCCATTCCACCACCTGCAACAGAGAAAGCATCTAAAAACAAAATTTTAGAGAATAGTTAGTCTTTAAACCCACATTTTAAATTTTAAGTGAGGAGGGAAGAAAGAAGTGGAAAAAGAATAAGTTGTGGAAAGGCAGGCAGCAATACTAGTAAATCTCTTCTATTAAAAATATTACAGTCACTGGTTTTTATCAGAGTTTCATAATGAGATAAATACCCCACCAAGGATTTTGAAAAATATTACAAGCAATTTCTATTCATGATAAAAGCCGAAAGAGCATAAACTATTGCTTCCCACACAAAATAGAGACCGGATTTTACGGTGTGGAGGTGGGTTATATTTGTTTGCCCATTTGCTAGATTTCAGCTACTATGATGATGTTATTTAGGGAGTAAATCATTTAGAGAAAATTCCCTTGATTGAAGTTAGAGCAGAGTCTTCCATGACCATCGCTGTGTGGTGTGTATGCTGGGAATGTGTTTTCTCATTCCTCCTGGACACGGGACAGATGCTGCTGGGGAGCAGAAAATTGAGTGATTGAGTTGTCATCAGCACAATCTTCTCCCAGAGAGATTTTTAACACCAGAAAAAACTGAAAAGCAATTATAGGAACAGGGAATTGGCAGCGGAAGATAATCAAGCTGGTAATGGAAAGAGAGGTTGGGCACACATATCTGTTTATATTGGTGCTCTGCTTGGCTGGTCATTTTGGGAAGAGTGTAAAAGGGATATCATAAATGTTCAGCATTTTTGTGCTTCATTTATCTTCTGAGATATTTTTGGGACACCTTCCAAAGTCTGTATTTGAAATGTAAAACAATTATATACCATGTTTTTGTATCTCCTTGATCCTATTTTTAACATTTCCAGTTACATTCAACTGGAATATAGGAAGTATAGATTTATTAAGATGGGTCGCCTTCAAATGTCCCCTTATTGCTCTTTTCTGATATCGAGAGTCTTCATTTGGAAGTTAGCTGTACTTATCAGGCAACTGTGGAAGTGGCAGCTGATCACATTGAAGGTTTAGAGCCCTCTCTAGATTGTGTGGCATGTGCCTTAGAGATCAATTGTGTTTCACCTAAAACTGAGCATATGTTGACTAAATGAGGCAGGGTTACTGGAGACTTCATAAAAAGGATATGGGGAAATTCATTTCTTAGCAATATTTTTTCTCTCTCTTGCCACTATGAGTATAAAACTATCAGAAATAAGATTTCAGAGACCACAGAGAATTAAACTTTTGAACTAAAGACTTCTTAATGAAGCTGAACTGCTATATGTTATTGAAAAGAATAAGAATCCAACTCATGCATGTAAAGAAAATTTTAAAGAGTTTATTTAGACATCTCCTCAGAATTTATTACTTCTAGTCAGTTCAGTAACAATAGACTATTTTGCCCCATTCAGCAATTTTTTATTCAATGCATTCCTCTTACAGAAACAAGTTAATCTTTCTAGACTCCTAGCATATAACCTTTAACATCTTTCACTAGAGCACAAAAAGGAATTACAATTTTCAAATCTTTACAAATGTTTTTATTCATATTTTAATTCAGATATTTAAACTTCCATTCAACAAATATGTGTTTTTCTAATTAAATAAAGTTCGACTATACTAGTAAAAGAGTAAAATTATCAATCAGTTTATCTATGGTTAAATTACTGGCATTGAGACATAATGATTTTGCATAATGATTTTAACAAGCTATGAAAACAAGATAATGAGATAATTTAAAAATAACTAGTGGTGACTAACATTTTATAAGTATATTAAGATATTTGATCATAGATATGTAATTAGGCTTCAACTTTTTAAATAAATATAATCAATATTAAAGTACGGATTTCAAATAGAATATGGAAATACAAACACATGTACACCACGTTTTAAACCTTCCATTTTCTAAAGGAGAAGTAATACTAGAAAGATAAAATATAAAGTTAACTAAAATATTAATGTTTGCCTGTAGAATATTTAGTTGTCTTCACCCATTTATTATCTCGCTAATCTGGTTAAAAAATATGTGTTCAAGAAACAAATTGATAATTACATTTACAAGAACCCCCTTAATAGTATTACATTTGATATATGTAACCTACTTCTCTCATAGGGCAAAGATTTATAGAAATAACCAGCCAGGCCATGTCTTCCTTAAAATATTCTTTTATTAAGATAACTTAGATTTGGGTTGAAAAACATAATTTTTCAAAGTTGAAAATAAGGTATACAAATAGCTCCAATTATTGTTGTAAGATACCCAGAGGAATGGATTAGGTATGATTTCTTGTTGTTTATAGTTATCTGGAGGGGAAAGAAATACAGTTGGCATCTGGAAGAAAAAATATTAACTTAAAATTATCAATGCAAAGGATGACTTTTAAATGTTACTATTTTTGTTGTTAAGAATGTTATTTATTGAGTATTCAATGTATTCATATTAATATGCTAAATACATTTTATTTTTTTAACTTACTTTCATGATACACATAAGACATAAATAAGACTTGTTTCCATTAGAGAGTCAAGGAAACTGATTCTCAGAAAGATTTTATTTGTTCCAGGTCAAAAATAAATAAAAAGGAAATGGCTAAATTGCAGATCAAACCAAGGTCATATGATTAGTAAGCCCATGGTTTAACCACCATTCAACTTCAAGTAAAATGTATTTGTATATTAATATGAATACATTGAACGCTCAGTGAGGAGGAATCGGTTGTGGTGGACCACCCCTCACTTGCTGTGCTGAATGGCACCATTTTCTCCTCTCCCACATGAAAGCACTCCTCCTCAATAACTACATGTAGACTATTTTTTAGAAAAAGAAACTCTAATCATTGTTCTAAAATAGCTTGAAATAGGTGATGGGTATTGATAGTTGCTGGACCAGTTTTTTGTTTTGGTTCGTTGTTTTAGTAAGTATACTATAACTATAGTAACTCTCTTTATTAGAGCGTAATAGTATCATCGGTGCTCTCAGATTTGGGGCTTCAACCTAGATTCTTAAACGACACAAATGATTCTTTCTTTTCAAGTGCCGTTACATGTGGTCATCATAAATTGAGAAAGTCTATGGAGATTAGTACAATTTAGCTTTGAAACCATTTTAACTTAAATTGTGTCTCCTTGAAAACAATATAATAGTTCATGATTAATTTTCTCTTATAGCTTTTAAAATACAGGTTTCCCTCTTCCTTATTTTTTCAAATGCTCAGGCTTCCTGATTATGCCTGTCCATGTGCAGTGCAGGGAAAGAGGCATTAGGCCTCTCCATACCCAACCATCATCTTCCTTCCAAATCCCACGTGGCCCCCCACAGAGACCCTGATATCAGCATGTAGCTATGCCTCCTAAGCCATAATTCAAAAACACTTTGAGCCCGGCCGGGTGGCTCAGGGGTTGAGCGTCCACCTGTGAACCAGGAGGTCACAGTTCGATTCCCAGTCAGGGCACATGCCCGGGTTGTGGGCTCAATCCCCAGTGTGGGGCATGCAGGAGGCAGCCAATCAATGATTCTCTCTCATCATTGCTGTTTCTATCTCTCTCTCCCTCTCTCTTCCTCTCTGAAATCAATAAAAATATATTTTTAAAAAAAAAACACTTTGAGGGAAGTAAACCCTTCTCTGTGTGTCAGATTACAGATGTCTCCTTAAAACGAAACAAACAATTCCAGGACACAGCAGCACCCACTCCTTTCAAACAATGAATCTTTCCAGTAGATGTCTTTCTGTTCAACTCAAACTCTGGAAACCACCTCCAGCCTCCAGAACTACTTAGTTGCTTCTTGTCCAATCTCTTCATTTTTCTCCTATTTCTTCATGTGTAAGCACATTCCGTGACTCTAACGCTGCGTTTGGAGTTCAGCCCCCAAATTCCTTTGCTGAGTTCCCATTTCCTTTTTACTATTTTCTCCCAGCTGGCTACACTTTGAGTTTCCAGCCTGGTCCAACTTTGGTCCCACCAAAAGGCAACATCCACATTTCTATAAAATAAAGGTTTGGAGGTATCATTTTCATGGTGAAGCCAAGAGTTCTCTCTATGCTTGGGTAGCACTCCAGTGGTTGTTGCTTGTATGTTCATTTTGGGATGGAGGAATGGATTGAAGAAAGATTAACAAAGATTGTGAGGGAGGGCTGTGTCATGACCCATGCTCTGACGCCAAGGAGATGCTTAAGGTTCTGTCCACAGTCTTCTCAAGTCCTGTCTCTGGCTTTGACACTATTCTTTCTGAGACATTCTGAGCAACGATGTGTATAGTCTTATTCAATAGCAAAGCTGGCTCAACCATGTGCTGCTTAAAGGGGCTTGTTTAAAGGAACAGAAATGGGGTGGATACTCCACAATCCTCTATTTGTCATTGCTTTATCTTATACAATAAATATTATTTCCCCATAGAGCCCTGCAAGGAAGACAGTTTTCAGTGTAAGAATGGGGAGTGCATTCCACTGGTTAATCTCTGTGACCGTCTCCCACACTGTCAGGATGGCTCCGATGAAGCACACTGTGGTATGTATGCTTTACTTTTAGGAAAATCGTTTTATCACTTTAGCCTCGAAATTTGGATTCTACAATTGTGAAAGGAAGATTATGAATGTGTTTCTTAGGACATGTTTTAATGCTTCGGCATATGGACATCTCCCAATGATGTCAGCACCTCTGTAGAGAAAAGTTACAATGCAGGCCCTAATTATTTATTTTTTGTTTAAATTTACTACACTTAATAACTAAGTCGAGGACAACCCATATTTAGGGAGAAAGCATAAAATACCACGGAGAGACAATAGCCCACAACACTTGAGCACCACTCCTATTGAAGATCATACTCTGAGCATTGCCTATACGTAGAGGCACCCTCATCTTTATTTATAACTGATTTTCTTAGGCATGGTTCTTTCATTCCTGTTTCTTCATAATCTACTACTCCTGCATTGAGTCTAAGTGGGTCAGCCCCACTCCAAATCTTTATAATATCATGAGTAATGGCTACTTTTACTATGTCTTACTTTTGTTTCTAAGCAAATATTGAATGCTACTTATTCTGTGCCATGCACTATAACTAAGTGCAGTAAAACAATCTTACCATATAAGAATTAGCTCTATTTCAGCCATGAGAAAACTGTTATATAAAGAGGAAAATGAAGTCTACCAAATTTGTATTTTCAACTTGGGCCTTTCAACATGCTCTAAAGAAAAATTACAACCAATCTCTAAACTAAATAATAAGAACATTGCACATTTAGTTCAGAGTCCATCCTTTACTTGTATCAACTTCTGTCAAAATGACCCTGTGTCTAATCTCTTTAGTGCGTCTCTTCAATGGCACGCTGAGCAACAATGGTTTGGTGCAGTTCAGGATCCAGAGCAAATGGCATGTAGCTTGTGCTGAGAACTGGACCACACAGATTTCAAATGATGTTTGTCAGCTGCTGGGACTAGGGTAAGTAATTCTACTCAGCTCTCCTTTTGAGATTTTCAGACTTTTGAATTGGTATCAAACTGGGTTTATTAAGATACTTAAAATTTATGGAATTTATGAATTTAGAAAGTACACACAAGCAAAAGGGAGAAAAAATCTTGATTACCCCATTTTCAAAATACATTCCACTATTAATAGCTTTTCAATAAATATGACATAAATATCAGTATATAGAAAGATTATAAAATCATGCAAACTAATACATTATGTTCTACTTTATAGCCTACTTATACATGCGTATTTCTGATATCATTAACTATATTCTATAGATTATTATTTTAAAGAAATTAACTATTTCATTGTATGCTATATCATAATATATATAATTAATTACAAGCATGCAGAGAACATACTTTTCTTATATCTTTGTAACATGTTTACAATATTTTTCTTGTTGTTGTTGTTTTGGAAAATTTATAGCAGTGTAATTGTTATGAGAAAAGATATGTAAAAGTTTAAGACTTTCCCAAGAAGTATGTCAAAAGTATCTCAAAAGATGTCCAATTATGTCATTTTTTTTCTGTCCTGAATTGGGAAATGATTTTTCTAATTTGTTCTAAAAGATCATATAAAGTTACAAAGAGATATAATTTCAGTCCACATCTACAAATACCCTCAGTATTTGGCAATTATCTCAGCTTTTCCTAATTCATAAAAAATAGAATTGATTGCTTTCCTCATAAGGGGCCCTTCTTTCTAATTGATTAATAAGTCATATAATAGTCTTCAAGCTACACAACACAGATTTTTTAAATTTATTTTCAAATGTTTAATTTTTTAACCCAAAACATATTTTCCACTAGAAACACCATCAGTATAATGGTAAGGTCTTCATGCAACCCATAATGGCTAGTCTACAGTAGACTGGGAGAGTTACACTGTGTATTATTGTCAAGTGCCTAGCAACCACATAGACATATTTTACAATAGGAAAATGTGTCGTGGCTCCAGTCAGAGTGTCAGAAATGTTCCGTAACTTTTTACAATTGGATTGAAAGCTATCAACTCCCTTTACCTCCTAAAGTGCTGGTCCTTTAGAATGGGAACTTCCCAACTCCAAGCCTCATTCAAGTGTTGTCAGGCTCAATAGAAAGTCAGTCTCTATCAAGGGAAGCAAATGAGTGTTATCATCCTTTATGTAAAAAATTATCAGTTTGGTTTGTACCTATTCGTTGAAATCTTCCTGCACTTTGTATGTATTATCCTTTTTGCTATACATTGTACCATGTATTCTAACAAAAACCTTTTCAACATGGGGGCTTTGAGACATATAGAGTCTTGAAGGCAGGTGAGTTACAGGGAAATGATGGTTTTTTGATGAAGAGTCAACCAAACACCAAAACTGACAGTTGTTTTTCTTATTCTGACTTCAAGCAAGGCACTGGGTAAATGGTATTGATTCCAGGCTCCCACTTTAATGTTGATTTCAGTTCAGTGGTGCGTTCCTACAGGTGAGGCCCGAGGAAGTCATTTGCTTCCACTACTAGAGTCGCCAATAATGCCGAGGAGCCGTTTTACGGACTCAGGAACTTAGTAAAGAGTAGGCTGAGGAGATTGGTACCTTGACCTCGTTTCCATGGCTGATGAATCCGCAGGATACGTACAATGGGCTTTCACCACGCAGGGGCTTGTGCTCCAATTCACCACCTTTCTAAGCATCCCTATGTGATTATAAACATAAGAGTTTTTTCTACTGTGGTTTGCGAATCTTTAACTAGTTTCCTGGGAAGACATAGGGGATTAAGATGAGTCATTTACAGAAATTTTCTTTTAGTGAATTTGAATGACATTTGTTGAGTGATAGCAGAGTACAGATCCCTACATTGCGTGAGAGAATGTACTGGAAAGGAAACATATATTTTATTACTTTTTAACAGTTGCTAAAATACATATATCATGTTGATTCCTCCCGGATCGGAAATCTAAGCATTAGCAATGATACCGTGTCTGTCCCATGGATGAATAAGACATTATTTCTGCTTCAAATGTGGTAGGGATAGACACATAAATAGATCATTACAATATAATGTGATAAAGTCGGTGTGCTCTAGGAGAACCTGCTCAATTTGTGCATGTCAGGAAAGGCCTCCTAGAAAATGGCCAGGGCTGAGTGAATGACAGCCAATTCCACACACTGTGCACTGTCTATTTGCATGTTTTCCCCAGCCAGATTTTCCTCTCTAGTTCACTGACCTCATTTCCTATGAATCACACTCCTTCCATCTGGAGACAGGGACAGAGAACTAGATTTTTATTTTTTTTAATGTGTATAAAGCAAGCAGTACATCCCACTGCCTTTGATGCAATGTTTTTGGTGAAGGTCAGACACTCGCTTTCTTCAGAAATGAGTCAGGTAATCTCTGCAAAGACTTTAATCTTCGGGCCTGCACCTATTAAATAGTCTCTGTAGTGCCCTGGTAATTGAAAGAAAGTTATAGCCTTAATGAGAATTTGTCTGGACTGGCAACTCAGTGAGTTTAAAATGATGTGTTTGGTACCCTGGAAAGTAATTTAGCAGTCAATTTATTAAAAAGGCACTGTGGTCTCTCAAGATTATTTATGCAGATAGGCTACAAAACGCAATTCCCCAAAGATTCTAGTAAATCGTATGAGGCAGATTTCATCAGCCTTCCCTTTTCAAAATGAAACATTTCCATTCCCTGCCATTTATAGCATGCATAACTAAAAAGTACCTTGGACAACATTTTCATGTCTCTGATCAAAGCGTTTTATTCTGATGCAAGAATAAATGTTCAAAACACTTGAGTGGTGATTTTTAAGGTGATAACTGTAGTTTTTAGTGAAGCACTCTGCGCTGTCGCTTACCCAGTGAATGAACTATGCAATTGATTTGCCTTGCTAAGCCATTAAAAACTAGAAGTCATTATTCTTCTAAAAAAAAGTATTTCCAACTGTTCAACTTTTAAATAATGCTGTATTTCTCTGAAACCAGGAGCAATTTTGATTAAAACTAATAAAATCTAATATATTTTCTTCCTACTTTCTTTCAGTGTTTTTCTTCTTTCTCTTTTCTTATTTTTTTCTTCTGTATTTTTACTCCCTTCCTTATTTCCTTACTCTCTTCCTCCTTTTCTCTCTTATTTCCTTCCATTCTCTTCCTTTTTCTATAAAATTATCTTTTCAAAAGAAAGGGGAGTGACTTACAGAAAAACATATGCAGTAAGATTAACAGAGTGTTAGGTGAAAATAATGCCCAAGGAAAAAAAGAGGCAAATCTATGAAACATTCAGAGTCAGCATAATTACTAATATTTGTGTCTGAGATTTCTGGAAACCCACGCAAAATAGGAAAACATTAAAAATCACATGACTTTAATTCTGAGAAAACACATGCCACCAGTTCCATAGGGAAGACAGGTTTCTCCTGACACTAAATTCTAAAGGAAGTGTTTCATATATGTCCTTATAACATAATAACACATTGAAAGAAATAGGTGCACTGAGAAAACTTCCTAGTAAATGTGGAGGTGTGTGTTGTATGCCTGTTATTCAACAATGAACTCCAATGCCAGCTGAGAAAATAATGTTACAAATTGTTGTAGAGCGGGAGAGAATTCACCCACTCTCCCCTCCTTTAGTTCTTCTGGCTGGACTAGTTATAAAATAATAAAATTGACACAAGGCTGGATTAGCAGGAGGAAAAAAAAACAAACAATTTAATACATGTGCACAGGAGAGTCACAATATGATGCCCAAATCATAAAATGAGGCTTGAAGAAGTGAGGAAACTAGGAACCTTCCTATACTTTTTAGACAATAAATTTGTGAGAAACTGACAAGACAAAGCAAGTTGGTGCTCATTAGAAAGGAATCTAAGCAGGTTTGGATATTCCTTAGAGAGGAATCTAAACGAAGTTTGGGCTTGGGTAGTAAATCAGTAAAGGCGTTTGTTTACACAGGCTTTCCAGCTCTGGATTTTATAACTCTGGTGACAAGGTTGTCTCTCAGCCCTTCAGAAGGGAGGGCATCTATCATGGAGATTTATTTCCTGCTTTTAGGGGGACAGAGGAGAGTCGGAGAGCTCTTCTTGCTCTTGCTGTTTCTCTGGTGATTTTAGTTCTAAACAGTCAGTATGCCTTTGTAGAATATCTTGGGGCAGCCTACCCTGGGCCCCAACAAAGTGAATCAAGGATATACAACAATGGATTAAGGCCAAGTTGTCCAAGGTGTTGTCCATAGATCCTGTTTCTGACAGTCTCCCCTCAGTATCACTTCCTTCAGCTATATTTTTGGATAACCGAGAGCAGCTACAGACTGACCCATCAATCTCCCGCTTGTTCTTCATACAGTAGCGTTACCCATTGGACCAGCTGGGACCTCGGTTCTTTTCATCGATGTAGAAGGGATTTTAAGGTCAATGAAAATGAAAGTAAAGCAAAATGGGGTTTATTGAAGATACATTCCAAAAGAGAGGACCAGTCCAGAGAGAGTGCATGGCCCCAACCCCTGCGCTTCAAAGAGGGATTTTCTGGGTGGAGACTTCCATTTGCATTCAGGGATGATTGACAGAAACTACCTTTCTTCTGGGCATGCCCTTACCCATAATGCATATAGGAAAAACCTCACAGGGGGCGGGGTCAAAAGGAAAATGCAAATTTTATGATAATTAGTCCAGGATCCTAGTAAGGTCACATTAAGGTCATGTCCTTTTCCTCTGAGCTTGGTCAAAGAACCTGCCCGCTGGTGGTCTGCTGGGCCCCGCATAAACAGGCGGTCTGAAGGCAATGTTGGCCCGTCTCCTGTTCAGGACACCAGGTCCGGCCCCACCCCAGCCGCTCAAGTCTAACTTCCTACCTAACAGTAGGTTGCACAAAGGAGGAAATGGATGAAGTGAAGATCATTTCTTCTCTTGGTATTTCTTTCCTTCTGTGTGCCACAGAATTTTAAGAGTCGAGGTCAGAAAACCTAAAATGAATCAAGCTTACCTGTTGGCTAAAAGCTATCACAGTGCTGGGGGAGTGCTAGGCGTGTTGCTCTAAATGTGGCAAATGAACAAGCAATTGTAGTTGAAATGTGCCTGGTGCTTAAGGGGAGGCTTCGTCACCCTTTGCCTTAAATCCTTTTAATTCACTGATCCCTCGCCTATTAAAATGCTCTCCCTTACCTTCTGCCCTGCCAAATCAATCCTCATTCTTTCCCTCCAATCTGAAAAGGAACGTCCATTCTTCTCTTTAAAAAATCCTTTTCAGCCTAATCCCACCTGGCTCAATTCATTACGTAAACCTTTCGGGAGTGTGAAATGAGCCCCAGGGCCTGGCTGCTGCTTTCACAGCATCGGTTATTCTTTTTAGCTTTAATGTGTCCCAAAGCTTCAAACATCCCTACCTAAGCTCCTGCTTTAGGGAGGAATGCTTATCACAGCTAACAGTCTGGGGGGGAGACAAAGAGCGAAACCTAAGCAGGGCCTGAGAAGAAAGGCAGATTTAATGCTGTGCAGGACGCCTTGGGAGAGCCTTCTTTCTCTCTCTAGAATTCATCCCTGAGTGTAAGTATTTTATATACTCGGTATACAACCTCAAAAATAATAATAATGAGTTGCATCTGTGTGCTTTTTTTACTCATACAGAATAAGGTTCCTCTGAAGCCAGGGAGCCCTGTGAGGGTGCACAGCCCATAAAAATGGAAATAAAGATTTAGAAGTAGGTAGTCAGGAGCCATTAGCATGTCAAAAAGGCAGTGCTATCTGGGTTTTTCTATGTGATACCAAACTCCTGATTTCCGGCAGCTATGCAAATATGTGATAGAGTTATTTGAATCTGCAGAGCTGGACCGGTTTTCAGGATTTAAAATATGCCAACTCTAGTTGTAATCTGGACAGAGTGCCTCTCTAAAAATTAACAACTAATTTCCTTGCAGGAAAAAGAAACTGAGGCAGGAATTTAGTTGCATGTTTAATATTCGCAGAACTTAATATAACGTATTCTCTCTCAACAGTTTAAGTTTTTAGTTCTGAGATTTTGTTTTTCAAAGAATGACCGCATAAAATTGCTAACCTTTTATTTTGCCAAGAACATTTTAAATGTATTTTTATTATTTCTTTTTTTTAATATATTTTTATTGATTTCAGAGACAAAGGGAGAGGGAGAGAGAGAGAGAGAAACAACAATGTGAGAGAGAGTCATTGATTGGTTGCCTCCTACACGTTCCCTACTGGGGATCAAGCTCATAACCCAGGCATGTGCCCTTGACCGGAATCGAACATGAGACCCTTTCAGTCTGCAGACCGACACTCTATCCACTGAGCCAAACCAGCGAGGGCTCCATTATTTCTTAAAATAAAAAATAAGTTGTTTTAATTTTTTTTTTTTTTTGCCACTAATGTTCTGTTTACTGTGAATACAAACTGGAATAAATTGTGTTCAGCCTAGAAAAGGATGAGTTCACCTTGGCAGGATTTCAAATGCAGGTAGTCTGTCTCAAATTAATTTCCCAGTTCTGACATCCAGCACTGACTCCAGAAAATGTTCGCATGAACTAATAGACTGTATACACCACTCTTGGGTTGCTGATACCAATATTTCCTGCAAAAATTTAATTAATTATGTGATTATGTTGTTTTTTCCTAAAAAAAGGTTTTGTCTAATTATTCCCAATAACCTCAAACAACATATCTGTACCATTCACTGCAGTTTATTTTCTCATGGAAAGTTTGAGACTAAAAATGTAGAGAGGACAATCTCAGAATATAAAATAATGTGTGTGTGTGTGTATGTGTGTGTGTGTGTTCATATGCATATGTAATCTCTATTTTTCTCATCCAGAAAGTGAAAACATCCCTAAGGATCAGTATTTAAGCATTCCAGGGCAGAATAATTAGCATTTACTAAATTCTTTATTCTTTAAATACATTCTTTATTTACTATGTTCTTTATTCTTAAGGCTTTGTCTCTAGTCTTCTTTTATCTGGAATAGGCTTATGGTAAATATATACCCGCCAGTCCCAACATAGGGCAATGCCAATGGTAGGTGTGTAATAAATAGATGCTAGATAAACAGACCCGGAGACAGGGAAGCATCGATCAGACTGTCAAACCTCAGAGGGAAGGTAGAGGAGGGTGGGGGAAAGGGGGAGAAATCAACCAAAGGACTTGTATGCATGCATATAAGCCTAACCAGTGGTCACGGACAACAGGGGGGTGGGGGCATGCATGGGGAGAGGTTTGGGATGGGAATGGGGGGATTAGGACAAATAAGTGATACCTTAATCAATAAAGAAATTTAAAAAAATAAAGATTAAAAAGCCCTTTAAAAATTTTTAAAAAATAAATAGATGATAGATAAAAACTGATTTCTAAATAAATTTTCAATGTTTTTCCAATTTAAGTTTGTCCAGATTTTGTTTTAGAGAAATTAATGCATCTCTCCCATCCAGGGCCTGTCTCAAAAGAGATAGGCAAGGGATAGAATAAAATCAGCTAGAGATAATAGAAGCATCTTAAATCCACATCTTTGAGGTGGGTTTATTCTAAAAACAACAATATTCTAAATCCTATATAATAAAAGGCTAATATGCAAATCGACCTAACAGTAGAACGACTGGTCACACTGACCACCAGGGGGCAGACGCTCAAGGCAGGAGCTGCCCCCTGGTGATCAGTGTGCTCCCACGGGGGAGTACCACTGAGCCAAAAGCCAGGTTCATAGCTGGCGAGTGCAGGGGCAGTGGCGGGAGCCTCTCCTGCCCCCGCAGCAGCGCTAAGGATGTCCAACTCCAGGGGGGAGTAGGCCTAAGCCATCAGTCAGACATCCCCCAAGGGCTCCTGGACTGCGAGAGGGTGCAGGCCAGGCTGAGGGACCCCCCTCCCCAGCCCCAGTAAATGACTTTCCTGTACCAGGCTTCTAGTCTACACTAATAAAAGAGAAAGATGCAAATTGACCATACCTTCACGACGCCCACCAGCCAATCAGGAGTGAGTATGCAAATCAACACAACAAATATGGCAGGTTTAATTTGCATACACAGGTGCCTAGTGCTGGGGGCGGGCGGGAGCTTGCATTGTCGCCATGGCGATGATGCAGGCGTTCCGAACCGCCCCAGCAGCTCCAGGCCTCTGGGCAATGTGGGAAGGCGGAAAGGTGGCTCTGGGCTGGAGCCAAGGCAGAAAGGTGGCTCCAGCCAGAGCTAAGGCAATGCCAGCAACCAGGGGAAGGAAGGCCCATTCTTTCATGAATCTTCATGCATCAGGCCTCTAGTATAATATAATCTATATAATAAAAGCCTAAGCGACCACAACAACTGGTTGCTATGATGGGTACTGACCACCAGAGGGCAGATGGTCAATGCAAGAGCTGCCCCCTGGTGCTCAGTGCGCTCCCATGGGGGAGCGCTGTTCAGCCTGAAGCCAGGCTCACGGCTGGTGAGTGAGCTGAGCAGATAGGAGCAGCAAGCAGGCGGGCGGTAAGGAGCGAGCATCCCCTGAGGGGTCCTGGACTGTGAGGGGGCGCAGGCCGGGCTGAGGGACGCACCCTCCCTCCTCCCCCAGTGCATGAATTTCATGCACCGGACCTCTACTCCAATAATAATATCCAAAACCACTTACTGAGCACTTTGTATGCTAAGGGCTTCATGTCTCATGTTATTTAATCTTCACAACAACCCTATAAGGTTAAAATGATCATTTTATCCCCATTGTAAAGATGAGGTAACAAAAGAACCTACTAATTGAGAATTTGTCTAATTGTACTCCTGGTAGGGCCAGGGTTTTAAGCCTATAACCTGACTCAAAGCTCAAGCCTCTTACCCACTAATTACTAATCATTAAATCAATCTTTGACTATTGCAGTCTTAATCAATCATTTTAAAACCTTGTTAAAATCTGCAATAAAATAAAATCCAATATTTCAGATGAAAAAATAAAAAGAAGTACAAGATACTAAATTCTGAGGCTTTACATATAGACTCTATTGTTCCAGCTCTCTAGTCAGTGAATCAATGGTATAGGACAAATACTCCTGTTTCTTTAAGGCATTGTCTCCCTTGAAAAAGAAAAAATAACCTCTACTGAGATTTCCTCCTCTTATTGGTCATAACATCAATGAGTATTCTTGGAAATTCCCTACACAGATAGAAAAGGGTGAGTGTTAGCTTAGTCTGTAGAAGACATTGAACTTGCTTTGGAAAAGGCAATGGGTGAGTTCATCATGCTACCCAAAAAGGTAGGATCTGCATCATCTCCCTGCTAACCAGTAAATGATAGCAGGAATGGGTTTCCACCCCAAAGGCATAGTTTTATATGAAAACTAAAATCTAGAGTAAATAAAGGGCAGAAAATAAGATTAGGAGTTGAGAAGCTGAGCGTCTCCGGCTGAGCCTCCAGAAGAAAGTCAGAATAATTGAGAGAAATCTTCAATTAAAACTCGCAGTTGAGAGCAGGGATGTAAAAGATTTTCAGGGAAAATGAAGACTAGGGATTGAATTACTTCTGTCACATCCCATTCTGGCTCACCAGGTGACATTTGGAAGTCCAGGCTGGCTTTTTCAGAGCAACACATATCTGATGGCTTTACATTAGGGCTTGTTAGGCTTTGAATTGAATGGAATGCTAAGCATGAAAGATTTTCTTTTTCTAGATTGTTCTTTGGCAACATGCATTTTTTTAAAGGATGAATTATGCAACAATATGATGCAATGATTCTGTGAGGTTGTCATTATATTGACCCTTAGGGAAAACTATTGGACAATATAAATAAGTCAATATAAAGAAGTCAAAATCAGATGCCCAAGGTATATATACACTAATTTTAACTTTAAGTAACATATAAGCATGCAAACAAGAACTTGAGGTATTAAGCAAAAATTAAAATTATACCTACGTCATTATGGTAATTCTATTAATTTGTACCATCTTTTAGATAGCAAAACACTTGAAGTTTTATATTAAAATGTTCATTTATGTGTATGGAATTCCATAATTTCTTTCAGTATCCACCGTTTACAGTTTTTTATTTGTGCTTTGTTTTGTTTCTATGTGTGTTTTCCCTAGGAGTGGAAATTCATCAATGCCAGTCTTCTCTACTGGAGGTGGACCATTTGTAAAACTAAACACAGCATCTAATGGCAGCTTAATACTAACACCAAGGTGGGTCCCAAAATCTGTTCTTGAATAAGTTGCACATAGACTGGAAAGAAGATAGATTTCGAAGCCAATCAGATTTTAATTCCACCACATACTAGCCACATAATCTTGGAAGTTCTTTATCTTTTTTATTCTTCAGGTAATCTCAAACAATCTCTAATTGATCCTATCTGATAACATTGCCTAACCCCCATAGAAATGGTAAGACAGTCAAACAAGATATTGTATATGTAATTGTTTAGCACACTGACAGCTATCCAGTAGGTTCCAATTGCATGTCCTTTTCATCCTTACTCTCAGATTCATAAACAAGTAAGTCCTATTGAAAGAAATTGTGAGCCCTAGCCAGTTTTGCTCAGTGGCTAGAGTGTGGGCCTGCTGAATGAAGGGTCTGGGGTTCAATTTCAGTCAAGGGCACATACCTCAGTTGCAGGCCCGATCCCTGGACCTGATTGGGGCATGTGAAGGAGGCAACCAATCGATGTGTCTCTCTCACATCCATGTTTCTCTCTCTCTGTCTCTCCCCTCCCTTCCACTCCCTCTAAAAATTAATGGAAAAATATCCTCCAGTGAGGATCCACAACAAAAAGAAAAAAAAAGAAAGAAATTGTGGGAGTTGGGATAAATTGGTCCAATGTGGATCAGGTTAAAAAGAGCAACACAAGTTAGCTATCATCAAAAGAGGAGAATGAGGAAAAAGTCATGGGAATCTTTTCTCTGTCTTAGCAAATAGAACCTGGATACAAAGTGAGGCAGTCCAGACTTCTAGTTGTGCCTACATATTCTCTTTTGCTCTTTAAAATTAGATTCACTTTTATAGCTTTTACTAATGTTTTACAAAGCAACGTTCTTTTCATATTCAAAGATCTGTTTTAGCTTAGATTATGTCATTTCCCCTGTCTGAGCATTAATGGTAATTTTTGTTGAAATTGACTTCTGAATCTCACAGTTCCATTAAAGGCCAGCTGTGGGTGGGAAGAAGTAACTGCAGGACGAAGCCATCACTACACACAGGGTTTAGGATGTCATCGTTGGTGCATTAGCTTGTTTAACAAACTTAATGGTGAAAAATGAAATTATAAAATTATTCAGCTATTCATGAAAAGGTACCGTTTCTGTGAGGTCAACCAGTAACAAACTGATAAAGGAGGATTTTTTGTACCCAAGGACTTTGCAGGGGCATGTTTTATATGAATGTTTGCTGGGCCTTGAGATTATCAGTCTCATGGGATGAAGCAAGCAGACTTCTAGATTTCCTTTCTATATGGCAGGTCTAAATTTACATTACTGTTATAGATCTTGAGCAGTCTGCACTTTGAGAATTTCTTTTATTTATATCTTATGGACATTTCAAATGATAAAAAGGGCAGAATATAAAAAACCAGTCATCTTACTTAGATGCATGTTTCAGAGAAAAACTAGGTTATTCTATGCATATCATTAAAATGCCAGTATCACCTTATTTTGATGTCCCTATTGTGTGTGGGTTTATGTTATTTGAAAGAGACACCATTTACACACATAGATACTTTAAACTTTCAAAACATCCATGAGCCAGAGAGGTCCTTAATCCCTTCCTTAATTAGCCATGTTATACTGGGTTAGTGAAAATTGAAAATACATACATTTATTCAGTTAGGTAGTTTATTTATGTATGTACTTATGTATTACATTTATTACCCTTTGAAAATTGGTGTTTTTGAAAACACCCTTGCATTAGTGATTGTGATTTAAAAAAAGAAAAGAGGAAAGGAAGAGAATATCAAAGAAGATCATTCTTCCAACTATGAAAATCTACCAATTATATCCCCATTTTTTTCTCCTATTGTGAGGCATATGCGAGATTCCGATACTACTTCCCACCACAGGGAAAGGCCACTCAATGAGATACCAGCCATCTGACCTGATATAATTGGAAATGTACAATCCATGCAGTTGCCAATACTGGACTTCCCCTTCTTCCAATTATTCAGATCACTTCTGTAGCAGTCCTCAAAGTCAAAGAAACTTTGACTTAATATATATCGATCGACACTGTGTTCTAAGCATGGTACTAGACACAGGATACACAGTGCTCATCAAACACTTTATTGAATGCCTATCATGTGACAGACACTGTGGTAGGAATATTGCAGAGGTTATTTCCAATCCATGTAAAAGCTATTACATAGGCAATATTGCTCCACTAGAAAGACGAGGCCACAGCAGCCTGGTGATGGTAACTGACTTGGACGAGTTCACAAGGCCTGCAGGCAACACAGAGACTCTAACCCAGCTCAGTCTGACTTCAAAGTGCTCTACTTTTTCTCTCTGCTGCACTATTTTCCAAAGTCCCCAAAGCAACAACTTGCTTTAAATAGCAGTTCTGGAAAGGAGAAGGGAAAGGAAAGGCTTTTCAATAACAAAACAAAAAAAGGGCCATGTTGCTGAGCATATATTGGGAGAGAAATGAGTTCCTGTTGTCAGTACAACAGATATAAACCCATCCATTTATATCACAGCATTGCTCCCACTGGGCTGAGAGAAAGACACAGGATAGTGGCATTGTCTTTCTTCCTATCCAGAGGGCTAACCTAGCTCTGACTCCGCTGCCAAAGGCCAGGACAGCAATTCTGTTTCTCTCCAGTCTCTCCAAATATACCTGGACAAAGAGAGTGGATTCAATGCTCATTCTGACCACAGGTTAAGCAACTACTCCTTTGACACTGCATGTGTGTGTGTGTGTGTGTGTGTGTGTGTATGTTTGTGCATGAAATTTTTGACTAGCCAAAATGCATGGAGAGAAAGTGTAAGGTTCAGTTTAAATTTTTGGTTAACTATTAAGTTAACTAGAAACGTTTCTGTGCTTACGAAAAATATAATTCATCAGTGTTATACATACCACAGAGCAATAAGCATTTTCCAATATCTAAGAATGATGAACTCGTTTGAATATGGATTTTCACTGATGAGTACAATAGATGCAGAAAGAGTTAGGATAAAACTTGACACATCTCAGAAATTGCAGCTCTCCCAACTACGAGTAGATAACAGAAGCGGAGTTAATTGAGGGTTCTTCTTTGTATAGTTCTGAATATGTTTTGATATATCTATATCTAGATGGATACACATGCATGCATATTGCTTATTAATAAAATATAAATATATTTCCTTATATTTGCATTGAAATTATCTTCTACTCTAAAGAATATGTCAGTCAGACCACATGAATGCATGTGGTTTCAAATTAACCTTATCAGGAATTTTCCAGAAACACTGATTTGCTTTGGCTGTATTTATGATCTCCTATGGTTCTTGGGTCTTATTTTATGTGTTTTTTGTTTTGTCCTAAAACTTCAAGACCTAAACAACATGAACAATAGATGTAGTTAAATATATAAATAGAAATCCTTAAAATGATTAAATATAATCATTAAAATGTGTGCATGTGTGTGTTTTAATGTGACTAATATCTGCAGTGGCTGCATCAGGAAATATGGGGCAAATGCTTTAATTCCTTGTATTAGACTGATCTCTAGTGGTTGGTAAGTATAACACATTTTAAAACAAATCTTTTGTCCTTTAAAATAGAATTCTTGGCTTTAAATAAAGTTTGTGTCCAAATATTTAAACAGGTAGTGAGTTTTTATTTTCTTAAGTGTATTTTTATTGATTTCAAAGAGGAAAGGAGAGGGAGAGAGAGATAGGAACATCGATGACGAGAGAGAACCATTCATTGGCTGCCTCCTGCACACCCCACACTGGGGATCGAGCCTGCAATCTGGGCATGTGACCTGACTGGGAATCAAACTGTGACCTCCTGGTTCATAGGTTGACACTCAACCACTGAGCCACACTGGCAGGGCAGGTAGTGCGCTTTTAAAATATTTATGAATGGACTTTATTTTGTGTTTTCTATGTATACGTTTACCTCTCTTGAAAGCAGGACCTGTGATTAATTCATTTTCAAATTCCCTGAATAAAGTTCACAGTCACACACAGTGTGAGGCACTGACTAGTTGTCTGATAGGAATATGCAGGCATATTCTGTCTTACAGAGGAATGAAATCCAAGGTTAGTTCAAGCAAACGAAGAACAGCTGTCATATATTGAGTGTTCATTGTGTTTAAGGCACAATAATACAAAATAACTTTTACTCTTGGAAAATCCCAATAAAGTAAGTGCATTGTCTCCATTTTATGGATAACAAAAGGAAGTCTCAGGGATATTGAGCAACTTACCCAAATCATGAACTGTAAATGGTAAAGGACGCAAACTCAGTTCCACTTGACTTTAAACTGAGGATTTTCTGCTTTGTATTTCAGCCTCCCCACATTTCATATAGGATACTTACATTTAAAAATTAATTGAACTAATAAAAGGACAACCTACACTATATTATGATTCAAAATGCATAATTTCTGAAATATAATTATTCTTCTATTGCAGTACACAGTGTTTACAGGACTCACTGATTCTGTTACAGTGTAACCATAAACGTAAGTAAATATGTTGTCATGTTTTCCTCCAAGCCTTCATTTAAAATTCTGAATACAGTTGGTGTGTCACCTGAAGTTAGTTTGTAGTGAACCACTCAATTTTCATGACCAGAGGAAAGCCATCAAAATACAATAGATGCTCTTTCTTTCATTATTTTAATAGCGTGTGGGGGAAAGATGGTGGCTCCTGAAGTCGGCCCAAAGATTGTTGGAGGAAATAATGCCAATGAAGGAGCCTGGCCCTGGCTCACTGCTCTCTCGTATAACGGCAAACTGCTCTGTGGTGCTTCTCTCGTCAGCAATGCCTGGCTGGTGACTGCAGCCCACTGCGTGTACGGGTGAGTGTGACAGTACAGTGTCTCTTCCCAAATGGGATGACCACAGCAGACACTGTGCATCCCACCTCATGTGGCCTCGCAAATCCATCTCATCAGGGAAATCTTCCCGCTGCTTATGACATTATAAACGTTCCAATCATTTTCCCATTATAATCATGTATAAAAGAAAGTCCCATTGAAAAATCATTCTTCATTATATATTTGCATCAAGTATTATGTTTCCTACATCCATGATAATTGAAAAGTAAGGATTTTAAAGGTATAAAATCAGTATTTAGTGTATAAATTGTACCGTTATCATTCAATTAGACCAATAGTTATTGTCAGCAAATTGTTAGTATCAAAAAAGCTCTCCAGTTACAAGTAAATTGTGCTCTAAAAATTCATGTGTGAGGGCTTAATTATGAATTAGTATAAAAATGTTTACTTAATTCTCAAGTCTGATCTATTTTGATGCTGCCCATAACTAAAAGTTAGAACTAATGTCAACCATATCTAATATATTTTTTCTTTTGTAACATGACAAAATACATGTTAATTCTAGAATTTATTCTCCATCTAGCAGCAGTCATTTCTAAAGCAATGCCACAGCATAACAGGGTGGGTAGAGGGGGTGGAGAGAACAGGAGGAGAAGATAAATATTCCTGAGCCCAATAACCTGTTAATTCTCATCTGCATAAAAGAAGTTAATCCCATTCTAACATTTGTGAATTAGGTCAGATAAAAATCTGGCTGCTTCATAGAAAACTCATAAACCCTGCCCTAGGGTGATTTCCTGACTCTTTTCCTAAATAGAAGAAAACTCCAGAAAATGCCCTTCCATGTGACTGTTACAACGAGCCTCTCCTAAGGGCATCTAGAATCTCTGAGGAAAACACCTATGTGCTCAGAACGGAAGATGCAACTGTAGTTAATTAAACTAAAAGACTGAACTCCCTATGAACACAAACATTGAAAGTTCTCAGATAGGTGGAAACAAATTGTCACACAGAAGGTTTTGAAAGTTGTTTGGGAGATAGGAAGGACCAGGGTGAATGAGTATTAAAGGGTTAACTCGCCTAAATACCCATTGTATAGAGTGCGGGTAAATGCAAATTCATAATCCTAAGAGCTTTGAAATGGGTACCTTCAGCCAGACCCCAGGTTGGCCAATTACTTGAGCCTCTAGGGAACTGTCCGTGGTACTGATCATCTACATCTAAAGCTCTGTGATTCTATGCGCTGAACTTTATAACTCGGTGACTAAACTACAGCCTCTCCCTTATCTAAAGCACAGCTTCTTGAGTTTGCTGCCTACTGATAAAGTACTAGAGGCCCAGTGCATGATTTAATCATGCACCTGGTGCACCAGCGGGCTGGCTGTCCGCGGGTGCCCCAGGCCTTCCAAAAGCCTCTGGCGCTGAGCAGACAGCCGGCCGGGTCCCCCGCTTTGGCCTTTGATCGCGGGGGACCCGGCCGGCTGTCCGCGGGTGCCCCAGGCCTTCCAAAAGCCTCCGGCGCTGCGGAGGCTTTCGAAAGGCCTTGCGCCGGAGCAGACAGCCGGCCGGGTCCCCCGCTTTGGCCTTGATCGCAGGGGAACCAGCCGGCTGTCCGCGGGTGCCCCAGGCCTTCCGAAAGCCTCCGGCAGCCATGGCACAGACGCTGAGCTCAGCGTCCTGCTGGCCCAATCAGCTACCCCGGCCACCCTGAGTCCCGCCCCCTGCGCCTCCTGCTGGCCCAATCGTGGGCGTAGCGGAGTGATGGTAATTTACATATTACCATTTTATTATGTAGGATGTTTTTATCTGTCTTCAACCAGAGCATAGCAAGCATCTATAGTGGTCAATTTTTCCATCCCCTTCTAAACATGATTTTAACTTTTACCTATACATATTATATGCCTTGGGCATGTCACAGATGTACAATCTATAGCCTAATTGTGTTACAAGTGAAAGTTATCTTTAGCGAAAGATTCAGTGTTTTCTGTTGCACAGGGGTAGATCTTAGTAAGTTAGCAATCTCCAGTATTAACCTAGGATTTGATAAATTCGTCTGTTTGAAGTTCTTGCAGAACATATGCTTTCTTAATGTCAACCAGGCTTGCAATTTTAGCAACATCTTTCAATTATTGACCTTACAGATATACTTTTTACAAGTCAGAGATGCCAATATTATATCTTTTTCAAACCATGAATATACAAAACGCAGTTTCATCTAATATAAACACATGTTCAGTCATATAGGACATAAAATGTCTTTTCACACAGTTTCAGTTTGAACACAAGCAAACAAAGGTAAGCTGTAACAGAACCATGATGAATTCCAGCTTATTCTCACCAAGCTTGCATCTTACCTCTCCTCGGTCACTCAGTGGCATTATTTCTTCTTTCTCCAGTTGATATGAGTTCCAGTTTCTTGCTTTTTACTTCATGCCTCTAACCAAGCAAGGAACTTTCTGCTATGATTTTAGATATTTGGAAAAGATATTTGAGTATGCCTATTTGCCTTTTAAAAATTCTAACTGTGCAGTAAAAGGCTTAATTTTCTAATATGTGAATGGAAGAACCCAAATCAAGCAACTTACTAAAAACATACTACACAAATGACTTGCCCTCAATGTAAATCTGTTCCAAGTGTTTTAGCCTGCAGGCAGTTAAATGGTTTCGATGGACAGCTCTTCTCTGTCTACATTCTTATGGTCCCCACTCTGATTCCCATCCAGCCTCAGTGTTCCTGGATGACCCTAAATATCCCTGTGTTCATTGTTCCTCTGTCATTGACATGTCTTGTTTTTCAACCTTAAAAGAGATATTTGGAAAATATGGCCCAATTTTTCTGTGGTTTAAAGGCAAGGTTGACCTCAAACCAGAAGACAAGATTTTGATCCTACCTATGCTACTAATCTCATGCAACTTAGTATCTCTGCATGCCAATATCCTCATCCAGAGGGTGTTTATAAGATATCTACCTTCTTAAGTGATTTTCAGGAAAAATTAAGATTGCATACTGTGAATATAAATGTGCTGCTGTTTCTACACCTGAAAGGTCCATAAAAAAGGAGTTTAAGTCTTGCCCCAGAAACACTAGCATATTTATTTTACAAATGTTTTATATTGATTTTCAAAATATGCACAAAATTGCAAGTATTAGTATGTAGAACTCTTTTATAACTTGACCCTGATTTACTAATTGTTTAAATTTTATGTTCTAAAATCTTTCTCATTCTTTCTGTCCAACCTGGAGAAATTCTTTCTCAACCATTTGATAGCAGGTTACACATTGTGTTCCTTTACCATTAAATATGTACACATATTTTTACTAAAAACAAGGATATTTTCTTATATAATCACAGATCATGGAAATTTAACATCCACAAAAAACAATGATCCAATCTACAGTATGAATTCATTTTTGTCAATTGTTCCACATATGCCTTTTAGGACATTTTTTGGTTTGTTTGGGATTTAGCCAAGCAAGAATCAATCCAGGGTAAGACACAGAGTTAGTTTCTATGCTTCTTTGGTCTTCTTTAATCTGAAATAACCTTTCTATCTTCTGTCTTTCTTAGCCCTTCTAGCTTTATTATCTGTGATTATATATGTATTTTTAAAGTAAGCAAATTATTTTGTAGAAATGCTTTCTACATATTTTGTCTTCAGAAATAATCACATAGAAATTTAGAGAAATGTAGGTATTTTATTTGATACAGATTTAAATCAATAATAAAATAATGCAGTTCAGGGAAAAAAAGTACCTAACCTCCCAAATTCTTATCTTTTGTAAGTACTATACCCTATGTGATAGCTATACATATAAATGTAAATGATATGAGAGAGCTTGTAGCTAACACAAAGTTTAGTAGTCACTATTTCCTCTCATTATTTTAGGCTTTGAGTAGAAAACCAATGCATGAACCATAAACTGTGAAGATCAAACCTACATGCTTCAAGCTACTGGTCTAATTAAATACAATCTACAACAACATTAAACTGACACATTCTTAGTGATTTCCAAAATTGTTATTGTGTTACATAGAAAATAGCCTGTTTTTCATGTTTTTATTCCTCCTGCATGTGTAAGTAGCATTATGGGAAGGAAATATCTCTCCAACGTGTATCATTTATATTTCTCTCACAAGTCATTCCACAAGTCTATGTCTATGTAATTACCTTATCCCCACCCCCAACAAGTACAACACCACATTAAACTAGACATTTGTAACTATTAAGAATTAAATGACTAATTCTGCAATCATTGCAGTTATTGAATTTTTACTTTATTGTGAATATGACTTAATTCCAGCTGCTCACTGGTAATTTCTTGGGAGTGAAAATGTTGCAGGGCAATAGTACAGTTAAAGTTCCTTGCACACTTTCACTTAAAATATACTCTTTAACTCAATATGTCCTATAACACAAATGTTATTTGTTACCAATGCTTTATTAATGGCCAACATTGTATATGGAACATGATTCATGTTCATTGTAGGTGGAAATTACTCATTTATGTTAGTTTATAAGTTTTACTGTTTACCTTACCCTGTCTGTATGAATTCAATGACACCCCAAATGGGAGAATGTTCCCAAACCTCCTGCCATTACTACAATAGCTGCTGTGGTTGTCTGAAGAAACCCTGGACCAAGATGCCATTTCCCCAGTGGAATGTGCTCTAAAGCAGTCATATCTGGTCATACATTAGCATAAACTTGGAGAGTTCATTTCAAAATTCGTTTAAAATTAAAATACCAGATGCAGACTCATTAAATCAAAGGTAGAGAAGAAAGGGAGAGCAGGTATCAATGTTATTCTAGGTCCGTGGTCGGCAAACCGCGGCTCGTGAGCCACATGCGGCTCTTTGGCCCCTTGAGTGTGGCTCTTCCACAAAATACCATGACCTGGATGAGTCTGTTTTGAAGAAGTGGCATTAGAAGAAGTTTAAGTTTAAAAAATCGGCTCTCAAAAGAAATTTCAATCGTTGTACTATTGATATTTGGCTCTGTTGACTAATGAGTTTGCCTACCACTGATTTAGGTGATTCTAATGTGAAACCAAAGTTGAGAGCCACCGTCTAGAACTTTAGGAGAAGTGATTGAGAGAGTTTAGCAGTAATTAAGGCTTGTTCTGTGATCTGGTAAGAAAAATAAAAAGTAAAGGAATATTTTTAAGGAATAATTCTTTGGAGAAAATCAAGAACATTTTAGGATGGGAGCACATAGTTCTGAAATATCTTTAATGAAGATCTCTAGAAAGATGGGGAGTTTCTTATACCTCTTTATTATAATCTTCAGGAGAAATTTAGAGCCATCCAAGTGGAAAGCAATCCTAGGCCTGCATACGACATCGAATCTGACTTCTCCTCAAGTAGTGACCCGGTTGATAGATCAAATTATCATAAACCCACATTACAATAAACGGAGCAAGGACAGTGACATCGCCATGATGCACCTTGAATTTAAAGTGAATTACACAGGTAAAAGACATCACTTTCAGTCATCTCATCTGCCCAAATTAATTCAAAATTAGATTTGAAATATTTTTATCAGCACCAATGCATTAATAGTCCATAAAAGTTGAATAATCTGTTATAAAAAATTATTATAATTCAAATGGAATTATAGAATGAAAGACAAACATATTAAGTTACCTTCTGGAGCTATTTAAATCCAACTTTTAGAGAGTTGACCACTAGAATTAACTCTCACAGCCCTCTATAAATTCAAAGCAGCAGTCCAGAAAAAAAGTAGGCCATGTTCCAATACATGTCTTCTCTATTTCTCATGTAAAAGAAAGGCGGGTCCATCTGCCACAAAAGCCAGAGTAGGGCAAACTGGGAAAAGAGTGTATGTTCTAAAAGCAAAGTGAGTAAGAATTGTTATCCATAGAATAAAAATTTTTAATGTATTTTTATGGATTTTAGAGAGGAAGGGAGAGGGAGAGAGAGATAGAAACATCAATGATGAGAGAGAATCCTTGATTGGCTGCCTCCTGCACACCCCACAATGGGTATCAAGCAGGCAACCCAGGCATGTGCCCTGACTGGGAATCAAACCCAGACCTTCAGGTTCATAGGTTGATGCTCAACCACTGAGAAATGCCGGCCAGGACATAGAATAAAAATTTTAAAGGTGATTCAATATTAACAAAGTGGCAGATGAAGGACTTTCTCTGAATACCTAGGTCATGTACAAGAAATCACCTGAGGAGTGAGCTTTATCTTGAAGGGCTCTACTCAACTCCAACCTTTACTCTGAAGACCTTTCCCACCCCAGTTAAGGGGGAATGCTGCTATCTCCTTGCTCTTATGGAATTTGGCCTCCACTTGTAGTGCAGCACTTATCAAAGCAGGCGGTGACTGCGGTTAGTTCTATGGCCCTGTCCTTGAGAGTAAGCCCAGTATCTTACTCATTTTTGTGTCCGCCCTGGGAAGGAGAAGCTTTAATAAATGTCAGGTGGCTTGTAAATTGTTGGAGAAGGGCTTTAAAAGCCAGTGACAAATGCTAATGCTTCCATAAGTGCCCAGTAAAACAATTGCCTAAAAGGTTTTTTAATGTGAGATATGTGTGTGTGTCGGGGGGGGGGGGGGGGGGGAGAGAATAAAAAATAAATAAATAAACTCAGAACATTTGCCCAAATTTCTCTTAATTGACCCTGAAAAAACAGCCTTACCAGGATTTTCACAGAACTGGCACTACTTCCTTTTAAGTACCATAATTATTTAAAAATCAAATACAAAATATTAATTCCTGAAGTACAACATTATTTACATCATGAAAGAGTAATTAGGAGGCAATGTAGAGCATCCTAAAAGGCTACCAGGGGTACCTATCTATTGTCCAAAAATTACTGCTCCAAAATGTTTCTTCCCCCAAAGATGGATGTCTACAAAACGTCCAGGCTATCTAAAACAAAAGTACAAGTTGTTCTAGATGAAATGTTTATAATGTTTGATTTTTAAAACATCATTGGAAATTCATGTGCATCTATTCTAGCTCTTGTTTCACTTTGGTTTGTTTTCAGATTATATACAACCTATTTGCTTACCAGAAGAAAATCAAGTTTTCCTTCCAGGAAGAATTTGTTCTATTGCTGGCTGGGGGAGGATTGTTCATAATGGTAAATTATCAGACCCATAAAAAAAGCAAATGGGTCTTTCTTACTAGAAAAAAAAAGTATGCTATTGCACTATCCTGTGACTATTTTCAACATTTTGTGCAACTCTTTTGCTATAACAATTTTATGTGATATCCTTTAAAAGCAGTGTCACGCTTATATTCATATACTGAATATTTGTGTAGTTATGAATTTTTCCAAATTGTAGAGCATATTATAAAACTATAATCCTTATTGGAGGAGAATTCAAGCATTCCCCAAACTCAATCTCTACTTTTTCTATTATAAACACTGATTAAGAGAAAAGATACATCTATTTAAATGAATATAACCAAACGTTTCAAAAATATATTTTTGTAAAGCTCAGGGATGAAGTTTCATCAAAAGCCAAATTATTAGCTGTCACATTTCCCAAATCAATAAAACTATCTTATCATCTAAAGGTCTCACAGTCACATTTTCTAAAATGAGAAAGAAATCCCTTCTAGCTTCAAAAGCCGGTTCTGCCTACTGGCAAGAAAACTCAGATACAGCACACACTGAATACTATAAATTGTTACACCATTGACTCACTAGCATTATTGAGTAGCATGTTTTCCAAACACAGAAACGGTGCATATTAATAATAACCAAACATGATTTTTTTAAAAACATTCCAGTACTTTATGTTCTCTAAGTAACTTCAGGTCTCATTGGCATCTGAATTTCTCACAGGAGTTACTCCATCAAGGACGAGTTTTGACTGCTCGTTAATAGTTAAACAAAAAGGAAAGCACTAACGTCTGAAGGGAGAACCTGGCCCCTGGAGTCACAACAGATCATAGATCATAGCTATGATATTTACATCCTTATTGTATTCAGATGTATTTAAATCTTGTGGAGATGAGTAGGTCCTAGAAGCAAAGCATTCACAGCCAAAATATCCTTACTTCTTGTAAAACAAAGCATAAAGTTTAAGTCAGACCCCTTCCTGATAATTCCGATAAAGGTTCTCCACTACAATTTCATTACGTTGCTGGAAATACCTCATGTCTACTGTCCATAAAACCTATTGAAGTCAAAGACGGTATATTCTTTTATTTCCTCCACTTGAAAAATGTCATGATTTATTGAATTTGAAATCTAAAGAGCAAAAATGACTTCTACATAGATATTTTCTCTATCAGACTTAAAATTATAAGACATTTTTTATGACCACAATGTAGACTCTTCAAAACAAATTATCCAATAATGAATAAATTTAAGACTCTATTCCATAGGAATTGGGTTGTGTGTTGTTGTTTTTTTCAGAGCTGAATCACATTGTTACTAAAGATATGCATTTAATTGACTTAAAAAAGGTCTCTCAGAGTGGTATGGAGCCAAGAAAAAATCTGTATCTGAGGTCAATTTCATTTAGAAATAAATAGATCATATTTAAATAATGCCTGGGTGATGGAAATGGGGGTGAATTTTTAAAGCTCTGTCTTATGGTTTCCAGCTACTTCGTTTTATAAAATCTCCCCCTTTTGAGTATTTGACACTGAGTAATTTTGCTAGAAAAACCATGAACATATTGTTTACCAAGAAGAAATGAAGTTATATTTGTTGATTGAATTAAAGCAATTAGTAAACTTGAAATAAATTTACTGACTTTATTTGTGTGGCAATTCATATTGATAAATACATATCAAATATAAGAACACTGTTCAAATTTTCCTTTACCAAAGAGTTTTATCATATAACCAACCAATTTTTATTCCTTGACAAGCAACAAAATGGGCTTTGATTTTTATTATAAAATCAAATTGATCTTTACAGTATGGATGGCAGTGAGATGCTGAATTTTCTTCTGCATCTTAACCTCTCCAATCCACATTCTTAACTTAAAGCTCCTGGTTAAACTTGAGAAGTCAACTAAGGATGTGCTGCTGGAGTCACTCCACCAGCTGGAAATAGCCATTTGTACGCATCTTCTCCCAACTTCATGTTCACTGTCATGCTGGTACCTTGATTTGGCCATGGTTGTAGTCTTTATACCGGGCAGATGGGCAGGCAATATACATTGGCTTTTTCCCCTTGAAAACCAGTGATTAACCATTTACTAACACACCACTGAGTTATACCTATGTTGCTTTGCACCTAAATTACACACACACACACACACACACACACACACACACACACACACACACAGTTTCCTGCCTTTTTAGCTGGAAATGAGGTCACGTACATTTTGCAACAACACTGGCTGTCAACTTTCTTCTTCTCTTGAGGAGCCAAATAGAATTGCTAATTATTAGAAAGTGCTTATCATGGAGTTTTTTCTGGGCCACTAGATACCTGCTTCATTTCCCTCCTGGGATTAGCATTTCAGTAAACAGAGGTTCATGTTCCCAGTAGATGAGTCATTTTGTAAAAGCCATGGAATTACACTCCGTCACAAAACGCCTCCTTTCTCTTCACCTGCACATGGTGACAAGCTGAATGCCCTTAGATGGGGCACAGTGCATCTGAGCTGTATCTCCTGTCCCGGGTGCACCTGCTCAGTCACACAGCAGCACAAGGAGCTGAATGCCATTATAAGGGAGTACTTCTTCAGGTGCCCAATCAAAAGCTCTTCTGGGTTTCAGAGCCATTGCTAATTTCCATGAATGAAACTCTTTGTGTGGGTGGGTGGGTCCCTCCCCCTCCACCATTGAGCAACACTATAACTGTTTAAAATTACTGAACATGCCTAAGGACTGTCCACTTTCCTGCTAGCCCTTGGGAACCAAAGAAGTGCTTTTCATCCATTTGCAAAACCCACAGATGGGCTTTATTATGTGCTTTGAAGCACAAGGTTAAGCATTCAGTTCCATTATATACACACAGTGCTAGATAAAGAGAGTGAACTGTTGAAATAAATAAGACTGATGGTGCCTCATTCACTGATGCCTGTTGATCACTTCTGACTGGCTGCCTGCATTCTCCGTCTTGAACAGGTCCTACTGCAGACATATTGCAAGAAGCTGAGGTTCCTCTCATATCAAATGAGAAATGCCAACAACAGATGCCAGAATACAGCATCACGGAAAACATGGTGTGTGCAGGCTATGAAGAAGGGGGGATAGATTCTTGTCAGGTAAACCTATCAAACTGCTCAACTTACATTTCCAGAAAGCAATGCTATATAATGATTTTATTGTTTAACCATGATTCAGAAGTCAAGAAATCGTCAGGGCCTTAACTTCATTTATTTTTTTCTGCAAAACTGTGACTTTTGGCTTTTATTTGTGGATTATTAACATAGTTCTCCTGGGTGGACTTGAACATTAGAAACAAAATTAGTGTTTACCAACAAGGTTTATAAAGCAAACTAGAGGCCCGGTGCACAAATTTGTGGGGTCCCTCAGCCTGGCTGGCAGTTGAGGCTTATCTGGGGGCTGGCCGGCCAGGGAGAGGGGCAGAGGGAGTTTGGCCGGCCAAGCAGGGGGAGGGAAAGGGGCTGCAAGAGGTTGACTGTGGGAGCGCACTGACCACCAGGGGGCAGCTCCTGCATTGAGCATCTGCCCCCTGGTGGTCAGTGCGTGTCATAGTGACTAGTCGACTGGTTATTCCAGTTGTTCAGTCATAATGGTTGCTTAGGCTTTTATATATATACCAGAGGCCCGATGCACGAAATTTGTGCAAGAGTAGGCTTTCCTTCCCCTGGCTGCCAGAACCAGCATTCCTCTGGCACCTGGGACCCGAGCTTTCCTCGCAGCCCTGGCTTCATCAGGAAGGTCATCCGGAAGGATGTCCGGTCTAATTAGCATATTATGCTTTTATTATTATAGGCTAGAGGCCTGGTGCACTCAGAAATATTAACAGTTCTATTATGAGACTTTGTAAGTAGATATTCTGGCATGATTTCTGTACTTGAAAATTAATAAAATATTAATGCATTGACATCTACTGGATTAGATTAAACCTGATAGCAGTACTGAGCAAGCACATAACTCACAAATGCAGAAGCAGCAATTTATACTGTGGGAAAATGGTTTCACTTGTTAAAGTGTGAACAATATGTTTATATATTAACACATAAATGTCATAATAATTTGACTTGATACCAAACTTTTAACAGACACTTAAGCAGATGAATCCATATTTATATCCTCCAGTTAAATCAATGTCTCAAGTCATGTAAACTAAACTTTCAGCTTAGTTCTACATTTATTCTGCTTTGCTGAACACTGGCAAATTCAACACAAATAGGTTAGCTTCATATTTATTAAAATTTATCTCTGGATCTTATGCTTTCCTTTTAAAATGAAAAGTGTGTTAAAGGTAAGATATATTGCCACTTAGAGGGAAATTTATAGAATTATTGTTCAGGAGGGAAATCAGCTGTACAACTTCAATTTCCGTTAATGGGGGTTATGTGGCAGACACCTCATGCACGAGAGAGAAAGTATGACTGCCGATGCTATTGATGTTAGAGTTACATTAAGCCAGTAATGCATGCCAGATCTCTGAAATCTTCTATTTGGCTCTGATTGCTAATGTCTAAGCATGTTATTCATTAGCAAGTAAGAAAGCCCCCAAACAAGGCAGGACCTTGTATAATATAACGTTATCATGACTGAGTACTCAGTAGTCTAGAGAGTCATGTGATTTTCTCTGTTCTACTTAATACTATGTTATGCAAGGGGATTGACTGATTAAATAGGAATACATTATTTAAAATTATGAACATGTTATTATTGACTCATCACTTGACTAAGTTCTTTGAAGCATTCTTTTTCCCCTATAGAGTCAAAGATTTTGCCTTATTAGTCATCCACATGTTCTCAAATATCTTTTGGCTTGCCAAAGGCTTACATTGTGAGGTGCTTGTCTGGATTTTAAGCCACCACGAATGGCTGTAGAATGTTTTCTCTACAGAAACCCAAGTGAATGACACTGAGCAAACTTGCTTTGCTCCCCATTCCGAGCCTTGTTCTAGAGCAGGGGGTTGCTAAGTGTGGCCTCCAATCCAGCAGAGCAGCATTTCCTGAGAAGGTGTGATCAATGCTAATTCTCAGGCCCCACCATAGACCTGCTGCATAAAAAACTCTAAGGTGTGTTTTCCCCATGTTATCAGATGATTCTGATGTGCATTAAAGTTAAAGAACAACTACTCTAAATAAAGATGGCCATCCACCTTTACATTCAGATAGCCAAAGAAAGGTGGTGATTTTTTTCTTTTCTTTTTCTTTTTTTTTTATTGTCTAAAGTTTTACATATGTCTTCTTTTTCCCCAATTGACTCCCCGCCCCATCACAGCCATTCCCACCCTGGGCAAGCCCCCACCGCCCCAGTGTCTGTGTCCATTGGTTTTGCTAATATGCATGCATACAAGTCCTTTGGTTGCTCTCTAACATTCCCCCCACCACCACCCATTTGTCTCTGGATTTTTTCTTTTCTTTGTAAATATAGCATTTAAGTGGAAACATAAATGTTAGGCTAATAACTTATGTACTGGACATTCACTCATATTTTTGAAGTGCTTACACATCTCTTGAGATGGTGGGGGAAGGAACTATCTTCATTGAACACATCAGAAAATTAAGACCAGGAGAGGTGATATAACTGAACTGAAATGAGTTAGAAGACTAGAGGCCCGGTGCACACAATTTGCGCACTAAGGGGGTGTCCCTCAGCCCGGCCTGCGCCCTCTCCCAGTCTGGGAGCCCTTGGGGGATATCCAACTGACGGCTGGCACTCAGACATCCTTAGCGCTGCCGTGGAGGCAGGAGAGGCTCGCCAGCTATGAGCCCGGCTCAGGCCTTCTGGCTGAGCAGTGCTCCCCCTGTGGGAGTGCACTGACCACCAGGGGGCAACTCCTGCATTGAGCGTCTGCCCCCTGGTGGTCAGTGCTCATCACAGTGATCGGTCGTTCCCACCGTTTGGTTGATTTGCATAGTAGCCTTTTATTATATAGGATGGGAAGGGACAGAAGTAGATATCAGTCTCTCAACCAGACAGACCACCCAGCAGTCTGGCACCAAGCCTGCTGGTGGATCCTTTGAGTAACTGCAGCTGACCCAGTATGACCTGGGTAACTTAAAATCCTTGTTCGTGCAATCAGTATCTGGTTTCTGCTGTCTATGTACAAAATTAAATTATTTTAGAAAACAAGAAGAAAACCCAACGACTCTTTTTTTTAAAATATCAAAACAGTTGAGGCTTATTTTTAATAATTTCTAGTCATATATTGAGTCTATATTTATTCCTACCTTGGACTGATAGTTTTCCATAAATATTTCTGAGCCCCTATTATGGACTTAATGTGCTTAAAGGCTTAAGATGCAAAAATGAAAACTAAAGACCCTGTTTTCAAACAGTTTACCCACATTTGTTACACCTAGAATAGAGGTAACCTATGTTTGCCAATGCATTTATGCCCCTCTGCACTCAAGAGAGAAAAGGTGCTTTTATAGACCACATTTTTTCCCTTAAATATAAGGCCCAAAGATAGTAACAACAAGCCTGGATTGAAATAATCTATTGTTATCAGTGATTTCAAACAAAATACACAGGCTTTAAATTCCTATTTAAATATATAAAAAGGCAGATTAATTTAAACTTTTTTACACAATTAACATGAAAAAATACTTGTCAATTTTGTCATTAATGCTACTATATGCTTACATTATGTTCATTTGCATTACACATGTGCAAATAAAATCTATGAGATTAACTCTACTAGGATCTGTTATAATTAATGCTTATAAAAATTAAAAACACTTCATCGATTGAAATCTAAGATGAAAACATGTGCACCTATCACTAGAAATTACATCATAGATTTACCTCTTTCTGTTGAAACATTAAGTTTTTTTTCAAATCTGATTGTGTTTGTCTAATGCTGAAAAGTTAATGCTACTCAAGAAAACAAAAATCAACTTTATGTGTGAGTTTTTAGTTATTGTAAAGCATATAATGCAGAATAATTCTTTTCCGCAGATCCCTTCATAATACTTAGAACATAGCTCCTTTAATTATGCAAATCAATTAAGCAATATAAGTTGCATATATTTATATCAATTGACAACACACAATTTTCTTTTGTAATTTATTATTTAGGGGGATTCAGGAGGACCATTAATGTGCCAAGAAAACAACAGATGGCTCCTGGCTGGTGTGACATCATTCGGAAAGGAGTGTGCGCTGCCTAATCGCCCAGGGGTGTATGCCCGGGGCCCGAGGTTCACAGAATGGATACAAAGTTTTCTCCATTAGAATAGTTCCTAAACCAAACACAAAAGTCAGGCACTTTTCCCATTCTACTCTAAAAAGTTTGGAAATTTAGAATTTTGTAAAATATAGTTCTAAAAGTCATTATTCTTATCTATGCCACTGAAATGCTGGGGGGAAGGAAACAAAAAAAAAACTAAATCTTTACAATACTAAGTAACTTTTAAATAATACATTTTGGTTTTTATTGTGAACAGCTATTCTTTCACAGATATAATTCCCTTTGTTCTTAATCATTATTTTTATCATATTCTCCTATTTAAAGAAAAATTAAAAAAAGAAGTGAAATGGACTGTTTTGCACAAGATCTGTTACTGTTCAAAATAAACTGCTGGGAATTACCTACTTTCAGTTAAACTGCTATTATCAAAAACTCAATAGTCTTCCTATGTTTCTATCCAAACACATTTCCAATTCATCTTGAGCATATTCTTAATGGTTCCCCTACTCATAAAAAGTATGTATTCTATGCTCATGTCAGAGACCTGGACTAAGTTGATTGAACATTCCCCCCAAATAAGCTAATTAAACAGCAAACAAGCACAAGTCTATATATTGCCCTATCAAAATAAAAGGTAAATTCACTGATATTGTAGTTTTTTATTGGATCATTTATTACCTGAATTATATTCATACTGTCCATTTCTTACAAGCTGGTATTTTTTTTAACTTTCAAAAATAAGTATACATATTTAAGAAATGCAACTAGTAAAAATTTATTTTTCCCGATTTATGTGTGTTACAGTGGATGTTTCTAACATGTGCAACATTTATTTAAACACAGCTGAATCGCCCATTAGAAGACCAAAAATGTGGAATAAATGAATTTGTTTCACTGCTTTAATCTCTTGGATCATTTCCAGAGTAAGTGCCAACTTCAATTTCGCATGCCACACAAAATATAGTGACTCCTTTGGGAAGACAAAATTCCTACCTACTTAATACAAACACATGCACACACATACACACACATTCTTGCATGGGTCTATATGGTCCAAAGGAATAGAGGAGAGAATAAGGTTTATAGAAACTGAAAGATGGGGTCAATCAGCACAGACTGGCCTTATAGAAGAAATGAAAATTGGGGTACACCTAAAAGGAATGATCATTATTGAAGTACTGAAGAGGGACTCGCAACCACTGGTGAGCAATTGTAGAATTTATTTTGAGGACAGAAAGCCAGAGTCCCTGAAGACACTATTCAAGACCTTTTCAATGATCTGTTCCTGATCGTTAGGAAGGATGGAACAGTAGGGGTAGGGTGTGCTCTTTGATTTTACTACCTGAATATTATTCCAGAATTCACCTGCATTTCAAAACACACATTAAGAACTATGCTCTGAAAACAAACAAACATCCACACCATGTAGTCCTTTTGTATTTTTCAGAGGTCAGCTGCAATGTTAAAAAACCCTTAGGACAGTCTCTTGACCATCTTCTAATAAGTGCAAAGTTCATTTCCAGAGTAAGTGTCCCACCCCTGGTAACGTGTGAGTTTAGTGATGAATGCCAGAAGAGTTATCCAGGCCTGGATCAAGATGAAGGCACAACAAGGCCCTTCCCCACGGCTCTGCCTCTCCTGCGTGCAGCTGTTGTAGTCATGGGAGTAGGAAATAGTGAGGAAAGTCTAGTCTCCTCCCATCGAGTCTTCAAGAAAGGAAGACATGCACGGTGGGAGCTTGGTGAGAGGAGCAGATCCCAGCAGCTGGTCTTCGTTCTGCCCAGAAAGATGGGCGGCCAAGAAAAGAAAGGGGAGTGCTCAACATAGGCCGATCTAAGCCTAGCATGCAGCTTCCCATTCCCTCAGTCTCTGGGCAGCTGAAGAGGGGCCAATGCCCACTAATTTCTATTTTGCCTTTTAGTTTTGTCAACCAACTCTCATTGTGAACTGCCTTAGTGAGATCTCTTGATTAACGGAAAAGGACTGGCTGGAAAAAGCTGAGGTTTAAAACACTCTATAACCACCACTTTCATTTTCACCACCCTTAAACAGTAATTTGTTCACATCTTCATGCACTGATGCACACATAGGTGTATTTTGTCCACTTGAGGGATTTACACAACACGAATGCTCATTCTTCAGAAACAAGAACTTTTTATTTGGTTCAAAGAAGCACAGGGACATGTGAAGACCAGATAGTTACAACTCTCTCTTGAGAAGAAGAAGCCACAAGCATTGAAGAAACCAGGGGATAAGACAGAGGAGCCCCAATTTACTCTCCCAGCCAAAGCCTTAGCAATGAACAGTGATCGATCATCCATGCCTTCCAGTCGTTTTTTCACACTAACTCATACTTTCTTTCCTCGCTGAAATGTTAGTGTACTGTGCTTACCTCCACACCCATGTGACCACTCCCCTGATCCCAACTGTAAATCCCCTTCATTTGCTGATAGAGGCAAATCAGAGCTAGAAGAAAACCTTAGACAAATGATGCAGCTATCTGCCTCCAGTTTTATTCCCAAACCCCAGGCAACCCTTTGTTTTGTGGTCAAGGGAGGGACCAAATTGATTCCAGAGCCCTCAGCGAGCTACTTGTGGTTATATAGGCAACATGTGAAGACATATGATTTATAATGTATATACTACTATTTTCATTCTAGATGCAGTATATCATTTACACCGTTATTAACAAAGTTATTACAAAATCTGTTGAATTTTAAACTAAAAACAATTGTAAGGCACATGTCTTGCACAATTGAACTTAGACAAGTCTTGCCTCTAAGTAAAATATTTGAGTGGATTTATACCACAGTTAATGAAATAACTTCTTATTTCTGAAGAGATCTCCTATACCTTGTCTGATCCAAAGCAGAGAAACTGAAAGATGAACCATTTCTAGAAAGGAAACTTTTTCTCTGTGGTAATATATATATGTTTGTGAATTCAGTTGACCACAGTGATAAATTTCTTTAATCAAAACAGCATGTATTGAAAAATGAAACACCATAAAAATAAATTATTAGAACAGTCCATTTTTATCAAACACTTACATAAAGGTAAAATATATTTGCACACCGTAAATTTCAATACAATTTACATTACAGTAACTAGATTACAACTTATGAAAGGTAAAAGGAACAAAAATAACTGCTTCTGACACACATCCTGCCGATGTGTTGACAGCACGTTTATCCGCATGGCCCATTCCACTCACTTGAAGTTTGGGTGCATCATTTCGCAAAAAAAAAAAAAAAAAAAAAAAAAAAGCATGTCTCACTCCATTATTAGCACAGCGTATTTTATAAATGAAATAAACATAGAAAACTCATTTTAATATTTGCCTCAAGAGGGAGCTTACAGTTCATCTTGCAGATCCTCTGAGATTTCAAGCCATTCCAAGCTAAGGTTCTGATGCCATTCCTTATACAAACCTCTGTTTTCTTTTCTCGAGCCAGTCAATGAGTTTTTACACTTCCATGCCACTTTCTTTCCTCGTGCTTTTTGAAATCCACAGGGTGGACTGGTTTGGGCTAGTTTTTGTCCTTCCTTTACTGAAAAACATAAGAAGAAATAAGTTCAATGTAGGAGACTCCTTATCACACTGAGCATGTCTTGGTCCAAATGGAGGTGTGAATCTCAGAGCCTTATTATAAAAGTGTCCTTCTAGAGAGTAAAAAATGTTGGCAGAGTAAGTGGATGCTGCGCGGACATGCTCCCAGGAACAAACTGGTATTACAACTAAAATACATAAAAACTTCCTGAATAATCAATGGAAAACTTGCAAGAGAGAACCCAGACACCTGAGAACCAAAAGTGGAGAATGCATAGAGACTGGTCGGAGGGGTGGAGGCACGAAAGGGCTGGCCAGGTGCCCACAGACAGCAACTGAAGTCGCGGAGAGACATCTCAGCTATGGGGGGTACCACTGAGAACTCTGGGATCTAATCCCCAAGCTGGGCCCCACAGCAGAGAGCACCAAAACTGAGGAGGGTACTCACATAACATCTGGCTGTGAAAAGCAGTGGGACCCTGTCTACCAGAAAGTAACAGCTGAAAATTCAGGCACCCTCTTAAAGGGCCAACACACAAAATTCCCTGTGGAGCCACCCACCTTGTGCTCTGGCAGAAGGAGGGTGAAGTGGACTGGAGCTGTGAGAGAAGAAGCCAAGACTGGAGATTTAGGGGACAGAGCCCAGAAGGCAGATACCCCAAGTTTCCTGGGCTGAGTCATTCCCTCACACAGCAGAGGACATCTTTCCCACACAGACATTTGCCTTGCCTGGGGGGAAGACAGTTGATACACCCTATTGGAAAACACCTTCCCTGACGCCACTAAGAGATTTAAAATAATAATTAGCCTCCAGGTAGAAGCAACTGCCCCATCTTGTTGAAAAAAACTCTTCCACACCCAAGGATGATTGCCTGGGGGGGGGGGGGGCAATTCAAGTCAGAATCCTATTAGTCTATATGCAGAGGCAGTCTCTGGAGGCTTTGAGTCTTTGCTTGATCTAATTAGTCAGAAACAGCCTTTAACACCTTCCTGCACTCACAATTGAGAGGTGTACAGGATCTACCTAATACATAGTCACAAACTCAAACATAAAGCCAAAATGAGAAGACAAAGAAAGAACCCCCCCCCCCAAATGAAAGAACTAGAGAATTCTCCAGAAGAAGAGATAAATGAAGCAGAGATAAGAAATTTATCTGAAATAGAGTTCAGAGTAATGATGGTAAAGATGCTCAACAGCATGAAAAAAGATATAGTAACTATGAAAAAAGAACAGTCTGAGATAAATATTGATATAACACAAATAAAGAACACATTGGAAGGAATACACAGTAGATTAGGGGAAGCTGAGAGTTGAATCAGTGAATTAGAAGACAGAGTTGAAAATATCACTCAATCAGAAAACCAAAAAGAAAAAACAATTAAAAGTGTCCTTCTTCTCTCACCAGCCTACTTTTTCATTCCTACAAAAAATCCTAGATTATTCCAGTATGTGAAGATGGCAAATAGTTCATATGAAATTATGAAAAAAATAAAATAAAATCGATGGTTCTCTGTTGGATCCATCGTAGTTTAGAATTCAGACACACACACACACACACACACACACACATGTGTCTGACACAATGCCAAAATTTTCATTGTAATCACCACTAAATCTTAATTTTTTTTTTGGAATATGATTTTTGAAATGTTGCATTTTGAATATTCCTCCATTAGCATGTGCTGTATTGAATGCCAAATCATCAAAATAGTGCTTTTCTCCTAAGTATAAGACCTTCCTATTCTCCTCCTCCCATCAGTTTTTGGTCCTACAATTAGGTTACCTAATCCCAGGAAGTTTAATTATTGTTTCAGTCTCTGAAAACAATGTAGGTTCAGGTGCTGATAATTTATGGGTATATGAGTTTCCCTAGATCTGAGATTAATCTTCACTCTCAGCAGATGTAGAGTTCCGATCCACATTTCCAGCCTGTGCCTCGGACTGTGCTATCTTCAACTCTCCATAAAATGTCCATTACTTAAGCTCCTGCAAACAGCCTGTTCCTTAGCATACCCACATCCTATACCAGACTACTGATCAAGCTCTAGATTCCTTTTGATCTAGTTTCCTGAGAATGAGCCCTCACCTGCACAACTAACCACTTCCTGTTCCTGTGTACCGTGCTCTGTACTTCCTTCCTCCTACAGACCCTCCCAACAGCACCTTCTCCAATCCCCACAGGTCTGCCTTCTACCCATCCTTTCACTCTCTCTACCTGACCTTGCAGAACTCCTTAAAGGGGGCGGGGGGATGGGGAAAGAACTCTTCCTAAACAAGCCTGAGCAATATATTTTTATAATATTACTTAAATGACTTCAATTTAACTGTGAATTTGTTACTAATAAAGTAGTATGTTCCATATATATGTTTTGGAGATTTGCATCCAAATAAATAAGATCAATACATCTTTATCTATGAAGTCATCTAGAAAGGAAAATAAATCAAGCAAAGTTGATGAAAAACATGAAATTTTTTAATGGTGAAAAAGGTGATGTGATTATTACTGTAGTTTTTGTGTAGCACTCCTATTGTATTTAAGAGTTACTACTAGTTAAGGAAACAAGAGTTATTATTTTGAACATGACATGGAAGGATAGAAACCATCATGTGTACCAGGTTGGAATTTAAATTTTCTGCAAGGCACTCAGATGATAATGGAGTTGAGTCCTTGATGATGTTTCTCCTTGCTTTCCTGGAAGAAAGGAAAAGGGGAGCATCTAAGAACGAATGAATTAATCACTAGAGCTAATTCCGGCACCTAGAGGTACTTTGTTTTGGTTTATTTTTTTCACTCTGAGAATTTCAAACAATGAAAACGCCACAGATCTTCAAGATGGGAAAACCTGGAAGACTTTTGAATGAATAGAATCTCTACAGTAACACGCACTATTTGGAAGAAGGCAAACAAACTTTAGAGAAAACTCAGTTATTCACACTTTAGAAATATTTATCTTAGAAGTGAGAAGATCTACATAATATTTTTCAAGTTATTTTTTTCAGGCTGACTTGTTATTTACAGCTTTTCCTTAACAGTTTGGCTGGGTTATAGGGGATTTATATCTAATCCTCCCTCTACATCATTGCTTTCCATAATGATAAATCATTTTCCACAGTCTTAGGAATTAAGGGAAGAAGCTAGATATTACTACTGTCTTTATTCTGTACAAGATATTAAAAAACAATTTAAGACAGGAAATTGAACCATGACCTCCTGGTTCATAGATCGACGCTCAAATACTGAGCCACACTGGCCTGGCTATTTATTATTATTATTTAAAATGTCTTACTTAAAAAACCAGTAAATTATAGGTTGGATCCTTTTTAAAATGTATGTGAATGTTAGAGTTTACATCTATTTAACGTTTCTCTGGAACTTTTTTTTCACTTAGTGGATTCTTTAGGGTTTATTTCAGGAAAAGAAGAAGAAAAATTAACATCAAAAGAAAAAAAAAATGATGGGGGAATTCTCCTGATCAATTTCTATTGGAAACATTCTGATATAGATGTCTAGTCCAGCAATTTTCTACCTTTTTCATTTAATGGCACATACAAACTAATTACTAACATCCGGTAGCACACCAAAAATTATTTTTTGCCAATCTGACAAAAAAAATCAGTCAAATTTTTATTCATTCACACCAGACAGCTATTGTTGTGTTGACTATTGTCATTTTTTTTTTTTACAATCTAAAGGAAAAGAAGTCAGTGTCCCTGACTAAATAGTGTGATAATGCATGTTTTAAAAATTCTTGCAGCAAACTGGTTGAAAATTGCTGGTCTAGTCTATTCTAACAAACATATTCTTATTTAAATCCAACATCTTTTCCTTTTTCCTTCTATATATATTTATATTTCCTATGTTAATTATTTTAATTGAATTGACAAATTGATACATATGGAAAAATTTTATCTCTAACTCAAGGGTATGGATGAACAGATATAAAAGAATGCTCCTACGCTTGGCCAGCATGGCTCAGTGGTTGAGCGTCGACCTATGAACCAGGTGATCACGGTTCGATTCCTGGTCAGGGCACATGCCCAGGCTGTGGGCTTGATCCCCAGTGTGGGGCATGCAGGAGGCAGCTGATCAATGATTCTCTCTCATCATTGATGTTCCTATATCTCCCTCTCCTTTCCTCTCTGAAATAAAAAAAAATATGTATTTTTAAAAAGAATGCTCCTAGGAATCTGGCTATTAAAATGTGTCATTTTATTTCAAGCTGCCAACCAAAAAGTGACCTATTTTACCAGTGTGCTTTATTTCCTACACTTAAAAGATCCTTTTGAAATAAAATAGGCTATGACTTGAAATTTTGAAAAAAATACTACAAAGTACACCTACCCAAAATCAAGTCTTTCATTCAGCTTGAGGTCAAGATTGAAAGGTTTAGCATTAATGCTTATACTTAATAAACAAGGGACAGTATAGTTGCATATGTTGCAAGCTTACAAGCATTCAGATCCAGCACATACACTAGCTATGAGCCCCAAGGCAAAGCATGTAACCCATCTCAGCCACCATCTTCTCAACTGAAAAACAGAAACTGAAGGGTACCTACTTCATATGGCTTGTGAGGATCGAATGAGATAATACATGAATCCTATGAAAAGATATATCTCACTAGATTGTATATACTGCATTGGTACTGACAGATACAAAAATCAGAACTTCCTTAAGGCAAATTAAAAATATAAATTTAGGCTAATTTAAAACTTTTTGAGGTATCTCTGCATATATGAATGATTTACCTTTTATGCAGCATCTGGAAACAGCAGGTTCCAAAAGCAACCAGTATCAATAAGAGCAGTGGTATTGTTGGTATGACAACATAAATGAGATTGGGAATTATGCCTACAAAAGTAAAACAGCCAGTGTAAAAAGACAGTTGAAGCAGAATTCTAACACCAAAGTTATATAAAAAGTTTCCCAGAATTTAAGGTAAAATAAAATTATTATCAATAAATAGATTCTCAACAAGGTTCTTCCCTAAGTACTAAAGAGCCTAATGACATAACATATTCATGTTTGTTAAAAATCAAAATCAAATTCATACTGCATTGGTTGTCATGCTCCTATTCAGTGTCCATATTTCCAAAAGTATTATTAAATCTGCTATTCAGATAGGGCTAGTTTTCATAATGTATTAATGATCTTAGCTATCTCACTTCACTAATCCTTCTTAGTTCTTATTTACAGATACAAGCACTGATTATTAAATAATCACTATTAAAATAAATGTTCATTTATTGGACACATAATTATCCTAACCAATAAGCTCAGTGCCATGATGATATGCAAGACTCCCTGGCATTATACCAAAATATGTAAATTTAACTGATGATATAGTCATAACCCAGTGATACAAAACTTCAGAGACATGAAGACTTGCTCTTAATTAAATTCTAAAATGAATCCTTTTTAATCCTGTTCCATCACACTTGATCATGTTGGGTATTCTCAGTAAAATAAAAAACTGAAGTCTCAGATGGCATAAAATGGCCTTCTTGAACATTTTGTCAATGTCATATGGGGGAAAATATCCCTAATGTAATTATTTATTGATTATCTTTAATTAGGTTTAGATGTTCTGAATGGTTTAAAATCAGACATCTGAAAATGAAGCACACTAAGCTTTAACATCATATCCATACAGGAAAAACAAATTGACAACTATGCATTTCGCTAGCCAATCAAAAGCAGACATCATTATTAATCAAAATAATTCTGGCCAAAGTGGACCAACCAGAGCAAACTATCCATTTAACTACATATCACTTCCTTTGTTAACAAGGGATGGTATATTAGCTGAGGTCCAGGGATGAGGTATTTTGAGGATAATATATTTTCATCAACTCCTGAGCCTCCAACAGGTAACAGGTGACTTCAAGAATTTTAAAAATTCACAAAATATTTTTTCCCTTTTCCAAATACCATTATGATCCCTCATCTATGTTAGTAAAGAAAAAGAGACAGTATTCCCCACTCTTTTGTGGATTTTGGATGGCCTGTGGAAAGATTTTGAGACTTTGGGTCTTTGGCTCAATTCTCACAAAGCAGCTAGGATAAGTCACTGTTCCTGTCCAACTGGCATAGGGCCAGGCAAAAATGATTTCTGACTAACATGCCATTTGCACTGGGATTTCATTGTTTCCTTTGCAGACAGTGGTATGTTGGAGGCAGCTGGGTTGCGAGATCATTACTTGCATTCTTCCCACCTTGCTGTGCAGTGATGTCACTTGGGTAGCTTGAAATCAGCCAGGGAGTATTTACATCAGAAAATCCCAAAGTCTACAAATCAGGTGTTTTGTTTTGTTTTTCTTTTAATATTTATTGTTGAAAGTATTACATATGTCCCCTCTTTCCCCCCATTGATCTCTTCTAGCCCAGCCCCAGGCTTTCATCACCCTACTATCTGTGTCCATGGGTTATGCATACATGCACACAAGTTCTTTGGTTGATCTCTTTTTATTTTATACCCACCTCACCCTGGCCAATCCTTAAACATTTCCCAGCACAACACTGTTGGCAGGCCACTGCATGTGAAAATTTACATCATAACTCCTATACATTGTTGGGGAAGTTCCTTGTAGATTCAGATTTTAATGGGGATTACTTAGTTTAGTGCTAGATACATAACTAATCAGAAGAAAACAAAAATAGGTGCTTGTGTGCAAAAACTAGCTTAGCATCAGTTGTTCTAACCTAGTTCAAAAGTAAGTGTCCATAGGCCCATATTTAGTGCACCATTTCACCAAGCAACAAGAAAAGTTGGGGCCAACTGGAAGCAGAGTTTAAACAGTTTCTGTTCTCCATAGAGGATTTAAAGATACGAGAACGAATTACCTGCTTCAGTAACAACCACATTTTGATGGGTGTCTTCTGGTTGGTTTGTAAAGTAAGTCTTCTCTCCAGGAGTTGTTGGCTTGATCTCTTTAGGTAATAAGTACAGACATCATATGATCATATGTAGTGATCAACATGAGAAATGCAAACAGATGAAAATAAAAGTTTATTATAAAGCCATATAAACACCAGTTTTGACTTCTGAACAACTTACAGCTAAGAATTATATATTGAATTAAAATTTATGTGCAATTATCTAACTAGAAAGTCAACATTTAATTACCTTTGAATCAAGCATCTAGTTTGTGAATCCTTGCAACCATAACCACATTAGCAATCAACAGCATGTCTACAGACAATAATATCAAAGCAGGCACGAAGCCAGGCAAAGATAACCAAGAAGCAATGACCATAAGACTATGAGCCACTAACTGCAATTCAACAGCAAGCAAAGATGATTTTGGTACTAATATCAGTGTAATATTTAGGTTCCTCCTCACAATAATAGTCAGCAGGAGATTGCATATGGATTGCATTTGGAATTGATGATTCAAATCATGTTCTAAGCACATTTCTATCCTATACAAATAATGCTATCCTTAGGTATTATTTCTAACAATGTCTACCTCTTTTTAAAATATGCTAATAAACTAAGGCTTGTGAGTTGTTTCTTTTCCTGGTTCTATGAGATGAGATCTCCTCAATTCCATGCCCTTAAAAGATATTGAAAATCTTACCATGACCTGGTACTGCTCTATCACCTCATTATTTTTCTAGGTCTTATTTGTTAAATTAATAGTTCAGTGACTATACTAAATTATTAAGAAAATATCCTGTAAATTTGTTTTCATTTGTTCCAAAAATATAATTTCCTATTTATTTTTGTCAAGTGATGGAAAGAAAAGCACATATGTATCATCTTATATTGGTTTCAGAATAGGAAATCATTTCTTATTTTTATTGATTTTTACAGAGAGGAAGGGAGAGGGATAGAGAGTTAGAAACTTTGATGAGAGAGAAACATCGATCAGCTGCCTCTTGCACACCCCCTACTGGGGATGTGCCCCCAACCAAGGTACATGCCCTTGATCGAAATCGAACCTGAGACCCTTCAGTCCACAGGCTGACGCTATATCCACTGAGCCAAACCAGTTAGGGCAGGAAATCATTTCAATGTAATGTTTACTACTCTGACCGACCACATATTCTCTATTCATTGGGAGTTTAATCATATACCATCCTGTAATAATATTTATTATCATTATGTACGTATTTCACCCTGACCCTTTAATGAGCTCCACTAGGTTTCAGATACAGTCCTACCCTACACTCATTCTTCTGCAGAACTCATTTAGGTACTCTATACCTATCTCAACTGGTATTTGCTGAACAAATAATACAGATATTATGTAATTGATCAACACAGAACTTGTCAGTTTAAAAATAATTTTAATAAAATTTAATTTAATGCAGTTGTTGATTAAGTAATAACATTTTAGAAACATAATTCCATACATGTTATTTTTAATGTCTAATAACAAGAGTATATAGTGCAATTTAAATAAATGCAAAACTTAGATTCAGATGTATCTCCATAAAATGCATTTGGGTAAAATTGGTAGACCTATAGAATAGATATGCAGCTCATAGGACAATAACAAAAATGATGGCAAAGAGAACAGGCAAACTCAGAAGTAAATTATTCACTTTGGATATGACTAGTCATGCCTAGATGGTATGTTGGAGCAGAAAGAGAAGATTAAGTCCAAATTAAACAGTAGTTCTGGTATAGTTAGAGAAATAATTAAAGTTCAAAATAATTTGTGTTATAATTTGTAAATTTTAAGTAGGCCCACTGCTTAATTCTCCAAGTCTCTCACTAAAGAGCTAACCATAAATTCACAAAATATAAATATTTGAAGATTTAGGTAGACTATAGGAGATAAAGGAAAAAATAATTTTATGTCTACAATGCTCTTCCATGAGTAATATAAATCTAGATTATCTAATACGAAACAAGTCAAGAAGATTCTGAGATTATAGTGTCCTGAATAATGTAACTATGAAGGCCAAAATAAATAAATAAAATAAAATAAACAAATACACTTAGGTCAAATTTTTCATCTAAAAGCTCAAAAAAGAAGACAATATTGTATTAAGAAGATTCTATAATATAATCTGTTTAAGAGTTTTGAGTACATACAGTTGCAAATAGAAACTACCAGAGAATTTCAACTTTATATTTTTTAAGAAAAAAAAAAGAAGACAAAAAACAAAAGTGTAACAGATTTAGCTTTGTAAAGGCTTCTAAAAGGGTAATGATGGATTTAGCAACCCAGGGGCTGCTAAAGAATAAACTCACCAGGGAGAGAAAGTTGCCTAATATACTCAAGAGCAGGATAAACATGACAGAGAAGTAAATCTAATTCAACTAATCCCTTGTGCTTCACGGTCTTATGAGAAAAAGGAATCATGTAATTTCAAGAGAATAATGGAAATAGCAGCACTTGATTATGATTGCCTTCCATGAGTACATGAGGTCAAGTAGACAGAAGAGTTAAAATGTATTTCCAAAAACTGAGGAGACAAATAGCTCCAAAAGAAATCCCAAAGCCTAAGTATCTAATTTGACTTCCTTAAATTATTATTTAAAATTAGTTTATAGAGTTTTGATTAATCTCTCTTTTGGCCAAATATCAATACAGTTAAGCTGTCTTATTCAAAGTAATTCAAATTTACTATTTCCATAGGAAACTACACTGCAGTCAGCTTAGGTCAATGCAATCTTCTCATTTGCTGCATAGGGCAACAAATTAGAGACTTTAGCAAAAGCTGATTAAGGAGGCATATTTCAAAGAATGAGGAGCACAGCAAGAACATGGCACATGTCCCTACTTTTTTTCACGATGGTTGGTTCAATGAGCTATGACCACTTTGATATTGACTGAAGAGTATGTGCCAAGAATCATGCCATGAAATCCTGAGGTAATGTTCCTTTGATCCCTTAAATTCCCCAGATGATCACCCAAAGACCTGTTGCTCAGATGTGTAAATCTATGGGTGCTTTGGTGACATACCTCCTTCACATACACCATACTGAATATTTAAAATATTTTAAAATAGATGTTTATTTTTCATTAAATCAATTTACAAAAACACAATTTGACCTTCATATTGGAAATGATTATTTCCTCTTAAAGACACCTTCCCGGATGTTTCTGGTACTTCCTAGATGTTTCTAGTGACTGTAGTTTCTATTTCTAGTGACTCTAGTTTCTATAGTTCCTAGTTTCTCTGGTCCTCACTCTGTGACAGCTTGTCCTGTAGCACACAGTGGGCTTCAGGACACTGCATGACAGGACAAGCTGCAGAGTACAGTCACGTTTCACAGCAGAAAAACAAAAAGAGCCAAAGGTAGCAAAGCCTAAAGATAAGACAATACAAGCAGATATGCACAAAATCTGTTATGTCAGTTTGCAATACATCCTACCTGGTTCATACTTGCAGATGTAATTGTGCTTCATGTTGCACCTGTCGTCATTCCACTGGTAAAGGTAGGGGCCTCCAAGGCCAGGATTGGCTGTAGGTTGATGATACATCACAACGCACTTTTCACTTCCACAGGAAGGTTCATCCGTATACCAGTTTCTGAAAATATAGGGTGGGGCAAAAGTAGGATTACAGTTGTTCATGTAGAAAAATAATGCAATAATTAATAAATAACAATGCAGTAATTTATAAATAATAATACAGTGATTAATAATAATACAATGATTAATAAACTAACACAATGATTATCCTACCTAATAATAGACAAATATGCAAATTGACCACACCTTCGCTATGCCCAGGCCACGCCCACCAGCCAAAGCCACACCCACCAGCCAATCAGGGTGAGTATGCAAATTACCCCTACCAAGATGGCGGTTACTTTGCATACACTGAGGGAGGGAGGAGTGAAGACTGAAGACAACTTAGAAGGAAGAGGGAGGAAAAGTGGAAAGCAAGGTGGCTGCCAGAGGGAAAGCCTGGGTGGGGCGGGGCGGAGTGGGGCAGGTGGCAGCAGCGTGCAGGTGCAGGCGCTGCGGCCGCTTGCAGGATTCTTCCTGCAAATGGGCTACTAGTTAAATAATAACACAAGAACTGGGTTCCACATACTGAAAACCTACTCTTGTCCCACTCTGTAGAGAGCAGCAGGAACACTTCTAAGTGATGTCGCCTGTTCTATTCTGACATCCCCTACAGGGAGCAGAAATCTCCCTCAGGAGCCGACTCACCGGTACTGGGAGCCGCTGCCATCGGACCAGCGGTAGAGATCTGGGCAGGCACCAGACGCTTGCCCCTCTCCACTCCTCCAGAGGCCTATCCAGAAGTCGCCATCAGAAATCCCCGTGCCTGGTTTTGTCAGGTTTTGCAACATGCTTTCTATCAACTTCTGTTCTGCTGCGTTCTCCAGGCTGAGCAGGGCTCCCCCCTCACTCTCACAAGCCAGGCGCGCCTCCTGGAAGCTCACTCGGCTGGACAGTTCCTGGAAATAGGCCATCTTGTAGCAGGGGTGCTTGTAGTCAGCAAAACACACCTTTTGGCCTGAAAAGCAAGGAAGCAAACAAACAAAACAGATGATTTAAACACACAGGCAACAAAACAAAAAATTTGATTTAAAAAACAATCTCAAAATTGAATTTCACATACGCCTACATATTAAGAGAATGAATTTCCCTGATGTCATACTATGAATAGGCACGATCATGCCGAGTCATAATGAAGCCATAGTGTATGGGACTTAGCTAACTCTACCAGCAATGGTATATTTTATTTACACCCTCCCCCGTTTTACCCCCAAACATGTAAGCCAAGATGATACAGACTCTCCCCCATGGTCAAGCTGTTTTGTTTCTCATTATCTTCTTTGGTTCACCTCTTACCTCTGGTTGTCAACTTCACAAATGGCCAGGAACCCCTCTCTGTCACTGTTCCTTATCTCCAACCTGCTGCCCCTGGCGTACACCACTCTTAGTCTTTGTCTGATTTCTCGTAGGTGTAGCCTTGGAAAATAGACTATCATACTATTTTATGTAAAATTAAGTTAAATGACTTTATGCTAAGAAATTAAGCACAAAGTTTTACTGCTTTCTTATGGTTCATCTGCAGGAACATTATTTCTCTTGAGATTGAAGGCTTTTTTTCACCGTGTATTTAATTTTGTAGCTGAGCCAGAAAAGTTGTCAGTAATGATGGCTGGAGGTGTTGCTGTACTTAAACACTGGGAACAAAATAAAGCATCCCAGATTTGCACTCTTGATTACAGTGTATCACCCTGAGCCAGTGCCGGTAACAGATCCCTTCTTCCAGAGTCAGCAACTAATCACCTCTGATGACGCAGAGGCAGGACGGAGCGGAGATCAGCGCAAGGCCATTCACCTCACCACAGTGTTTGAGTGACAGGCATCCAATAACTTGACACGAGCAGAGAACAGCCAACTAATAAAATGGCAGCCAGTTGTCCTCTGTCTCATTAACCCTGATCTGGACCCAGGAGCAACACACTGAATCATATGAACAAATTAGCAGACTGCCCCAACTAATTGTTAATGAAAAATAGCAGACAGGTATGAATGCCCTCAGGAAACTGGAATTAAAGATTGACTTCAAATGGACAAATCCGTCAGAAACATTCATTGAGCGATGATTATGGACGTCCCAATGATTGGTCCTGGCATAATTGTTATTTAAAAAAGTTTCTCCTAGTCGACTATTGGGTTTTGAGATGACTTCATTATTAAAAAGTGTTGTTTTCTGGTAATAGTTTAACAATGCCATTAAGCCTCGTGATTTTTATGCCTATATTTTCACTTCTGGTAATATGCTAACAATGCCATGAAGCCTGGTGATATTTATGTCTATATTTTTAAATCAAGCTCTGCTTCCATTTTCATCTTCTGCATCCTTTACATACTTGTAAGTTTCAAAATATCTCTCAACGGCATTCCCTTGAGGTTTCAATTTGTTTAGTTTTTCATTCTAAGAAATCTCAGTCTTGGATTTGATTCCAGTACTTCTAAAATAGTAACCTTGTCCAACAAGATTGTTTTGCAAGATGTCAAAAAGCCAAATTAAAAAAAAATGATTAGCTAGAAGTTTTAATAAGTAAAAGTTATTTATGTAACAAATATATACACTTTCAGAGGATGCGTATGTATGACTTATATGCTAAAAGCCTCTGCTCATTATCTTTCCTATCCTATATAATAAAAGGCTAACATGCAAATTGTCCCCTCGACCTGGAGTTCGACCAGTTCAACCAGAAGTTCGACCAGGGAGCAGGGCCGGCCAGCCAACCACCTGCAGCCCCCTCCCCCTGGCTGGCTCTGGCCGGATCGGCCCCGATTAGGGAGGGCGGGTATGACCCCACCCGTGCATGAATTCATGCATCAGGCCTCTAGTATTAAAAATAAATGCAGCACAGACTTAGTATTTATGGTGAGAGTACAAAAATGATGAGACTAAACTTATTTATAAAATTAAGATAGTGCTTCTAATTAGACAGCTTTTGGTGTCATGAGAAAATTCCTATTGCCACTATTAGCTATTAGCAAAGTATAAATGTCAGTCTGTAGAGAAATAATAATAATAAGAGAAAATCCATAGACTGGGGTTAAATTTAAAATAATTAACAACTAATACTGCCCGGGCCCTGGATGATAGCCAATCCTGATGCTCGCTGTGGCTGTGGCTGTGGATGATGGAGTGGTCCAGGGTCCTGGGCCAGCGGGTGGAGACTGCGGTGGCTGCATTGCAGGGGATCTCTCAGAGAATCGGGACAGTGGCCAATTACCCACTACAGATAGGCATTGACTCCAACGTGTATTGATTGAATATCAACTGTGTCCACAGACTTTGAACTGAAAAGTCACTAGCAGTTCAGATCTAGCATGGCAGTTTCCAGGAAATTATGGAAACATTGCAGTTTTTTAAATGGTATACATATATCATAGTCAGTTAAAGCTGACGCTGTGAACTTCTTTACACCCGATTGTACTTCACTACTGATTTCCACCTTCTCAGGCAAATTTAGTCCATGTTGCAGCAAAAGAAGTAGCTATTGAACTGCTCACTGTCATTTCAGCTGACCACACTGGGCTGTCATCGCAGTGGAACTCCAACAGCTGGGAAACAGATGTTGCCCTGATTCCCAGAAAAGTCCCATTAATACAGATCTGCTGGAAACAACTTTTCCCACTTCTGTAAAGGCTAATATTCCTAGAGAACCATTATGGTTCCCTCCCTTCTCATTCTGTGAGATCACAGAGAGAATTTCCTCTTCTCTTACTTCTAAAGTGTTATATTCAGATAAAATCTTCCACCCACCACTTTGAAATACAGGAGTTCTAATCTTCCATCTATTCTATCTACTTCATCTAACCTTCTATCGACTAGTCTACTACCCATAACATATTCAGATAAATATTCAGATAACGGTGTAACCGTTTTTGCTACATGAAGGCTAACTTGATACTATCGAACAATAATTTACTAAATGTTACTTAGCATCTGTAGTGAGAAATAGCCTTTGCTTGTTGGCTTATTTACAAGAGAGAGAAAAGACCTTCTACCTAGGAGTCTATACCTATTGGTTTCTCTCTCTCTCTCTCTCTCTCTCACACACACACACACACACACACACACACACACACATACACACACACCCCTACATATGTACCCAGGAACTTTTATTTAGAGATCATTCTCAGTATTGCCTATTAAAATAAACATTCCTATCAATATCAGAGCCAAGACTGCACTATTTCCATGAATATATTACTTTGTATTTTTTTTCTTAGTCATTAAAATTCCTTTAGAGCTAAATATTGGCAGAGTTTTCAATGCTTTTGGCAATAATGTAAAAGTGGGGCCAAACTCATAAATGGCGTTGCAGTTTACTTTTTTCTCCCTGAATAGAAAGGGATCTTGGTGTTATTTTGCTTATATGTACTAACTTTCTGACAGGTGAGTCCTCAGTGTGTTAGGAAAGTAGTTACATTTTTCTTAGACCTCATATTATAATCATATATTATCAATATTAACTAAATATTGAATTTATATCCCATTATTCAGTAAAATGTATAAGACATTTTATGAATTCCTGTTGTTCAGTTATGGCCTACCTTAGGTGGCCCAGAAAAAGTTGTACAAAAGAGGATCTACATGATAAACCCAAACCAGGCTGACTGGATTTCAAACAGTTGATCAGAATCGCACAAAAGAATTTGTTTTCCATAATTCTTTCTTACTCCCCTCAAAAATCACACTGATAAGTATGCTGATACTACAGTATACAGTGTCACATGACCTCTGATGGCAATGCTGACACTTTTGAACTAGAAAGAAAGGGAAGGCTATTGATTCCATGTTCTGTTTCAGGGTTTAATATAACACCAACTTCTTAAGAATTTTCCTTATAAAAATGTTTTGTAATAATAAACTTCATTTTTGCAACAGAGGTTGTATGATGCCATGAGCTGCATAGTGCACTATGAAGATGTGCTGGAATCCATTTCCTTCCTGACAAGGAAATGAGATTTCTTTTTTAATTAAAAAAAATCTAATATTTAAAATCAAGGTCTAAATAACAAATGGTAAACCATTTGTGTGACTTAAGATTTCAAGCATTCAATCAATCAGAACTGGCTTGGAATCCCAGAGTTCTACTTGAACTGTGGGGACATTGAGGACATTAATGTTTTCTTTCCTAAAAAGTGAGAGTGGCCCTGGCTGGTCTGGCTCAGTGGACAGAGCGTCAGCCTGCATACTGAAGGGTCCTGGGTTCGATTCCAGCCACGGGTCCATGCCTGGGTTGCAGGCTCGATCCCCAGCAGGGGGCAGCTGATCAATGATACTCTCTCATCATTGATGTTTCTATCTCTCTCTCCTGCTCCCTTCCTCTCTGAAATTAATAAAAAAATACATTTTAAAAAAGTGAGAGTGGTTATGACTTTTAAAGAGATAAGAATCATAATAGTAGCCTGGCATTTATCAAGAGCTTAATACGCAGGGCCTCAATGTTAGCACAATCCATGCCTTTGGGTAAATTAGGAAAATATCTCTCCTAGAGATATAGGCTGTTCAGCTAGAAAAACATAAATAAATAAATAATGTGTTTTTCTGTAGGTGGCCTCAGCTCCAGGCACAGGGCTGGCCACGCGGGGTCCGTCTCACAGCTCTTTGAAAGTCAAGTAATTTTCCCAAATTCACACAGCTCACCAGTGGTGAACTCAGGGCTGAGAACCAGGGAGCCAGGCTCCACAGTTCATGCATTTACCCAGATTTCCATGCGGCCCCCAGAGGTGTCTCAAATAGAACCTTTTTTCTAAGGTGAAAGATTTCATAGATAAAGGGATTGATGAATATATTCATTATTTGTGTTTTCCATGTTATAATTATTAGTATTATCCATTAGTATTATCCATACATACAATAATTATTAGTATTATCCATTAGTATTATTCATACATACTATCCATTATTGATTACTGGGTGCCTAATATGTGCAAGGGTTTGTGCCTTGAGAGTTTGTTTCTAAGCAGATTGTGGATTTTCTCTTACTGAACATTTAGCCACACGATTAATATTGGAACATCGATCTAGTATTTTCAGACCCTATATGTCTTTAATGATTGTTTTATCAAGCCCCTTTTTCCCCCAAATAAAACAAACAAGACCCAAGCTGATTTTCCCGCCAATTATAAGGAGGGTAACTAGAATCAAGTTGTCAGGCCATGTTGTATCACCCCTAACGTGTGAAAGAAACAGTCTCTCCTGGCAGTGTATGCATCCAGCCACCTAGCACAGAGCACCGTCACAAAAAGTAACTATTGTTAGTGAGGACATCAGCCAGATTTCCGCTTGCACCCCTTTATTAAACAACACTGCCTCTTTTCTTGTGTTAATGGAATAGATACTGCCATCTCCAGGAAAAGGAGTTCTAAAAACAAAGCCATAAAATGCTGAACAACAGCAGTTAGGAATTAATGGCTATGATGAATGTGCAGTTTATTAAATGACTAGCAATAAGATTAATTTGTTCCTTTCTTGCCCAAGAGATGCTTAAAGTAATTGCATCTTTGAAAACTGCACCGTCATCACTTTATGCTTTTGATGATGTCATGGAATACCACCAGAGGCTGGGATAACAGTTCTTTGTATCTCCTTTGCTATTATGTTAATCTGTTGGCTACTGATCATCACCATGATTTTGCAGTATTCTGTGGCTTCTGTGTGGTAAAGAGAGAGGTCTCTACACCATCCACTCTTCTAAAACAAAATATTTGCCAATTTTAATAAGTTCCAATTAATACATATTAAAATGTTCTGCAGAAATTTGGAGGTACCATGAAACATACTCAGTGCCATTTTGCAGCACAAACAGGTTGGGGATCACTGCTGTGTGCACAAAAAAAAAAAAAAAAAGAGGGAGAGAGTAAAAGAAAAAAGAAAAAGAAATGTTACTTCAAAACACTTCATATGTTTAAAAATACCCACATGCTCTTCAAATACATCTTCCCATCTTTGGAACCTGAATTTTGAACTCTTCGTTTTAATATGTATCTCTATCTCCTTAAGTAAAATCCTCTTACCTTTGTCCTAAGGATTCCATTACCTACCAGCCACTTGACAAAATTAAATGGCTGCAGCCCCCGGAGGTACTCTCTACACATCTATGTTCAGCAACAAACCGGTACAGATCTAAGACCCTAAAAGTAGTTCCCAACTTAGAACCATACATTCACTACGTACCACCTGATTGTTATCCTCATGATTGGATATTTGTATTGTATATCCACGCATCAAAATAAGCATGGCCTCTGACCTGTAAAAATACTTTTCTACTACTGCTAGATGCTATGAACTCTTATAGGGAAGATGATGATGATGATGAAGTTGTTTGAAATGCTTTTTAAAAATATTTTCACTTCCTTTATAAATAATGCTCTCAATTTTTAAAAGATGATGCATTTTAAAGTACTGGGAAGTATCTTATAATGGAATATTTTAAAGTACTAAGATGAGAATTTCTGTGAAGGATTATTTTATGAGTTCCTGTCATTTTTCTGGGATGAAATTATAAATAGCTGTATTAGTACTTAATAAATAGAAAATGTACTTATCATATTGTAAATATATTCCTAATGATGGTCCCAAGGAACTTGTTGCCGTCAACAGACACTTGAGGATTTTGGTAGATGGTCCCTAGTGGCATGAAAAAGTTGATGCAGCACTCAAAACTCAACACTGACCAGGCAGACATTAGACCTACTACTTCCAAAATGTCCAGATTTAAACTGTTCTGTCCTCATGCCATTTTGTCTGAAATACGTATCTTTTAAAAGATAGTCTTCAAAGCATAAAATCGCAAATCAATTTATAATGCTTAAATGTCAATGTGAACTTGTACGGCCAAAGACAATTCAATTATTCATAAGAAAAACTTAATTGTTTTAATACCAAGCAAACATCATCATTTATGCTAAATCAAATAGATCATGTTCAGTTCATGAGAAATTTTCCAGATGTCACCTGCAAGATGCCTATAAATAATGGGGGGAAAACAGCAAAAGGTTTATAACAATTTATGCAATAACAATGCAGAATAAATTTTCACCAATAATTTTCAAGTTCTAATTTTAATCATATATATATTTTCCCTCCCTTGCAAAGTTTAAGACATACAAACAAGAATACACCAAAAAGATACCACTTAATTCAAAGAAGTGTTTCTATGTGTTTACAAAACACCTTATGCTCAATGCCTGGTCTTTGCTCTTCATTCCTTTGCAAGAATCATTCTTTTAAACACATAGGCAGTTAGATATGTATAATTCAGATGAGTCCAAATAGTAAACTTTCTCCTCAAAGTTAAATTAGGGGGGAATGAGCTAATGTAATGGCTTCTATAACATCCTTTTTCATACTGTAGTGTTTTCCTTTTAAAAATGTTGAACCAGATTCTCCCCCCCCCCAAAAAAAAGCAAGCAGCTATAGCATTTCCAAATGACACTTCACAATGTATTTAATTCCAGTGTCTCCAGAGTGCCAAAAAGGTAGTCGAGAGTGAAAGACAACCAGACATTCAAGAATTATATCCTGAAGAGGTAGGACATCACATATTGCTGAGGGGAAGATCAGTAACAATTAAGCTTAAGATGCCAGTTTCTAAAGGTCTGGCTTCACTACTGATTAAGTTGCCGTCAGCTGTCATCTCTCTCTACCTCCAGGACACCTGTTCTAAGATGCACAGACTGTGAAAAGGAATCTGTGCTTTTTACATGAAAAAAAAAACCTCCCCGCATTGAAAACACATGCCCAATATACAGTCAACAAACATTCGTCGCAACACTTTCATTAGCATCACAGGAGATTTCCATAAAAGGAGCTGACTGTGCTCAATTTTCAGTAAGGCCCTAGTCACGCTTTTGAGAATCTTCCTTTAAAAAAAAAAAAAAAAAAAGACCTTCCCCAAAGGTAAAAAAGAGTGAGTCAAATATAAATGGCTCAACAACAGGCGCGTGAAAGTCGAAGGGAAAGAAAAATCAGAGCGAACTCTGGGAAGCTGGCCAACCAATGCTGATGCATGTCCCTTGCACGGACTCCGCAGACATAACTGGGCACCTGCTGGGAGCATGAACCTGCAGGCAGTCGTCGCCATGTATGTACCTCAGCCCAACTCCAGCCTACCTCATGTTCTGAGAGGTCCCCAACTTGGGATGAGGTGCGCAAAGGCAGGGCAGCACGCACCCTGACCAGCCCCCTGTTCTTTGTCAGCCTCCTGAGAACAAAGGCTGCGTGCCCAGGGGTCCCCCAGCGACTCCCAGATCCTCCCAGAGAACTCGGGGTGGGGACTGCAGCGGGGCCAGGCCCCCAGGGGGAGGCATCCCTGCAGCGCCTCTCCGTCCCCGGGCTCCGCGGTACCCCACCCCTGTCGCAGGTGCCCAGCCCTGCCCTGCGACCAACTCTCTTGCAAAGAAAGTGGAAATAAATTACTCCCGGAGAAAGCCGCGCTGCTCGCGACGAAGCCCAGCTCGTTTCGCAGCTATGGAACCAAGCACTTCCGAAATTTTAAAACTTTTTTGCGTGTATTTTGAGGGGCAGAGAACGCACAGCGCAATCCAGCTTCCCAGGCCTCCACCCGGCTCCCTACCCCGCACAGCTTTCCAACCCCGGGGAGACCGTCCACCCTGGGACCGGCTGCCCCGCCCCGCCCTCGCCCGCGAGCCCCAGGGTCCCAGATCCCTGCTCGTCTGGTTGGCGAGCGGGTGGCCCCAGACTCACCGCTGACCACCCGGCGACAGAAGGCTCCGTGGCCGCAGAGCAGAGCGGCGCCCAGCAGCAGCGAGACCACGCGGCTCATCGCGGCCCGGCGGCGGCGGCGGCGGCAGCAGGTGTTGCACAGAGCGAAGGCGGCCTCAGCCCGGTCTCTAACCCCTGAGCCTCCCTACCTCCCCACAGGCGCTACTCCCGCCGTCCGAGCCCAGCCGCCCGGTCCCCTGCACGCATCGCCTTTGGTCGGACCTGGCGCCGGGCGCGCTGGTGCCGCGCGCGGGTGAGCTGGGCTGGAGCGCACGACTCCGGCGGGGAGGAGGATGCGCCTTTAAGGAGAGAGGGGACAGAAGTTGGGGGGTTGAGTGTGGGTCCCAGGTGACGCAGCAGGAGCCCGGGTTAGAGCCCACCGGCCCGCGGTGATCGTCTCCCAGGCCTCCGGGCGAGTGAGGGGCTGAGTCCGTGCGCCCCGGTCGCGGGTCTCCGGGCAGCAGCAGCTCTGCGCTGGAGACGCTTCTTATATACCCACACCCTGAGGTTCAGGCTCGTCGCTAGGAACGGTTTTTAACTACTTCGTCTCCTCGGGTGCGGTGCGGAGCATCCCGGCCCCTCCCCTAAAAACTGGAGCCACTTTGAAAACAGTCCACTCAGCAGCCCCACCTCCTCCACTCCACTCTCCCCCATCTCGTCTTGCCATTCGCTAACGGACTCCGGAGTCATTTGTGTAGAATGTGACAGCTTCGCTATTAAACTCTGGCAAAAGTTGGACCCATTTGGTTTTCTCAAAGATTAATGTCCACGGGGATGCCAAGTTGTGGGGCCTTTCCTTTTTGTGCTAAATTGCTTGATCATATGTATTGCTAGATGCAGGGCACGAGCCACTATTTAAGATGGATTGGCGGAGTGGGAGCCAAAACCTGCTTAGGGAATTATATAACTTGGCAGGTTTTCCCCCAACCTGGGTTCTGCAACTAGATGACTTCCAAGCAGGTGGCTTGACTAAATTGCCACAGGAGTTGAGTTGAAAGAACATTTGAAGCACGGTTTTCCCAATCAGGTTCAATCGTAGTCTTTGCACCTCCAGAGAAAAACATCAAGGCAAAATAAATATTCTGGATACTTGGGAATTTCATGGATATAAATGTCTGTATTTGTTTGCAATCACCTCTCAGTGAACCTATGGTGTGCATTAGAAGCAAGATTCGCTCTAAAATCTGCAGGGGCTTTTTCCTATAACCTTAAGGAATCTTTATTAAAACAGTCCATCCAAGGATGGTAAGGTTTTCTGGAGCATTGGAAAGAAAGTTCATGAGTTTCTTCTATGGTCTGTGATAAGAACCTTGAGGATGCTCTCATAAAGAACTTCATCAGCTCTAACCGGTTTGGCTCAGTGGATAGAGCATCGGCCTGTGGACTCAAGGGTCCCAGGTTTGATTCCAGTCAAGGGCATGTACCTTGGTTGCAGGCACATCCCCAGTAGGGGGTGTGCAGGAGGCAGCTGATTAATGTTTCTCTCTCATCGATGTTTCTAACGCTCCCTTCCTCTCTGTAAAAAAATCAATAAAATATATTAAGAACTTCAGCAGACTTGGTATGTTGCCATTATATTGCTTTAAGCGCCCCCAACGTTTGTTGAATTCCTTTGTTTTTAATGGGTTGTAAACTTCCCTGTAACACCTCCCTGTCTTTATTTTTTCATAAGCAACAAGCCCACTGTAAACATCTGTTGGGCTGTTTTCTTGAAAAAGGTTAATCCTGCTACAGCAAGGACAAGTCTTGTAGAATAAGAAAGTTTAGTACTTGGAAAGGCCTTAAATATTACTAAATACACCCTGCTCAAGAGAGGTGAATTCCAAAATAATTATAATGATGTCTACCACTTAAATTTTTCCTTGTATAACCATAAAAATACATATTTAATATCAGGTCATGGGCAATAGATAAATCTTGTAGAGGGTATGGATTTTTGAATTTCACCACTAGCTAAATGTCCAAAAGAAACAAGCATTGCTGGGCTTTGTGAATGGACAATGGATAACCGATAAATGCTCCAGGCAATGGAGGATTGTTCAGCCCTGTGAGCCCTTTCCAAGAGTGTCACTGGTGTGGAGGTCAGAGAGCTGCTCCAGGGGCTCGCAGTCCAATGTGGAGAAAGACACGTAATAATGACTGTGTGTATGAATGCTACAGCGAAAGGGTGAACGGAGTGTCATGGTTAGCACAGAGGAATGTGGAAATTTTGCAGGAATTTTCTAGCAGCCGTCCAGGGTGAGGATGACGATCCTCTTTGGTTGATGGCCTGCGTTACTCCTCCAAATGCTTGCACCACTAGGATTCTGAATGGGAGCTTCATTCTCCTTTCAGGACATACTACTCCTGGATATCGGGGGAGCCCAGGGCTATCATGGGAAGGAGTATCAGTGGATTACAACATAAGCACGGGGTATAATTTCCTACATATCAACATGCCCGAAGGTCTCTGACTTCTGAAAAGCCAACAAGTCCTTGCAGCAATTATTGGCCACGGGGAGCCACATGGTTTTTGCCTTCCAAATTATAACAACTGCATATTCAATAGGGTTGTACACATGTTCTAAAAATATAGTAGTTTCTTTAAGTTAGGATTTTATCAACTCAGAAAGGTCGTACTGGTCTACCAGGGCTGCTCGCAGTTATTCAGACAGCTGTTTGACTTACCAGGGAAAACAAATTATTAAAGGCCCTTTTAGCTGATAAGACTAACTCTTTTTCTTTATTTCTGCATCACTAGAAAACATCTGGATGGATCATCACTAAATTCAGAGAGCACATTTTGGGTAGTCTTAAATAAAGAATAATAAGAGTGGTATTAGATATTCCTTTTGGAGAGCAGGTTGGGGTTATTGCTCAAACAATTTTTTTTCATATAGTGTAGTAGGAGATATACAACATACATTTTCAACAAAATTATTTTTAAAATATAAAGTTATTGGGCATTAGGGGTAAAACAACAAATGTTCATTAATTTTTTTAACAAGTGACTTTTATTTTTTCCCCCCTATAGATAATGTATAAGGTATCAGCAGAGACAAATGACTTTCTCATAACAAACATTTCAGTTCCACAATTAATGGAATAAAATGAGAAGTTTAAGAACTGTTTTCATATCAGTCAGGAATTATAGGATCCCCCAAGGGTAACCTTAGGGTTGGGTAAGGAAAGTTTGCCCATGCATAGGGCTGGGTATTCAGAGGCCTTGAAACCAAGGCTGACCAGGCCACGTGATTGGTGACTGGCATTAAGGAGAGAAGTCCATCACAAGATTCTGCGCCCAGTTAAAAAAATTCAAATCAGAACTTCACTGATTCAGATAAGGAATTCAACATTGACTCAGCAACTTAAAAACATCTCTTCAAGCCCCAAATAGGAAGGTAATCTCGATAAGAGTGACCCCAAGGCCTGGCTGGCGACACTCAGTGGTTGAGTGTCAGCCTATGAACCAGGAGGTCAGGGTTTGATTCCCAGTCAGGGCACATGCCCGGGTTGTGGGCTCGATCTCCTGTGTGGGGTGTGCTGGAGGCAGTCGATCAATGATTCTCATCACTGAGAATCTGTCTCTCTTTCTCTCTCCCTTCCTCTCTGAAGTCAATTAAAAAAAGTTTTGTTTTGTTTTGTTTGTTTTTCTTAAAAAGAGTGATCCCAAGGAAATCTCTGGCATGAATCAAGTGCTGAGTCGCCAGAGGCTCTGAAACATCAATTGAGCAACATTTGGAATCCAAAGTTTGGAAAAGTGACATCAGGGACCTTAATAGAATACTATGGAATCTGCATTCCCCAACTATACAAATTTCTCCTTCAGTCTCCCCATTCCCTCTCAAATACTTGCAATTCCCAGTGAGTATCTGTTTCATGTGTCCATTAATAAGTCTCAAGGGCAGACGCTCTGAATTCCAGGAATTGATTTGCAATCAGTGGCTTCTCACTTGGGCAACTCTGGACAGTGGTTAGCCTCAGGCCCAGCAGGGTTCATCACGTGTTCCAGAGCAAGAAGAAGGGAATATGGCTGTCTTAGTGAGTCTGGGCTGCTATAACAAAGTATAATAAACTGGGTGCCTTAGTGACAACAGAAATTTATTTCTCACAGTTTTGGAAGCTGGAAATCTGAGATCAGCTCAGTTCTGGTGAAGACACTCTTCTGGGCTGCAGATTGCTGACTTCTGGTTATATTCTCACGTAATAGAAAGAGGGTGAGTGAGCTCTCTGGGATCCCTTTCATGAGGGCAAAAGTCCCACTTATGGGGGCTCTAATCCCATGACCTAATTACCTCTCCAAGGCCCCACCTCCTAAAACCATCACATTAGCGATATGATTTCAACATATGAATTTGAGAGGATACAAACATGAAGTTCATGGCAATGCTCTAAAAGAGATTTGTTACGATGTTTGAAATTATTATATTAATACTAGAGGCCCGGTGTATGAATTTGTGCACCAGTGGGATCCCTCAGCCTGGCCTGCGGAATCAGGCCGAAACTGGCTCTCCGACATCCCCCAAGAGATCCTGGACTGAAGGAGGGCACAGGCCATGCAGAGGGACCCAACCGGTGCACGACTGAGGCCAAGGAGAGATGCGGGAGGTTGGCCAGCCAGGAAGAGACGGTGAGAGGGCTCCAGGGTATGTCCGGCCCAACTTGCCCAGTCCCGGCCAGACCCCAGCAGCAAGCTAACCTACAGGTTGGAGCATCTGCCCCCTGGTGATCAGTGCACGTCATAGCGACTGGTCGACCAGTTGACTGTCTGACCCCTGGTGGTCAGTGCACATCATAGCAAGCATTATCATTAGCATATCATGCTTTGATTGGTTGAACAGTTGACTGGACACTTAGCATATTAGGCTTTTACTATATAGGATATTTTAAATGTTAATAGAATCCAATATTAACTAATTTATTCATTCTATTACACTTTATTTAATGATGGTTAATTATTCTTCTAAGCACATATCAACAATATTACAGGTAATAATAAAATAATTTGAAAGTGAAAAAATAAAATCATTACTATATAACCACTTTGGCAGTAGGCAAAAACTGCTATATTGTTTTTTGTTTGTTTTTGTTTTCTGAATAATGGTTAATTCTGAATAATTCCAGAAAGACAGCATTGAATCCAAAGATTTTCCTCCAAATTCTTCATAAATGACACCTTGGCATCTGTGAGGGCATGTTCCTGGCTCAAATGCAAGCATGGGCAGTTGGCCAAATGCCCCAAGGTTTGCTTATTCTTTTGAAAACATGTCTGAGCTACAGAACACATGACCTACCTCGAAAGCCAGTCCGCTCTTCCTCACAATCCCAGAAGTTTTAGCACAGGTCATGTAAGAGAATGCCACTGCTCATAATGCTGCTGGAAATTTAATGAAGAATTATATACACTGCAAAAACATACTTCCTGTCATTTAAAATTTAAATTGAGTCTGTTACAGGCTCTGACCACTCAGGTGATGAGTTAAAAATTCTTAAGAAACTCAATTACCAGAGACACATCTCAAATCTGAAGACTCATATGAATTTCTAATTAAATATCAACTCAATAAGTTAAAATTTTCTTGTAGTGCCTCCTTATTAATTTAAAGTAATCAGGTGCTATTGTTATAATTCTAGCATAGAATAAAATTATTGTTATAATTTTATTCTATGTTGCTTAGTTACAAAGTTTGGTCTTAACATACATTAATACAACAAAACAAAATTGAGATAATTAAACTAAAAAAGGCAAAGCTAAAGTTATACTAGCTTCAAGTGTTCAGCCTGAATTATGTAGCTGTGTAACTAACAAACTCCTCAATGAGTATTGTGATTGAAATTACTTGGCTAGCAGGAACATAAATTTAAATTTTTAGTTAATATAATCTTGGGCAATTTTATAAACTTTTTTTTGTTTTCATTTTTTGATTAGAAAAAGAATGAGTTGGAAAAGTTCTATGCTTCCCAACTGGATTGCATTCTGCCCCAGAAAAACTTGTTATTTCATGAATTTTTTAATCTTAATCTTTATGTACATTAAGAATTATCCCCAACCAGAATAAGTCATATGTTATCTACATATATGCAATAACTTTCCAAATGTATATGAATGTATGTTTAATTTTTAAAATGCCACAAAATCAATAAAATGTTTTCTCCACATATTTTTGGTCACTAGTTACTGAAAAAACAATTGTTATTATGTGGTGTCCTGGAAACATATTAAACATAAGGCTTCATACTCAAAGAAGGTGGAAATCACTAAGCTAGATTATTTCTGAAGTTAGGAAAATCTAGTATTAGTTTTCTTCCTTTTCCCCCCTCCACCCTTCTCCCCCTCTTTTCCACCTTCCCTCCCTCCTTCACTTTCTTTCCTTCTCTCTTTCTTTCTTTCTTTCTTTCTTTCTTTCTTTCTTTCTTTCTTTCTTTCTTTCTTTCTTTCTTTCCATAAAAAGGATGCTGATTTATCATGAATGGCTACACTCTTAATATTTGATTTCCAAATTAATCTGAAAATAGCAGTCCTGGACATTTCTATAGTTCTCTGCATAACAGATGGACATATTGCAGACGCCACATAAACAGAAAATCCAAACAAAGCAAAATGAAACTGAGTGCCAAGGTGTGTGAAAGAAAATTCAGTTAAGAGACCGTAAAGCTATAAATGAATATTTGATGAGCCAAGACATTTTTCTATAAAAGTGCTCCATTTTACTAAAGAGGAAATTGAACCAGGAAGAGGAATAGCTAAAGACCAACAAAACATAAAACATGCCGTTATGGTTTTCACAAATATTCAGTGTTTCCAAATATATCCAGTGACTAGAAAACAGTAGTGCCAAAGCAGCCATCATAGCAATAAACTGGGTCATGTGGAATGACATATTAAGTTAGAGGGAATTTAGGGGAAAACAAAAGTATTAGGACCAAAGAAATCAATTTAAATATCCTTCTGGAGGTACATCTGTCACTTCGCTACCTGTTTGTACACTGTTTCTAAGGGTAATGGCTCAGGTGTCAAATGCATGTGTACACTGCAACATGTGAAATGGAAATTATGGGAATAATGAGGAACAAACTGTTAGGTAACTCGTAGGTATTAGCTTTTTTAGTATAAAAGTCTCTTTATCCTGTAGGCTGCACTTAAAAAAAAAAAAGTTAACCTTTACCTATAACAAACTTTAATATTCTGCTTTCCAAAAAAAAAATGCCCCTTAAAAAGAAATCTGAACAGAAAGGGGGAAAATAACAAAAGTAAGTACATTTCTACCATCAAATTCTTTATGCCAAAAATAAATAAATTGACCATGTTATTGGTGCCATAATATTTCTCTCCAAAAAGTGGACACAAGGATTCATAAAGCAGACTTATTTTTCAACAGCTTTCAAGACATTAGAGAGGCAAGAAATCATTGTAAATGTATTAGCTAAGTACCTCTTATCCTCTAATGGATAGGAGTCATTTAATCTGAGACTAAAAAAAATCAAGAGTAATGATTTCTTATCAATAATAATGTTTAGCCTGGCTGGCGTGGCTCAGTGGTTGAGCATCCACCCATGAACCAGGAAGTCACAGTTCAATTGCTGGTCAGGGCACATGCCCAGGTTGTGGGCTTGATCCCCAGTGTGGGACGTGCAGGAGGCAGCCGACCAATGATTCTCTCTCATCATTGATGTTTCTATCTCTCTCTCCCTCTCCCTTCCTCTCTCTAAAACCAATAAAAATATTTTTAAAATAATAATAATTTTTTAAATATGTATGAATGAAATAATACAAAAATCATATAAAGTTCTTAATATAGGACTAGGATAATTTTTGTGAATTCAGGTTCATCTCCACTGGGGCTCCTTAGCATGTAATTCTAATGATTTGGAAAAAAGTATTTATTTTTGGAATGAAATGGAGGAAAAAGGTGGACTTCACTATTTTATTCCCCTAATCAATTCCCCATCCATCTGCATCAACCCATCCCTATACACCTTACTCCACGTGGCTTATTCTAAAATATCGAGGGCCACTAGGGCCTTGAGATCTTCTCCCAGACTCTACATTGTTTTCCCTAAACCAAGTGAATATTCAGGGTGCTGAGACACTCTTTATGATGACCAGAAAAGCAGCCAAGACCCCGACTTGTCCTAGATCTACAGAAAGGCATTCCCTGACCACATAATCCAAATTGACTGCTACTTACTAGTATTCCTCCCTCATTTTGTTCTTCTGACTGCATCTGTTATTCATTCAACAAACATTTACTGAACACATATTACATTTATTCTATTAAAAGTGTGTACTTGCTTAATGTTTGTCTCTCCCCACTAGATTGTAAATTTCTGTGGTTTTATACCCCACAATAATATATTTGTCAAATAAATAAATGAAAAAATGAAGGAATCTGTGAATTAAGTTGTTGTTGTTGTTTTTTTACCTTCACCGGCAGCCAGCTTTTGAAACTTCTCCTTTGTCCTTCTCAGTTCACAAGAATGCGAGTAGTGGAGGGTGGAGAGGGACCTCCCATAACTACATCAGCACAGGAGGGACAGTCTCCTCTCCTTTGCCCTTCCTTACTCCAGGGCAGAGATGAAATCATGCTTCGAGAATTCTCAACGAGCCACCAAAACCTTACTTTGCCGTGCAAAAGGATATCGGGCTTGCAAAGGAGGAGGTTTCCCAGTGTAACCTATGCCACTTGCACTTTAGAATCTTAGGTTAAACATGCCACTCCTATTTTGCAGAAATTGTGGAATCACCCTCACTTTAGTTGTAGATATTCTTTTGTATGAGAGTGAGTGAACATGAATCTACTAGTAAAATTCCAATGAGCATTCTTAAAAGATAATGTTAGAGAGTCTACGTTTTGTTTCTCTACCTCCACACAGCTATATCCCACCATAACTAACATCTTCTATGAATATGGTGAGAACACATTTCTATTTTCTGGCAAAGTCCTAATTTGCCCAGAGCAGTACCTATTCACACCTTGATATTTTATATGCAGTTGACTATCACCTCCTACATGAAGTTTATTTTTGTTAATTGCCAGAAAAAGCCTTTCCTCCTCTTATTTATTTTATATCACTATAGTTCTTCAGTAGTTAGTTGGGTACATTATGTCTCTTTAAATGTAAACATCAATCTCCTTTAGGGCAGTTACCAAATTATAAAATATCCTGCAATTCAATAAATGTTGACTTCAATGACAGGAAGTGGTAGTTGGTAACCGCTTATGTAACATCTGAGATAAAGATAATATAATTAAAAGAAGAGACAGGAAATAATAAGATTAACATTTTGGGGAATAACAAGATGAACATTTTGGGGGATTAAAGATGCCTTCATCTTTAATCCCCCAAAATGTTCATCTTTAATCCCCCCAAAATGTTCATCTTTCCATTCTTTTAAAGACTACAAGCATTTTACCTTTCTGAATTCTAATATAACCACATTTTTATTGAGGATGTCTTATCAATAAAAATGTGCCATTTATGTTCAAATGGTTATCTGAAATTCATGTGAAAATTATTCAGATTTAAAACATTTTTATAATTTTTTTTATCAAATCACCCCAAACGTTTTGTTTCGCAATTGCGATTCCTAGTGAGGTGTTGAAGTGAAACTTAAAAAAAAGAGAAAACACCTAAATCAAGTGGCCATAATGCCTTGCCTCCTTCCAAAGAAACCAGAGAGATATTTTGTGAAACCCTTAGGATTCTTAAAACACACTCTGAAAACCATAGCTTCAATCAGTAAATAGTTCTACTATCCTGAGCGAAGGGCCAAAATGTTCAGAATCTACCCAAAGCAATCAAATCTCAAATAGATTAAAAAGGCTTTTCGGATTCAGATCAAACGGAGGAGAGGTCATTCATCTTATTTAAGAAGCAACAAAGGATGCAAATGTAACAGCAATCCTAAATTTATATAATTTTAGTGGGGGAATTATTCATTGTTTAACATGATGAGAATTTTAAATTCCTCCTTGAATTTATAAAAGTTAAAAAGGAATACCATCTAGCTAAATGTGAACTATTTGTCTTTTTTGTCTCACCTTTAATGTTCTAGTTTCCAACTGCTCTTCTAGGTTGTCATAGCAACAAAATGCTATAAGTTTTAGTAGGAAACCTGTTTAGGAAACCTAATTTATTGTAAGTGGAATACATTCAGTTGGTTGCATGTGTGGCAGATTTTTCAATTTTTTTCAGAAAGTCTTTGATCATATTATTCCTACTGACTTCCACTTCATAACTGTTTTATGACATAAAGTAACTCTTAAGAGTTCATAGACAATAATAGGAAGAACTTCAAGATAGACAAGTCAATCCAAAGAGTTACCTGGGATTTAGTTTTTAGTTTTCCCCAACCCCAATACATCTAATTATCCTATACACCCATTAACACATTGTTTTGTCTGAAATATAGATTTCTCATATATTCATTATTTTAATTTCTTAATTTGTTTCCACTGTTAATACAAATATACTTGTAGAAAATATAATACAAAAATTAGCAGAAAATTTTTGCTTATTGTTACCACCAACAGTTCCTGCTTAAAAAAAAACAACAACAATGCACAGGTTTTTACATATTCTACTGCTCACAAGCTTTCAATTTATTCTTTCGGGCTGATAGAATAAACTTGGAATTATTTTGTCGTTCATTCAGAGCCCTCTAAAATTTCACCCTCTATACCTTTCTAGATTCATTACACTTCTTACTCTCCTAAATCAGCCAGCACAACCAGCCAGGTGACCAACAATCTTTATTTATGTTTTCCGACCTTTCTGTGTACTTCTACAACTTCCTTCCCCCTTCCATTCTGGTCTCTTTGGCTATACCTACCCTACACACTGGTTATACTTCCTTAAAAAAAGAAAAAGAAAAAGAAAAGCCATCTCAAACCTCTCTCTTTTCTTCCCCAAATGGATAAAATGTACTCATTTAGTCCTTGAATACAATCCACCTTGCAGAAGGTTTCGTACTATCAGTTCTCACAAATCACTGCTGACATGAACATATTTTACCTTCTCAACCAGAAGGTAAGTTCATTCAGAATCAGAACCATGTCTGGTGTGTCTTACTGCCATCCAACACCAATATTACCTATTTTATTTAATAAAAGAGCCTTGAGAGAGGAAGTCATGAGCCAAACCCACCTTGCCTTCCAGTGACACATGCTGATAAATAACTCACTTTGTACCCTGTTTCATCAGACATATGGGAACCTTTGGGGGCATCAAAGATGAAGGGATACATTGTTCCCTGTCACTTCTTTGGTGTTATCTTTATCCCAGATGTTGCATAAATGGTTATAACCACTTACTTCATGAGTTACCCATCAAAAGTGACCTGAGTATATACTTATATTCCTATGAAAGATTGGAAAGGAGGTAAGAAGCCAGGAAACAATACCAGAAACAGGTGTTTCTTTTCTGCTTAACCACCAGCCATGCCAAGAAAAATAAAATGTTTTATACTCTTGGTTCCTTTTCCTACACACCTAAGGAAGTCACCTGACACCCTTCCAGAAACATGATTACCTACACAAGTAACCCTCTATGGAGAACAGTCTCCATTCATCTGGGCAAACACCCACTTCCCACCACGGGGCAACTCTGAGAAAGTAGATTATTGAATGAGGATACATATTTATTTTAACTTTTAAAAAAAATAGCTTATTTATTGTCTTTAAAGTTAAAAAATAAGGTGTGATTTGCTTTCATGCACTTACATTAATGCACACAATTAAGCAAGAGCCTTGAGCATGGAAAATCACTTTCTTTATCCCAACGTTTTTAAGAGTTCAGCTCTATTGATTCATTGTGCGAATAATACAATTTGGAATATCATTCTTCAATATACTGCCAAAGAATTAAAATATCATGCATTCTGCATTATGTGTTTTTTTGAAAGTTGTGGTCAGAATATAGGCAGTATTTTATTGACTTAAACTTTTAAACCTTGATAGATTTATTGTTATAAGTCACAGTATAAAGTAATAAATAATACAATTTTGAATATGAAATCTTTTCATTGGCAGTTGAGAGGAGCAGAAAAGGGAATGCATAAAGTCTTACCAGAAGTAGGGTAACCATTATGAACTAAGGCCAAATTATCTTATTAAAAAAAAGATCCCAAATTTTGACTTGGTGTTTTAGTAAAATATTAGTTGGGCTGCTAAACTTAGGTCTTCATCCTGGATAATCTTATTGGAGATTCTGAGGTTAATTTGGTCCTCACTTCCTTAGAAGAAGAAGAATAATGTCAGCTTATAGTTACTATGTCCCAGGCACTGTTTTGAAAGGTTTATACATGTTAACTCATTTCATCCCCACAAAAGTCATATGATACTTTCTCTCCATTTTTACTTTTTTAATATTTTTAGATGGTTAATATTGATTTTATTTTTATGGAATGTACTTTCTAATTCAATTTATTGGGGTGACATTGGTTAATAAAATTATATGTTTCAAGTGTAAAATCCTATGATACATCATATGTATATTGTATTGTGTTCACCATCCAAAGTATTTTTCCATCACCCTATATTTGACGCTCTTTAACCTTTATTACCTCCCTTCTGGTAACCACCATACTGCTATCTGTGTCTATAAGCATTTTTTGTTTGTCTTGTTTTTTTTTCATTTGTTGTTTTCTACTTTATATTTCACATATGAGTGAAATCACATGGTGCTTGACTTTTTCTACCTGACTTATTTCACTTAGTATGATATTCTCAAGATCTATACATGTTGTTGCAAATGGCAGTATTTCATCTTTTCTTATAGTTGAGTAGTATTCCACTGTATATATCTACCACATCTTCTTTAGCTAATCATCCATTGAAAGACAGTTCAGTTATTTCCATGTCTTGGCCACCATGAATAATGCTCCAATAAACATAGGGGAACATATATCTTTACAAATAAATGTTTTCAAATTTTTCAATTATCTCCAGTTTTAAAGATAAGGAAATTGAGGCATGAGAATGGTAAGTAACTTGGCCAAGGTCACACATGGTTAAAGATGACAGCTGTTATTTCAACCCAAGCCACCAGGCCCTAGAGCCTGCTCATAACACAACATCAAACCACCTCTCAAGAAAAAACTCTCCTGTGCAAATGAAGGGGAAAGACTGGAGTCTCCACTAACTGCTGTTTCCCAAGACATCCTTTTCCCACTCCACATACCTAGTCCTTCACCTATCACACAACAATTCGCCATCTCTAACCAAAACTAAGCCAGTGTTCCCCAAAGATTACTGAGATTGTTTTAGGTGAAATACAGATTTTTAAAATTTTAATGGTTATATATTTACTTTGATGTGTATTACAAAATCAACAAAATTAGCACATCAAAAACATGATCTTACAGATATTACTCCTAGTGAATAATTTAGATCATTTTAAAGAAAAAAATAAGTAAATAACAGGACTGGTAGTAAACAAATGGGGAAGAAATTTGAAGTTCGGTAAACATGAACATCAGCAGTGCTTTTCTCTAAGAAATAAATTTCCGCCCTGACCGGTTTGGCTCAGTAAATAGAGCGTAGGCCTGTGGACTGAAAGGTCCCAGGTTCGATTCCGGTCAAGGTCATGTACCTTGGTTTTGGGCACACCCCCAGTGGGAGGTGTGCAGGAGGCAGCTGATTAATGTTTCTAACTCTTTATCCCTCTCTCTTCCTCTCTGTATAAAAGCAATAAAATATATATTTTTTAAAAAGAAATAAATTTCCAGATAGACCATCGCTGGAGTGTCTCAGCTAAGCTAAGACAGAAATATTCTAGCTATGCCACAGTATAGCTAGACTTCCCCACCATGTTCTTACATAAAACTACCAGCTTTCTCCTGTCCCAATAAGACAGGGTCACCAAGCAGTCAGAGCCATTATTCACCTACAGCCTTTCCAACCAGAAGTCCATTGGATCTCCCATCTTTCCTGCCTTCCCAACACCTAGTCAGGACCTTTCATAATGGCTAGAGGAGCAAATGGGTAAGCATGAGTACACATGGAAAGGAATAAAAAAAGGGAAGACGGGTGCTCTGAACTGAGCAGCATCTTAACCACTCTACTGACCAGCTAGTTTACTCTTCTGAGCAACTCTGAGATGAAGGCATCATTGTCCCTCTTTTACAGATAAGGAAACCAAAGCCCACACAGCAAGCAGGGTGTGAGGCCAGGTTCTGTGATTCTGAAGTTAGATGACTTTTCCTATACTTGGCAGTAGAGACTTAAGAAGGGAATCGATATACAGAGGAAGAAATGAAGTTGAAAGGGACCTTGAAAAAATAGATTTCAAATCCTCATTTTAGTAGATTAAAAACTAAAGTAAGACAGAACCACAGGGTCGTGTCCCCAGAGCTATAACCTGGCGATCCAAATGGCCAGTCCAATGCTCTTTCTAGCACCTTTTTTCGGAAAGGCTCGGGCATTCACTGGAAGGCATAGCTGGAGAAGATGCTCAAATTAAGTCAAATGGAAGAAAGGACGGCTGTGCCAAGTCACAGAATGAGCACATGCCCGAAGGCCGGCAGCCATGGAAATTATTTCTGCTGAATAGGTTATAAAATAGTCCACTTCAGGGCACTGTCCAAGCAGTGTCATTTCATGATGTTGGAACCAAAAATACTGAATACTTTAGTGGGCTGGCAGGGAGAGAAGCTGACAATTACCTTGTCCAAATCTTTACTAGAAGTACTGCTGCTTTATTGTAACATGGATTAGTACTTTTTAAAATAACAGATAATGAAATCCAAGTAATCAAAGTCTAAATTCCTGAGTTCTGTTTAGTTATTTCCCATTCCCTTTTCCAGTAATCACAGAAATGTAAAGCTATGTACAAAACTGGGTAAAGTTGTTTCTTCAAAGACAAAGTACAGCAGACATATTCTCCCCCGTGAATTACAATATCACTAATTCAAGGGCCATTTTTGTCTTCATATCCCCATGGTGTCTTGTCAATGGTTGGGGTTATATAAATGTTTGTTGAGTTGAATGAAAGTCATTATGAAGGCTGAAACACCTGTGCAGGAATAAATGAAGATCGTCTCAGGGTAAGTGAAAGAAAAATCATAAGATAAGAAAAAGTATTTGTATTTCGAGCAGTTTGTATTTATGTTCTTTTGGGAAAGTCATTACCATAAAAATAATTTTGTTCAATAATGACATAATTTATGCCAAAATTATTATAACTGCTTACTCAATGGATCATAGGCACATGTTTTATCCTCTCGATTGGTATTTTAATGCATAATGCTGTTATTAAGAGGCTTATTAACCCACCTTTTAACTCCAATCTTCTTAAATAAGCTTTTTATTTTTAAAATAATACTAGAGATAAACCTTCTGTTATGTTAATTTCTTTGCATTTATGAGTATTTCACTCACTTTTTCTAGTAATCACAGAAATATAAAGCTATATAATTTCAAAGGTCACAATTTCACCAGGAACTAATAATGCTAATTCTGTAATCCTGAAATGCATGATTGTCTCATTGAAAATAATCTTTTCAACATAATAAAAGAATAAGTATCTGTGGCCTACAATCTGCATGATTTATATTGTATGGTTCCACTTTTTCACAGTGCTTTTCTCTCAAAGAATTTTCTAGCAAATTTTGTGTGAAAGTAGAACTGTGAGGACCCTGAATGGCTCGGACACAATTATCCAAGGAAACAAAGGAGGATATTTTAATGGTAATGGTTTCCTCCTTGGGTAACTGAAGACACTCTCCCTCCCCCTGAATTCCACTACTTTTTAATTGGCTACAACCACTTAATCATTTGAGGCTGATTGTATTTTGTTCACAAATATTTACTCTCCCCTTGAACCTTCTATGGGAGAAATAAAATTCTCCACTGCACTGATTTTTATTTGGCCACCTGACTTAATTTGGCCAACAGAATGTGAGAAAACGTGACATAGGCCATATCCAAGGAAAAAACATAAAATGCTCATGGGTGCTTTGTCTTGCTCTCTTTCACTTTTGATCTCTCCACAAAGAAAGGAAGTTACCATGTGGCAACCACTCCTTCAGTCTGGGTCACAGGACAACAGACAGGTGACACCAACCCAATCCCGAGCGACAGTCTAGAGAAGAACCCCACAGCCAATCCACAGGATCATTTGTAGGGATTAATTGTGTGTTGTGGGCTACTGGCATGCTTCAATCTATTGTTACAGAACACTGGTACAGCAAATACAAACTAATACAGAAATAGATACCAAGAGTGGGTAGTTGCCTAAAGGAAAATGTAAAATTTATGACATTGGCTTTGGGGCCAGATGTGGGTAACCAGGAAACTACACATTTTTGGAGATTATCCTGTCCTATTTCACCACTGAATGTTGGTTGGGGAGGAGAGGCAGATATGTATAGAGGTTATTATAAGATTTTGCACTTCAAGGCTGATGCCATAAAAGCATAAAACTTTGAGGGGAGGAAGGAGTCTTCATTGGCGCAGGGTAAATATATTTTGTGGGTGAAAGAAAGGAAAGTCTTTCTTTGGATGTTCTCCAAAGAACAAATAATTTAAAAGATTTTATAATTATACCACACATATTCATTTCCACCACCCCACCAGGGAAGAAGTGTACATTTCCATTCTATTAATGTTTGGGTTGATTATGTGGTTTGCCTTGACCAAAGAAATATGATGAGGTATGACATATAACCAATTCTGACAGAGGCTTTAAACATGCTCATGTATTTTGGTTTGGCCTCTTATCTAGTCCCTTCTGCTGTGACAAGAATATGCCCTAGTTAGCGTGCGTTCATTCAGCTTGTATCTCAGAGTGACAGGTATACTGAACACACCTAAATGCACCCAAAGCCCATAGAAGAGATGCCTCAGACCTGTAAATAAAGAATAAATGCTTTTTGATGTAAGCTATTGACATATCGGGGTTGTTATGTAATACATCATAGAAAATTTCACTAATAGACAATCCCATAATAAGTGTCAAACCATCAATCTACACTCATGAGAAAGCGAAAGTTATATATCACCAGATTTCACCTGTTCTTGACTTCTCCCTACTTTCTCCTATTTTCACACATTTATATTTATAATTTATACAGTTTTATTTGTAGCAATGCTCTATCGTGTTACAAAGACATTTTTTTTGGTGTCTGTTGTTTTAACTATACTTCCCTTGGAACTCCAAGGGGCTTCAGGAGATTCTTAGAGAAACTCTTGAGCTCCTCCCCCAAATATACTTTACAGATATGTAATCGGAAAGGATTTGTCTTTGTATAGTAAATTAGGAAGGCATTGCTAAGAACTGTGCTTTCGCCTCTATTTGGTGAGCTAAAACACAAAACAATAAAACCTTTGCGATTGCCTCTAGTAGTGGACTCATTATTTAATTACCCTGTGTATGTTTTATCTCATTATATCAATGTATTTAGTTGAAATAAAACACCTTCTGTTTCACAATAATCCAAATCTCATTGAAAAGGCTTAAGGGAAAAAAAAAACTTTGCAAATCAACCAATTTAAACAAAAGAACGAATTCAGGGTAGATATTAGGGATTTAGGATTTAAGAGTCCTGGCTGCTCACAGAATTAACAAGAGAATTAGATTGGCTCATAAGCACCTTCTCATGCCAGAGTAGACACCAGGGAACTACAAACACAGCTGGGATACTTGGAGGATGTGTGTGAAAACCCCTCAAGGAACTGCCAGCCAGATGCCCACAGTAAAGCCAGCGTTCCTTGTGTAGCACAGACATGAAACTAATGATGCATCCACGATGCAGCCACTGAGATGAAACCATCTGCTGGCTTATTCGTCCACCATGTTGTCACTATAGATGTGCATTAAGAAAAAAACATGGCATGGGAAGCAATTTACATGGGGAGGTTTTCGGTGGTGAACACAATACAGTATACAGAAGATGTAGCATAGGACTGTACACTTAAAACCTACACAATTTTATTGAGCAGTATCATTCCAATAAATTAACTTTTTTAAATGTAATTGCTGCCCTAGCTGGTTTGGCTCAGTGGATAGAGCATCAGCCTGTG